>NC_067283.1:21508158-22758158 GCF_020740795.1 Apus apus | reverse complement strand
TGATTAATTTAAGATAAATAGATGCTGGCTTTAGCTGCACTGATTGTATTTCCTATCCCAAGCTGCAGAATCAGTTTTCCACTCAGATGTTGTAAAACATATGCAGGAATCATTCTTTTCCTCTCACAAACCACAGCGCATCACAGATTTAATCTTGCTCTTCTGTACTCTGTGGCTGAATTTAATTTTACTTCTGCCATCAGCCTAATAGACAAAAAATGCCTCCTATTTATTTTAATACATAAACTCTAAACTCATGTTATACTGATTTCATCTCACTTCAATTTCTTGGTTTAACAGCAAATAACATAGAGCTTAACTCTGTCTACAAGCACATAGTGGGGTCACTTGGAAGAATTTTTTTAAAAACAAAGAAATTACAACATATCTAGCTGAAAATATATGTGATTTCATAATGACCATGGGACTTACCGACAAGAAACATGCATAAAGACATAAAAAGAAGAATCTCACATATTTTTTTCAGAGTTACAAAAAACAAGACTATGTATTTGTCCATGTAAAATATACTTTTTAAAAAGACAACTTCTAGAAAAGCTAATGGCTTAGTCTTATGAGGTTGCACATTCCCGAAAACTCTGCCCTAGCAGGTTCAGAGCAAACAGCATCTCCCACTCCACAGTTAAGTATCCCAGATGGAGTCTGTATCTCTGTTCCTTTTTCTGTAGGAGCTGTCCCGCTCACCATAAACAATTCACACAGCAACTGAGGGTGGATGTGAAAGAGAGGAAAGGAACCCAGGATCAGGCAAAGCTAGAACATCACACAAATACATGTTTCAAAAAAAAAAACACAACAGAAAACAAAACAAAAACACAAATCTAAACAAAACAGACAAACAAACAAAAACAACAACAACAAAACAACAACAAAAACCAAACCAAACAAAAAAACAACAACCAAAAAAAAGCCAACAGAAACATAAAAAATCACTATGCTTTTGGGAAAAGATGATTTCAGCAAATTTACCAACCAAAGAAATTAAAGAAAAATTCTCAAATCTGCTTTATTTTATACCATGGAAAAAAAGCAACTTATAGCACCCAAATACTATGTTTGCCAACAATGCAGGTGCAGGTTTCTCTTTTACCTTGAACCAGATGCTGGAGCCGATGTGCCTTCTGCAAAGGAAGGAACAGGAAGTACAACACTGACTTAACAATACAGTTTATTTCTAAAAAATACTTATTTAAAAAGGAATTTGATGTATGTCACTGTGCTGGGCATAAATTATAGGGTTTAATCAGCAGGGTGCTGCAGTGGTGACGTGTGATGGGAATCCATGAACCGCCATGCATCAATAAAAACAAATTGCAGCCACACAATTCCCCTCACCTACAAAAAACTGTCACCAGCCAGGTAGCAGCTGCTAGGGACGGGAGACACACTGCAGAGATGACCCACCAGGGCACAGCTGGAGATGCACACTCAAAAGGAGACTCTCCATGACGAAGGAGCAGAGACAACCTTGACAGACTGGGACACAGCCCATGGGCAACCTACACAGGAGCAGGAACACCCTCAAAGGATTGTGGCCTGCAGATAACTCAGCAGGGCAGAGGACCAGCAATAAAAAGGGAAAACCAGCCAGCAGAGACCTTTATGCACATGATCCCAGACTTCCATGTGCCCCATTCATTGCTTTCTGAAGGAAATGGGATGGGTGGAGTGGAGTAACTCACCATGAACATTATGGAAGTGGAGAATAGGAAGGGGTAGGACGAGTGCTTGGCTTGCATGGAGTATGGGGGAGTGGAGGGACAGGTGTTCACTTAAGATGTTGATTGCTAATGACCCTAAGCATACCTTGGAATAGGTTCTTTTAAAGAACTGGTTAATAACTTTTTTCTCAAGTAAGTAACGAGAGATAGATTTTGAACTGAAATCAGACTGACCTTCAACTGGAACAACTTCAACAGCTTTTCAGATCAGTCAATATGCAGTAAGTCAGATAAGCATCCCTTGAGTTGGATGTAAAGAAGAAAAGAAAAAAAAAGAGGAAAAAAAGGTCCATGTGCACTTTAATATTGTATTATTTTGTATTAGGCATATGGATTCTTATAACTAACCTCAACATTTTTATTTCTTCTATGTAAGCATTTAAAGCAGATGTAAATTATTCCAATAAACAGCCTGGAAATTTGCCTGCACCATCACAGAAAAGACAGTAATAAAGATGTGAATGTTAGGAACCACCTATAGAAATGAGAGATTATTTTACTCCTTATTCCCATTTACTGTCTTCCCAGCAGTCTTCCAAGCCAGGAATTAGTGCTGCACAATGATTTAGAGTTTTAAACATTTGTCCACAAGTATCAAAAACAATTACTATACCATTTTATGCAAACTACCAAGCATCCAGCAGATTATGACAAATTTAGCTGAAACTGCTTGTTCTAATGGAACAACATATTCAATACACACAGTAATTTTTAATTATGTGCACAGCTTTATGCTTCTAGTGTTGTTTTTTTTTAATAGTGGAAGCTGTATCTTGAAAACTTCAAAAGGTTATGTCGTATCTATTGCAAATCCTTGATAATAAATAGTGTGAAGAGCAGCTCTTACCTCTATCAGGCAGAATTCTCTGTCTGAATCACTTGAAAAGATTCCTGGTATGTTACCTTGTCTTAAAATGTTGGATATTCTTCCTCTATCTCACGCCTTACAAATAATCAATAAAAGGCCATTGTACAGTTCTCAAGTTATGTCCACAGGCAGAAGCAGGCTCCGTTCCCAGCTGCAGAGCAATTTAAATCCTTTGGAGTATCTCCTTATTGCTATTCTCCTGCCTGGTACATGCTTGCTAAGAGTTACATAGTACAGGAGATTTACACACATCCAAAGGAAATGTATCTACAGGCAGGGGTGCTGTGTGTATATGGAAACACAGTGCAACATAAGAAGTTGATATAAACTCATTACGTGATAATCTAAGTCCTCAGAACTTTGTGACTGTTACCATATTTTTAGGGTTCTAGTTATTCTTCACCATGGATGAAAAAACCTAGGCATTTTGATAGAACTCCTGATTGTCATTACAAGCACAGCCACAGCTGTAGCATGGACAAAGCTACAGTGGAGCACAAGCAAGACATGGGCTACCCTTCAGGCAAGCCAAATTTAGACCTCAGAAATCAGCCATTGTGCATAATTACACAATGGACTAGAATTCTCTAAAGGTAACATTTTAAACACCAATTGTCTTACACAAAGATGAACCATGTCAAAACCCCTTTCATTCACAGATTATGGTATTTCAAATTTCAGATGCTGAAATTAATGCTACATGAAAATGGAAAAATGCCCACTATGGTGGTACAGCAGCATCACCCCATATTCCTTCACATGTTATATAGGCATATGTAATTCAGATTAAAAGACAGATAATACCATGATGTAAGTTCTACAGTGAGGTGCAAGGCACACTCTCCAAACTGAAGAGATGCTCATAACAGCAGCAGTGACATCAACAGGATTACACGGATATAAGCCTGGAAGAGTCAAGGTGACATTCTGTACATGTATTTTCTGTCTAGATGTCTGTTCATTTCTAAGGATCCAATAACCATCAAATATCCTGTCTGTTAGGGTCCAGGTCATTTGGAACAAAGAACTTGCCTTATTTATAACATTCAATGTTCTGTATACTCATCACTTATTATAAGTGAGTCCCCATTTCTGAATCCTGCTTTAAGGGAGAAATGTACAAACATCACAGCCACATTTTTTTCTCACACTCAGACTCCATCAATATAAAGTAGATCCATCATTGGTTAAGCTGCAGAAAGTTGATGAGCTAAAACCTAAGAAATTTGTTACTAGCAAAAGCCAAATTATCTTTGTTATATGGTGAATTAAAAGCTGTTCCAAAAGCTTACACAATTTAAGACTGAAAACACAAATTTTCTTGGCCAATATTCAGATGGCTACAAACACTTCTGTGTTAGTCTAGCCTGCATG
Source organism: Apus apus (assembly GCF_020740795.1). Taxonomy (NCBI): domain Eukaryota; kingdom Metazoa; phylum Chordata; class Aves; order Apodiformes; family Apodidae; genus Apus; species Apus apus. Next base: position 22,754,174 of record NC_067283.1, on the reverse strand, counting down.
AGGTCTCCTTCAAGCTGTAACTTTTTTTAAAAAATTATATGCTTTAATCTAACTCCATTGGATATATGCACTAGGGGTCATATTATGAATGAACGAATGAATGAATCCCACCACAGAATACAGCCACAGAAATACGTCCTGGTACAGTTATGTTTCACCTTACTCCATCAAATGGGATCTTCTAATGCATCAAACTGTCCTCAAAAGTTTAAATTTGAAAGGAGGTTTAAGATAACTAAACAAGTTTTAAAATAATTTCTGTGGCCTCAGGAAAGTATTAAATAAATTTTCTGCAGTACAGTGACATACCTTGGCATTATATGTCCATATATACAGGAAATAATTAAATCTCTTATTGTGCAAGCTTGAAAGAGAAATTTCATTCAAGTTAGAACACTTGCATGCTATTTTATACTTTGGATAATTTTTATCTATGTGTAAAAATACATTTTAATTTTGTTTAGAAAATATTTTTGCATATAGCTGATTTTAAAGTAGGGAATAATTTGTTCAATAAAAGAAATAATGGAGAATATTAAAGGTAGAAATGGGGATTATATAAAAAGAGTGTTTCTTGCACTGATTTCTAAGGAATGCTTTGACTTTCATTAATGCAGATAATCCTATTGATTCAGGCAATGCTTGCAAGACTGAATCTTATTTTTAAAAGACGCAGTAAGATATTGAGATAGTATCCCTAAACTAGGTATAGACAGTATACGAAAATCACGTGTTCCTCCTCTTACAGAAATATAATTTTCTGAAGCAGAAAGTTGAGTCTTGTGGCAGTACAAGGGGATGGAGTTGCTTGGCTGGAGAGCTACAGCAAGGAAGCAGGAAGGTGCAGAGCATGTATGGAGCATGCAACATTCTTCCTGTCTAAGCCTTGGTTTGTACCAATATCATGGATAATTCTATGGATAATGCTTCATTAATTCTTGGAGCCTTCCTTCTGCTGAGGGAGGCAGCAGGACCCTGTACCTGCCAGTCTGCATAAAGCAGAAAGTCTCAATGCAGAACCCAAGCCTGTCAGTTGCACATTTAACCAGCTCTGTTATTAGCAATTTTACAGTTTTTCACCATCATCAGCAACACAGAGGTCTCTAGACAGCTCACCTCTCAGGCAAGCATGAGACATGTGCCTGCACTGACTTTCAAACTCAATCTGTTTTTACCCATTACTCTTTTCATGAAAACCGTTCTTGCCATTTAAGCTAACTTCAGCAGCCTGCTGCTATTGATAACCATTAATGTCTAGGACACAAAGAAGAAACATTTACTCACAGATTTCCAAAGCTCTCATTAATGATGGTCTGGGAATGCGACACTTAACAAAATAAGATGTCTCTGGGTATCTGCTTTTCATCACAAAATGCTGAATCACATTTTGCTCTCATTTACACATGTGGTCTGTAAATGATTCATTGAGATTGTCCGCACATAAATAACGACTGAACGTCTGCTTTCAAAGCCAAGTCCTCCCCACTCCCCAAACCACACATATCCCAAATACACGATTCGGAGCTGTAACTGCTCTCCTGGGTCACAGTGGGCAATAAGGAGTTTTCCTGATTAATCTGATTTCAGCTTTTGATTGCACCAAAAAAACTCTGAAAGCTTTTTGCAATGAAAACTACACCTCATTCTCTTGCAAGTCAAAGTCCATTGAAGGGTGTACATAGGAGGTAAGGTTCAGTGCAGTCTTCAGAGGTAAACCATGGAAAGTACAGTACTGCAGGTCTTGTCCTTTGAAGCCTTAAGAAAAGCCTTCCAAACAGCAGATAACATACTCCAATGCTTTGCTTGAAGGGACCTCTGTACAGCCCAGAATACTTTAGTACCTTGGACAGCATGTTAGTATAATTACACTACATCCACGTAAGTTTAACAGAATTTATGTCTGGTGATGGTTATATCTTATTGCATTAAAACTGTGGCTTGCTGCTTGAGTCCATGCCATGTATTCATATCATCTTTGCCCGTGTGTGAGGCAACAGATATCTGTTGCTTCCAGTAAGTGACATTTAGACACCTGCTGAGCCTGGGAAGAGTGCCTGACCTTTGGAGTCCATTGCTGCCGTGAACCAAAGACATCTTGCCACTTTGAAAAATTGCTGCTTTTGAAGAGAACATCTCCAGACATGGTGACTGTGCAGCCGCTGCACCCACACCAAAGGTGGCAATGGAACCATGGGTATACACATATTTCTTAATGTGAAATCTCATCCAAAAAGATGGGTGAGTAATTTATAGTTCCAGTTTTCCAAGGTGACACAGATTAAAGAAATGTATGCAGTTAGGCAGGAAAAAGGCAACTATAAAATCTCAGATTATTATTAAAAGACAGATTTAGTGAAGTTAAAGAAGCAAACAAAGAAGCAAACAAAACACATACAAAGTCTGAAGAGCCTAAAGCAGAATTTAGGAGATTTTAAGCCCTTCAACAAAAATAGAATCCAAAATCTCCAGATCAATCTAAACCTGGAGGTATGAAAACTATGTTTGAAATGAAAGATGGTACAAGGGCAGTGCCAAGAATTCTGAGCATGCCTAGGACTCCCCGTAGCCAACACTAGCCTCTCAGCGGAGCTCATCATCTTTGCCAAATCAAGGCACAATTGCTCAGAAGTGTCTGGAAGAACAGACTTGCTCTGAGCATGATAAACACCCACCAACATCGTTAGGTTTTTTAATTCAAAAACATAGCTAGAGGAGGAAGGCTTTATCACAACTCAGTGCTTAAAGAACTTGTCTAGAAATTGAGAGTGCCCTGTTATGTGTCCTAACTGTGACCAAACTCCAAATCTTATCTACAACCTCCCACAAGTGCTCTAATAATCACACAGATGTTTGCACTTCAGAATTTTTTCCTGTTCTGTTTTTTTGTGTTGTTTTTTTTACTCTTACAACCACCATGAAAATGAACAAGCTAGATGACTGTTGAATTTCTTAATCTAAAAATACATAGGTACATACTTCACTCAGACACTGCAGGAATACTTAAAGCACAGTCAACAGGCAAGAGCAGTATAAATGCCAAGTACTAGTACTACTACTAGTAGCAATAATAATAATACTTGACACTTGTATAGTACCTTCCATCTGGGAATCACAACACACTTTACAAAAATCAATTACTAAGATGCTGTGTGGTGGGTAAGTATTATCTACCTTTTATGGATGACGAAGCACAGGCTCATCTCGGTTAATTGAATTGCCAAAGTTACCCAGGAGGCAGGCACAGAACCACAATAGATAGCGCACATATCACCTCCTCTGTCATCTCTAACCACCAGGAATTCTTCTTTCCAGTGTATCACCTATTTACTATCACTTATCATTTTTGTGAGCTGTCTTCAACAAGTAATTTTCATTATCTTTTCTATCATTATAAATTATGGAATTAAGGACACCACACTAGCAAATATACCCCTGTCCCTTTATTTCCAGAGTATGTCTCATGCAGCATGACATGAATAATCCATTTCCATGTAGAAATACCCATTAATCTGTATTCTCCTTTATTTTTTATTTTTTTTTTCTGTTTTGGTGAAGGAATAAAGTATAGCCTTCTCAACAGAAAATATTTTGGTAGATTTTACGAAACCAGAAACCATAAATAAAACTATCTGTATTCTTTCTGGTCCTAGAAACCAACACTGAGACTTCGTTATTCTTACTTATGCTTACAAATGTCATTATTTGAAAGAAGCACTTCTGATTAGGGTGAGTTTCCCTAGTGCAATGTGCTCATTTATTCTCATGTAAAAACTGTTTTTCAAAAGTATTGCATAGGTGACTGCACAATCTAATTACTTTTTCTTTTGCTTATTGATTAAGAGACAGTAGATTCTAATCTTTTTTTAAATAACACAAAATCATGCCTATATGGACAGGAACAATCTCAGGCCACCCCCCCTCTCTGCTATCTCAGCCAGCAAGCTGCTCAAAGATTCTGGCTGTTGAGTGCTCCATACAAGTGAGTCCCACCTGCAAAATCTGGCTTCTGAGCTCACAGTCCTATTGAGAGGGAGGCTGTACCAGCCTGGGACTGCATCTCGTTGTGCAATCTCAAAGCAACTGACGTAACACTGACTGCTTGCACTAATTATTTTGAATAGTACATAAATATATCAGTGGTCTGAAACTTTTAGACTATTCTGAGCTTGACACAGACACCACCTGACTTCTGCTAAAATTTTTCTCCTTCATTAACAATGTCAATGTATTATCATTTTTTTTCAAAAGTCAGGAATGTCCACTAATGTCTACTAAAATCAAGGATGTCTGCTCATGTCTACTACCTAGACATTTAGGTGCACAGAGAGTTTCACAGATTGGAAAAGGTAGAAATCTCATTAAAATTCTCAGAGCCAAGATATTTCAAGTGAAGTACATAGCTATGCTGCCACTCGACCCAGGCAAAAATTACTGACACTCTTCTCATAAATTAATGAGATAAATTATTAGCCCTGTTAATATTAACATATAACGGATTTATAGAAATGTAATATAATTTTTAATGTATATATTTCCCCACATACATTGCTTCCCTCTGGAATAATAATAGTGTTTTACTAGAACACTAGATCCCATCTTCTCCAGCTTTAGTGAAAATGTACTTTCCTTTCCCTATTTATGTATCTTTTAAAAATGGCAGGAGTACTGACATACAGTAGTTTAGAAACTGGATCATGAAAAGAGTCTACGTGCACGTATCATTAATTTCCCCTGACTTCAAGGAGTGTCCCTTTCCTTTCTGCAACCAGTTCATAACAGAAAAGCAAACTACCCCCTCATTTTGCCTCTTGCTTGCACCACTCCCCCTTGAGATTAATGGATGGGCTTCACAACTACTGCTGCTCCCGCTGCTGCTTCACAGAGCCCTGCCTGCACAGGCTGCTTCTTGGAGGAAGGGGCCACAGGGACCTTATTTTCTTCTTCGTACTTCCCTTTCCTCAACTCCCACTCTTTGCCTTTCTCCATGTAGGGAGCTCCCTGGGTGTGTACACCCTGCATGGAGCCATCCTGCAGTAGTGAGAGCAAAGCACATCATTGCTCTCTAGGAACAACCAGGCAGACATAATGGAAGCAAGCAAAGCATTCCTTCTTATAGCAGTTTTTATTATGTTCTTTTTCTTCTGTCCTTCCCTTCTCCAGGCTTGCTGAAGGTATTTTTACCAAATGAATGCATAAAACAGAGGGAAAGGGAGGCAGTCAGATGTCCACAAGAATTCCAGTATTCAGTGAAAACACTATCACATTCCTTCTCCTGTCCACAGGCTGCAGTGAGGAGGGCTAAAATCAAATTTAGGTTCAAAGCTCTTTCTGCTATAGAACATTCAGCAACTTTAATTCAAGCTGACTTAGCATGGGAAGTCCTTGTGCATGTGAAAAAGATGCTGTTTTCCCTTCAATAAGACAACACAGCAACACTATTTCCAAAACAGCTGAAGGATGCTGGCCTAAATTTTGAACAAACACTGTCACCTTTTTGATCCTTTCCTATTTTGAGAGTGCAAAAAGGAGAAATAGACACATTCACCTATTTCTCATAAAACCTCTAGATAAATTAACCACTCTCTGTAATGTGTTAAGATTGTTCAGTTTTGAAAAATGATGACATATTAACAAAATTAGAACAGTCTTTAAAAGCACTATTGTGGATGTTGTTGCCCATTCTTCATCTTACAGACCCTAGCAAACTTTTCTACATATTTATTTTTAATATATAATGATACCAACTGCCCACACTCACATTTTTAACAGCTCCACCACCTAGAAGATGAAATCACTTAACTTCCAATATCCCTGGTGATCCAAAATTTTCTTTGCTTAAAAGTCAGTATTTCCTATGCCACCATTCCATGCACACCATTACATGCGTATAAACTTTAAAATCTGTTTATATTAAGTTTTAAACATTTCTAAACTTTAAAAAGACATATTTCTGCGGCTCATTCTGAACACTGGATTACAGCTTCTAACTTTTCCGTAAGAGAAACCTAATTATATATCAGATCACATTCCAAACACAAGCAGCACTTAACTTACTTTAAAGGTATTTCAACCTTAACATCTTAACTTTAAAGATAATTTAAAATTAATTCAACTTTATGAGCACTTGCATTAACCTTGTTTGTTGCCAAGCCAAACCTGACAGAAACCGTCAGTAATCGCCAATTACAGCTTTCTAACACAGGTAATATAATAATCTGAGAGTAATCTGACTGACTTTCCACTTCATAAAATAATTACAGGACTGCAAATAGATCTATTCTTCATGAAAATAAAAAATGTTGCTTGAAATTTTGTATTACATTCCTTATCAAAGAATATGATGTATTTTTTTTTGCCATTGTTGTTTGTTAATATGCTATGCCAATATTTATCTAATAACATGATTTTTATGCAATCAGGAAAAAAACAAGACCCTTATGTGCCAATTATAAACCAAATTAACACCAAGTCATCTTTTCAACTTCACCATATTCAGGATTAAGCCTTGAACTGACACTATCCATCATTGTATCTGTATAACACAAAATTAATTTGATATGTTAATTTTTTACTGTATGGTAGTATTGATTCTTAAACACCCATGGGAGCATAAAATGTTCTAAGAATGAGTAAGACGTGCCACAGCATATGGCAGAGTAATTGCACGGGAGACAGGATTTTCTATAAACATTTTCACAAGAGATTTTGCTGAAAATCATGAGAGCTAAACTCAGCAAAACTTGAAACTACCAGGAGAAGCACAGAGTAATTCCCGTGCTAGTTACAAGGGGTACATAATGCACCTTTCTGACCTCTTGCTGTGTGCAAATGCCAGCCCTTGGAGAAGGGATGAAGCAGCAACCTGCTGCTGCATTCTTCTCCCCAGCCTGCTATAAGCACCCAAAGCATCTGTGACACTTTGCCAATATTAACAAATGGCTCAGATAAATTATTGCACATGCTTGCCAAAAAACTACACTTCCTAGGGACATACCTAGCATGAAAAGTTGTGCTCCTGCATCTGGAAAAGCTATTTATTCATTCCCTCCTTTAAACAAAATAATTCTGAGAACCATACCTGAAGAAGGGAACTCCTAATACTCTCCTGGCAAAAGCTGCATTTTCTCAGAATTTTAGTTTGTGATAAGTACACTTAGTCTGCTACCAGAGCAACACTTTATAGTTCACACAGAGTAATAAAAACACTGGAATTACAGTCACGCAGGGGAGGCAGTTCACGTATCTGTGTACTAAAACCAACCCTTGTTCTAATACATTGCCTGTAACCCGTAAGTACATCCAAACTAACTACATATAAATTAACCAAAATAATATGTAACCTGTGTCTGAATTGTTCTGGAGCCGAGATTAAAACAGTGCCAGTCTGCTAAATATCACAGTGAGAGAGCTGCAGTTGCAGTTGCAGAATAGTTCACTAGGCACCTACAGAGAGAGTGAAAATATCCACACACACACACAATCGCCAAAATTGCCAAAGCTTTTACCTCTTTTTTAAATTATTTGAGATCAACTGTCACGATGCAGACCTTTGCCAATAAATGAATACTTTTTCTCTAACATGCTGTTAGTAGGAAAACAAAACCCATGGAAAACACATGCATTTTCTCATATTTATCTTCCCCTACTTTTCTGTAGCTTCCACCTTCTAGAGGCAGTACTCCCCATCACCCCCATTCGGCTGAATCATTATGAACTCCAAGCACATCTCAGAAAGGCAGGATGAACAACCCAGGCCTTCACATTTCCATCTTGCATGTTCTCTCCCAAATTTCCTCCTGAACTTTTGGATGGAGACAGTGAGAGCTGTGACTAGCAGGTACCACAATGCACATAGAGTTGCACTGGTAGCGGACATACCAAGACATGGGCCAGCAGAGAGGTGTCATATATATCCACTCCAGACAGAGAAACTGAAGCAGCTCCACAAAACTCCTTGCAACCCCATATATGTAATTTTTCAATGTCATCCAATCATCACTGAGTATCACAGTGGAAATATTTACTAGCTCCAGATAATAAAGCAAGACACCTTAATCTGTCACTTGCCTAATGGCATCAACAACATGAAGGAATGAGTACCCAAAGGTGACTCCCTTTTGTCCAGTGAAGCACCAAGCTTAAAAGTTTCCTGACAGTGGGTGACCTGCCATCACTCACATCCCCAGGTGTGAGAGCATCGCTGGTGTGCACTCTGTGCAGAGCTGAAACAGCAGAACTGTCTCTCTGTTCTTGTGAAGAGAGAATACCTACATGGAAATAAATGCCAGCCCTACTATTTCATCCAAGGGGAGGGTCCCTCTGAAGTCATTAAACAGAAGGATTTCTCCTCAAGCAGCCTTACAGATAATGGCTGTTGGCAAGTTTCTAGTACATATTATGTTAGAGCAAATTACGTGAATGGCAGCACTGTAATCTAAGAAGAAAAGAAACAGACAAAAATCCCTAACAGGGCAGCTAAACATACAAACCCAGATAAATCCATCTTATATTTTTAATAAAATATTGTGTGTTAGATTCCAAAAGAAACCTGAAAATTATACAGCTGGTGTTAACTGGCCTGGTCACTCACTCACCCACAAAAATTTTAACAGCAGAGAATGGGATATTAGCTTAATATTCAGATATTAAAAGAATACTAGGAATGTGATTAATACTAATTAATATTGGGATATTAAGTTCAATCAATAATTCAAACTCCAAAAGCCTAATGCTCTGCATTTCTAAGCTAGCAAGAGTTGGGATTGAATTCTGCTGAGGTTTTTCTCTGCTGGAAAGATAAAAAGTGTTTTATATATGGCTTTTACTTAGATCAGATTTATTCCAACCAGAAATCTGGATCCTGAAAGCAAGTGGCACTGATGTTACTATGATGAGCATCTGAAATACAGCATAACAACATCCCACTGTGAATAACCCCAGAATTGTCCTTCTTAATGAACAATTATCTGCTACGAGGATAAGAAACATGGAAGATAGTTCTGAGTCAAACTGCACACTCTCAGGGAAGCATAGCTCTGTGTTCTTTGACAGCCCTTCTATACCATTGCTGATTAATCCCAAAATATATGTATCACCCTAAAGCCCTCAAAAAATATCTGATGCCTCATCCAGCATTTCTTTGAGTTTGTCTCCTTCCATGGGCAACTATGCTTTACACAAGTTTTCTTCTATATTATGTGCTGTTACCTCAATGAGGAAAGATGGCTTGACAGTAAAAATCCTGGGTAAATAAGTTGCATAGACCTCACTGCCAACTGTGGGATGATTCCAATGCATCCAGAACCTGAGCAAGGTTCATTATCATGAAACAGAAAAGATCAAGAAACACTCAGATGAAGCAAATTTGAGATAGTGAATGCTGCTATCCAAAAAACAGAAATAGAAGGTATCTGGTGCCTACAGGTAAGACCAAGAGGAGCAAAGAACCAAAATTGGTTGAGGGTGTAATGTTCTGAGAATTCCTGATTGCATGGAGTTACACCAGATTTACACAACAAAAAGTGGTAATAGTTTGGGCTAGATTTCAACTAAAGTCAGGGATGGTCCACCCATATAGACATACAGGACCAGCCATGCAGGGCAGCAGAAACCAAGAAGCAGCAATCCCTTACCCCATAGAGGGGAGAGATTTCAGGGCCTGGTAAAAAAAAGAAGGAAGGCTTTTACCTGTCTTTACTGAGTAGCCCATGTCAGTGGTGTTGCACTCTCTTGGAATGGAAGCCACATGCTGGTAACTGTCCCTACTCTATGCCAGTTCCCAAACTCTCCCCAAGAAATGTCTGGGGTTACTTGGTCCATGCCACAAGCATACTAGAAACAACAGTCACAATTTCATAGTTTGCTGATTAACTCCAGTGCCTGGCACATTCCCTGGTGTTGTTTACTACTACATACACAGCCTTTGAGGATCTGAGCCTCTGCACTCTCTGTAGCAAACTCATCTCCTTTGCAATTAACCTCCCTGTTTACATGTACTATGCCCCTTCCTTTCCTCTTTCCAGTCACTTTTAAAAACCAAGTCCTCTCCACACGTGCCAGCTGTAATGTCTACATGTCTTTGTTCACTGTCCTTGAGAGTAGAGGCAAGGATTCACATTTTTATTGTTTGTTCTACTCATTATGAAGTACAGTGTACAATTGTGGTACTAAATCACTATACCTGAGACCTCATTCTTGATATGCAGATCTTATCAAAATATATTAGTAGCATCAAGTGGCAAAAAAATTGACACTTCTATGTTTCTTCAGATACCACATATCCTTTTTAACTCTGTCAGAGATTTGAACCCTACCATTTATCTTAGAGTAGGATGTAATCAAAAGCATCAATCTTTTTAAGGCTGTCTAATGCCTAATGCCTACGTTCGCCCTCCTTATTATGTTAAGCATAAGCATAACTAAGTAAGTAAACAACAATTATTGGAAAGAATAGAGTTTCTTTTATAATATACAACACAAGTAGCCATATCTTCTCTTGTAATGAGACAGCTCAGAATGCTTTTTATATTTAAAACTCTTCAGCATAAGGTGCTACAATTACTTGAGCTGTTATTTATTCTTAAGAGGCAATCAGGAAGCCAATTAGGATTTCTAGAACAGCTCCAGGCAAGTGGAAGGTCAAGATCCAAACTTGACCCAAGTGGACACGATAGAAAAGGCTGCCAGTGATTTGTCACATTCATAGTGATTTCATCGACTAACTGATTATTTTGCTGTGGGTTTGTTGTTGTTTGGTTGTTTTTTTTTAATTATCCAAGATTACAGTACTGCTTGGTACAGCAATCAATTGTAGAAGCTAAAAATAGTTTTAAAACATACAGATTTCAAATAACTTTTAAATAATAGTTTTATTCTTCAGATTATGCTAATCTGAGCATCAGGAAGTCAATATTATGGCCATGAACCATACTTTGGCAAAAGCTTTGGATAAGCAACACTACTTGGGCAGAGGGAAGAAGTCATTCAAGGTCCTTACTACTTAATTTTAAAGTGAAATCCAGGAGAAAAAAAAAACCTTGAGAATATTTTTTCTACTGGAATATTTCAAAGTGTACATATCTAAAAGCCTCATTTGCTTGAAGAGTCCACAGACAGTGGAAACAAAGCATTTTTGCTGTGGATTTTAAGCACATTTCTCTACCTTTGGCTTTATTGACTGTGAAGATTATGCAGGCTGTATTAAGACATTCTGTAAATTTGTTTAAACTTCTTTCAAGGGAAGAAATATTTTTAACTTCTCCGAATTTGCTGTTTATAATGATCTCTGCTGATTACAGTTGTCATGTATACAAATAAACATGAAAAACTAAAGGCTGATCCCACAACCCATAGATATAAATATCAGTGTTTCTTTAAGGTGAAGAAATATTATGAATAGATATTCAGGCTAGAAGACAGCTGTCAAAAAAAAACAACAACAAAAAAAAAAACCCTTCAAAAAACCCTGAAAAACAAACAAACAAACAAATCCAACTCTATTTGCTCTATTTCCCTTTCCTCACTAGAAGTCATAGCACAGCATATGAATATAACTCTATTTCAGTCATCACTTTTAGAAATACCTGCTTCACATAATAAGAACCCCAATGCTATCAATTCTCTTTTTTTGTAAAACTTCACAGAATGAAAACGTGTTCCCCGATAATAAGAAGAGAGCTCAAAACCTGTGCTGCACAGATTTATTAACCTAGCCAAAATGAAAGGCATATTTTCTCCAACAAGACTCAGCATTTTCAAATAAGACGTGCTCTAGGGAATAATTTTAGAAGCCATTCTTTGTTTATGTTGAGAGGAGGGTTAACTTCCGAGATAAATAACCATGATGTTGCATCAGTGTTTTTTGAAGTTTGACTTCTAAAATACACTTATTATAATGCTAAGCAGTAAAACATATATTGTACACTTTACAGCTAATAAAAAACACCTGTTCCACATGGTATACAATACATTATGCTGATAAACAGATCTTCAGCATAAGAGATTAAGAAAATGTAAAACCAGCATGTTTACATATTCAACACTTCTTTCAATGTCATTATTGTTTAATGGGATACAAATAAAATGTCTGCATCAAAGATCACACAACTCTATATAGATTTTTCTATTGATAATTAGGAACCACAAAAATTTGTATTGCTCACTCCTAGAGAAAAAACCTTTTAAAAGTGCTGTTATTTTGTGAACAAATCACTGGCTTAACATTGCTGACCCTTCCTCGTGTTGCCTTTTTGCCACACTGAATAGCCAAGGATTTATTTATCATTTCAATTAAAATTCAGAATCTTTGTATATAGTACCAACTTTTTTTGATTGGGATCACAGAACGATTTTTTTTCACGTGTGATTTCCTGTCTCTAAAGTGAATTAAGCGTATACTAAAACACTAGAGAAGTGGTAGTGTCCATTCATGTAGATGTATACAACATAATAACCTTAGACTTCTGCCAAGGAAGAGCAGTAGTATAGCTTTGCAAGGACTGCAGTTAAGCATTCAGACAGCTGGGAGAAGCTGCCTACGTATTCACCAACTTTTATAGGAAGTATATTTATTATTTGGTATGCAGAAACTACTTGCATACACATCATATTGTGAGCTTCTGTCTTTTGCTGTATGGAGACCTACATGACTAGGCTTTTTAATTTTATTTTCTAAACAAATTCTCAATAGCTATGTGATAATTTCTGATCTGCTACTCATCAGACCAGCAGCAACTCCAGAGATGCTGAGTTCACCTCTCAGCCTGCTGTTTGCGGCCATCCTGGGTATCCTTCTCCTACACCCTATTGCCTTCTAGCACAGCGGAGTAGTCAGAGCATCATCTGGAAGTAAGCACTGCCTTTCCCACACAGAGAAATCCTTATTATTATCCAGTCCACTTATCACCCACCTTAGCCAGTATTTGGTCCACAGTATTCACCAAGCAACCAATGCAATGATCACCGAAAATTCTTTCCCTGTCAACCTGTAAGGCATCAACAGGAGATTCCTGTCATCACAGAGAAGGGCTCAAAATATCAAACTCTGAACTTGGTTTCCCAGTCTCTAACATAAGGTGGCATATACACCTTTTGCTCTTTCTTAGACCCAATCCTCAAAAAAACCCCAAACCTATAATCAAAGCTTTTCATACCTCACAAAGAGCCATGCTTCCACTGTAGTTGTCATGATTAGCACAGAAAATGTAAATGCAAACAAAAAATTTGTACTGATCACTTCTGAAACCCAGAAAAAATTACAAAACTATAAAAATCTGAATATGAAAACTTTTATTTGAAAATAAAAAATACATAGCACAGTTTAATAAATACAACAGTTTGCATTTCTAGCAGACTCTCTGATCATAGTATTCACAGAGATTTATTTTCTAATTTTAACTAAAAAATCCCATCTACCAATATTTTGTTATCAAAGGGTCTATTTTAGGAAGCTCCATCCTTATGCTTTTCCCGTGTAGTTTCACAAGCCTTCCTAACATGTTACAATTTAAGTTGGAAATGCAGGCTGCAGATTTACAGCCAATTACAACTGAGAATTTTCTCAACAACGTCAAACACCTCTCTCTAGTTCAGTCTGAGCAGAATATAGATAAACTATTTCTGTTGACACGAATGCACTAAATCTGCTTTAGAATGTGTTCCAGGGAAAACATCAATTGAAAAATTGTATCAACTAGAGTTGATTAATGTATGAATTGTTTCAGAGCTGCATGCAATCTCCCAGCAATAGTTCTATTTCTTTAGTTGAACCAGCTTGCCAATTATCATTATACATAACTATGAAACTGGGACAAAATTTTAATGATGGTGTTTACATCTTATCCAGTATGCACATAAATTTAGTCTAGTATAAAATACCCAAAAAGCTGTCATTGAAGCATCTTACAACTGGGTTCAGAACAATACGTTATGAGCAGTGAACAGCATTTTCAGGCATGTGTACATATCCCATAACAAATCCTGTTACTCATGCGCGGTAGTTGATTGTACAAGACAAGCAGTGGTATCTGCCCACATAAAACACAGAAATTCAGGAGTCAGTTCTGGATATTCAACTCTAATAATACACTAGCTATCTCTGGTATCAGCTGTACAGATTATCATAATAAATCCAAGTTATTTTAATACTGTTCATCCCGAGTTTTGACCATTCAAAGGTTAACAGCTGAGCTGGTTGAATCTTGAAAAAAACAGTGTTTGTAACTGCTGATGTGAATACTAAATAGCACTTTTAAAGCATCTTCTTCTTACTATTCAGAAAAGTTTGTATGCACGGACTTGTGCATGCACATATGTTTACAGAATGACTGTTTTTCCCCAGTGAAGACTGCTTAATTCTTTGGATGAACAAACTGAATTTAAGGGTACTGCATGTTAGGTTGGGAATTTCAGCTCCTGCAGGCCCATGTACACATCTGTATTTGTCTTTGGCATTGACCTGACCTTGAATTAAACTTAACTTGACCTTTAAAAAAATTATCCCTGATCTGTGATTTTTTTTTTTACTGTTGCAGGTATAATAAACTTTCACAGAAAGATCCTAGATCTTGAGCTCTAAAAGCAGGATTACAGCTTCTGCCATGTGTCATAACTAATGTGATACACTGTCTTCCACAGTGAAGACCTTGAGGACATCATGGAAGATACGTCCATGTAAGAAGCAAGGCTTATACAGGTAGACAGATACATAAAGCAACAAAACTGAATCTTTTGCAGTGTACTGCAGTAGCATTTAAAAAAAACAAACAACAGTATTTAAGCAGGCAGCAATTAAAACATTTTAATTTTCTATTTTTTTCCACAGAAAAGTCAACATTTTCCCCAAGGGAACAATTTTCCACACTCTCCTTAATACACCCCACAGATTTTCTAATATAAGTGAGAAAAATTACATTTGCAGGTAATGATGACTTAAGTAAGCAGCTGAGATGAACAAAAAAAACTTAATGAAGGTTCTTCATCTGAAGTGCCAAAAAAACCCTAAACCATAAAATCCCCAAGCCTTGTAGCCAAGGCTACACAGTCTATCAGGGAAACCCACATAGGAAAAAAATACTTACACTCTGACCAGCCTTTAAAAGCTTTCTTTTCCTTCTCCATTTAGCAACATTTTGCAGGGAGCTGTTGCAAATCCTTTCTGGCAGGGAGTAAGTACATTCCGATTATGAGATTCTTTTGACCGCAGGATTTAAGCAAGGAACCCAATCTCAAATGAAAGCCTTTGCATAAAGAAAGTTACTTACTTTATTTATTCTTTCAGTGGTCAAAAGAAAATGTTGGTTTAGCCAAAGGAAGGAGCTGGAGCGTCCTCCCCAGCACAGCCAGGCAAGGGCTGACCATGGACAGCTCGTGTGGGCAGGAGTCCAGGAGGCAGAGCAGGAGCAGGGAGAGGAACAGCCTGTAATGTTTAGATCCTGGGTAACAGTTCAACCCACTACTTCAGAGAGCACCAGTTTCACAAACTCTAGCTCTCTACATCCATTTTGCAAACTTGTACTCAATGCAGAATTAAAAAAAAAAAAAAATAAAAATAAAAAATTAGAACAATTGAAAACCCAACCTAACCTGCTAAGCTCTGGGTGAGTAAAATGCATATGAACTGAGAGTGAGACTGTAAATGGATGCAAAGGCAGTAACTCTGTAAGTAATGGACAAACAAGCAGTGCCACATGAAAAATAAGAGAGAAATTGATCTGGTTTTAACAACTCAATTGAGTGACCAATAAAAATATCAGAATGCTGGAAAGGCACTGTCAAACATAAAGCACCTGTTTAACATTACTGTTAATTGTGGGTAAAGGAAATGGTGCAAGCAGGAATTGGTTGAAGATTATTAAATTTAATTGCAATGATATATACAAAACGCTGCCAACATACATTACACAAAACCATGTTTAATACAAGGCGTGAGCAGCAATGCTACATGTGGCTAATTCATATTTTCTGGAAGTTCTTTCTGCCTCTCACGTCACAGAAATGTACAGAAAGCACAGGAAGAGGAACCACAAAATCAGGAAATAAGGCCACCGAAAGGTACAGTGTGGGCTGCACGGTTGTTCCTCTTCTCCAGCACAATGGTGGCCTTAGCACTGGTAGGGAACACACTCAGCTCACTCTTGAGATATGAAGTGGCCAGAACCAATGAGATTAAAAATAGTTAAGCTGGAGTGCCTTCCCTTGGTCTGTGTAAGGCAGGTACCTTGGTAAGCCAACTCCATGCTTCCAGCAGAATGAGCAGGATTCCCCCTGGCAGGTGGCCATTGCTGCAGGAGGCAGCTGCCAGAGACTTTGGGAACACAAGAGTGAAAGTACCACTTTCAGTTTTCTTTCCTATTTCTCCTTCTTTTTCTTTCTATGTTATCTTGTTAGTACAGTTGAGTTCTTTCCCCTCCTCCTTTTCTTTCAAAGGAACTACCCAAAAAAGATTATTTGTTGGTGCTGCCAGATCATTATTTATCCCTTTATAATATATTTCATAACTGAAATTTTACTTCACATGCATTTTCTTTGGTAATGTCTAAAGCACACCCTTCCTCTCTGCTTTCAGTCCTGCAGAGGGTGCAACCACAGTGCTGAGGGATGACTCGCTCATGATCAGAAACTCATGAGTTACTTGGTCCCCCAGCTAATCACCCAGATATACGGTGGATTCTCCTTTAAACTGCTGCCAGCTAGACCACATTTCCCATGGTACACATTCACCGAGTCTAGCCTGTAAATTGCCTTCTCACAACTGTGCTTGGCACACATGCCTCCTCACTGGTGGCAAACAGAAAACTGGCATTCTTTGTGGCAGTCTTGGTGCTACTAGCACTTCCCCACTAGGCTCAGGCAGATGGAGAGAGTCCAACCTCTATTTATGGTAACTCAGTTCACAAACACACTTAAATTTTCTAAGAAGTTTCCAAGTGCCCAGCATTGTTATCCATTACAGAGTAACAAGGTGCTACTGAGTCCTGGTTATACCTGCTTTAGTGCTGGAACAGCAGGCTTGTGGCTCAGTATCAACCAAACAGTCATTATTTCCAAGTACCTGCAATGTACCTATTTAGAACTACTGAAGCCTCTGGACATGGGGTGAGAACTGTGCTTTATAAAGCTAGCTCTGTGTAACAAAGAAGCACTTCTCCCCCCCATAACCCAAACTACGCAAGCACTAAGTGCAACAGGGCAGCTGCTTGACAGCTTTATTAGAAAACAGCTTAGAGAAGTACATGAAAAATACTGTATTCAGCTGAAGCTGCAGGGTGCAATGGAAGAAAAATAATTAGCCAAGTCAGAAATTTGCTAAGGCACTGGGTCTTCTGAATCTTCTATTTCCTTCAAAATACAAAGAACCTTTAAGTAACAAGTAGTAAATGGGACTTTGTTTACAACTCACCTTAAAAATCCACAAGCAGAACAGTGCACCCTAATAACATCCTTGGATCAGAAATTATTTAGAAGCAAGGGGGCCATCTGCTGAATTCCCAGTACCATTTTCTGCTGTATCCTGGAAGATGTTCTTTGCAAGTTTCACAGCCGAGTCCTTTTCAGTGCCAGCTTTGCTAGGCCTGCGAGGTGTGACAGTAAACCCCTGAGCAAGTTTGGCTGCCTGTTAATATTGCAATATACCTATCATGACTGCAAAAAACTAAAACCAGAACGTAGATCAATGTAATCTATTCAGGACTCAAAAATCCTGTAAACAATATGATCAGTCTGAAGTATATTGGAGTACCTCTGTATCATACAGTATTTTATTAAACAAAAACTTTCAGGGACACAAAACTTGCTCATAATATGTTAATGAACATAAGTTTCCAGATAAAATAAAAAAAACTTAAAGCACAGAATCAGGTATCTAAAATAAGCAGCTTCCTTCCTTGGGTAACTGTCCTTTATCCTCAGTAAATGTTGACACTACTCTCAAACTCAGCTTTGCCTTCCACATGCAAGTCTATCAAAACTCCACTGATACATGATTCACTGGTGACTGCTAATTCCACTCTTTCGGAGTTCATTACCACCAATTTCAGATTCCAGCTTCAGCGCATTCCTCGCCCATTCCTTTCACAATATGTGAAACTGGCCAAAGGAAAGGTAGAATTTTTAAAAGATTTTATGACAATGTCATCACACATCCACATGCACAAGTGAAGTACGTTATTTTTGGAGTCCTCTATTACCTTGTTCTTAGTACTGCTACAGCTAAACGTGTCTCTGCACACCATGAAGAAGGACCGGAATTGTTTCTGACACAGTAATAGCAAAGTATGTTAAATAAATATTACAGAAACATCCAGACTGAAAAACCTGGAAAACCTGCTGGAAAAGGTATTTAAAATATTCACCACTGTTCTCATTTCTCAAAGGATAGCCCTAAGTCTACTGACATTTCATGGTCTGTTAATACAGAACACTTTAACTATAGAAAGGTACATGTTAGCCATAAAGACTATGTAGATTCATGCATAAGAGAGCTTATAGTGTACCAATATAAGATTGTTTAATGTTACAAACTATAAAATCGAATGTTCAAAGCTGCTTCCAAGTTTAGCACTTTAAAAGTGACTGTCAGACACAACCTGTGGTGGTATTAACTAAAAGCACAAGCACCGGCACCAGGAATACAAGTAAATGCCACTTGCTTAAGACTTCTTTCTTAAGAAGTGTCCCCAAGTTTAAGTCATAGTTTACTAAAAACACAAATAGCTGGGGGCTTGTTTGCGGTGTGGAGTTTGTTTTTTCCTATGCTCAAAACAATTTTACTACTTCATTCAATATTAAATCTCAATATGCATGACTCCTGTATCCATAATGCAAAACTAAATATGTATCCAGGTGTTGTTTGCTGTTCACTGTTCCCAGCTTCATAAATACTGATGAGCAAGAAGGATATGGTCTGGGACGTTGTAAGTTTGTAGGCACATGCAGATTACTCTAGAGAATCACTGCTTTCAGTATTTAACAGCAAACTATTATCTACTTTGCCAACTTAGCACCCCTTATTTTTCTCCTAAAGTCTTTTCTCCCATATGTAAATATGAAAACAGTATATATATAACAGTAGTAAATACTAAATAAAACTTTATTTTTTCATGTTCCATTATTCGTATGAGCTGCCCACCACACCATCTCCACAGGACTCAGCCTATCACCTCAAAAGCCTGGCTACCTTCAAGAAGTGGCCACCAAAAATAAGCAAAAGGAAATAACAAAAATAATAAATAGATTAGATAGATAGATAGATAGATAGATAGATAGATAGATAGACAGACAGACAGACAGAAAGACAAACAGACAGATGGATGTGTTTGGAGAAGTTAAAAGTCTCCCTCAATAATTCAGAATGAAAGTTAAGGTTTGCTTAAATTCAGTTTTTTTCTATAGAAAAAATAGTCCCAAGCCATGTAAAGCACCACATCTCCTGGTCATATGAATCTCAAAAACAAGAGGTTCTGTCTTAGGCAAAAAGGAATATGAAGTGATCTTGCTACTTGTTTCAAACTCTGGATAGCTCACATGAAAGCTTAGCAGTGAAAGAGACCTGAGGTTATTTTCAACTTTGCAATCTTTTTCCCCTTTCCCACTAAATACTAGATAGTTGTCTTCAGACTAAGATCATTCAATGTATAGCAAAATCCTTTAAAAATATATATTTAAAAAAAAAATGTGCACCTCTAAGCGAGAAGAAACATCAGTACAATTATTTATTGGTCTTCTTCTCTGGTATTTGCATTTAAACAAAAACTACTCCCAGCTGGTAGCAGAACTCTGTTAAAAATGATGATTTGTTAATGGAGTAAGACAATTACATCATCAGGTATTCAGAACGTGAGGAGTGGTGTGCATACTCAGTAGAAAGAAAGGGAAAGAAGTTTGAAAGTGAAGGATTTGCAATGTAACACTATTTGGAGGGTAGTATCTTCTGATACTTCTGACAGCTCCCGACTTGAACATTAGTTGTTAAAGTTCTACTAAGTAGTGAAGTATTGACAATCAAGCTTCTTCCCACTTTAGATCTTTGAGGACTTTTCCTTTTTAGCTCTGTCATTTGCACAGAAATCTCAGTCACAGTCTCCTGATTTTGGGAGGTTCCACACACAAAAGTGGATCACCTCCATGGGTCAGCAAACATAAACAGAGCTCAGCCAGCGTCTGATTGATGATACCTCTGGAGCAGTGATGTGATGCTGCACACGAAAGACACCGCAGTAGAAGGGAAGAACCTGCAGGTGCTGTACCAGAGCACACTGGCGTACCACACAAGGGACTGCAGAATGAAAATATTTATCACTTTCTGTCACCAAAAGTCAAGAAACCGAAAGCAGAGACGTCATCGCAGTTTCAGAAGGTGTTTGGGATGCAGGTGTGTTATGGGGCACAACCCGTAGCCGGAGGGAGTCCCACCAGTGGGGGCAGCGAGACACCCCCGGTACTTCCCCAAGTCCAGTGCGGAGGACGGCAGGTCTGTACCTCTTAAGGTGTTCGCATACTGAGACCTGGCAGGTCGGCAGGGAAAGTTCAGTCGCGGCTACAGAAGCATGTATGATACTACTATCACCATCGTTAGGCGGAGCAGAGGCTGCAACGTCCCGGCTCCCCCGGGGCCCCCGCCCCGCCGGCTCGCCCGCAGCCTGACACCCACTTGCCCCTACGAAACGCCTTTAGCGACTCACAGAGACCGTCTACAGTAGCTCGACGGGTCTCTGGCCTCCGCAGGACCTCCCCAAACTTCACACGTGTTCTGCCTAGATATGGGTCTCGACAGGTAGTTCACGACACGTCGCAGCCAAACACAGATTTCCCCTTTTTGAAGCCGAAAACAGCGGGTCGATCGCTCCCCCTCGTCCGCAGCGTCCAAACCTTGGACAAGGTACTAAACCGCGACACCTGGAGCCGACACGGATACCGAGCCTTCCCCTCTAGCAGCCTCCAACCTTCCTGCAAATCGTCAGAAATTAACCTTGCCGTCGGCATGAGCCCGAGACGCGGCACACGGAGAAGCACAACTTAGCAAGACGGCAACCTCCCCGCCCCACCGCGGCGAGCCAGCACCGCCGCCCCAGCCCCGTCCCCTCGGCCCCACGCAGGCGGCCGCCAGCGCTGAAACTTTTCCGATCCGCCCGGCGAGGCAGCGCCCACGCCGACCGCCCCGCGGAGTGGGACCCGGGCACCGTGCGCCCGGAGGGCCAGGGCCGCCCCCACCCCCCCGCCAGCCGCCCCCGCCGCGTGGGCACCCGCGGCCCCCCGCGCACTCGTCCGCCCGCCCCGCTCCTACCGTGCGGGGGGCAAGTGAGGGAGGGAGCGAGGAGGTGGCAGTTACCGGCGAGCGAGCGCCCTTCTTGCAGAGCGGTCCCCTGAAGACACCTTTGATGCCGCGGTAGTGCCCGTTGCTGAGGTGCCGGGAGCTGATGACCAGGTAGCACGCCATGCGGGCCCCCGGGGCGGGCGGCGGGGGGGAAGGCAGGCCGGCTCCTCCTCGGCGGCGGCGGTGCTACCCTCGCCGGAGCAGAAGCCCGCATCAAGGAGCGGGCGGAACCGCAGCAGAGATCTTCCCCCCCGCTCCCGTCTCATCCAGCGCCCGGGTTAGCGCTGCCAGCAGCAGGATGCACTGAAGGCGGCAGCAGCGGCGGCAGCCAGAGCACATCGGAGGGAGCGCGGAGGCCAGTCCGCATGCTGCTCCGCGGGTGGCAGACGGGCCCGGCAAGAACAAGGGCAGAGCGCAACTTGCACAGTCCGCCGCTGCCACGGCCCCTTCCCTCCCTGCTCCTCAGAGCAGGTCACCGGCAGCCGATATCCGGAGGGGAGTTTCTCCGCGGCAGGAGGAGCGGCGGCTGCTGCCCATGGCTGTTCCCTGCGCCGGGCTGGGCGGTGGATGCAGCCGGCCGCCGCGGAGAGCCCTGGCCGCCCCGCTCCTCCCGTGCCGCCGCTGCAGCCGGCGCCGCGCCGCGCCTCACCTCCGCCGGGAGGGGGCCGGGGGCGGTGCGTGGTGCGAGGGGGCGGGGGAGGTAGGGCCGGAGAGGGGGTGGCAGCCGGCCGGGGGGCGGCGGGAGGGGGGATGATGTTCGTCGGCGCTGCGGGCAGGGGAGCGGGCCGCGGCCGGCAGCCCCGGGCGAAGCAAGGCGGGGAAGGGGAGGAAGGCGGCGGGGCGCGCTGGCCGCCCTCCTCCTCCTCTTCGCCCAACTTTCTTGCCTCTCCCTGGCTGCGCTTCCACCTCTCCCCACATCCCCTCCCCTTCGCTGTCCTGCAGGCTGTCCCCGGGCAGTGGCTGCGGCCGTTCCCCGTCGTCAGGGATGCGGAGCGGGGCGGAGAACACCCTCCCGCGGCCGTTCCGGGGGTGTGAGCGGACACCGTCCGCCAGCAGCCTGCCGCGGTGCCGGGTTAACGGGACACATCTGCTGCTCCCGTTCCCGCCGCTGCCTGGAAGCGCGAATCCGCCAGGACCGCGGAGAGGGCTGCGCGCAGTTGCCCAGGCTGCCCGTACATCCCCAGCTTGTGACTGCCCTTGTCTCGATTGTTCCCCCGTGAAAGCTCGTGAATTTAGGTGTGTTGTGGTTTAAGACCTAAGTGATTGACACAGAATCGCAAGTATGCAATTTTTTCACCGCTGAATAGCTGAACCAGGTCGTTCTTTTACCCTTCTGCAGGAGACAGGCGCGGTGTGCCCCGGGCCGGCTGTGCACACTCGGCTTCTTTTCAGCACCGCACGAGGATTGTCTCTGCTCTGTTACTAAGTCGATAAAAATAAATCAATAAATCATGCGGCCTCAGTAGTCACCTGCAGATCTTTCATTTCTTCTAAGCAGATTACTTTAAAGTGCAGATAAGAATGATTTCAAATTTTTCATTTAATCCTGCAAAATCCCATGTTTTCAGATATTTAGTGAATGAGACTGATAAGCCACACTCATTGTGATTTTAGCTTCTCAAGAGCTATCTTTCCAGGAACCTAACGTAAATTTAAAAGAATATCTTACACAAACCAGTGAACTAGGGAGATAAAAAGGTCATGACAAACCAAATGTCATTTTGTTTTGGTAGTATATGTAATATATGTGCAGTCTTTGTATAGAATGCCTCACATACAGTGTAAAATTTTATTATATGTGTTTATGCACATATATATGCATGTTTGGATCTATGGTATATTTTATTGATAAATACATAATGTTATGGATAGAAGAAAATGCATCTAAACTTGGAATAACCAAAGCTGGAATTAACATGTTAAGACCCTCCTTAGGTTAACCATAACAGTGTTTTGCAATGTAAAACACTGGGTGGTGGGGGCCAAATTAAGCTGGTAAAACCCAGGTGCAGAGTAAATAAAAAGACTTGGTTCTCTACATAATGTGTGATGGAGCTGTGGGACTCCTTGCCAAAGGGTCTTGTGGATCATAGATTAAACAGAGTACAAATCAGACTTTGGGGCCTGGGAGCAATACAGAACTGTGAAGGACTTTTCTGAAGTAAGAATTTACATTGGAAAGTGGCTTTTGAGAAACTACGCTACCATACTGAAAAAAGTTATCTACTCTAAATTTGGTGGCAAAAATGAGATTTAAAAATTATTTCCTCCCACAAGTCACAGTTGTGTGACTTGAAATTTATTCTGTTTGGCATATAACTTATATATTTTGTTAACCACGAGTTCTTTATGAAATTACTCCTCTGCAATCCTGTTACAGATTAAAAAAAAATATTAACTTCAGCATAAACTTTGGTCTGCAGCTTGACTTTCTGATTCTGCACTCAATATGCAGCTCTGGAAGTAAACACAAGCATATTTTCTCTCTGGCAATGCATCGAATTTTCCAAAAATTTGCTTCTATATGATGAAGCTGTTTTTCAGAACAGAAAGAATTTATGTCTCATCTCCCCAACATGTGTAGAGGTCTCAGTGCCATTTCTGTCGTGAAGAGACATGGAGGGTCCTTTGCTCTGCAGAGCTGATGATGCTCTATTACAAGGTGAAGAAGGGGATACAGAAGACCCATACCATGTGCACACCGCAGAGATGCATGTTTGTGTGCAGCAGCTCTGCAGACAGTCCATGTCACCTACAAAGGAGCTTCAGCACAAGTTGTAGCTGGGCAAGAACTTCACCGTAGACAAAGGGACAATACTCTCCTCCTGAAATTTATGGAGTCTTCCACAATTCATTTACTAACATTGTATGAAATGGAAATTATTTGCCCCAGAGTAGACAGCACAGTACCCATTTTATCCTGCCGAGAAGGGTGATGCACTCAACAGACCCTGCCGAGAAAAGTAGAAGTCATTTTAGACTCACTTCACTTTGTGAACTCAGGGCAGTAGTTACTATGACCACCAATCTAATTTATAAACAATCTGTAGGACGTAAGCCTGAGAAAATGAGATTAAGAGTTGCCAAATGGAACTATTAGATATTAATTATAGCACTCCCTGAACATTCCCTCAGGTCTCTGGAGATGCTGCACCTTCTTCTCTTTCATCACAGGTCATGTAGAAATATGAGCCTTAACTATTAGTAGTTTCACCTGGGTCCAATCCTTCACTACCTGATATCTCATAAAGCCATTTTTAGCTGAGCACCGTGGATGTAAAATACTGCCTTTCAGAACATTATGCTTTCTTTTCAGAAGTGTTAGTGACTTTTCAAGATGCAAGGAAGTGGAGAAGCAGGTCAGCTGTCACTAAGAGATGATGATTAGAATAATGAAAAGGTCTCCAGTTCATCTATTCTCTCGGTTTACACAGGTTTTTATAATTAATAAAGAATACTTAGCATTTACTGCCCTCCCCACCAAAAAAAAAAAAAAAAAGTCTGTAAGCATTTTCTGATTATTCTGCATAGGAATTTTCCTCATTGCACAATGTCATGTCAGATTGAAATATCCAGCCTAGCTCTAAGGCTGCTAGTTCTGACATATATATACTCTGAAAATCAGGCAGCAGAGAACCATGTTAATGCAGTCATATTAGTTTTAATGGTTGAGCTAATTCATATGCTTCTTTGCAGCATTAGACAGTGCAGTATAGGCATGTCCGTAAACCTTGTCTACATTGTGAATTTTGTTGAAATTGTAGTTCAAGTATTTTTCCTAATGTGAGTTCCATCTGCAAATGAAGTTTGTTATATGGATATCCTGTGCTGTATAGGTCAAAATTACAGTTATCATGACTTGCTGGATCCTAACATGATTGTTCCTCAGTGTGGATACAGGCTAGATCTGCTCAAGGGTCCCAGTCCTAAAATGTTTTCCACAATCCTCTTTCTGTGATCAGTAAAATAAAAATATCATTCCCCATGCCTTCAAATCTAAGAAAAATGTAAGAGTGCAAAAAATCTGGCTCTACACCTCTAGAAATTTTACTTTAGCAATCAAACAAGAACAGAGGGTATGTAGACACCCAACTTGAATACTGTTTCATGGGCTGGTTATTCTCACTTGAGTTAGTTTAATATGAGAGGTTTTCCAATGCAGAACAACCCAATTGAACCCTGCAGTAAGAACATGCCCAATACTGATGTGATTTTTTGCAAGCAATCTTCCTCACAGTAATCAGTGAATGAATGAGATCAACATATTGGCAAGACAATTCAGATATAAAAACACACAATGAGGTTCCTGACATACAATTACAATCAATGTCTTACTGCAGCTTTACAGTATATGTTGTCTTCAGACATAATGGAGACTTTAAAGCTATAAATCAAGTCCTGGCAATATATGTAGATCTTTGGATTATAACTGCTTAAACTATATACTCATGCACCATCAGTTCCTCTAACTCGTCCACCCAGCCTCTAACTCTTCTCCATTCTAGTGGTCCATAACTACAATTGCTTCCTCAGGGTTCATATGGAAGGTGAGTTTTGCCCCACTGAAAGTAATGACAGTTTTTGAGGTCAATGGGATCAGTTTCTCAACAAACTCTTATAAAAGTCTCAAATATACTATTACAATGTTAGTTGTCCTATTATTCTACCTGAAGACATTATCTAAAATCCCCAGAGTCCTAATTTTTTGTAAATCAGAACCATATATTAGAAACAGTCATTATTTCTGTAGATTACATGAAAGAATTTTAGCTTGAATGTTTTGTTTATTTTTCTGAGTGCAGCATATATTTTGGGGAACATTTTGTAAGGTGTGATTCTTATTTAGAGTACCCAGTGATTGTAAAAATACAAGGTGAGTTGATCTGAGTAAAGCTTCTTTGTTTTGCTTTCAGTGAAATGGCAACTTCAAATCTCTGCTCTTTTTTTCCTGCATCTTCAAAGACACCAATTACAATTTTCCCCAAAGTAAGTATTAGAAAAATCTTAATTGTCTCTGTCATTATTTTTTTAATTAATTTAGATTATTTTAGTCCTTCCTTACTTTATTCCACTTGAAGTAAACATAATACTGCTTATACAAACATTTTTAATCCCAGGCTGCCTCTTTTTATCTAAACAGTACTTACATTCCTCTTGTGAATCACTTATGTAAGCAACTTTCTATTACCCAAAACTTGAATCTGTCAAGGTTTATACACTTGAAGCATTGATGGCTAAATTATTCTACTGTCTAGTCCATGCAGAATCAATGACACCATTTTACTTTGGATGGAGCTTTTTGGAATGTCTAAGTGCTGAACCATCATTTTATAGTCTACAGCTTGCTATTAATTGTGTAGCCAGCAAATGCAGCAGTCTTCATGATGATCAGACCGAAATGCATGTGTATACATCAGTGAAGAGTGGTAAATCATGCCCTACTTTTCTTATAGGCTTATGCTCCACTGGTTTTAATAAAGTCATATAGTTGAACAAGAATCTCATTCAAATAATTCATCCTTACTCTAACTTTTCTTTGATATATCTCTTACGTGACATTCAGCAACCTCTCTGCATTACTTTCTCTATCACTAAAAAAGACAAGATAATGTTTCCTTCAGAGTTACTGTGAGAATTACTCAGTAGTGTAGCAGTCATAAAGGAGAATGCTAAGTATTACTAGGTGATACTGGACAAGACTGCTGATTTCATAGTCAATTAAAATATGCAAGAAATCTACTATTTTCAGAAGGCTGCTGTAGATGTCATTCACCTAAGTCAATAGGTCAGTAACACAAATAGGACTTTGATCCTGTGTTAACAAGAGCTTACTATTTCCAGAATATATGTGCAGTGACATAAAGATGTCTTCTCCATTCAAAAATACCATTAAATGCTTTATTCTTACCTAAATTAGGATGGACATAGAAAGAATAATGGCAAGTAGCCACTTATATGAAATTATATATCAGAGCTCTAATTCTACTTTAGTAGAAAATACTTTTTTTCAGGAAGATGATATATGAAAGAGCTGAAGGTGCAGCAGTGTTTTCATTCACTTGTCAATTTATTATGTTTGCATGAATATTTAATACCTCAGTCTCTTTTCAAAGGAAGAATATGGTTTGCATTTCAAGTCTTGTAGTTTTCTTACATTTCCTTACTGCTGAATCCCACCAAACCTTTAATTAATTACTGGACAACCACAAGAGTGGTGATTCATGTTTTTCACTGCTCATCAATGGTCATCAGGCTGATCTTCTGGGGTTAGCACTGTATGTGCTAGTGGCCTTAATATCTGAAAGGTGAGTAAAGTTATTGTATTTATTATTAGGACCAGAATTTAATATCAACTGGAGAACAGCTATTTTAAATTTACTTTCCAAAAATGTAAATAGAAGGAAAATATTCCTTATGCTCACCGTAGATAGCCATGATACCCACAGAGAGCCAGAGAGGCTGTTGGTATATGTCTCAGCCACAGATCATTAATTTCATTAGCCAACATAACCAGAGCTGTCAATCCCTTTTCCTACTCATACTCATTTGTTTCAAGGAGTGCTCCAAGGACAACCAGAGTGAAGCAGCCTAGGAACAGGAGAGGATTCCCATTGTGAAGGCATTATGAAGGCAGCCTCCATCATGTACAGTTTTACACTGGCAGAATAAGGCATCTCCTTTCTCTTGGTATTACCTGCACTGCTAGCTTATCTTAGATTGCCTCAAGGAACACAATGCTTGCATTTGCTATGTGCTAATATAACACCTACATTGAATTCCTTAGTGTGTTAGTTTTGGCTGGGATAGAGTTGATTTTCTTCATAGTAGCTAGGTTGGGGCTATGTTTTGGGTTTGTACTGAAAACATTGTTGATAATATGGGATGGTTTAGTTACTGCTGAGAAGTGCTTACAGAGAATCAAAGTCTTTCCTGCTTCCCACAGCACCCAAC
The DNA here is from genome assembly GCF_020740795.1 of Apus apus. Classification (NCBI taxonomy): domain Eukaryota; kingdom Metazoa; phylum Chordata; class Aves; order Apodiformes; family Apodidae; genus Apus; species Apus apus. The sequence continues at coordinate 22,725,913 of NC_067283.1, read as the reverse complement.
CTATCAGTACTCCAGGGGTATACAAGAAGCTGGGAGGGTACACAGCAGGTTCAGATGATCCAAACAGACTAAAGGGCTATTCCATACTATGTGATATCATGCTCAACAGTAAAAAGCTGGGGGAAGAAAAAGGAAGGGATGTCCGTAGTTATGGCATTTTGTCTTCCCAAGTAACAGTTATGGGTGATGGAACACTGTTTTCCTGGTGATGGCTGAACAGCTGTCTGATGATGGGAAGCAGCAAATTAATTCTTTAATTTGCTTTACTTACATGTGCAGCTTTGCTTTACCTATTAACCTATCTTTATAGCGACCTCTGAGTTTTCTCACTGTTACATTTTCAATTCTCTCCTCCATCCCAGCTGGGGGGAGTGAGCGAGCAGCTGCATGTTGCATAGTTGCTGGCTGGGGTTAAATCACAACACATAGACAACTTCAGCTTGATAAGTCAGTATGACTCCTTTTGTCTTGCATTGCCATAAGGCACCCATAGACTGCCAGTACATATATGTTGTTTTTTTCTCTGGCTACATCTTCAGCCTTTGAGGCTTATTAATTGGCATAAGATGACATACAGTTTAGAAAGGACTCTCACGTCATATTTTTCAAAAAAGTAGTCACATTACTTTTTACAAAGTGAATGAGAATTCACCTTTAAAAAAGAGAGGATTAAGGGGGACTGCTTGAAATGTCACACAAGTCGGACAAAGATCACTGGCATGGGGACTCTATACACTCTAGTTATAAGAAAGAAATTACAAATAACTACAGATAGTTTCTGCATGGAGAGGACCACTTAGTATGGTAGTTCACTAAGCCCTTCCAGATAGGAAATTACAAAGATCAAGCAACTTTCTTGTTTAACTTGAGAAGAAATAAAATAATGTAAAATCTCTTGAAGTGTGAGAAATAAAATACATTTTAAATGTCTGTACTTGTGTTTTATGTACATGTAAATGGAATGGCTTGAGAACAGCCCTGAGGAAAAGCACTTGGGCGTGTAGGTTGATGAGAAGCTCAACATGAGCTGTCAATATGTGCTTGCGGCCCAGAAAGCCAAACTGTGCTGGGCTGCATCAAAAGAAGCATGACTAGTAGGTCAAGGGAGGTGATTCTGCCCCTCTACTCTGCTCTCATAAGATCCCACTCAGAGTACTGTGTCCAGTTCTGGAGTCCTCAGCACACAAAAGACAAGGAGCTGTTGGAGCAAGTCCAGAGGAGGGCCATGAAGATAACCAGAGGACTGGAGCACCTCTGCTATGAAGACAGGCTGAAGTACTCATCCTGGAGAAGAGAAGGCTTTGGGGAGACCTTATAGCACCTTCCATGACCTGAAGGGGCTACAGGAAAGCTGGGGAGGGGCTCTTCACTAGAGAGGGTAGTGATAGGACAAGGAGTAATGGTTTTAAACTGGAAGGGGGTAGTTTTAGATTAGACATTAGAACTATGATTCTGTGATTCTATAAGAAATTATTTAGTGTGAGGGTGGTGAGAAACTGGCACAGGTTGCCCAGGGAAGTTGCGGATGCCCCATCCCTGAAAGTGTTAAAAGGACACCCTGAAAGTGTTGGGTGGAGCTTTGAGTAACTTGGTCTAGTGGGAATTGCCCCTCCCAATGGGGGGGTTGGAAATCTGTAAGGTCTTTTCCAACCCAACCTGTTCTATGACTCTATATACGTATTACATATATCTTTTATATATATATATGTGTGTGTGTGTGTATAAAGGTATCTGGTCTCCATATAATAATGGAATAATGTAGAAACACATATTTAAATGCTTAAAATGTCAGCATCTTTGACAATTTCCTTTGTTCTTTTTCTCTTTTTACCCACTTCACTGAAGTGACAATTACTTTTTTTTTTTTTTTTTTTTAGGAAACTCAGGAACAGGGAGGTGATATAGCAATCTACAGCAAAGCGGTACAGAACTCGAGTCTGGGATGTTTACACCTATTCAACCACTGTACTACCTAAGCTCTCTCAGATCTCCAGGTTTCTATGGAAGTAATTATTATGCAGTACCACAAGACCATCCTGTTAGTTCTGTATGTATCCTGTTGCCAGCATTTCATCATCTGTCCACGTTAACACTTCAGCAGACAACCTTTATGAAGACTGTACAAAGAAAGATATGAAAGACACAGGAGAAATTTCAAACTGACAGCAGCATTTGTCAGCTGGTGTCTTCCGGAATTCAGATATTTAGTGAACACGGAGTCCTTCACATTAAGTGTCTATGAAACAATAGTTCTTTTAAGACTGACACCTACATACTTCCTCTAAAACAGATATGTATACTAAGAGTTTTTTGAAAGAAATATGGCCTAGTTTTTGTCCTTAATAGGTTAAAACACTTCAAGGATTTTTTAAATTCCATTCAAGTCACTTAAAAATTTCCTTTTACCTTGAAGACTTATTTAAATTTAAATTAAAATTAGTAATAGAAAAAGGAAATATGCAATAAAATCAGAAGGTCAAATTCACTTCCAAATAAAAAGCTAGGACATGACTTGCACAGGTATCTCCTGCACACGTGTTTCCTAAAATGGGCTTAAGTTTTGTATGGGCTTGCTGACATCTTCACAGGTGTGGATTTAATCTGATTTCTGCCAATGTATGGTATTATAATAACTTGTTTATAACACAAAATGTCACAGTTTTCTATGCTTTGTTTCAAATATAAATTCAATCTATTTTACAGTTATTTTGTGTTCTAATTATAACAATCTCATCAGTAAACAACACATGTTGAGGTTTTTATAGTGAATTTCTGATTAAACAAAGTACACATTTAAATTATATACAGTTCTAATACAGTGAGCACTCCAGCACTTCTGTCATCTTTGAAATGGTAACAAAATGTAAATAAAGTTCTTGAAAAATGAGCATGAAGGTAATGAGATCAATAAACGTCAGCTAGAAAAAGTAATCACAGCTCTAGAGACTCACTAACCTTTCGACAAATTCCAGAAATAATAGACTACCTTGGATGAGGAATTCTTTAACAATGAGAAACAGATACAATTATAAGGGGGAAACAAGCCAAGGACTGCTGAATAGTATGAAAAACATTGCTTTTTTAGGTAAATAAGAGAAAACAATAACTTTGTTTTTCCTGCTGTGATTTTCACCAATGCACTTCACTTTGCACCTTTTGATTTTGAGAGCAAACTAATAAAAATATATATGTAAACCCAGAGTTAAAACACAAAATATGATGGTTTTCCAGACTGATGGCCCAATTCTTCTCTAAGGCAGACAGAAATGTTAGAACATTAATTAACCTCCATATTAATTCCGGATACTTAACACTCCCAAGATTGGGTGGTGTATGGTTTCTACATATAATTTATGCAAACTTAGATCTTAAGGATTAATTAATTGAAGACAAGAAACTCTGTGTTATGTTTTAATATCCAATGGTAGAACTTAACTTCTTTAAGAGAAAACATATTTTATATGCAGTGTGTTATGTTAGATTAAGAAATATATGAAATGGTAATGGGGGGAGGTGGGTTTTGGGGGGTTTTGTGTGTGGATTGAGGGGGGGGTGTTCATAGAATCATAGAATCATAGGGGTTGGAAGGGACCTCGAGAGATCATCTAGTCCAACCTCCCCTGCCAGAGCAGGGTCACCTAGAGCACATCACACAGGAAGGCGTCCAGGCGGGTTTTGAATGTCTCCAGTGAAGAAGACTCCACAACCTCTCTGGGCAGCCTGTTCCAGTGCTCTGTCACTCTCATGGTAAAAATTTTTTTTCTGATATTCACCTTAAACCTCCTATGATCCAATTTGTATCCATTACTCCTTGTCCTATCTCTGGTTCACTGTTTGGTTTTATTGTTTTTTTTTATTAAAAGTGCAAGAAGCATTGAACCTGAGGTGAAAACAGAAGGGAATTAAATATTTTGTAAAACCTATGCAGGTGGTCAGTATTTAAATTTTTTTGTTTAATAAAGCATACCATTTTCCTGGAAATATGCTAGCATTTTTGAAGGATATGCAAAATTCACTAAGAATTTATGTGAATAGCAAACTGACTCTAGGGAATGACTTTTAAAAAGAAGGGTTAAGAACATGGAAATTTTCTTATTTTATCACCAGAGTTGGCTTTTGGGGTTTTTGGGTTTTTTTGCCCCAGCATTGACTGAACCTTTTTGGATGTAGATAACAAAAATGGGTGAGCAGAGGTTGAGATTTAGTCAATACAGTCCACTCAGTGTTTGCAAGCAAAGGTGTACAATATTTTTAGTTATGATTTGCAAATGATAACATCAGCATAAAACCAGCTAGAGATAATAGCAGTTTATGTTTCATCTTTCAAGTGCTATTCTAAAGTAATTAATACAAAAGGGCTCCATACAGACTATCCAAAGTATGGTAGTATCACCATTCACTTTTATGATCTATAGTTTCTACCTTCTATCATTCTGTATGTCCTGTTAAAATGAAAGGAGTTTAAGAACTAAAGTGCTGTCTTTGAAATTCTCTAAGTGTCTAATTCCACGCAGATGCATTTGCCCTTTTGCATTGATTCAGACTACTTTTTTGAGCAGTATTGTTCACATATGTACACGTATATATAACATTTGTATACATTATATTTTACAAATATATACTTACATAACGTTTTGCAGGACTGGAGTTCCTGGAGGGAAGAAGCTCTGTGGCTAATGTGCAACCCCACATTGAGTAGTAGCTTGCTGTGATGATACACTTTTATTTTCAGCACAGAGCTGAAGAAATGAATATTCTGAAAGCTGAGTCGATACATTCTGCAAACCTGTAAGCATTAATTCCAAAAAGAAGCACACTAAATTTCTCTTCAACTTATCTGCTTTTCACCTGTCTCTAAGTGCTCATGGAACATCACTACCCCAAGGATCCTTATGCTGCAGTGATTTTTGATTGACAGAAAGCCCTAATCTAGCTACCATATTTAATCCATTTCCTCCAGAGTCTGAGTTTTAAAATAACACATCAAAAGGCATGTCCATGACTGACAAAGGCAAAGCACCCACTGACTGCTAGAGGTACTTCAAAACTAATAGCAGTTGCTACTGCTAATCCCTGAAAAAACTTGCATCCTGTCTAGCTAGGAATTTGACTGAAATAACTTGCAAAACATTCTTCTTTTCTGGATTTCAGGTCACTTAATGCTTAGTAAATATTACCAGTTTCCTTCTTGAGTCACTCTGGGGGTTGTTGAGGACCCTTCCAGGAGCATAAACTGGATTTCACGATAGTTCAGTTGACCAGGATGTAGCATAAAAGTGCTGTGACACCAGAAATGTACAACTGCAGAAAGGGATGAGCAGAAGAGCTTCTCTGCTCCAGCCATCCATGACCATAGATAGGTGGATGTTCAATAGATGACTCACAAATCTGTGTAGCTGTGGGAGTTGCTGCTATGTTAAAAGAGCATGCATGTGTGTGGATGAGACAGGAGCAGTCCAAAGCCAGCAGCAGTGGCAGGAACCGTGCTGAATCCAGTAAGCTAGAAGCTTTCAGCTTTCAGAAATACAGAGAAGGTATGTGCCAATTATCATGCTGTGTTTTGTGTTCCAGCTCCTTGAGACACCGAGACAGGAGCTGTATAAATGGGGATCATGGTATACAGCTCTGGATAGGAAGCTAGCCTATGATTTTGAATGAAGTGAGTTTCAAGCAAACACATTTTTACCTTGGAAAGTGTTGCTGTGGCACACCCTTCCTCATACAGGATTGCTCAGAGTAGAAAAGGTGGTTGCAGGGAACTGCAGACGGACAGATGAAACTCCATGTCTACAAACACAATGTAGCATGTATGGGAAAAATAACTCAAAACTACACACCCAGGATGTTGGTTAATTACCTACTGCCACTCATGGGTGAAATGTTATGTTTCCTGGACAAGGTTATCCAAAAATGCCAGCTCATTGCTCAGCAGCAGTCAAAAATGCCAGTCAAATATTAAAAATACTAGGGAAGCACTGAAGAACAAAACAGAAAACATTTCAACACGGTCTGCTTTGAAATCAAAGGTGAAATAACCTGGGACTAAAGAAGGAGGAATGGTGGGTGAGCTCAGCTGCAAATTACTCTTTCCAATTTCTCAGTATGCAAGAACTAGAACAAAAACCTTATGAGGAGGTAAGCTTAAAATAAGCAGAGAGTTTTGTTGCATAATCCATCCTCAGATTGTTAATTAATTGCTACAGGAGGTTTGTCAGAAAAAAAAAAAAATAATAATAATAACAACAAAAAATGGACTAGATTCCTTTCCTGCTATTGGAGAGAAAGGTTGAAATGCACATTCAAAGTTAAGAAGTCCCTAAACTATTGATCTGCTAGAGTAACAGCTCATAGGTGAACAAGGACAAGCTCAAATTTGTTTATGTTACTTTTCTTTGATGACCATTGTCTGAGAGAAGATATTAGGCAGCTCAGCACAGAATTTTTTTTTGTTTTAAACTACAATGCAGTTATAATTTATGGTCCAGATTATGTGCTACTCCTATTTAAACCCTGGGTAGAATTGCCTTTCAATTTGGATTTGACAAACTGAAAAGCAAGCTGACAGAAGCCTCATGAAATTCCACAGCGACAAAAAAAGACGCTCCTACCGCCAGGGCACAATAACCTCATGCTACAGCAGAGACTGGAGCCAACAAGCTGAAAAGGAGCCCTCCAGAAAAAGACCCAAGCATCCTAGCATGGAAAGCTGAATTGAGTCACCAGTGTGTCCCTATGGCAGTGAAGGCTAACAGCATCTTCTTCCTAATCTGCACTTGTGAGACCACACCTGTGTACTGCACCCAGTTTTGAGCTCCTCAGAATAAGCAAGAATTTAATATACTGGAGTAAACCCAAGACACTTGCAGGACCGTAGCACACTGAACACAAGAAGAGGATGAGGGAGCTGGGTATGTTGATGCTAATTATCTAGAGCTATCCTGTAAAACAGAGCACTGCTGCAATATCAGGGCAGAAAGCGGGAGAAATTTCATGTTTGGCATCTAACTGACTTGCTTGCTAAATGTCTCACTTCCTGCATTCACAGCACATGGCATCTCAGTGATAGAAAACCAGAAGGATCAATGGAAACAAAGAAGAATAATAATGCACTATGAAATTAAAACTTTTGTCAGATAGCCCAGTGTAGGTGTCTGAGCTATGTTCGGTGGATACCAAGAGGGACCAGCTGTCAACCAGGTTTTGGACAGTAACAGTTGAGAACAATTTGTAATTCAGCTTGGAAAACCTTTTGGTTTTTTTTTTTTTCCAAATTATAGAATCTAATTTTAAATCCAAAATATGGACACTCACACTTGCACATTCCTAGACAACCATGGCAGTGGAAAAGTTCTGCTTTGGTATTTTCACCTCAAGAAAAAGTCTTTACAATTGCAGTGGAATTATGAGAATTGAAAGCTTCCTCCCTTGCAGGTATTCATAAACCTTTAAAATTCTCAGTGCCTAAACACTAGCACTCATTGATAGCGTTAGCTATTAGCATTAAGGAAGATCTATTTCTCAAGTTTACCACAAGAGGGAGGTGCTGTAACTCAGAATAATTCATTAAGTGATCAGGAAAATGGTGGGTCTTGTACAACAGGCACTGGAAAATGTTATGGATATATTTAAGAAAGTAATAAAAAATACTTGTATGCAACTGTGTCATATTATTTTATTAATTAATTTTAAGCAACCTGTGCAATACATAGCCAACTGTCTCTGAACCAGCATTATTTCTAAATGCAACAACTTCAAATTTGCATTTGAATTACTGAATGCTGAAGATACATACTATTCTGAATCTCATGTTCATTGAAGGCAGAGATGGCTGATAATGTAAGTTCTCCAAAAGCATCCAAAATTATGTTTACCAGAGTCAGATAGGTGCCACATTCTTGGACGTATTACTCTGAAATGATTCTGCCCTAAGCTAAGCTTTCTGGAGCTGTGAAAAGAGATGATAAAGGATGGTTTTATCTGTAATAAATAGGGATCTAATTATTCACACAGGCCTTCACTTTGACCTCCATCAGAAGATCCAGAATGGTGTTTGCCATCAAAAGGCTTTGAAACCACATATTAACTCAAGATTATAGTATAGTTCATTTGCTTCTAATCAATTTTGTTGAAGCAGAGACAGAGGAAGCCTTCATTCAGGCTTTCTGCACAAGCCTAGCAGATCATGGAGATGAGCTGTTCATCTCCTCCAAAAGCTTTGTTTTATGAGTCTGCATGGACACGTTCTTGTCCTGCACTTCTTTTATTCAAAAGGAAAAGCTTAACATTTTTATCTGCTGCTCCATTTTTTCCCTCACATCATCTTTGCTACTGGTTATTTTGTTGTTTTAAGGAGTACTCGAAACAGAAGTGAAATTGGTTGATCCAGGTTACATTACAATAACACAGAAATGGAAACAATCAGAAAGGACAGCACTGTGAAGACCTACATTTTGATTTGTACCAGTTGGATACTTCTGATGTTCAGTGCCACTATGTTTGTATTGAACAACTGTGACAATACAGAGAAGTGAATCCGTCTAGATGTGCTCCTAAGCCATGGACAAACACTCTCTAGGTCCCACTACACAAGTACAGTGTTCAGCTGCACATCACACCTTTCCTGCTCAGAGTTACTGCACCCTTGATCTACTGGTTGCACAGTTCATGCAGCCACATTTTACTTGGTTTTAGTCAGAGGAGTTTAAACAGATAGAGATTTAAGATCTGAAAACATGTAAAGGGCTCCCTAACGCAAAAGAAATCATCTTTCCATAGCAAGAAAAGCAAAAGGAACCACAAGAGTGTGAGGAGGAACTGTGTAACAGTTGTAGACAGTAACTGAAGGCAGAGCAATCACTGCATGACTTCACAAGTGAGGATGCATGAAATTTGAAGATCTTAAAATAGTTCTCATTGCACATGGGAAAACAGAGAATGCCGACTGTCTTCAAAAAACAAGTATACATCATAGATTGAAATCATGTTTGATATATCATTATAGAACTGCTACAGATTCCACACTATCTTTCATTTTCAATTCCTTCTTTAAAGGGTGAGGCAAATTGCCAAAGATGTATAGCAGATAAAACTCACATAGTTAGGGAAAAAAAGAAGTAGAAACGTATCAGCGATTTCAGCTGTAATACATCTACTCTTCACAATGACAGATTGTTGCTGAGCAAGCTTGTGATTTACCACATACCATAAATAATTTAATTTTGACTAATTCCACAAAGTCCCAGAAAAGACACTAAGTCAGGAAAGATTTATTTTAAATTAGTTGCTAAATGAAATCCTGTAGACTTCATTGCTATCACAACAAAACAATCAATATCAAAATATGTTCTGATACATTGAATAATTTTGGAATGTACAAATATTTGTAAAATAACTCAGTGAGGCTGAATCTGCATTTATTGATTTTAAAAATGTTTCCAAAGAATAGCCAGAAAAACAGCCAAAAAGTTTATATCCAAGTTCTTCTAGTCTTTCTTCAAAATTGCAAACCATAGTTAACAGCAAGGTAATATTTATTAAAAACAGATTAACATTATAGGCCATATAGTTATTTAATTATAAAAGGCCATTGGTCCTCATAGCTGATTTTTACATACTACATTTTCAACATTACTGCCTGTTTTTGAAAAAGTAGCTGGCAGAGGTCTTTTTATGTTGTTTAGAAGAAAGCACAAAACATGATTTGATTTTTATATGCAGATGTTTGCTATCATTCCTCATCTGAAACTGGTAACATATAAATGGATTTATAGCAGTCAAGTGGACATATTTTGTATAAGAGGAAATCTGTGGCAAAGATAAAGATGCTTGTTGTTCAGGTGCTGAATACAACCTTTGTGTCCCCCCAAATTTTTTTTTTTTGTTTTATACAGATACTTCTTACTATTGATCTGTCAAACAGGCTCACAAAGTCCACTGCTGGAGAAGCTGCATAGCTCAGGAGGAGCATGCTTGGTGATAAAGATCCTTCAACTAATATTAGGGTCTTCATAAAAAGACCCAGCTGATTTGGAGACAAATCTTGATGTTCTGTGACTGTGACCCTGTCAGAATCATGACCTAAAGTAATTTAATACATTTGTATCCTGCTATTGAGTGGTATACAAAAATACATGTGGTCAGTTACAGACATAGTAAGTAGACTAATCCACAGTCACTTGAGAGTTATAAGTTAGTCAATCATATGCATGGGCACAGGTATATACTTGAGAAGGAGACTATTATGGGTTTGATTATTCCCATGGAAGAGATAGTGTGTATTTTTTGCATCAAGATTTTCATGCATTCTAAATTGAGGGTTATATTAAATTCTACTGATAAAGTTGAAATGCCACACAATTAGGGGAAGACAAGCCCTTCAGATTTATTTATATCCTACCTAATGCAAATGCGAATAATCTTCTATTCCACATAAATATGCATTCACTTCCTTGAAACTTGCTAAGCTGTCTGCATCAGCAGTTTATCATGAGTTACACAAGGTGCTCATCTCTGAAAAAAATGCACACCCTCCCCTTCGCCACCAAAAAAACCCCACTAAAATGTAAATTGCAGCTCCTGGCAACCACAGGTGAGCATCAAACACCACAAGTTACAAAATTATGTTTTCAGTGACTGAAGAAGTGAGCTAAATCCTGGCAGTCTTTCCCATTTCTGTGCAGTTTTCAGTAGAAGCTTCTGTAAGCTTTACCCTAAAAGGGCCTGAGGAAGAATGAAGCAGGTGGAATTAACATTGGTCCACTTTCAGAAAAGAGAAAAATATCAGGTAGCAAATTGGAGCAGCAGCCTATTGATAAATTGAGTTTTAATGTGATACTTAAACATGAATTGTGAACCAAACCAAATGTTTAATTTCTTTGAAAACATTTTATCTTTTTAAAATTAATTTTGTCCAAAGTGAAACAAATTAATTTTCTCGGGAATGGTCAAAATTAAATAATCAATATTATATTATACTTTTTTTAAAAAAATTATATATATATATATATATATATCCCTTTTTTCTGAAAATATTTATTATATTCAACACAATGGTTTGTGTGTGTTGGCTAACTCAAATTACTTCACTGGTTGTAATCCAAAATGGAATTATAGATTCTGTACATTTCTTCTTTTGTATTATTGGTACAGATTTGTTCTAACTTGAGACGCAGTTAAAAATACCATGTCATTGATCTTTATATCTGTTTTTAAAAGTCAAGAAATGTGTTACAGAATCACAGACTCACAGAATCTTAGGGGTTGGAAGGGACCTCGAAAGATCATCTAGTCCAACCCCCCTACCAGAGCAGGGTCACCTAGAGCACATCACACAGGAAGGCATCCAGGCAGGTTTTGAATGTCACCAGAGAAGAAGACTCCAGAATCTCTCAGAGCAGCCTGTTCCAGGGCTCTGTCACTCTCACAGTAAAGAAGGTTTTTTTCTGATGTTTACATGGAACCTCCTATGTTCCAGTTTGCACTCATTGCCCCTTGTCCTCTCACTAGACATCACTGTAAAAAGCCTGGCTCTGTCCTCCTGACACTTGCCCTTAATGTATTTGTAAACATTGATGAGGTCTCCCCTCAGTCTCCTCTTCTCCAAGCTAAAGAGACCCAGCTCCCTCAGCCTTTCCTCATAAGGGGGATGTTCCACTTCCTTAATCATCTTTGTGGCTTCCTGTCATTGCTCCCCAATTTAAACAAGGATAGTATTTTATAATTCAGTTGGTCCTATAGGACTTGTATAATTTTAGTGTTAGTTAAAGAAGGTTTTTAGCACAAAAGCAACTGTGTACTACTACAGTTTTGCTTTGGCATGTATGTTAAGTCTTAATGCTGTTATGTTTACTACCAACATGACCAAAGCCCTTGCCAAGAATAGGATGCCACTGTGATAGATAGCTCAACAAGTGGTTGTGAATATTAGATTTCTGCTTTACTCAAATCAACAGGAAAGTATCATTATGCAGTGAATATGGAATTCTTCACACATCATAATGAACTTGTAAAATTAAGTGGTTCTTTACAGTATGCAGGAGTGTTCTGAGAATTTAACAGGCAGTGTACTAATAAAATTGAGAGCTGTAGATGTAGATGATGGGGGTTTTTCTGAAATTGTAGCAGTTCTGTTGCAGAAAAAGTTCTGACCAACTGAATTATAAAAATAATATGCTTGTTTAAATTGAGGAGCAATGTCAGGAAGCCTCTGCTTGAAGAAGTCATGTACAATATCTGTAGTACAACAAGAGGATTTTTTACCCTGTAATTGTGGTAGGACTTGAGATTGCTTTTTTTTTTTCCACAGCACACTATTTGAGTTTCTACACATACTCAGCCAACAGTTGGGAAGGATACATTTTTATAAACTGAAGAAGTAGAAAGCTCAAAGGTAACCAAACAACTCTTCAGTCTGTTCTCTTCAATTCTGTCAGGTACAAAATATTAATATTAATATTAATGGCATTAAGGTGACTTTTGTATGTGCTATGGAAAAGTGGAAAAGTAAGGGCAGAAGCATTACGAGTGATTCCTCCTGTGCAGAAAAGAAATTACACTAAAGACAGAAGCTCCAGAATAAAGACGTAATTTTATAAAGAGAATAGCCTGTACCAAAAAAAGGACTGAGTTTCATACTGAAAACTGTGTTAGATTTAACAAAGTCCCTGAGGATTTGTCCTAAAGAGCTTTGTTGGGTAATTGTTGGCAGTTTTTGTTAGTAACGTAGAGATTACTAGATACTGCTTTATGGTTGCTATAGTCCATTTATTTTTCTGTTCACAGTACAGTGTCACATACAGACCGCACTCAAGGCTCAGAGCCTGACCTTGCCAGGACAAACACAAGTGCGTGTCTTAGGGGGACAACTTCCAATACATCTCTAGCTTACAAGTGGCCCTTTCCAACTCCAAGAATAAATCATATAGCTCTGTAACAAAGCAAGGAAAGAAGTGACAAAATTACACAAAAAAATTATTGAGTAAAAATAGTCTATCAAAGATCCAGCTTCCTCATTTGCCTTCTGCATACGGATGTTAAGGATCTCCAGGTCTATTTGAGAGCTATTATCCACTGCTAGGAGCATATAACAGAACCCGCACGTATAACAAGGCAGAGCCAGTAGTGTAGGTACTTACTTAGTCTGTATGTCACTGTGAAGAATAGAAGCCCTCAAATCAAGGAAACTCCAAGGCAGAGACCAAAGAGAACACCAGTGCTATAAATCTCATGGTACAGGCATGAGAGCTGGCAAACTGAAATGTAAAAGGATAGAGGAGCAAACCACAGTTTTCTTGAGTTGCTTTACTAAGAGGGCAATCTTGACTGAAACTGGAGAAATGATATTTTAAATGGAGAGGGAGGAGTGCTCTCCAGTTAAAACTGTACTTTAAAAACAAGAAGAATCCTGAAAAATTTAGCTTAGTAGGCTGCACAGATCAACCTTCTCTAACCCATGGTAAGAGACAGTATGGATTTGTACATATCTTAGAGAACCAACTGTGCTTTGGAAATTATTTTTCTCCTTTCTCACTCCAAAACCACCTTCATTTGCCTACTCATTTGCATAAATAGAAATAAGATAAAGCTCGTAGAGAGTAACTGCTCTTTCCCCTCACATCTGGCAATTTGCAGAGACACGCATTAGGTATGACCTCAAGGAAATAAATTTATCTAATATTTAAGGAGTCCTTATTATTTCTCTTTTTCTATTTTCAGCCTAAAAGAATGAGGATCAGGAGAATGAATGTGGTATGTAATTGCATTTAATAAAATAAAGGGAACTGTTTTCTAACAGCTCATTATCTGTTTGCTAAATGCATTAGTTTTCTTTCTTCAGCCCAGCCAACAGACAGATCTAGGTTAGCTATTTTCTCCAGCCAAAACATACAGACAGATACCAATGGGCCCTACAGAACACTGATGGTATGCACCTGTTCCAGAATCTGTTCCAGATGCTCTGGGGCCACTGGGATAAATTGGGAAGCAGAGCCGTGGCTGTGGCAAGGGCTGGGGGACATGCCTGATGCAGACTTCCTGCAGCCTGGATGTGTATTATGAGGGTGGTTCACAAGGAGTCCAGTCCTGCCAGCTTGGAAGCAAAACAGTATGTGTCTCCGAGACAGAGTCACTCACAGATTTCTTGGCATAAGCATAGCTGTGTATACTATTGATACCTGCCACAGGTATGTTTTAGTTAGCGAAAAATGTTTCATTCCCTGCATTAATTTGTGCAGTCAGTCTTGGGGAGAGTAAGGATAACTGTGTGAGAAAGCAAAACCAATTGTGTAAATTACATATCTACCCTGAAAAATACATCTCCACAAAAGGCTGGGACTGGAAATATCATTTTTCTGAGACTATGCATTCAAAACCTGTTGACTTGTCAAGAAATCTTAGCAACATTCATTGTTAGGTTTTTAACTTAGGCAAGTGATTCCTTGCTTTTACCTCAGAAGGATTTCTTTTGCATCCTAGTAAACACATATTTAGCAACAGCATCTGGCACAACAAGATTAATTTTAACCTGTTTACAGTATTTTTGCCATTGGAATTTGTATGAATTACTGTATTATTGCATAGCACTGTACCATGATTAAATAAAAAACAACAAACCCCCACAAAAAACAGCCTAAGTTTTTCATCCTCAACCAATAACATTTCTGTCAGCAGAAAGATTACCAGCCCCTTAATGATTCACCCTGTGTTCCCTTTTTGTGACTAGCCATCTATGGAAAGGGTTCATTTTATAATAAATGTCAAAAAGCATGTTTTATCTAAATAGCTCAACATACTCTATGGACAAAATTTAGTTAGGGATAATTTATACTCTTCAGTAGCCAAAGCAATCTATGGGTTCTTTTAAATTGCTTTTGTCTCCAAAATAAACTCAGTTGACTGTGCAGAATGAAGCAGAATTTAAAGCAATATTTCATAAATCTGTCACTGAAGATTAAAGTAATCTTTAATTTACAAATGCTGTTACCAGCTCTGCATGTTTACTTTGCAGAGCTTTGAAAATTCAAGCATCTCTCATGCCTCTAACTAAATCCACTCAGCCTCACAGAAAAGCACAACCACAATCAGAAACTCAGTGTAGTTTCTGTAAATCTCTGCTCACTGGCATTTTTTTTGTGCAGATGAAATAAGTAGCATGTTCAGGAAACGGAAAACGGGCCCCTTCTCTTTCCCACACATAACTGGGAGCTTGAAACTTTCCCATGTTCCTTGAACATTGACTGGAGGTAAATCTGGGCCACTCCTGCCATATATAATCTTTCAGCCCAGCCTTTCTTCTTCACCCGTTAAAGTCTCATCATATCCAGATTCTCATTACTGCAATGGCCTGTGCTGTGACTTTCTTTGCCTTGCTCATGCCTTCTGGGACCTTGATCTCAAGACCTTTTTTTTTTGTCATGATTTAGTTCTTCATTTCCCTCCACTACCCCCAGTCCCCCAGTCCATGCTCAGACATAGGTTAAATCCTCCTTTCTCATGCCCTCATGGTTTATCACTACCTTGTTCTTGTCTGATGTGGATGGGAAACATCATAAATATGGTGACTTCTAAGAAGAGCTGGTTGCTCTACTCTGTGAGGGAAAAAAAACGGAAGGCAACTAACTTCAATTTAGAGGTGATACAAAGCAATTTAAAGAAAACAAAACACAAACAATATATAGGAAATAGTCTTGATTTGAAAAAAGCCTGTTC
This sequence comes from Apus apus, assembly GCF_020740795.1. Classification (NCBI taxonomy): domain Eukaryota; kingdom Metazoa; phylum Chordata; class Aves; order Apodiformes; family Apodidae; genus Apus; species Apus apus. Next base: position 22,710,208 of record NC_067283.1, on the reverse strand, counting down.
CCAACTAGAAATTTTAATAAAGCTAAAGGCTATGTTGACAAGGCGATTTAAACTGTATTTACTAACCCAGCAGTGAAAGCAGGCTCTGCAGTCCAGTGGCTGTGAATCTTCTCCAGCACATAAGTATCTCCTACATACACCCTTCCATATCCTATTGCTGGAACAAGCCTTAGCCATGCATCTATGTGATATTCTGAATGTAATATCTTTCAGTTTCTGTTTCATTTTGATAAATACTGTTTTGAAGACAGCCTGCGCAATAATAGCATGTGTTGTTTTTACTGGGCACAAAGACATCTCTTTCCCAAATGCCTCTTAATTCTGCTTCTGAATCTAACCTAAAAAGTGTAAATTAATCCTTCCAATATTTCTTTAATCTTTCTCTCTCTTTCTTCTCTTCCCATAATATTTACTGAAGTTTTGTGCTTACCTTTATAGATCAATAAACTTTGCATCCAAAGAAAAATCACTGTGTCCACCTACATTTCCAAAACAGACTTTTGTGCTTTTTTTCGTTTTACTACTGATGTCACCCTAGCAATTTCCACTATTTTTCAGGGAACTGCCTCACTCAATACATTACACTCTTCTGTCTAAATTTGATCACAGCACACAGGAAAATAACTTTCTTTAGACTAGGTTATTTATATGTCATGATCACTGCCATTCAGCATGATCTCATTGTTTCCTTGCAGTTTCTCCTTTGTGGCTGCATTAAGTGAATGGAACTGCAGACAGAAGAGTTTTCTTTATGTTGTGCTTGTACATCAGCTCACATAATGTGACATGCTCAGGAATAGGCAATAATGGAATAAACAACTGTCCATGGTTTGACAGATGACATTAAGTCTAAGTCATCATGCATTGCACTTAATTACTAAAACCACTGAGTGCATGCAACAGTTCTGTGGACTAGATTATAGCTTTATTAGTTTGAACATCATTGCTAATCTTTGTTCACAAGACTAATCCAATTTTTGCATAGTTTTCACTTAAAGGGAAACTGAAGCAGGTAATTTGTGCATTTGATTCCCACAGATTTCACCATTTAGCTGGTGCATGAACAACTTTACAGACACAATTCCTGGTGCATGCAAGCTCTGCCACTGCGAGTCGCTCGTTACTTGCGTAAACACAGGTTAATAATTACATAAACAGAGATTAGTGAAAACAACTGCATGGTTGTGACTTAATCAGCAGAATCGTTGTGCATGTGGAAGTAAAGGCTGAGTTTCTAAAAATATGGCCTATCACTAGTCCCATAAAGCTTTCTTGTTTGAGGTTCTATGGACATTAACTTCCAATGTCCACATCTGTCAAGGTAGTCAATGAATTAATCATTGTAGATACTAACGAGACAGTGAAAACCTCCCTACAATACTAAACTTTGATGATGTTCAATAACTTTTATCTTCTGTCTTCAAGTCACCCAAATACTGTTCATAACATGGGAAAACATCCTGTTTGGGTCATCCTGCTTTCAGCTTGCCATCTTCATAATTAGACAGTAGCTGAAAAAAACCAGAAATGTAGATTGGGTGGACTAAATCCCAGGTGTTCCAGACTCTATGAAGGACTGCCTTTTGACACTGCCAGTTAAATGGCATGTGAAAGAGCATGTACATAATAGCAACTATAACTTGGTTACAGCTTTCTATTGATCTTTATTCAGTGCAAAAGCCTCCAGGAATGAAGGAGCTCAGAGAAGTTAGTTGTAATGATCTTTGCCCAGAGGGAAAAAGAAGCAACTATCACCACAACAACCAATGAAGTATTTGATTTCTAAAAACCACTGAAGGACAATGTCACATTACAGGATTACATGGCAAAATTCAGTCTGAGAATACAACAGCACCTGAAAATTATTTCAGTAATTATACCCACATTAAAAACCCCATTAGTTAAATGGGTTTTATTTTGCATTCTCACAATCAAAGATATAGCAAAAGTAATTTACAACTTTCTGAAAATATCTTGTTATAGAACTGCTAGTAGTACAACCTTCCCTTTGCTAAGCATCTACCGTAATAAAAATAAGTATCTTTTAGGTAGGTAGTTTTCATAATCTGAAAGTTATGTAGCCAGCCTTTAAAATGACAAATTGATATTTACATGACAAAAATTCACAGGCATGGCTTGTTTATTTTTAATTTCAATTCAGACAGAGGTCTATTGTTTAAAAAGTGATAAATTCTAAGGACTTCTCCTTTGGAATAGAAACTAGAAAGTAGCAACTCCATTTTTTACAAGAGAAAAAACCTCATTCTGCTAGTTTTAGGTAAAATAATGGTTCTGTCAGAAAAAGGGTATTCAAGCATGGACTATACTGTGTAGTATAAATACACCTCATCATTACTGTAAACATTGGAAAACAGATTGTTTTAAAAATGAGCATAAGTTAAAAATTTTCTACTTCATTGCATTAAGCATTTTAGTCAGTACATTCCCAGATTAAATTCTATGAGATAATTACAGGGTGCAAAAAGACCTTTTCACAAATTCACTGTTTTCCTTTACTTTTTTTTTTTCTTTTTTAATGGTAATTTATTCATGAAAACTGCTGCAAAAGAAAAAACTAATGTCTCAAAGGCAATGCAGTTATAAAAGACAGCATTGTGACTCAGTACACTGTGAAGCAAACTGTAAGTCCTGGTCACATGTTCGCCTTCCCTTCCCAAGCAGGTTGCACTGTTACAAGCAACGAGACCAAGTGGAGAAATGTAAACACAACAGTAGGTCAGAAGGTTGCCTTATCACAGTGGGAGGCTCCAGGCTTTCAGTGAATGACTCATTAACCCACTTCTAATCCTTTTGTCATTTATTATTTTCTACAATAACAGGTCTCTTTTTTTCATTGGTTTGTTTTTTTTTGCTGTTTTATTTTTTAACTTTGAAGTAATAGGAAAAAAACAGATGTCAGTTATATTAAAACCAGAACCGTGCCCTTTGCCATGCTGTTCACTTTCTTCATGGAGTTTGAATCTGAAAGCAATGACAGCTCAAAGAAAGGTGATTACCTTATAGTTAATAATGTAGGACAGTGTGAGGGCAGAATTGGTCCATATCTTACAAGCTCATAGCTTTTATCATTTTGGCATTTGGTACCTCTAGAGGTCTTCTTTAATCCCTTGCAAAGTTACAAGGTTCTATGTATTGTGCCAACGTGATGCTAAGAGTCAGTGGCTTCTAGGCACCGGATCCCAGCATTCAGACATAGTCATCATGAGTGTGTTTCTTAGGCTTGATAAGTATTTAGAAAGCCTGGAATTCATACTCACTTCCTTGACAACTAACAAGTGTCTGTTATGTACTAAAAGGACAGATGAATGGAGTAAAGTACAAAAATTAAACAAAATTAAAACACTGAATAAATAAAAATGAAATAACTTTGAATTAAGAGATAAATTGCAAAATGCAAAGAACGTTCTAATTACTATTTCATAAATCACCTTTGAAGACTGCTAAAAGTTGACAGTTATTTAATGAAATGGTCCAGGTTGAAGGGTATGGTACAATAATTTAAAAATCTAAAATTATCATTTATGTCTCAAAAGGGAAAGGCAACATCACAAGAAGAAGATTGCTGCAGTGATACTTACACAAAACAATATTTTTATTAAAGTCAGCTGTGAGTGCACAAATGTACATAGACTATTTTAGGACCATTATGCAGTGCTTGTAATGAAGATGACCTTGACACACTACAGTTCAGTTTGAAAGAAAGCATGCACTAGAAATGCCATTCTTACCTGGAACACTCACAGCCTTATACAGAAGAAGAAAAAGACATACCCAGAGCTATGATGAGCTCAACTGTGTATTGCAGCAACACATGTAAATAGTGACAATATAGGGAATATCAGACAAGGTTACCAGACCAAAATCTACTCAACCGCATCACTGCCTGATGGTATTAGAGCACGACGTGGCATTCTCTTACACAATACAATTGAATAAAAATGGCAATACTTGGTCAGATCAAGGGTTCTTCTCATCTCATTCTATCTCTGACTATGGCTGATAATGAATGACTAGTGAATGAAAAGAGAGGAAGGATATGACAGTGTTTATATTTAACATTTACATTTATATTAGGGCCATGAAGATGATCAGAGACCTGGAGCATCTCTCCCATGAAGACAGGCTGAGAGAGTTTGGGTTGTTCAGGCTGGAGGAGAGAAGGCTCTGAGTGGACCTAATAGTGGCTTTCTGGTATCTGAACAGGGTCTAGGGGGAGGTGTCCCTGTCCATGCAGGTGGGTTGGAACAAGATGATCTTTAAGGTCCCTTCCAAACCATTCTATGATACTAATGATTAGTGATTCCCCCTAGTCATTCAGCCCACATATCTGTGGCTTAGGGATTTCTCAAGCCCATAGTATTATCTTTGGACTTCAGAGCTCCTGAGGTTTGTCACAGTCTCACAGCATTATTCCTTCACCCCTGTTGTCTTGCTTACACACTTAGAAGAGTGAATAACAAACAAATAAGGAGCTGTTTCACACCCAAGTTTTCTGTAGGAACATGATCTCATAAAATGTATTTCAAACTGGGATTCACAAGCTTAGTGTGAACATGGATTCCCACCCCAAAGCCTCCAGGTATGGCAGGGTGCAGGTGGGGGCTAGTACTCACATCTGTAGAGCTCTGACCTGCAGATGCTCTAAATTTCCCTCAGGACATCACTACTCAAATGGAGGGGAACCAGCATCTTAGAGCATTTAAGGGGTTTCAAGTTTACTCTAGTAATTTAATATAATGAGCTTTTTAAAAAAAATAGTAACTAACAACTAGACCAAGAATGTGAAGAGTTCTGTTTAAATATGAAATTATGGATGATCTGGGCAGAGGACAACCTATGAGACCAGATAATATAATAGAGGGGAGAAGTGAAGGACATTAATTAAAACCAGAAGAATGTATTACCCAAGTGTTTCTGTAACAATAGGTATTAGTTGTACATGTGAGAAGCAAGTTTTCTGCATTCTTAATAAGCCTAAAATACTGATTTCTCATTCTTAATTTTCCTTATTTTAATCTTGTAGCAAGTGTTTTCATTCATCTGAACTGCAAATAGTGTCTTGAATGTCTTAGCTTCAGATTTTAAGCATTCCATTTCCTCAACAGATTAGTAAATAAAAAAGTTCTTCGCGTTCTTTTGTGCAACATTTGAGGTTTGCAAAATGACCTGGTTTTCTGGGGTATGCAAAAAAACCAAACAAACAACAACCTGAATTAATCCTGTAGTTTCTTCTGTTAAGGACCAAAATAACACAAAAGTAATAGGTGATATGGTATTTACTTTCACTCAGATTCAGAAAAACAATCAAGTTAATCCCTTTCACTTTACTTTAAAAAACAAAACAAAACCACCAAAAAACCAAGATGCCTATCTCAGATCTGAGGGACTCTAACACAATTAACAGTGAAATTGAATCTCAGCAGAATGAAGTGATTGATTCAGCAGGAATCCAGCCAGCCACAGCGAGAAAGGTCTGTCCTGCGTCTTCACCTTTAACATCCCCTGAAAGCCCTGTCAAAGTGGTGTCCTTTGCAGCATGCACAGAGGGTCACCAAATTCAGTGGCTTTGAAGCAAGCTGTAGAAAAGCTTGTTTCAGAGTCTGAATCTATCTCAGATGGTGCCCTGACAGTCACCTTTGAAGAAATATCTAGAAGGATCCAGCTACAGTGGCCACACTGGCTGCCGTCTGGCCTGGAGAAAGGCATGATTTCTTGTTCATTCCCACTGGTTTCTGAATGCCATAGAGCCACAGAGTTGTATTCAATGAAACTCATGTTTCTAAACAGAAATTAGAAGTGCTGACAAACGTTAATTGAACTGCTGCAGACAGTGAGTAAAATTATTTTAAAGAGTTTAAAAGAGATGTACCTTTTTGATGACTGTTTTCATTAATATAATTCAATCTACCTGTATGCATTACAGCAGGCAGCTTCATTCTACTCATGAAGAAGTGCAATTAGGCAACCTAAAATGTCTTTTGTCTATTTATAAATATAAAGGCTCTGATGGCTTAATTACATGAAGGCTGTGTTTTGTTATGTTTTTCTTGAAGGTTTACGTATGTAGGTGTTCTCCGAGCTAAAATAACAACTTGCAACTATGAATGTCTTCAAAGTTAATTATGAATACAAGCCTTGGCTCAGAAAAGCACTTGAGCGGTTGCCCAAGTCCCATTGATATTGAGATAATCTAGTAAAGAAGAGCAAACTTTCACCTTTTATCATCTAGAAGCAGCTTTCACACTGCTTGAGCAGTTCTTACCTGTTTTAAGCTTTGACTTTTGCATATGGTGATGGAAAAGGGAAACTATAACTGTGCTGGTAGCATGGAGATTGGTATGCAGAAAGAAAGAGGAGTATGGAGAGCTGTGGAGGGCTGAAGGGAGAGTGATGGGTTGCTGTTGGCCAGCATCTAGGCACCACCCAGCTGCTTGGCCTCTCCTCACCTCCTACAGGATGAGGAGAAAAATGAAGGAAGGTGAGAATACTCATGGACATAAGTCCATAAAGATAACTTAATATGTAAAGAAAAAGCAGGATGTGCAAGCAGCGCAAAGAAGGAATTTACTCTTTACTTCCCATCAGCAGGCAGATGTCCTGCCACTTTCTGAAAGCAAGAGTCTCAGCACTAATAAGGGTTATGTGGCAACACAAACACCAAACTACTGATGTCCCCACCTGCCTCCTCTTTTCCTTGAGCTTTTACTGCTGAGCACAACTTCATATGGTGAGGTAGGTTCAGGTCCTTTTGGTCGGTGGGGGTCAGCTGCCCTGGCAGTGTCTCCTCACACCCACTCACTGAGGGGGGAAGAAGAGAAAACCTTGATGCTGTGCAAGCACTGTTCACCCAAACAGTGGTGTGTTTTCAACAGTTTAGTCACAAATCCAAAATACGGCACCATACAGGCTGCAGAGGAGAAGATTAACTTCATCCCAACCAAAGGCAGTACAGGGATAAAAAGCCAAAGCGGAAGACCTATATGGAGAAAAAGGTGATATGGTGTAGAACAGAAACAGACAGCAAAAGTAAGATATGTTGCCAGCAAAAATAATGAAAAATCCTCTCAACTACTAAATAGTAAATCTAAGTAGTGGCAGCTCTTACAGACCAGTTGTGATCCAATACATCATAAATTATTACAGTGCCCAAACTGAAGATAGATTAACCATGTTAGCCTTCCTCCTTGCACTGCACGCCCTTATCTTTTTCTGCCAGTGGAAAATAAAGGATGAATTACAGCATTTATATCTTTAATTACAATGTTTATTTTGATGAGTAATAAAAACATTCATTTTCCAAAGGCAGCCTTTGAATGAAGAGTCTGTAGGCCTCTTTCCAACAGCAGTTCAGCAACAACCAGTGTAACCAGTAATATCTTGCTACATATTCACCCAATCTTAGCCAAAAGTTAATTGATTTCTGGCAAAAAGCACAAGTGAAAAGAGCTGTGAAGCAGCCAGTTGTAGATGTTTCCATCCCTACTAATTGCTAAAGTTGTGTGCCTGGAATGCCCACGGCCATATGAAGAATTTCCAAAGCAGCACTTTGGTTTCCTGGTGCAAATTCTGCTAACCAATATCAACCCAAATATTAGTTTAGCCATCAGCAAAGCTTTCTTAGAATTGCAGAAGTCCAGGAGACAGCTGGTTATTTGTAAGAAAGTTACAACTTTTAATCTATTCTTCTGTATCCTCTCACAGATCTATAGATAGATAGACAGATAGATTTTTTATTATTATTTTATTTTTAAGTTTTTTTTTCCTAACCTATTACATGTACTATTGTCTTGGGTTTATCTGGGAAGGTTTTGGTAGCAGAGGGGTTGTAGGAGTGGCTTTTGTGAGAAGAGGCCAGGAGCTTCCCTGATGTCAGACATAGTCTATTCCATCTGGCTCTAAAATGGACTCACAGCTGGCAAGAGTTGAGCCCATCAGCAATGTTGGTTACACCTCTGTGGTAACATTTACGAAAGGATAAAAAACTATGCACAACAGAAAGAGGGAGAGAGGAGTGAGAATATGTGAGAGAAACAGCTATGTAGACACCAAGGTCAGTGAAGAAACAACGGAAGAGGGTGGTCCAGGCCCAGGAGCAGAGATTTCCCTGCAGCCCGTGGTGAAGACCATGGTGACTCAGGTTGTTTTCTGCCCACCGTGGAGTAAATATCCACACTGCAGGAGATATCCATACTGCAGCTCAGAGAGGACCCACACACAGTAGCAGGTGGATGTGCCCCAAAGGAAGCTGTGATCCCACAGAGAGCTTGTGCTGAAGGATTTCTGGCAGGACCTGTGGCCACTTAAGAGATCCACACTGGAGCAGTGTATTCCTGAAGAACTGGACCCTGTGGAAAAGACCCATGCTGGAGAAATTCTTGAAGCGCAGCCCATGGGAAGGACCAACATTGGAGAAATCTGTGGAGGACTATATCCCATGGAAGGGAGCCCATGATGTAGCAGGGAAAGAGTGTGAGGAGGAAAGAGCAGCAGAGACCCCAGCTCCTATTTTCCATCCCCCTGTGCCACTTAGGTGGAGGAGATAGATGACTTGGGAGTGAAGTTAAGCCTGGGAAGAAGGTAATGGTGCAGAAAAGTTATTTTTAGATGAGTTAATTTCTCATTATTCTACTCTGTTTAATTGGCAATAAATTAAATTAATCTTCCCCAAGTTGAGTCTGTTTTGCCCATGATGGCAATTGCTGATGGAACTCCCTGTCCTTATCTCTTGAGCTTTTTCATATTTTCTCCACCATTCTGTTGAGGGTGGAGGAGTGAGAGTGGCTTGGTGGGCACATGGTGGCCAGCCAAGATCAAGCCACCACCAATCATTGTGAAAACAAGAGAAGAGTGGTAAAATAAATGTTGGTTTATTCAACATCTGAAAGTAAAAAATACAGTTTTGTGAACATACAATGAAATATGATCAAAAAAAAACTTGCCTACAACTTCTAATGCATTAATATCACTAGAATGTTTGCTTTAAAATCCAGAGCAAGTCTTCTCCTCATTCTAATGGATTATAGTTACATTTGTGAACACTCAGAGAAACATAGGCCACATGCTAATGTCACCAGCCTAAAGCATTTGTTAAGCAGCACTCATTGAATAAATCAATGGCACTCATTGCCTGTTAACCTAGGGCAGCATCCAGCTTCTCTACTTCAGTAAGAAACAACATGAGTGATCAGATGAGCCATTTATCGTAACCAGCTTAATGAATTGTTAAGTTTAAGGAACATGGCATGTGCTAGGCAAGTGCTGGTCAACTATATGGTTCAGAAATAAAATGCTCAAAATGCAGAAACCCCAAAACATTCGTAATTTAAATGCATTGGTAGCATTGTAATTGTTTCCAGCTCTCCCCTGTTATGCAGCTCTGCCTTTTAGTTTTCCATTGTCCTTAAAACTACAGAAAACCAGACAATAGATCAAAACCTTTCTTTCCTTTCTCAAAATGAAGGAGAAAAAGTCACCTGGGAAGGAAAGTCATTATGCAAGCAAAAACCAGACATCAGCATATCCTCATCTCATTTGTGCCATTCCCTGTCAAGCTATAATTTGTCTCTTCCTACCTTCATTGTCAGCAGGGACTAATTTCTATGCTGGAGGGGTTCTCTTCCTTGTGGAGCTTGATGTTTTCTTTTTCCAGCTTTTGACTTAATTATATTTGGAAGCTGCAAGGGGGACTTCCAAATTAGTTTTAAAAGTCTGTCTCATTGGGAATCCCTGAAAACATGCCTCCTATTCACCATACCAAAGAATTCAGATATGTCCACTACAGGGAGCACAAAGGAGAAGGAAAATGTTTGGGCATACTGCCTAGCTAAGGTACTAGCAGCAATCCAACAGCATCCATAGAGGTGGTCCTGCAAGCTCCCATCCTCTTCTTGTGCTTCCCAGGTGGCTTTTACGGTCCTGTGGTAGATCAGCCTCTTGTTACATAAGTGAGGGTTTTAAATGGCAAGGACAATCCAAATAAAAATAATGTTTTCTCCTTAAATCAGTTGTTGAGCCAAAATTATCTGCTGTCCTTCTGCTGATCTTTAGCACGGTGAAGCATTAGCAAGCATATGATTAACATCTCTCATCTGTTATGACAAAAATCTGCAGGCTCTGTAAAATGTGTTTCTGCATTGGATTCGCTGTTTAACAGAACATAGTCCACAAAATACAAGGCCAACTGCAAGTACAATATCTTGAACAACAAGCATATATTTTGACTCTTTCCCCAAAAGCAAACCCTCAAAATATTATATTAACAATTATAATATTACTTTGCCAAAGGGTTTTGAAACAGTAAAAGATTCATTTTGACATAGAGTACATGCAGAAATACGATGTATTATTCATGTGCATATATACATATGTCTGAATACACATCCACATATATATATCTATAAATAATGACCTGCTTCATTAGATTGTCTATTATTGTATCTTTTTCCCTTTTAATTCATGTCAGATTATTTTTAGAGACTGAGCTCTTTGCAGTAATAATCTGGGGTCTGAGTCAAGCAATGCTGAGAGAATAAAATGAGATTGAGATAAAAATGGTGTTAAAGTGATGTCTCTGCTATATATACACTTCAGCTAACAATTGACATTAGCCCACTACCAGTGTGTCAGCTGAACAATCATTCAATTAAAAGTGTTGTTGGAAGGTAGATTTTTTTTATTTTATACACATAAGAAACATTAATTTACAACTTGGAAATGTGATAAAGAGTGTTTGACTGAGCTGAGGACATGAAACTGGGGCGAGGCTGTGAATAGCAGTGGTTTTCAATGGCCCATCACTCAACCAACTAAACACACTATCAGATAAAAGCAACCAGCAGGATTATACTTTCTCCTGTCTAAGATTAGACCTACTTTATATGCTTCTTTTTGAAAACAAATATTACATCTAAAACCTTTAAGAAAGTAGACTGCTTAAATAATTAATGTTTCATATGTTTTGCATATAACAGTAGATGTAATTTCTTCAAGTTCTGGTGAGAACTTTGTCAGTTTAATTTCAATAATTTTGTACTAATCATATTTCCTTTAATAACACCTTCAGCTCTTTGGGGGAAGTCAGCTGAAGCATGAAAATTACATTAAATTTTTGATAGGGATCAAAGAGGAAAAAATCGGTGACACGACCAGGTTGTATTTTAAGGCACTATTTATTGCTTATTATCTATAACAAGTTACAAAGTGTTATTTTCATTATAAGATTTTTGCAAAGGCAAATAGATATTTGACATTTTTAAATAAAGACAGGAATAACTATTTCTAATCATGTAAATGATAAAAAGCAAACACAATGTTTAATTTTTATTAAAAAAATAAAAATTATAACATTTCTTCTGATTAATCTAAGTGTGAGAAAGTTTGACTTCATATGTTTGTATATATGACGTACACATATTTAAATGCAAACAAACATATGTGTATATAAATGGGTAGAAGTTCAGAGTCTGAAATGGAAGAGACCTGTTTACTTGCTCAGTCCAGCCCCTGCAAAACGCTAATTACACTACAGAATCTCTTTCAAATTTCTTATATTGTTTCTAAGGTGTGATAAAAAGGAAAAAAAATATATAGCAGGGAGGTAGGATCAAAACAGTTCCGAAAACCTAACATCTTCTACTGTAATAGCCCCATTAGCAAGTTTCAGGGTACTGCACAAGGGGGTGGGGAGGTAGTGTTCTGGAAACATTTTATAAAGGTTATCTTTGAAAGGCACCCAGAACTGTTCAATTTTAACTTGGAATCTTTCAGTATTAGCAATGCTTCACATCATAGTGTTGAAATCTGGATCCAGAGCCAAGTTTAACTTCTCAGAAATTTGATATGTTCATAGTTTTACAAAGAAATTAGACATTTACTAAGAACTTCAGTTCTAGCTTTTCATCCAGACACCAGGAGACATTAATGTTAGGTATGGTCCAGAATGAAACATACTGATTTAAAATAGAAAAATGTGTATACACACATATATTTCTTTTTAAACTGTGTGCTTTTTTTAAATAAACCACTACTTCTTTGTCAAAATCCTAGTATTGTATTAAAGATGGAAAAATCCATCAGGAACTACAGTAATCTTAATTATAAATGATAGTAAATAATAAAAGTAGTATAATTTTTGTATGTGAATGTTTATTTCAAAATGTCTTCACAATAGTTGGAACTTCATGTTTCTCTTGGGAAAATAATATAATTTCTGGGTGTATACTCTTGGGGTTTTTTTATCTGAGACAGTCAAGAATAGGAAAAATATCTTTCTAGGGTACATCCAAGTTTCATACAATCTCAGAGAGGAACGTGCTCAACACTAGAAGAATAGTTGTAAGAGTATAATCAAAAGGATCAGTCGGTTTGGGATTAATAATAGGGATTATTACCTAACACTACAGATTTATGGAGATCTTGCTGCCTTTCACTACTTTAATAAGAATTTATGGGGATTTTCTGATCACAGATAAAGCCTCACTCCTGTAAACACACTTCAAGCAACAGGAAGCACTTGTGAAAGCTCATAGAGCAAAGCTTTAAATTTGAATTTTATATACCTGTATGAAAGAAATATCTTGTGTATACATATGTCCAGAGTTCCTTTTTGATCTTCTTTAGCCCCTTTTCCTCCCATATATCTTCAAATGCCCATCTGCTCTCTTCCAGCACTTTCTAAAAATTGAGGTACTTTTCCCCGTCTACTGAAGCTGTAGCTTTTCATGTAGTTTCTCTTGAACTCCTGCAGGGAGTCTTGATGAGTTACATTAATACTTGGATGCAATATTTAGCCACAGGACTTTATTTTAGAATTAATTATTCATTGACAAAACAATAAACACAAGCAGTAATCTTCCTTTCATCCTAGTGTTCCTGAAATGAAGGAGATTGGAAATTAACAACAAGAAAAGGCTTATATCACAAGGCTGGAGATATACATGTGTGTCAGAAAGAATCAATTTTTTGTATTCCACTTAAGAAACATTTAACCATTCACTCAGCCTGAGACTACAGGATAGTGCTTTAAGCACTTACCTACATTTCAGTAGGGGATAGTAGTTTGGATCCACTCAGGCTGGGAGAACAGAACTACTCAGGGCTCTCCCCTGGAAGAGACCATCAAGCCTGCCAGGGGAGAGTTGAATCACAACCTTTTGTTGACTAGTTCTTTACTTTTGCTTTCTTTTTCGTTTTAGAAAAAAATTCACTCCAAATTTAATTTGGATTTGTCTGCTTGATTTGCCTCAAAATCGTTCTGACTTTCCATTTGTTTGGGGCAAAGAAGTGTTAAACTTCATCCATTCACAGGTTTTGAATACAGACTCATCCAAGCCAGTCAAAAGTGGAAGGGCAATGTTTGACAGGTCTTCTTTTAATAATAATTAAAAAACAGTAATAAAAACTCTATGATGGATCTGTAATGACCATCTTAACTAAAAAGATACCAGACTGTATTTGCAAATTCAGCTCTGCAAAGACAGTTGCAGCTTCTTGTGGCTCTTGCATGCACAGCCCTGCAAACTGAGCACGGCTTTAGCTTTAACTCCACCATGTGGCCTCACACTGACACGTACCTATTGTCAGCAGATTAAATTCCCAGAACCACGGCACAAACTTCCCTCATTTAAGCCAAGGGAAGAAGTAATTCACTACAATGCCTGTTTTACAGTTTGCATGTGAAGCAGAACTACAGGGGGTGAGGAATATTTTATTAATAGCAAAGACAGCAGATTTTTTTCTGAAGATAAGGGAATAGTACACTAACATTTCTGTTTCTGTTCCAGTTTCTGCAGAAAAAATTGTGCTGTGATGCAATTATTTTGCCATCTTTTGATCAAGTCTTCCCAATTTCTCGACCTTCTTCACATTATAGCTTTTTTCCCTCCTGGTTTCAGTCTGATACTGGAAAATAATATCCTGGCCCCCATGTAAAACTACGTAACTGTTCAAATATAACCAACAAGAAAGTAATTGGACAAAACCTGTCCTAATCAACAGCTTCTTCTAGCTTCACTGAGAGACAGAAATTAAAGCTTACAGATAACAGAACAAGAGGTGACAGGGTGGAAGAGCACATGGGGTGGGATTTTGGGGGGTTACCATCACAAGGAGAAAGTAGGATGATCAGAGGCCCATCTCAGATTTCTCTATACATAACACACACAATGCAGAAAATAAACATCTCTATGCAGATGTAGAGCACTGACATAAATGGGAATTCAGAGATCCACTGTGGGACAGGACAAAACTGACATGCTATGAAGGATGGATAGAGGTTCTCCAGGAAGACCAGTCAGGAATGATGAGTGGGGCAAAAGAGCAGTTCAGTTGCTGAGCTCTACTATGGGATGGGTGACATAACTGTCAATAGTCAATGAGTAAAGACCATCTGATCCTGAAGGCCAACTAAACAAAACTTGGTGTGCATCTGCTACCGATCAACAAATCAAGAACAGACAATAGACAAGACCAGAGGGGTTTTTTTGTAGGTTGGTTGATTGTTTTAAATAGAAATGTTTCAAATGCAAATCATAGTGTTCACATGAGCATCTAACCACACTAGTATTTTTTTGGGTACAAGCAATCCCAGGTATTTCTAGTATGTGCTGGAGACAGTTTTTCAACATAGGTACAGAAAAGGCTGGCATCGTAAAAATTTCCTCTGGCACAATCTTTTCTGGCAAGGTCTGTTCCTCTAGGGAGGGCCATCCAACTACCAGCAGGATTTCTTCAATACCTCCCTTAGGCCAGTCCATAAGCCATTAAGGTATGCCCTCCTGTCCTAACAAAACAGATTCTTTCACTTATGGATAACGCCTCATCAGAATTTTTAAGAAGTCCATGAGTGATCTGCAAACATTTCTCTCCTAAGTAAAATGTTAATTGTATATGCAGTCATATAGCAAAAGGCTGTGAAACCCTAAGCTAACTAGGAAAACAAAGAAAGGAAGAATATGCTCAGTTTGCAGTTTGCTTTGTTACTGTTCATGGAAGTTACGCCATGGGGCCTTGAAGTTTTTATGAAAGTATATAACAACTTGTATAACAAATTAAGCTTTTATGATCAGCTTTTTTTTTTTTTTGGTGGAGAAGTAGGTTTGTTTTTAGAGTAAAACTCCAATCTTCAGTTTAAAGGCCAACACAAAAAGTCATTACTATGGATCCAAATAGAGTTTTCATAGAAAGCACAATCCTTTCTCTCCCTTTGTGTATGTGGGAAGATTTAGTCATTATGATGAAAACCCAAATGACTTAAGTTTAATAAAGTCAAGGGTGTTCTGCTTATTTGAGCTTTAACATCATCAATACTACATCACTCTGTGGGAAGATTTATTCATTCTAAAGCAAACTAATTATTTACTTTCTTATGTCTCAGTAAAATAAATTTTTGCTTTCACATTTAGCAATATCAACAACACTTGGTTTCTTAAATATATCAGAAGTTGTATTCACTCTACTCCTTTATTTTCTTCTCTGTTTGTGCTGTATTTTTACTATGAGCATGTATGCAATAATACAGAATACAGACCTCAAACCAAACATTTCAAATTTAAAAAAGATTATTTTAGGAATATCCTAAACCTCTAAGAATGGCAAAAGTGAGTTGTAACTAGCAAGTTTTCCCTTCCACTTTGCTCAAATATTTACTTTTTGACAAAACAGTATATGCGGTTACAAATGAGAGTACCAAGCAATACTGGAGTTTGGTTGTTTTCTTTCTTTTTTCTTTCTTGCAGAACATATTTAATTTTCTTGTTTTCACCTGTGGCTGTAATTTCAACATGGGCAGCTAGTGTAGCTTTTAAATTTGTTATACCATGACCAACTGAATACACCAGTGGAAAAAAAGTGAAAGTAACCATTGACACTAACAAGGAGAGAGAGATTTTTGTTCCTTATTTTAATTGTTCACAGAAAACAGTCATTATTGCTTCCAGCAAAGACCACATGTTATCAGAAATCCCAAACTGTAAGAATATTGTCCCTCTGCTTTAGTTTTAATATAGTCACTTATAATAAAACTGTCTCAACATTTGGGTCTTGGGAGGTTTTCCAGAATGTAGCTCAGAGCTCTTTTCTGCCTGGTTAATTAGAGCACAGTCCAGAGTGAGGGAAAGGAGAGGAGGAGACCAGCATTGCCCTCCAGGACAACTAGCAGCACCAGCTGCCACACAAGCTGCTGGCTCTTGGCTTTCCAATTGCTCACTCAGAAGGAGAGCACTCTGGTTCTTCCACTGTTCTTCTTCATAAAGCCGTGAGATCAATTAATTTTTTTCCCTGTCATGACAAACCTTCAGCCTGTGCTGCCATCTGCTCCAGACCTTCAACACCTACTCTGTACACAGCACATCAGGAGCATTTTGCTGTCACCTCATGCTGGGCTGAGGGCCTGGATTTCTGGGAAATTTACACAGAAAAGCAAAGCTTTCTCTGGAAAGCCCAGATGAGTTGCTTCAACATTCCTGAAGCTGAGTTCCCTGAATTCAGCTTAATGTTCCATTTCAAGTCACTTCTAAAGCAGTACTGTTATGTGTCCAGGAGCCTGAGGCTCTGTGGGTTGGACGACATCATCATGGCCAACTCTTCAGCCTGAAGAGAGAGAAGCTTGCAGAGATTTGGGGAAATTCAATCATCTGAGGAACGTGACCCATAACAGAAAATGGGATCCTAGAAAGCAGCTTTCAGAAGGTAGCACAATGGTATGTTTAAATTTTTAACCTCAGGCCAGTTCATCAGTGCATTCCCATTTGAGACTAGCCCACCACAAGTCAAATATTTTACTTCAGTGTTCTCCATTAAAAATAGGAATGCTGTCTTTCAGTGTCAGTGTTTCCCCTAAAGAAGATTTTGAACGTGCTGCAATCACATTTTCCATTAGAAAACCATTGCACTAGAGAATTCACTGGCAAGAAATCCATGACAAAAGGACAAAGGTACCTACTTACTAGTTTTAACTCTATATGCTGCAGTTGTTCTTAATACTGCCTTTTCCACTTCACACATGATGTTGCACGTCATTTTCACAGAATCACAGAATTGTCAGAGTTGGAAGGGACCTCTAGACATCCTCTAGTCCAACCCCCCCATTAAAGCAGGATCCCCTAGAGCACATCACACAGGACTGCATCCTGGTGGGTCTTCCATATCTCCAGAGAACGAGACTCCACAACCTCCCTGGGCAGCCTATTCCAGTGCTCCGTCACCCTCATGGTAAAGAAGTTTTTCTTCATACTTAAGTGGAACTTCCTGTGTTCCAGCTTGTGCCCATCGCCCCTTGTCCTGTCACTGGGAATTACTGAAAAGAGTCTGGCTCCATCTTCCTTGCACTCACCCTTTAGATATTTATAGACATAAGGTCTACCCTCAGCCTTCTCTTCTCCAGGCTAGAGTCCCAGCTCTCTCAGCTTTTCGTCATAGGAGAAATGTTCCAATCCCCCAGTCATCTTTTTATGCAGCTCACTTTCTTGAGAGCTTAGAGGAAAACACTCCTGGCTCAAGTCTTGCCTGACTCAAAAGGTGTATGTTGGCAAAATGGTCAAACCTTGTGTATCAAGGTTGTAAAATACTCTTTTCTACTTTTTTATTCTTTCTTGCTCTTTACCCTCTCCCACCCACTGACACAGACTAGCAGAGTACAACTCAAAAAGGTCATGCAGAAGACCTTTTTTATCAAAATTTTAGAGCAGCGGTGGCCACCTTCCCAAAGACCAGGATAAATACACTAAAATTCTCCTACAGCAAAGAGCTTCATGACACAAACCATGCATCACAGAGGGCTGAGACAGCATGAGCTCAGGGGCACTTTTCTAAGCAAGGAAGTTGTAACAACAGCGACCTTGCAATTCTGTTCTGACCTGAGGTCAGGCTGGCTGTGCCACTGAATCCTAACCCCATCCAGCAATCCTGGCTTCTCTGGAGTCTCTTGTCACCCAAGAGCTCCCAAAGCAACATGGCTCCACAGCTGCTTCTGCAGCAGCCCCAGCCTAGGGGATGCACTTGAATTTTCACAACTGTGCTGGCAGCTCAAGGGGAAGAAGTTAGTCACTTCTGTCTTAAGGGTATGGGCTAGGATACATCTCCATTTCCAATCTCCTATCCCTGTCCTCCAGCTGGTAGGGGTATTGTTGGGGATTCTTACAATCAGAGGGGCATGTTTATTTTCTCCTTCCTAAGGACTGCAAAATTGGATTTAGATGACTACTGTGTGCAAGACTGTTCTCTGGGTATTTCTACTTGGAGTGATTAAGTGCAATGTGTAGTCTGTCCAAAACAGAATAAAATATGTGAGTATAGTTTTCCTGCTCTCTATTGGTCAGTGTTCTTCAGTGTTGGTCACTGGATACACTGAAGTTTCCATAAGGCATTGATTATTCTTTAACCCTAGTCAGTTATTAAGGTGTTTGGCACTACTGTAGGCAAATATTTATCTATTGAAGTATCATATCTAAAATACAAAAGTTACTTGTTTTATTTCAAAGGCCTTTATTTTTGAGCTGCAAAGACCACGGATCAATGCAGTCCATAAGACATCAACTTCAAAGCCAAAGTGTTATACGCCAATACAGGGGAACAACCAAGGGCAGGTAATAATTCTGACATCCTCTTGTTTTGGTTGAGCTTTTAGATCAAAAGCTAACATAAAAAGAAGACATGATGGATCCAATCCAAGTCTTCTACTGAAATAAAGGGCAGGACTAGTTCCACGTGTGACAACGATAACGCACTCCCTGTTTTACAGAATCCCAAAATACCTAAACAGCACCTCAAACTGGTAGTCAAACTCACAGCTTCCTCCTTGCAACAGTTATTTCTTAGGTTTTGTAAGAACAGAGGAACACAAGCTGGTATAGGTTCAGTTCAGAAAATAGTTTGCATGATGAAAGTTAATTCCTTTAATTCAGAGGTGTCAATTCTTCTCTCCAATCAATTTACAGATCCTACTCTGTGCAGGAGGAACTCCATTGGGTTAGTCAAGAGCAGCATTTCAATCAGCAGAAGATGGCTGAAGAATTGCTTGCATTTGTTTTTCCACAGAAATGAAAATGCCCTTCTTACACGGCTAACAACAGAGCCAAATGCAGCCACTGACTGATTCCTGGGGACTGGGGACTGCAGTCCAGGGTAGAATACAGTATTAAGTTCTCAGTTGCTTCCTCTTGAAAAATGACTGCAGAGTCTACCCCTTGATTTCTCATCTGAAGCTTGCACGCTTCTCTCAACTCTGAGAGAAAGAGACCAGCATTCAGAAATATCATTAAGAACTTTCAAAAGTTGTCTTCAAATAAAAGTGACCTTTTTTTATGCATCAGAGTAAATCAAGAGAAATTTGTACAGAAAAACAGCATCTGCACTCTCTCATTGTATCAGCTGTAATTTAGCAATGATTGTTGCAAATCTACCCATGCATGCTAAGGAAGTATTAACACCTTATTTGACTCAGATTTTCTGTATATGACAAGGAGAAATTTTTTCCCCTCCTGCTTGCGGTGGGAAGACCAGGTGGCAGCAATGGTCTGCAAAAACTTTATTTCACTCCTCAGTAGGAGCAGAGGAGCGTAGAAGTCTGGTAAAGAAGAGCTGGTCTAGGTTTGTGATGTTCAGCAACAGATGGAGAACAGAAAATCAAAGACTGATCTTCTGAGGTAGCTCTCCCTAAGGTAACAAAAAGAGCAGTAAGAGTGCAGCTGCAGTTGGTAAGATGGGTTATTTACTGTGATTAGCACCAATTAGCTGGTTCTCTTACAGCCTGAAAAAAAGATCTTAACTTATCTTAGCAGCCCTTTCCTCCAAGATTCATGGTACTGACATGATTTATCAGGAAAGATTCCTGATGCTGACAAGCTAGACTCACTTGGCTCAACTGCCACCAAGGCTAAAGGGAAAGATCCTGTAACTATGAAAACAGCTCACACTATTGAAAAAAATTGACAATTCAAACCACTAAATGAAATCAATAAAATAAAAATGCTAGATAGAAGCCTAGTTTTATAACTTTCCATAAGAGCTTTTTCAAGAAAGGCAGGGTAAAACTTTGAAATTTTTTGTTAATCCTTTCATATCAGTACAGGAGATGGGAAGAGAGATTTTGTTTCTTGTGCTCTTACTCCCGTACTTTGCATGAACACTCCACCTCCTCCACACTGCTTCTAGACAAGGACTGCAGGTAGGCAAATAATTGTTCTATTTGCAAAACAACTAAACAAAATACAAGTGCTACCAAACAGATCTAAGCAGAGAAAAATACATTAGAGTAGGAAAAAAACCCCAGAGCTATCTGGCTAATCATTTTAACCTTGCTGTTAATGGCATGGTAATGGAAGCTTATGTTTGCTATTTATGACAAAAAAGAATAACTTAACAGGGAATTGCTCTTCCATTATAACTTTGAAAATACAGCTAAGTAGAAATATATTTCCCAGCAGAGCTGTATCAAACATTTATGTTTTT
The DNA here is from genome assembly GCF_020740795.1 of Apus apus. Lineage (NCBI taxonomy): Eukaryota > Metazoa > Chordata > Aves > Apodiformes > Apodidae > Apus > Apus apus. The sequence continues at coordinate 22,689,742 of NC_067283.1, read as the reverse complement.
GCAGCTTTGCTCATGTTATACAATACAGAATAGCATTCCCAAGTTCCACTTGATGGAAAAAAGCACACTGTACAGACTGGCCTCAACACAAAAAATTAATTATATCATTGTAATTAATAAAACATTCAATAAAAGCAAAATGAGAAATAGATGCAATTTAATATAGCCATGCTAATGTATCTGCATGTATTCAATCCCTTTGCTATGGGACTCTGTGAGAATTTTAATGATGTAGACTGTGTTAATCAAATTGATAAGTGCATAAAAATGACACATCTCTAGAAGCAGTGTCTTTCCCATTTTAAGAAGACTTTCAGTCAGCAGTAGAGTCTGGTCTACAGATTGAAAATCTATTGAAAGCACTCTTTTTAGAGTTTCTAATTCCCATTTGCATTTATGTTTGTGTTTCTCACTACAGAAGAATTTTACTGACACATTTTAAACTGGGAAGATAAAATATTTGAGTGCAGTAATGCATATGTAAGAAACAACATAAATATTTTTATGACATCTTTTTCATTCCATATTTTGATGTCATATATAATGTCTTATAACATTCATATTTTTCTCTATACCTCTGACAATAATACTCGCAGAGTTGGAAAGTTATCTGGCTTGTGAAAAGTTAAGTTTTCCCTCCAGTGCATTTATTAAAGGAGTATTTCTTTCTAACAAGGTAATACTGAATTTCTACAAAACCTACTTTTCTGTGTTCCTTTCTGGTATCAAGTTACTAATGCTATTTCAAATCTCATCATGTTGCATATGAGCCTAGAAATAGATACCTGAGCATTTCTGCTGCCTAATGTTCACCCCAGTGTATCATGGTGTTGGGAACAATGCCAAGCAGACTCACCAGACAGAAGAATTTTGGTCTGGGATAGGGCAAAGCAGCAGCTCAGGCAAACATACAATGGGCAGCCAAGACAAGGAAGAACCCACCCAGCAGTCTTGCTGGCCAGCCAGTAAGGTTTATCTCACCCTTAGCTCTTCAGGAGGCCAAGTGAGTGGCTGCAGTCCAGATTCCTGGCTCTAAACTGTGGTTGCCCCAGGCAGAAGATAAGCACTAGTTCAAAGGAGAAACTCCAAATGCTCTCTGCTGCTACACATGTTCCTTTGGCATGCTGAGGCCTGGCTAAAGAACTTCTTTACCGTGGCCCTGCATGTGCAAATACTGGTGAATGTTGTCCCTTCCATTACATTTGTCACATAGAAATAAGACTTGGAATCTTGGATTCAAATTTGCTCTTCTGAATGCTTGCAGACAAGAAGCGAACATAACCAGGAAGTTGCATATAGGAAGAGTAACACTGTCATGGCCAGATAAAATGGGCAAGACTAGTTCTCATCTGCACAGAAACAAATAAACATGGTCCAGAGCCTCTTTTTGAACTTAGTCTATGTTTCTGAGATACAGCCAAAAATCTGAGCCAGAGTTTAAAATACAGTGAATTGCAATTATGTATAGCTAATAAACCTTTGTTCCTTTATTACAACTATTAAGGGATGTGCCAATGATACAGCTCATGAAGTAGGAGCAAGAGGCACTGCCATCTCCCTAGAAGTGCTGCACAAAGAAGATCACTGTATATAAAAAACACACTTAGCTACAATTGTACTTAAATCATCACAAAACCAAAAATATGTGATCAGAGGGCTTAGTTCCTTAAACTCTGCTGAAGAAAATTGAGTCATCAGTATGACCACCAGCAGTTAGCTTGGCTTTAGATCAACAAACAACCTTAGTACTTATCTGATCACCAGCAGTGGTCTGTAAAACAAACCAAATTCAGGCACAAAAATCCACTATCAAGGGATTAAACAGTGTTCCCCTCAGACCAGTGGAGCTGGCTTAAAAAATGTATTATTCTACCTTGGATTTTATTTTTCCCCTGCAGTTTTTCAATAATTTAGCATCTGCACAACTAGTTTATTTTTCCTGACAAAATCCTATTTGGTTTCCACTCCAGAACAAGCTTTTGACCATTGAGAGCAGTATTTTGACAGGTTTACCTAGCACAGACACATTTAATGGGTTTTAGCCCTTCTCCAACCCAACTATTCACCCTCTCCTGAAGGATTCCAGGGCTGCAAGCTTATGGGGCTGAGACTTTATCAGGCAACACCTCCAGAGTGTCTTATCACAGCAAAGATAAATCACTACCAATGAGATAGTGTTTAAATTACTCTTTAGCTGGAAGGTTAAAAATATAAAAATATTGGAATAGGACTGACAGCTGAACAATATTTACAGCTTTCTAAAGAGTTCTGCATCTGATTGACTTTGAAAAACAAGAAAAAATTGTAAAACAAGGTTGTATCATGTAGACACCTAAGGATGAAATATTCAAACCTCAGTCTTTCTACTAAAACACCCAAACATTTGCAGGCAACACGATCTATCCCATCTGCCCATGTGCAGAAATTACTTTAATGTGTCTAACAGAAGGGCAATTTAAGGGGAATTGGTTTTATGTACTCCTCCTCCATTAGAGCCCAGCATGAAGTTTAACTTTTATCCAATGCCTGATTTGTTTTAATGCTGAGTGATTCATGATGCAGTATAAATTCATGTCAGGAAAGCAGAATCCTCTTTTATTGCTGTGACTAGATAACTTAGCCAAAAGACAATTTAGGTAGGTTTGTTGTTTGGTTTTGTTTTCCTTGTGTTTTTTTTTTCCTCTGGGGTCTTAAATGAAAATCTGATACAGTAATTTGAATCAAGGAAGTATTTAATTTAAATACTGATAATTAAAGCTTAGTTTTTAAAGTAGTTATCTTTTGCATTTCAAGGTGCTCATCTATGTACTGGATGGGAAGAAACTATTTTCCATGGGCCTGTTTTCCTATTAATGATAGTACCTACTTAGATAGCAAAAGTGACTTAGCACAACAGGAATCAGACAACTGCTTTTCAGTTGTAGCATTCATATTTTCAGGATACATTCAACAGTAGCAATAAATTGTAGCAAATAGTTTTTAGCTAGCTTTCCTTATTTCAAGGGCCTCCTCTGGTTGTGCATGCCAAACTCCTTTTGACAGCCTCTAGGTCAAGAGGTTAATTATGCAAGACGGTAATCTGTGAAAAATGTTATAGTAAAATATTACTCACCAGTTGAGAAAAAACAACTAAGCTTGTTAATCTTTCCAGTCCAAGGGGCTGTATCTGACACTGGGAGTTTCGTCTTAGCTGTCTAAATGAAATCACATCAGCTTCTGGAAATGGGGAAGGATTAGTACCCTCAGAAGGTGATTCTTTCTATTTGAATTTTTAGCAGGAACCTAGACTTGAGGGAGCTAAAACTGGATCGGAGTCATCTAATTAATAAGTAGACAGACAGGACTGGAATTAGTCACAACTTCCATTTACCTAAGAATTCATTCTTTATCCACAAAAATACCTGGTCAAATAATTTTTAATTTTGTAATACAAAGTTGTAGGTAAATTGAAAATACACTTTTCTCATTAGCACCTAGAACATTATAGAACCATGAAGACATGGCCAGGAGACCAAATTTCCTCTCTGCCCATTGTTCAGCTGGTAGAAGCAACTGGAAGCCACCATCTGCAGGTCACACTTTTCCTAGGGGCACCAAATGTGACCTGCTCACCAAAATGAGCCCAAAAACTTCCTCTCCCATTACCCCAGCTACTCTTGCCACCCACCTCCAAATTCTTCATCTGCTCTTGTAGACATCCTCTGCAGATGAAGTTCACCCTAGCATCTTTCTGAGGAAAAACCTATAGATGCCTGTAAATAGATGGGCATTGCCAAGGTTGATGCATTTACAGGCTATTCCTGAGGCTCCTCAACCTGCTCCCAGGATCAGCCAGCTCAGTAAAAAAACACATGAAGAGATTAATTTACAGACAACGTTCTTTAATTTCCCACTGCAAACTGAAGAGTAGTTGATATGTAACCATTGCTGGAATAGATAGAGGAATACTCTTGGGCAATATTTTCTCTCAACACCCTAAGTAAACAGGTCAGTCTCAAAGACTGAATTTATTGGTAAAGAAAAGTAGCATCATTACTTGCTTCCTGACAACACAACTAACATTTTAATCTAGCACTCTACAATACCTGCAGGATGTATGTAGTTGATGTGCTGGTTCAAAACCATCACTAGGTACTTATTTTGCATATACACGTTTTTTTGTCGGAAATCGAAGCTATTTAGTCACCTGCTAAGAGACAAAGAAGAGTAACAGAGTGTCATTTCCTTTCACAAAACATTGGCAAATATTTTAAATCAAATTTTTTTCCCCAGCAAATACAACTTCTCTAACTTCATCTAGTATAAATTCTAGTATAAAAAACACTACTGGTATTTTTTCCTTCTGTTTAGGGTGCTTCTACCTCTGCAGCAGTTAACCTAAAGATGAACAAACCCCACCCAAATAATTAAAAACTGCAAGTTTAGTTATCTTCTAAACTGATTCCATTTCTATTCAGAAATTATGTTCAGTGAAATTGCATAGCAAAAGCATAGAACTGCATCATATTCACTATGATTAGGTCAAAAGTTCTCTCAGGGGACGTTGCTGAAGACAGAGGCCATTGTTTCCTGCTTGCCTTTAAGTCATTCACTGTCTTTCTGGGACTGCTGTTGGCCAGATACCAGTTAGAATAGTTTGTGTGAACTCTGGTGGAGGGAATTTGGGAATTGAACCAGCAGGAAAAGAGATGTTTAGGGAATATCTATGAAGGCTATTTTAATAGTAATAAATCACACTAAGATCTAGCCATCCTCTGGCCTTTAAAATAAGTGACTTGGGATAGCCTTTGCTGACGTATTTCTCCAAGTCCAATTCATTCACATTGTCCTGTTGGAAATAATCCCCAGACTGAATTAACGCACTTGAACCAAGGTTCAGGGTTCAAATGGCTGGTTGGCCTAGATCAGAAATGTGAAGAATGTGCCAATAATTAATTGCATAGGTGACTGTGTCACAAGTAAGTCCTTCCACTTGCTGGTTCACCAGTATCAACCCAGTCCAAGGGAACTGGACAGAGCCATGGCCTATTGAAACCAAGGAATTCTAGGAGGTCTGGCAAGCTTGTGTTACATGCTTAACACACTTGTTATCACATCTAGTAGGGCTTGTAAAATAAATGAAGTTCCTTTGCTAAGAGTCAAAGCCATCCTTTAGTTCCAGCACAGTAATTGTCATTCTCCTAGTCTGAAATGTATTTATCTCCTTGGAAACTAAATCAGAGATATTCTACCTCACTTCTGATCTAAAGGCAACACAGCTACCAGAAATGTTAACTTCTTAAAGAAGAACCAAAACATACAACGTTACCTTCTGATCAAGACATCTCCTAAGGTGACACAATTATAATTCCATTTCCTCAGCACCAACTCCAAAGTTGTGGTGCAGGTGTGCAGGAGAGGACACAAGTCAGCTATCTACTAGATAAAAAAATGCACAGTCAGAACCCTCTTTGACTAGTGACTGGCTCCTGGAGCTGGATAGCCACCACTGATGACTTCAGATGGGAGTGTGAATTTTCCACCCATCTGTGGCAAAAGAAAACAATAGGACTGTCTGAGTCGTTCAAGGTCAGAAGCCTACAGTGCTTTATACGCTTCTCAAAGACAGACTGCTCAGTCCTCACAGCCTAGCCTGAAATAACTTCCGTGCTTGCTGAGAAATTCCCTGAGCAAGAAACCTCTTAGAGCATCTTCCCCTTTGCTTGGTGTTTGCTAACACTCATTTGAATGCAAAGTGACTATTCAGTTCAATCATGTTTACAATTCTTATGATTTTTTTATTTATGAGCATTCATATAAACAGGCTTTTTGTTCACACATAAGCATGCCGAAGGGCTATTTTTCATATGAATACCTGCTCTCAGAATGAAACAAGAGAATTCACTCTGAGCAAGAATAATTGCTACTTCTTGCTATTTGCTGATTCTTATTCTCATGTTGTAAAAGTTGCCAACATGCATTTTACAAAACAATGCCTGGAAATTAGATGGCCAGTCACACACCAAAAGTAAAATGTCAGTAGATTCTGGCACTGCTGCTCATGAACAGCTCTGATGACCTCAGTGGGACAACTCAAAATAAAATAGTATTCCACCAGTTAAAGCCACAGAACCAAGCCCATACCAGAAAAAAAAAAAACCTGTAGAGTGCATGCAAAAAGCATCCACTTAAGCTCTGTGGTAAATATCTAAGGACATTTTTTTTCAAAAATTCAGTCTCGTTTTTTAAGCAGGCTCTATGCAGCAGTGAAGCTTTGTATATTCACAGGACATTAACCTGCCATAAATAACATCACAAGCTCTGTTATCCTTACTTTTCTTTTTTTCCCAAGGGGCATCAGTCCTTAAAGCACCAGTGTCACTTTCTGTCATACTTGAAGTTTATACAAAACTAAAAACATTAAACAAACAATGCAAGTGAGGAAATCACAGAATTTGAAATGTAACCTGTTGAAAAATCTCATTTTATGGTGAAAGAAATCTAGGATCTGATTCTGAAAAGGAGCACGGCATCTAAAACCTCCTACTTAGTTCAGCATTCATTCCCTACTCAACATTCTAATGCAAAGACTACAGTCTCCTTCTTCCTAGGGACAAAATAGTTTGCATATAAATAGACACTATTAAGGAAAAGTCAGGTTTGCACTTTGTAGTTTTCAGTTTATAATTTGGAGCCAAGTAAATAAAATTTTGAGTGATTGCTGATATCTCTAATCTTGTTTTCCTCTTTCTGAAATTGAAGAAACAGATTATAAACCCCCTTTCTCAGTATCTGCCTCCCTGTTCTGTAGCCTTTGGTTCCTCCTGCAGCCTCACTCTTCAGTGCACTGCACCTGCCACTGGTCCTGCTTACCTCTCTAGCAGGCAGAGTGACTGCCCACAAAAAGCCTACATCTGTGCATTGCTACAGCTAAAGAATCTCTTTTGTCTTCTCTCCCAATACAGATTTCCTCTCCTCCCTTCCCAGAGCCTTTTCTAATACTCAGTGTAGCAATTTCAGGAGGCACTCTCAGCTCTTCCTCCCACCTGAGCATGCCTGTGCTCCCCAGCGTGCAGCTCTCCTACACCCTGCCTGTGCCTGGAGGGCCCAGACCTGTCTGATGAAGGTACCTCACAACAGGATATAAGCTGTCAAGATGTGCATAAGATTATGAGATAATTTCAACACGATTAGTCATGGAAGTGTGGAGATACAGAAGGAGTTTGAGTTTTGCTGGTTCCTCTAATAATTGTAAAATATTATCAGTTTTAGAAGATATGCTTTATCACATTCCTCACATAACCTTAACTACAGTGATGGACATGCCTGTGTTTAATACAGAAGATTAATTACTGCTTTGTGCAATGATCAACATTCTTGGGATGGGGGCAATGTATGCAAGTATGGTGCTAAAATTCAGCTTTATGAAAGAATAACTTTAGTCCCCTGCAGTTGCCAGATAACATTTTTGAAGTTGCTGAGATATTAAAAGGGTGGTAGTTTATTATGAAGCCATTTATATTTTGTCAGACTGTTAACAAGATTTCTGTTATCTGCTCCATGCCACAGGAAGGCTGCTGCAGAATCCATAATAACTTCTTACTATGCATGCCAAATTGTTGGTGCAATTGGCAAAGAGAGGATAGAATCAGAAGATTACATTAGTAAAAGCCTACATGAGTTGAGAGCCAAGTTACCCAACCCTCTTTATACTGTTGCTTGATTAAATTCATGCTACATCATCAGCCCATCGAACATTCAAATTATCACAGACTCCAGTATTATACTAAATTCTTGGAGTTGAACAGAATACAAGGTACAGGCACTGCTGATTCCAAAACATGAAATTGTATTTTTTTACATGTTAAACACACTTTGGTCTACATATATTTAACCAATGATTCCTTGCATGACAATATAAATATATTTAAAAGTATATGACTAGTGTGTGCATCTATCTGTCTATACCTACACATGCCCTGGTACATATAGAGTCATCCCGAGAATAACTGTTTCAAGTTATTTTTCTCTTGTTTCTTTCTCTCCAATATAAATCCTGAAAGATGTCATTTTTCACCAACTTCCACTGTCTTCAGTCATCATTTGTGTTATTAAGTGCATCACTGGGAGACTCGTCATAAGGTAATAATACATCAACAGGGAGGTAATATATTGATAGAGAAATTGAAACTCCTTAGGCTAAATATATCTGACAAGCCATTGCAATAATTATTTAACTCTTTGAAACAGGGACCTGACACTAAGCACTATCACCAGAAAGACACTTAGAAAAATATGGTGTTTCTTGCACATCTTGTGCTTTCAAACTGCCATTATTTAAGGTTTAAAAAGCCATGCTAATTATGGTTTGGGGTACTCAGCACTTCACAAAATTTATCTCAAAGAATGGACCTTAAAAACTCCCCACGTTAACTTTTCCAATTTAATTAGACAATACTAGCCAAGTAATCAGGAATGGCAGGCAAAGAACTGAATATAGGTACAAGGAAATTTTCCAGAATGAAGAAAAACAATAATCAGTCAGATTATGCATGGAGAATTGATTCACAATTTTCATAACAAAAAAACAAAGTTATTTTAGTTTCAGGATGAAACTCACTTGTTTAGAGGTAAGACTACATTTATGAATCTGAAGGCTATACACGCCTTATAGATATCCAGTCCTGGACAAAGAGGACAATGTTGAGCTATAGCTAGTCATAGATATTCTCCTACAAGCCACTAAGTGCTGTGACATCTCCAAAAGCAGTGAGAACAACGCTGTCTGCAGAGCACTCCTGCCCTGTCTGTCCAGATTAAATAGCTTGAAATTGGTTCCAGATAGATAATGTCATTAACGTAAATATTAATTGTAGCCAAGAGAGGGAGACAAAGAGCCAGTGTGTCACAGCAGCATGCAGACACAGGCTAGGCAACCTCTTAAGAGACAGCAACATGGTCTTTTCTTTATTCTAGAAGAGGTGATAATCAAATTATGTAACCTAAAGAGCATCCTGACTACACTGGGGCCTTGTCCTGTGATCATCAGGACATCAGTCATTGTCATCTAATGGTTTGTTGTTAGACAATTCTTCTTGTTCCTAATTCTAAGTTTTACACATAGACTATGAGTTTAGCAAAATCGACTGCTCTAGAACCAACTGCTTTATTGCCAACCTAATCACTAGTCCTTTCAGAACCTCAGTGTTCCTGGACATCTGATTTTTACAGATTCATAATTTCTCTTCCCTGTATCTACCATGCCTGATTTCTGTTATCTTACATTCCCCTTCTGAATTTCCAGCAACTATTCCTAAAGAAGTGGTTTAAAAATTTGGAAGTCTGCAGTGTACTCACTGGAACAAAACAAACCCTCTGGACACTTTACTATAGCTAAGCTGTTTGCTAATTCCCAATTTCATGTAAAAGATTTTCAGAATAAACTTTGCAATAGGTTTGTTTTAAAACACTGTACTGACACTCACTGTACTAAAGATAATGGCAATGTTCTTTGAAAAAAAAATAAAATTCCTAACATTTCAAAACATATATTCCAAAGTCCAGCAACCGTGCTTTCATATATTCCTGTAAAAAGGACAAAAACTAGATATCACAATTAAGTTGCTGTCTATATCACCACCTTATATGATATTGCCGCAATGATTTTTGAAGGTTTAGTAGAAGAAATTGAGTTCTATAATTATTGTTGACTTTCTAAATACTCTGACTTGATAAAAATCTTCATTTGAATTATTCATTGAATACCATGAATAGAACAATGTCAAAGCTAAATGAAGATCCTGTATTTAGCCAAGTCTTCTTTTCTTTTTTTCCAACTCAGATTAGAGATATAAATTCCTGTAGATTAACATAGCATGCTTGACCCAGAGGTCATTGTCTCTCTTAAAGCTGTAAGTGTGTCTAAGCTCTTGTTTCAGCAACCTGGATTGATGTAGTTCCATCGGAGTTTCCTAGACATTTTTACATGCTGTGAAATACCTGTGGGAGTTTCTTCTTCTTTCCCCAGGCAAAGGCTAGAGAAAGTTTCAAAGAAAAATGTTCATCTAACCCATCTTTAAGTAATCACACTCAAAAATTTAGTACCCAAGTCACCAAGGTGATTTTCTCCTTGTCTTCCTTTTTATGAGAAGCTTAGAAAACTTTTGTTACTGTTGTTTTGTTTTGTTTTTCAGAATGACTGGAGAAAAATTTATTTAAAATTTTAGTTTAATGCCACTGAGAAGTTTATAGTAGTTTCATTCTTCTGGTACAGTTGTAGAAATACAACCTAGTTCTTCAATCCAGTCAGTTATATTAGGTAAAGTTGCCTCCAGTAAGAGGCTGAGAAGCTCCCCCAGCTCCACCTGCAAGCCAAGGAGCCATTAGAGAGGGACCATAAATGCGTCTCTGTGATTATCATAAGAAAAAACTGATATAAGGCCTCAGCAGAGAGCAGTTAGAAGGAGCTGAAATGGAGAGGCAGAGCGGTGCCTGTGGTTGGTGAGGAAGAAGGGGAAGAAGGTGCCCAAGCAGAAGTTCCCTGCAGCCCATGGTGAGATGGCAGGCTGTCCCCCTGCACTCATGGAGGAATGTGGTGTAACATTCCTTGAAGGTGCCAGGAGGGGTGGGCTTGGATTTGCTGCCAGTGGATTTAGATTATGCAGCTGTGGAAGACCCTGGTGCCAGGGGAGGTGACTGTTCCTGAAGCAGCATGAGGCTCTGTGGGAAGCCCATGCTGGAGCAGCTCCTGACCTCGTAGGAAGGACTCAGGAAGGAGAGCGTCGTGGAGGACTCTCACCCATGGGAGGGACCCCATGGGGAAGAAGGGAAGGACTGTAAAGAATCCTTCTTCCTGAGGAGGAAGGAGCAGCAGGAAACAATGGACTGTGAACTGACTCTAAACCCCATCCCCTGTACCCCTGTGCCCCTGGGGGAAGAGGGGAGAGAAACCAGGATAAACTAATTTGGTCTGGGGAGGAATGGAGAGGTGGGGATAAAGTATGCAAGCCCTGCTCTTTGTGTTGTCTGTGTCCTGGGTGCATTTCATTAGTGTTAAATAAAATTATAATTTTTCCCCCAAACTGAGTCTGTTTTACCCATGGCCTTTACTGATAAAGAACCCTCCTTGTCCTTGTCTTGACCCATGAGGTTCTAGTTGAACTTTCTCCTCCCCATCCCAGTGTGTGTGGGGCTGGGGGGGAGGGAAGTTGAGTGAGCGGCCATGGGGATGGTTCTTCATTGTTGTGTTTGGCCCAACTCAGGACAAGTTTCCTGCACAACAGCTACAGACTTTGAATAACTTTGTCACAATAACTTGCTAAGACTTACCACGGGCTCAGCATTTTCCCTGGCATGTGCTGAGCTCCCAGTATACCCTAGCCACTGCGGAAAGTGAAAGTAGCTCCAATAACTTCTAGCTTCTCTCAATTAGCAGAACTGAAATTATTCTTACCCAACAGTACTGCATAGAAATACTTCCCTCATCCAGTAGCCTGCTGATCTTTAGACATTCCTGCTCAAGATTTACTTATTTGATTCATCTCAGCAGTCTCCCAAAGAACTAGTTCCTATGTGTAACAACTATACATGGAAGTCTCAGCTTTTCTAGGCAGCATTTTCAAGCATCGGTTGCTTCAAATGCTAGGTAGAAACACAGATGCCAAGAATATCTGAGTATTTACATATTGAAAGGTAAACTGGAAGACAGTTGGAAAGATGTGGAAAAGCAGAATCAAGAGATGCAAAGGTGAAAAAACATAGTACTAGTGGGAGCTGTGGGAAGGTATTAAGGACTGTCAATAGCTGTGTTCTATTATACAGTTTGTAAGCAACACGTTCTGCAGAGTAGGTGTGTGGCTGCCCTGCTTAAAGCAGGCACAAGATTATACCTGTGATTTTATCAATATTATACCTGTGATTTTATGTCAGGAATCTGGTTTCAAGTGTTTCAGAGTTAGGCCAGGTGCTTTTATATGTATAACTGCAAATAGAAAGTTGACCAGGCTCCAAGGCGGTCTTGTGTAGGCCACTTCTAAGCCAGAAGCCAGGTCAATGTGTTATCAGTGGATTTATTAGCTAAACTGCTTTTGGAAGAGGAGCTCAGGATGCAGGTCTGTCTGCAAAAGTCATGTAGAAATACCATGAATTGGGAGGTCTTTGTTGTCTTCAGTGAAGGCTTTGGATCAAGTTCATATGATAGTTAACTGTGTATTTGGTGAGGTTTGATTTTTTGTTTTGTTGTCATGTCTGTAGTTTTTGTTTTGTGAAGGATATCACAGTCTTAGAAAACCTGACATAAATTTCTAACATTTTGACTGAGTATCCAGTGTACCATAAATTTTCCTCTTTAACTAAAAGGGGCTTCTCCTTGGTACTTAACTGGGAAGTAATTTTAAAAACAAATTATTTCAAAAATAAAGAAACTAGGCTGTACTTTAATTCTTCTCACAGGAATGTGACTGATAGTTCCCAGTCTTGAATTAAGTCTCCGGAACAAACAGTACAAAGTAATTATCCCACATATTTTTCTTTAAATACTATGGGCAGTTTTCTGTAGCTAAATGTGTACAATAACATTCAAATTCCTCATTCCATATCCACATAAGCAGATGACACCTTCCCATGAAGGCTATGAAATCCTGATTTGATAGTGAGAATCCTGCATCATCTCAATTGGCTTTTTATGGTATGTTTTCCAAAGGCACCTTTCAAGGTCGCTATTGTATTCCACAGATGCTTCAGGACTGCTGACAATGGCCTGCCACGGAAGTATTCTTAGGGATTCAGATGATGTACATTACTTAGCATGAAAAAAAGTAGAGGAGGAAAGCTATCGCAAATCCCTGCAGGTTCATCTATTCACACCTTCAGCAGTCATTTATAACATGCTCTGTGCCTTATCAAGTGCACTTTTGGAAATGATACAGTACTTTGGACACAATACCGTGTACATCTTGTATGTATAGTTTGTTGCTCATTCATTAAAGAGTAAGATGGATGAGAGCAACTCTGTAGGCTGTGCTCATATCTACTCTTAGCATTCTTATTTGACAGATGAATGAGGCATAAAGGCTGCAAAGCAGAAGGGGCACTCTTTAGTAATCCATTAACAAGTAAGATTATGCCTTCCCCCAGCAAGTGAAGTGTGTGCTTATTTTACAGACTGCCAAGTGAGACTAACCTCAGATATATTCCCTTCATCTCACTTTTCCTATCCCAATAAAGACTGAGTGGACTTGTTATATTAACTAAAAATCAGGTTCAATTTCTTTAGGTACCTAAAATGTATGTTATATTCATGTTTATCCATATCAACAGCCCAACATCTCTGATCATTGCTGATCACTGGAATACCGGTTTTAATGACATTGACTGCAAGATTCACATCAAATAGATTTTTTTTTTTTTGTTAAAAAAAAAAATCAAGTAGAAAATGTTGAGTTTCTAAGTTTCTTCTATTGTAAACATCTAGCAAATAGATTGACCCCATTTTGCACCTTCTCTGTAAACATGTCATTTAAAAATTAAGGTGGGAAATGAAGATGGGAAATCTTCGTATAAGGTATTGAAACTGAGAGCATTCTTTCATCTGCGTTTTGGCACTATTACCCAGGTTATAGCTCATGTATTTTCCAGTATCATTTTAATTAAGGGATCACATAGAAATGCTTACATAATACTTATGCCCAAAATTTATGAAAACAAGGAAAGGGGCTCATGAAGGTGAAACATTTCCTTGTTTCTCCTTACACGTAACTGAAGAGTCCAAGTCTTGCTCAAACCCAAACGAGCAGTCTGTGTTTGGAGGAGAAAAGCCAGCTTTTGATAAATAAGTATCTCTGGCAAGAGAGCCTGAGGAAAATGAAAATGAAGATGGGGGTAAACTTCCTCTATAGCCCTCCCAGGTTTGATCAGGTAACTTTTGCCATGTGAAAGAGACTCCATTGCTATTTGTTTCCTAGACTTAATAAATAGCTAGAACTGACAAGAACTTCTAGGAGAGGCATTGATAGGCTCACCACACCCAGTGAGTCTTTGCTGGACAAGCAGTTGTCAGCCAGATGGAGAAGGGTTGGTCTTCATTGCTCCTTGGAGTGGGCTGACCCTTGATGTTGCTGAGCTGGCAGCTTCCTATTCTGTTTTCTCTGTTAGGATTTTGTACCTTTACATGCCAATATTTTTCCTTTGAATCTTTGAACTGCTGCCTATCCCTACCCAACAATCTTACCTCTGTCTGCAGATTTATCTTTCTTATCTCCCATGGCTCCAGGCTACGTGCTTTGTCTCACAACACAGCAGTCTACTTAAGAGTATAAGCCAAAGTTATAAGCTGTGCAGAATCGGAGTTGGTTTTGGATCACAGGCAGCTCAACCCCAGGAGAAAAATGACAAGGACCTGAGAACTACCATGATTTGTCCCCATGTCTTTAGTAATAAGAACTTTTTTGGTTTGAGGATGTTTGGAAAAGTTGCAGGAAGTAGAAGAGAAATTCCCAGTGGATCTCAGCAGAAAGGCATCTTCCCCTGTTATCTTTTGCTTGGTTTTATGTCCCCATGCTAAATCAAATGAACAGTAAAGTGGGAATGTGATGAAATCATACAAAGATGACCTGTCTATCCCTGAAACTGAGTTCTGCTATATGGAGATTATGTTAGTTAATGGTCCAGTAATGACACAGCTCCCACCGGATATTTAACTAGACCAACACATCTTCCATATAGCCCAAATAAATGTCACTTTCTCTACCCCTTTCTCTACCAATTCCAGAATTACCACTGATCTATCTTTACCATTTGAAAGAGATATACTAAGCAAAGCATTTGGTCCTGATCCTTTGAGGACCAGTACTCCCTAAGTGCTCTCAGGCAGAAGCCTGTGACATGCTTCTCCTTCCTTACAGCAGGGCCTTCATGTTGTATGTGAGTGACGTGTTTACTCTTTGGTTCTGATCTAGAGACCAAGTAAGGCAAAGCAAGAATAAGACAGTGTGCCCTGTGTATCCTCCCACTGTTGAGACATGCTGTCTTGGTACATTTGTGTTCACAGAAAGGAAGTGCCAAAAGCTCATGCTAATTTATCCTTATTGCCAGGAGCCTTTACAGAGTGATCAACAGACAAATGCATACTGATATAATAAGCTATTCCTATCTACATGAAACACATACAGAACTGTGCATGTGTAGATGTGGTAAAGGGTCACAGCAGCAGTACCAAGTCACCCAGAAGTTCTCTGCCTTTGGGGAAATTTGAGAGTCAATGTAATTAGCTTTTGGACCATGGATTATACTGCTCCATACTGCCACTTTAACAGGTTTGATGAGGAGTTATGGAATTACTTTATACTTTAATGCATAAGAAAACTCTCTCTCTTAAATTATCATTTCTAGTATCATTATTTTAAAAGATAACTCCTTTTTATTAATGTCTTCTTTAGAATAAACCTAATAATAAAGGTATTTTCTATTTTTTCTCTTTTACTAATTGTGTTTTTAGTTTGAAAATAAATAAAACCCTTTTATTGTCAGTAAGACAGATTTTTAATTATAGTTGTGTACAAATGCACACACCCACCACATTTTAAGTTTGACCCTGGGAACTTAAATTATTTCATTATTTATGTAAGTAAGCTTTTCTTTAGGTTCTAGGAAACTAATTACATTTTTAATTATAGAATATCAACATCTTTGTTTTTTTATACTGGAATTTCTTCCAGTTATAACATCTGCAATCTACAATTAACACACATATTCATTTCCAAAATGAAAGTTAGATGAGTTTTGGATTTTACACAAGATATAAGAGCTGATATTCTGGACTAAGAAATTAGTCTGCACTGCATTAATTATTTAGTTCAATTACTTGCATTTCACTAGTAAAAATAGGTTCTCTTGCTTTCTTCTCTCTTACCAGCTGGAGGTGTTCTACTCAAATGTAGTACTTCACCTGACAAGCAAAGACAATTACATGAAAAACTCAATAGGTATGGTAATGAAACAGAACTTTACTGAATTACCTCACACTTTTATGGAGCTGTAGACAGCATTATTATTCTCCCTTTTCATTTTCTCAGGCTCAAAAACAGATGCCAGATGTCTTTGTTCGAAAACTAGCATTCCATGTTAGCATCCAGATATGACCAAAAGGGCACTGGTCATGCTTCAGCTACAGAACCTGTTGATAGAATTTTGTTTCTGTCTTTTTCTTTTCACTGCTTCTCCTCTATGTTTACATTTTTGAAATAACATACAAAAGATCAGTAGTCTGAAACCAGACTAGTGAAGTAAAACATAAATAATAATCACAGGATTGTGACCATCTGCATGATAATGGAGAAAGTATATCTAAGGCATCCCAGAAAAAGTATGGCTTTTACCTCAAA
Organism: Apus apus; assembly: GCF_020740795.1. Lineage (NCBI taxonomy): Eukaryota > Metazoa > Chordata > Aves > Apodiformes > Apodidae > Apus > Apus apus. Next base: position 22,673,384 of record NC_067283.1, on the reverse strand, counting down.
GCCCTTACCAAACCAGACACAAAAGACAGCCCTTTGCCTTGGATGCTGTGGCCCAGACAAGGACTGATTCTTAAATGACTCACCTGGCTGATTCCTTGTTGCTTGCAGCTGTGGGAAGTTAGGTATGTTTTCGCTACAGTTTCCAGCCCATCTCAAGCTATGATCCTCATGGCACACAACAGCTTTGGCTGAGACAGCAGAAGTAAGGAAGTAAGTACCAAATTTGTGACTCATGAACAGGGCTTTAAACACTGTCATGATACAAGATGTCCCCACATCACCTGTTCAGTTCATGGAGACAAACCCAGGCCTCCACCAAACACCTGAGAGAAAAAGGGCTTAAACCAACCCTGGGAACCCCCCACTCTTAGCACTTCAAGCTCAGACCCTAGAACTGAAGTGGAAATAAAGGATCCTTAATGTGAGTTAGAAGTATCTTTTGCTCTGCATGGTTTTCAATGGCAGGCAAAGACAACCAAATAGCTTCTTTTGGAAGAAAAGTGGTATCCAAGACCATAGTTATGTTTGAGTTTTGCAATAATACAAGATGCATCATTTTGTGTTGATATGAAAAGCTACTACAGCTGGAGTTTAGCATATTTTAACTCAATATGCTTTGCATTTTGCCTTCTGTATATAGATTAATGAGGATAAAAAACTGAATATAACGACAGTTTATCAAGCCTGCCTGAGATACGTTACTAGCTTGTGGTTCACTCAGCCAGCGCAGAAAAGAAAGCGAAGCAAGTCTAATTCCTCATGTGCCTACCAAGAAAAGAGCCAGGGTCATGGAGTTTTTTAAGTTTTTGACACCATGTATGGAAAGACAGAGTCTGAGACCTAAAGGTCTCCCAGCCCAATAATGTTTGCATTAATCACTTTGCTGGCTTTTAATTTTTCTCGTTCTGAAAACACATGCAGGTATAAAAATGTAAATGTGGAGATTCCTGACAAAGAGAATACTACACAATGCCAATCAAAAAGGAAATTGAATTGCACATGAAGCAGAAGAAAATTCCTTTTGACATTATACTAGAGGGAATGACAAGAGAGCTATAATTACATTATAGAAAGAGATGTAGGATTTCTGTTTTAAGTGTGATAAAGAGTAAGACATTAAAACCTCGCAGATGGATGACAGACGACAGAAAATAAAATTAGGTGTACTCTAATCCAACATAATGTTAGGTTGCTGTTATTGCACTATGACTGGAGCATTGCATACAAAAAAGCTGAAGTGACCAAAATGGAAATGGCAGTAAATTATGATTTACATGATTCACTGATTCATTCTGTGTCCTTGGGCAAATTGTTTAAGGACTAGTTATCAAAAGGTCAGATGTGCAACTAGGTGTGTGGATATGTACTCCTGTTTGCACATGTAATACATGGTGGTAGGCAAGTAGGCAACTTGGCACAGGAAAAGATGAGTTATTTGCTTGAAGTTCAGTGTGAGTTCACATACATCAAAGGTGAGTAAAAACCCAGGATTTGTCACCCTACATAGACTGCAAAAAAACCAGTCACGTGGACAGATTGTGATCTTAAATACTTATTGTCAACCTCCATTTGAAATGTTTCCATTTTTTCATGGAACATTCCTGCTTAGGAACTCTGCAGTTCCTCCTTTCTATTAGAAATAGCAGAGTATGTTAGTATTCCTTTACTGTTTGTTCCTGTCATCCAAGTTTGTTTTCTATTCATAGCAAGAAAGAAAGCCCTAGATACCTGCAATAACACCTGTGTGCAACAGAACTTGATAACAAAATAAATGAGGTTGATGACATCATCTCTACAGAAAGAAAAAAGAAAAAAGTTTTATGATACAGGAATTCTTTCACTGTCTTTTAACAGTCTAAATAGAAGAGAGTATTGTAAGAACTAAATGGGTCAGCAGCTTCAGTTGTGGCTTGTGATAAAGACCTTAAAAAGGTCTTTATCTCTACCACAGGACTTTGAATCACAGTAATAAAAGAAATACCTTATTATACACAGGAGAAGTGAAACTGACTGTATGCAAACTACTGTAAAATCACTGCAGCTAAGAATATGAAAACAATAGAAGAAAGTTTTCTTTTCATTGGTTTTAAGCTGAAGGTGTCCACAAATCACACCAGATGAGTGGATCTGTACTGTCTTTCTAGTAGTGATTACTGATTCAAATTGTAACTGAGAAAAGTTAGTTTAACCCCCACGGTGTCCAGTTACTCAAAAATTATCTTTCCCAGTAATATTTTTTACTTCCCACTTAGAATCTCTCTACTTTTGCAGAATTTATGTATGCATTTTATTTTCCATATTGTTAATTTTATGTTTAAATGCTGTAGTTCGTTTTCTTTAAGAAGCTCCACCTCTGGGAGCAAGTTGTCATTAACTGTTAATTCTAAATCCATGAGCAAGTTTATCTTGAGTGTTTACTGGAGATTTCAGTTTGAAATCTCTTTAAAGTCATGCTATGATATAGCCCAGAAGTGCTAATTTCAGGCTGGATAGTTAGCAACCTGCATCAGCTCCTGGTTTTGGTGTACCAGAATGGGATTTTGACCACTGGAATTGTTTGGAGCACATTGGAATTCAGTCTCAGGTGCTAATTCTGATGTGGGGGTATCAGAACCTGATTTTGGCCCCATATTTCATGTGCTAATGCATTCTTCTGCCCAAACTGATTAGGATTAATTATTTTTTATTTAAACACTGAACTGAGAAACAAGAATCTAGATTAAAGCTCAGACTGTGGCAGATGGCTTTTGGAAAAAATTAATTGAAAGGGGAAAGGCAAAATTTTCTTAAAGATTCTTTGTTAAAACTGAACTCAGGGGTAATTATCAGGGGTTCTTACTCTTTGCTCAACCTACTTGAACAACTGGTTCCCAAGTACAAATCAGGTATAAGGAAGAAAGCTCAGTGGCAACAGGGGTAAAAAACATGAGCAAAGGCATAAAAAGTTTTTATTTGATCAGATCTACTGATAGCTTACTGTTATATATGAATATGCACAATTCCTCCCAGGCTCTTTGCTGAGGTGAGTGTGCTGTTTTTGGATTGGTGAGGAGAAAATAATTTGTTGCAATCATTAATATAGTTGTGATATCTTGATGGGGTGGATGGGTAGAATTTATGACAAGGCTGGGAACATCTCAGGTTTCTTACACAGATGCATAAAAATTGATGACATTTTATATGTGGTACCATCTGTTTTTTATAGGTTTTGTCTTCTCTGGATGTTTTTAGTTTAATTTATTCTTCCTGGGGAATACATTTCTTTAATGTTGAGTTTGTTAATAGGAAGAAAAAATATTACTGTATATATAATACAGATAAATTATGCAGTCAACTGTATAGTATAACTGTTTGGTGGATTTTGTTTCTGTTGAGAAGGTAAATAAAAAAATAAGATTAAAAAAAAATATAACTTAAATGGTCTGATTGTCAGAAGCACCTAAGACCCCAAATCTCACTGTCTACTGAGTAAATTTTGGGCAGTTCCAAGACCCAGTTCACTTGTGACTTTATGGGGAGATTATTGACCTTATTGACAATATTCACCTTCTCTTTCAGCTCAGAGTACACATTCCACCTCTCAATCAATTTCTCTCTCATATTCCCACCCATAGCAGCAGGCACTATTGCCTGATGGGAACTTTGTAATCACACTATGCCAGTGTCCTCCAAACCTTGAACCTGTGCCCAGGCTGTGAGTCTGGTGCCTCTGCTAATTAACTATTCTAAATTTAGCTGTCAACATTAATTAGGAAATCCATTGTCTCCAAATATGTGACCTGATAAAAGGAGACAGGAAAAGCATCTAGGACCAGGAAGGCGTGATGCACGAACTTTGAGTTTTTCATGAGCTCCAGCTATGTATCAGTGAATGTGAAGGATGCCCACACCCTGGTGGGATGGGGTGCAGCAGTTCCTTCCCACTTCTAGAGATTGAGCAAGTGGAAATGGCCTCAAGTTGTGACAGAGGAGATTTATATTAAATATTAGGAAAAATTTCTTCACAGAAAGGAATGTTTATCCAGGGAAGCAGCTGAGTCACCATGCTTGGAGGTATTTAAAAGACGTACAGATATGGTGCTTAGGGACATGGTTTAGCAGTGGACTTGGCCGTGCCAGGTTAATGGTTGGACTTGATGATCTTAAAGGTATTTTCAAACCAAAATTATTCTATGATTCTACACTTTTTAATGCTGACTTCTGTCAAGTCCCTTTCTATTGTCTCATCCTGTAAGCAAATGGGAGAGGAAATAGAGAGGAAGAATGTGTACAGTCATCTCCACATTCTCTACTAACCAAATAGAGAAGCTGGCTGCTCAGACTGTGTGCTCACACTGGGAACCAAGAGAACTACTATGCTTATTAAACCCAAACAAACTTGGGCACGCAAACCAAGTTTTCATTCAAAAAGGATGGAAACATTACATGCTAATATTGAAAACAGAATTTTCAATAGGAAACTATTGTTCAGGATTTTTAAAGTATAACATACCAAATTTTGTACGTGGTTACTGCTGCTGAGATATGCTAGAATGGTTACAATGGAACACAATAGTTAAAATAAAATTTAGAAGAGGTATGAGGTAATTCTGCAGTGTCTCATAATTTTAAAATGCTAGATTGATGAAGACCTCACTCACACTAAAACATTTCTCAACTGATTAAAAGGTCATTTATCTGTCTAAATGTGGCCTTTCTCAATAAAATCATTAGGTGTTTTCTACATGACAGGATAAAAAAACCTCTGCTAGATTGTTTCTCAGCTGTGTAAGATAACTTTGCCATGGAGCTGTGTCATAATTAGGCTTATACTACTAGGCAACAGGTAATATTAAGCAAATTATTTGTGGCAGTCAAAATAATGGAAGAGAGTGAGGAACTTGAAGAGAGTCTAAAAATTGTGAAAAAGGAACTGAACTACTATGAACTCAAATTTAACACAAATAAGCATAAAATAATACATACACAGAGAAATTAACTTTGTTATTTCATTATACACCAGGATAAAACATGATCTCTCCCCACTGAAGAGGAAGCTCTTAGTGAGAGCTCATTGTGAATGATCTTGAACAAACATATAAGACAGATACAGATGTAAAGAACTCACAGCCTAAGCAGCTATTATGCTCACAAGCAAGCTTTGTTGAGGCAATTTCCCTTTGAACTCCATCCCCTCCTTATTCACTTGGAGACGCTCCTTCCATTCATTTCTGTTGCACCCTTTTCACCAAGGACTTTCAGCAGTAGAAGCTAGTAAAGCTTTTTCTCTATCATAAGATGCTCCTCTTGTCCTGTTCTCATACAGAGGAGCTTACAAACATTTGAGACAAAGGAACACAGTAGAAAGTCATCCATGTATTTCCAGGCTCAGTGTACAAGGTCAGCCGTCTGGTATGATCTTCAGGTTACATTGCATTGACCATGTGATGGGACACATGTTGTTGACAGTCAGTAGCTTTTATCAGCTACTTCATAGTAATTGCCCATATATATGTTCTTACCTGGGGTAACTGCAAGGTCCTTTGAACTGACCCCTAAATTCATATCTACTTAGATATAAACCACAGAAATTTTAGAATATTTTGCTAACCACCATAACTCAGATTCAGCTTGTGCTGGAGTCCAATAAATGACATATATTTTTTCATGCAGACACATTTTTCTTCATTGATACTTTCACAGAATGGATTTTCTCAGAAACAATTTACACTGTATTTACACAGGCCCTTCTCTAGTCCTCATCTCTTGATGAAGCATGTAGCTATCACAATTTCTTTCTTAAAAAAAAATAAAAAATTTTAAATTAAAAAAAAAAGGAAAGAAAAAGCACAGCTTTGACTTAGACCTGTTTTTCTCATGCATTTACAGGGAATTTCCTCCCAATGTCCCTTCACTCAAGTACACCAGAAATGCAGTTTTCACTCCCTGAGTTCACAGGTGAAAAAATAACCATTAAACTGTAATTTTTTGCTCACCCTGTTCCTGAGAGCGATTCTCCTCATTTAGGGCAATAGCCTGTTCCTTGTGTTCAGTCTCTGGGAGCTTTGCCTGTGTGGAAATAAGAGTGAAAGAAAATAATAATAATAATACAGTAATCAGTGTCACACCTTCACAACTTCCCCCCTCATCTAGAATTTACGTGTGTTTCTGTAATTTATCTTAATTACTCCAACCTACTTAGAACACGCTTCATATATTTTGACTTTTAGTGCAAATTATATTATTTTATTATCTGCTCATCGAGCCTGCATTAAGGTTTAACAGCTGAGCACTCAAAAAACTCTGAAATGCATGTTGTGCACAAATGACAAGGACATGAGTCAGGAAACTACTGAAACTGCCCATGTGTGTGCCTGCACCTAAGTACTACTTAGAGTAGAAAGAGCTGGAAACACAGGGGAAAACCAACCAAGCTAATAGGTATTTGTTGTGGATTTGGTTTCCCACAGGGGTAGAAGTGGATGATATTGTTTCCTTGAAGGGCACTTTGGCAGCCAAAATGGTATTTAACTTCCAGAATGAGCCTTAAATGTGACCCATATTTTTTATAGGGGTTTGGACTCAACAATCTCCAGCTGTTCCTTCCAACCCCTAACATTGTGTGATTCTGTGATTTTTATTCTCTGAAGACCAAACATCAATCATTCTGTTCATGTCTGAGAGATGTAAGAGCAAACAATCAAGCAGAAGGATACTGAGGCTAAAACCTTTCAGATATTTGTGAATATCCATGTTTGTAAATATTGATGATTCTTGGCAATAAAAAACATTCCTATCCATTTGACTCCGAGGAGCAGGGAAATTAAATCAAATTTCACAGGCCTTCCATCATTAATTGAATAATGAGATGAATTAGCAGTTTCATTAAATCATTAAGTCAGCCTCATGCATACAACCACACTAATGTCATACCTTTCTCCTTGTGGACAGCGAAGCTTGCCATGGTAATCAAACCCACAGTGCCAGCAGAGGCAGAAGTGACCATTCTTAACATGTAAGAAGCCACTGAAATTAGTTTTCAAGGGGAGGAGAATCATGAAACTCAAATGAGTTTCTCCCAGTAAAAATTTTGTGTTTTTCCTTAAAAGTCTTAGAGTTACTAAAAGAAGAGAGTGGAAGCTTCAATCTGCTCTCAGCGTGACTGGCTGTATTAGTCCAAACAAAAACAGCTTTATTTGTTCAAAGTTCCTGTTAGCAAGACTGGAATTTTTGCATGGGTAGGTTTTATGGATACAGATTTAAAATTTTATATCACCTTGTACACCATCGCTAAAGAAAAGCATCTGCAGATTTAAAATTTTATATCACCTTGTACACCATCGCTAAAGAAAAGCATCTGCTGCCCTGAGCCCTGAGTGTATCTTTCAAAGGGTATCAATTCGCCCCTCAGTGCATTTTACTGAGAGATGAGTGGGAGGTGCAGGGCTGCCAGCACTGTGGGGCTCTCACTTTGGCTGGAGGCTTCAGGTCTCTCCACAAGGAAAAGGGTTCAAACTCTGTTGCCAGCCTGGCTTTTTCTTCTTCCTGTGAAGTACAATCAGGCAGAATTTTCTTAATGGAAAATTACCTCTTTTCTCCCTGTCTGGCATGGACCAAGCTTTCCCTGCAACCTTTCCTTTTTCTAGGGCTATGAATTCTTCTGCCTTGCACTTGGAGTTGCAGCTTCTATGCTGACATTTGCTGGTAATGGGGAAGAGAAAAAATGATAAGAGAACATTTTGCTTGCTTGGACTCAGGAAGCCAGTTGGTTACACACAGAAGGAGGAGAAAAAGAACTGAAGTCTATGTTTAAAGAGGAGAAAAAAGCTAAAACAGATGGGAATATCACCAGCAAATTCTTTGTGATGGTTTCAGATCGTGACATCCTAACTCATGATGAAATATGACATGAGATTTTAAATGGTGAGGAAGAACTAGGGGAATACAGGGCAAAAAGGATATTATGCAAGGACAGGGAGGCCTTTCAGAAAATTCAGGGTTAAATCAAAAGGAAGTGTTTTTAGGCATACAAAGAAGCTTTAGCCTGGTCAGCAGATACTCTACTAAGGTCTTGTCTAGGCTGGAGTTTGAGTCCAGCTGCAGCTTGTAACCAATATAAATTCTCCAGTGCAAATAGCTGTCGTACCAGTTTGTGCTCTGGGTTGTTCCAGGTTACTGTGAAATCAGAGCCAATATCCAACCTAGGAAAGGATCAGCTTTGTGCAAATTAGAAGTGTATATGATTTGTCCAAAGATGTTGCTACAAAGTTGCTGAGAGCAGAATGAGCCTCCAGGAACAGAATTAATCAAATGCCTCTGCAAATAAATGTGCTAGACTTCCACTATTGTAGTCAATACAGCAAGAGCTCTTTTAATTTACATTAAAACTACACTAATTCTTTAAACTAGTCAAATTTAATTGCATATTGTACTTTATCATGCAAATAACTGTGTTTTCTTAATATGTACTGGGGGAGAGAGGGAGACAATCACTTCAGAACTTCCAATTAAGCATAACAGATGAGCATCAACGACATCTTGGAAATAATTTCAGTGCAGATAAGACTGGGAGCTTAATGTGTTCAGTAACTCTTTACTTTCCAAAATAAGCCATTAGAAATGCAAACCACATTTCACATCCCAGGAATCTGTAAGAAATCTATTGACAGAAAAATGTTCTCACTGAAATTCCTGTTATTGATTTCCATGTTTCATTAAATGCATCGAAATTCTGCTGGCAGTGAATGCTTCACTACTGAAGTAATGGGCACTCTAGAAAAGTGATAGAAAATCACAAATTTGGAGTCACCCCACATCTACACTTGTGTAAAAAGATAAACCTGAACCTACATCTCATCTGGCCTGAGTGAAATCTGGTAGCAGTCAAGCAGCAAAGAGCTAGGGGTAGCAGCTCAATGCCTGCATTCAGTCTACCCGTGTATTAGCGTGAAGCTCTGCTTTTTAATTTTTATCTCCCACGTGTATTCATTGAAGAGTAAAAATACTGGAATTATTGCCTCTTTTGATTCAATTAACTAACGATATCGATTTCCTAATGGAATCTGAAGTGCATTTCAGCTGATTGACATCAAGAGAGAACACAAGTTGTCATAGCGCTGGAGAAGGAAACAAAAAAATCTTAACCTTATTCTGAAAGATGTAGTGCTGCATCACAGCAGAGGTGAGAGCCCTGGTGTACGAATTCCAAAAATGTCATTAATTCAGATAATTTCTGAAGAAATTACTATACTTTCCAACCCCCCCCCCCCTAAATTTATGGAACATCCTTCCCCACTTGGTTCTTATATTGAGGGCAGCAGAGCTCCAATTACCTAGAAGCTGCTCTGCTGGCAGCAGTAGAAAAAAGTTCCTGCCATTTCCTTAGCTGTGTTTACCTTTTCTTCTAGCCAATAAATAAATTACTTTATGTGATAATGATAATAATACGTAAAATTTGCTGGGTTTTATACATCATTGGAAAGCACTTGTGGAAAGGGGGGATATTTTATGAAATTTTAATAGACCTAATTTGAAAACATCATCTCACAATCCATTTTTCTATTCTTTTTATTAATTGTACATCTCAAAACTGACTTAAATAGAAATCTTTGTCTATTTCTCATTGCAATTCACAAAAAAATGAGGTTTATTTATTCATCCTGTTTCAATTTCTTGGAAACATTATCTGAATTTAAAAGATAACTGTGTTTTCAAAACCATTTTCCCTAAAAAATAATTCAAGAAAACCAAGAAACTATAGCTATCAAATAAAAATATTCTTAAAAGTCAAAAGAAAATATTTTTTCCTCCAAATTTAAAAAAATCTACTCCAAAGCAATAAATTGAAGATCACCATGCAAGTGTCCATCAAAAAGCAATTTTTAATGAGAAACTAACTGGTCTAAAGAGGTGGTTTCGGTGGAAGTGATTTCAGTGACAATGTTGCCTTAACAGTGGTTAGCGCAGCACTCCTGAGGAGTTGTGTACAATAACAACCTGTGCACTAGGCAGGCAAACACATTAAGTGCTGGCTTTAGCTTCTGAATAACACCCTTCAGGACTTTGATTTGGGGCAACAGCAAGCCATCTGAATTAAAATACATATTACAAATTTTGGCCATGGTCTGTTCCCTGAAGGTCTCCTCCCTGCTCACAAGAAGCTGTCAGAGCTGAAGGACTCTTTCTCCTGCTTCAGAGCAGGAAAGGGCTCTGGGGAGTTGGATGACTCCTGCGTGCGTGTTTGCGCAGCTCAGACACATCTGTAATTACAGGCATCCATCACTAATGAGTTTCAGCACTGTGATTTAAAGAATTTTTGGTGAAAAGAGACACAAAGAAATTATTGTATGACAAAAAGAAGACAAAGGGAAACTGAGTACTGTAGGATTTCTTTCCTAACTTCCACCATTTAAAGTAAATCTAAGCTATTTGTCTAACATTTACATTTTAGTCTAAGCTGTTTGTCTAGCCTCTCTCCAGACCCAATGAAGGGATGGAAACAACTCCAGAGGACATGTCTCTTCCTATCAAGTGTCTTGATATGGAATGACTCATGCTGGATGTGTGTCTCTCTTTGCTGAATGAAAGAGGAGTCTTGATAACGAGCTCCAGCTGGGGATGTAACACCTTACAGATTATATCAGGTGAAGTGAAACCCTTCTCAGGTTTATCACAATAATTATCACTAAAATACTGTGCTCTACTCTAACTTACATCTAAATTAGTATCAGCAGTAGAGCTAGATCCTTGAGGAAAACATAACAGAAGGCTCAAACTTTTTTCTAGGCTTATCATTCACTCATGGATTTGTGAATCTGTAGGTCTATTTGTCTATTTTCTCTATTCAGTGTAACACCTAGATAAGTACAAGTCTATGGAGCCTAATGGGATCCACCCTAGAGTAATGAAGGAGCTGGTGGGGGAAATCTCTAAGCCTCTCTCCATCATTTATCAACAATCCTGTTCAACAGGGGAGTTGCCAGACAGCTGGAGGGTGGCTAACATGACACCCATCTACAAGAAGGGCTAAAAGGAGGATCTGGAGAACTACAGGCCTCTCAGCCTGATCTCAGTATCAGGGAAGATCATGGAGAGGCTCATCTTCAGTGAGTTCATATGGCAAGTGCAGGACGGCCAGGGGATCAGGTCCAGCCAGCATGGGTTTATGAAAGGGAGGTCTTGCCTGACCAAACTGATCTCTTTCTATGACCATGTGACCCACCTATTGGATGAGGGGAAGACTGTGGATGTTGTCTACATAGACTTTGGTGAGGCTGTTGACACCATCTCCCACAGCATTCTCTTGGAGAAGCTGGCAAATCATGGCATAGACAAGTGTACTCTTCACTGGGTAAAAAACTGGCTGGATGGCCAGGCCCAGAGAGTTGTGGTAAATGGGGTCAAATCTAATTGGCAGCTGGTCACCAGTGGTGTCCCTCAGGGCTCAATTTTGGGGACAGTCTTGTTCAATATCTTTATCAATTATCTGGATGAGGGGATTGAATGCACCCTCAGTAAGTTTGCGGACAACACCAAATTTGGTGAAAGTGTTGATCTGTTTGAGGGTAGGAAGGCTCTGCAGAGGGACCTGGACAGGCTGGATTGATGGGCCAATGCCAAGTGTATGAGGTTCAATAAGGCCAAGTGCAGGGTCCTGCCTTTCAGTCGCAACAATCCCAGGCAACATTACAGGCTTGGGGAGGAGTGGCTGGAGAGCAGCCCAGCAGCAAAGGACCTGGGGGTGCTGGCTGACAGCTGGATGAACATGAGCCAGCAGTGTGCCCAGGTGGCCAAGAAAGCAAATAGTATCCTGGCCTGCATCAGGAATAGTGTGACCAGCAGGTGTAGGGAAGTGATCGTGCCCCTGTACTCGGCACTGGTGAGGCTGCACCTCCAGTGCTGTGTTCGGTTCTGGGCCCCTCACTACAGGAAGGACACTGAGGTGCTGGAGCATGTCCAGAGAAGAGCTACCAAGGTGGTGAAGGGTCTAGAGAACAAGTCATCTGGGGAGTGGCTGAAGGAACTGGCCTTGTTTAGTCTGAAGAAAATGAGAGTGAGGGGCGACCTCATCACCCTCTACAACTACCTGAAAGGAGGTTGTAGGGAATTGGGTGTTGGCCTCTTCTCCCAAGTAAATAATGATAGGACCAGAGGAAATGACCTGAAGCTGTGGCAGGGGAGGTTTTGATTGGCTGTTAGAAATAATTTCTTTATCGAAAGAGTGGTTAGGCACTGGAACATCCTGCCCAGGGAGGTGGTAGAGTCACCATCCTTGGAAGTATTCAAGAAACATGTAGATGTGGCACTTCAGGGCATGCTCTAGTGGCTGAGGTTGTGGGGTTTTTTTGTAGGTGGTTGTATTGGAGGGGGGGAAGGTGGTTGTTTTGTGGTTTTTTGTTTGGTTTTTTTTTGTGTGCTTTTTTTTTGTTGTTGATGGTTGGACTTAATGATCTCAGAGGTCTTTTCCAACCATGATGTTTCTGTGGTTCTGTGAAGTACAGCCAGACTGGCCATTGATCTGAATCCAGTCTGTCTTGCCAGGAGACCTGAGAACGTTAATAAACCAAGGCCAAGGCCTTTAGCACTGCCATTTGACCTTGGTGTGCTCTCAGAGGAATGAAGGATGAATTCCCAACTGACCCCACACAGAGCCAAATTAGCCAGCTCATCCTGACCCCCACCACTGGCCAGCTGTGTCTAAATTCACTTTGCTTGAAACCTCTGTTTATGATAGCAGTAGAATCATTACTTTGTCTGAATGATCAGATTAACAACAGCAAAACTAAAACATGAGCCTGATTTTTATATAGTTAAAGATCTCCACTAGGTTACAAGTTGGTTTTTTTTAACAGCTGTAAACCTCTGTTATTTAACCATTGAGATTTTCTCCCCAGCAAGCAGAAGGGACCATTTTTGAAGCAGAGGTATTTCTTAAAAGGGAGAAATATGAGGAAGAAGAGAACTTCCATCATAACACCCATCTGTGCTTCTTTAGTGCCTGGTATCCAAAATTCCCACTACACTGGCAAGGCTCTGCAGTGCACAATATATTCTTGCTGCTCTCCCTTTTGTCCTTGACATGTCTCTTATATGTTGTGGGCCAGAGGGACTGATGAAGAGACAGCTACATCAGTTTTACACTAGCTGTGGATTTCTCCACTCTAGAGCAATCCTCTGCTGCACTTTAAAAGCTGCTTCAAGGTCCCTTTATGTTCCTTGGGTGGGTGGACCTCAGAATAAGCTTGAATCTGGCCCTCAGAGAGGGCTCAGAGAGCTTTTCACGATTTAAGTTCCGTGATTTGTGTCAGCTTTTATAGATGTAGTTTGATTAAAGTCCTGTGCGCATTTTGAAAGGTCGTTCTGAATTTTGCCTTCATCTCCCTGTTTGGTCATGACTGTGCCCAAAGTCTAATTTAACAAATTTTATTTTGCTCTTTTTATCTGGTATTTGTTTATCTCTAGTAGTTCAACACTGAGGCCTAGACCACAGTGATGTAACTAAGGAGGTAAAGAAGGTGATGTTACTGGCTGTGGTACCTTGTATATTAAGTAATTTTACAACAAAATACCTCTGAAACATTTTAGGTGCTGTTGCTGCAAATAGTAAAGATGAGTAACACCATCAGACAGTACCCTGAGGGATCTGTTCTTTTAATTAGAAATAGTCTGACACTTGGTTTTAAGAACCATTCCATAAATCTCTTTATTTTCAGTAATTGATGATTCTCTACTATCTCACTCTTTCAATGTGCAGTTTGCATCACACTCAAGGAAAATATAAAAGTTTTTTAACTGTTAGGAAAAGGAATGCATATCTTTTTAGCACAGGGCTGTGCTGAAAGAGTGAATATAACTTAAAGTGGTGGAGGAAATTCTAGTCTTGTCATATTTTCAGTTATGCTGTAACTCCTCTTTTAAGAACTGCAGTATATTGCATCTGAAAGGTATTTGTTGCTTCCTAAAACAGCTGGAAACATTCCATAGATTAAGAACTTTCCAGCTGAAGGAGCAATTCTTGAAAAATCACTTTTACTCAGCATTTTTCCTAGTGTGAGACACTGAACTACTTATTAGAGAGACACATTTCTGGAAGAGTCTTAAAATAGTGATGTAGAGATTATAATGTTTTCATTTCAGAAAACTGAGGAGAAGGGTAAATCACCATGTGGTAGGGATGGGAGGGACAGAGGAATGGGTACATTGCAGCTGTCTGTTCACCAATGCTCCAAAGCAGCTATAGAAGAAATTTAGCACAAAGTATATCCTAGAAGTGCTTTTGATTGTTTTGGGTTTGGGGGGCAGGTGGTTAATTTTATTTTTGTTGAGGTTTTTTGGGGTTGTTGGGTTTTGGTTGGCTGGTTGGTGGTTTTTTGGAGGGGGAAGACTTCTAAGACTATATAACTAAACATTTAGCATTTTATCTTTCATTTTACCTCTCAGCTGAAAGATTTCCTGCTGTTTGATTGAGCAAAGGTATATAATCTCTAATGTTGGTTTTGTAAAAATGAAAGATTAAGAGAAAGCAGGACTTACTAACTGCTCTTTGTAGAACCTGGCAGCTGAGATGCATATTAATATCTTCAGGAAAAGTGTATCTACCATGTATCTGAAGGGGCAATACAAAGGTTTGCATTGCCAGTCTTGAATTTCAGAGATTTTGCTTGTTGGTCTAAACCATAATCCTTCTGGGAAACATACAGCCCTGAAGGACAGTTCATTAGGCTAAAACAATAGGCTAAAAGTCTGTCTGTCCTGTCTGACAAGGTCAGTGTAAGAGCCAAAAAGGTGCCATTACATATTCCCAACCTCTAGAGAACCCTAAGTAGTGGGCTTCTGAGTCAGAATGTGGTATATTTGTTCTTAATATCAGTCGATGGATGTTTCTTCCATGAATTTGTCTAGTCCACTCTGTATTACCACATCTCGGGGCAGGGAGATATATGTTTTAAACACAAGCAATGTGAAAGAAATGCCTCCTGTTAATTAATTTGAATATTCAATCTCTCAATTTCATTTGATTTTGCCATATTTTTTTTCTGAGACAACAAGAAACAATGAGCAACTTCTTCTCCACTTACCTGTGTCATCTCTAAAGTTGTGGATTCCTATCACAGCTCCCTGATTAGTTTCATTGCTCATAAAGAAGTGCTCCAAAACTTAATTTCTCCTCTCCAAACTTTTTCTAGTACCATTAAGTCCTGTTTGAGATTAAGTGGACCAGTTCTACATCACATTTCAATGTAATAACAACATAATCCACAACATTAATTAACAACATTAATAGCAAAAGAATTTTTATTCTGCTTTCTGTTCTATTTCTTTCTCAATAATTGCTACAATTTACATTGGGTTTTTGTCCACTATTGAGAATTGGACTGATATTTGAAAAGACCTATTATTATAACCAAAGGTTCTCTTTCCTGAAAGGAAATAGGTAGTTTAGAAGCCATTGTCATGGATTGTTTTTCCCCTTGTGCATCACTTCACATTTACTGTATAGAATTTCATCTGTCACCCTATTGTCTGTTTGATACCACTTCTCCCCAGCTCTTTGCAATCAGCTTTCATTTTTATTACCCTGAATAATTAGGCGTAATCATTAGTCTCCTCGTTCTCCATTCTTTTTCATTTCTGTATGCTCTGAGTATAACAGACACAGCAAAGATCCCTGTGATCTATGGTTCTCTCCATTGTAAAGCCCAATAATTTATTTCTTCTCTTTGTTTCTTACCTATTAACTTGTTAATCTGTAATAATAGTAGTAAATAATAATAGTACCTCTCTCCCACAGGCAGCTTAATTTCTTTAAGAGTTCATGATACCAGCTGCCCCCAGATTTATCACAAAGGAGGATGGTACTTATCTATTTTATAAATTGTTTTCACATCTACAGATGAGAAATGTTAAATATTAATACTTGTCAGAAAGTCTGTATTGCTTTGCCTTAGATCAAAGATATTATGAGAGGTGGAACTAAAGGAGCAGGACTTTGAGGATTGCATGGTGTCATGAGAAGAAGTCTGACTGTTACACAAAAAACCAGTGTCATACTCATCTGAGCCTGAGGCTTTTTGAGTTTTAGCAGAGTTATTGCTTGCCTAATTTATCTGTGTGTAAAATGGGCTTCTGACAGTGACTGTGTCAGGGTTAAATAAATCTAAGTCTGGTAGCTTATCAAAAAAGGTGCCAAAGAAAGATAATCTTTGCTAGGCTGTGAGTGCAGGTCTTGACAGATTTGTGCATTAAGTCCCCAGAATCTTCAGTAGTTCAGTCATCTGACTTTTCACTGAGGGATTTGATGTCTGCTGCTTTTTTATTTTGCTAGGAAGTGACCCAATAACACCCTGGAGATAGAACTGCCAAAAAAAGAAAGTGCAACAGTACACCTGTGATAAAGAAAAAAAAATTTTTTTTTTATGTGAATTTATCTTCACTTTATGCCCAAATAATTTTGAGCATTGCCTTCTCAGAGTTTTCCCATCTTGTTTTGTTTTTAATTACGGTCACACATCTTTTCCCAAAGTACATTTTATCGCTATGTAACAACCCTGTAATTAAAATGAGAAGTGGGTCAAAATGTCACTACTAGAATTTTTGCCTAACCCCATAATTAAAACTTTGGCTTGACCAAAGTTAGGATCTGTACTGGCTGCTCCTGATGTCAGCTGGTATCTTTCCAGTGATTTTAAGATACATCTTTTCTGGACCTTAATGAGCAGAAAGTTATTTTATGGCTTGCCTTTCAAATATTGTACAAATGACAGAGAGTCAGGATGGACTGACAGAGTAACAAAAAGATAATCTGGTGGCAGTAGCTGGCAGGACTGAAATCAAATATGAGTAATAATTGAGTAGTGTATAGAAGATTTGAGAAAAACAGATTTTGCAGTTCTTTTAATTTTCCTTTATTATATTGGCTATACTCAGAGAAATTGTTTAGAATGTGAATTCTATTTGGATCATGTCCTTCTGATGAGAAGAAAAATATTCATTATGAATCAGCAAAAGAGTTTTAATACCTTGCTATTAGAATCTAAACCTTTTAAATCTCTGCTGTAGATGTTGAAACTCCTTGGGTTTGGTTTGGTGTTAAACACAGCTAAGTGCAGTGACACCCTACTGCTGTCACACTGGTAATCTGCAACCTCCTCTCAAAAACTCCTGTCCTCTTCTTTTTTGTGTCATTGTCTCCACAAACAAGGAGTATAAGAACCACCATCTTGGACCATGTATCAGCTTGAAAATGAGTCTTCTGAGTCCAAAGAAACAAAAAACTCCAAACTGTTTTTGTTGCAAAATTCAAAAGACCTTCAAAAGTATGGTAGGCAAAACAAAATTTCGTTCAAAGGTAACAGGGAAAATCTATGTGATTCTTGGCTGCTGTAATAAATCTCCCTCTGAAACACATGGAAAATGAGGCCAGGCACAGAGAGGCCAGCATTAAAATCCAAATCCAGCTCTGAGTTTGTCTACATTCCTTTGCAATTAAAAAGAGATTTGCCATTAATCAATAATGTCATTCTTTGTATATGCATGGAGACACTGTCATCTTTAGTGCTCCTGACCACATGGTTGTCATTCACAATCACCACATATGTCTCCATAGATCTTTGCTTCGTGTAAGTTGTTGAGGAATAAAGTCTTTATTGTAATAGTGATTTAGACCATTTTTTTTATTCTACTTAGCAACTTGGATTATTTATAAATACACGTTTACAGCTGTATGAAATCTCTCTAAAAGCTGAACATGTTTTGTCTCTTCTACACACTGCTTTAGAAACACATTTTTTCAGATTGAATCCTGACCAAAAAAAAAAATCTTGGGAAAAAGGTACTTTAAGGTAGTTACATTTATCTGACTACCATACAGCTGCCCAGATTGGCTCATCTTGTGTGAAACGAGATGTAATTAAGCACCATGAATTGAATGTTATATTCAATAAGAAGGTCTCAGGTAGTTAATGAGAATCAATTTTTACCATGCAGGATAGAAGTCTGTAGATTCAAAATACATATATTCCCATAAACTTGATCTACTACGAAAATCCTCTCTTAAATTATTGAAAAAGACTGGAAACACATAAGATGGTTAATAAAAATTGGGAAACCATGTGAAATTACATTATGTGTTTCCCTAATCTAAATAATAGATTTGTCCACTCAAATAATTGATAAATTTTTTACCATTAGAAATGTCATTGTAAGTAACTAGTGAGCATGGAAAGTTTTTTCTATGGATAAGTCACAAAAGAGGCCTGAGATAATAAGACCAGATCGTTCATTGGGTCTTCATGTTTCTTCAATGAGAAAAAAAAAGAAATTATAACAGCTTTGCAAGTGGTTATAATTCTGAGATAGAAATTCATGCATCCAGATTATAATAAAGCATGAATCATACAGATCTCATTATGTGATTATACAACTGCACATTAATTACACAATTACAAGCATCTATGGTGATGAAATATGATTAATGACATGACTTGGTTCACTTGTTGAATGCAACGCTATTAGTGACTAGAGGTTCATAGATGTGTTCCTTTTTTAATTTACTGATATTTTAATATTATGAGGGAATTATAAATTGTTGTAACATCAGATGATAAAAGCAGATGGAATAAACATAAATGAAGCCAAGATGATTTACCCAGCTTTAAATTGAACAGTTTGTGTATTTATCCAGCTATAAATGTTTTGCTTCATGATCCTGAGTTCTGTTGGGAAAGAAAGTTTCCAGAAAAACAGTGGCATATCTGGAAAAAAAAATCTTCAAATGTGTCTTTAAATGGTAAGTAGTACTGAATCAAAAGTAATCAGTGGAAAATAATGTAGGTCTGCCAAAGACACAGCTGTACTTCTCCACTTGAGAAGGGACAGGCAATGGTGGCTGGAGACTTCAAGAGTATGATCTAGCTCACTTCCCTTAAACGTCTGATACAACAGTTACTACCAAAGACTTGTATATCCTGCCTGCCTCAAACACCACTCTGAGAACAGATCAAGGGATTTTGGGGGGAATTTATCTCTTTTGTTGATTAATGATGGAGTCTTGATGTCAAGCTTGGAGGTGGTGTAGAGGTGATTAACTTTAGTAGAGATGAATTCTGCCTATGCACATGATGCAGGACTAGATCTCATGCTTGCAGGACCACTGTGAAGGTATGGTATCTTCCAGTCAGGTAAAAAGAAGTAGATTGTTCCCTTCATTATAACATCTCACATGATGTTTTGCGTATAGGTCTCAAGCCATGATAAAGCTGCTTTGAAATACCCTACAAGATCAGTCTACCATGAGTGCTGGGACTAATGTAGTACAAAGGCTATTTGTGTAGGATGGCTGAGGCTTTCCACAGCTGCTTCACAACTTCTTGGGCCCAGTGCACAGCTGATGTGTGAAATCTTTCAGCATTGTCTTTGCAGAGGCACAGGATAGTTGAGCTTGGAAGGGACACGAGGAAGTCATCTGCTCCAATCCTCCCCTGCTCAAGCAGAACCACTTAGAGCCAGCTGCCCAGGACCACGTCCAGATGGCTTCTTAGTATCTCCAAGAATGGACTCTCCACAACTTCCCTGGGCAACATGTGCCAGTGTTCCTTCACCCTCACACTAAAAATGTGTTTCCTGATGTTCAGACAGAATCTCCCATGCTTCTGTTTGTGTCTGTTGCCCCTGATCCTGTCACTGTGCACAACTGAAAAGAGCCTGGCTCTGTCCTCTTTGCAGTCTCCCTTTGGGTATTTATATATATTAATAAGATTACCCTGAGCCTTCTCTTCTCCAGGCTGAACAGTCCTAGCTCTCTCCACCTTTCCTTATAGGAGAGATGCTCCAGTCCCACCTTAGTGGCTCTTCTATGGACTCCCTCTGGTATGCCCATGTCTCTCTTGAACTGAGGAGTCCAGAACTGAACACCATACTCCAGGTGTGGAGGGGAAGGATCACCTCCTTTGACCTGCTGGCAATACTTTTTCTAATGCAACTAAGGATACCTTTTGCCTTCTTTGCTGCAAGTGCACACTACCGGCCCAGGTTCAACTTGGTGTCAACCAAGACCCCGAGCTCCTTTGATGCAAACCTGTTTTCTAGTTGTGTGGCTCCAGCATTGAGTAGTTCCTGGGGTTTTTCTCTCCAGGTGCAGGACTTTGCCTGTCAAGGTCCCTCAGGATGCCAGCACAACCTTCTGGCAATGAAGCCACTCCTCCCATACAGTCTCAAAACTGTATTTTGCTGTTCACTGAAACACAGCTCTTCTGTCTGACACTGATAATTCCTCTGATTGATGAGAAGAAAAAAGTATGCTGCTACTCAAACTATAATGTTGTTCATGGCAAACAGGAGAGGTCATCTCTAAGCACATGGAAGAGAAGAAGGTTAACGGGAGTACCCACCATGGATTTACCAAGGGGAAATCATGCTTGACTAATCTGATAGCCTTCTATGATGCTGTGACTGAATGGGTAGATGCACAGAGACCAGCGGCTGCCTTGATGGGTTTGACTCAATGAACTCCAGAGGTCTCTTCTAGCCCCTAATGTTCTGTGATTCTGTGATTCTGTTGTCATCAAGCTCAGTCTTGCTCCATGTAGACCATCAAGGTCTAATGAATTCTGCTTATCTACCACTAGCCTTTGCATTTGTAATTGCACAGCTGCTGTAGAGTGCAGTCTTCCAATATCTAACTTATGAGGAAATCTCCTCCTCCTCCCCACTTCAAACAGACACTTTGTAAAGATAAAATCCTATTCTTACTTCTTACCAGAACTGAATGTGTCACAGCAGAGAATCTGCAGTTTTTAGCAACTGTAGTTTTAGCAAATATTTATAAAATGCAGGAAAGTTCACTAGTAGATCTAGCAAACTTCAGATGAAAGCACATGGATAAAAGGTTGCCATAACCTCATCTGTCTGTCCTCTATTTTTTCACTTCATATTAAATATCTGATTATCTTTTCATAAACATAAAAATAAGTTGCTTTCTAAGCACTAAGATGGAGCACCTCATATACTGATTACAGATGTGTATATGCCACAAAGCACTAAACTTGAGATGTATTTTTATACCAACAATGAGAACATCTCAGCCCTAAAATTAATTTGTTTTGCTTTCTCAGAATACAGATAATTGGAGATATTCAAGAAAATACAGATATTAAAAAGTAAGAGGCTCCTCCTGATTGAGTGGATTATTTAAAAAAAAAAAAGCAAAAGCCTTCTAAAAGAGTGCACCAATTAGAAAAAACAGCTTGTGCAGATGTGCTTGAAATCATCCTCATTTCTTGTTTAGAAATATTTTCTTTCAGAAAACTGCTTATAATTATGTTATTTTAAGGTTTGCTGTTGGCCCTAATCTTCTTCCACTTAAATAATTGGTAAAACTCTATAAGCCTCACAAGCGACTAGTGTTAAATCAGTACTAAATGCTTTTGAATATGCCCATTAACAGTGTTTATCTTTCTGGGTGACAAACT
The DNA here is from genome assembly GCF_020740795.1 of Apus apus. Lineage (NCBI taxonomy): Eukaryota > Metazoa > Chordata > Aves > Apodiformes > Apodidae > Apus > Apus apus. The sequence continues at coordinate 22,651,938 of NC_067283.1, read as the reverse complement.
TCTGGAGGTCTTCTTTGAGGTCACTACTAATTAGAAGATGGTATCACTCTGAAAAATTGTGGAAGGTCTCCTCCACATTGCTGACATTAAAATTATTGTACAATGCTGTACATTAACACAACCTGTTCTCATGAACACCATCAGTAACAGAGCTCTATGGCAATTACTTCTCTTCTTTGTGACTTCCCCCTTGTGGCAGATGTGACTTTTCTCCAGTTTCTTTGTTGTTTTAGAGAGTTTTACAAACACGTGTTTTCCACTGAAACAGAAGACAGTGAGTCTCTTAGGGAATTCTCTGTGTCAAAGTAACAGATGCATTTTCATGGAGAAGTTCTAGCTTATTAAATACACTTACTACAAAGATCAAAGGCTTTCACATTGTGAAAGATGTCTGTAAAACCACTTGTGGAGGCCACAGGTTAATACTAGAGACTGCCCAATGCCATGACTCAGCTGTCAGCTGCTGTTCTAAATGTCACACAGCAGATCAGCCTGGCCTCTGTGGTGTCTTAGGGACTGGGATCCAAGAAAATAAGAGGGGGGATATTTTACACATAGCTGTAATCTGTAATTAAATATTTAGAGCCCCTGATTTGTACAGCCAGATATGAGAAGTATCTCAAGTTTCTAGCTATTAACTAAAATCAGAGTAGTGGAGAGGTAACCTGAACATACTCCTAGTCACTATTACACAATAGCTGTCACTAACAGCTTCACTGAGTAGCTTGCTAACATATTTCTAGAATACAGTGACAGGTAGATACTTACAGAGGAGTAACATCAGTGTTTGATAAACCTTAACAATGTATTGGCGCTGTATCACACCAAAAAAAATGGTTTCTGCCTCAACTGAATTGCAGGATAAAAGGAAGATAAGGAGCCTAGTTTTCTGCCAAAGCCGAAGCCAGCTATCAAAGACCTGCTGGATGCCAGCTAGTCTCAAACTGCAGCGGCCAGCCCATGTGTTAAAAGACCTGGCTATATATCTCTATCACAGCTGTGCAGATTTTTTCTGGTTCACTTGCTCCAAGTCCCAATAGGGAGTAAGACACATGAAGCCGGGGGTTTCTAGGACTCGGCTGCCTGATGCCAGCCGAGCACTGCAGGCCCAGAGTGGGCTCCAGCAGGTGGAGGGGCTGCATGGGGCTGAGGCATGGGGAGCTGGCAAGGTGCTGGTCAGGCCTGCACTCCTGAGCAGGGTGTCAGTCTCCTTCTGCCTTTGGCCTCGGGGGCCCTGGCAGCAGGGGGTGGGCAGTGGATCCACCTCACCTCAAAAGGCACTTTAAGCAATACCTCACTCTTCCAACTGTTTCTGGTTGAGCTATAGGAGTCAAAGAAGGAATGGGGCTGTAGAAGCAGCAGCAAGAGGATCTGCCATCATTTGGGGCAGAATCCAGCCTGCAGGTTTAAGATTTCTCTCTTGAAAGTACAGAGGACATTAGAAGCTCATATCACAGGAAAACCTCTGGATTTGTGATGCCACTGAAACTGTACACAGCAGAGTAGAAAAGCAACCCAGAACAGGTTAAAACTATAGTTTTTACCCAATTTTCTCAGAGAAGGGATGAACACTACACTTCCAGTTCTCATGCCTGCCATGCTCTGACCCAGACAAACTGGTTGGCTTCATACAGCCCAGTCACAAACGTCTAGTGTGCCATGTGGAAGAATAAGTGTTGTGTTCTGACGCATATGAATTTGAAAGCTACATCTGCCAATTGTTTTTATTTTCATCGTAAAGTGTTTTCCCCATTAATATAGCCAGGAAAAATAACCACTGAGGGAGAAATAAGTATTTATAACATAGCCATGGAAGAATAAATAAATAAGTAAATAAATGTGCATATACATCAATACATAAATAAATGTATTTTATATACAAGCTAAACAGAAGTCAACATTTCTCATGAAAACTCATCTGTCAGTGCAAGAAGCAAATGAAAGTTGAGCTCTCCTCTTAATTTGAAGCAAGAGCTGTGAGCCAGGTTTCGTTCACATTTTCAACATTTATAACACCGTGATGCTTGCCAAAAATCCATAATTAGATCAGAGTAGCAGCAAAACTGTCAGATGCAATAGCAGAGTACAATGAAGGAATAAAATATTCTTGGGTTAATTGGATAAGTTCATTCTGCCAGTTTTGCCAGGCTACTTTCTACAATGATTTGCAAACTGCTAATAAGGATACGGTTTTTCTCAGTAAGATAAAAACTGATTCCTCAAATACATTTCATTTACAAGACCCCAGAAATTGTTCATAACTAACATAAACAAACAATCAGTATCCTCCTCCCCACAACACACAAAAATTGTGAACTTCTCGTGAACTCAGTGGCTTAGAGAGCAATTTGGTATCTCACTTGTACAAGAATTTCATGGCATGCACTGCTAGCTGAGTGCTGAAGGGAGGCTAAGGCTCAGAAACATCTCTAGTTGCATAAACTACATGAGCCTTCACATACTCAGAAGAAGGTTGCACCTCTTGAAAAGACAGTAAGAGAAGATGATGCTTAGCTCAAAAACCAGGCTGTAAACCATGCTTCATCTGATCTCTCTCACTTTTTAGAGAACTCAAATAAAATATTATTTTTGGGTTATTTTTCTTGACATAGTATATTAGCACAAAGAAACTAAAAAATAATCTTTGTAACACAGACTTGTTATGGTTTAAGTTATCCTGGCATGGTGCTGGACAGCTATAAGAGGAACTAGAGAGAACTGACCAAGCCCTCATTCCCCATTCCCCTACAATGATTGGTGTGGGTAAGACAGAGGAGTTGGAAGTGAAACTGGAAGAAAGGGGAATGGGGAGAAGCTTTTAGTTTTGAATTTCTTTATCTCTATTTTTAATTGGCAATCAATTAAATTAATCTTTCCCAGACTGAGTCTGTTTTGCCAATGACAATAACTGGTGAGTGATCTCCCTGTCCTTATTTTGACCCACAATATTTTTCAGCTTATTTTGTCCCCCTCTCCTGCTGAGGAATGGGAGTGAGAGAGCAGCTTGGTGGGCACCTGGCAGCCAGCCAAGGTCAACCCACCATATCTTTGTGGCTGTTGCTGCAGAGTAAATCCCTGTAGGAAGACAAAGGGACTGAAAAGAACTGACTTGTTTTGCAAACAGATACCAGACTTAGTCACCCGCCATCTCATACCTCATGCCTGAAACACAAGGAGACATTCAGGATTGGCATATGTGGAGTTAGGTGGAATATCTGGAGTAAGATGAAACTTAACAGCGTGCAGTGTCAGGTCATGCACTGAAATCTAAGAGCAAGAATTTCTGAACTACAGGAGAAACTTGTCCTCTAGCAATAATGGAAGAGGTGAAAGACTGGCCCAAGGTGAAAGACTGGCACAAAGTGGAAGACTGGCTCTAAGCAGAGCCATGATCACAGTGAGCCCTCACTAGTGGGGCTGTGAAATAAAAGCAGTGATTCCAAGAAGCATCAAGTGAGGTCCTTCTGTTGGGAGAGAGACTTATTACTGCCATTGCACAAAAAACAGTGTGGTCTCATCAGGAATGTGTAACACAGCTCCTATTGCTCGGACTGAGGTAGGCTGAATTTGGTTGCAATACACACAAAGGGGGATGTTTGGATGACAGGGTGAACGGGCAGACCAGGTTGCAATACAAGGCAGAAAGATCTCAGCAGAAGTGGAGTTTCAAATACATGGATTATTTTTTTATGTGTGTATATATATGTGGGAGATAAACAGGAGGGGATTTGGAAAAGACAGAGGAAGGACGATCAAGGGAAGGAAAAAGGTATTTTAAACTACTGGGTAATGTTGGCAGAACAAATGGCTATAAACTACCTACGGGTTGAATTTCTTTTTTTATTATTTTGTGTTTCAGAAATGATGAAGCAGCTTTTCAGTAGCAGTAAAGGGTGCAAGAAACATATGTGGGTTTAAAATTATTCTTGATAGATTTATGAATGGGACTACCCATCTCACAGAATTGTGTGATTCACTGGCTGCCACGAGTATCTCCAGACCTACGATTAAGCTGTTTTTATTAGATATATCATATACCTAGGCTAAATTATTAGTGATATGTTACTGAATTCGACACTATTACAGTCTCCACAGGAGCTCTTGAATTTTATTTTAGTAAAAAAGACCCATCCACCCCCTTCGCCCCCCCAAAAAAAAGGGAGAGATTAAAAGAGCATACAAATGTATGACGTATGAAAAAGATTTAAAGAAATGAGTGAGCAAAAATAAGGAGAAATAGGTTGAAGCAAGACAAAGAATATGCAAGTACCTAACAGGGCACTATAAAGAGAATAAGGATTAATTAGTCACATTTGTCAATGAGGTTGATCAAGAAATACTAGTAAGTAGATTAAAACCAGAAGAAAAATTATAATTATAGGAACAGTTACACATGGAACAACTTGCCAGTGAAGGTCACAGCGTTTCCATCACAGAAGATATTCAAAGCTATTTTACGAATAATGAAAACCTGATGGACTGATATGACCCAAGAGGCATCTCTCCCACCACAAATGATTCCATTCTTCTGCAGGCACACACCTGTACTTAGTAGAAACTGCACTCCAATTAAATGTTGCAGCTCATTTCTGAGACAAAATCATATTATAATAAATATTAAGTGGAAAGATAGCTGACTGTCTTTCCCAATTAGAATAAAATTAATGGTGTTTCATTTATCTAAATTCTGGAACCTTTCTATTAATCTTCAGCTGAATCTCTTCGTGCTGCAGTTCCTTCAAGAAAAAATTACTTTCAAAAGCAAATCCAGACTTCCCTCATGTCAACATTAGAACAGCATATTATATATCATATAATATATATATGTATCTCATATATTACACTTGTGTTTAAGAAAGAGCAAAAAATCCCACTGGTTTCATGTAAGACTAAATTAATATATTCTATTAGTTGTTTGCATGTTGTATTAAAATGGACCTCACACTTTTTTTTTTATTTATTGGAATGAGCATAGCACACACTACTTCCAAATACACAAGGCAGTATTTCATTCCTAGTGACACAAAGTCCAATTAAGATTATTCTCACTTGTGATTTTCCTTGTTACTCCTCTGTAACAGTCATGGTTCATCAATGTGTCAGCAATGTGTCTATGTGGACAACACACATGGAATTCATGTAATTGTTAAGGGAAGTATTAGAAAGAGAATGTGTCCACCGAAAATACCAATCGTGTGTCAGCCTTAATGGGGAACATCTAAGAAATCACTGGAAGAATTACATTGGCTTTTTCCTGCCTGTTTAACCAAAATTGCAGTATTACTGCTAAAAAAATTTTTTTTTTCCTTTTTTATCATGTTCTTTGCTTAATTTCTATGGACAGAAAGTTTTGTATAACTGAAATCAAAGTGGCACAGAGAAACCTTCTCAGGGTGGTGCCATGATGCCCTAAAAAGGAGATCAGATCTTTAGAAGCAGATGTTACACTTCACGTTGCTTTTACCACTACCCAGTTAGAAAAAAAATAAGAGGAATCTTCACACTGTCCAAAGTAAGCAGAGAAGTGACTTTATACAGATCAGCAAAGATGGTGTCAAGTGCCACAGGGTCATGTTATCAAACACTGTCCGTGGAAGTACATGGTGCCTCTCACATCTTGTATGTAGCTCCTTGTATCTGAAAAGTCATCCACTAAACTGGCTTGTAACAATGTACCTAGGAAGCTGTTTGTGGTGGGCTAACGGATGTTAGAAGACAGCTGAATGAAGCAAGTGTAGAAACAACACTTTCACAACATTTCAGCACAAGTCTTAAACCTTTTTGGTTGTTTGAAAACTCAAAAATACAGAAAGTTAAAAGGTGGCTGCTAAAGTATTTGCAAAAAGATCCTTCAAAGCCCACCAGAGTATTATCTAAAAACATCAATGCCATAGCAGAATAAAAGAAAATGTGTTCATACAGTGGTAGATGTTAGCTCTCACATATTTTATTTCACATTTTAATTTCAACAAATAAAATTACCATAGCTTGATTTTGCCACTTTTCTCAGAAAATGTCATCAAGAATTTATAAACAATAAAAAAGTGTTAAAGTTTAAGGAAAGATTGGTTATGTTTCCTTTTAGTGAAGGATACAGTGCACTGAATAGTCAGTACTTTGTGTGTTAATGCTTTAGCAATACCATATTAAAAAAAAAACAAAACAAAACACCAAAATTAGGATCTACTGTTCTGCTTTCAAATCCCAGACCTCTTGATTTCTTAAAATTTGCAGAATACATTATGCCTATACCCATGACAAATGTAGCAGTGGAAAGAATTTATTTATTTATATTTTTGTGTGTGTGTAAAGAGACCGGCAGACTGAAAAAAACAAGAGGCTTCAAAATAGTTATATTGAATAATGCATGCAAGAAGTTTTATAAAATATTTTTAAGGATGCACTGGTATTTAGCAAAGCTGCTTATAAGCACCATCTGAAAAAGTGCATTTAAGTGAACAATAATTGAATTGTGTATTGGAGGGCAGTTGCAATATCCATGTGAGGAAAAATGCATCATTTACTGAAGAAAAGGGTGTTCTTCTCTAGAACATCTTAAATTATATCTGTTATTTTTCTGACCCTTTTATCCATCCAAGTACTGTCATCCTACTCGAGGAAAAATGTTGAAGCAGACATGCAATTTGATCTTCTGTCTCTTTCTCAGCAGTACAAGTAGTAAGGTTTGCTGATAACTTGTCTGCCATGAGTACCTGCATCCTAACTCTCTGCTAAATCTGCTCTGTTTTTCCAAAGCAGCAATAGCCTGGGGGTGGGTAGGTCAAATGAGCAGGGAGACAAAAACACTGCATCTGTTCCTGCTTAACCCTGCAGTGCAGAGGTCCGTGTTCTATAGCTGGTGCTTTACCACCAAGTCAGTGCATATGGATATACAGAGCTCTAAAGCATGTAATGGGGAACAGCAGAGGAAAAAGACCTGTATGTTTTAGGACATGGATTTTCAATTTTGGACATGTATTTCTGTGACTGAGAATGGGAGATCCTTCTTCAATGCTGGATGTCAAAGGGATGAATTTGGACACGAGCAGAGAGTGCAAGGTGTGGAGAAGACAAATTCTTCAGCCCGAGTGTCTCATTGTCCCACAGGTTAAGTGAAGCTGTAGGATACGGAAGTGGCTAAACCAATGTCAACAAGATTGATCTGGTTGTCAGTGAGGAATGAAGTTGCCTTCATGGGACTGTATACATGTCTCACTGATAGTTCACATGAGATGATAGTATAAGCAAGCAACGAGGAACCCTCGAAAAAAGTGAAGAGGTCACAAAGTTGTTGTTACTGTTGGGTAATCTGCTTCAAGGCTGCAGTGCTTTTCAGCTTTAAATGAAGAGGAATACCATGTTTCTTCTCACCTTTTCTAAACTTCCTTGATTACCAACCAAAAAATCTTGGTGATGTTTAAATCAATATCCTAGTTCTTCTTCTCTTAAAAATTATCAACCTGGAAATGATGTGTAGAAATTAAGCAAATCAACTTGCAACCTCACAGGTACTTATGCTGGTACACACTTTTGCATATTTCAGCATCACCAGTGTTGGGGAAAAAAATACTCACCATTTACAAGCCACTGAATTGAGTGATGAGACCTAAATGTTTTTTACTTTTTTCCTCCTTTGCAGCTACCATAAGGGAAGGATACAGATAACATTAATACCTTTTTTGAAAAAAAGTATTTAGAAAAGCATCCTGAGTACTTAGTTTGAGACCCACATACTTGCTCATTTTTTTGAGAATTAAGTATGTGAAATCCCCTTTTACTTCAGTCTGGGCCATAGGTGTTTTAAATCTTTTCAAGTAAAGAACAACAAAATCTCACTGAGTTAACAACTATATAGCTGGCATCCACTCAGGTAAGACCAAAATAAATTACAATGGCAATATCCACATTAGTTACACTGGACTGGAAAAGGTTTGAGACAAAGCTACCATGGTAACGGAGATAAAACAGCCACTTCACTTGTGAGCTCAGTTACTAACAGAGATTTTTCTTTAATCAAAGACGTTCTCTCAAGGAAAAGAACTGGCAAGCTGTTGTTCCCTAGAACTAGTATAAAAAATACCAAGGTCTTTTGGGCAGAGACTTCTAATGATTTTTTTCTTGATTTGTTTTCAAAAGGATAGTGATTCACCTCCCCAGACAGAAAATACACTTTGCACCTCTAGAAATAATGACAAATTATTACAAACAAGATGTCTCCAGAACTCCACAATATGATTGTAAAAAATTACCTTGACAGAAAAGAATATACTGAAAAAAGCTAAAATAATTAAGCCTTCAGTTAATACATATTAACTCCAAGTTAGAAATAAGAACATTCTACCTTCCCAAGAGGCATTTGTGGTATATCCAGGCTAAATCTGAGTTGGCCAACCCAAGCACTGGCCTAGCTCCAGGTGCCAATGGCACTACCCTACCAAATATAACCTCCTTCTCAACTGTGTCAACTTCACAGAAGAGAAAATGGGATGAAGAGAGGACTATTAGCATCACTGTCCATCTTCTTGTTCCCAGGATATCTGTTAGAGATATCAGTTAGAGATATGGCTTGGATATCTTTCTGCTACACCACACCATATAGAAAAACACATCAGCATAAGACCATAGACAGTAAAGGAATAAAAGCTGATGGAATAACAACAGAAATGATGAGGCAATCAGTACTGGTCAGTATGTCAGCAAGAATCAACAGATGGCTAACCCATCTGTTAACAAATTGTGGTTGGGGGAATAAAAAATATTTTTCTTTTCAATAGACAACAAAGAGGTAGCTTTGCAGATGTGAACAATTAATTCTTCCACAAAAATATGAGGCAAAATATGAGAAAGCATGTATCTAATGAGTGAAGTAACGGGGACTGCTATCAAAGGTCTTTGAACAACATGAGCATTTGCTTGGTGTCATAGAGAGACAGCATGTAGAAAGACATAAACAAGAGGGAGAGACATCAAGAAAGAGGCAAAGAAAATGATATTTTCAACAGCATTTTGGGTGAGAGCAGGACAGGATCAGGAGGTTTTGGCTCCTGATGGGTGTTTTTTTTTCTCTGTTTATGAGGTTTTTTTAGAATGGGAGAGTTTTTAGCAGGGGAGTTGGCCTAGGTGGTCTCCAGAGGTCACTTCCAGCCCCTATCATTCTGTGATTCTGTTGCAAGGGGGAAAAAGCATAAGAAAAAGAGAATGTAAAGAGAAAATCAACACACAAGGAAAGGAATAGGTTACTGAAGAAAGTGGAAAAGTTAGAGGCATGAATGAAAAACTATCTGTAAGACAGAGAGTGAGAGAGAGTGACAGTACAGGAAGGAGGAATAGGGCGTGAGGTGATGGGAATCTTGTAGGTTGCATCTTCTTGATAAATCAACATGATCCTAAACTGAGAATAAGTGAATTAAAGTAACAGAAATTCTATCACAAAAAATATTTTTTTGTATTATTACTACATGTAATGTGGTAGGTATCAAAATGTTATCTGTAGTGGTATACGTGATACAAAACAATTAGCAAAAGAGATCTTACCTAAAAAAAGAGGTCACAGATCACAGGATTTTATGCACCAGATGTTTAAAGCAGACAAAGAAAAAAAGCATAGCACCAGTCAGGTTGACCAGGTGTTGACTGAGATAATGCTGTCTTCAACAATGAACTGAATAAGAATCTCTCAGCCTCAGGAAAATCCAAGTAAAAGCCATTTTTCTGACAAGGTTAATAGGACAGAAAAAAGTACCACTACAAATAAAAGAAAATACTAAAATGCTTAATAAATTTTCGTAGCACCCTAGTGAATTTGGCAGTCTCAAAAATATAACAATGAAAACTAAGCTGAAACTTTTTTTTCTGTATGTTGGTTGTTTTTCTTGAAACACATGACGCTGGCATCCTGAGACTAAGCATGGTGGGGACTGGCCAGCACACATGCACTTCTTCTCTTGGCTTTGAGGGACAATACTACTTCCTTTCCTCAGTGTTGGAAAAATACAGATTCACTGATGAGGGGATTTTGCACTGGGAACAGTAGTAGAGACATGTGCCATCTTTCTGAAGGCATTTCTAGGGTGTTTAGCAAATAGGAGGAAAAAGAGCAGGGCAGCACATTGGAGGTGTGCCAGTTTAACTCAGAGTCTTGCATCCTGCTTCTGTAGCAACAGCTCTAGCACTATTACAAACTCTCCCTTTCCTCAACAGAACGGGGAAAAAAAAAACAAAAAAACTAATGCTATAAACCTCTTTCATTATTTTTTTAAACAAAATCATTTACATCTGGCACATATTCCATGCAATTTTTCCCTCTCTTGTACACACAAGTCTTTTTATTTTGCATCACAAGAGCCCTCTACATGGGCTGCCTAGACTGGTCTAGGGTAAATACTTGAGTTGCAAAGAGGAATTATTATAATGGCAAATAGTTGTACATCCAAAATGGATTTAGGGCTGCAGTTGTTTCACAATGTTATTGAATAGAGAAGTGACCCTTTAGTTAGGTCGAGTGAGGTCTTTATCAGAATTACAGAGAAGGGCTTGACAGAGGATCAAGGGAGATGGACAGATGGAATCCTTCTTGGATTGGAAAGCTTGACTTCCGTGATCCCTCAGTTTGTACTGAGTATGACACGTATGGGATGGAATACTCTGGCCAATTTTGATCACCTGTCTAGTCCACTCCTCTATATGGGAGGGTGTTAGATATGACCCTTCTGCTCTTTTAGGTGTCTAAAGCAGCAGATTCGTCAAGTGGAGAAAAGTGTCCTTGGTCTCTCAGCAGTAACTATAAACATTTGGGCATTATCAGTCCACTAGCTGAAAAACTTGCTGTTAATTTCAGCAAGTGTGCTGCTTAGTAGAAAAGAGAGTCCACTGAAAAGAATAAATCAGTAGAAATAAAACTGGCTTCATCCTGGCCCAAACCAGGACACAAGATCTGTTGAGACCACTGATAGAGTGGGCAAGTGCTCTCTCTTCCTCTTCATCTGCTTTAGCAAAGCAGTCACAGTCACTTCAACAGGAGTCTCAGAAGTTTATTTCTATTAAGACTCATAATGTTTTCCTGACCTAAGGGGAAAATAATCTATTATATGATTCAGAAATAAGTTTAATGATTATTTTTTTTCACTTTATGTTTCAGTAGAAAACCAAGAACATGATGACACTTTCAGCCCAATTATGAAACCTTTGATTTTTTCTCACACCACCTTGCAGAATCCTTAATAAAAATTTCCAGTAATATTTTCATGCTCATCTCCTAAGCCCTAAAATTAGACATTTGTCCTTTAACTTTTCTAACTTGTTATCCCTTTCAGCCTGTTAGGAAAGGAATCTAATTGTCCTCTTAGTCTACAAATGACTAGAAGAAAGATCATCACTGGGACAATTTTGATACATAAAGTGGTTTTACATTGACCCTGTGCAGTCAGTGCATTTACAATGCATACATTGAAGACTGGCACTACACAGTGAAAGCTTTTGGGAGTAAAGACTGTTAATGGCGTTTAGGTATAGTGCACAAATGAGGGGGCTCTTCACTGGCAGCACTTAGTGGCACCACTGTACATCTACTGGAATCCTTCTCATTGTGTCAAAAAGCCTCATAACCCAGTAGAGATGAGGATAATTGTGGGAGAGGCTGAGCTGCCATTACAGAAATCTTCTGCCATGCATCTGTTCCACTTAAAGTGATTATAATGACTGCAAATAATAACGGTAATAATACGTTCTCCTTGGGTACAGTTTCATTTTCAAACACTAAAAAAAATGTATACAATAAGTGCTTGAAAAAAATTATGGACTGCTTTAAATGCACATTCTTTGAGGTTTTGTTAACGCCCCATGTTCCCCCAGGAAGAAATGCTTTGTCTGTCAGAGACTGCACAGGATAGTCAGAAAGTGAGAAATGGGAGCTTTGTTCCCATGGTGGGATCCAGCATCCTGTCTCCCCGGGAGAGGGGAAGGATGTTTGTCCCCACTCACACAGCCTCACTTGCTGCCATCCCTGCATCTAACATTTCACTTTATTTACAGGTACTTATTAATCCTGGTTTATAGCAGCTGTGGCTTCTTTAGCCACTTTCTGGCTCAAAAAAAGCCTAAACCACTGTCCATTTTGAAAACAGAGAAGAAACTATAAAGTCTCTATTAAGCCTAAGCACATTTTCAGTGTGTCAGAACTGATATACTACAAGCTTTTCTAGGGCTATTGTATCTTTTATGGAAGGGTTACTAAAAGTATCCTCAAATGCTGAGAAAATTAAATCTATGACAGTGTAATTTTTCAGCATACCTGTGGACACTGTGAGTCATATTCTGATCAGTGAGGTGAATTTGGAGCTAAATTCAATTAACTGATTTCCCTGGCACAATTACCTGCAGGTGATGCAGAAATGATAAGAAATGTGACTAGTTTGTCAGCAACAGCCTCTAAAATGATAAGAACACACACAAATAAACTTTTGTTTATACCAGCCTGCTCTGCATCAGCTTAACTCCTTCAAAGTCAGTGGTGCCATGCTGGTTTCTTCTGGCCTGGGGAGGTCTGTAGCTGTTCAGTGCTGCAGCACACAAGTCACAAACAGCCACCACTGAACACTCAAAATTAGAGGTCACCTTGAAACTGTAGTTCTGGTAGTTTATTAACTTGGTTTTATCCAAAGCTTCATTCTCACTCTTACCCTTCTTATTCTTAAATCAAGATGTATGAATGGGAAGTATCTTACGTACCTGCTACGTAGGATCATGTACAAGCACACAGAAAAGTCCAAGAAGCCTTTATATGTGCTTGTATGTGCCTAAATGAAACCAGATAAACAAATTTCAGCTAGTGAGTCGTGACTTCCAGACAGTTAAGCTATGCTACAAATGTGGAAACGGTTTTTATATGCTGTGTGTACTTACTGTTCTTTCATATAAATAAACTTAAAGTGAGATAACTAATCATTTTAATTGCTCCCTAAGTGTTGCCATCTACTTTTTTTGCCTGACAGAGAAAGCATGTCTCAAAGCAAAACAAACTATGTAAGGTGTAGCAGATTTTCAGGTACATTATTTAGTTTTAAACAATTGAGCTTTGGTTCCTATGGAAACATTAGCCTAAATATGTCAGTGGGATTGTTAAAGTCAGTCTAATTGAGTTTGTTGGATACGCATCTAAAAACTGTAGAGTTTGCGGGTTTGATTGCTTCTCAATGGCATCTCCAGGGTTCCAGATTTCTTGGTCAAAGTACAAAGTACTCAAGTTCTGAGTACAGACAACCACTTGATTATGCAATATAACTCATTAAGACATTACATGCATCTTTAAAGTATGTTTTAGATGCCCATAGTCCACTCCATAGTATATCTTTCTGGTTATTTTTTAAAATGCCACAGATTTCTTAGCTGGATCTGCATCCAAACTTTCAAACCGTAAGTTGCATGAGGAATTCATGTGGACTGAATCATTATTTGCAGGACCACAAGGTGGTGAAGGACCTCAGGAAGTCATCTTGTCTGTTCCTGAACTATACAGTGTAACCTGCTACAGTTAGGTTGTTCCCACATACATGTGTCAAGTCTGTGCTTGGAGGTTTTCTGTGAGAGAGGGAAAGGCTATTTTGCTGATCCTCTTTTCTTACTCTTGGAAGCAAGAATATCGCATGCTGCAATTTAGACATTCTCAGTCATAGGGAAGTTTTAGGCTGGTGACAGTTCGGATTAGAAGAGCAAACCTGTTTATGAAATAGCACTGCTTATGCACTGCAACCTCGTTAGACCATTGTGGAATGTAGCACAGTAAACAGGTTGCCCATCGCTAAACATACATACATGTAGGATTGTTGAGTTTTCTTAGGTGCTCTAATTACAAACTAATCAAAACAAACTCCAATGGAAATGAGACTCAGAGGAAAATGAAGAGGTGGAATAATCCGAGCAGCCTAATCTATGGAAAGAGAGCACTTCAAACTGGCTACTGTGAAGTCATCTGAGGATGCTGAGATCACCCTTTGTGTGGTGAAATCCTCTGAGATGGGTCAAGGAGATGATCTCTCCCCCTAGTCATGCCATGGAAGCTAAGGGGTGGCTGCCCACAGGGCTGCAAAACTTACTGTGGGGTGTTAGGAAAGTGAATTTGGGGACTATGCAAAACTTACTGTGGGTTTTTTAAAGGGGATTGTGGAAATGTGCAAGACTTCCTACAGAATGTTTAGGGGAAGGACTAAATGTGGGGCAAGGAAGGGATCTGAGTGAACACAGGAGGAACAAAAGCTCAGAACAGAGAAAAGTGCATTAAAGTGGTCAGTCACATTAACAGGCTGCTGATCAATTCACTTGTCTGACTGACTGTCTGGCAGTCTATCCCATTTTTTAATTTAACCCAATTTCTATATTCTCTGTGGGTACACACCCTGTTCTTTGCATGCATGTGTGTGTGAATGCCAGTGATTTTTCAGTCAGAGCAGTCCATGGGTAGGATGAGAGGTCTAAGTGCCAGAGAGTGGAGAGGAATCATAAACCGTGGGGACTCAGGGGCCCAGACTCAGCACCCAGGAAGCACCAGAGGGTGGAGGTGCCAGCTCCTGCCCCAAGCTAGTGCCTACAAACTGCTGCCAAAGGGACCCACAGATCGTGTGCCTGTGTGTCACTGGGTCTGTGTGTGTGTGTGTGTGTATATGCAGTTAGCAGACTTCAGTCCTCACCGGCTGGAGAGGAGGGCAGGATGGAGCCATCCACCTGCTTGGGGTTGTGTGGGTACTCTCAAGGATGTCTCCCTCTCGCTATGCTGATTTGTGTAGTGGGTCATATGCATAGTGTGTGTGTGCCTAAGTGTCTATGTATGACCTTACAGCTGGGACAGAAGAAACCCCTTAGGTCCCAAGGCCCACCAAATCTAGCTACCTCTAAAAGGTCTGCCCATAAAGACCAGTTTACTATGCCATACATGCTTTTCAATGTCCAGATTTACATATAACTACAAAAAAATTCATGTATATTAAGGTTACTGTTGGCTGGATACATAAACTTCAAGAAAGTCTTTTATTATTGTTTGGCAGCTTTAGCCTACATGAAAATACTGAGTATCAGAAAATAGAAACTTTAACAACACTAAACCACAAATTAATCTACTAGCTGTATGTCAAAATGTGTCAGTCCAAGAAATCAAATATGTCAAGGACAGATAGATATCCAAAAGCATATGCAGTTATCAGCCAGCTGTCTGTTATCCACTAAGTCCCAGGTTTATTTATTCTTATTAGTTACTGCCTAAATTTGTCACTGGTGGATGCCATGCACTTGTCATTTGAAAGAGCTGATAGCTTTGAAAATGCATACATTGAGCATTTCCAGAGCAGAGAAATAGCTAAACTGCTGAAAAGGATAAAAAGTCCTAGGAGAAAATTACATAAAGCCTCAGGAGAGGATAAAAATAAGAAAACTGAGTAGGGTACAGACAATTTTAGAATTATTGTGGATTTTCTTTTTATCATTACATCAGAATTTGTTCCTATCTAGTGTCCACTTTAAGAGGCATGTATTTGTCAACAAGTTTTAAGAGAAGACTACAGAGAGGTGCAGGTTAATATAATGTATTAGTCAAAATAACACAATTACTTCACAAGATCTGGATATCTCAGCCTCAGGAAACCAGAGCCTTTATGAAGTACAGAGGAGGCTACTAACTGGAAAATCAACATCTACACTTCAGCTCTTGCCTGAGATATGTGTGTGGGTGAGCATGTATGTGCATGGGGGTGCATCACAAATGATTTTAATAAACCTTGGGCTTCCAAGGACTCTCCAATCTAGAAAGCATGGAGAGCTAGTGTGGCATTCAGGATGTACAGTGCTTGTCTCGAACAATCCAAGAGATAAGTGATGGACTTTGACACTCAGGATATCTGTTGTCTGTCTTGTAGCATCTGAGAGTTAAACAATCTGGAACACTATGGGCTCAGTGAAGCACTTCCCCACCAGGAACCACTTCCCCACCCACGACATCGCTGGACCGTGGTGGTAACTATGTTCTCGCTTGCTGTCCTCTGTATCTCTGCTTTCTCTTTTCTTTTCTGTCTCTGTTTTCTTCCCTGTCCTATCCGCTCTAGGGGACTTTGTTGTGTTACTCTAATAAAAGTTTGTGCGCATGACATCTGACCTCGTTTGCGTCTTAATTTCATCATTTGGGATCACCTTTAAACCTTTTCTCTCAGGTCCTGCCAGACAACAAAGGGTGCAGCTGCCGTGCGGCTTATCCCGGGAGAGGGAAGGCAGAATCCCAGTGAGGAGTGTTAGAAAGCAAGGGGGTTCTGCCCGATCTCTCATAAGACTGCACGCCAGCCCCAGTGCCTCTTTGTGCACCCGATGTTGTGTTATCTTTCTTTCGTCCTGGCAAGATCATAAAAAATTTCCACATATCCGAATACTGGATTGTGACAGCTAGCCTCCCTTTTTTTTCGTGAAAATTAAAACCACACAAAGAGAAATTAATGTATGTATGAAAAAAAATTCCCAGCAACTGAAGAAAAGTAATACTGTTAAGATGATTCTCACACAGAATTTTGAAATAGAAGTGCCTCTAAATCAGAATGATATTATTAAAATACACCTTCATTAACCACCAGCTGTGAAAGTGCAGAAAAGCTCCGGTCATCCTGACTGAAGTCTCCATTCTTCAGTCCTTTTGGGTTATAGTCTTGATCTAATACACCTGGACTTCAAGGGTGCTCCTCTTGAGGAACACTGAGTGACATTCTGTCTGCTTTGAAGCCAATGGCAATTTTGCAATTGCCTTCATTAGAACTAGGAGTACACGTAAGTAGGACTCAGCTAAAACACAGGATTTGGTAATGGACGGGATAAGCATCTGAAAACTCTTTTCTTCATATGACTTGGAAAGGACAAAACCCAGGAAAAAATATTTTGACTTTCCGGCAACCTGCATTGTCTCTCATGTACCGATAGAGAGCCTATGCTGCTTACTGAAATGCATTCAAAGGATTTATTGAGAAGCTGCAAGGGAAAATGACTACCTGCACAAAAATGACTCAAATTCTTCCTTTGTCTTGATGCAATGTGAAAAACAAGCATACAATACAATGAGATGTAACTAACATGAAATACTGCACCTGTGGAAGTGATCTTTACATTGATAGTTACTGCTTCTCTGCTATTTTATATTTGTTTTGTTAGATATTAAAATAGCCTTTGCTCACAATCACACTCTGCATTCTTTAAGTATTTCTAGGACTTACTATTAAAAAGGCAACATTGATCAAGGAATCAACTAATTTCTTCACTAGAACTAAGGCCACACAACAGTATCTGAGACTTTATTATATAGTAATCTAGCAGCAATTTTGATATCCAGGTGCTGATCAAAGTATATACATTTAAAAATTGGAAAATATGTTTGGTAGATTGAGACAGTACAAAAATTACCACAAGTCTGATGCAGTGTATGAATACGGAATAAAAGAGAGTAGTACCTAATGAGACACCGTTTTGTCAGAAAGACGTCTGTGTGACTTTTCTCATACATGTTTGTCTTCTGGCAGCTGGTATTGTCTGAACATTTTCTAACTTTACACTTTCTCCTTCACAAGCACACATACTTGCTGCTCATCTGTCAGTTTTTTCCTTTCTTAGACCTATACAGCCAGAGCACAATTTCCTATACATACTTTTAACCATTATATTTATAAAAACACATACAGAGACCCAAAATTATATATTCCTAGTAACTACAGAACTAGCTTTAGTGTGGTACCTATTGCATGGTGTCCCCCAATACAGAGTGAAAAGCAACTTACACCAATGTCGTGTTACCTTATAATTACCTTCTGACTCCAGGTAGTCCAGATAACTGTAGCATTTGCCATGATGTTTAATGTAAACTGTGATTGTCAGTGTATGAGTAAAGCATTTGACACAACATCCTCATCTCGATATTGAGCAGAAATTGACTTGATGTATGGACCACTCAGTGGATAAGGAATTGGCTGTACAGTCACACTGAAAAGAGTTGTGGTTAACGGCTTGATGTCCAAATGGAGATCAGTGACAAGTGGCACTCCTCAGGGGTTGGTCTTGAGACCAGCACAGTTTAATCTTCGTTGGCGACATGGATGGTGGGATCATGTGCACCCTCAGCACATTTGCCAATGACACCAAGCTGTGCAGTGTGGTCAACACACTGGAGGGAAGGGATGCCATCCAGAGGGACCTTGACAGGATTGAGAGGTGGGCCCATGACAGCCTCATGAAGTTCAAGAATGCAAAGCGCAAGGTCCTGCACATAGGTTTGGGAAATCCCAAGCACAAATACAAGCTGGATGGAAAATAGACTGTGAGCAGTCCTAAGGAAAAGGACTTGGGAGTGTAGGTTGATGAGACGCTCATCATGAGCCAGCAGTGTGAGCTCACAGCCCAGAAAGCCAACAGTGTGGTGTGCTGCATCAAAAGAGGAGTGGTCAGCAGGTCAAGGGAGGTGATTCACTCCACTCTCTTGAGACCCCACCTCGAGTACTATGTCCAGCTCTGGGGCCACAAACAGAAGATGATCAGAGGGCTGGAGCACCTCTCCTGTGAAGACAGGCTGAAAGAGTTGGGGCTGTTCAGCTTGCAGAAGAAAAGGCTCCAGAAAAACCTTATAGCAGCCTTCCAGTACCTGAAGGGGGCCTGTAGGAAAGCTGGGGAGGGGCTTTTTACAGAAGTGATAGGATGAGGTGTAACAGATCTAAAATGAAGGAGAGTAGTTTAGATCAGATATTATAAAGAAAATTTTACTGTGAGCATCATGAGACATGGGACCAGGCTGCCCACAGAAGTTGTACATATCCCCTCCCTGGAAGTGTTCAAGGCCAGGTTGGTTGGGCCTTTGAGCAATCTGGTCTAATGGGAGGTATCACTGCCCATGGAGGGGGATTAGTGCTAGATGACCTTTAAGGTCCCTTCCAGCCCAAACCATTCTCTGATTCTATGATTCTGTGTGTTTGTACACAACAAGTTTCCTACCACGTAGACAGGGCTGATCACATCCTGACACAAGAGAGGTAACATTACCTTGACAATAGGCAAACAGCTTGTTTATGGGGTGGTTATTTGGCCATTCACCACTGCAGTTCCTTTACTATATGGCCAAGCCCAGATCCTTCTGCCTTGCAGAGGTCAAAGGCCTAAGCAGTGTAAAACCAGTCAGTAATGGTTTGGGGGTAGTATTAAAACTTGATGTATTGATTAAGTGCTAGATTTTGAGAATTAAATATCAAACCTATGAAATGCTGAAGGAGAAGTGATCTGAATTTTAGGAGACCCCCAAGGAGAAAGTGAGCTTACATTGCTGCACTTGTCACATGCTGCACTCCCACATGACCAGCAATTTAATATAAGATCAAGTATTCCTATGAAGTAGCAGGCTGCTCCTCCCTTAAACTGTACAGGCCAGCCTAGGACCCAGAAACACTGGGTATTGATTTGAAGGTGGTATCTGTCGGTGCTAAGCATTAGCCAGAGCAGCTTGACAGATGTGCAGTGGGAGAAATTATTTGAATCTTGAAGGTTTCCTGTGAGTTTGTAATATTCCAATATGACAAAAAAGCTTGTAACTTATGTAAAAGTACCATGAGTTGCAGAAGAAAAAAACATTCACCTACAGGCAGTCTGTTAAACACACTTACCCTGTAGAGTGAACTCCTGTAGCTGTTGATTAAACAGAAAAATGTGGAGCAATTTTTTCATTGACAGAAAGCTTTCAACATCAGTAATTGTGAAATATTGCTGTCCAAATCTTTAATAACTTGGCTTTGTGGAGGCTGCCAAGTGCGGCAAATATCTACCTGCCTAAAAAATAAAGGCACAGAAATAAAAGAAGTGTGCCTTCAAAATCTTGATCCTCCCCATGTTGCCACTCAGCCTGCTTGATACAATATGATGGTGAGCTTTAAAATATGCTAAAGGCAAGTTCTGGTTTAATGCAGAACCTGAGAGCCCTCTTAGGTACTGTTCTTAGATTGACTGATGTGCCTTTCTGTCATTCCTGAGATTGTTTCTAATGTAAATCTGCTGCAGTCCCCCAATATAAGCATTGACTGATTCATTTTCATCTGATTCCTCAGAAGAATGAGTAGGTCAGGCAGTAGGAAGGCTGCTAAATGAGGAGACAAATGTTTTTTGGAGATCCAGTAAAAGCAGCTACACAAATGTTTACCTGTTTATTATTGTCAAAATAATGGCAAAAGGGAATTTACTAATTCTTCAACAGTAATTCTGCTCTATCACAATGTTTATTTTTATAATATAAAATTATAAATACAATTTGCATTAACCCATGTGGAATAATTGCTGGAGGTGACTTAGAAATTAAACTTACGTTCACATTTTAAGGAAAGGCACAGCATTAACACAGGGTGGAATACAGCTAATGTGCAATAGGTTTGTACCATGGCAATTCCCTAGGCAGCCCTAGATGTTGGCAACATCAGAGGAACTAACTCTAAAAGAAATTGCATAGAAACTGGAGTGGACTGGAGGCACCGCAGCCACGCACTGTGGCAGCAATGGGATTCAGTGGTCCCATGGAAAAAATCAGCTGCATGTCTGATACCCTGGGCCAACAACCTGTTCACTTTTGACAAAATACTGTCCTTTAGGTGAATTTGCTCATTATAATCTCATTAGAGTACCAAAACACACCTCCACCCCAAAAGCTACCCCCCTCCAAAGGTGCGACCACCCCGCACTGAGCTTGCGCACTGAATTTTCTCTAGTCTAAACCTCTAAACATGAAGTGAGATAATATTGCATCAATCACAATAAAGATCTGTGTGACTAGAGTTACTGAAGCTCCACCTGGAAGGTAAAATACTATAAAATAGTTAGGGGACAAATGTTAGGGAAGATACCATCGCAGGGACAGGATTTGCTGGTATATTTCCTTATTTTGACCATCTCCATCTAAGGTCCAGCACCTTGTCATGTGAATGGACCTGGTGAATTCCATTCAACCTTGCAATGGTACTGTGACCTCTCAAATGTGATGCTATTTGTCACCAAAAAAAGATTCAAAGTCATAAAAACAGAGGCTGACTTGGCAAATTATTCCAATTAAAGAACTGAGAGTTTTGCTCAACATCTCTGCAAGGTAAAATCATTACGAATACACAAATGATCTTGCACAGATAACCTGCTAGTATGTGCAAGTAATGACAGCCAGTCCATATTTTATTTTGTTGCTGAAAAGAAACATGTACCATATTTGTCTCTCACTGAAGCAATACACATTTCAAACAGACATCTAAGTAGCTAGACGTTTTCTTAGCAAAAGTCAAATCTAGTTAACAGAACTCCACAAATATTCATATGACAACCTGTCACTATGTTACTTTTTACTAATGAATTTCTGCAGTTATCTTTTCAACAGACACAATATAAGACCTATAATTGGTAACCATGGTCTTGACAGTCCTTCAGCAACTCCTTACAGCAGCAGTGTGCTACAGCTGACAAATTGCATCTGTAATGTAACACATATACTCCTAAGTACAATAATGGACATTAAAAGCATGCTCCACAACATATCTTTTACATCTATTATACAAACTGCCAAAATAAAGTGCCACACAGGCTCACTTTCAGCTATTCAAAAAGCATTAAAAATTCATGTTATATGAACAGGAACATCCAATACTCAACTTCTGCAAGTGAATATTTAAGATGCACCATGAATTACAGTGGTAACTAGCAGGGCTTTAAAGCACTTCAGATGTTAGTAGAATCACCATACTATAATGGACACCCAAAATAAGACATATGTCAGCCCTCTGATGTCACTATTACAAAGATCACCTTCTCTGGGCCCAAGAGCAATTCATCTCATCTAAGAGAAAGTCGGGTAAAAATTCCAGGAGGCCAGCATGGATGAACAAGCAGCTCCTAGAAAAGCTCAAACTTAAGAAGGAGGCATACAGAGAGTGGAAGCTAGGGCAGGTACCCTAGGAGGATTACAGAGAGGTTGTCTGAGCAGTTAGGGAGCAGGTAAGGAGAGCCAAATCCCTGCTAGAATTAAATCTTGCCAGGGATGTAAAGGACAATGAGAAATGCCTGTATAGGTATGTGGGGGATAAAAGGACAACCAAGGAAAATGTGGGCTCTCTCCAGAAGGAAACTGGAGACGTAGTGACACAAGATATTGAGAGGCTGAGGTTCTCAATGACTTCTTTGCATCAGTCTTCTCTGGCAAGTGCGCCAGCCCCATCGCAAAGGCCACAGCAGGTGAAAGCAGAGACTGGGAGAATGAAGCACCTCCGGCTGTAGAAGAACAGGCTTGTGAACATCTAAAGAACCTGAAAGTGCACAAGTCTATGGCACCTGATGGGATCCATTCATGGGTCCTGAGGGAGCTGGAGGATGCAGTTGCTAAGCCTCTGTCCATCATATTTGAGAGATCATGGTGGTCTGGAGAGGTTCCCACCGACTGGAAAAAAGGGAACATAGCCTCTATTTTTAAACAGGGGGAAAAGGAAGACCCAGGGAACTACAGGCCGGTCAGTCTCACCTCTGTGCCCAGAAAGATCATGGAACAGATCCTCCTGGAAAATCTGCTAAGGCACATGGAAAATAAGGAGGCAATAGGCAATAGCAAACATGGCTACACTAAGGGCAAATCATGCCTGACCAATTTGGTGGCCTGCCACAACAAGGCTACAAAGATGGTGGGTAATGACAGAGCAACTGACATCATCTACCTGGATTTGTGCAAAGCCTTCAATACTGTCCCATATGACATCCTGGTCTGCCAACTGACAAGACAGGGGAGGGACCACTCAGTGGATAAGTAATTGGCTGGATGGCCACACCCAGAGAGCTGTGATCAATGGTTCAGTGTCCAAGTGGAGGCAAGTGACAAGTGGTGTTCCTCAGGAGTCAGTATTGGGACCAGTGCTGTTCAACATCTTTGTTGGAGATATGGACAGTGGGATTGAGTATATCCGCTCACAATACCAAGCTGTGTGGTGTGGTTGACACCCTAGAGGGAAGGGATGGCACCCAGAGGGACCTTGACAGGATTGAGAGGTGGGCCAATGCCAAACTCATGAAGTTCAGCAAGGCCAAGTGCAGGGTCCTGCACCTGGGTCGGCGCAATCCCAGGGACAAATAAAGGCAGGAGGGAGAATGGCTAGAGAGCAGTCCTAAGGAAAAGGACTTAGGGGTGGTAGTAGATGAGAAGCTCAATGTGAGTTGCCAGTGTGAGCTGGAGCCCAGAGAGCCAACCCCATCCTGGGCTGCATCAAAAGAAGTGTGGCCAGCAGGGCCAGGGAGGTGATTCTGCCCCTCTGCTCTGCTCTGATGGGACTCCCCTTGGAGTACTGTGTCCAGCTCTGGTGCCCTCAGCACAGGAAAGATGTGAAGCTGTTGGAGAGGGTCCAGAGAAGGGCCATGAAGATGACAAAAGGGCTGGAGCACCTCTCCTACAAAGACAGGCTGAGAGAGTTGGGGCTATTCAGCCTGGAGAAGAGAAGGCTCTGGGGAGACCTTATAGCAGCCTTCAAGTACCTGAAGGGGCTACAGCAAAGCTGGGGAGGGGCTATTCATCAGAGAGGGAAGTGACAGGACAAGTGATAATGGTTTTAAATTGAAAGAGGGGAGATTTAGGTTAGATATCAGGAAGAAATTCTTCAGCAGAAGTATAGTAAGGTGCTGGAATAGGTTGCCTAGGGAGGTTGTTGATGCTCCCTCCCTGGAGGTGTTTAGGCCAGGTTGAATGACAACTTGTGCAGCCCAATCTAGTGTGAAGTGTCCCTGCTCATAGCAGGGAGGTTGGAAACTAATGATCTTTAAGGTCCCTTCCAATCTTAACCATTCTATGATTCTATAAAACTCTGAGAGGTGATGGGTTCCAGTCTTATAACATGGGTTATGCAGTATTTTACTCTTTCATGTGGAAGGGTGAATTTATATTGTTTTGATATTATATATTACACCCACCATAGCATTCTTTCTGTCTTTGTATTTCCCTTGGGCCTGTTTTTGCTCATTTTTCTTCAGGTATCACTATATTTGCTTTTTCAAACGAAACTGCATATTTTTCAGAGCATATAGACAATGATCTTCTGAATAGAAGAGTGGCAAACTCTCAGGTGCCCTGGATAATAGAAAAGATAATGTAGATACTGAAGGGCAGAGGTCCTGGGTGCCTGTGCCAAGAGTTAGCTCACTGTCCTAACTCTGCTTTAACACCAATATTGACAGATTTTATTTGTTTCTCCATCAATAAACAATTCCTACTCTACAAACTTTTACTTTAAAAAATTATAACCCTTCAATGAAAATAAACCCCAACCCTTTTGCAACTATTTTCCTGTTCTCAAAATCCCATTACTTTATTTGCATTAATATCTCACAGAAGCTATTTTTTGTTCTTTTCAAATCTGTGCTGACAAGACTTGCTGAACTAAATTTTCAATAATGCATCAATACCTTGTCTTTTATTTATGATGTAGCTCTTTCCTATCCTCCCATAATACTGTGATGAAGTTTGGAATCAAGAATGAGTTGCGTGCCTGCAAAGCACTATGTGTACTAGTTGTGATTTATACATTATTAATATGCAATACATCCTTACATGAAGCTTCCAGGGCCCTAAGTCTTTCTGAGGGTTTCAAAGAAAGAAGAGAGGAGATCCCACTTGTCCTCAGTATTTTCCACCTCCTTTTGTCAATTTTCAGTTAATGTTCATTAGCTGCACTGGAGGGAAACACAGCTTCATCTGGCAGTCATTCACCTTGGTCACACAGCTCTGCTTGTTTAAGGTATGTGCACATGTGCATTGCAGCGTTAACTCCCTTGAATGTTGGCATACAGTGTCAAGCTGTTTAAACTTTGCTGACAGAGATGCTTTCTACACTGCTTTCTCTAGGAAGACTCTTTCCAAGAAAACCTGGTTAACCACCTAACAGAACCAATCTTCTTTAAACTTCAAGACACCTGAACCTATAGATGCAATTACATGTATAACTAGAATGACACACACAATTTTGCTGCTGTTTGTAACTTACATTTCATTATTTTCATTTAGCTGCCTGAGAGGTGACAATTGTTGTCTTCCCTGGAGACAGTGTAGTGAATCCAATTTGCAGACATTCCTTGTCCTTGTTCTTTAACAGATTGCCTGCCCGAGTGGTTGAGCTCAGAAGTGAACCCACAGAGGTGGGCTACTTTCCTCCCAAGTAACAAGCAACAGGAAAAGAGGAAGTTGCTCAAGTTGTGCCAGGGGAGGTTTAGATTAGATATTAGGAAAAATGTCTTTATTGAAAGGATTGTCAAGCACTGGAACTGGCTGCCCAGAGAAGTGGTAGTGTCACTATGCCTGGAGGTATTTAAAAGACACATAGATGCGGTGCTTAGGGACATGGTGGTGGACTTGGCTGTGCTAGGTTGGACTTGCTGATCTTAAAGGTCTTTTCCAATCAAAGTTATTCTGATTGTATTATTCTCTGCAGCTGTCCTGAAAACCCACAGTCCTGTGGGCTGCTATGCTACAGTGGACTCATGGGGACTGCTCCAGAAACGAGCATGCTACCAGTTTCTTGCTAAGGGAGAGAGGAGACCTATAAAAGCTGCTGTCTTCCTGATAAATACACCCCTTGCATTTAACAGCTCCCTTTGCTTCTTTTAAATTCATTACATTTCTTACACATTGCTTCCTTTAAATTCATTACACAAATACAAAATTAAAAGCTTTCAAGGAACTAACGTATTCCTACCAAATGGAAACTTCAGGTTTGTGCTTTTCAGTGGCTTCATTGAAGTTTACCCAAGAGAATATTCCCAGCTCAGACATACAGTCCCAAAGCTCAGAGGGTCATGCTGCTTTGGTACTCAGTATGGCTCAGTCAACAGCATGGCAAAGATAATACAGAAAATAGCATCAAAAAACTGCAGCCTTCGAGTTCTGAAAAGGAAATCATAAAAGTACAAACAGTTCATCTGGTAACAGCCTCATATTATGCTCCCTCTGGAAAGTAAATACAGCCTATGGGGAATTTTGCAGTAGATCCAAATAACTGCATGACTCAAACAAACTACAGGGGAAGGAAGAGAGAGAGAGAGAGAGGAGGAGAAGTCATGGGGACCTAGAAAAATTGCAGAAACAACAGTCTCAAAGCATCCAGTTCATTCTGAAGTCAGTTTGATTCGCTTTGATTAAGGTGACTGTTTATCAGAAGACATTTAAGACCATTTTGTTTATTGTTTTGACTGTTTGCTTGTAAAAAATATTATCTTTTAAGAGCTGTAGAAGATATTTTGAGAAGAGGTTGTAAAAGTACTGATATGCAGCTCTTGAAACTCAAAGAAAACCTTACTGAAGATCAAGGGATTCTTAGAAAATACAGGCAGAGGATATTTTCCTGTTGCATTAAGTTTTATGTAATTAATACTGTACTAAATATGAAGTGTTGTAAATTGACTAAAAAGTAGTAACATAGAAGTCTTTACATAATGTACAAGGAATTACTGTATTGATTATGTGTTCCCTGTCCCTTCAGTCCATTTGATCCATTACCACTTAATTAACACTGTGCATTAATGTGATAGCTTGAATCAGGCGTGCACTTGTGTTTCAAATCTCCTGCCATTCCCATTTACCCCATTTTGGTTCACATCTCAGAGTCACCTGAGAGCACAAGCTCCATTTCTTTGTTTAAGCCTAAATGAAAAGCTGAACTTCACAAGCTTGCCTGACATGCTCCAACAACTGATGGGTCCACAGATCAGAAGAGAGCTGGTCCACATACATACGCTGGGGCAGCCAGGCTATGAGGGTTGGTGCCTCTCCCCTCTGTAAAACAAATAACTGTCTCATGTAGCAGTGATCTGAACTCCTCAGTATGGCTGCTCCTCATGTTCCCTGCCTTCCCCTTCTTCTTGGACTAAACAACAACTTGCCTACCATACTCGGGAGACAGACTCCAAGGTGGGAACCTGTGGCAGGATAAACCACAACTTTGTTGCTATCTCCTGCAGAAACTGCCCAAGATCCTGTATCCTAATTGGATAACAGCTCAAAGGAAAGAGAGAAGAGCCAACCAGAGACCAAGGACTATTTTGTAGCAAGCTATAAAGAGCAGCCCCAGAGAGACTGCTGTGTCTTTTCTGGGTTGCCTCTGGGAGTGGTGCTGCGTGACTGCTACCCCTGCTTAATCAGGAGAGATTGCTGCTGCTATGGGTGTGTGCAACTGCTGGCTTCACTGCCAGGTGGATGCTCTGGTTGTCTTGAGGAGACTTCCCTGCAGCTCCCTCACCACTTTCAGTGGTGCTCAAGGAAAAACTGACAGAGGAAGAAGGACTGCTTCACATCTGTACAAGTGGAGGAGTCAGAGCACTCGGTGCCACCCCACATGACACTGCAATCGTGTTGGTGGTACCAGAGGCCTGAATAATATTTTAATCCTAGATCTTCGCAGGATCAAAAGTAAGGACTGTTAGTTCCCAATTTTTCCTCCCTAAACAATCCTTCCCACACACATCCAAACAGTTGTGTGACCCATTCTCTTTCATTCTTAGTAACCACCTTGCTATATTTGCAGCCTGACTAACAATGTAGCACATCTGAAATTTAAAAGACTTCTTAATCCTTGTTAAAATTAGTAATTGCTCTTAAACATCTTAATAACCAAGTTCTAGGAGCTTTCCTGATACATTTGCAATAAATCCCTGGAGGAATTTGCCAGATTTAATATTAAGAGGGCTTTGACCTTCCTTGTTGTATTCCTACCTACCTTGACAACATTCCTGTAATTCACCCAAGTGACCAGTCTCTTTTTTCCACATACTGTGAACTTCTTTCTTCCACATAACTTTTTCCAGCTCCTTGCTCATCAGTGCAGATCTCCTTCCTCCTCTACTCAATTTTTTAGTCCATGGAATGTGCCAATTTTGAGCTTGGAGGAAGTGATGTCTGAATACTAACCAGCCGTCTTGGGCCACCCTACCTTCTTGAGTCTGACCCCATGGGATTCCTCCAAGTAGGTCTTTGAAGAGGACAAATTTAGCCCTCCTCCTGAAGTCCAGGGTCGTGATCTTACATATTGCCCTGCTCCTTCCTCATATGATACTAAACTCTACCATGTCATGATCACTGCCACTAAGGCTGCCCACAACCTTTACATCCCCAACCTTCTTTGTTCATGAATACACGTCTCTTGTTGTCTCTTCCATCACCTGCATCAGGAAGTTATCATCAAGGTACTGCAAGAGCCTTCTGGAATGAGTATGCCTAGTTGTGTGGCCTTTCAAACAAACACCAGGGTGATTCAAGTCACCCATGAGCACTAGGATGTGATTTAGAGGCTACTTCCAGCTGTCTGTAGAAGGCCTCTTTGACATCTTCTTCCAGGTTTGCTGGTCTGTAGTAGACACCCTCAAAAGTTTTGCCCATGTTTGCGTGCCCCTTAATTCTTACCCATGAGATTTCAACACGTTCTTCCTGCACCCTTGAGTAGAGCTCAATGCATTCCAGTTGCTCTTGCACATAGAAAGCAACACCACTGCCTTGCCTTGTTGGTCTGTCTTTCCTAAGAAGTACATAGCCATCCATGATAAGTTTCCAGACAAGTTTTCCATGTCTCAGTAATTGCAAGGAGGTCATGCGACGGATCGTAGATCTCCCACTCTTCCTACTTATTCCCCATACTCATGCATTGGTGTATAAGCATTTCAGAGAGGAAGTTGAGCACATAGTTTTCGCCCTCGAGTGTTAGTAGGCCTTCTGACTCTCGAAAATGCTAGCACACTGCCCCACAAATGCTGGGCTACAACATACAGGTTCCTCACTAGCAAGCCCAGTTACAATTACATCCCCCTCCCCTTTCAAATCTAGTCTAAAGCTCTGTCAATCAGCCCTGCAATCTCTTGTGAAAAGAATTTCTTCCCCCTTTGAGGGGGGGAAAGGTGTCTCCTATGAGGTTCCAGCAAGTCTGTTGCTGTATAGACCACCCCATTGTCAGAAAAGCCCGTATTGTTGTGTTGACACCAGCTACAGAGACATGTATTAACAGAATGTATTATTGCCTGCAACTGGAAGAAGAAAAGATAACCTGTGCCCCAGAAGCCCTCACCACCTGTCCCAGGGCTCTAAAGTCTCTTTTGATTGTGCTTAGACCACCAGTCTCAGCTTGCTTTCCAACTACATGGAAGCTCAGTAATGGGTAATAGTCTGAGCACCATACCAAACTAGGAAGTTTCCTAGTGACATCCTTAACCCAGCCTTCAGGGAGTCAGCAGACCTCTCTTTGAGGAGGGTCTACGCAGGATATTAGACCCTTTTTTTTCCCTCAGAAGGGAGTAAACAATTACTATAACCCTTATTTTCTTTCTTGCGGATGTTGTTGTAATAAAGGTGATAGGCCTTTCTGACTGTGGACATACCTCTGGTGAAAGCTGCCCAACGTCCACATCTTCATTTGGGTGGTCTTTCTCAACCAGAGCCTCAAATCAGTTTTTCAGTGGCACCTGGAGAGGTGAGGTGGGCAATGAAGGACTTAGACTGTTGCCTTGACCATGGACTTGCCTCCATTCCCTCCCCTCATCCAGGCTACTGCATCTGTTCTGGCAGGTGTGAGATACAGGGGTCTACTGATCCTGCGTACTTTCTGATGGGTGCTCCCATCTCTGTTTCAAGGAGGCCAGAGCCTGGCTCTACCAGTCTAGGACTCACTTGTCGAGTGGGAAGAGCTGCTGTTTCTCCCCGCGCATTCCGCCTCACGCCCTGCTCACTGTGCTCCTGAGCGAGGTAGTACTCTTATTTTGTCTTCCCTGAAAAGAAAGGAAACTTGCCTCGTTTCTCACCTTGTAATGAAGGATACACACTGTTAGAAATAAGAGTTTCTCTGAGTCCCTGCATGTACACTCAGTACTTAGAGAAAGGTAGAAATAACTGTCATTAACTCTTGCCTCCAGCTTTGCATTAATGTATTTTTAAAGCTGTAAAATTTCTGCTTCAGTAGATGATTTGTGAGGGAATAGGTAAGCCAAGTTTAAAAGTTCTTGCTTTGAGTAAGGCAACCTTGTGAGACTGTTGAATTGTTGATTGCAAATGGGAGTTAGTGAGACATACTGGAAACAAATGAAAAACAGGGGAAAATAAGACAAAAGTTGTGGGTATTGCACTTGTTTACCTTGTTCACAACTGCCATAAGAGCTGACATGCATTTATGAAAAGTCTGAGTGGTCTGCTGTCAAATACAGCTCCATCCTAGTCATCAGTGGATATATTTTATCATATTAATAAAGAAACAATAATCTTGGTATTCAAATGCTGATCTATTTAGCTCCAGTAACAGGACTGTTAGAGAAATACAAAGCTGGCAGTTATTTAATATTTTGAGTGTACCACAAGTTTCTATTTTTGTCTCCTTGAGTGAGAAGCTGTTTTGTACCTTGAAGGGAGAGTGAGGAGATACATTCCCACTAAAGCTCTTGGCATTATGGTATCTCTGGATATTTTCCTTATCAGTACAAATGCATAATCATTTTGGGGATCTAGGAAAGATGTTGACATAGAGGAATACTGCAGAAGAGGCTGGCCACAGGCTAGTTGTGCTTTGAATGAGAACAGTGTTCCTTATCTGCCTTTCAGTATTAGGGAATGCTCTTTTCTCATATGAGAGGAAAATAAAAACATGAGGAGTCATTTTAGATGTTGTGTAGGAGAGAAACATGAATGGTAATCAGTTGAAAACATCAGAATGGCTCATAATCAACACCAAAGTGCAGCTGCTGCAAACCCCAGGCTCAAGTCTATGCTCATGTGTTTTTTCATGAAGCATTGTGCAATTCAAGGGGAAAACAAAGATGCTTCATGAGTGGAGGTGGAGAGCAAAAGAGACAGCTGTGCCACTGGTGACAACACATAAGGCATTTTGACTGCATGATTTCTATGCTGGGCCTTGTACCGTTCTGGCCTTTCTAATTTTCCCTTAGCTTTCTTTTGCATAAATGATGACTTTTCCAGAATAATACTGTGGCAGAGAACTTTCTGTCCCCCTACACCCCGCCTCCTACTGCCAGTGCTGGGGGTTGTTATATTATCTGTTAGGCTCTTTGGAGGTGCCAAAAGTATCCCAAATAGGTCCACTTTTGTTAGGCCAGACCTGGGTGGTGCTGAGACCATCTCTGGTCTTCACCCCTGCTGGGCTGTGGAACTGTCAGCAGACAGTGTGGCACCTGGTTTTCACAGGCAATTTGGGGATTGCCAGGGTCGAACCCTCTGACAATGAACAGTGTCCCCAGCCAGTGGGGTGTCTTGACCCAGGCAGAATAACAAATGAATGACCACAGGTCAGATCTGACTTAGTCTATAAAAACAGAGATCCCTGATGGGAAGCTGATTTAGTTTTCCCTTGGAGTATCGGGTCTGCCAGGAAGCCTACCCCTTAGGTCAGGACACCACCTAAGGAAACTTCTCAAGACTGAGTTACTTCATCTTTGGTAAGTGATATATTTCTTCTAGATATATCTTTGACTGAGCCTTGTCCCTGTGGGGGAAGTGATTCCAAGTTCATGAGGGGGAGGATTTTCCCTTTGTCTGAGTGAGTGTGCACACGTGGGACTATTATTATTATTATCCATGTTAAGATTATCTATGATAAGACTGTTTAGTAATTCTTAAGAAGTTGTGGTGTAGTGCTTTAAAATTCCTGACCAACATCTGAATCTGCGGTATTATTTATGATTTATCAGAGGGCTAAATTGTGGTGCTTGGAATAAATATTCATTCCTAACAAGCTTGTGTGTGGTTTTGGGTGCCTCCGTCACAAATACCAAAAAAGACCAAGAATTGTGTGAAATAGACAGCATGCAGCAAGTATGTCATCTCTGAAATCCTGGAGGAATATAACAATTCCGGCCATAAATCAGGCCAGTGACTTTTAGGACTACACTAATGGTTTTTGCTTGGATCTGAATACCAGTGTGCCTGAATTTGTTTTTTTCTCTGTTCTAATCACAATCACTGCTACAAAAAGGCCTTTAAGAAATTACTTCTGGGCATTGTTCATATTCAGAACCTGGCTATGAATTAAAACTGAGCACTGGATGGGTGGATTTATCCATTATATTCCAGTATTCACGTAAGAAGTGGGATTTTAATCCAGTGAGAAATGAGTAAAAACTTGGCCTGATTAGTCCAGTTAGCCTGCACGGTCTCAGGCATAATGCTGGTAGGGGACAAACCTTTGTTTCTGATCCAGACATATCCAACAGCAAGGAGGATGGATAATATTTCCCACTACCTTATTAACAAGCGGATTGTCACTCCCAGGTCTGATGTGTCCAGAACCCCACAGTGCTGCACTCCTAAGGCTCTGCTGTGCAGCTTTCACAGCCTCTCAGGTCCCAGTGCTGAGCACTTGGTACACACAGAAAAAACTGACCCAATTTCTGGCGTTACTGTGGGAGGACATAGAATCATAGAATGTCTTGCATTGGAAGGGACCTCTAAAGGTCATCTAGCCCACCCCCCCTCCCCACAGTAAGCAGGGACATCTCACACTAGAACAGACTGCTCAGAGCCTCATCAAGCCTGACCTTGAATGTCTCCAGGGATGGGGCCCCCACAACCTCTCTAGGCATCCTGTTCCAGTGATGCACCACCCTCATTAAATAACTTTTTCCTAATGTTCAACCTAAATCTACCATTCTCTAGCTTGAAACTATTACCCCTTGTCCTATCATTACATGCCCTTGTGAACAGCTCTTCCCCAGCCTTCTTAAAGGCTCCTTTCAGATATTGGAAGGTTGCTGTAAGGTCCTCCCAGAGTCTTTTCTTCCAGCTGAACAACCTCAACTCCCTCAGCCTATCATAAGAGAGGTGCTCCAGCCCTCTGAAAGTTTTCATTGCCCTCCTCTGGACATGCTCCAACAGGTCCACATTGTTCTTGTGTTAGAGGCTCCAGACCTGGATGCAGCACTCCAGTTGGGGTCTCACCAGGACAGAGTAAAGGGGCAGAATCACCTCTCTCAATCTGCTGGCCACACTTGATGGAGTTGGCCCTCTGGGCTGCAATTGCACATTGGTGGCTCATGTCCGGCTTTTGATCCACTAGTACCCCCAAGTCTTTTTCCAAGGTCTGCTCTCTAGCATGTCTTCCCCCATCCTGTATTTGTATCTCTGGTTTCCCTGGCCCAGATGCAGGACCCTGCACTTGGCCTTGTTGAACCTCATGAGGTTCACCTGGGCCCACTTCTTCCACTTGTCCAGGTTGGAATGGATGGAATCCAGTCCCTCTGGCATATGGACAGCATCACCCAGCTTGGTGTCATCGGCAAACTTGCTGAGGGTGCTCTCAGTGCCACTGTCAATATTGTTAATGAAGATATTAAACAACACTGGTCCCCATATGGAGCCCTGAGGGACACCTCTTGCCACGGTTTTCCATCTGGATGTTGAGCCATTAGCAGTACCCCTTGGATGCAACCATCCATACTGAAAGGAGGTGGAGCAGTGAAAAAGGATGAGGAACCGATTTCCCTGAAAAAGTGGCTCCCAATGCCCCAAGAAGAGCCAGGGTAGCAATGGAATTACTATGCAGTTTTGCTCAAGGGATATTTCTCTTCTTAATAAACGACCTGGATGAGGGTACAGAATGTACCCTCAGCAAGTTTGCTGATGACACTAAACTGGGAGGAGTGGCTGACACACTGGAAGGCTGTGCTGCCATTCAGCGAGACTTAGACAGGCTGGAGGGTTGGGCAGGGAGAAACTTAATGAAATTTAACAAGGGCAAGCGTAGAGTCTTGCATCTGGGGAAGAACAACCCCATGTACCAGTACAGGTTGGGGGCTGACCTGCTGGAGAGCAGTGTAGGAGAAAGGGACCTGGGGGTCCTGGTGGACAGGAGGATGACCATGAGCCAGCAATGTGCCCTTGTGGCCAATGGCATCCTGAGGTGCATTAGAAAGGGTGTGGTTAGTCGGTCAAGAGAGGTTCTCCTCCCCCTCTATTCTGCATTGGTGAGGCCGCATCTGGAGTATTGTATCCAGTTCTGGGCCCCACAGTTCAAGGGAACTGCTTGAAAGAGTCCAGCGTAGAGCCACAAAGATGATTAAGGGAGTGGAACATCTCCCTTATGAGGAAAGGCTGAGGGAGCTGGATCTCTTTAGCTTGGAGAAAAGGAGACTGAGGGGTGACCTCATCCATGTTTACAAATACGTAAAGGGCAAGTGTCAGGACGATGGAGCCAAGCTTTTTTCAGTGATGACCAGTGATAGGACAAGGGGCAATGGATGCAAACTGGAGCATAGGAGGTTCCATGTGAATATCAGGAAGAACTTCTTTACTGTGAGAGTGACAGAACACTGGAACAGGCTGCCCAGAGAGGCTGTGGAGTCTCCTTCACTGGAGACATTCAAAACCCACCTGGATGCGTTCCTGTGTGATGTGCTCTAGGTGACCCTGCTCTGGCAGGGGGGTTGGACTGGATCATCTTTTGAGGTCCCTTCCAACCCCTAGGATTCTGTGATTCTGTGAATAAAATAAATGTGAGCTGCTTGGGTGCATGTGAGAAATTGCTGAGCGCTTGCAAAGCCCTGAACCTTGCAGCTGAAGGTGAGTAACATTTGAAAACCAGCAAACTAATTTCAAATTTACTGTCTGTGATGCTCATTAACAGGAAAAAAAAAAATAAAAAAAAAATAGGCCTTTAACAAAATTATCACATTCCAAAGCCATGTAACATACTTTATTTGTGGGAGAACAAAACAGGAGATAAAACAGTGGTTAGCCAGAACTTGGGCAGTCTCTAGCATTTGATATAAAGACTGGAACAGAAATGCTACCAAAAACATAAGTCAGAGCCTCAAAGCAAATATTTCTGTCTCAAATTGCATGTTGCCAACATCCCAGAATTGCTTATTATCTTCCCTCTCTCAGTCTACTACTAGACTGACTGTGCAGATAAACTTGTACCGAACCCAATGTTTACCTGTATCTCTACCAAGATTTTCTGTGAGCTACCTTGGGTGTGTTGTTTTCTCAAAGGCACCTTGGGGAGGTAAGTAGTAAAGGAGTTATATCAAGTGCTACTTGAAACTTTTTCAGACTTTAGTGATACTTTTTGGGACAGAGGTACGGCTTAAAAAAGTACTGCATCCAGGTTACCTTGCTCCCCTGTAAATGCAGTCCATGCAGAGATGCCTTCAGAGGAAATCTCTCACAGAAGGCCCCATAGACATCATTAAGTCTGTATACTGGAAACCCCTTCCATGCTTTGCATTTTGAGAAGAAGATGAGAAAACCGCTGAAGAACAACATTTCTTACTCTACTCATGCTGTTGTCAGTCCAGAAGGAGCAATTCATCAAAGTCAGCTTGGTGGGAATTGGGAGTTTTTCTGTGCATCAGGCTGGAAAACCACTGGGACCCTGTGACAGGAACAGATGTCTAATCTTTCAGCGTTGCCTTGACAGAATGGTTCTGCTCATCTAGAGAGGTGTGCATGTGCCTGTGCATGTGAAGATATCAGGACCACAGAGGAAGCACTGTTGGAGGGAAGCTGAACCCAGGAGGCTACAGGCCTCAGAGTTGTTTTCCAGGCTGCAGTGGCCATCTGACACAAAGACAAACATAAACGGTCCTTTATTGCTGTTTAGTTGGGATGAAACCTCTCATATCTTCCCATTAGCCCTCTTCTAGTCACTGATTAATCTGTCTGGAAGTTCTCTAGTGTAGACTTGCATGGATTGGAGAGTACTCTCAGGCAGGCTATAATTTATAAATGGACTGTAACAGTGTCAGACTGCAGTAGCTAGACACAAGGCTTGGCCACTTTTATCTTCCCTCCTCTCCTTTTCACCATTATTGGTGCTCTCCAATCTCGTTTTCTGTCTTTCCCCTTGCCTGAAACATCCCATAATAAGTTTACCACATACCAGAATTTCCCTCAAACATCCCATAATAAGTTTGCTCTTGCCCTTATAACCTTCTCAAAAATTACAAAGTTCTTCAAGCTCCTCAAAGCGTTGAGTGGTTCCTGCAATGTCCCATCAATAAACAGTGTGAGACCTCTGATCTTTGATGTAGTCTCTCATTTTTCCTGTTCCTTCGGGGTTAGTTCTGTGTTTGGGTTTTTAATTTATTGCTTCTCTCCCTCACTCTTGTCCCAATCCTTTATGCTCAACAGCCCTTTTAACCAATATTCTCACAAGCCAAATAGCCTCTTAGTTCTCACAAAGGTATTTTGCAGTCTTCTCTGACAGCCGTTCAGTAGATCTTGCTGGAACTGGGGTGGAACAGGAAACTGCTGTGGTTAATTTTACTCTTTTGTGAATTTCCCACTAAAAATATATATTCTCTCCATGGCAGCCCAGCAACTTTAAATATCAAGAAATCTAGTTAATGGAGGGAAAGAAAAGTAAATATAAGCTTTGTATTAAGGCTCATTAAATTACAAGTAATTGAATGACTTGAAATAAGATTAAAATGTGAGTTCTCTCAGCTATTTTTAAATGCTCTACTATTATGGGTTTTTTATTATATAAAAATTAAGCTAGTCATTTATAAAATCATCTAAATGCACCTTTTTTCACCTTCTGTTCTCAGATTTGGCAGTGAAAAATTGTTCTGATTGCAGTTTCTTGAAGTGTAATTACTTTGTCAAAGGAAAATATAATTAGAACTGATATTTAAAATGCACTACAGTTGTATTTAAGCTGTTTGATAATTTGGTCACGTACTGGATGTTTTGTTAATTTAGCAACAGCTAACAATACTGAAGTTGGAAAATCATCTGACAGTTTCTCTTTCCCATTTTAAAGAAAACATAATGTGCTCCAGCCTTCCATCTATTCACAGAGAGAAGCTGTGGACACTTACTTTCTGCAAGCAGCTTCATTGTCTATGCAGCAAATTGTCCACAGGAGTAATGCTCCTGTTGATATGCTGAACCTGGATCAGGTTCTATTTGAACAATGACTTGAACTTAGTATTTGACCACTGAGATTTTTTGTCTTAGGAGAGAAGTCATGTGAACAACCACTTGGGGGCTGGGAGCTGAGTTTTAGTTCCAGCTTCAGCAGTCAAGCAAATTGATGCTTTTGAGCTTCACCTTCCTGTAACACAAGGTTGTTAGATGCTTACCAGCTTCTCTGGGTGGTGACAAGATTTCAGCAAATGGTAGCTTTGGAGCTGAAAATAGCTATTCTTATATTAGTTATTTTCTCTATTTGGAATGGGCTCTTGGAAATGCAAAATAAGGAATGTCCATGTCAAAATACTCCAAGCAGCACTTACCTTTCCTTGCTAAGAATGGGCAACATCCATCGTTCATTGCAAGTCCATGGTCAGGGGCTACCTTCTCACATGAAGTCAGTGACATGTCCATTGGAGTGACAGCAGCCTTGGGACAAGGAGACCATAGGCACAATCCTACAACTGCAACCAGGGCAGTAAACCTGTAGGGGTCCTGTATGTTTCATCTGGGAAATTCAGAGGTCTGCAACTCTTCATGCCTGCACTGTGACCAGAGACATATCAAGCATATTAGAGATACAGAAGGACAGTGACACACACCAGATGGATTGCTTTTGGTGGTGGGGACAATGCATGGGCAGCACCAGGACATTTAGCTGCTGCTCCAACTAGCTTGCAAATCATGTAGTGCTGCATTAGACAATACTGATGGTGGGGGAGGACCAGACGAAGTACCCATTACTGAATCCAAGCTGACTGTTCAGAAGCAGAAACGACATATTCACCTCAGCAACAGAAGCAACAGAAGGCGAGCAATCCAGAGACAGCTGCTGCATCGGCAATCATGAACAGAATCAGAATGGGCTTTGGAAGGGACAGAGCAGAAGCTCCCAAAGTGATGGCAATGGATGGCAAGGGCAGAGGGTGGATACATCTGTTTCTGGGCTTCATGTGAAAAGAGCCGTTGTATAATGCAGGGCAGATTTGCACACATCTACAGTGTTTTGTAAGGGTGATGTTTAATGTAGCACGGAGCATCCTTTGGATGCTATTTTTTTTTTTTTAAGTATTGAGAGAAGAGGCTGTCATGGGGGAGCCCATAGCAAAGAAGGACATCAGTGGGTGTAGGTGTGTCAACAAAAGAAAGGGACTGTCAGGGAGCATTGCTTAATGTACAGAACTAGTATCTGTTAGTCTTACCTTGAAGTGTTTTCTCTAAGAGAGAGAAAACATCTATTCACTCAACTTTTCTAAAAGCTCTTTTGAAAACTCTTGTGGAGTGTATATAATTCAGTGGCAGAAGCTTTGTGATGTGAATCTCATTACCCAAGGAAGAACTTGGCTTTCTGGACATGTCCTTCCATTCTGCTGCAGGTAGGGAGCTTCCACAGCCACATTTAAGAGGCAATGCTATAGTTGGTCTTCACTGAAGGTCTGCCAGATGGTCTCTCACTAGCTGATGAGCCCTAGAAAAATACTGTAAGAATGTATGGGGCTCAGCAGAGTTGTGAGCAGAGACATATTTGTCCACCTTTTTTTTAATCAGAAGATTGAGGTGTCTTTGTATTAACATTCCCCTCAAAAAAATGAGGGGAAAAGCCACTAAGTAACTCCCTCAAGACAGTCTTTTTGCCACTCTGTAGTATTTTGCCCTTGGAATTTTTCCAAAAGACTTTTCATGGTCCCCATTAAAGTAGTCTTTGATTCGTTTGAGTCTCAGGGTATTTCAGCCTGTGAAATAACTCAGTCTAGTTTTCATTTCAGGCAGCCAAACAAAATTTAGTAACACTGCAAATGTGTTTACTTTTTTGCTGATAAAGAGGTCTGGTCACACAGCCTCTTTATCAGCCTTGAACAATATTAAATGTCAGCAGTGAAAGACCACTCACCTGAACACAAGATCCAGGAAAAAGCATTCCCATCAGCAGAAGGTGAGAGGAGGATCTGGCCTTAATGTGCTGAAGTATCACAGCCAGCAAATTAATGGTTTTGATGTATCTATGGACAAGATTGCCCCTCACATGGGGACCCTTCCTGTAAGTGTCAGGGAATGCTCTGCATCTTACTGTCAGCTCAAACTGACTGCTGATCCTTGAGGAAGTTTAAAAAGGGACTGCAGCCCTGGAAGTTTACAATGATTGTCTGCACAGATTGGGGTTGTGGTTATTTCATACCTCCATCTGTATTTTATTGCTTTTTCCTCCTTTTTTTTTCCAGTCATTTTTTCTTCACTACTTTTGCTCTCATCCAAATCCCTCCTCATTTATGTGCCTTTGCAGATCTCTCCCCACTATGTGATGAGCTGTGTGCTTTTAACTAGTGATAGGTCCCTCAGCAAGAACTCGTGGGTCCCCAAAGCCTACTGGGATCAGACAGTTGCCTCTGATCTCTGGTAAAAGCTGTCGCTCTCCTTTTATCAAACAAGAAGAAAGGAGGCAGTGAGGAGTCTCATGGGCTGATGGGCTGGTGTTCTCCTTTGGTCTCTGAACAGCCACTCCTGTTTGGGAAAACAGTTCCTCAAAAAGAATGTTGCCACCTCTCTGTTCCCATAGCTCCCATAGTTACTGCTTTAACTAGGATGCTGTGCCTTTTTTCTGAACAGGAGAGATTACAAGATTAGGTTCCAATAAATTCCAAGAAAGGAGGCTTCAGTTAGAACAGAGAGACTCTTGATAACTACAAAAAAGTAGAAACAGAAGATTCATTACTTCAATAGTTGCTTTGGCACTTACAACACTCAGAGCACAGGGACAGAGGAACTGAGGACAGATGAGAAAAAAAACCCATGAGACAGAAACCAAGGAAAGCTGGTGTCAGCACAGCCTTGTACCCTAGTGTCTCTAGGACCACTTTGTAGCCCCAGTTCAAGAGGGACAGGGACTTACTTGAGAGAGTCCAATGGAGAGCTACAAGGATGATTAAGGGACAGGAACACCTGTCTTATGAGGAAAGGCTGAGAGACCTGGAGCTGTTTAGCCTGGAGAAGAGAAGACCGAGAGGGGATCTTATTAATATATACAAATATCTGAAGGGTGGGTGTCAAGAAGAATAGGCCAGTCTCTTTTCAGTGGTGCCCTGTGATAGGATGAGGGGCAATGGACACAAACAGGAAGTTCTACCTCAACATGAGGAAAAACTTCTTTACTGTAAGAATGATGGAACACTGGAACCAGCTGCCCAGAGAGGTTGTGGAGTCTCAGTCTCTAAAGACTTCCAAGATGCACCTGGAAGCGTTTTTGTGTGATCTGCCCTAGGTGGTCTTGCTCTGGCAGGGGGGTTTGACTCAATGATTTCCAGAGGTCGCTTCCAACCCCTACCATTCTATGATTCTATTACTCTATTTCATCCCAGATTGCAGGCACGCCAAGTATGCAACTGTGTTGTCACAAGACCATTTTAAAAGCAATAAAGAAGACAATGAGGATCTTCGGCCATTACTGTCACACAATATGTGGATCAATTCCAGACTGAGTCAATATGTGTCCAACTTCAGTATTTCCCCTGTGAAAAGCCCCAGATGTTAACTTCTGGCTGCTTCTGAAATCTAGAGCATAAACATTCTCTCTTTTCCTAAGTTAATAAGTTTTTCATTGTGAGTCACTGAAAGCATTAAGGATGTCTTTATTCTATTTTATTCATTTACTTATTGAGAGGTTGCAGTTACAGACATCAACAAATCTGTTGCACTACTGATAACTTATGATGAATGAAGAGACACGTACTATGCTTAAATGGCTTTTGCTCTTTAAGGCTTTGTACAAAAATAAATTTTATGCTGTTTTTAAGATCTGACTGGCAGTTCCAAAGCTGCGGGTTTCCTGATGAAAGAATGAAGTTCACACAACTAGATAGCAACTCCCCTGCACCATGCATTTAAAGAATGTAACTATTTAAATGAGCTGTCATTTAAGTATGATCCTTTGAGTACATAGAAATTGTAATCTACCCTGCACAGTGACCAAACTAAATGATCATTACTGGATGCAGTTGAAGAAGCAAGGAAGAGTGATAAATCACCTTTGTGGCAAGGAAAGCAACCCCTCAAGCTGAAGACACCAAGCCTTCTGCATAAGCAGCACACCATTTAATGTCTCCATAGTACTTCATCATGCATATCCTCTAAAACTGTAACACACTCAAGACAGGCCTTGACAAAGCACTGAAGTAGAAATCACTATGAGAGCCAGGCACTGACACTGTCCAAGAATGCAGGGACATTTTAGAGACTGTAATAGTGTTTAGTGCTAAATGCCACCTTTCTCAAGCAGCTCTGAATCCTTTGCACTGTGGAGCTCAAGGATACCCAGTAAAGGAGCCTTGCCTTATGCCGTGCCTTCCTCACAAGACTAACTTCCTCCGTGTATGCACAGGAGACATCTGACACTTCAAAGCCCTAGGGACTTACTACACAGCTGCAGACTGACTTCATGTGATGCAGGCGTTGAGTTTCAGGTGTATCCACCTCATCATGCAGCTGAGCTAGGCTGAAGCTGGTTGCTCTTAACTGCTCTGCCTGTCACAGCCCAACCAAAGCAAGCAGCCTGGCAAAAGCAGAGACAGATATATTTTTGCATGGCTTCACCAGCTTTGTTTTTCTCATCCTCAGTTTCTCACAGTTCCTCAAGATTGTGAGCAACTGTGGACACAGCTCATGGCTACAGGTTGTAGGCTTAGAGAGGAATTTCCCAGCAGCTCAAATCCTGCAGCTGACAAGTCTGCTCTATAAATAAGTGGCAGTTTTTCATCCTGAGCTTAAATTAGAGATGAACATTCTGAAACACCTCCTGTGAACCTTCAGTACTGATAGGAAGTGTACATTTACTTGTCTAACCTACCTCAAATTAAACTCCTCCTGCCCATCTAACTTCTTTCCATTTGGAGGAAAAATTGTGACACTGAATCAGACACAGAAAAAATATGGAAGTACTCCATCTAAAGTTTTGTCTTCAGTTTGAATTCTCAGAGAATTATGGAGGCATCTGTGCTCCCTTGGTAGGGTTTGAACAACACTGTCCCATGGTGCTCACGTGCATGCTGCCAGAATGCAGCCAATCCACCATCACACAGATACCTCTGCTTTTCCCACCTTTTCCACCTACTGGGAAATGAACCCATCAGACTCTCAGAAAGCATCAGCCAACTCAGGCTTCATTAAAAAAAAACAAATTAGTTAAAAAATGAAAGATGAGGCAGTAACTTCCCCCTTATGCCCACCAGGCAGGCTGGTGCTTACTGTCCAGTTCACCATTGATGTAGAAGTGCCAGATCCAAATCCTTCCCCTACACCTCACAAGAAATCTCAGTATAAACCTAGACTTTCAGCAAGAATATCCTGATTGTTAGATCATATATTCGTGTCTCTTGTTGGAACTTCTCCACTTTGTATACAATTATCCAATGCCTTTTGAGCAGAACTTTAAAGTCTGCTCTCTGCACTTCCAGCATCTTCTTGTGGTGTATCTCAGGTACCATAATCTACAAAACAGTGTCTGCAGAAAATGTGTCTGCCCAAACAAGTATTAATAGTGCATTAAAATATATTTGATTGCCCTAATGGAATTTGCCATAGACCCTCTGATGCATCAGTGCAGGAAAACAAAACAAAACAAAACAAACACCTCAACACCACTTAAATAAAAGTGCTTTTGGCTTCTATTTACAAATTTCTGAGCATCTGCAGCTTTGTTTATTCTTTTTTCAATTTTCTTTTTTTTTAGACTGAGGTAAAGTTTCAAGAGAAGGGATCCCCGTATGCTACTACAGAGATCAATGACAGTACCAACACATCTTTCCCCCCCCCCCAGCTCTATGATTTCCAGATAAAGCAACTTACTAAGCTCTTTCTGTCTTAAGCTCATGGTGAACTTTCTAAAACCATCAGAAAGATATCAAGGTATCACAATTCTTGTGTATTCTTCCATATTCTGTTGAGAGCTTTCATATTCAAGAAAGATGTTTTAAGATTTTCCCCATCACCTATTTAACTCCCTTTCCAGTGAACACACCCTCAAATGAAAGCAAGGATTTTGTATGTTCTTAAAGTAATAATGGGCATTTTACTTCATGGTAGTATTAAAAATTGCATCTGTTTCAGCTTATTTAGTAGTAAATTTAAATCATATATTCCCTTATGGAGGTTAGGTCACCTCAGCAAACACAAATTTTACCTCTTCACCTTCTGCTGTTCATGGATTTTCTTTCAGAAGTATTATCTCCATTGCTGGCTCTATATCTGTATCCAGCTTGAAATTAATAAATATCCCGTTTCCTTTCATGCTGGCAGTTCTTTAAGCTTTTGCTACAATGTTGACAATGATTCTTATGATATCTTTTCTGAGGTAATATTGTTGCTGCTATCCTGGGCAACCCCGTGCAAAGCAAATCAACACAATTTAGTTCTTGGATGTCTGTTGCAAATACTAGTCACTGCCTGGGGTTGAGTGGTTTGATAGATGTGCTGGTTTTTTGTGGCCTCAACCTTCACATTGATCCTACCTTCCTGTCCCAGATATTTTTTTATTATTTTGTTTATCTGTCATACATTTACAGCATACATACATACATACATACATACATGCATACATACATACATACAGCAAAAGTCTTCAGCCTCTCTAAGGTTCAAATTGTAGTGGGCTAGTCACCTCCCTGGTTAAATAGGTGTCAGTTTTTCACTTTTATATTTATTCAGATGTGGAGTTTGGATAAAAATATATCAATCTTAACATTTCTGAGTTGTTTTATAGGTAAATGTTTGCAGAAAAAAGACCCTTCTCATCCTACACAAAGAGATACTCTTGCAGTTCTTATTAATGGAAGTACAGTGAATCTCCATCCTTGAAGGTATTCCAAAGTCAGTTGTATAGGTCCACCACAAGCCTAATATAACTTTAAGGGTGGCCTTGCATTGAGCAGGAGTTTTGACTAGATGTCCTCCAGAGATCCCCTTCAACTTTATTATTCAATGGATACATAGGATTAGCATGATATCCTTATAATACTGTTTTTATTATTGTAATTTGCCCTCTCTTGGGAAGTTTGCTGTAAAATGAGCTGTGAACCTGGTGTTTATGCAATCACCAGAGAAGGAGGGATTACCTAACCTTCATAGCAAAAGCAGAGGTTGCATAAGCTTCCCAGCAGTTTTTACAAACTTCAATTTGTAAATTTCATATTCTTTCTTCCTGGTTA
This sequence comes from Apus apus, assembly GCF_020740795.1. Classification (NCBI taxonomy): domain Eukaryota; kingdom Metazoa; phylum Chordata; class Aves; order Apodiformes; family Apodidae; genus Apus; species Apus apus. The sequence goes on along the minus strand of NC_067283.1, from coordinate 22,607,805 downwards.
AGGAGGGCCTGGTGTACTACTTGTGTTGTAGATCAGTGTCCTGAACATATGATAACCTAAGATCTACATGTTGCTTGCAATCCTTGCTCTTTTAAGTGGTGAATCACTCAATAAAATCCAAATGTGTAAAAAGAAGTATGTGCTGTTGAGGAATATTTTTTTCCTGAAGCCTCTGTGTTCCTCTATAGCTACCTCTGGGTGTGAGAGCTTCCAGCCTACATTCTCCTGCTGTCCATAGGGCCCTGCTCAGCCAAATTAGCCAGCATCTTTCCTTCAGCAGCACTCTCCTCTTACCCTCTTCCCACTGGGGGTTCTGTCTCTGCTTGCCAGTGTTTTGGGATGTTCATAACTTTTGTAGCAGAAAGCTTTTCCAAAAGGGAGAGAAGTATTAAAACTTCTCTGGTGGACACAGACGAAGGTGCAGCTGGTGACAATAGACCCACACATCCACACCCATTGACGGGAAACACTACAGTAAAGTCTAGTTAGAAAACAACCACCAAATGCAACCATAGCAGATGCTGTCAGATACCAATACATCACAGCACCTAACACAGTTGACCCCCATCTTCTAGCCCATCTTTCTTCAGCATTATTTAATCCTCCTTCAGGATTCTCAGTGTTTCTTTTGTATATGGTTAGATGGGCACTAGCAGTTGGCTACTGCTTGGAGGATAAAGCAGGCACTAAGTCTGAACAGACTGGAGCAGTATAAAACAGAGATTACAGAAACCATTCCTACTCTTCTTTATAACCTCAATGGATAAATTTAATAAATATGATTTCCTGGGGTGGTGACATTGATCCTATCAATAAATTTCAGTAATGGGAAATGTACTTTGTTTAACTGTCCAACTTTGTAGAAGAGTGATGTTCAGCAACCTCACTACAAATACATGTCAGGGAAAAGACAATAAAAGCACCACCCAATTATTTTAGGAGAGTGTTTGTGCAACTAGGAAAACACCTACATGAATTACAAGGCAAAGGCTGAAATATAATATTATAAGGCTGAAATAGCAAAGCCATAAAAATAAAGGTCAGCTGATGAGTACATTGCATGCATGATATCCACCAGCTGAAACTCTTTTTATGCTGCATTAACTTTCTCTCAATTCTGTTGCAGGATTTATGCTTTTTAAACATGCAACTGTATATAACTGACAAATTACTTAAATGTGTGGTTACTTATTTTGCTGCCAGTTAAGGATAAGCAGTACTTTGGGTTGCAGGATGCTTGAATTAAACTGTCTTACTCAAACGACTCACTTAAAATGTAATGGTTAGTTGAACCTTTTGCTAATTCTACATTTTCTCCCTCTGTTTCAGGTTCCTTTGCATCCTACTCTCACCACGTAACTTATGTTTGACTTTTCTTCCTAAGGATAAGGAAAACCTTCTAGTTTTCAGGGGGCACAGGTGGCTGTAGTAGCAGCACAGAAAGAGCTGCAGAAATGTAAGATCTCAAGGGATTACTTCAAACACAAGTAATATCTTCAGTCATTTTAATCAAGCAATAAGAATTGTGATAAACATTGTCATAACTTTCCACATTTTTTTAATAATTGTCCCTCCTGAATGGATGTTCTCTTTGAGGAAAGAACCTCATAGCCTCTTACTTTGCAAGCGGTGTGAAATATGTTGATTCCTGTTGACAAATCTTTTCAATAAACATAAACCAAATGACATCACAGTGTGTCTTTATTCACTGCAGGAAATTCCAGCGTCTCTGAGAACCAAAAACCCAGTTAGACTCTTCAGAATTCCCCATGTCCTAGCGTGAAACTTTTTCTACAGTCCAAAATTCATGACAGCCTCAGGCCTCTTTTCACTTTTCACTTTCTTTTCCCTACTTTTCACTTGCTCTTACTAACTTTCTCTCCAAGCAATGTTCTGTATTTTGTAGCTCTTCAATCTTCAGTACATTATTTGTAGTCCTTTACTATCCAGCCATCCGTGGGCTCACTGACATAGAGAATCCTGTAATTAACAGGCAGAGACAGAATTTTAAAAATATTAAAACTTTAAGGTCTACTATCTTACAACAAAGATACAGTTTTGTCCCAACTAATTAACAGTGACACTAAGAGTGCTACACAGTAGCTAAATTGCAAGCTGTTTCGCCTGTGCTAATTGCTCCATTGGCATTATTTATCTGTCCTACATTAGTTTAAGGAAGAATAGTTTTTATTCTTTGGATTTCAATGAAGACTGTATCAAATAGAGCTACTTTCATTTCCTTTGCCACTTCTCCTTGATGTTGCAAAAAGACCAATTTGAAAAGAAAGGAGAACACAGTAAATTTTGGCTCAGTGGGAGATGCACTCACAGTTGGATCCCTTCTTTTTAGATTTCCCATAAATGCATAAGTATGCTGCCTACTGCATTTTCCTAATGACAGAAATTTAAAGACCTAGACAACAATCAACACTACAGGGGCAAAACCAGTACAGTTTTTTTACCACAGAAATAAAATCAAAAGCTGGATCTGAAGAAATAATTTTTTTCAACTTTTCTTAATTTCAGTTTTTACCACGTTTGCTTATCATTGATTAAAACAGAACAAAACAAAACAACAAAAAAATACAGGCCTCTCAATTTATTACTGAATATATCAGATAATTTTTTGATTAAGCATTGATAACAAATAGCTAAAGTGGTGCTCTTCTTAGTGAACATGATATCCATATGAGTAGCATGTTGACAGAGCACAGTGAACTCCAGGTAGGTTAAATGATGTCCTCAACCCCCAATAAGGAATACTGCACATACAGAATGCAAACACTCTTCACAACTCCCACAGGCTGCAGTAAATTTTCTAACATTTTATGAGATTACATTATTGAGTGTCCAGTTAATGCCTTGACCTCCAGTGGGGCAAAATTAAGGTAAAACAGAAAATACATATTCAAATTAAGGAGCATCCAATCTGCACAGCCATGACTAGTTGAAGGTGAAGAAGAGACAGCACTAAGATTATGATTTTGGAGGAGGCTTTTTTGAAAGATCAGGACAGGGTGGTGTTGTCCAAATGGGATCAAATAGATACCTTAGAGATTTTGTGAGGAAGCAAGAGAAAAAAATGATCATGTGCCCCTTTTGTTTCTCTTTTTTCAATTAAAAGTAATGTGAGATGAAAATTTGAAGAAGAGAGTTTTATGTTTGCCATATTTTTTGCCGTATTAAAGACCTTAGTCTTTAATGAGGATAAGGATGAGGATAAAGGTTTTCTTTAAGGAATTAAGAAGGTGGTCAATGCACTCAAAGCACCGTTCTCTGCTCACACCCCTCTAGATTTAAACATTGATACAGAAATCACTAATGCAATGCAGAGATAACAAATGTCCGTCAACTAAAGAAAATTACAGGGACATCATCACAAAAATACAGCCTCAGCACAGAGGGGTATCATTATTTTCAGACTCTAGCAACCTCTGCTCGAAAGAAATATAACCAGAGTCAGACCTAATTTACAATAGTGAAAATCCATGTTGAAGTCAATGATTGATTTTAACTAATTATTCTGAATGGGAGTTAGAATCCATTCCAAGCCTATAATTTCTCCTCATGCCAGAAAAAATGTAGTATAATGGAATTAGGTATCACAAGACTGTGACCTTACAATTCTCTGAAAGACTGGATAATGAAGAAATGTCTGTAAGAAAAAAAATTCTCAACTTCTAGTCTGGACAGTGATAAGCAGCTGGACAACTATCACCACCTCCATGTTCTCTCTGGTGCATGAAGCCTTTCCACTGGAAGGTGTACAAACCCATGCATTCACAAGACAGTAGTAGTTGCAAACTCTTCTTATTAATTATGAAAGATATAAAAATATTTCAGACTTCTTGTAAAAACAAGATTTTTTTAATATAAATCAAGGGGAAATATGTAGAGCAATGCTATTTACGTATCCATTTGCAGTTATTCTTGAAAGATAAACCAACATTCACATTCTCGGATAGGTAAAGGGAATCCCATTATAATCCCTTTTAAATGAGGGGGAAGGAAACACCAGACTTACAGTCTTTCTCCATGCTCTTTTGTGCCCTCCCTAACATTAGTGCTGAATCTGCTCAGAGTACCACACAGACCAATATATTTCTATTGACAACATGTTAAGGTTTGACTTTCTGAACAAGAAAATTGCTCCTTCAATCTACGTTATTCATAGTGAGAAACACTGTATTGTTATTGTTTTGGCTGCTTTCATAATTTTTTACATTCCCAGCAGAAGCACAACAGGATGCATTAGTTAGGCAATATGAATGATTCACCGTTTCTTAGGTGTTATTACAAAACCTGAATTTTGACATCCTTTACTGCAGAGTTTTCTTCATGGTTTTAGTGCTCCAGAGATTTTGTTGTAACAAAAATAAACATTAGTTCTTTTTGAAATTCACATTGTTGTATATGCAATTTTTAAAAATAACTGATAATAATATATCAGAGACATGCAACAGATTCTAACAGTGTCTTACAATGAGACCTTTTGCTCTGTCCAGTCTCAGGGACCTAAAAGTCTTTCAAATTGCAACAAATTCTTTTTTTCGCACTCACAGACACCTTCCTACAGAGCACTATAGAAAACTCTACATCCATTGCAGCTCAGCAGAGCAGCTTTTTACAACTCAAAGCAGCACTGAACTGTAGTTACAAGCACTGAAGAAGGTGCAGGGGGATTTATGGATGCCAAACATAAAGTAAGATACTCTGAGATGAACTGGAAGCAATGCCTGCAGTTAAGATCTTGTGTCAGGCTCCAGATTCGATTTCTTATAGTTTAATTTAGTCATTGGTTGGAGGTTTTCTGTCCCAGATGCCTATCTATAGTTAAAGTTTCAGGTCAATTGTTTTCCACTGTTTCCAGACCAAGGGCACTGCTAGTGAGGTGAATGAACTGGCTTCAGACAGTCTGAGAAGTCACCACTCCAACAGGTTTCAGTTACCACAGCTGCAGCCAAAGAACTCTTGCACCATCAGCTACTGCTAGGAAGGCTCACACAGCCATGATAAGGCAATAAAACCTTCAGCTCCACAGATCTGATCACAAATGTTTGAAAACAAGCATGAGGGGGAGCCACTGAAAATGACAGTACGCCTGTGAGAACACAAAGCTTAACCAATTCAGGGTAAATCTTATTTGCCATAAAATTACAATGACCCAGGGTAAAAAGTGAAGACAACCTTGGGAAGGATCCATCTGGGGGAGGAAAGAGCTGAGGACTCAGAGTGCTGAGTTACAGGCTGCTCTGTTTGGTTCTTGAGACACCTTCTGTGCACTTCAGAGAAGAGGAAGCCAGGACCTCAGGGCACAAAAATGTCTGTACGGGAGCAGGGAAGAACAGGGAAAGTAGCTGGGGAGACAAAAAAAAAAAAAAAAAAGGTGATTTATATATAGAGTGGAATAGGTGGCTGATTTTTGAGGTAGAGAAAAAAACATAGAGAAGGTCTAGAACTAGGGGACTGGAGATCCATTGGGATGGCAAAGGGATAGGTTGGAGGCAGTGTGGTGAAGAGTGCCAGGGTAGAAGTCTACAGAGTGATGGGAGGAGGGAGCAGAGCAAGACACAGAGCACAGGATACTCCTCTGAAAGCTTGAACCATGCACAGTTGTTCTGAGTATTTTCATTTCTCTTCTGTATCGTTTTTCCTAGCCAGGCTAGATAAGCAAAAAGTCTGCCATACCACACCATGTGTGTCTAACCTGAAGGCCAGTCATCTGAAATCTGTCACAGAACTGTGAGTTCAGCCAGTGTCTGGGAGCTGCACTGCACGGTTCTTCCTTGTGAGGGTCTGCTATCACCCTGGCACTCAGAATATGAATGGATTTTACGATGGCTAAAGGACAAAGGAGGATGCATTTACATTGGCATACAATTTACATACAATGTTTCATGACTGAATTTCTGTGTCTTCAGATTGGTGGGGTTTTCAATTTAGTTTGTTTAGCTGGTTAGGTATTAAAAACCCAACAAGACCAGAAAGAAAGCAAAAAAAATTCAGTCATTATCTGTACACGGGATGAACAAGGGCTGCTGTGGGAGAAAGGAGGATGGAGTTCAAGGAAGTTACATGCTGCATAAATTCAAAGCAGATGGATTTATTTTGTGAAGAAAACTTCTCATCTAGCATTTTCCAACTTTCCCAAGTTTAGTATTACCTTACTGGGTAGTGGAATAAGGGGATTATGCAAACTGTGATGCACAGGCCACTGGGGTCATATCCTCACCTCTCTCGGTTATTTAACTACTGCAGAATGAAGTTACGAGCTCCCCAGTTTTAAGCATTGCTGGGAAACACTTCCCTTCATCTGCAAAGTCATCATTGGTGAGAGGTGCAGTCGCTTTTGAGACTTAAGAACTGAGTGGTCTGCAAAGCCAGGCGTCTCATCTCCAGCCTGGCAGGTCTGGTTTAAAAAGTGCCAATCTAAATGCTGGAGCAGACTGAGTGACTGCTGAAAAACATGACAGGACCCAAAGAGTCTGTCTAATGTCACAGGAGACTGCAGAGCAGAAAGCTATTTTTGGAATTAATCTTTCTTGTGCAGCAAATAAGTACTTTTCATTTCTTCAACTGCTTTCATAAGCAATTTCTTACCAGCACAGGGTTTGATCTGTCAAATAATATATATATCTACCTGTCTAGGTTCCATTTTTGTTGTTTTTCAGGGCAAAGAACTGAAGGGGATCTCCTGAGCTAGTGTAAATTCTCATTTTATTATGGAACTAATTTAATTGATGGTTGAAAACTGAAAACTACTTGGGATCCAGCATTTGGGGCATTCTTGTATCTATGACTTGAAAAGCTCAGAGAAGGCACAAACCTGAAAATAACTCAATAGTAAGACACCTCAAAACCCAGATTGGTTAGGTTTTTTTTGCTTGGAAATGATCATTTGGACTTTTTCCATGCCCATAAGCAAAATTTAGGAAAGCAGTCAAACACATGCGCACAGCTCCCATTGAAATTGCTAAGCATTCCATATGCTTGGTGAAGGGTAAATCATTTTCTGAGAGTCTCAGAATGTTTTATTTGCAGATGTGCTAGAATCCATATGACCACTATGTGCAGACATTATTGCATTTTATTCCCCTTCAAATGCAAGTAAATTTAGAGAATTAAATTGGTAACAGAAGCTCAGCAACAGCAGCCTTATTTTGTGTTCTTCCAACTCAAACATGACTGCCACAAAAAACTGAATCATGAACTGATGCTTTCATAAATTGTGAGCTATGTGCTCTTAGTATTTCAAAAGTGAATTTATAAGTATTTGCAAATGTAGCAATTGTACATGTCCAATAATTTTCTTTTGGCATTTAAAATCCATATTCCAGTATTAGCATCATGATCTTGCATGGGTCCTGGGTGTTGGTCTTTGGAGCATGTTCTTATCATGACAATGGTTTAATGATGGCTTGATATATATAAAATACCTTGAACATTTTATAGTATCATCATGCCATCTAGAGGTGTCAGTACTGAGACTCCCACTTATCTTTGTGCCAGAGAAAAGCAACATAGTTAAAACTATAGTGGGATGGAGGCCTTTAAAGACAGCCTTTCCCTAGGTATGGTGCCGGGTCTGTCCTGGGGAGTGTATCTGGTGATTCAGGTCCCACATGGAGGTAGCAGTGGGAAGTAACCCTCCTATATAGTGAACCTTCAAGGGTTCTGCATTTGCAGAACTTCTGATTCCAAGCCAATAATACTGACTTCTTTCTTACTCTTCATATCTCATATGAAGCCTCTCAGCTGATCAGAAATCAGGCTGCCCAGTTGTATCTGGACGGGAACAGGGAACACCCAGCAACTAGCACTGAGTGGCACACAGACCCCATCTAGGGTCAAGGAGAGGGAAGGGAAGTCTTTTCTGGGAGCCTTCGTGCCAAGACACATGACAAAAGAATGGTAAATATGCTTGCAGTTAATGAGAAACTCCTTCAGTGAATTAACACACACCTCCTCAGCTACAGCCCTCACTACAGAGAGAGGCCAGGAGGGACAGAAAACTCAGAAACATGAAATACGCAGTTTCCAAGGAACTTCCTATCTGGAAGATGGATCATGGACCTTCTACATCCAAATAGTCTACCTCACCAGCTGTAGAAGTGCTGCAGGACCATTCCCTATAGTTTTGTGAGTGCATGAATTCTGCCTGAGCTCACTTGCAGCACTCACATCTCCCTGTACTTACCTTTGATGTCCCCTGCACAGACCTTCTTCCCAGCTAATGCCTAAGCTGATGGTAGAGACTCCAACAGGGTCTATATCCATTACCTAGTTTCTTCCTCTCATTAAACACATGGAAACATAATATTTGAGGCTGGTCTACCAGATTTGGTTGCAATTAGGCCACGGGTTCCAGCACTGTTAGCAAAGCACAGGAAATGATATTGCATGAGACTCATTAGGAAATGTTAGTCATTAGGAAACCCATCGCTCATTCACAAAAGAATAATAAGTACTGGGCAATCTGTTGCTTTTCTACCCAGCTCCACTAGAAACTGTGCTGCATCTGGCACTCCTTATTCACCTGCCTATGAAGTCCTGCAGAAGAACAAACACTGTAAGGATTAAGGCTGCTTGAAGCAGTAAGATGAGTCAGGTCCATTTCAAAAAGGAAAAACTAAAAGAGACAGCCAGCCTTGCATTAACCACATGCTCCCCATCTGCCTTGGTCCCTTGATTTCTCAATGCTTTCCTTACTTCCCTGAAATAACAGGTCTCTGAATGGGAATCAAGTATATCTCACAGAATTAAAGAACCATGGGGTAATTCAAGCAGGAGGGGCCCCAGGAGGTCTCTGGTCCAACCTCCCACTAAAGTAAGGGCAAGAGTAAGATTAGAACAGCTTTCTCAGGACATTGTCTAGTCAGATCTTGAAAACCTGTAAGGACAGAGACAGCACAATCTCTATGGTTGAACTGTTCCACAGTTTGACTGTTCCTATGGGGAACAAGTTTCTCCTTGCATCTTGTCTGGATTATTGTTGTTCGATTTACACTCTGTGTCTCTCATCCTCCCACCATGCACCTCTGTGATGAGGCTGGCTCTGTGGTTTTATAACCTCCTTGTTAGTAGAAGGGGGCTTTTGTCCCTCCTGAAGTCATCTCATCTGCAGGCTGAAAAAGCACTGGTCATTCAGTTCCTCCCCATAGGTCAAGTGCTCCAGACCTGACCACTCTAGGGGCCCTCTGCTGAATGTGTTCCTATTCATTGATATCTTTCTTCTGCTGAGGCCTCAACACTGGCTGCAGTAATCCAAATGCAGTCTAACAAGTTTAGCTCATTAGCAAACCTCAGCATTTGTTATAAATGTATTACATTTGTTAGCATTTTTTACAGTATTTGCTTTTATTATCTCATTATTTCTCTTTAACTGAATAGCAGGAGATATACATTCCATACATGTGTGCAAACTCTCTTTTCCTTAATAAAGAGAGCAAACCTAAGGAAAAAAAAAGGACTACTGACAAAGAGGCTGCTGTTGGAAACTGACAAGAGAGCCACACTTATGTTTAGTTATGATTCAATGATTCTTTTACCTTCAGGTGATTCTCGTCCTGTTTTTAAAGATACAAGAACAGTAAATTAAGTAAGGGTATTGCATAGCAAAACTACTGAGAAAACCAGAAATATCTTTTCCCCATAGCAAAAATCTATTGCTCAGTTTACTTGACACCTCCTATTACATGTAGAACCTCTTCCTGAATTCGCTGTTCTGTCTACTGCTCTATTTCTACATCTAAAAATACAGAACAAGCAAATATCAGTATTGAAAGATTATATGGAAAAGGAAGTCTCAGCTCAGTGCCCTTACAAAATTAGAATCAAAGACGCTCTGGAAACAACCCTCATCACTAGAAATATATGTCAAAAGTAGTAATTAGTCCTGTAATTACCTTACAGGCTTGGCGTCTGTCTTATGTAAGCATCTAAGCCCCACGAAAACAGGTCAGCATGACTTCAGTTGACACTTACAAATACATGAGACTGGAAGAGCCAACTCAGAAACTCAGAAAAATACCATGATAGCTACAATTACTTTCACTTGGACAGCGCTACATGGGATGCTGATGTTTTCACCATTTTTACCCTTCACTAATCTCCCAAAACCATCTGTGTATGTTATCCAACTATTCCTCCAATGTAAAATTCACAAGCTGTTTTGGAAGCAGGAAGGTGCTGGAATAGGTTGCCTAGGGATGTCGCTGATGACCCCTCCCTGGAGGTGTTCAAAGCCAGGTTGGATGATGCTTTGTGCAGCCTGGTCTACTGGGAGGTGTCCTTGCTTACAGCAGGGAGGTTGGAACCTGATGATCTTTAAGGTCCTTTCCAACCTTCACCATTCTATGATTCTATTAATTACTCCATTGCCAGCCATGTCTCTTACCAAAAACAGTCATTTTAACTGTGCTTTGTTCTATATTTGGTGTTCTTGGAGCACTAAGCACTCACCTCCACTATGGTGGGAATTGGAGTGGTTGCACAGCCACCATGGGCCCCACCCAGGAGGCTCTCTGCCCATGCCATGGTAGGCATCATGACAGACGTGAAGTGCTGAAGCTACTACCTGCACCTGTGGCTCAAATTCTTTGAGATACACTGGTGTCTCCCAGCTGACAGGTGTGTTAACAGAAATCAATGACTGTAGCATCATAGTTTGCAGCCTAGCATAGTAGAGGTAGATGGACTCTGATTTGGGTTTACCTGGAAGATGGACTCCTGTGGTGGGGTAGGATATCCTTCAGCAGGGCACAGCTTCCCTTCTTTGTGCCACATTCACCACAGTCTCAGGAGGAAGGGTAGACTCTGCCTGAGCATCCATATCCCATTTTAGTTTTCCTCTGTGGATGTATGTGCTTCTGTCTCTGAGCGAGCACCCAGTTAGTTTTGGCTAGTGAGGAGAGTTTAGAAACACCTTTTGTCTTTTCCTTTCCCTGTAGGGAAAGAATCAGATAAAAACAGCACCAGACCTGATGCCAGAACAGATCTGTCTTCTAATCGCTGAAATTTCCAGCCTCTTAGAACTATGAAACCAGATGCTTTAGAGAAACAATAGCAATAACAATTTTATCTGTATTGATTTTATCTCTATTCTGTTATCACTATTCTTAGTCATAAATATTTACAAAAGCCTTGGAAATATGCTGTAATGTGTTGCTGGTTGAGACTGCCTACTTTATAAAGAAAAGTTCAGACTTTAGTCTGTATATATTAATTTCAGAATTACTCATTTACTCCCTGTCAAGATTATCAGCTGCTTGCCTCCCAATATGGAGGTGAAATTTTCCAAAAACTAGGCACAGGACTGCTGGGTTTGTTCTGTTTCCTGAAAATCAGCTGCTTCTTTTGAGGAACACAGAGAAGTCAAAACCGCTGAGACCTCAAAATTGTCCATGAAATTTAAGAGGGTTCTGATATATTTTTTTATGTGTGTATATATATATTAAAAAAGAGATTATTCATATGTATATGTATCATGATATCTTTATTAAATGAATGATACATTTATTAGAATGTGAATGCATACTTCTCAAGACAATTTATGGTCCTTTCACTTCTTAACAATGGAAGCTCATTTAATTTCAGTTTTTACAGGATAGGCAGTTATAGTGTTTGGTTTCCTATTTCATAAGCTAATGCTAAGCTTTCCAGTAAGTGTCTGCCTTGTGAGTTAATCTTGCACTCATTATCCACACCAGCAAAAATACACCCTTGTGACTGAAAGAAATGGCACCTTAACAGAAAATAGAAAAGAAAAGCTGCTGCCCACAGTGCTGAGAAGGAACAACCTGAGCACAATACTCCTTAAGGACTTGTTTGAACTGATACATAATGACAACCTCCATCAAAACAAAGATAATGTCATAGAGCTCAATAAAACAGGAATAGTGAGAGGATGTAGTAGTATTTGCAGTAGTAAAACTGTGTTTCTGACTAAAGCCTGAATAAAGAACATACTAATAAAATCAAGGAAAGAATTAATGGGATCTTTTCTTCTAAGCAAACCCCCATTTTTTTTGCTATAACGATGAGCAATCAACTGAAGGAAAAAAACAATTACACTAGCCCTTACATGGTGCATCAAAGATTTTATAAAGAATAATTTGCATTCACAGAGCAAGGAAACTAGTGGGAAACCCAGTGTGTTTCCACAGGCACCACCAAACTCGCTTTGCAGCTGACCTGCTAATCCTCTGTTCTTTGTGACTGATCTCCCCATGCATGCCACTCACATTAACCATCACTCAAAGACACTTGTAAGCGCAGAAGTCCGATGGTAACAGCCCAGAAACTCACAGGTCTGTGACCCTACTCCTTGCTGCTTGTCCAGGCCTGACCTGCTGTCCTGCACAGGAGGGCACTGTTGTACAGTACTGACTGAAGATAGGCACTGCTATTTCTCACAAAGCCAAAAAAAAAAAAGGCTGTAACAAGGCCCTCTGTACCTACATACTTTTGCTGAAGTGACTACAGTGAGTCTTTCCCCTGCACTACTGGCACCCCACGATCCTGCTGCTGGGCATAACCACGTCCCCAGAACAAGGGCAGGCCAGCGGCAGCATCAAGTGGTGCTCAGTTCCCCTTCGTCTGCCCTCGCCTCACCGTGCTCACAAAGTTCACGGGTGCTTACAAAGGTGAACTGAGACCTACGTGCTCACCAAAACGTCACCTGTCAAGATGTGAGCTTTTTCTTTGGCTCATTCCTGATTTTCAGTGTAGAGCCCTCTTCCTGCTCAGCCTTTATCACAAGCTCCATCCTCCAGCCCTGCTGGCAAAGGGAGAGTCGATAGCGTGTGTAAAGTTAACCGCCAGGAGCTCTCTCACCAGCTGACAGAAAGGAATCAATATAAACACAGTGTTTGGCTGCTTCATTTATTGCTGAATATTAAAGTCCAACTTCCATTCATTGAGTGCACTTTTCGAAACTTTATTTTGAATTGTCTGTTGCTATGCATACAAGAAATATAAATTATCAGTAAGAGTAGAGTAGCCCGGGAAAACATGCTGCACTTGACTGAAGTATTGCATTTTTCTGCAAACGCGCCTTTTACTCTCTTTTCCTGTCTTATCTACACTGTAATCCTTTTATCTTTGTCAACACAATGTTTCTATGAGAGTTACATCCATTAAAATAATAAAATCTCTTTGTAGAGAGAGACTCTAGTGAAACAGTAATACCAGAGAAGACAAAGTGCTGCAAGAGCTCAAGAAACGTTGCCATATTTTCATGTCAGTAGCTGCTAAATTCATGAACTGTTACCCCTGTAATGTGTCAAGTCTCTCATTTTCTGCAAACCTGACCCATGTAGAAAGAAAACTTTGTGTGTTATGTGTGATTAAAAGTCAAAAGACAAAGCTTTCTGTGAAGATCCCCCTGATATGAGTTTTCCAAAAACCCTTTCATATTGTGAATCCTACCTCACGAACCTGCCCATACTTGTCCCCCTGGTAAGTGCAGGGTGCTACCTTTTGTAAAACAAGCTCCTCTACGAGCAGCACACAAAGGGTGTCAACCTTCAGATGTGTCCTGTGTTCTTTGCAGCCACCAGTTAGCCACATAACTAGAACTGCTTGCTCTCTTCTGGCTCTCTTCTGGTGTGACTTCTTCCCTTTATGGCCTTTGGGCATCCATCTGAGCAACAATACAGTACAGTAACACCCAAGGTATTAATTTTCTCCATCATTGTTTATGGCCTTTCCCTTAGAAGCCCTATCCCTATACAGAAGTTATTTTTACCTTTTTTTTATTTTTCCACATAGATGGAAATACAGGAAGAAAAGGGAGCCCTTCCCTGGTCTGTGCAGATGTTCCTCCCAGCCTTACAGTCAAAAGCACAAGAGAATAATCATTTAAAAGTGAATTTTTTTATTTGTTGTTTTTTTTTTTCTCAGGAACCTAGAGGTGGACTACCAACAGTCAGGTGAAGGTTTGGCCACCAGTAATGATTGTGCACTATTTCCTGCTCAGGAAACCATAGCCACTTTAAACTACCGGAGTTCCCAGAGCGGTGGCTGCATGTTATACTGACAGAAACATGTCTCAGTCATCCAGAAGGTCTTCCAAGGTATATGACTCAGTGTCATTTCTGGTGAACATGCAATTAGTGGAGAGTGAACTGGTAGCAGGGCTGGACTATAGGGAGCTTGAGAGCTGTACTGTGACACACAGGGCTCCATGAACACAGGCTCTGATACATGTTCCTTGGGCAGGCTTGGATTTACCAGGTGAGTGTGGTCAGAAGAATTCCCACCTTCCATCAGACCTGTAGTACCTGCCTTGCACATACCAGTGTATGCCAACCTGAGGCTGTCCATGGCCCAACCTCTCCTCCCAGCTGGGCCACACTGTCTCCTGCAGCCATCACATCCTCAGGGTCAACTGCTCAGAGCCTGCTGTAAAACAAAATCTGATCAGGACACCTGGGTTGCCTCCCGTAAAACTTCCTGGGGTTTGACGCTCATAGGAATGCGTCCTCAGGGATGTATCCCATGCTGTGTGGTGACAATGACCAGTTCTCCTGAAGGTGCTCACTGAAGGAAAAAATCTTAAAAGCAGGTGCTCTGTCAGTGGCTGAGTGCCCTCCATGTGGAAAAGGCACAGGGATCTGTCTGTAGAGGGAAGCCCAGGCACGACTGACATTTTACTGATGACATCTGTGGTATCACAGCCATGCTGCTCCTGGCTGGGCTTATTTTCCAATAATTTATCCAATAAATATTTCCCAATATTTATCTAATACAAAGCTTACACAAAGAACTATTGTGTAGTGAGAAAAGAGGAAGTTCTTAAGATGGTAGGGTGAAATTCCTACTTTTTTGTGTGCTAGACTGCTGAACAAGAGGTATCACATGAGTAGGTGAATTGGTTGTTTTTTTCCTTTGATAGCACATAAATAAAACTAACAAGTAGATTCTTTGTTCATTCCAAAGACATCTTTTATTTCAGATTTACTACAGTGTCACTACGAAGACAAATTTTGTTATGCTGTTCTCCAGCACAAGGTTGAATAATTGAATTGTCAGCCAAGCAACTAGTTGAGATTTTGAAAAATATTTATAACTACCAAGCACAGAAGCATTGTACTGTTTTCAGTACATACCTGTACCCTCTTTAAGGTTTAAAGATCATTCAAATGGAGTCAGTCAATATTATTTTAAAGGATGTTTCTAATATGTTATTACATTATCTCTGCAGAAATTGAACATTCATCAGTCCAGGCAAGGTTGTCATGGTTAGCAACAGCTATTGGAACCACAGATACTTATGTATTATGTATTGCTATCAATCACAGCAGAGGTATCAGCATTTTTCTTCTCAAAAGAAAACAGGTACGGACATGCCCTTTACTATCCTCTTCTCTTTTGATGCTTCTTCTCACGTACAAGAACTCCTAGTTTTATATCGTAGCAAGTGGTAGTATTAAGTATTAGAAGCCACTCTGGCCTGTATAGGTCAGAAATTAGAGTTAGATTTCCCAAACATCAGAAACTAAGGTACTGTACTATCTTCCTTAAATGGGGAATTGCAGACAGAAATCCAAAGCCAAGTGGAGATGGAGACTGGCAAGTTTGCAAAGGCATTTGGTAAAGTATGGCTGACTGCAACAGCACTGAGATGCAGAAGACCTTCTCTAATTATCACAGAATAATTTAATGGTATGGGTTGGAAGGGATGCTAAAGATCATCTAGTTCCAACACCCCTGCCATAGGCAGAGACATGACCAGGTTGCTCAAAGCCCCATCCACCCCAGCCTTGAACACATCCAGGGATGAGGCATCCACAGCTTCCCTGGGCAACCTGTTACAGTGTCTCACCACCCTCACAATAAGTAAGTACTTCTTAATATCACAGAATCATAGAATGGTTTGGGTTGGAAGGAACCTGTAAGATCATCTAGTTCTAACCCCCATGCATAGGCAGGGACACCTTCCACCAGATCAGATTGCTCGAAGTCCCATCCAACCTGGCTTTGAACATTTCCAGGGAGGAAGTGTTATCTAATATCTAAACTAACTCTACCTTCATTCAGCATGAAAATGAAACCGTTACCCCTTGTCCTATTGTCCTTACTACACGTATTACTAAATATCCTGTTGCAATGGTATCTTGGTGCTACCTTCATCCTCAAGGGTGCACGGTCCTCCCGTGTGGAACAAGGCAGCTTGTGTGGACGTGCAGCTCTGCGTGCAGCCCTCAGGTGAAACCAGAGCAGCCGCAGTGCTGCCGCGCCTGAGGGCACGCCCGGCCACCGCCCCGTGTCCCCATGCCCCGCCACGGCGCTGGCAGAACTGGCAGCGGGGCCACCCACCTGCCCCTCGCTCCCCTCTGGTCACAAACCACTCTTGGGAGCAGCTGAGTGTTCTCAGCAAACAGCCTTAATTAGTAACATCAGCGCTGCTAATCAATAATGACAGCTCAACTAATATCCAGCTATCACAGTGCCATAAATGGAAATCAAACGCTTTCATAGCAGGTCTATTAAGCTGCAGGTAATAAGAGTCTCTTAAGCCACCAGAATGGCATCTTAAATAGATTACTGAAACTTGAAATAGTCTGTAATGTGTGCTTGACCTTCTGACACGGGGTATTTTCAAATCTTTGCATTCCTTGCCCAAACGCTGCCAAACCTGCTCCTACTAGTGCGAGCTGCACGGCTGAAGTCAGCAGCAAACAGAAGGCTTCACAGCAGCAGCAACTGGGACTGGGCAAGCAGGAGTATGAACAGCAGCTTCCCATCAAAGGGGTTAAGGGGGATTAATGGAAGAGCATACGCAAATCGGAAATCACCTACATTTTAAAACCAAATGAACAATTGGCCAACTTTCTAAAATAAATATCTAGTCCTTTTTTATAATTAATTAGTCATGAGGTTTTCTACTGCATGGTTTCACTCCAAATCTCTGGGTTGCACCCAAACACATTATACAAGGAAATCTTTTCTATATTGATCACCTTTTTTTTTCCCCCTAAAAGTGGAGGTTTTATTGTTCTTGAGTAGATAAGAGACGTGGTTTCACCCCTAGACAGTGGAACTAGAATATCAGCATAATCCTTCTTAATGCTTTCCTTGCTACTTTAGCTGTGTAATCGTTTCCAAAAATATCTGTGTGACTAGGGATCCAAGTGAGCTCAACAACAGCTCAAATCAATTTCAGTTCCTCACACAGCTGTATGACTTAAGAATATATCCTTTATCCCAATTTGGATTGCTAACAGAGACCCAGTAAAATCCTGTAGGATTTTATCTCTTGTGTGAAACCACCTCCTGAGTAATATCAACCTGCTAGTTTAAAGCTGGAATGACACAATTACCAAGAGCTGGATCTTGCAGCCCTACTTACACCTGTGAGCACAAAAAGAAATCCCTCAGGAAGCACTGAATAACACACAGGAAAAAAAAATCCAGGCAGTGTGATGGGGAAATACATAAATTAGTGTTTCCAAATTAACACAGCCAAAGTTGATGGGAACTTTCATGGGAGCATAATTAGGCCTCTAGGCAATTTGCATCCTTGGCCAAAATTAAAACATGAGTAGTCCACGAGCACAATATTAATATATCATATCTATGTAATTAAAAGTAAAGACAATTCTTACATGGTCATTTGTGGAATATTACAAGGCACAGAGGAAAGTGAGAAGTGATTTTCCCTGACAGGTTACTGATTCATGTAATTTTCACTATGCCAATGCATACCAAAGTATTAAGTACTGGTGACACTGTCACTAAGTGCTCAGAGTTAACAGGTACAATTAAAACACTAGGAGCCAAAATGTTTAGCTTTCTATTTGTCATAGAAAATGGAAATAATTTTTTATTTAGAGTGTTTCTTGATCCGGAAATGTATATTGTGTTGGATTGCACATCTGATCTCTCGTAAGGCCTCTTTCTGAGAAGAAAATGAAGTCTCCCCACCTGCCATGCTAGTGAGCACCATGAGGCTCCCAGAACAACTGCGTGTTCAGTTGTTTCACATGATTTTTCAAAGCACTTCTTCCTGGTTTGCCAAGAGATGCAGCACTGATGACTCCCTTTCAAAGAGTTTTTCTGGGAGTATTTGATAGCAGAGTTATCTACAACACAAAGTTATATATTTAGGCCAAGTTGGACAGGACTTTAAGCAGCCTGCTTTAGTGGGAGGTGTCCCTGTCCATGCAGGGGGGTTGGAACTATTTGACATTTGAGGTCCCTTCCAACCCAAACCATGCTATCATTCTATGATATTAGCAGCAAAAAAAATCAGTAAATGAAGAAAATTCTGCCATATGGTGCATTTTTTCTGTCTTTACAGAAAATATATCTTCTGGCAGTCCTTTGTTTTCCTACTTTAAATCTAACAATGTGTTACTTGCACCTACACAAACTTTCACAACATGTATTTCATAATGCTTTTCAGTGGGTCTGCAGAACTCTATACTTGTTTCATGGACCATCCACATTGCCTCCTTTGTATTATATTTGCATGTATGTGCACAGTGTGCTTTCTTTTGAAGAATCTATTGCTTTTACTTCAGTGGCACCGCTACCTCACACACCTGCAGTTCCACTGCTGGCTTATATTTCTAGTTTTGCTTTCTGTCTACTTATGATAGAACAATAATTCTGGAGAGAGTGAGAGACCCGTGCAATCTGGCATGCTTTCTGCCAGTTTGCAATATATTTTGTATGCTGTAAAGTCCCACTTCAGTTAAGCATGTTTTTGTGACCAACTTGCAAGATATTTAGGTAGATGATTGACATTTTTGTTCTGCGATGGCTGGCTAGATATATCTAAATATATATTGTAAAATAGGATGCCATACTTATAATAAAATTACAAACATACCATTTATCTCCCTTTTGTGCATCCGTTTGCAGTTATTCCCATGTACACTTCAGAATGTATAACTGTTCATTGCAAAATTTATTATTTAATAATATATAATACAATGGTTTTTTAATCTCCAGTTGAATCACTGTCACTTAAAAGGCATGTCTCTTCTGTGTTCTATATCTGAGCACACTTCAAATGAATATTTTTTGTGATGATGATTGTTAACAACTTTTTGTGAAGATCATACATCCAACAACCACCTACCTATTGAACTTTAGCTATTGTAACCAGATAGTTTCTACTTAGATAGTTTAACTTTCCACCCTTTTTTTTTTCCCAATTACTGATAAAATAGGCAGGAAAAAACCCTTTTGAGAAAAATATATTTCATCATCATTTCCTAGTGGCATTTGTGAAACAAGTCTACATAATAAAATTCCGTGTCAACATGACAAAAGTGGGCATCAGTTAAGTGTACACTTAAGTATAGGACTAAAATGTAATAACACATCAGTTTTTTTAAAAATTGCTACAGATTTCATTTCAAGCAACCACAGATATGTCAATACAGAATTCTACAAGACAAAACCATTAATTTTTTGGTGTCTATCAGGAAGTTATCAGGTAGGTGACCAGAGGGATGGTAAACAAATGGTCTACCAAGCCCTTTGTCTTTTTTTAAAGAAGCATGTTTATTGCTCTAAACATTTAATTCCTTTTTCTTTGATAATTTTATAGTCCTGGCTCTTATAAACAAAGCTTATTTCATATGAGAAACAGAACATAAAATCTACTTGGGAACTGCATATTTTTCTATTTAGTACAAAGAATACTTGGTACATGCAGTTCTGATGATTAGAGATAGAATTTAAGAAATTGATACAATCCAACCTCTCCTCTTGATGTTAGAAGTTTATATTAACTATCACAGTAGGAGTAATTTAATATTTAATAGTTTTCTTCTGGTTTAGAGATGTTTTGAGAATTTCTTTTTTCCTGGTGTCACAGGAAACAGAAAATAAATCCTATAAACTGGCTATAATAAACCAGCAGGACTTTTCCCTATGCCTGCAACATTTATGTGGGACAGTTAATTTTCTTTACTGGCAGATGTTTTATGATTCATGTCATTTATTATCCCCGAGTTTTAGTGTGTAGTCCTATTGCATATTGCAGGAAAGGCCACAACATGCATCTGGAGGGAAGAAATCCGCCTGGGGATTCCCAGACAGTGCTCTTAGCTCACAGCACCGTAGCAAAGAGAAGGGTTTTCACTGCTATGAGGAAAGTTTGGCAGTCTGCTTCCCCAGTCAGCACACATCCAAACAACCAGGGGATGCACAAACATATCTTACGTCCAGCCAACGTTCATGCCTCTGTCTCGTCTGCTCCTGCTCTCACCCACACCCACTGAAAAGGAAGCTGCATTTAAACCAGCACAAACCCTGAGAAGGAACAAATGGAAAAAATTTAAAAATCAGTGCTGTACTTTACTTTGTGCTTAATACAAACAATGCCTCTGGACAGGAGCCAATGAAAAGTCAGTAAGGAGAAAGTCGCTCATGCTCCCTCTTTCCCATTTGAAATTTGACCTCCTGCTTCCCAAGGCAGGCACTGAACCAGCCTGAAGCCAAAATGGGACACAAAGCTCCAGCCTGGAAGGAATGCTCTCCCATAAAGCAGGCGGTTAGAAAACCTCCTTGTGCTCTCATTTCCATGACAACTACCTTCACTCTTTTTATGCATCATTCAGATCAGGCTGCTCAGAACAGATCTCAGAAGGATTTAGGCATGAAAATGAAGGTACTACTAGCCAGTACGTGGCTTGGTTGACTGCATTGTGCTGTACAACTGAGGAACCAGAGCTATCAGTTCTTAGACAATACAAACTAATCTAGAACATAGGAACCCACCTCCTCACCTGACTGGGAACACCAGGAGTCCTCTCCTTTAGATCTCACCCCATAAGGCTGACGAAGTCCTTGGCCAAGTCTTCTTTGCTGCCTCAAGTTGTAGCTAAGGAATGAGGCTCCACGGAGCAGAGCCCTACAGCCCACCAAGCCATTGCTAGTAAGAGCCAATAACCTTTCTATTAGGTCTGCAAAGTCTTGGAGCTTGGACATGTCAGGACAGCTCTCTTTGGACTGTCTCAGCTTCTCTGGAGCTTTTTTTTAGCTACTTGGGCTGTAACAGCAATTATTCACCTGCCAGGTGAATACTACTTAATTTGTTTAAGTTTCAGCTTAGCTTTGTAGAATTGTGTATTATAACACCTATTGTCATAACACTTTTAAAATTTCTGTATATAATAGATAGTAGAGAAGCAGTAGTTACTTTGACCTAAGATAAAACTAGTATAGAGGATTATGGAAGTAACGGATTATAGTAGAGGTTTATAAGTGTGGAGACAGGATGAAACCAGAGGTTCCTCAGCTATAAACAAATTACTAATGATCAATTACTGGTCATTAAGCTTGTGAGAGGCGGGCTTTAGAGATAACAAAGGGGGAAAAGGAACAAGGAACAAAAATTCAACATACGTAATTAAAGCATACTATATGCAGTATATTTAGATATGAAGTGGAATTGTGAACCGATGAAGAAAGAACAAAGTGCACTACGTGCTAAGAAACATATAAAAATAGCCCGAAGCAGATCCTGGAGTAAGGTGGGAGGAATCCTCAGCAACATCAGACTTCTTCCAGTGAAGAACTCAGGACACAACCAACTCACCATAATCCTCTCTCCTGCTTCAGGGGGACCGACAAAAAGGTGAGCATAACACCAGAGAAAGGGGGAGAGATTAACAGTTGCTGTGTACAAGTTTCAACTGTGTTGTGACTGGGAGTGAGCTATAATTGCAAAATATGGAGTGTTGGTTTTAGCAAAATGGGACTAATAACAACTCTTTGATTAGACAGCTAATACCTCGATTAATTCATGGATTGATACATAAAGTTTGGGCTTTTAGCCTACATAAATTGAACGGTGCATTTCGTTTGGCGCATTTTCTACTCGTGAAGCTTAATTGTAGATACAACACAAAAAGCACATAAAGAAAGTTGTTATTCCTAGATGCATATGGTCTACCTGATGACAAAAAATACCAAGTGCATGGGACAGCAGTTGGCATATGAGTTAGTACTAAATCAAGCATATTATCTACAGGAGACAGTATTCAGACAGTTCAGTTGTGCTTATTGCTTGGAAGAATAAATAAAGCCTCCTTGGTTTAGAGAAGATTAATACTTTTTATTTTGACAGCTGTTTTCCCATTAGTAGCTTCCCATGGCATTGCCATCCAATTGCTGACAGAAATGTGGTTTTGCAAATATTAATTTCTAAAGGGGGTGGCTCTGCCCCTTAGGCCATAATTTTTGTCACAATAGAAGCAGCTTTTCACATTGCTAAAATTAGTCTTTCAGTTGACTTTGCTAGCAGAAATATGACAAATGCTTCTGAAAATTCTTATTAAGCAAATTTCATGGAGATATTTCTTATAACTTCCTGACATTCTTTAAAAAAATGCTAAACACAGAGTACTCCTCCAAGGTATATGCACACATTTAAATAACTTCTTACAAAAACAACAAAATGGTCAAGACAACAATAGCTTTACTATAATACATGTGCGTGTTTCCAGTTCCATTACTGGCTTCTCACACAGTCTACCTGAAACTTCTGCCTGCTTGCTTTTTAATTTTTCTAAACAACAAAGAGGACAGGGCAGGGCTGGAGGACAAAAGGCTCGATGGAACTGGGTAGAAATTGTTCTCTTTTTCACATGCAGTCTCTTGGGTGTGCTGCCAGCAGATTTTCAGAGCACACCTGCCTCTGAAGTGCTACTTGTGAAACCTGAAAGTCTGCATATTTACTTTCTCTGGGAGACTTTTCATTCTCTCTTCATTGACTTACCTGTAAACAACTACCTGCACAAAAATAATGTTCATGTGTCTGGGATACCATCCAAGAAAGGAACCAGAGAAAAGCTGTAATAACTGTAATTTAACAAAAAAGTTGAAAGAACAGAGAAACTAGAACAAAGAGGAGCAGAGAGACCATGGTCAGTCTTACGAGGTCAATAAGGGGAAAGCGTGAAGGGAAGAGGCTTTGAGGACAGAACATTTGTTGTTCTATTAAGAAAAAAAGCAAGATCTTTCAGAAGAATTATGTTATTTAATAAGAGCTCACAAGCTTCTGAAAAACTCAGATGCATCCTTTCCAGTGGGTTAGGTGTTATTACCCTCTCTACAAAAAAGACAGGTCAGAGGTCTTCATGTTCTTAATCCAGATGAAGACAGCTGAGCACCAGCCCTTCAGCCAGCCAAGGTTATATCTCTGGGCTTTGAGAGAGGAGACAGACGATGGGATATTTACCTGTATCTGCTCCCCTTTGAATCAATGCTAGCTTTGCACTTGCTCTCCAGGTGACAGCATTAGCACTGGCTAAAGCTGCTGTGTACACAACCCACTCTCCACGTAGCATTGGCAAGTGCAACCTGGCTTCCTTAAATAAATTTTTATCACCTTCCTTTCCTTAATCTGAGCCACACTGCTCAAGTCCTGCTAAGTAAATGAGAGGAGTCATTTGGACAGCTATCATACCCAGTGAAACAAGCACCTTGCATTGTTCAAATTACTTGCTTTTCTTCTGTCTTCTGCTTGATGGCCAAGCATAGCAATGATGGCCAGTGATACCGTAAGGACTCAAAAACCCTGAGTGAAACTACCAAGAGGTCTCAGAAACCTGATAACATTACAGACATCCAAGTCCTCTCTGTCATTGCCAGGCTGGCACCACAAGCCATTTACTCACATCAGTAGCCTATTCATCTTCCATGTCCCCTTCTTTTTGCTGTCAGAATCCAGTACATATTATTTTTCTCTGATTAATTGTATTACCATAAAAGTATAATTAGACAAGTTCTACCCTTCTCAAAGCAGCATAGCTACAAAGATAACCATATAATTTTTCCTAGGCTAAATGTTAACTTTTCTTTCTGTCTGTGTCTGTTGGTTATTGTTCACATGATAAAGAAGTTCCTGTTTTAAAAAAGGAGAGAAACAAAATTATATTCTGTATGTCTCACTAGCCTAGAAGAAAAATTATGCTCTTCAAGCTCTTTCTGTGCTGGATGACACTGAGAAATATCTATCAAAGAAGTGTGTGTCTGGAAAATGTATTTTTGTAAGTTGTCAGGAAGGATTAATGCAGGACACAAGTACCACGCACATGCAGTCAGAGGTAGCCTGATGGGGGACTTAGCCCCTGCAGAGCTCAGAGGAAGAGATTTAAACTAACATGGTAGTATTCATTGGAATAAGTGGAGGGCATGGACATGAAGAGATAGTGTGGCTCAACTGAGATGTAGTAACTCCTTCAGCTGCTATGACTTGATTGAGTGTTTGAGTATTTTGGCAGTAGGGTTGATTTGCCAGCAACTGAACTCTGCAAAAGGTCTGACTATGCCAGTGGTGTGATTACCTAGCTGCTGGAGTGAGGTGTTCAAACTGCATCTGGGGCTTTTGTGTTCTTCCTGAGTCCACCACATTGACCAGTTGATCTCTCTACATTTTCTATGCTATTATTAATAGGGTTATTTGCAACTCATTTTTTTAATTAGCTAGATGATAGTTGTAAAGACATACACAGGATACAGTAGTCTGGTAGGTTATGGGCAGAAGAAGTCCAAATGCTTATTTGCTCTCTCACAAGCAATTATAGATATCAGAATATGGTTGCAACTCAAATGTGGGAAAAAGCCAAAATATATTTTTTTTAAAAGTGAAGTTTAAAAAATCATTTCAGGTGAAAGACCTATTAACATTTTGCAGGTATATAGACATTCAGAAGATAAATTCAGCTTTCCAGAATACACCAAACACATATTGACTCCCCTAAATATGACAGCTCAGCTTCATGGAATGGAAGGAAGTCCAGTTAGAAGTACTAAGCAGGGGGAAATCATCATCCCTGACTTATGAATATTCATAAATAAACCCTTAAGAGAAAGCAATATCACAGAATCACAGAATGGTAGGAGTTGAAAGGGACTTCAAAAGATCATCTAGTCCAATCCCCCTGCCATAGCAGGATCCCCTAAGTAGATCACACAGGAATGTGTCCAGGCAGGTTTTGAATGTCTCCAGAGAAGGAGACTCCACAACCTCTCTGGGCAGCCTGTTCCCCAGTTCTGTCAGCCTCAGTTAAAAGGGTTTTCCTCATGTTTACATGGAACCTCCTATGCTGCAGCTTGCACCCACTGCCCCTTGTCCTATCATTGGACATCACTGAGACATACTGGAATGGCTTATTGTACACATGTGGCCTGTAGACCATAAGGAACTATTCAGAGTAACCTAGAGAGGTTTCAGCTCAAAGGCATTACAGTCTATAAATAAATAAGTCTTAAATGAGCCCTTTTCCCTAGCCCCATTTTGAAGTTGTATTAGACATGAACACACAATCTAAAATAGGGCACCCATTCCTCTGAAGATGAAAGTATGGTGGCTCTAGCTGTTGAGAACCCCACAGAAATAAAGAACTTCCAGTATGACACCATCATATTTGTGCAACATACATACTCCCAACATCCCATGGAAAAATACACCCTTCCAACTCCAGAAAGGATCAGCCAGAAGCTCAGAATCTAGGTTTTGCTTTGGTCCAAATTTCACTATACCAGGATTTTCTTCCCAGGATACTTCAGTTGCAAGTATTTTGCTTTTCATCTCACACAAAATCACAGGAGAGCTTGTCTGTGAAATGCTAGAAAACTAAAATCCTGCATATTGCTCCACATCAGACAATAACTAAATCTAAGATGTTAGAGGAAGTTTTGGGCTCCTGGTAGGCACTACAATCAGCAGAGAAAATCAAGATCCAGAAAAATACAGAAATTCAGTGAGCAATAGTGTCACATTAGTTTTAATTTAAAGAAATACTAATTAGAAATGAAGCAACAAGCTTTAATGCAGCAGGAACCCAGAGCAGCCTTCACAAATATGTGCACAAGAGATATCTTTGGTCACAGGGTAGCTTTATCTGCTGGAACAGCTAGGAAGGCTGATACCGAATGGTATTATTATCTCAGAAATGGAAGTGTCACTCTGTGAATAGACGACAAACACCACCTGAACAAAATTACTTTCATTTAGCATAGAAAATACTATATTTTAGCTGCATATGTCTTCAGTGCCTTTAATCCCCACTTAAAAGCCAAAATGGCAGCCAGCCAAAAATAGAAAATAGCACTAAAAATGGAACAGCTCATACAGTTGCATTTTCCCATCTCCTACTGACACTATTATAATTAAGAGATCCCTCTAGGATCATTTTTACTGATCCACTCATGTGCACTGAAGACTAATGAGACACAATGAAAACCTGAGATATCTCACACATATGTATGTAAATGTAGTTCCTTTGCAGCTATTAACTTCATAGGCAGGAATCCAATAAAGCTTTGGCCAAGTTAGGAAAAGCAAATGGAAAAATGCTTCAATGAGAACCAACTTCCAGCCCTCACATGTGTCAGTCTCATTTCTGTCAAGAAAATTTATTTCTCTTCTTCTCACTCTGCTCATTTCTCAAACACTTTTTCAGCAGATGATCAAAAAAGAAACATGTTTTGGTTATGTGGACAGGCTGGATGTGGTTAGTGATTTATATTGGAAGAAAGAAGCCAGAAATGGCTGCCTCCTCCAAATATTCACCAGTTCTTCAGCTTTGAACATCTGATTACACTACAGCTCATTTTGCATGTATACTTTGGCTTGTGTTTTCACCTGCTGAGCACCTTATGAAATGCTGTTTATCTTGGTCTACAACTTCAAGTGACCTGTGCTGCTCACCTGCTCACATGCCCAGTGTTTCCCTCAGAGTCTTAGAGAAAAATCAGTGTGCACAAAAGAAAACAAAAGCTGTCAAAAGTTCTAGAGCTTATGCCAGCCACAGACTGAATGTTCCCACTCTGTAGAAATTGATAGCAAATATTTACACTCAACCTGAGCACATGAAGAAAGCAAACCATAACATGAAATAGTGTCAAGCAAATTACAAGAAAGTTTGTAAGTTTGTTGGCTTTATTTGAAAGGGAAATATTATCTAATTTGCTTCTTAAACACTTTTTTTTTCCTTATTTTTTTTCTTTTTTTTTTTTTAATCAGGTTTCATAGAATAGCTTCAGGGCAAAGAAGCATGAAGTTACTCTGAATTTTTTCCAGTCAGTTATTGTACAGAAACCCCACAGTGAAGCATACAAGAATCATATGATTACTCATTCTGAGAAAGCTGATGTCAAGCAGGATACCCCTAAACACTAAGAACCCAGTGTTTCACTCCCAACAAACTATGCTTTGTGCTTAAATACCATTATAGGGGCAGAATATACAGGACAAAGCTTATTTTTAAATAATGCTACTGCTTGTCTTATTTTCAGGTAGAAATCCATCCTACTCTGGCATCACTGAGATTTAGGTTAAGTAGTGTGCTTGATGGTGTTTTATGATATCTAGTCTATGAATCCTAAAAGATATGTTAACCTCCATTCTGAATACCCTTGCAATTTTGGATCTTAAAATAAGGACCCAGAGTGAGATCTCATTTATTATGGCCTCCAATCTTTGAGGGCTGCATATGAAAAAGAAAGGCTTTTGCAATGTTGTAGCCAGAATTTTTGTTTCAGATGCTAAAACTTTAAGGTGCAACTCCAAGACTACACCTCCCCTGCCAAATAAAACATAAAAAGCATATTTCAAACAGTGATATAATTCAGAGTTATAAATGTTTATCACCAACCTTCAGATTGCATTTACCAGTAAATTCCTTTGAGGTGCTGCATGGTGACTGTGTGGGCATGCTGGATCCCCTGGGCACCAGGGCTGCTTCTCTCATGGGCAGCAATCCTAGCTGTGTGTCCTGAGACTCCCTGGTCTCAGTGTGTGTTTGCTGTCTGATGGAAATTTTGCAGCACATAGTGACAGGTTCTGTGCCTTTTTTTTTTCCTCTTTCCCTTCTGATTTTTTTTCAGAATGTTGTCATGTTGTCTTCCACCATATCCCTGAGAGTGGGGAAACAGCCTCCTACAAACAACATGCAGCTTTGTAACACCATTGCTCTTTTTTTCATTTTTTTTCCTACAAAAAGCAGCACAGGCGAGGGATGATGATGGGCAGAAAAAAAAAAATGTATCACAAGGACCCCAGAGAGGGACACAGAGTGGAACACACCACTCCCAGAAGGCTGCTGGGGACTGCTGAGATTGTTGGTCATCTGGAAGTGGCAGCAAGCCCCACAGCCACAGCATCCCCTCTTGCGCTCCAACTTTCTGGTGGCAGAGAGGGACAGAAAAGCTAAAGCCAGGGGGATATCAGCAAGCAGGTCCTGTGGTTTACTGGACCCTTGGATGGGTGAGGCAAAAATGGAGAGAAGGAGAAGAGCCAGAAGCTGTGAAAAATACCAGGGAAGCCAGAGGAGGAACTCCAGGGCCACAGCAGGTAAAGGACTAAAAGGCCAATTACCACCACCCTTGCCTGAAGGCCAGGACCCTGGGACTGCTCTGACACCATGGCCCAGGGCTCATTCCATGCTGGGGCCAGGTTTCCTGCTGCAGCATCACAGTGATTGAAGTGCCAGCAGCTCACAGGGCTCCAGGTGAGGTCTACGAGGGAACAATTCACCTGTGTCTGTACTTCTGCATGGTATTTTGAGTCCTTCTTCCATGGCTTTATTGGACTGGACAATTCCCTGGTTAAGCTGGTGTTTTCTTAATGGTTGCCTACTGTCAGGTATACTAGGTCAACAAAAATAAATTTTACACACAGTACAGTCCTCTGCAGTCTTCTTGTCAGGAGCGAAGAGTAGTAGATAGTAAGGCTATGTCAGGAAAAGGAGAATCGTGGTTTGGAAACAAACACAGAGCAAGTGCAGGGAGCCATATCCTCTCACAGTTCAGGCTTTGTCCTGTTTTTCTGCAAAACTCTTTCACTAGCTGCAGCCTTCACTATGGCCACAGTACATAGGATACACCTTAGTCTCTTTTTAAGCAAAAGTGCTCAGCTGAGACTCATGTACAAGGTCCCCGACCTTTTCCTTATACGTTTGAATCCTGAAATTATCCACATGTATGCTTTGGAAAATCTTTGCCAGTAGTACTGTCAGGTTCACAGCTCTCAGGTTTTCCAGCTAAATTTAATATTGCTTTCATTATATGAATTGTTTTCTGAAGCATCTCGGGCTCAGAAACTATTGTTGCAATAAGAGTGACGTACAAATATCTCCCTGGATTTGGTTCCATTGTCAAATGCTCTGGAAATCCTGATTGCAATTTCAAGGTTATGTTGAAGCTGCAAGTCACACTCCATAACTGAAAAATAATGAAAAATAACCATTGGCTAGGCTCTGTTTTGTAATTCCCTGTGATTTATAATCAGTTTCAAATAGCACTGGCTTTCAGTAAACAAAAATGTATGGGTTTGTTTATTTCCATGACTAAGATTAATTTTTTTTTTTTCCTCTGAGTATACATAACTTTTGTTAACTCATAAGCTCCTGTGACCATTTGTTTTTCCCTGATGTTTAAAAGGACTACATCAACATATGTCCCAAAATCCTCCATTTACTCTCAGATCTGAAATATCTAATTAATTCATTCTATTTCTCAATTTTTTCAATAATTACATGCAAGATCATTGTGACAGCACTCTCAAGAAGCCACATTAGGTACATAATTCTCTTTACAATCCAACACTGAATTATTGTTGAAGAACACAAATTGATTAATATTTTCTGGTGGATTTTTTTCTGAATTTTGTGCTAACTTTTCTTCAAGTATGTTATTATTTGTGTTACATGGCATTTACAGTGTTATTTGTCTAGCTTCAGCCCAGAAGCACAGTTTCTTTCCATGGCTGCTCCAAGCCAGTGTTTTTCATCAGATCTAAATGTCATCTGTGTAAATCTTATTAACCTGAAAGGCATGAAAAATTTATCAGGTTTTTCATCAGGTGCCAAACACAGCCTAAACAGACATCTGACAGAACAGTGCAGTTCACAAAGGATTTCTGGAAGTTCAAAAAACCTGTTTTTTTTCTTTTTCCCATTATGAACACTCACCAGGAGCCCAGTGATGTTCTAAGGACAGAGAGGTATTTGTCTCTGTCTTCCCCCAGTAGTATAACAGATCTGTTTTATTTCTTCAGGTCTGTCTATGGACCAACACAGGATTTCATCCATCTTTTCTATAACTACAAGAAATACTCTGTCAGTTCCTCCATTCATACCAGAGCAATGACTGTATCTAGCTCCTTCTTAAACCATAACCTTAAAATATGAGGGTTTCACACAAGTGTAAGAATTCTTCAACAATTCAACCCCTTCCTATGTTATTTAATATTCATGAGGTACTGATCTACTGGGAAATGGCTTCAAATTCTTTTTCAGCTGTTCTGCTCAAGTTCTGCAGAGGATCTAAATGCTTAGATCACCCTGGTGCTCTCAAGGGTACAGCACTTGCCCTTTTTTTTCCATCTATTATGAATTTGTACATTTATTTCTCATACATCTTCTGCAGAGTTAGCCTGGTGATTTGAAACTGTGTAAGTCAACTGTCTTCCTTTCCACTCTCTGTAGGCTTTAAGTGTAATACTATTTTAGGCAGTATGCTAGTTGACGGGTCAGCTAAAAATGAATACTACACTTAAGTACCAACATCTCCATTGACTTAGTGCCCTTTGCTCCTGTAAGAAATTATAAGCCAGGTCATTTGCTTTGCCCATGCCATGCATACCTTGCTGACTCTTGCAAGCTCTTCCAAAGTGCTATCACCCTTTTCAGTTCCAGTCATTCAGACATCACGCTGGCTTGTGCTCTTTGGGACAGTGCACAAGTGACACAGGCTGTTCTTGTCCCAAATCTCAAAGAGGGTCTGATCTCTTCTCTAGAACTAAAGTTCTAAAACATAGTTTCTTCAGCCCTAGTGCAGGCAGATTGTTCTGAATGAAACTTCTTGTCCTTTCTTTTTTTAAAAGATTATTTCTATGTTTTATGTTCTCTATGCATTGTTTCTTAGTGTGTTTTCCTTCAAAAAGCAGACATTGCTTGCAGATCTAGACTGCAATAGTATTTAAATCCACTTCAATGAATTTTCTGAACTTACAAAATCACAGTGCTAGTGGGACTCTATTAGTCACTTTCTCCTATCCAGTCCAGTGACCTCTTGATGCTCAAGGCATCTGTTTTGAATTATGTCCCACTCCAGACAGATGTGTAACATCCAGATATTTGCATCCTCCCAGAGGCTTATCCCTTAAAGAGTCATTTTTTAATATGTATTCATTGCAGGCTCTGGCTCCACAGGGTCACTGTAGCTGCCAAAAATCTCTAGAGAATCTCAGAATCAAGTGCTTTCAACCATTTCCATGCCAGATCCCTTTCATCTCATTGTGACATTCTTACTGTCCCTATCCACAGCTGAAATGGAACAGGAGAGCTGTGACAAAAAGCAACAACCCAGCTCTCCTTCCAGGCAAATAGTTGCTGTTGTGCTTCTGTAACATTCTTGGCTTCTGCACTTCTCAGGTTAGTCTTCCAAGAGTAGGAGAACACAGCCAAACCTTAGCTCTGGCCGATAGCCAAGGGGCAAGCCAGTACCAGCATGACAGAAGCAACCACAGCTTCACCTCAGCTGTAAATACAAGTGCTGGGACTTTCCCTGAGATTTTGACGGGAAGTTCTTTCACCCTTCAAAGACAAGGCTTGCAACATCGCCTTGTCTCGCCCTCCACCCCCTGCCCTGGCCCCTGTTCTTGCCCTGGCTTCCACTACATAAATGCCAGTGAGGCTGTCAAGGCTTCTGCACTCTGCTCCAGGCAATAGGACCTCTCTACAGCTTCTGAGTCTTCTCTTGTCCAACTGGGAAAGCAAGGACTCGTCTAGAGGGACTGCAGCATACTGGTCGCGCAGGTGAGTTTTACACAGACAAGACACAGGTTTCTCTCACTTCTGCAAGTGGTAATGAGAAACAGAATGGCTAAACTGTCAGGGCTTTAAATTTTTAAGTCTTCTGATTGAATTTTACCCCAGCCTTTCTCCCTTCTAGACCAAAAAAAAAAAAAAAAAAGAAGTCTCCTGATTTTGTTTTGATGCTATACAACCAGTTAGTCACTTAAGCTGATGTAAGCACTGAGTCATAGGGAAGGATTTGTGTCTGTAAAGTCAGGACAAACCAGAACTTCATAGTTCTGGTATTCCGAGAGTTTACATAGCTGATAAGAAGTTTATTTTCCAGAGGTGTTTGCTATAGTTACAGAAGTGCAGAAAGCTTCTGCAAAACAGGAAAATTCTGGTTTGAATTTTAGTAGCAGTGAAGATACTCCAAGGGTGTTTAATTTACCCCAAATCCTAAGTTGTCCCTAATAACAGTTACGAGTAATGATTCTTTTCACTTCTGGATTCATATGTGGAGTTCATGTTCTCTCTTCCTGTTCAAGCAGCATACCAGTTTTAATCCTGTTTAATATTTTATAAGCAAGGGACTTAAATGCTGCAGAAAGAAATGGATTTTTCTTAGATATTGTCTTATACCAGCTCCACGTTATTAAGTCAGAATACATGTGCAGCTGTCAGAACTGTTCTTCAGCTTTGATACAGGAAGATTTCATGTCCCCTCTAAATCTGCAACACAAACCATCACTCAGACCATAGGCCAATTTTTTCAAGACTGTTGAGGATTTATAAAATGATGCAATCAGTGGAAGATGAAATTTTTATTTTTTTTTTTTTTAGATGTGGCTTTCCTGAAGTTTCTATACTTGTTAATAGCACGGATTTAGACTAAAATGAAGTACAAATGTAACTACATGCCAAAATATTCCAATAGTCACTGAGAAATCAAGCACCCCGTTACTTTCATCCTCCATATTAGAGTTTTCTTATACAAACATAATAAGCATTTGTCATATTTGTACAATTTTAGGCAGGTGACATGTTTTTAAATTACTTCTCTTAGTTACAGGCAGAAATGATAACCAGGTAAGAGGTCTACTTTGTGTTGAGAAAATATTAACAAAGTGTGTTGCCTACATTAGTGTTTTATTTCTGAGCAGAAGCTCACTTGCGAACTGACTCAGCTGCCCTGTGCCACATACCATGCTGTGTTTCACATCACAGGGCAGGCTGGGGATATGCAATCTTGGCTGCTTTTGGGTGAAACAAAGCAATCCCACCACTGATGGCAAGTAAGCTCACAGGACTAGACCAGACCCAGTTCAAACTAAAAACCCCAACAATGTGCCTAGCACTGTGCTCAGAACCCCTTTTTTTATCCCTACAAACCCAATCCCTCAAAAGTAGAGACCGTAGCTGAGGCTTTCAGGGAAAGTAGTTGCAATCTGTGTGATTTAAGGCCTCCCTCACTATTTCCCAGTCTTCTTTTATTAAAACTTATTTATTTGGTAACTTCAACATTTGAGCTAACCATTTCTCCCATTCTGTTCTTAGTTACAGTAATAGCAGAGTGGAACTGCAACATTTTAAACATTTTATTTTCTGCAGGACATTTTATAGATATTGGCATTTTTACTTAATTTTTATTCTATTTTGATGTTAATGTATATTGATTTTGGTTTTTGAAAGATGTGTTTTGGGAAGTAGGGACAGATATTTGAAGGTAACATTTACAGATGTTTACTGCAGTTCAAATGTGGGTGTTTTTTGACACTGCATGCTCTAAAACAAAAAAATGTGAGGGTTTTTTCCTCTTTTGATATCACTCACATGATCTCTTCTTTTTCAAAATTTCTCCAGCATGTATTCCTCTTAGTGAGAGCATGGGCAATGACAGTAAATTCACTTACTTAATGTCATAGATGTGGCTTTGAGAAATGGATGCACTCTCAAATGTCCTTGTAGAGCATTTTCTGGGCTGCCAACAACAGCTCTCTCCTGTCCTCTCCCATGGTTTGGGCAGGATGCTCCTGCAGGGCTGCAGCAGGCAGTGGGTGGCAGATTGGGCAAGTGGTGGTTATATCAGTGCTTCTTGGAAACGGAGGAGAAGCGGGAAGAGCTGCCAGCAAAAGCGCTAATTAGAGGACTGACAAAGCTGCCTCCCAACCTCATAGTGACTACAGTCCTGGAGACAAAATGGCAAAGGTGGCTTCAAGTTGTTTTTTTTACTTTACTAAACTGTTGAAGGTGACCCTCTCTTGGTGGGATTGCAGGACAATGTTCTAACTTTAGTTGTGGTGGTGTGCTGGAGGCACAGGGTCAGGCTACCTGGCTCAGGTAGCCTTTGCATGCTCTTTGCATGCTTGGCTGAGCTGCTTTGTGTCTTGGGCTGGCAAAGTGCTGCAGATAACCCTGGTTTAGTGACCAGGCTAGGTCTAAACCTCGACTGGGAGATGCAGATCCCATGACTTGCTTAGGGAAACATGAGGTTACGATTAAATCTGGAGTGAGGAAAGGTTTCAACTCCGGATTATTTCCCTCCCTGTGGTTTTCCTAAGTGGGGCAGTATCACCAGAACAAATTTGAAACTGCAGGAAAACCATTTCCATAAATAACATGATATCCCATAAAAATTAGAACATGAATGCATTTAGTTTGAATTCTACAACCTGGACTGCACCAGAGCTTCACATAACTTGGCACTTCAAAAGTGTTTAATTATAATAATCTGCTACAAACTGCTTGATGAATGGTGGAAGTAGCTCAGCCATCCACGCCAGACAAGTTACAGCACCTGAGGACTGGGATTGAACTGTTTTACTGTCACCAAGGTATTAGTGATACCAACTACATGAGCAAGTTTCTGTAGGCCTCTAGATAAACAAGCCTTAAGTGCTAAGAAATTTAATGGGAAGGTTGACTGCCAAGGAACAAATCACTGTCTGGCATCATTAAAGCACAGGAATGTTTGACCAAGGATTTCTCTGGGGTGGTTTCATGCTACAGGCACTGTGAGAGTAGGAAATATGTAAAAAGACATGACTACTCACAACAAGTAGGCAATTCCGCAATAATTGTAATAGCATAAAATAGTAATGCAATAAAGACAGTGGGTTTAGTCAGAAAACCCAGTTCCTCATCTTGTATTGCATTTCTTTGCTGGAGCTGCAAGGGATGGTCACCATACAGGAGGGAATGATTTTTTTCAATTAGGCAATTACAAAGGCAGCACGACTCCTGTTTTTTACCTCCTGGCACCCTCTTATTTCCTTTTCAGCTAAGTTTAGGAAGTAAGAAAGTTTAGGAATACATCAGCTTTTCATTTGTCTCTGCTCCATTATCATGTCCCAAATATCCGCCTTTTTCTTCACTCCTCTTGCATAGATAGGGCCTGATGTGCACCTTTCCTGCTTATTTCATGGTCTTGAACTGAGTAAATTCTGCCTTGATCTCACATATTTCAGAGTGACAGGAACAACAGATACCCAGTAGCCTTGACTGAGACCCAGGATCAGGCAGAAACCAGGGTGACCTCTCTCTGAAGATGGCAGCCTCTGCGTAAGAGGGCTCAGGCAGCAGAGATTTCTTAGAGATCTTGTGTAAGGTTCTCCATGCCCCTGTTGCAGTGGGCTGCAACAGGGGCTAAGGCTGGCTGCCCTGTGCTGCACTGCAACACTATGCTCCAGGAGCAGTAGATCACAGAAAATACCTTGGCAGAGAGGATTCATTCCTACCAACACCTGGGCTAGAAGCCAAGGTAATGACCCACTGAGGCACACACCTATCTTGCTTCCCAAGCTAGGGAACTACCAGCAGCAGCTCAGGTATCTGCAAAACCTGAGCTGAACAAAAAGGGAGCTTTAGACAAAAAAAAAAAAAATAGGAAACTAGGTATTTCCATTTCTCAGTATAGGACGATGCCCTTAGCACTTCTGCAGTTTTTTTACTAGTGTCATATCTGTTGTGTTTTTTTATTTTAAATGCATGTTTTTAAATTCAGGCTTCTCAGCAGTTAATTTTCAAAGCTTGTAGCTTATGTTGTTGCTTAAAGAGTCCTGAAATAATAGAGTCAGTAAGAAGGGGAATTTCTTCCATCTTGAGAAAGAATTAGTTTTTGAAAGATTGCCTGATAAAAATTTTCTGTGAGGAACATAACTTCTTTATTTCTGAAAATATCAATGTTCATTTTATCCTGCAAGCAGGTATGTCTCTGCAGGTGCCAGTTCACTGCAGTCAAGTAGGAGAGAAAAATGTTCAAGTCCATGTAAAAGAAAGAAAGGAAACTACATTTAATGTGCTTCATATTAAGTGAGTAAGGGAGCTGATAAAGTTATCCCTTGTTAAATAAGTGGATAACTGATAATGTGTCTTTAAAAACATTTTAGTGTATAGGCTTTTGCAAGCAATCACAGATGAACAAACTTTCTTTAAAATCTGCTTGGCCCCATTGCAGATATGTTGCAAATCCACAGTATATTTATTTTGGCAAGAAAACTTTTTTTTCTTAAATCTTTCCTCATACTCTCCCTCTCTTCAGATTTCTGAGAGCCTAAGACAGCCAAGAACATTGTCACCACGCCACAGCAGCCACCTCACCTTTGATTTTATCACAGGCGTTATGAAGCAACAGGGCTTCAGTTTCTTCCCACTTGTACCAACCTGGTCCAAAAGCAAGCGAACTGATAATCAACAATTACATTACTATAAATGGGAAGAGGGTCAGGCCTGTCATGCACTCCTAGAGCTCATTATAAATATGTGGCCTGAACTCTTAGAATTTTAGCACTCTGAAAGTCCATTTTTTTATTGGTTGCTGGTGTAATGCCAGATAATTCCAGTCTCAGTGTATCCTACTGATGGGCTTATCAGTAAAAGGATCCCAAATAATATCCCGTGTTGTCCTCTGTCTTTCAACAGGCCACAGTGACATAGGGTCCCAGCTGAAGAGCTGTTTCTCATTTGTTTCCTTCTCTTCTGGAGGTACAGATGTGCATGTGGGTGTGTGTACATCCAGAATTTTTTAGTGTGTTCATTACTTTAACCTGATTTCTGTAGGAAGTGAGATTTATCTGATCATGCAGGGATGTGTGAATGTATGTATGTTTATGTGTGTTCCTCCAGAATTTTTTTTAGTGACAATTTCAAACAAATATACCAGGAGCACAGAGGGCTCTGTTTTCCTTATGTTGCATGACAAAGGCAGCCAACGACCTCACAGAAGGGTCCTGAAAAATGAAAGACTATATGATGACTACATACATTTAAAAGACTTACAAATCCACAAGAAGAAATGTTATAGGAGTCATCTCTTGTGATTTGAAACAGCTTCCACCAGTGCTTGTAATCAGCCAAGAAACACAAACCCCTAGGAAGCCAGGCTTTATTATTTCTAGTGTTATTTTTCTGGGAGACAGAGCCATTTGTTAATGTCCCTAAATGGCAGATAAAAGATGCTCAGAAGAATAGCTTCACAGTGAGGGCAGGACTCAGCAGGAATCCAGGAGTTGCTTCTCCACTTGCGGTGGATCCAAAAACATGTTTTGCGAGGTCTCAGGACATCTCCTGGGCCAACTGGGATAAATCCAGTGCCCTCTGTGCCATAGGCAGGTCTATTTCTCCTTCTCACCTTGCTCACCTTCAGGTGTCTTATGAAACATTTTCATTCTCTTTGCAGTTGACTAGGCTGGATTAAAGCTTAATACTTACGCACTTCAGAACAGTACAACAGCCCTGAAAAGACTAAGAAAATTACTCAGGTTGTAGCTGGAATTACGTGTTTATGTGAGCAGCTGGAGGTGGTGAGATTTCCAGCCCTCTCAGTACTTCGCTATGATTTAGACAACATTAAGCACATCTATTTAGGCCTATACTTCATCTGTTTGAAGAGCCTCCAGGCAGTTTTAGTGTTCTCCTGATAAAAAGTGAAGATGTGGGAAATGCAATGTCCTCTGTAGGAGGATTTATTGTCTCAAACAATTACTTCTTATCAGCTTTGTCAAAACTTGGAGTCCAGGATTTTCTGCTGAGAAAAACAGCACATACTCATTTGCTCCAAAGAAAATTCATAAATAATTTGTTGTAATATATTTGTTAGGAGCTATTCTGCTATTTTCGTTATACGTTATATACCAGATTCATCATGGGAGAGTAGTTTAGCCTCATGTTTTTCAGTTTTAGGTGTACCAAGCAAAAGAAAATGCAGTTTAGAATTTAGAGCAGATTTAGTTCTACAGCTGTCAGCTTATAAGAAACAGTATTTGTTATAGAGTGCATTCTTTCTCTCTCTCTCTCTCTGTGTGAATGGTAAAATGAAATTTTAAGTAAATGAGATTGCCTCAGAGTAGTGTACGTGTCTTTCTAAGAAGACTTTAAATCGCATTTCATGTTTTCCAAGCGACAGCAGGATTACTGAATATTATGCATGTGTGAAATAGTTCCTAAAGATACTTCCAAAACTGCAGTACTACATATGCAAGAAATTAAGCATTAATTACTCCCTTTTTCTACTATTTTTAATGGGCTACTGTATGTAATTGTAGTGTTTTAGGGCACTTTGCTCTAATATACACCTTTTGATCATAGATGACAAGACAAAGAGTGATTCTCATTTACAAAAGAAAAACAAAACAAAAACAAAACAAAACAAAACAAAAAAGACACAAACCAAAACAAAACCAACAAAATAAACCAAAACCAGTTGGGCATGACTTCTACCTGCCAGTCCATGCAATACAAAGCTAAGACAATGAGAATTAACTCTATTCTTGAAAGAAACCATTTAACTTTAGAGAACTGGACAGCATGGGAAACGGAAAATTACCAATGAAGAGAGTATAACTTTTTAAAAATGTACTCATTTAGTTATTTGGTTGAAATCCACCATGCCCATTCACAGATATACAGGGCTTTGAAGGAAACAATGAAAAAGATACTTGATATATATAGATATAGATATAGATAGATAGATAGATAGATAGATAGATAGATAGATAGATAGATAGATAGATAGATAGATAGATAGATATAAAAACAAAACACCTCACCTTCTGCTGCCTTTGACACTCTTGGTTGTAGGCATTGTTCTCCACTGCCTCTAGCTTGATTACAAGTCATTAGCATTGTGTCAAAGCACATGGGTGCAGCCCACCCATGATTGGGAAGGATGTATGTTTATGAGGTAAGGAAGGATGAGGTGTACACAGAGGCACTGGGGAAGCAAACCTGACTGAACCTGCTTAAGTTTGTTCAAAGAGGTATGAGGAAGGTTTGGAGGTCATGGGACACCTCCAAAGGATATATTTTCACCATTTAGGCCATAAATGCCAATTCAATATCAGTTCACAGTTGTTCAGCAGGGCTAAGACATGTAATCATGTCAAGTCCAGCAGCATGGTGGACTTTCTCTCTGTAGTGGTGGTGAGAATCTACTTTCAAAGTGTTTTGGAAGAAACACACTCTGAATCTCTGTTGGTGAAAGGAGTTACAATGTGCTCAGCCCTGCCTGTGTGGTTCAAAACAAGTTCTTGAATCCATGTAAGGAACTGCATCTTTTCATGTACTTACTGGCCAGAAAGATACACAGCTTTGGCTGAAAAAGACCTTTAGCAGAGGCTTGAGGACTTATATATGTGGATGCTGTGTGAGAAAGTTCAGCCGATCGTTGCTGTGATTATGCGAGATTTGGAAAAAAAAGAAAATGGAAACAGAC
Source organism: Apus apus (assembly GCF_020740795.1). Classification (NCBI taxonomy): domain Eukaryota; kingdom Metazoa; phylum Chordata; class Aves; order Apodiformes; family Apodidae; genus Apus; species Apus apus. The sequence goes on along the minus strand of NC_067283.1, from coordinate 22,568,325 downwards.
AAATCCTCCATGTTAAAAGAGCAGTGAAGCTAAGATGATGTGTAAGAAGTCATGTTAGCAGGTTAAAATTAGGTCTACAGGAGGGCATAGTCTGAAGCCAAACCACTTATCCGATATGTCCAGGTTTCACTAGAATACAAGCAGAGTTGAACACCGAAGGCTGGTGAACCTGAGGGAAGAATTAACTTCTTCATGAAGGATACTATTAGAGTTCAGCTGTGCAATTCACTAAATTTAATAAGCTCCAAAGAGTCAACCCAAGTGTTATAGAAAAATAACCCTTTTGAAATCCAGAGAAGCAAGCTTTTTCTAGAAAGGTCAACCTAGAAAACAGACTGTTCACACAGATATTCTAGCATCTGAATGACTGGAATATGCAGCCAATACTGCTGCTGTGACTCATGTATAAGTATATATGAATTCACACAGGTGAATCTATCCCCAGCATGCTGCATAATCAGCCAGATGTGTTATGTCACAACTTTTATTTACCTCCAGAATGTTGACTAGAACAATGGCAAGCTGCTCCAGAGAGGCCATACTCAGCACTGTTTATTATTTGCATGTTGTAACAGTGTCCCTGCTGTTTGTTATTTACAAGGAAGTAGAGTCAAAATATTGAGTAACATAGAAAGAGGGCCTTTGATACTTCACTTTTTAAAGTTATGTCCCCATAATATTTGTTCTACATATAATATTTATGAACAGCTTCAGATTACAATGAGCTTAAAAAGAGGGGGGGGAAATAGATAAATTATCAGTGTTGTAAATCCTGAGACTACTTCTTATAGCAGACAACACCATAACCTACCTGGTTCACAGCTGTGCTGACCATTAACTGCCTTCTTATTCTACTTATAGACCTTTCTTTTACATGGCTGTGGATCAGACTCCTGGCAATGCTTTGGCCATTTATCTTCTCATAGTCCTCACTATTCATACTCCTCAGTTCTTCAGAAACTTCAAACTTAAATAGCATACATAAAATCAAAATCTGTAGGCAAGCACGGAAGATTATTAGTAAAGTGTTGCTAAGATCTGCAGTCACAGCACAAAAATAAATGTATTTAGCAAGGTACATCTAGAATCACAAGAATTTTCCTGTAGATAAATAAGAAAATCAAGGAGAGAACTGATCCACCATTCAACTGAGAGAAAGCTATTGACTAATGACTCCAAGAAAACCAACTCTGTAATGCCTATTTTGCTCCTTCTTCACTAGAAGAGTCAACCATGATAAAAGGGTTTACATCAGTAGCAAAGAGCTGAAAATTCCAGCTAGATGATGGAAGAGAGAGATTAGGCCATGCTCAAGATGAGTTAAATGACCTGAGATCAGTGAGGCTGATGGAACTCACCTCACATTGTTCAGGGCATAACTGAAGCATTTCCACAGCCATCAATATCTTAAAGAACAGTGTGGAAGAGGTAATGTTTTAAAAGACTGGAAAGGCAAGAATAACAGCTATCTTTAAAAGTAAGAAGAGGAGCAGAATTATGGCCCAATCCATTTAAGTACAGTTCTCAAGCGGATAGAGGAAGAAGATATAGAAGAATAGAGAAGATACAAAAGAAACGGGTTATAGGCATCTGGATTAATCAAGTACCAATCATCCCAAACCAGCCTCATTTCCTCTTATACAGGATAACAGGCCTTGTGAATCACAGAGAATATATAGTTTGACATGAGTGAAGTTTTTTGTGTGGTGTTAGAGATTTCCAAAAGTATACTAGGATAATGCAGCCTAGTTTAAACTAATAGAAGTTAAGCTCCTGCAGAAACAGTGAAAGAAACATTTTCAGTGTCTCAGTTTATCATTGTCCAAATGGAAGGCTACATTTACTGTAGGTATACAAGGGTTCTTTCCTGGCAAAAGTCCTGTTCCAGAATTTCATTAAATGGTGTAGATGCCAGAATAGACACTATGCTAACCAACACTGACAATCTGACAAAGTTGAAAAGGGCTGCAAGCACATTAAAGGACAGGCTTAGAAACAAAAATTATCTTAACAAATTGAAGCTACATTTTGAAAAAATATGGTGAAATTCAACAGGGATGATTTCTGATACAGCTCTGAGTCAGAAACACTACAGAAACCAAGGATGGAGCAAGTAGCATGGGAGCATCCAACTGAAGGACTGGGTGTAACAGGATGCATCTACATTACTGTTCCAGTTATGATTGGATGTAGAAGCAGATCACCACTTTACAAGGTTTGCTTTACACCACAGAGAGCTTTTAGAGCATATGAAACTAGATTTATTTCCACAGAAGCTGAGCCAGACAACACACTTTAGGTGCACCCCAATGCACTGCAGCTGCTAATGGGCACTCGGGCTGTGGTACCAGACCAAAATTAGTCCACAGTGGAAGTCTCTGACACATGGATAGGATTAACATGGTGTGCTCAGCAACAAGTGTTTCACTCCACTTCTTGGTTCCTGTTGCCACACCGTACTTGTTAAAGTACTCAGAGCCTTAATGCCCCACAAATTGACTATGAATCAGGTGTGTTGTAAATAAGACAAATGTGACAGTGGGATGATGTGTTGATATAAGGCAAGTGAAGCAATCCTTTTCAATCCTGTAAATTCTCAGCAACAGTACTGCACTCAGTTCTACCACCATACTTCTAATTAACAGTTGGAGCAGTTTAGCTTAGAAAGATTGGAAAAAAGCCATGAGAAAGATCACCACACTCAGAAGCATGGGTTGCAGGGAAGGATCTGGAGTTGTTTTATCTATAGAAGAAAAGGGAGAAACGGTAACAGCTTTCATGTCCAACAAAGGCTGCTGCAGAGAATGGGGATAAATTGACACCTGTGTGTACTGTGGAGGAGGTGATATAGATCACACATACAAAAATCTGCTTAGTAGGATGGCTGAGAAAGCAGTAAGCAAGGAGGACTTCAGGTTCCACAACACAGGAAGGTTTTACAAACAGGTTAGACATGCATCTGTCAGGCTTGGTTTAAACATAATTATTTCTGTCTTAGGAAGGGAGATGCACTAGACGATCTCTTGAGAACACTACCAGAATTATTTGGTTTGCTTCTTTTTAAAAATGTAAATAGTAAAATCACTCCTTCCTGCTCCTTTCATCTTGTCTTTTTACCTTTTGAACCATTCCACTGATCTCCCATCTGCCATTTCATGTTACATCTTTCTGATATTCCCAGTATCCATCCCAGTCTATGTCCCAGTCCCACCTCTGCTTTCTGCTTTTGGTACTGTATTTCATCTGTGGCATTACTTCTTCTAGGAAATCTCTCCTTTTTCCCATGTGCAAAGCAATGTGCCTGTATTCAGTCAAATTCCTACATAAACAAAGTATTCAGATATAACTGCTGAACTAAACATTGTACATTCATTCAGTTCCTTTTGTGTTTATGCAGCGGGTAGTAAAAGTTTTGCAGTTAGCTCCTTTTTTTATTTCAGTGCTTCCTTTTATTATTACCAACCAAGTAAACTCAAGAGATTAGCACCATTTTCCTTAAAATAGGGTAATTCCATGTATAAGAATACAGCAACAATGCAGAAGAGAAAGGACACATATGATCAGTACAGAAGCTTACTTGGATTACCTTTCAAAGAACAAAAAGCATCACTAGTGCTCCAATGTTAGAGGAATGGATATAAGCAAAAATATTATGCACCGATACAAACCTCAAAGCTTTACTTTTTGTTGTAGATTGGAGACTACTTTGTTAAAAGGAAAATTTAAGGAAGAAAGGATGAGTCTTACTAGGTACTGGGTTGGACCATTCATTAATATTACAAATGCAACTCTTCTGTTGTTTTTGAAGATACAGACTATTCCCAAAAAGGAATTTCATAGCTTTAGTCACATCCTCATGGGACAATAAGAAGGCCCTCATAGAATGATTTTTAAATATGTCAAAGGACTTTGCATTTGCATGCATGTGTCAGAGCACACAAATATGCAAGGGACATTCAGATGGGTCCTTTTGAGGATCTATTTTCATGCTCAGTGTGTTACATGATGACGCACACAGAGTCCAGCTGGAAAGCTGGGACTGCAGGTTCAAGAGAGCTGGGATTAACACCCTGCTGTGCTGCAAAGCCCCCTCTGGACCTGCAGAGCCACACAGGCCACAGGCACAGAGATCCTCAGGCCTTTCTCTGCCTGAATCGAAGCCTTCCCCTAATGAGCAGAAGTAAGCTCCTTTGGCAGCCCTCTAAATCCCATGGCTCCCACAGCTCATACCAAGAACAGTGCTGAGCAGCCAGTGAGGCCAACTGAGGGCTAGCCAGCTACGTGCAGAGCTAGGTCAGGCCCAGATCTTCACATACGATTCTCAAGACCCTCATTTCTCTGCCCATCTTGCTAGTGAAGCTTACACCCAACAGCACAGACTGAGAAGATGTGTGCATCCCCAACCCACACCCTTAACTCTACATCACAGCTGGGTAGGAGGGAATTCAGGCTTTATTTTTTTATTACCAAACAAATTCAAGTTTTGGGTCAAACAATTTAAAACCACGCCAGATTTTTAAAAAGCAAAAACTTTTCTGAAAAATATAAAAGAAAGTGAACATCATCTCAGTATTTTTAAACAGCAGTTTCGTTCTGAATGTGTTTCACAGAAAAATATAAGCAAAGGGTTAATAAACAGCAGTAGCAAAGCAATTGTTTTGGGTCTGGCTAACTATTTCATGCATTTCTTTCCTGCAAATTGGAAAATGTTATTCCCACAGCTGTAATTAAGACAGTTGCCTGTGATGCAGTGAAGAATTTGAATCAGGGCTCCTGCAAATTAAATGGCTGCTCTAAGTACTGAATTGCTGGCCAGTCCAAGAGAGGAGTCTCTCAGGTTCTCCTGTTGAAGGTCTTCCTTAGGTTTTCTGGTCAGAATTCACCTTTTCTAAAGTGAGAACAACAACACAAGGACCTACCGAAAGACCTTTGGAGCAGACTTTTTGATTCTGTATTTCTATCATGGGGCTCACGCTGCAAGTACAGAGCATACATACCACTATGGCATGGATAATACATTACAGACTTTGAAGCTTCCAGGTACAGTGATAAAGAAGGATAGATAAAAACCTCAAAGAGAATTTTATTATGAGTAATATATGAATGTCAAAAAAAAATGTTCAAAATGAAATATTCCAATTCTACTGTCCAAACCTTTCACAGGACACTCTTCAGGAAACTGAAGAACAATAATAAAACAAACTGGAACCAACTAGTCATATTAAGGAAATACTGAAGACAACAGGTAGATTAGTAGCTACCTTTTATAGCATCTCTTCTTCAAGTATTTCACAAAAGACCTTCCAGGTTCTAATCTGATTAGAAACACACTCCTCCTCAGTATTTTTCTACAGCATAATTAAGCACAAATTACTCTGAAACATAAGAAACATATGCTCACTGTGCTCCTATATCTTTTCCTTCCACTTTCCCTTGAGAGAGGAAAACTGCAACATTTCAGCTGAATGCTAAAATCTGTAAGATGGATGGAACAGAGGGTGCTGTAAGAGATGGAGAGGTGAATATCCAGAACTGTTTTTTAAAAACTGTACAGAAATCTTCTGAGAGTGTGTATACAGAAGAGTGTGCAGGATGCATATTAGGAGGCAAGAAAACTCAGATATATATTTTATATAGCCAGAGTGGATGCTAATCTTTCATGGTCAAGAGACTGATGTTTTGCTTAGTTGGTACCTTTTTTTTTTTTAACAGATGAATAAAAATTCTTCCAACATAATGGCTCTGGCTCCTAACACTTCTAATAAAAGAGAAACAGTCTGTATATTTGGAACTGGAGACTTTGGAAGAGCTCTGGGATATAAAATGATTCAGTCTGGCTACCCCGTCGTGTTTGGAAGCCGAAGCAAACAGGCATCCAGCCTGATTCCCAAGGATGCAGAAGTGCTGAGCCACGCAGAGGCAGCTCAGAAATCTGCCATCATCATCATAGCAATCCAGAGGCAACATTACAACTTCCTTACATCGCTAGCAGAAGTTCTCCATGGAAAAGTCTTGGTGGACATAAGCAACAACTTAAAAATAAACCAGTATCCTGAATCCAATGCAGAGTACCTGGCTCAGCTGGTGCCTGGAGCTAAGGTTGTGAAAGCCTTTAACACCGTGTCAGCCTGGGCCTTGCAGTCAGGCACACTGGATGCAAGCCGGCAGGTAAGACTGAGCAATGGGTCAGTCTTGTGTCACAGAGTTACACAGCATCTGGCTTCTGAACAGCTAGACAAAACACACACCTGCCATATGAAACAGAGTGTTGAGCTGGTATTTTCACTATAATCACCCATTTCAAATGACATGTGAGCTAAAATTTACTTGTAGCTTGTAAAATGGTATGGTGAGGAATATCATTAGCCTGCAAACTAGGGAAGGTATTTGCAGACACTAGAGAAGGAAGGAAAGAAAGATAGCAGAGCTACAAAGAGAGAGACAGTGAATCAGCAAGAAATTAGGGTTGCATCAGTTGTTCACCAGGACTGTAAAGTCAAACAGAAAGCAGATAGGAGTGAGCTGGAAGGTGAACAAATTGATAAAGTTTTCTAAATCTGAGTTCATCACCACAGAAGCTTAACACAGCAACAGCATGTGCAGACCATTTTAAACAGCTCCTTAATCACAGGCTAGTGAGGACAGAATTGGTCATAGGAAGCTACCCAGCAGCTAACCTGAAGACAAATCATTTATTATTACCCTGTTTTCTGCTGCTCTGTACAGTGCACAGAATCAGCCAGCTACTCAAACCATTACTAGCTTTGCTCTCTGAGGCTGGATAAATGGGTTTGGGTAAACTAAAAACCCAAAGACTTCCAAGCCTAAGTTCTACAAGCCACTATTATGTCAAGAGCAGAAATTGCCTCCTTTCTCATAGTTTCAAAAGGAGCATTCTCTTGCACACAAACAAAACAGACAGTTTCTTCACTAATTTACTAGACTCAGAAAGAAATAATATTTACTTTTGTAATAGGGCAATCATGTTTTAAAGATCTCTGCCCCCAGTGCCCCAGAGCACTTAAGGATTGCAGTAGTAACAAATGAAAATTTTGCTCCTATTTTCTCCTATAAAATCTTGTGCTTACAATCTGCTTGCAGGTCTTCAGTAGAGTATGTCAAATTTTCCAGGCAAAGACTTGTACTAAGTGTGTTATCCATTGTTCTCTTCAGATACAAAATTTTGCCACTTCAAAAAATCTCCTTCCCCAAAGAAAATATTCATATTCTTAATTCTTGGACTTGTTGGCCAAGAAAGTACCTAAAGGCTACTTTCTGCCTTATAAATTAAGGCCAGCAGGAAAGCCAAAAAGTAGGCTTGGAAGCTTGTGCTCATCAGCCATATCCAGGAAGGATGGCAGTAGAGAATGTCACAAAAGTCTGTCTAACTAAAACTTGTGTTTGTTTTTGGCTGCAGGTGTTTGTCTGTGGAGATGATATGGAAGCTAAACAAATGGTGATGGATATTGTTCGTGCACTGGGTCTCACTCCAGTAGATCAGGGATCCCTCTTGGCTGCTCAGGAAATAGAAAATTACCCTCTGCAGCTCTTTCCAATGTGGAAGTTTCCCATTCTTTTGTCCCTTGGCCTAGTCACATTCTTCTTCTTCTACTGTTTGACTCGTGATGTAATTTACACTTACATTTATGAAAACAAAGACTTTTCATTCTTTATTGCAATCTCCATTCCAAATCGGATCTGCCCTATATTGGCACTCATCCTTCTTTCCTTGGTTTATCTTCCTGGTGTACTTGCTGCAATTATTCAGTTATACAGAGGTACCAAATACCGCCGCTTCCCCGACTGGCTGGACAAATGGATGCTGTGTAGGAAACAGCTCGGACTAGTGGCCTTGGCATTTGCTTCTCTGCACGCTGTCTACACACTAGTTATACCAATTCGCTCTTTTGTGAGATGGAGAAGCAACAATCAAATCATCTCCCAGGTAAGTTTCATTCCCTGCTCTATGTCTTCCTTTCTTCTGGCCCTGTTACAAATACTACCTTCTGTCTTTAGCTTCGGGAATTCATGTGGACAGGCTAATGTTCTCTACAATATGGTTATTTTCCCGGTTTCTGTCTTCTTTTAGAACATTGGTTTATCCAAACTTTGTCGAATTTATGTTTGGTTTAGGGGATTTCTGGCCTCAGTCTTCCTCCTAGATGCTTTAAATATTAATAAAATAAGCAGGGAAAATGTAAATATTAAGAATAATTTGAAGACTTGAATTTTCCAACTTCTCTGTATATCTTTAAGAATGGCACATATTTTGACTTAAAAAATGGCAGATATTTGACTTTCTGACAAAGGAACACATACCTGTCCTCAACAATAGGTCTACAGCAGTGTAAAATATGCACAAAAATTATAGGTATCTATATGTAATAATCTATATGTAATAAGATGCTTCTGCTTTTTTGTAGGTGTTCAAAGTAAATACCATGATTTTCTGAGTGTTAATGTATAACATTTATCTTCCAATTAACTTAAAGGATATTTTTTTCTGCATATTGATCCTAAAACTGCTATAGCTAAGATGTACCTTTCTTTTCTTCAGGCACTGAACAATAAAACAGAACCACTCAACACCACTAATGCCTGGATTAGTGATTCTTATTTGGCTTTGGGGATTTTAGGATTTTTTTTCTTTGTTCTTCTGGGAATAACTTCCTTGCCTTCAGTCAGCAACAGTGTCAACTGGCGAGAATTCCGATTTGTACAGGTAAGAAAAAAGACATTTTAAAAAAACTTCTTTACTTATTAACTATGACCACAGGGAGGATTACCTGTGACTTAGGGCTTTCCTCCATGAGTATCTTCAGATGTGATGCATCCACTATCCACCATCACACAGGTTAAAGAAATCTACACAGCTCTACAGTTCACCTGTAAAACAATATATTGCTCTGATGGCTGCTTATGGTACAAGTGGGATTGTTGCATCAAAAAGAGAAAACGTGGAAGATGGGAGCTCCTAAATTACAATTAGAAAGCTAACATTGTGGAATTATCAAATTTCACAATCATTGTACACCACAAAATATTTTAGCCATTTATGGTATGTTCACAAGATAATTCCGTTAAAATGGGTCTCAAGGATGACTGTATAACTCAGATAATTTTGATGCCAAGCATCTAATCTGCAGTTTCTGCAGGCTTTAAAAACTGCTGTGACTCTAAGCAGGCTGCCCTTGCTAACACTTTCATCTCAGCCCCCAGTTTGGAGGAAGGTTGGTGCAAACAGCCATGCCTCTGCAGGAACCGGGCTGGCAAGGAAGGGGAGGCAAGGGAAAGGGATATTACTATCAATGAATGTTTTATCAAGGCAAAATATTTGCACAGTATGATAGCTTTGGATGGATTAGCACTAGAGCATATAAAGGCTTGGATTTCTTCACTGAATTTCAGCATTTTCTCTGCATTTTCACAAATATGCCAACCACTAGGCAGTATGTGTGAGCTAGCAGAAATTATCAGGATTGTTGATGGAGAAAGAAAAACAAAGAAGGGTGTTTCACCTAGATCCATTTGCATGTGTCTTTATTAAATAAGAGCCTTTATATTGCATAAACCCGTTTCATTTCATCAGTCCCCAGTTAGTCCCAAAGTTGGCACATTCCACAAAGCTTAATGTGTCCTGTAAACTACATTTGTTCTGGTTTAATATACTGTTTTAACCTCCACTTTTCTCTTGCTTTCTTTCCTCTGTTTTCCCCTAGTCCAAGCTGGGATATCTGACACTGATTCTGTGTACTGCACACACAATGGTTTATGGTGGAAAATGGTTCCTGAGCCCATCATCATACAGATGGTATCTTCCAAGTGCCTATATGCTTGCTCTCATTATTCCGTGCATTGTACTGGTTGTCAAATTTGTGCTGGTATTTCCTTGCCTAGACAAACCTCTCACACGAATTCGACAAGGCTGGGAAAGGAATCCCCCGTACTCAGAACAGTCCAATTACATTATCAACAAGTCTGCTGTATAATTAGACTAACCTACATTATCAAAAAGAAGGAAAAAAATATTATGAAGGCATATCAAAATTAAGTGCTGAGCCTCCTTTATCTGGACAGTAAAAGTGAAAAACTCTAATAAAGACACCTCAATGACAAGCTTAAAATAAAATTAAAAAAAAAATAAGGCCATTGAGTTCCTGCACCCCAGGCATGCTTTCACATAGGTGCAGGCCCTTTCTCTTGTTCAGTATATTCCACCTTGTCTATTCACCCTCAATTCCTAAGAAGGGTACGAGAGAAAGTAGTGGTGCTCCACGCCCCACCTCTTTAATTCCAAACCTCCTCCAGGGCTGGGCAGAACCAGAGTAACCTTTGGTATTAGATGGCATCTGCTCCTCTTCCCTATCCTGCCCATTGGCACTCAGGTCTACAGCACCTACGCATACCCAGACAGACCCACATGCACACATGCATGAACACACGCCCTGCTTCCAACACCAGAAGCTGCCAGCACCCATAGAGCAGCTGCAGGATGAATGGCAGCTGAAGAAGAGCCCTCCTCCTCACAGCATTAGTTTATCTTCCGTTAACAACTGACCCAAAAGATCTAATGTTAATACCTTAGAGAGAGCTGAGTAAGATTTGTTTGGTTTGGGTACAGGAACTCCAATGTTCAAAGGGTATGGGCTGAGGATTACTGAATCCTTGCTTGTACTGCTCTACCAGAAACCCAGGTGGCAAAGGGATGGAGGCAAGGCCAAAATGGTGGAAAGATGTGAGATGTGCTCACAAGCCTAAGCTTCTTAAGTATAGGCAAAAAGTGGTCAGTGATTTTTTGTGTAAGCAGTGAGTTGTAAGGAAAGAAACTGAAGAAAAATCCTGTACATCAAGGGTTTGAATTATGTGTCATGGTTACATTTCAAGAAGATAATGCTGTTGATTTTTCAAAAAATAAATATTTGGATGCAATATTACATGTATTGTATGAAAATATACATACATTAACCACAATAAAGTGTTTATTTTCTAGAGTGTGGAGCTCTGTTATGATTTCTGGAACCTCTTTTGATAAGATGCAACTGCTTGGTATGGTCAGTTGCACGAAGGTGTTGGAAAGCCTTGCTTCAAGGAATAAAAGGGATCCTATCTTCAGCCAGATGCCTGAGCTCCTTGGATGCTCACAGAAGCAGATTTTTGCTTAGTCATAAAAGTAGGCTGAGGATGTTAGGAAAAAATTCTTCAAAGAAAGAGTGGTGAGGCACTGGAACAGGCTGCCCAGGGAAGTGATAGAGGCACCTTCCCTGGCGGGAAGGAAAGCAAGATAGAAAGAGGGAGTGTGTGTGTAGGTATAAAAGAAAGGGACAGACAGTGCAGAAAATAAGTATCCACAGCCTGTGTGAATATGCTCTAGATTTGCCATTTTGGGGCCAAATTCTGGTGCCAGTGAAAGAGTTGCTCTGGGTCTATGTTATGACAAATAGTAACATTTCCAAGACATTGATACAGACTGTGAGGCTCCATTACTTTTTAAAGGATTTCTTTTCAGGCTTTCTGCCTATCCCCATATAGATCAAAAACTGCCCTTTTATCTCTCTCCCAGCTCAATCTACGTGTTGGAGCCCAAACTGCCACAGTCATATCAAGTAACACCCATTTAAAGGTTATGCCTTATGAAACGCAAGTATTGCAAAAGCTCTGCCTCCTTTCCTCTCAGCGAACAGGCTCCTGTGTGTTTCTGAGCACTTTGTGTTAGAGGACAGGCCAAACCAGGCCCTCTCTACCCTCTCTGAGAACTACTGCAAAGTAACTGGCCTGACTAGATACCTCCTGAATATTTGTTCGCTCACTATTAAACCACAATCCCAAACATGAGCAGGACTGTAGCTCCTGCAGGAAAGACAAAAGAACTTCTCCAGGGATTGACATCATGTTGTTTCATTACGTTAAAACACAGGCTGAGATTTACTGAAGCGCTGAGCAGCTGGGCATGATCTGCAATTTACTGTTTACAAATGAACTGCCACTATCTGCTGTGTACAAACGGAGAAGCCAATGCTGTTCATTTGCTGTTTGCATGGGGTGCATGTGGCAGCTCTCAGGAGCTGACCCAAAGCCGTCACATCTGAAGTCAGCAGTAGGATCTTTGTTGACTTCTGTAGATAATAATAGGTCAGATCTCCAGCAGCACTCGTTTTTCCAGTCTAGGTGAGGGATTTCATATCATGTTATTCTTGAGCAAATGGGGAGTACTTGCTTCACAAATTTACATATTTATTTAACATTGTAGAGAAAATAAATTTCTTCAGTGATCTTACATCACACATACACTTACAACACTTAAAATTGTTCAATGACAATATTTTGGAAACAATAGCCATTGCTATGAAAATTGTTGGTAGCTTGTATACATTTCTCATGATCAAGTTCTTCATATTCCTGAGAAAGTCTGGTCGGAGAGGACATCAGAAAAATCATTAAATTAATTTTGGAAAGGGTGTTTTCCATATAGTACCCAGAAGCCAGGAGCCTTTATGTGCATATGTATATACTGTAATTCTAAGAATTCCTGCAGGAATAAAAGCATTAACTCTCAAATCTACTACTTCTAAATCAGAGTAAGCACTTAGAAAACAGAAATAACAGCTTTTTAAATAAATGCTCACATGGACACTGTCACGGTAACAACTGAACTTGGATTTCATTGCGTAAGAAAGATTTATGCTGATGGAGAGCACTTCCACACAGTAAGATTTTAGACCTCTACTTCCTGCATGATGTGTTTAATTTAACTTTCTTTAGCCTTTTTGTTATACCTAGGGAATATCCATTTCAACCAAAAAAATGCACTTATTAGTGAAAAGAAAGTATTTCAATTAATTAGATTTACCTGAGACACTAATGGGATGTCAGACCCACACTGGCCCCAGGGGATGAACACAGCAGAACCTGACACAGCAGATACTGCTGGATCTTGAACCACAGAGATCTGAGCAATTCCCTTTAGTTCCACCACACCATGAGGCAAGTCCTGAGATCTGCAACTTCTTTTTGTTCTGCAGCATGACCTTGTATCAGCCTTCTCTGTCACTTCTCACTCCAAGACATGACTTTTCATGACCCAGTCTAGAAAGGCCCTTTTTTCCAACATATCAGGCTTTCTTGGCTTCCCTCTTCTTACGTCCTATCAGACACAAGATTTCACAAGAGCATCTCTTGTCTCAAATGCTGATAAGCCTGTTTGATTCACTAGTCCAAATATTGAACTGGCAAATAGCTTGAACAGTCACAGGAACTATGCAACATATGTTCAGCTGTTCTTCCATACTCTGACTAACAGATTTAATAAATCTTCAGTGTTCCCGTAATAGCCTAAATATGGCTTTTCTTCCACACACTATGGAAACTTTTATCTCCTACAGAGACTTTTTTTCCCCCTGCATTAAACATGTTCCTGTTGTGGATCTCCATTTGCATCTCTAATTCCTGTCATTAACATGAATGATTTGCTCCCTGGAGAAACCTGACATTCCTCAATATTATTTTTTTTTAAGTATATCACAGTGTTTTAAAAAAAACTGCACATCTCTTTACTGTTGAACATTGCCAAAATTTAATGTTCTTGAATCTGGGAATCCCAAATTGACATAAATCATAGCTCTGACAAGACTATACCCCTGACATATTTTCTTACAAGAAGCTGCAGTGCTACCAAAAAAACCCCACACTGCAGAACCTTGAGAGGACATGTACAGACCTCAGAGAATTGCAAGAAAGTCAGCTAATGTCTCCAAATGCTGCAAATCAGAACGGGTAATTTTTTGCGTATATGGCTTCATACACATGCTTTATTCCTGTCTCTTTTTTTGCTTCCACATCCACATCTGCTTATTATTTGAGATTCATTCATATGCATTCCCTTCACTGTGCTTCCTTGTCTTCACACTTCCTCAGATTTAAACTAGGAAAAGCTTAACTGCAATCAGTAGAGTCAAGCTATTAAACATCAATGCAGAGGCCTGTCCTAGTTTATTATCCATTCATTTTTTTCCCCAGTTCTATGGAAGATGAGAAAGTGTAGAGTCTATAAATCTCTATTTAGAAACTTCAGAAAATATATACATGAAAAATGAAAAAATATGTTATTGTAATATGCTTATCATTGTAGGACACAAGTGGTTGAACACCACTGAACCAAAACACAATGTCCCAAAACAGGCATATTTGGGACAGATTGTCTATGAGTGAGTGCTGGCATAGAAGGAGGGAGGTATTTTCAAAGAATCATTCAAGAGGGAAGTATACGGATCAAAAGTAAAATATTACTTAGAATGAGGGAGAGAAAGAAAGAAGGAAAGCAGAATAAAGACAAACCTTTTTTTCTTCTTTTCTACTGCCTCCATCACATAAAATATCACACATTTTTGGCTGCAAGGTACCAAATATTTCAGTACCTTATAAATAATTAAATGAAGAGTTTGATCTTGGCCACCCTGAAGTCCAACCCAGGTTTTAAGATCCCACCATAGCCTTCTTGCCCCAGTCCAAATTGGTAGAAACCAGCTTATTTTCTCATCCTTTACAACAATATTTCCATAGGTAGCTGCCACTCCACAGCACATGACTGACTGTTGAGTAGGAGTGGTAGCAAACCCATCTGTGTGTGCATCAGTCGCAGGACTTCCATGGCTCAGTAGGGAATACAGCTGAAAAACTGTTTCCCCAGGGGAGAAGAAGCAAGAGAGATGCCAGCATGTAACTGGCCAGAGACAGGACAGAGGTTGCTTAATGGACTGCTCTGTTTCAATGCAAGACACCATCATCATTATTTTATAGCTAAAGAACTGAAGCAAAATCAAACACAGGATCTCATTGTAGGGTAAACTATTGATGTGGCATGAAAACTTGAAGCAAAGGAAACCCTACGATACTTGATGAAGAGGACAAGTGAGAGCTTGACAGGGTGAGCAGAATGTGAGGTGGTGGGTGGAGGGGTAGTCCCTGGAAGGAAGGATGGGGCAGCTTTCCCCACTTGGCTAGTGATGAACCAGAGCTTTCGGAGCCCCAGGACAGGGCAGATGCAGCATCCCCATCCCTCAGAACTGGGGATGGGTGCAGAACTAATTGCAGGGAATTATGTTAAATGCATACAGGATTATAGTTTGTTTGTTTGTTTTGGTTGTAGTTTCTGTTTTCCAATCCCGTAAGTAAAGATTGGAAACCAAATCTCATCTTTAATTGGATTGGTCTAAAGGTCAGACCTCAAGTCACTGCAGAAACTACAGTTTTGTTTTACTATCAAGCCTGCCTAGCATTTTTTTGATAAGTAATTCAACAATTTAAGATATCAAACCTTGGAATTTGATATCCCCTGAGGGATACCAGCTGTCCAGTTAAGGAAGGCTGAGAAGGATTGAAGGGGATTGTGCAGCTACATGCTGGCTTTTGGGACAATACTGAATACCCAAGTATCACTGAATACCTTGACTCACTAAATACCTTCTAGCATCTCTTCTTCAAACAGACTAACATCCATCGTTCCTGGCAAAGCCATCTTCCCTGTCTTTTACGAAGAAGCTGACACTTAGATTCACACTCAACTGTCAATCACAGACATATCCCAAGTTTCTTTAATGATCACTGTGTCAGTGATTCATACCTCATGTAGGAAGTCAGAGGCAAGGAGAGGAGTTGGACATAAGTTTTCTGAAGCTAAGGATAGTTCTCTAATTATGAGGAGCTTTACAGATTAGAGAGCCAGAAGGCAACCTTGTGATTAGCTATTCTCTCTTCCTGCAGCACACAGGCTGTAGACACTGCCTGAATTAATTCCTTTCTGAATTATCACAAGTTGTCATATTTTTCATTTCACAGACCCCTACAAATTTTCCAACAGTAATGCAGATTGCTGTAAAATTTAAGCTTCCTGACAACATGCAGTTTTATCCTAGTTACCATTTGTTATTGCTGGCAGGTAATCCATTAAAACCGGCTGAAAACTCCTGAATTAAAGATATTCTGGAAGAACTGCTGAACTTGATTTAAACATTAGAAATCTCACCACAACTTTTGGCAAATTATTTTGACAGCTGATTAACCTCACTTCAATATATATAATAAAATATATATAAATTGCCTGCATTTTTTTAAACTATAGCATTCAGCCAACATAATTTATTATTTCCATGACTTATCTGAAGTGTCTGGAATAGTGGCTATATATGGAATATATATATATTATCCCGGAGAACAAGCTCAGGTGTAAGAAGAAAAATTGTTATTTTATATATATATATATATATATATATATGGATAAATATAAATCATACTGGTCCTACTGCACACATGGAAATACAACCACACACTAAAGTCTCTTGATGGTGACAATGAAGGATTAAAGGTATTTCCAACTACAATAGTTTTTATTTTAAAATTTAAAACACTAAATAAAGTAAAAAACTAAAAATATTAGCCATCAGTGCTAATACTCCCTAAGTTGAACATAATTTCACACAAAAAGCCAACCAAATGCTAATAAAAATTTGTTAATAACACTGTGAAAATAGCTAGTATGTACCTGCGGGACTACAGTTTTTGTAGCCTAGTCTACTAACACATAAGAAGGTTTCTAGGGAGATTCTCAGGAACGGAGGCTCAACATTACACGTACCAAGTCTAAACAAACACAAAATCACTGCTGAGGAAATCTGCAAGCTATTTCACCCTAGAAATCCTTGTGAGCAATGAGGACAGATGCACTTGGAAGCGATTTGATGTATGGTGAATTTTCAGCCATGGCACCATTGAACCCAGGTTTGCAGAAGGTCATTGTTAAGGAACAAAGACTGCATGCCACACTTCCAGCCCAAGGAGATGTAGACTGGAAAGCATTGCCTGAAAACCATTCACAGAGGACTTACTAGGAAGGGTTATGAACCATGTTCAAATATGCTGGGGGAGTAGGACAGGGAGGACAGGAGAAAGATCTAACATGGTCTTGTGATTTTCAGAGATAGAGAGAAGGGAAATTACTCAGCTGCTCCAGAGAGCAGTGGCTGTTTCACATTGTGAAGCATTGTGAAAAGGACAATGAAGACACTGGAGAAAAGTCCGTAACACCAAAAAAATGGTGTAAGAATGTGGAAATATTCCTTACATTTACAAACTACAGGAATTTAATTAATTGAATTCTGCAAAAGAAGTTAGAGTTAATGCAAAAAAAAAAAAAAATTATCATGCTAATAATGAAATTTCATCATCCAGTAAACGGAAAAGAGAGGGAAAGCAGCTTTTCTTTTATGAAACAACTATACAAACATATGCAGCTCTAGGATTGCTTAACAAAGCAGCAGGTGTGAGAGAAGTATGCCGGGAGTATCACATAAGCTTTAGATAAAACCACAAGTGTATTTAGGAAGCTTTCACTTGGATTAAAGCTCCAACCCTAAAGCAATCTATTCAGAGTCTGAGTAAAGAAACTTGTTCAATTTTTCCCAGGTTTAGGTATTTGACATTTTATGCTGCTGCACTTATTTTCAAAGAACAAACATAAACACATGGTTCCATTACAACTTCTCTTCCCAAAGAAGAGAACATGAAGACTAATGGGCTGTAAATGCTTAAGGTAGGAGAAGTATCAGAACCACGAGAGAGACAAAACACCATTATCCCAGCATGAGAAAGATGCAACAAAAAAATGGTTGGATCTAAAGCCCTACAAATTTAGATTCAAAGCCTTCTGGTTATGCCTTGAAGACAAAAATAGTTACAATAATTATCCTCATGTTATAAGGTGAGTATTCTTTAGCATGGGTGGATTCACTGTCCCTTGCAAACATTAGACCAAACCCTAAATCACTGAGTTTAGGGACACCAGCATTAGAGGAAATTTTAGTTGTATATGTAACACAGAAGGTTACACTGCATGAAAAATGCATGTTTATTATTGAAAATGTGGGAATGAGTGTGTGAACACTGCCACTTGCATATCTTTTGCTTATTCTTCTGAGAGTTCGTAAAAACAGACAAATGAAAAAAATCATCACATTGTTTCATCATCTGTTTCTTTCCTTACAGAGTTACGAGGGGGTGGAAATGAAGAGTTCCTTAAGTAGGTCACTCTAGCACAACCAGAGAGTACATGTAAATAAACAGCCATGGATTTTCCCCTTAGCTGTCTGGAGACTAGTTTCAGAGATCAGTTCAAACACTGTTCCCGTCAGAGATGTGCCAGAAAAAACAGTAAAAATAAATTAGGGGGAAATTGAGTAACAGCAGTTTCCTAAGTAGGAATGTGTAGTTTTCAGAAAATACATATAATAAAAGAAACTAATTAAATTCAATCTGTTATCTATGGCAGAAGCAGCAAGCTAAAAAGGGATCACAGTAAAAGAACAAGGTGCAGTGCTAATGCACTCTGTGAATGTGCCTTAAATCCCAGTCTTGGATGTGATAAAAGCTTAAATAATATTACTTCCGCTGAATATTCATGCTGCAATTAGTTGAATTATGGAAGCTCTACCTAAAGATTTTATGGATTAAATAAGTGAAAAAACCAAGAGGAGAAAAAAAACCCACAAAACCAAAAAAAACAACAAAATAAAACAAAACAAAAATACCAACCAAAGTCTTGCTTACAAGGAGGCAGAGGTAAAGAAAAGTGTTCAAAGGTAGACAGAATCACAGGTATCTGACCCCTTGCTAAGAGCTGATGCCAGGGGGGCTACGGGCTGTCAGGAGGCTTCTGTGACTCCCCCCAGTTTGGAGGGGTTGTTGAATGGACTTGAGGACTCACACGTGGCGCAGCCTCTCACAGAGGAATGGCCGCTGCGGGACCCTATTTTAGAGTGGACATTAGAATACACCCCCACCACGCTCACAAATTGTTACTGAGACCAATGTTTAGTTTATGAATTAACCTTTCCAGACTTAAAAGGCATTTTGTTTAGACTTATGTGGGGAAGAAGAACTGTTTCCCACACCCCTGTGGACACTGTGAGCTCCAACTTCTGCATCAAAAGAAAATCAAGTCACTCTCTTTGGGCACAAAGTACTCTTACCTAACACATACCTACTTTGAAGGCAAATTTTAAAGTTGGATCTTTCAGCCAGGACAATGATACCCCTTACCATGACTCCATGTTTTATTCCAGAGAAGAGGGCAGTATTTGCAGAAAATTGCTTTCTGAATACTTTTATTAACAGAGTTCATGAGGAAACAAAGCACTTAATCCATATTTATACTCCCTCCGCTCCCCCTCACTTCTTAAACAAAGTAAATCTCCAGAGGAAGCAGACTTCTTTACTTCTTACATAGAAAAAACCTGGCCATTTCTACAAGCATGAAGATAGATATCTGTGACCTCCTCTCCCAAGCATGTTTTCAGCAGAGACCTTTGCATCATTGCAAACTCCTGTGCAAAACAGGACTATGCAGATGCAACTGACTATGCCTGCCACCAGTGAAGAACTGAGGCCCCTAAAATCCAAGATAATGATGGTGATGAGCTATCATATAATCATTTCACATGTCATAACAACTATGAAGTTGCCTCTGACCTGAATATATTCACAGTTTCATTAGACCATGACTTTTAGGATTTTTTCCCCCAATCTTTAATATTTTCATTGTCCTCTACCCTAGAACATGATGAACATGAGAACACTAGTTTTGTTCAATTTTGTGAAGTATGTATGTGAAATACATATGTGAAAGGCTGACAGTGCTTTGTTGTGTTAGATTTGGAGGTATTATGCTTAAATTAAATCCTCAGAAAGCCATACTAGATACTAGCTAATAGAAAAAGTGTTGAAAAACACCAAGAATTAATGAAGAAATAAAACCTGTGGATGAGAGCAGAAAGGGAAGATAATGGGAACATCCTCAGAGAGTTATACAAACACCCCAATCCAGAAGAGTGTGGAGACAACTGGTGCTTATCCACAACTTTGTTGGTTTCACAAGAGCTCTAACCAGCCGTGGGAGCCCACTCACATATGCACACTGCCCAGACTACACTCTCACAACTGAGAGCAGCTCCAAGCTTCAGAGAGGTTGGGTTTTTTTTAGTGTTTGCTGCCACCAACTGATTGCCCTAACTTTTGCTTAAATAAAATTCAAAGGGAATCAGAAAGTTTTGATGTAAACTTGTGGAATGCTCTTTGACGTCTCAAAGCCAATTAATTCCTGGATGTAACATGTCAAGCATGCACAACAAAAATGCAAAACAGCAACTGATTATTAGCATCTGTAAAGATTCCCAGAGCAGTTACATTATATAAAAATATGTATTATTGTTAATGGTAATATACACGGAATAGAACAGAAAATAAATAGATTAGATAGATAGATAGATAGATAGATAGATAGATAGATAGATAGATAGATAGATAGATAGGGTTCTGCTGCATTTTTAAAATACAGCATTAAAGAGCTCTAAAATAGAGCATTAAAGATACTGAGGGATGTGATTTTGTGGCGGACTTTATGACCCTAAAGGTCTTTTCCAACCAAAACAATTCTATGATCTATTCTATAAAATATTAATATGTTTTGATACTTTATTATACATAGCTAGCTGATTATTACAGACTTTATTTACTAATAATGACCTCGTGTAGATAATGCTCACTCTTTCCAGCTGGACAAAAGGATTCTTTCTATATCACATATTAACCCCAACAGAGGGAGGATAATTTTTCCCTGTGACCTAGTTAATAAAACATATGGCAAATTTTACTACTGTAAGTGCAGACATATAGCTAAGTTTAGAAATTATACTGCTTAATCAACTTAGTTATGTGGAACTACCATATGCAAATGTATAGTTATAGTTACAAACACATTAGAGCGGCATTAGAAAAAAAGAAATAATAATAATAAAAAAGCATGAACCTATGCTAACTTTTTTTCCAATAGAAAAACCAATGTATAAACTCCTAAACTACAGTTAGATACTTACAAAGGCAGTTTGGCACCAAGAATGGCTCAAGAATATTACTGCTCCTATTAGAGATCAGCACTGAGACCCAAGGAGCTGCTCCCACAGCAGGTTCCTGACACCTGTCAGGTGGGCTCCATTTCTAAGTTTTGCAAAGCGTATACTTATATATGGCAAAAACCTGGTACAGGGTAGAAAGCCATTAAGCATAGGCTGATGTGTCCGTATTAGAAGTACCAGTGTGACACCTGGTGGGCACTTTTTGGGAGAGCAATAGGCTCATTCCTTCAGTCTTTAGCAACTCCACAGTGAGGCCACATCTGGAGTACTGTGTCCAGTTCTAGAAAAACAAGGAAGTACTAGAGAGAGTACAGTGAGAGTTAAGATTATTAGGGGACTGAATAATGTATTTTATGAGGAAAGGCTGAGAGACGTGGGTTTGTTTAGCCTGGAGAAGACTAAGAGGGGATCTTAACAATGCTTAGAAATATCTAAAGGGTGGGTATCAAGAGGATGAGGCCAGACTATTTTTGGTGGTGCCCAGTGACAGGACAAGGGGCAATGGGAACAAACTGGAACACAGGAAGTTCCATCTGAACATGAGGAAAAACTTTATCTTGAGGGTGACAAAGTACTGGAACAGGCTGCCCAGAGATGTTGTGGAATCTCCTTCTCTGTAGATATTCAAAACCCACCCAGATACAATCCTGCACAACCTGTTCTAGGTGAACCTCCTTTAGCAGGGGGGTTGGACTAGATGATTTCCAAAGGTCCCTTTCAATCTCCACCATTCTGTGATTCTGAGATTCTGTATGATAAAATTTTGTGACAGCAACTGCAAATATGTCAAGTTGGCCACTTGGAGATGTGTGTTGCAATATTTGAGGGATTTTCAAACACAGCCCACATAGTAACAGAAACAGTAACCAAAACGGAATCAAAAGGAGAAAACATAATCAGGAGAGTGATTTTTCTCTGCAGGGTGTAGCACATCTCTTTCACTCCAGGCATGCTGAAACTTGTGATTTCCCCAAATGCTAGAAACTCTCTTGCATCATTTGTGATAGTAGGGCACTTACACAAGCAAATAAAAAATAAACTTTTTTTTTTTTTTTTTTTCCTGGGGTCATGTATTTGGATACTACTGGGTGAGTCACACATAAACCAAGACATTTCCCCAGTAGCTATTCCGGTCTCATGGAAATTACAGATCAGCAAACGAAGATGAATTCTGATAGCACTGCAGTAGTGTCAACTGAGTTCAAGCACTAAAGAGTAAAAGCTATATGCTTAGATTCTCAAGAAACCTAGGAGGTAAGAATGAGAGCCCAAATGGACATCAGGCATCTAATGGGTGGCAAACACAGAATTTAGACACCAGAAACACCATTTCTGTATTCTACATGCTGGTTTCCCCAGGGACTGATTAACCAGCTATAATCTTATTTCCCACCTACCACTGTTTTGGTACTCAAGCAGAGCATAATTCCTAAATCGTCGGACTGGATCACTTGGCAGAACTGAGCACCAGGTGAAATATGGTGGGGAGAACAGCACAGTACCAATTTATTGCATAATTAATGCATATATAACCCCTAATGCTTAGGGATTTCACCCACAAAGTGGCAAAAATGTGTTTTAGGCTACCTGAGAACAAGTTACTGCTCTAAGGAACTTTGGAACTAAGGAAGCTCAAGGGAACTTTGTAAAATATTATGCTTTAGCTCATGTAATAAAACAAAGCTACTGTGCAACTGAAAATTAATTAAGAGAACAAACAAGTGGGATATTTTTATTTAGCCCACAGATCATGATTTTCAGGCTTTGCCTCCTGAAATATTTGTCCATTTTTCATCAGATAGCCACAGGTTTTTAAAGAAATAATTCAGAAAACAGGAAGTGGAACCAGGAATACCCTCTTGTAGCTGGATACCCATGGCACTGCTTCAGAAGAATCATGCTTTGCAGCACTTTCTATCCACCTGCAACTGTGAGTTTCACAAGCTAACACTTATCTTCCAGTCCATACAGCCAAGTTGGTAAAGTAGCATTATATATATTCTGGTTTATATCAGGACATATATGCTGACACATACGATTGTAAAAAAGTACTGTACACGGGGAATCAGATGCCTTATTGCTGACCTTGTTCTGTGCTGCAATCATTTATATGCACCTCATTTCAATTCTCTGGCTTCTGTCTGGCAAAAACAGTGCAGATTCGGATCCTGACCCCATGTTCAACCAAAGGATTAAAGGAGCTTGCATGACTTGCTCTAGTTCTCATCAATCTGCTCCAAATTATCCAGGTTTTCAGTAGTGAAGGTTTTGATTTAAGGTATGTGGTAAAGGAATAAAGATCGGTTTTAAAGCAATAGGCAAAGTAAGCAGAACTGTAAATGTCTTTTTCAAGTCACAGACGTGTCACTGTTACCTTCAGATATCTTTATAACATAATTACAACTTTAGTTAAACACCATCTTGGGAACTACATGACTTGAAGCTGTGGGATCTTAGAAATTAATTATGTTACTGAAAAACCATATTATAGCTTTAATTCTGTAAAGTTCTCATGCCTGGGGAATATATATAGCACAAACTGCTATATTTATAATTAAATAGATGTGTTAAGTTGCATTTCTGTACTGCACTGAATAAAAGCTGATTGTTAGGCTCAAAAATCTCAGTATCAAAACTTCCATAGCTGCACTATCCACAGTTAAGGTTATCTTGTCTTAGGCCCTCAGTGAGACTCTTGCTGATGCCCAGTGAGTGATGAAAAAATCCCACAATGCTGAACACAGAGGAAACAATGAAGGGAAGGATTATGGAGTAAAGAAGTTGGTCACCCCTGAATCATCTGCTAAAGAGGTTGGAGCTGGGAGGGAAAAGTAAGTCTGGAAGTCACAAAGGGTTGCAGAATAAAGAGGTAGCTCAAACTAGACAATGAAAATGTATAGGAACTTCTAATTTCCATACTGTTTATACCTACAAAGTGACAGAAATGCCTCCCCCTTGTCCTTGCAAGTACATTATTTGATGATGCCAAGATAAAATTGGCTATTACAAAAAATCCTTGTGCAAAATAACTGGCTGCAGAACTAAGTATATTTAATGTACAGTAAATAGAAAAAGAAAGGGTGGTGTAAAAAAAAAAAAAAAAAAGCAGAACAGTGGAGCACCATTCATTCTGGGCACTGAGTAAGGCACTATATTAAAGACTTCTGGTCTGTAATTTATATTTCCAGTGTTTGAATTTATGCCTCTTCTCAAGTTACAGCCATTAAAAGGGTAAGGAGATTAATTTTTGTCCCTCCTTAAGTAATATACTTATTCTTAAGTTTTTATCCCCTCAGAGGTGCTAAGTAAACACTTTGGGAAATTTGGACTTTACGCTTTCAGTCCCTATTTCCTCCCTAGCTTCTTTTATTGCAGTTCTGGAAAGGACAAATTCCACACCCTGCTTGCCAGGAAAGCATGACGCCTCAGCATGCTGCCACCTGATGGGGATGTAACTTGCAGCACAGCGTGGCTCAAGGCTTTCAGGTCAGGGTGGATGAATTCCCACATCATGTGTCAGCTCCTGTCAGCATTAAATTAAGCCAGACCTAGTGGGGCAGAGAGAGAGAATAAGGGCAAGCAGAGAGCATGTGGCTTGTAGTGGGTTTATGTTGGCCTTTATACTCTGTCAGAAGGCATGGTACATACAATGGATGTGACTTGTGATCATATTTTGAGGCAGTGATGCTATGACTCCATTTTGAATTCTTTCTTAACATCCTACTGCAAAGAATCCAGCAAAAGCTATGGAATGTAAACTGCACACATTAATTTCATTTTCTAAATGAAATCATATTACTTAAGCTTCTTTTATTGGGAAAACATACTGAATTATCTCCAAGAAAGGCAACAGTACTAGCATTCTGTGTTCCTTGGCTTCAGTCTTCCCACCAGAGGGATTACATAATGTTTGAGATCTGCAAAATCAGTAGCTATTTAGTATAAACTGATTTATCACTGCTGTATTTCTAATGCTATCATCTTATTGTAACTTAAAAGGTTACCAAAGCTCAGCCTTCCTATGCAGCCCTCCTTTTCCTTACATAAAAACTGAGTAAGCAAATGCACCAGTGCCACAAAGCCCCATCATGTAAGATACATCACCGAGTGCAGTGCCGATTACCAGCAGTCTCAGCAGAAGCACTGCAGATGGAAGACTACGAGCTATTTATGCTGAGTTCAAGTACAAAAAAAACCCCAAACTCATGAACCATGCCTACCTTTTCTATACAGCTACAATTGTACAGTTTTAGTATCTTTATCTACCAACTGATCTGCACCTTACCTGCTTTTTTTTTCTTGCTACAGCAGTTAAAAATTCCTTCCTATTATTTTTAAGCTATTGGCCATACATATACACTATTGGACATTTTCCTTATCAGTGCATAATAACTCTTCAAATATTATCACTTATATTCTTTGCCACTTATTTTCAATCTTTCTAGCCTTTTATATCTTTATTACTGTACCTATATCTTACGTTAATTAGGAAGGCTTCTTGCCCAGACATTAATATATGTATTCTAGGAAGGTGTAGCACAGCGTCTCAAATAACCTACACTGCAGGTAGATTAAGTCTGGTAAATGAAACTATTTGACCACTGCACAGTTTGGTATCAGCAGACACTTACTCAAATACTCGTGTGAGATAGGTATTTATGAAGCTGAAAGACTAGCCATATTCACTACTTTTGCTTCTCAGCTGCCCTGGAAAAATGGGCTTCACTTATGCTATTCTGTGAGCTTAAGGCATTAATGATTTGCCTTTTTTCATTTGGCAATTCCATTGAATATTGAATTCCACAGAACACCACAGTACTTGTTTTCATGCTACTGGCCACTATTAACAGCATCAGTGTAACTGGTGCTGAGATAATAAAAACATATGGATACAGATATTGCCTGAAAGCCCCATTTGCTGGCTGACTCAGAAGCTGAGAAGGGTGCATGCTGTGGTACAGATTATATATATGCACAAACTACCGAGTTTACGGGATTTAAGGTCTTTTCGTAGACCACGAATGGGTGATTTTAAATAACTTAGTACCGACAGAGGCGACTGACCGAGAACCGCTTCCAGCGCTTCCCGAAGGCCTTCCACAGGAGCAGCCGGCCGGCAGCCGCCTGCCCGGCCTGCGCCCGCAGCCACGGCAAACCCCGGGGAGGGGAGGGAAGGGGCGGGGAGCGGCCGCCGCACCCCCGCCCGGGCGGGCCCTGAGGCAGGGCCGCACCGCCCGGCTGCCGCGGGGCGGAAAAGCCAGCGCCGGGCCAGCGGCCCGTACCACCCGGCGGGGGGAGGCGGCGGCTCCTCAGCTCCCGGCGGCACCGCCCGGCGCTGCCCGCGGCCCCGGCGGCTGGAGGCAGCCGCCTGCCCCGCACGGGTGCCCGGCAGAGCTCCCGGCCCCTTCGGGAGCCCGCGGCCCGTCCCGGCCCTCACTTCCCGGCCGGGTGGTTGCGCCCGGGCGAGGCCGGGCCAGCAGGGACAGGTGCCAGCTGAAGATGGCGTTTCCCGGGCAGCCGGCGCCCGGCGGCGGTTTCTACCCGGGCGTGGTGAGCGGGGCTGGCGGCGGCTGCACCGGGGGGCGGCGGGGACCGGCGGGGCGCGGCCTGGGCTCGGGGTGGCGGCGGCAGCGGGGCAGCCCGGGGGATGGCGCCCGGGGCGGGACGGCCGCTTCTCTGCCTCTGCGCACCGCCGGGCGTGCCCCGCGGGCCGTCCCGGCCGCGGTGCGGAGCGCCGGTCCCAGCCCCCGCCGGCCCTGCCAGGTCGGGCAGGAAGGGACGGACCCGGCCCCGCGGCGCAGGCAGGGGTGTCGGGCGGGCTCCCTCCGGCGGGGAGGGGGCTCGTCCTCCCGGGTCGCGAAAGGGAAGCGATGGGAGCCGCGTTAGACGGGGCTCCGCCCGGCCCTCCCTGGCGTCCTGCCCGCCGCTCGGGCGGTGCTGCTGGGGCCGGCCCGGGGGTCCCGCGGGAGAGGGGCCAGAGGAGGCAGGTGCCCCGGGGGGGCTGCCGGTGGCCCAGGTGGCTTCTGCGGGTGCCGCTCCCCGAGCCGGCTGCACGCACCGGCTCCCCAGGCATCCCCCGAGCCCTGAGGCTGGGACCTTGTGTAACGCCGCCTTTGCTTCATGGGGCCTATAGATAAGCGGCTTCAAAGAGCTTAGCTTCCTTTTTTCCTGACCAGACTGTGGCCAAAAACAGGCGTATTCTTGTCTCAGCAAACAATGGGTACATACACGGTGTGTATGTTTATTGGTTCAGCTTAGTCAAACAGGGTTATCTTCTATCATTCCAGGGTTTTCACTTAATCAATTTCATTTAAAAATTTCTGTGGTTAATGCATATTCTTCTAACTATTTTCCCGAGACACCTGTTTTGCTCAACTTTTTTGAAATGGAAAGAAATAACTGCAGTGCCTCAGTGCCCTTCCAGTACCCCATTTTCTGCTTGTAGTAGAGTAAAAGCCTTCATGAGATACACCTCACTGGATCTAGATCAGTGCATTGCTCATGTGCAGAGTTTTACGCTGATCTGCTTAAATTCTAATAACCGTCCTTTTATATACATACCAGTACCACGAGTGTGTCTGGGGTCGGGGGTTGTTTGGTTTTTATTAAGAAATTTCTTTTTTGGTTGGTTTGACTTCTTTGCATGGTGAGCGTATAAAAACACAAGTTGATTTTTAAGTACAAGCACTGCAGTTTCTTAACAGTTAACTGAATTCTTGATTTAAAATTCATTTTCTTCTTGATTTCTAAAGTATGGAGGAGCTCCAGGAGGACCAGCATTCCCTGGACAAGCTCAAGATCCTTTGTATGGTTATTTTGCTGCAGTAGCAGGGCAGGTAAACTTATTTATTTGTTGGACTTTTTTTTTTTTCTTTTTTTTTTTCCTGGGGAATAGTGCCTGTCTTAGCTTTTGGAAAGAAGAATGCTAGTACTTGCATTGAGGAAAACTGTTGTTTCAAGTTGAGAAAAAAAATATGAAAACAGAATGGTTTTACTCAGCCTAAATGCTGTATATAGCTACAGACAGCTGTACCGTGTAGCTCTACAGATGCAGTAACTACACAGTTTGAACAGTCCTATATTGTGTGTAAGTGCATAGACACACACATATTCAGGTACGTGCTGTATTTCCTGTGCAACCATATAACAGGGACTATGTAGTTATTGAAATGTAACTGAATTCTGGCTCAGCTCTGGGTTGGGCAATGCTGTCAGTTTCAGGAGGAGGAAGATAGAAACATTGGGAAATATGTGCTGTGGAGATGGCCTTGCCTTGCTGCGAGAAGGAAACACAATCAAGAAAGACATCATTATATGGTCTTAAAAGACCCACAAATGGAAGAGGAGTCTTGAGTTGTGCCAATATCTGGGTTTGCAGGTAGGATAGGGGGGTTATTCTTTTATAGGAAAAGGCATTCACAACTTTAATTTAGGCCTTTCTTTTTATCTCCCTGGGATTCTGCACTGCATGCCTGTAATTTTGTGGCATATACTGGTTATGTGTGATTATGGATGGTACTAGAAATAAGTGTTTCTTGAACTATATTACAAAATTTAGGAGCAAAATAAGTTAGGTTTATTGAGTGGAACTTCTGTCTTTGTTGGCCATATGTATAACTATTTATTGCACACTTCTAGGGTATGTGCAAATCTGCAGCTATGCTCCTCAGTCTGTTATCCACAGGTAGACATAACCACAGCATTAAAGTTTGAATTCAGCAATACTAGCTGTAATTTGAGTTATTTTTCTTCTCCACATCATTCCCTTGAATTAAGTATCTTACAGTCTATATACTATATATATTATGAAAATAAGTAGACAGTGTATTTTTGTGGTAAAGGACACTGGAATGAGCTGTGTGTGGTGATGCAGACTTCTCTGGTAAGGTGGAGCCCCTGCTAAATTCTGCTGAACGTGCTGAAGTGCCTCTGCATCCAGGTGCCACCTGGATGTCTGCCTGGAAAAAATCGGGTGAGCTCCTAGTGTAAAGAGAAAGGGAGGTAACAGTAAACAGGATGCAGCCCTGTGGAGAGGAGGTGGCAGGAGCTGGACTTCAGCAAAGCATAGACCATCCCTAGGCTACTCAAGCATGGTTCCTGAAAGCTGGGGAACCAGTGAGCTAATGGGTATGATCAAGTTAGTGCTTAGAAGTACTTAAGTTAGAACTCTTAAATACTTTTTCATTTGCAGAAATTTTATTGAAATAAACTGGGTAGCTTTTAATATGTTTTCCTTGGAATTGGAAGGGTCAATTTCAGAGACCAGTGGCTGTGCAGAAGTAAAAACCCTGTAAGGAGACAGTGAAATTGAACAGATAAACTATCAGTTGCTTTTACAGCCATCTGTGCAAACTCTGTAAAAAGCCACATCTCACAGTTTTCCATCAGTACTTATTGTAGAATTAGTGAAGTTTTTGGCTGTGGTTTGCTGCTCTCTCTGTTCCTTTTATGCCAGTGTAATATATTAACTCTGAGCTTTCTTTGAAGTAGCCCACAACAGAGATCTTGTCTGAGATTTGGGGAATTAGTTTTGTTTGTTTACAGAAGAATGTCGAAAGTATTGTTTCAAATCTTTACTAAATTAACTGAGTCTTTGTAAGAAGTAATAATTTTCTTTTAATAGTCTGCTCGCAAAGCCCCTGTGCCTTGCCTAGTTGAACTGCTTACATTTTACTGAAAAAAAACAGGCATCTTTTGAGTAATCTTAATCATTATTACATATCACGCTTTTTTGTCTTCCTGCCTGTTTTAAAGGTGTACTCATCCTACCTTTGTTTCAGAGGCACAAAGGCTTTGAAGAGATTTGTTGCTTAATATGCATGGCTATTTCAGATCTCTTTTTTTGTTTGTTTGGGGTTTTTTTGTTTGTTTTTTCCTGTAAGTGTTAAGTTTTAAATACCTCTGTGTAGTAAGACTGATGGAGTTGATTTGAAGCAATTTTGGCTTTACCTGCCATTGATTTTACATTGAATCAAAACACTGTTCATCTTTTTTCAGACCTTGCTAAATATCATTTAACATACTAAGCACTATTTGTCTCATGAATAATGACACTTCATTTCTGAAAGTTCCCTGGCTGTGCCATTCCCACCATGCCATTTAGTAGCATCTCTTCTTAAAAAAGAGAAGAAAAAAAAAAGCGTAACGGATTTAAAGACATTAGGAAAACACTGCAGCAAATAAATTTGTTTTAAATGTAAAGCAACTTTTTTTTTCCCTGTTTAATGCTTTACAAAAGTCACATCATTTTTTATATCTACAGATAAAATGTGCCATCCTTGAATGAGGTTAAATTATACTCAAACTCTCTGTGAACCGAACTTCATGTTGGGTGTGTGAGGAATGTGACCTAGAATTCCAGCTCTACTTTTGACAGCTCATTGCTTTCCATGAATTGGCTGTTTCTCTATTTGGCCCTGAGCAGGATGCACTGGAAGTGAGTCATTTTCCAAACCTTGCAGATAGGTATCTTTTCTGGGCTTGTTTTGTTTTTCTTTCAAAGTTCTTTGCTTTCTGCTTTTGCTTGTTCTGCTAACAACTTAAAAATCTAAAACAACCTGTTTTTTTGGGAATAGTAAGTTTTAAGGCTGTCTTGAGAAGAGGGTATGTGTGATGTGGATTCTAGGTTTCCTGCTGTAGCAGTGAGATAATCTAAAGTGGCTACAATACCCAATAAATTAAAACTAGTACTTTAAGAAAAGCTGTCTTTCTGTCCAAAATTTTGCACCTTGGTTTCTGTGCAGCTGGGTCTCAAGCATTCGTTACCAGTATTTGATGTGGGTTTGTTTGGTTTGTTTTTTAAGTTATGTTTAGAGCAAACCTGCCATCCTGTACATCACTGGGTGGAAAAGCTAATGCATAGTGCAAAAATATTAACCAAAGAAACATAATTACAGATATGGGTGACAACAGGCAGTTTCTGTTACTTAGCAGACAGGCAACCAGTTTGTTTGCCACTGAAAAGGGAGTGGGTACTGGGAATAACCAGCCTGGGAAAGGGAATTAAAACAATAGCTGATCCATCTTTTGTTATTGAAAGGACGGACAAATAGATGCTGATGAGCTACAGAGATGTCTCACCCACTCGGGGATTGCAGGAGCATATAAACGTAAGTTAATGATATAAATAAACAAAAAAACCCTAGTCCTAAAGCATACTACTAATTCTGATGCCATCTACTAGAAATCCCTTGTAATTGTGCCTTCTGCAGAGTTGGGTGGGTTTTTTTATTTATTTGCATGATGGAAGGGCTTTCTTTCCATATGGGCCACTTTAAAATCTAAATTCTCTATATTCAGTTCTGTGCATGTAAAGACTTCTCTTCGCAGCCTCCTTAGTTACCTGCTGCTGAAATGTGGAGTTGAAGTGTTTTGTTTTGCAATGGACAGCCAATTATTTAAGGGTGTTTTGCTTTGTTTTTACATTGAGCTTTGATACTGACCAAAAAGTTCTATGGCAAGATTCCTCTGTCAGGATACCTGGTGTTCAGTTTACAAAATTGAGCCTCTGTGGGTAAAACTGGCTTCCTCAAGTGCTGTCTATGGTGAAATACAAATGACCACTTTGACTGAAACCCAAGACCTTTATCAATTGAGATGAAAGTAAATTAATTTCAAATATAACTGAATTGCCTCCAGATTGTCTGCTGTCAGTTTTTCTAGCAAGTAATTAATAAAAGATCAAGTTTTTGGCCAAAATATGATATGACTGTATACAGTGGAAGTAATTATATAATATTTTATACATTGTAATATATTATTAGTATATAATAAAAAGCAAAATAAAGTAATTATTTGTAGTTTTGTTTGTCTAAACGTAACATTTTAATGTAACTTATTTTTCCTTTTTCTAATTTAAACAGCTTTCAACTTAGAGACTTGCAGACTCATGATCTCAATGCTGGACGTATCCTTTACTGTGAAATATAAACATTTTTGCATTACGTAAGCAAAGATGAGAGGCTACACAAAGTCTGGGAAATAATTTGTAATTCCCATTCAGCTCTTACTTGATAAGTACAATGATGATTGCAACTGGGGAACTACAAAATTCTGTTCTTACTGATTTTACTGGATGAAATAATCATTCTGATAAATGAGGAGGCTCTCAGTGACTTATCTCCATACAACAAGTGGTATCCCTCTAAGCCCAGGGGACTTTCTCTCCATTGAATGGAAGAAGCGTCTGGCAGCCGAGAACAGTTTTGTGCAAATGGCTTGTTGTGCTTTTGAAATTGGACATCACTGGCGATGTCCTTTCTAGTGAGTTAAGCATTTGTATTGCACAGCCTGAATACAGTCTGAGTCCCTGTAAATCCTGTTCATTGAATTAATCAAGTTGGAGTATCTAATGAGATGGTGGATGTGGCATTCAGCAGTAGGACCTGTGGAAGACCTGGGTATACTGTGCAAGGTTGGAATCCTTAGAGATTTTTAGTGAAAACTTAAATTGTCACGTTCAAATGTTTTGTCATTTAAAAAGAAAAAATCAGAAATTAAACTGGAAGGGCTGTCAGCTCACCTTAAACAAGCTGCTTAGAATGTGAGAGAACTGTTACTATTCTAACTTAAAAGTGATTTTTTTCATTTGTTTTCATTATGGATATGTATTTTATTGGTAACAATTACACTGTGTTAGGTAAAAGAGAAGCGTGTGAATGAAGTTCATTCAGAAAGAGCAAAAAGTTTTATCTAGTTTCACTAAGAAGTGAGGAGAGCAAGTTCTTTGAGTAGTATTATTTCTGTGCAGTGGGATGCTGGAGTTAGTTTTCTACCAGGAAAAATAGTAGTAAAATATTGTTAATATTGGTATTCAAGAAAGAGTTTTTAATTACAGATTATAAAAATACAAATTTCCATTGAAGAGAGGGCTTTGGTTTTAGGTTTTTTTTAAGTTAAACACTTTTCTTAGCATTGGAATCAGAGGGATATGTCTGGCACAATGGGATTTAATGAATTTAAAGAACTCTGGGCTGTGATCAATGGCTGGAAGCAACACTTTTTAAGTTTTGACAATGATGGAAGTGGTACAGTGGATCGTCAAGAACTGGAGAAAGCCTTGATGAATATGGGTAAGTTGTGAAATGTTCTTTCTTCTGCCACTGACTTAGAGCATTTCCCAGCACCAGTTGTCATCCCGCAGTAACCAATATGTGATATTTCCAACTAAAAATGTGTTGGATTCTGTTAACTTACCTGTGTTTTCAGTGTATGCTTTTTATTTTCAAATAGGATTTAGACTGAGCCCACAGGCCGTATCTGCAATCACAAGGCGATACAGCACTCATGGCAAGATTACATTTGATGACTACGTTGCCTGCTGTGTGAAACTCAGAGCTCTTACTGGTATGCTGGATTACAGCCTTGTTTTATCATCTCCATAATATGTTTTTATTTAACAAAATCTGATTACTCAGTTATCTGAAGTTCAACTTTACCTTTAGGTAACAGGCAGAACCAGAACAATTCTAGATTATGATTTTTTTTAATTTGCATTGAAAAATGGACTTTAAACTAATGCAGGGTTTATTCCAGAGACTAGTAGAGTTACGTTATCAAAATTGGGAAGCTGTACTTATGAACATAACAAAGGTTTGTATATGAAAATGAAGAACTGAAAATGAAGTCTTGGAATGAATTGCAGTGTTCTTCATGGGTTCTCATTTATGTGACTTGGAGAATTTACTGAAAGTACAATGCCTGTTTTTTAAAAAAGGATTAACTGTAATTCTTACCTGGTTTCTGTTGTTTTCTTAACGCATTTTTGCAGAATGTTTTAGAAGAAGGGATGCATCCCAGCAGGGTTTTGTGAACTTCCAGTATGATGATGTAAGTGAACTTTAATGAATAACCTAAAGTTACAGGGTAAAACTAAAGAAAAACTTAAAACTGAAGACAGACAGCAATGATCTGAATTTGTACCTGTCTTCCCTCTGCTTATAGCTTTATGTGAGAGCACAAGAGTTCTGAGTTTTGTTAAGCATTGTCTCAAAAAGTTTTATTGTATTTTATAGAGGTCTATAAAATGCTACTGTGCATTTTTGTCTGGACTTCTTACCTGAGTGGTCCAAGAATATCTTAAGAGGCTACACTGCTTGCCAACATGACTTTGTGAACTTTTTTCCTTCTTCTTTTGGTTTAAGGCTTGGTAGGCATTTTTCCCAGGAAAGGTTGGAAGTGCAGTGGGGACTGGTATACATCACAGTCAGGCTTGTAGATCTTGGCTTCCTGGTTGTATCTGTGCAGAAAAAGGATCACACTAGATTGAAGTATTCCTGCATTTTTTATTGTTATTAAGGAGATGTTTTGTTTTAGTTAACTGTTAGCTAAATTTCGTATTTAGTTTCAAAGGTGGTTGTTCACTAATTTGCAGAAGAGGGTGGTGTAGTGACACTGGATATTTTAGGAGAAAAAGTGAAAGCTTGTTCTCCACCGTACATCTAATGCGTGGTTATTCTTTTTCCAGTTCATACAGTGTGTTATGAGCATCTAAATCAAAAGGAAGGAAGCTGTGGATGATCACATTTAACATTCCAGCTTGTGTTTTGCTTTGCCAAATCTTCCCATGATTGTCTATCTCTGTATTGGAAATCACCTGTTCTATGAGGGTGTTGCTTTACACACTTGCATGGTTTTTTTAGTTTTGACAATGACTATAAACTAATCATGTACTGTTGTCTTTAACTTCTAACCTGTGACTATTAAAATATTTTTATTTCCATAAACTTGGAATTCATTATGTATGACTCAAATTAAGCAGATACCAATTTTTTTCTGTAGTGTGTTTACTTCTGTCCTATGATTCACAAATACTCCTGGAGTATTCACAATTGCTCCTGGAGTGCAACTTATCTTTTTCTCTCTTAAACAGGATCATATGCATGATATGATACATATTCTTTTGTCTTGGACAGTATAAGACGCATGTACAAACTGAAATGACTTTTGGAATGGTCATTTTGCACTGGTCAGTTAGAATACCAGTAAGTTCAAGTTGCTTATGCAGCCTGTGACAGCATGCACTGAGTGCAAGGCTGCCTGTTACAGCTCCAGGGATGTGACAGAACATAGCAGAGAACTCTGGCAGTGTGCTCTTATCGGGGGCTTTTGTTCCAGTAGGATTCTTGCTTTCTTTGTGTCACTATACAAAAAACTTTAAAACATATAAAAAATATATTGTGTCAGTTTATACATGAACTTTCCCTTTAGCAATTAACTTCTAAGCTACCAGACTTCAGTTATGTGTAAATTAATGTTTCTGTCCCCTCCACCATAAGCCCTAAAAAGTGGCCTTTCCTGCCTCTACAAGCCAACTAACACATAAGGGCCAAAGTCCACTTTGAAAAATTCTTGACAGATGACTATTTCAGATCACAGCAGTGATCTGTATACCAGTGCTGTATAATTTACATGAAAGCAGATACAGAAAAGCAACTTCTTTGCCTGAGATTTTAAGGGGTTTTTTGTTTGGATGTTTGTTTGGGGTTTTTTTTAGGGGAAGATTGACATCGTATGGGAAGAGGGAGCAGTATAACTATATGGGGTTAGCTCAAACTTTTTTCCAGTTAAGTTAATGAAACTTCAGTTAATTTTGGTCACCTCTGTGTACCACAGAGGAATGATACTTTTTCTTTTGCTAGCCTTGTAAACACAAAGAATGCCAGAATGATAAAGGGAGTATATTTCTTATAGTAGTAGTTTTAGAGCACTTTCTGGGAGGAGCCTTTGCCCCAAGGACTGAATGCAGAACTGTGCATGCATGTGTTTTTATAGAAACATGTATGTCACTGGACAAACAACAGAAATAATCCTTGGAGCAGAAATATGACTTGAAGATACTATTTTATACCCTAGCTTGCTAAGAATATTATAAAATCTAGGTCTCTAGTTTCTGTGCTACAAATTCAAAGCTGTCTGGTCTCACATGAAGAAGCAACTAGTACTTAAATACAGAATCCACTGCATATTGCTTCTAGATTAATTTCAGAAGCTGGTTCTTTCTGCTCTCAAAAATTAACACAGACATGATTATACTTCCACATTATGATAACTGTACATAGTCTTTTTGCACATGGAGTTGGGTTACAGACACGGAATGCTAGAGAAACCATTTTCAACACAATGACCAAAGTCCATAAAGGTTTCTGTGACTGAAGGAGCA
Organism: Apus apus; assembly: GCF_020740795.1. Lineage (NCBI taxonomy): Eukaryota > Metazoa > Chordata > Aves > Apodiformes > Apodidae > Apus > Apus apus. The sequence continues at coordinate 22,532,208 of NC_067283.1, read as the reverse complement.
CACCCAAATGGAGCGAAGGGATGGTCTGTGCTACATGATGTCATGCTGGGCAGTAAACCTGAGGCAGAGGTGAAGTCTCCCCAAAGCATAAACCTGGGGCAGAGGTGGAAAAGTCTCTCCAAAGCAGCTGTTGCCTGGGAACTGGTTGGGCATTCGTCTGCTGACGGGAGGTGGTGAATGATGCCTTTGCCTGGCTTTGTTTTTCATCCCCACTTTCCTTCTGTCATTGTGTCGTTTTATCTTGAGCTACAGTTTGCTCTTCAAATTCTGCACCCACCACAGGCCTGCAACTACTAATGAAAGAAAGCATCAGGCAATAATGAATGTAACATTCTTATAGATAAATGTAACTTACTAAATGATCTGAGACCTCCTGGAAGTTCCACATGGCTATACAGGTTGTTGTGCAATAAATCATAATAATTAGTGATGAAATAATATGTGGGAGTAAAATTGCACCTGCAAATAAAAGCTTGGCTTGAAATATGTGTTCTGCTTATTTTGCATACTTGAGGGGTTGTTTTTTTGAGGAGGGATTACTTTTCTTTAATGAGGTATAATGGGTGTCTGGAGCAATGAAAGAGGAGGACCAAACATGTAAGTCTTTTTCAGTTTATTTTCCCAGGCCAAACTACTGTTTTGGCACCAGCCAGGTACTAGGCAATGAAATGCTGCAAGAACCAGTGTGAACCAATAGTTTTCTTCAGGGATCTTCTTGTAAACACAAACCAGAGAAAAATGGGAAACAAATTGCTCCAAAACCAGGAACAAATTCTAGCTTACCCAAGAAAGAATTGCATTTTATTCTTCATCAGCATTTCCAAAATCCATGGTATTCACAAAGGCTGATAGGATAAATCATCTTTCACGTTTAGCCATAAACCAAGATAAATACAGTTGCTAAGGAGAGACTACAGAGTTTGCTGTCATCGAGCTAAAAGAAAAGGATACCTGAAACCTAAGAGAAAATTGCTTCCCTGTTCAGAGCAGATTCAGTGGGCAATGTGAATACGCAGGTTACCTGCTTTAGAGAAACAGTTATCTCTAACTCAGAATTAAGGGTTTCTCTTTCCCAAAAGGTATTCTGGGAAGGATGCTGATATGATACTAAGTGAAGCGATTGCTCTTGACCTTTGTGCAAACAACCCAGCATACTTGAGAATGCAGGTATTTTTTCTAGGTTGCCCTCAGACATGCAAACCTAAGGAACAGGAATTTTAGATTTGCTTGGAGAACAGTAGGACCCTAAGACAAAGACTGTGAAGGTCATGGGATCAATTTCAACCCTGGAATTTGAAATGTCACATCTGTATTCCACTAAAAAGTAGCATCTATATTCTACTACTAGTATTTCCCATGCATGCAGCATCTTTTTTTTTAACAGAGCCCTATAAATCAGGAAGTGCCAGGTACAAGGACTTACGAGAAAAAAAATACACAAAACAGTCTTTGTCATTGAAAGTCACTTTACTGATGTTACAATATGTTAGTAACATTGAAAACCACAGGCATTTGTATTACTCCCATAGAATTGGATACTGTGATGCTGTTAGTAAAAGTGAGCAGGAATTTAGAACGTCAAATTACAATTATTTGATTTTATAAAAAGCAACACTTTGTTTTGCTACATAAAAGCCAGATTCATTCACTTGAACAGCCCAGTGCCTGTATGTTTATGACAAAAATATCACACTAAAAGCTAGAAAGTTGTAATGCTTCATTTTGGTGTTTATCAAAAATCTTATGTTTCTGTTATATCAGGTATGATTTTTAAAGGATTTAAACTAGCAAAGATAACAATACTATGCATTGTTTGCTTTTGCCAATACTAGCCCAGCCCCAGTGGTTAAACATAGTTCTTCTTGCCTATGTAAATGTTTTACCAAGAAGGGCAAGTTGAGTGCAAAAATAGCCTTTTTTTTTTTTTTTTTTACAGCAATGCTGAAGATAGATAAACATTAGCACAAAATGAAGCTGGCAGAGCCAATTGGCATATACTACCCCAAAAGCTTTGCTGAAAGAACTGGTCATACTGTAAATACTGTTTTCTCCAGCAGATTAAAAAATCTGTAATGCTTTGCTATTCTGAAAAAAATATTTTGCATTTATGCAACAATAAAAATAAGTACTGTATTCTATATAAAACACTACTTATTGTAATACTTCTTTACCCTTAAGAAAAGAAAAAACAGGTTCTATATCCACAGTTTGTCTATGTTCTGGACTGTACTTCCAAGCATAAAATATGCAGAGGCTCAACACAGGCAGTGAACAGGAGTCCTTGTACCAATAATCAAAATAAATCAATATTTACTGCTACACTGAGCCTTAAAATGTTGCATGATTAGCTGCTAGCACCACTATACTTAACAAGGTCAGTCAGGCCTATATACAGAATTTTTAACATGATTGTAAAAATAGACTCTCAATGCTAAAGTTATACTATATAAGGTCTTAAGGCCTCATATTTTTTTTTTTTTTTAACCAAAACTTTATTTTTTATTGAGGAATACAGAAACAGAAGAAAAAATATCTTGTTGCTTTGACATTTTATGCTCTAGTAATTAAAAATAGTGTAAGACACTACTATTTCTCCCTTAGAGAATGTTTCTTTTTAACTGCTCTGTGCTTACTTTCCCCAACGTTCCTCATCTCATTCTGAGTTATACTGCAATCACTGCCTGTCTAGATAGCAGAAATTACAAACAGTTTCAAACTGGCTTAACTAAAGTGATTTTGAAACTGGTGTAGATTGGATTTTAGAGAATTGAATGCACCAGACCTGGCTAGGTGAGCCAATTTTGGAGTCAGTTTTGGTATAAAGTTTTTCAAGTATGAGCAAATGACATTTCTGTGTTCTGAGCTTATTTTTAGGGCTTGTTTTGGTTTACCTGGCTGAGAGAACATACCAGTTTTGACTGTTGTAGTGCTTTTTCAGTTACAGAAAACTTGTGGAATGATGGGATACCACGTGCTGGCTGTACAAGCTAATGTTTCCAAAGCTTTAGTTTACATCAGCATCCATACTTGAGGCACCATAAATATTCTTCATAAGTGGACTTGGAAAATACTGGAGTCAAAGGAGTTCTTTAGCGTAGAGGATAGGAGGTATAACTTCATTTCCTATTTCTGGTGAAATCACCCTAACAGGCCTATATGGTATTGCTACTGTGCCGACACAATCAGTGTTAACTGTTTTCTTTTTTCCTGCTCTGTTGCCTAATAGTTAACATAAGAACATCACAGTCATGTGAAGACAAGCTGTACCTGTGTACAGTTTATGTGTATTTGTCTTCAGGGAATCTGATCAAAGTCAAATCCCACACTGCTATTAAATGCAATATGGATTGGAAGCCACGCAAATAGGGGATCATTAGCTCAGCAGTCTGATAGGTAATCCATTCTGGGCAAAAAATGGCTTCAGAAATGACCAGAATGCTCAATCTTCTTAAAAATGAGGTAAATAACTTCACACTGTTATTAGTAACAGTGGCCCAAAGAGTCTGCTAATGATTATAGCTACTCAAATAACCTAGAGAATGGATGATCTTCAGACTTGGAGCAAGAGAAATATGACACAGCACAACTTTTAGGTTCACAGACTCTAATTAGAGGCTTAGCCTTCAACAATGCTAGAAGGTGAAAAAGACACAGGATGACTGAGCCACCAAACCACACAGGAGACACGAGGCTCCATCACCTACAGTGTAATGAGTAAAAGACATATTGAAAGCTCTGGAAAGACCTTATCCAGGCTGTTGTGTGGAAAAGAACTAACTTAGCAGCTTTTCCATCTTAGCCGACCGACATGATGCTGTTAGTGGATATATTAAACATTAACTGAAATGCTTTTCAGTAGGAGTGGAAAGGGGATGGAAGAGAAAATGAACTTGCTGAGTTTTATGCTGGAGTTTGGCACATTTGCTTACCACAGCTAGGTATAGGATTCAACATTGCTTCATATTACATCCTATTCTCTTCATTAAGCAATGAATTACTACAAATTTTGTCAGAATTTGCAATATATGCATGCCTGTAACAGTGTATGTACCTATCTCAGTTCTGTTTTCTTGTCCCATTGGTGTTAAGACCACGCAGTTCATTTAAACCCAGCAACAGGGATTCAGGTAAGTACTTCAGTACACTAGCTAGGGACACAATTTCTTCCTGATTTTAATTCAGGCTATAACCCAAAAGTCCATTTGTTCATTAGCACAATCAAAATTACCTAACGAGTACATCAGCTGAGCAGGTTCAACATCTTATAAATTGGGAACAAAACTCTTAAGTCATTTAACAGTAGTGACCTTTAAGGTCAAGTCACACTTTGAAGCAGATAACTGGCAAGTAATGACTTAATTTCACAACTTACACAGAAATAGGCTATATGAAATGAAGAACATCTATAAATCTACTTATTTAAATATAGTAAAATTATATGTAAATTATCAATCAGTGACAACCATTTCTGGTAAACTGCCTGAGTATGTTTGCCAAAAGTCTATAGTATGGATCGCTGCAGTTCTTATGTCAACAAATTCAGAACTAGCAGGTAAATTTTTACTTGTTAAGCTGTGGAATCATTGTGCAGAAGTATTATTTGGATATGATCTCTATTTTCCAGTCTTCATCAGTTATTCATACTAATTTTATTTTCAATTTACAATATTCTTCTCCCACATGTTGAAATACATAGCTCTCATCTGGCAGGTCCAACGTTCATATGGACCATTACTTTTAATGTACTCAGAAGAACTGATAACTTCCCCACTTCAACAGGCATCTACAGCATAGCTGGCAATAACTAGTTAATTTATTAAAATACAAATAAAAAACAAAATAAAAGCATGGGTTTCAATGAGTCAGAACGATTAAGAGATCTTAGCGACAATAAAAGTACCCTATTTTAGACTGGATGAGGTATTATGCGGCAATTTATATTGCTATTGCCAGTGTAACTAAGTACAGTGGATACAAATATTTGCAATTTTCGAGGTGATTAATCTGTCAGCTTCCAACATGCTACATTCTAGAAGTAGGAACCCACAGAATGCAAGCAAACAGCTTCCCTCTTCGACCTCCACTGGCTTTGGAGTCTCACACAGCCCTGCCAGTTCAGATTTTGTGCAATGAGAAAGTCTCAGAGTTACCAAGCAGATGCAAAATTCTCTGCACAAGAATGTGACAAAAACCCATGTCCTGTGATGTTCTCACTCTAGACCATCAAAGTGAAAGTCAATATTTATTTAAATAAACTTAAAATTAGTGCTCATAACTAGACTTCCAGTCACTACATATCTCCGAATGTGAAAGTGACTGCTAAAGTTACACTACACACATAACTCTACCATCATATGCTACAAATAAATTATACCAAAACAAGAGTGTAGCTGAAAGTACATACTACATTGAAATACAGGTAGAAGAGCAATTTGTTTGCAGAACAAGAAGCTATGAACATTACACAAAAGCCAGTATGTTACATCCAGTTTAGTCTGCCAATCTTGCTGCTTCCTGATAAGGCAAAATGAAAAGGGCAGAGTAAACAGTGGTAAACATAAAATACGCCTAGAAACGTAACAAGATTCTTTAAAATTACATGCTAGTTTGTATCTAAACAAAATACAAAAAAAAGGCACATGATGAACAGTCCAGCTACTAGAGACAAGATACTAATGTGGGAGGAAAAAACAGCTTCCAGATGACAGAGTAACAGAGCGGCCATTGAGTTAGCATCATGTCTTAATGTGGGTGAACTCCTGAGGGTCCTACTCAGATTCCACTGAAACCAATAAAACACATATTGATTTCAATTGTGGCTCAGGCCCTTATTTCATGAACTATACACTACCAGCTATCTTTAATTCAGTTATCTACACTCAAAGTAAATCTTTGCGAAAAATACTCTTCAGTGCTGACAGATACTTACTCTTCACAAAAGTGCAGAATCTTTTCCTAAAGCAATTAAAAGTGACTGGGTCCTTCCAGATGGTCTGTCTGCACCCACTTGCACTCATTTATATTTTTCAAAAATACTTACCAGAACTTGTCGACTGTGACAGAAAATAATTTGAACTCCCAAGGCCAGTATTTTGTCATAATCCTAGACACAGTCTAATCATAAAATATAGTGCTTCTAAAAATCTTACATACTTTACAGTTGCTGACATCCTTAAACATTTCTCTATTTAATCTTACATATATTTGACTTTATCAAGAGACTTAAAAGTTAAAAAAATATATTAAAAGGCTGCAAGTGATGAGTTCCATTATTAAAGGAAAGACATAAAAGAGGTAGAAGATTCAGAAACACCGCAGATGTTCCCATCACAATAACATCTAATCAACCATATGGCTGTTGGGCAAGGTATTCAACAGCACCACACTGAATCAGGTGTTTTGTTCTGCAATGGTGCTACCTGAAGCTAGGACGTAGTCACTTTTGGAAAGGTGGAGAATTATAAACCTATTTAACACGGTCCAGTTTCTTACTGATTGAACATTTCCCATCAAAAGACATTTGGTTTACAACAACCTTTAGAAGTCTCAGGCGTTAGAAATCTAACCATCCACTTATACACCAGATTAATATCTCCATGGTAAAGGGTTTGTTTGTCCTATGTGCCCCCTTCCCATTTTTTTTTAGGCTAACCTCCCTTGTACTCAGTGTAAGGCCCCAAAAATTGTGAAGGGCGCTTCAGGGGCAGCAAGCATAGTATTCAAGCGTCTGGTAAAGGCGATCCCAGTAACAAATAAAAATGAAAAGACAGCAATGAAACTGGCCAGTTGCCCAGCACTGTTACTATCTAGTGAGCTGGTTATGGTTCTCATAAGCTATACCTTGCCATCTAAAACAGTGTCTGAAATGCTCTATCAAAAATACACAGCAACTCTCACCAGAAGGACATCACATCACCACATTCTGAACTGACTACATAGAAGTATTACCAAATGTCCAGTAAGCTTTGACTGCACATCACTTAAAGACTGTCTCCATCATATGCTGAATAATTTTTCATTACATCTGTAGAGGATGCCCTAGTCATCTCACCTAACAATGGATTTTGGCTGGCTCCTCTGACAATGTCTTAAAACAAAGTGCTGCTGTACTGGTTTCTGCAGTCTACCATACAACTGAGATTGTCAAGACAGTGTTAAGATACTGAAAAGTTAGTCTAGATTTTCTTCAAACACCAGTTTCTGAAAGACACGGTTTTAAAGTACTGTACTTTCTGTATTTCCAAAGATGTCTGCTCATAATATTAGAAAATTTGAATTGTGATTATGTTAGTCATGACTGGTTTTTAGGCATTTGGCAAAATACACTTATGTATAACAGCTATTTTTGACATTATCAAATGTTTACATATATACAACCTGTATACTGAGATTATAAACACATAAGGTTAAAAAAAAAGATATATTTCTTGTTTGTTTGACGTTTGTGTCAAATAGTTGCCTTCCAAACACTGAAATCCTGTCACAAAAAAAGCCTGTATTTCTTACTCCTGCATGCTAATTCCTACTACGGTACGTTGTTTATCCCTTACATGTGAAAAGTAAAGAACACAAGGTTCATGCATACAGTGTACAAGTTTACATCGGCTGGGCTCTCCAGGAGGCGCATTCCCAGTTCCACTCTAGTCTGACTCGGGACTGAATTAAAGCAGAGAAAAACCTCTCTTACACAGGACTGGCAAAGGGACTGCAGCTGGGACTCTAGGAAAGTGTATCTGTCATCATGCGGAATAGCCTTGTCACGTCCGGGCTAATTATCCACTGTTCATTTGTTATGATTTTGGTTGTTCATAAAATCCATAAAATACTAGTCGACAAAAAAGAAAGAAAAAACAAGACTGCTTTTTTCCCTTCCAGGTGAGAGGAGCTTCTCACGGTGATGACGGGCACCTCCGTTGATCTTTTGAGTTGTTTGAAGAGCAGATGAATGTGCGATGACTCAGTGATACTGAGTTTCTATAAAATCCGAAGTGAACAGTTCTGATGTCACCCCAGGAAAACTGTGCAGCTAAATGGACGTCTCCCATAGCTGGAGAGGGGGAAAAGGAACACAAACACACATTGAACACCAAGATAAAACAGGCTGTTACCTAAACAGTGTGAGGAGCTTGCTGGGGGAACTGCATCTACATCACATCACTACATCACAGGCTACGTTCTAGGTGTTCTCCCAGCCCTGGTGGTGTCTGTTCAGACCATGCTAGCAGCATCAGCCGCCCAGGGAGGGGTGAGGGAGGAGAGGCAGACATGCTGCCTGCTCCAGGGCTGCCTGTCCTCCCCAGCCCAAAGGCTGCCCCCGGCAAACTCTCAGCTTGAAATAAGAAAACTAGTGAAATCTGGGCTTCAGGGCAGGTTTAAGAGCAACCTGAATGGATATCTGTAAACACAGCCATGAAGGCTGCCCTGATCACTGTGTGAAGGAGATGTCACTGCTGCTGTCACTGTTAGTCACAGATGCTGATCTGCCTCCCTTTCCTTTTGAAAAACCACCAGTAAATCCAGTCACCGACCAACTGGACAGAGAAGAGGGACACATACCCTGGCACTTTGCCTGTTGGCTTTTTTCTCCTCGTCAGGAAGCGGTGGCAATGGGTAAGGGTATTTTCTGCTGGAAGCAATAGATCCAGTGGATGAAGATGGAGACTTTGCAGGAGACAGTGTCCTGAGATGTTGAAACACACAAAATAAATGTGATGTCTTTGGGTCCTAGCATTGCAACAGCAACTGCCATTACTCTGAAGCTTGGTTCAGAACCAAGTATTTTGCTTATTATTAGCTCAATATTGGGGGGATAAAGTTGTTCGATCAGTAGTCTAATTCATTATATGAATAAAGGTATTTTTAAGCTTTCAGGAACACTGGAAAGAAAAATAAAATGTCCTATGTCTTATTAGAATTGTCTTGCATAACAAAAATTATTTCTTAAAATGTTTTATATTGTAATACAATGAATCATTACAAAATTAACAAACCAAATCTGCAATTGAATAAATATGGAACTAAAAGATAGACATGGCATTGCGAAGCATAAATAGAAACAGTGATTGTATAAATACAAGCTGAACAATGTCTTCTGCCAGTGACTAAATGGCAATTATCAGTGTCTTTATGCATATCTTACACACCTTCTATATGGATACAAACATAGGAAATAAATCTATTACATTATAACACGTTAATTTGCATAAAAGCATGCACTTGGAGGCCAAACTGTTAGTTGTGAAGTAACAAAGGCATATACAAAGTGCTAATAACAAATTATTAGACATGCAAGCATCATACAGTGCATATTGTTCCAGCCAAAGAAAGAGTCTGATGAGAATATACAAAAATGGACTGATTAGTCAATGGCAATCAGCATTTCTGTACAAGGTGAGTAGAGTAAGCAGGAGCAAGTAAATGTTTGTATCACATGAAAGGCATTATTTTCATGTCAATAAGGCAGCAGCACATTATTGACTGAATTTTATACCCAAGAAAAACTCTTATGCGTCTGTTTTGAGATTCTGCACTTTTCCCACTTGAGAGGTTCCTATTTGGCTCTAAATCTGGGCAGAATAAAAGGGAAAAAAAGCCTCAAAGTACAAACATTGAGCTACCCTGACCTTCTTGCTCTCTTTTGCATACTGAGGGCATTTTTCAAAGGAGGCCTCCCACTACTACAGGCACATCACCCAAACCCTCCCTGAGCACTGCTACCTACTGTCTTCTAAATAGAACACATCCCTGAAGATGGAAATTTTCCCTTGGTTTCTACATACGGGTCTTCCAAGCCCTTCAATTGCAGCAGGAGGCTGCGTGTTGTGCAGCTGTGGACCCCAGTGAACTGCCACATGAGCCACTCCTAACAGACAGCCACCCACATCTCTGGGATTTAAAGGATCAGGTCCTTTCATCTGGAGAGGATTACAGACAAGGCAGGGACTCTTTTGTGTCTGGAATTGTTTTGTATGTCTATTACTGAGTGAAATTGATCTACCTTTAAATAATTATTCTTGTATTTTGGACTAGTGTATCAATTTCTTGTGTCTGTAGCTCCCTGTAACAGCACACTCTCTTGTCTCCCATCCAAACAATGATTGATGGTAGCCACAAGCAACAAGGTGTCAATGGAAATTATATGGTGAGAGTTCTCCAGTCTGACTCACAATGCTCATATGGTACCCTCTAAGTCACACAGCACTTATAAGATTTAGGTTGGCACAATTATCCATCATGGAAGAGTGCACCTTCAGCACATGCACTTTGATCACCCATTAAGGTGAACTGGGACATGTATGAATGTTTTCAGGAAGAAAATTTCAAACAGCCACTGCAGTATAAAGGAAGGGTTTCATACGTCCAGCATCACAGATTTAGGCATCAAACTGCACATGCAAGAAAACAGGCTATTTAAAAAAACAATAATCCAGAGAAAGGTTCTCAACAGTGCCCTGCTCTTCACTATCCATACAAGTCCCCTCATCTCTGCCCACATTTGGACTGATAAGGATCACTAATAAACTACTAGTGGATCTAGAAGGAAAAAAAAATGAGAAGAGGAAGGGGGAAAGATAAGGAAAGCAGATTTTACATATTATTAGTAATCCAATTATTCATCAATTTTGCTCCACAACTGCAGTTGAATTTCAAATCTTTAGGTTTAAATGTGTAACAATGCATGTGGAGCAAGGAGCTGAGTGTGTTAGATCTGCCTTGGCAAGTCCTATTAAATGCTGTTTATACAGGTATCACAGCCAGGAGGTGGCATGCAATATGAAGGTATCTCCTATCCCTTGCACCACAAAGAGGCACAAAATTGTCTCCTGCACACCACAGGCTCTTCCCATGGGTTAATTTGGGCACTGCAAGAGAAGGCTATGGTGAGAGGGAAAGCCATGGCCTATCTACCAGTCCATCAGCCTGAGCAGTCGAGCCTGGAAGGAGCAATAACCCCCCAAAGGATGGGGCATCTTGAACACTTCCCCTGCACAGCAGGTCCTCCGACCAGGATCCCTAACTGAGCCTTTAGCCAGGCCGCTTTGCACAATTAGCTCAAACACAATGCTGCCTTTTCAAAAGATTTTGAAGCCCAGAACTCCAGTGTAGCCACCTACATTCCTTCTTCTCAACTATACCTTAAGTTGCCTGCTCAACTCGTTTGCATGCCTAACTGATGTGCACATTGCTGCTCACCTGCACGTGCAAAGCTACAGCCAAATACATCAAGAATGCAGTTGCACACTTAAAAAAATGACCTTGCCCTCCCCTCACAGGGCCTCACCCCTTATTTCTGCTACAGTCACGTGCTGGGTTTTGCCATCTTTAGTCCCATCTACTGAGACTGTGGAAACAGATCACCACGCAGTGTATGCTCACAGAGCTTAGGATGTATCTTGTGCAATAAGCATAGCTGTTTGAGGAAGTTTCAATCACCTTTCAGGTTATGCCCTGCAATTGTGTATGTGCTGTGTATCCCAGATTTACATATACTTTAAATGAGAAAGAGCCAGGCAGCCTTTCTCATTTACAGGATGGAAGAAAGACAGCATTCAGGGACACTTGCAGGTAATGCTGGGGTTAAGGGTAGGCAATACATTGCAGTTTTGGTCAAGGGCAGGGTCCATTTAGCTTTCACTTGGGTTTTAGTTCTCCTGCTATCAAATTCATTAGCTTTCATGCCAAATGTTGCTTCCAGCTCAAATTTATACAAGAAACTAGGACTGCATTCTGCCCTGTACACACCACAAAAGAGATTCAGAGGTCTTACTGCTGACCCCAACTGAAGCCATGCACTTCAGCACGCTGCAAAAATTCTTATTTCTGACCAGAAAGCAAGATGTAGTGGCATCCGTCTTTCTGTCCTGGAAGCTGAAACTAAGAGTGTGGGGAGACCATGCTGTGATTCACAACAAACCACTGTGGCAGCGGGAGGACATCTCATGCACTCTCCTGCAGCCAGGCACCTGCTGCTCTGCCTTCTCGTCACCCGAACCAGGAGTGTTGCCCCACAAGAGATGGTATGACGTGTCACCTCATCACACAACTAAACATCTTGCGACTTTGAGTGTCATTTGAGCTGAACTCAGGGCAGGTGGCCCTGACAGATCTGAACTGTTCATAAGCTGTGCTTGATTCTGTTTCACAGACTGAAATTATTTAATGAAATTCAATCAATATTCAATCTGGTGAAAGCATTTCCAAATGTAGGTACTGTCAGCCTAACCTGACCTCTGCTGCCATGGGTTCAACTCTTTATAGAACATCATCAGCCTAAAGTATCCTACATTAGGAAGTTGGGATGTTCTAAAAACACATATGTGACTAAAGGTTTTAACATTTTTAATGCAGTTCCTTTTGAAACCACAGATATAAGTTTCCTCATAGATTGCAGCAGCAGAGAGGAGGCTTAGCTCATGGGGGGCTGCAGAAGAGGCAAAGGCTGACACTTGAGCCATCCACTTCAAGAACTACACGGCAACGCCCCAGGAGCAGGCATTCACATACTGTAACAACCTCTTCTCCACTCTTGATATGAAATCCTGATCCTACTGACATCATAGGCATTTTTTTCCTCGTCTGCCAACATGGCCAAAATTTCACTTTGGTTGTAATGGGGAAAACTCTTTTTTTTTCTTTAAGCATGGTTTAAAGCTGCCTCAGTGAGAGCAGGGAGCTAAAGGCTCGTACAGCTCTGGCCTCAGCTGGATACTCACAGTGGAAGGCAATGGACCTAGCAGAGCTGACTCTGATCAGCTGAGGAGGAGCTGAGAAGAAATCAAGACCACCAAAACACCAAAGCACACTAAAAACAGGAGGGAAATGATAGCCTGTTGTCTCCTGCATTCCATGCCCCTTGCCAGTGCCCTTCTGACATGGAATGGCCATTCTCCTTCTGGGTGTGAGTCCTGGGCCTCCATCTAATAAATCTGTTTTCTTTGTAAACTATTTTTATACTTAAGCAACTCCCATAGAACCTAAATTACTATAAGTATTTGCATTAAATCAAGTGTAGAGAGTTCAGTGCTTCAGAAGGTGCCTTCTAGTCTTTTTTGTCTGTCATTATCTACAGAAATGCCACCTTTGGGGATTCTGACAGTTTATTTTCTAATACTATCATGTTTACTGAGTCTTTCAAGATTCAGTGAGGATTTTGAGTAATCTGTAACCATTCTTCATAAGGTCAGCCTGTGCAGTAGCCTCTGTAATTGGCAGTAAGAAAAATAAGCAGTAGTATCACACTGGTAAAACAGTGTCCCTTGCAGCAAAGACAAAATCAAGAAAACGTTTCCTGCCTGGGTTTATTGCTGGGGTTATGCAGATATGGTTTGGAATGTAAAATAAAAATCTAGTCTACATTTTGAGCAGGAAAGTGAAATTTTTCTTTACAGATCTTCTTTTCTTACAGAAGGAAACCCCACAGCTGGGAGCTTTCTGGCACCAGTGACACCAGCTACTATTATTATTAACATTAATAAGAAGTAATTATATAGAAATACCCATTAGACTAGGAAAAAAAATAACTAGGACCGACACATTTTTATTTATATTGGGGGATTTTTAAGCTGATGGAGAAACTCTTTGTGATGACACACTGAGCTATGATTCCTAAAATGTAATATCAGCTGGACAGTCTGACTTCAGCCTGACTTTCTGGTTTATCAAACAAGATTTGTTTTGTTTTGTTCCTGAACCACTTTACAAGCTCAAAACCCAGCTATATTATGTTCTGACACACCATTCTTAGGAGCAATGTTTTCCTGTTTGTGACAGATTAAACAAAATTGCACCTAAATTTTGGGAACAAACTGTTCGCTTTAACCTCTCACAAGCCCATGGCAACTAATCCCAGGAGAGGATTTGACTCATTGCCTTCCATAATGTGCCTGCAGAGTACTTCCCTGTGGTTACCTCAATTAATTAGAATATACAAGTTCCTACATTTGTATTTGTTTCTCTCTCATTTCTAAAGCTACTGCTGCAGGCAATGATTGTTAAGCTTCTATGGTATAAATGTTTTAATTTATGTTTCAAATCTGCTGATATATGTCCCTTAAAACTCACATGGGTCAGCTTAATCCTCATCTACATACAAAAAACCACAGTTAGAAATAAGACTCAGTGCAACAGCTGAAAACCCTTAGGGGTGGGGTACGCTCCAATCGATTTAATCTAGCTACTAAATCAAGATATACTGGTATTAAGAGATGAAAACAAAATTAGGAGTATCCACACAGGAACTTAAACCTGTTTAACTAAACCATTTCAAGTTACGTATTTTAAACTAGTGCTATCTTCCCATTCCATCAATGTCTTTGTTCACTGAAACCACAGCACTTGTTACCCAAATACACTGAAAGGCAGTTAGGAGGTTATGTTATGGTGGGCAACTGATGGCCTTGCCTTGAACAACAAAGCTTGAGAGGGTGTTTTTAGGAAAAAGGTTTGTTAATAAAAACACACCTTATTTCTAGTGTGAGTCTATCTAATTTCACCTTCCAGTGGCTTTTGGTTGTTAGCAGTCGTGGTCTGCTAGTTTAAAGGACTTCCCACAAAGGTTTTGCTCCACAGGCGGATATGCAGAATTTATGATCAAGTAAGCATTGAGCTGCTCCATTCAACTGAACAGCCTGGGGCCCTGCAGTCCCACCTACGGTTTCTCTGTGCTTAGACCTCCCCCATTCTTGAACATGCTTGTTGAATTGCAGGCACCAGAACAGGACCCTCTATCCCAATGCTAAAACCAGCAACAGTAAAACTACCAGACTCACAACATACCCTGCCTGAATGTCCAAGCACCAACACAGAGAGCAGGCTGATACCAGCTGGCACAATCACAGCAACATAAGGCAACATAAGCCTTAGAGTCTAGTGTCAGGGATTTCTACTCCTTGTTCAGGACCAAGATCAGGACTGACAGTTGTTAAATTTACCTCATTTGCCCTCTTTGTTCATTGAAAAGCCTTTCTGCAACTTACTCTGTGATTTAAAAAGGTTCTTGAAAACAAACACAAATGGTTTTTAGAAGTGGCTATTTTAAGCTTTTTTAAGACTTTGAGACATTTTTAGGTCTAAAAATTACTAAATTCTAACTCTGCTATTTAACATCTGCCAGTTCTAGTACTGGAATAGAGGTGGTTCATTAGAATCTTTTGATACAACTCCATCACGTTTTTTTTCCCCAAATACACACCTGGACACATGTTTAGTGAATGTCTCTGCCCTTTTGAACTATTATTAGGTCTACTACTGTACCAAATTATTGTTAGGATTCTGTTTACTCATCTTACCATCCTTCACTGTTTTGGTTAAAGATTTTGCTTTGTATTCTTTTTCTTTGTGTTTCTATAATTCTTCTTTCAGCTTCATTTCTGATATGTCAGCTTACAGCTTCATCAATTTCTTTCATGTTTTATATTATTTGTCATAAAATGTCTTCCATTTTCTCCTACACTAACTGATTTTTTCAGCTGATTACAACCTTCTGTCTCAGCTGTGGAACTGTGTCTTTTGTGAGTCTACTAAAATGTTCTCAGTGTCCTGATTCATGTCCAGCAGGGAGGCCAGCCTCATGCATGCTTCTCTGTAACTTGGAATGTATCAAATAATACACACCTTCCCCTTTTAAAAACAAATTATACCTTTGGTTGAGCCCTACACTCACTTGTAACAGATTCATTAGTGGTTTGATAAATAGAGCACAGAGTATATTCTCATACATTTAATTTTCCAATTAAAATATATTAATTATTTCATTGTATGCTGATGGTAAAATACCACTACTTTTTACTCTTATTTCATTTAAAATTTAGTATGCACTATAAGACTGTGGGTAGAGTTAATGTGTTATGAAACCACTTGCTTCAGTAAATTACATTCTATTTAAGTTAATACTACTTTATTAGTGATAAATACGTCTCATGCCCATAAAACACTACTTGGCATAAAATTATGAGAAAGCTGCTACAAGCTGTAGATGATGGTGGGAACGCATGCACTACACACACCCTTTTCAATGGCTTCATAAAAACATTCAGAAAAAATAATCATAAATTGCACATGAAGCCAAAAACAGACATCAAAATGCAGAAAAGAAGAGAGGCCCTTTGCACCTACAGTGACTTGTATTGATTTATACAAGGTAGGAGTCCCAAGATATTTGTATATGCTGGAACAGCTCTTAAAAATATATATAGAATTAATTTACAAAATACCTAAAGTATGGTCCTTCAGTGTTTTTATTCACATCTTCTACCCACTTAGCTACATTATATTCTCTTTTGAACCATGGGTTTAAATACCTGCAGAAAGCAATGGAAGGAACAGAGAAAGCAGAAGAACAAGAATAGAAAATCTGAGAACACACAGCACAAGCTTAGCAAGGATGTCTTCATCCCCAAAATGCAAGTGAATATGGCAAATAAATCAGTATGAATGTTGGGTGAGGACTAGGCAACGTGTACAACTGCATGAGAAAATCTGACCTACAACAAGACTCATATGTTTGATTAATACAGAAACTCTTTGGGATACATCTTTCATTTAATGTCTTAAGGGTAAAATTCACTCCTATGCAGAGGGCCAGCAGTAAACTCATGGTCGGAACTACTCTCAAGAACTGAGAATATGGAGGGAGGGGTATTTTGGCTCCCATCCTGCAGTTTGCTTGTTGAAGACACACATTTGCACCCATCTAGAATAAATTGCAAGATAATAGCTTAATGAGCACAAGAACTTGAGCTTGGCCCTTTCTACAGGAATGAATTTCAGCCTCAGTGTGTTAAAAGGCTTGAACACATTGGCACTACAATGGCTACTTTTACACTGATGTGCCAGTAACCCTCTGATTTTTCAATTATTTTTTAATTTGATAGACCACAAGAAGCTTTAATGGAGGTGGGCTGCACAGTTATCTCACATTTCACGGAAGCAATCTTGATATCAAACCACACTTTTTAGGAAAATAAGTCTGAGCTGAATACTCAATTACATGAAAACTATGAAATAAAGATGGTGTTTCATTATCTGACAGTCATATTACCAGGGAAGAAGAAATTTTTTTTTGTAAGTGGTTTCTCTCAGCCCCCAATAACAAGATTAATAAATTCCTCTCCCCCTGCCATGTTAAGAAAATAGCAACAGAGTAAAGAGTGCTTGCTTGGTCCAATTTAAAATCTGCTCTTGATGCATAAGAATAGCAACAGTTTAATGATTTGTGATCACCACTTTTCTAGAACAGAGACTGGCACATTCTGAAATAGGAAACCAGTTGCAAACAAAGAAAAAGGGAAATTAAATTTCTCTTTAAGTTTTTTTTATATTTCTGGGCCAGTTCTTACCACCCTTGTTTATAGAGAGTTACTCCAATGACCTCACACATGGGAACAGGCCTTGCAAGGGATTACTCAGATGAGTAAAGGTTGGGCCAGATCATGTCATTAAACCCCCACCATATTTCAAACCACATTGATGACAAAAGCAGCAGCACTTTTTCAACTTCTTTTGCTCCTTTTTTGCTCTGGAACTTCTCCTCCCCACCCCGTGCAAGCACAGCCACAGCTCTCAGAAAGTACTCGCCCTCAGCCACAAGTGCTTCTAAGTAGCTTCCTCAGCTCGCTTATCAGGAATCAGGAGTGCTTTATGCTTTCCAGCTTGGGGTCTTAGAGAAAGAAAACATCAAAAGTGGTAGTGCAGCAACAGATGAAATGCAAGTGAAGCAACAGGCTGATGCCAGCATCACCAGAAACTAATAACCTTCTGCTTTAGCTTTAATTGTAGGTGCAATTACACATTTTCTTGTACTTGCTGCAATACTTAGAACTTGCTTTTTGTTCATTTGAAAGGGTCTTTTGGTAACCATGAAACACTCCCAACCTGGCTTCCTGTATTAGGTAAAAAAGGGTAACATGGTATCAAAGCATGCAGTTGTTGCACAACCGTGTTGCAGGGTTTCCTGGGTCTGGCTGTAGTATGTAGTATGAACAATGGTTCACCATCTCAATTAATCTGTTACAGAAAGGTTAAACTCAGGTTACTGCAGACCACTACGTGCTACCATTAGAAAGCTCTCAGGTTGATATTCCTGGCCACACGCTCATTAGCAATGGCCAGAATCTACATTTTCTTTGAGTGAGAAATTCCAGTTTAAAACACAGGTGTCCTTACACGCAAGCCTATCGCTAGACCAACGGCTCCATTTGGCTTGTAGCGCAACATGCAACAAGGCAAAAGACCTGGGCTCAAGACTACTCAGACTCCTCAGGCTGGCAAGGAGGAAGGTTAGCTAGCGCTGCATCAGCAGGAGCACCTCCAAGCAGTCACAGTGTTTTGTGAAACTACTGTATACTAAGGGAAGGGATTTTTCACGGGATAAAACAGCAGCCCAGAATGCAGGGGCAGGTGAGACTGACCTGTGATCCCGACTCCCTGTTTGGGGGTGGTCAGAACCCCCTGGGCTTATGCCTTGGGCCGGGATTTGGTGGGCGAGAGAAAGCCCAGGCTCAGATGCATGGGTTACCCTGCTGCAAAAAGACAATATATAATAGAAAGTCTAAGCCAAAGATGTTTGTATCAATTATAACAACGAGGAAGACAAATGCCTATAGGAAAAGAAGTGCAAATTAACAAAGGTCAGATTCGCTGTTTGGCAAAAAGCCTGTTCCCTGGGACCTGTTTTAACACAAGCTCCCAATTAAACTGTCAGCTTATTCAGAAAAATCTCATTATAATTCCTGGACAACTCTAATTGATTTTAATAGAAATCTTGTTTTATCAGGCCATTTCATCAACCCTGTTTGTGAAAAAGCTGCAGAAACATTTGGCTTGTTGGCATGCCTTCTGTTTTAACTAAACCATTTGCCTTTAGTAAAGAAGAATTTTGTTTTAAAACATCTAGAAACAATTTAAAACACCCCAGAAGAGCTTTAGCAGTCTCCACAGAGCTATACCCCTAGCAGAAGCTTGTTCATGTATCTGTTAGGCACAAGGGGTCACACAAAGCCATGAGCAGTACATTTTTCAGGAACTGCCCAGCTGTTGCATCCTTCCTGATAGTGCTGCTTGTGAGGGCTGCAGAGCTCAAACCTTGCTCAGTGCTTAAGAAATTTTGCTTAAATTATTAATGGCGTGAGTCTCCATCTGGTGCTTGGCTGTATTCAGAATAAACCTTGTGCATAAAATATGCAGTTACTGCAGACTCACGCATATGTCAAATATTTCTGTAGACAACTGTACTGGTGCACACCTGCTTTAAAAAAACCCAAACCTGGAACCTGCACAAGGTATGACACAAATTAATCCAATTTTCTAGTGGTTAACTACACTGTTCCTACTACTAACAGACCCTTCTCTTCCACCTCAACGAGTGTGCTTCATTGGACTCCCAAGGGCCTCAAAGCAGCTGGTGTTGCTTTTTGTTTTCCTAAATGAGGAAATGCTGGCCACAGTTAGATCATTCTCAGTCAATTTTCTCTGTCCTCAAAGGAAGTTCTCTCTCTAACGAGAGCCACTGTGGGCCATCAGCAATTCTCTGCATTCTCTACCAAACTGGCACCTGGATAATTCAGTGGGAGCTCTCTAAGGGGTGACAGGCTTGCCAAGGAGACTCAGACAAGCCACACAGTCCTGTGCAATCCAGGATAGACCCCAGCAGAAGAAGGAGCATTTTCCTACCCACAGGTGTCTCCAAGGAACACGGGTTGTGCTTCATCCCTAACAGGATGCTGCACAGCCCTTGGGAAGTACAAGTCTCCTGCCTCTAGCACCAGGGCTGCTACTGGGTTGACAGACTAACATGCAGCAGAAGGAAAGCAAAGAATTCAGGAGCAATTGTAAAAGAGAAAAGTTTACAGGGAAAAATATTTCCAACTCACATGCTCTCTGTCTACCCTCTGTCTACTCCAAAGTTTTCAGAGCAAATTTATAATACATAAGCTGAACACCACAGAGGAAAAAATATGCCCCTTGGGGTTTGTTGGTTTTACTGAAAACAATACTCTTCGCATGCAGCTATGTTCACTCTGGTGATCTGGTTTCTTGCTTTAGGGTCCAATTAAGCCCCAGTGTACACCTCTGCTGAATGACAGAATAATGGTATTATTAAAAATTTTTTTTAGCTAATTTTGTTTAAGAAATACAATTGGAAAATGAAGGAAAGCACAGGACAAGTTTCTAAAGAAGCTGTACAATCTCAATTGTATTCTTGGGCAGTTTGGTCAAACTATTTTCGCTTTTATCAAATTGGCTCATGCAAAGAGAAAAGAAAACTAACAAAATAACATTCCAGTAAGACTTTATCAGCACAAAGACCAAAAGCACAGGGGCACTTGACAGATTAACTCCTTCAAGGGATCTGGGGCTGAAATTTCTGGTTCCCTGTTGCCGTTTTGACCATGCACTGTTATATTTACAATGTGCATCAAACTATTGCTTCTGTAACTTGTAACAGCGTCTTCTCTATGAACGTTTCTGAGCCTACTCACCTCAAGACACTGCACTGCAGGCAGAAGAACAGTTTCAAAACAAACTCAAAAGCCCCAAACTGAAGAAAGCAGGGCTCAGGGAGGAGTTAGCATTACTAGTCTCCAGCAGGGTTGGTATCAAGCACATTTGCCCATAGAGATGCAAAGTTAGTACAGGGAAATGATACAGGGCACTGTCCTTGTCACTCTGGTCAAAGAAGGGGTCATTCCTGTGTGGCATAAGTGCTATAAGAGCAGGCCAGTGCTTGACAAGCCCAGAGATTATGTTTCCAGCCATTCACCATTCATTCACAAAAAAAGTCTGAACCATCAGGCTTAGGGAAGTAAGAAAGGCTCTTTCTCCATGGGGAAGCACTGCACAGATGGGCTCTTCAGTAAATGTAACCAACCAATCAATACAGAAAGCAACTCCAAGCCAAACTGGAAAGCTCTGGGGATTGGTTGCCTGGTAAGGACTCTCATTATCCATCTATTGCATGGCTTACTCAAGACTGGCTGTTACATAAAATAAACTTCAGGGCACTCTCAAAGCAGACAGATACCTCTCCTAAAACCTCCAGGCAGAAACGCAGAGATATAAATCTCTAACTCTGCAATGGCCCTACCCATGGTGAAGACAAGGGTAGGAAACAGGTTTTCAGAAATTCAGTATTGAACCAGGATACACTCAGCAATGGCAGTTTACTGTAGACAAAAGCCTGCAGTGATGGTGCAGACTGCCACCATCATTGGGAATTGCTATGGAAACGACTGTGAGGAAGCCTATATAAAAAAGAAAATTGATAGTTAATTTTTTAAAATACATAGAAAGAGGCTGAAATATATTAGCCAAACCATTTACCAGATTATTAGTCAGCAATCAGAATAGGCCACAGAGCAAAAATGCAGCTGTCTACTTTTCAGTACTGTTAACTCCATCTACAAAACACAAATATGAAAACTGTGCTTTTCGGCCTTGCTTTTGTAAGTTCAAACTTACTCAGTTGAATTAGACCGTGGCCTAAATCTTTTGCCTCTGACTTTCTTTCTGTTTCCTCCTATATTACCTGAAAGAAATCAAAGGATAAAGACAGATGATAAAAAACAACCTGAAACTCATCTGCGTCTCATGCAAAAGTGTATATTCTTTTTGCATCCCCAGCAAAAGATTTATTACCTCATTAGCTTTAACCATTTAAAAGTAAAAGGCCAATCCCTCTTGATTTACCTCAGACCACGTAAACTAGACACTTAGGTGATCTTTCTCTACTTTTTTCTGCAACTCCACAGAGCAGAAAACTCCTTAATTTCAGCTTTCATTCGAGACAATTACTACATGTCAAGAAAAACACTAAACACTACCTGAAAGTCACAGAAGCTAGCAAGACTGAATAGATTTCTTCCTCTTTTTCATTTTAGCTCACAATGGAGGAATGGGAGAAATCAAATGTCATTTCTATATGCCAAAGCATTGTGCAAGAAAGGTGCTGGTGCAGAGCGCTTCTAAATCCCAATTCCAGGTTAATAACAATTACACAATTTTAAGGAATCATGCTGCTGAGCAGAGCAGCAGTGGCCCATAGGCTGGTCTTCACTGTGGCCAGCACAGAGGTTCACACTTACCTTGCCAGGAATTACTTCTAGGCCTCCCATTTTCACAAATGTCTGAAATATGTTTTGTGTCTGGGATCCTTTCACTCCAGGAATGAGATAATCCATTTGACCTGGAACAGGAGGGCATAGATATGGTTATTGTTAAGGGTATCATTTCACATCAGTGTTAACTCAGCAGTTCAGAGAGTCACATTCCCGGTGACATAACACAGCCTAAGGTCTGTCTGCACTAGCAGAGCATCCAGGGTTTCTGGTTAAACCCTGCGGTTACGCTTTGCCAGCTGTCCCTGCAGTGGTTTGGAGTGTCCACATTCAAGAGCCAGGATTCAGCGCTGCTTTCTCCCATGTCTACTGTGTAAAGCACAAATACCAGCACACACCAGATTTCCAGCTCTGCCCAGTTCTGAGCTGGAGATCCTCTTCCAACTGTCCTCAAGTTGGTTTTTTTCCTCACACTCACTCGCAGGCTTCCCACTCCCTCCTCATGCTGCTGCAGGACTGCTTCCATCTACCCCCCGCAACAAGCCTCACGGGCCCAAGAGTCTGCAAGGAACATCCTCCTACCCACAGCTAGTAGCTCCAGTGGAGGGGTAAATGTCTCATTTTTGCTAATTTTGAATTTTTATTATATTTTGTTAGCTAGTCACTACAGAATATAATTCTAATGCCAAACTCAAAACCAAAACCAGTCTTTATATCTAGGTGCTTGGAGAAAACTAAAGTCTTTCTTCTTCTACTCTCTTTAAGAGCCAGAGATGTTTGTGTCGAGGTCCAACAAATGGAGTTTTGCAACAGACTCCCTCCTGTTAAACTAGAGCTGCTGCTCAGCTGTTTCCACAATTGTTGATCTACAATTACTACCAAAAGAGAAGAAAACAAAAGGAAGTTGAAAACTGGTCAGAATACATAGCTTATTTATTAAAATAAGTTTTTCTTAGAAACTACAGAAATAGTTCCTTTAAGTCTGAATACTCCTGCATTTTTCAGTCTCTGCTTTCCTTGGAGGGCTGGCATCTGACAGATGCTCTTCAGTTTCTAGAAGACCAGACTAATCACAACCACACTGAATTAGGCCTGGGATTTTATTAAGTCACACTAACTCTACAGCATGAAAGGTCTGAGAAAGAACTGATCCATTAACAGATATTTTAATAATTTTCTCTCCTAGTGTGGTCTATGTTCAGGTTCAAGAATATCTTGCTATATGCTGATTTTGGTCTTTGCTGGTTCATAATAGCAAGAGCTATCATAAAGTTATCTCTTAATCCTTTAACA
The DNA here is from genome assembly GCF_020740795.1 of Apus apus. Classification (NCBI taxonomy): domain Eukaryota; kingdom Metazoa; phylum Chordata; class Aves; order Apodiformes; family Apodidae; genus Apus; species Apus apus. The sequence goes on along the minus strand of NC_067283.1, from coordinate 22,508,863 downwards.
TCCTAATACTAACACTTCATATCACTTTCCAGGATGGAGAAGCCCAGGTGACTGGCTACTGGCCTGGGGCTACTGACCTGGTCACTCTAATGTCTCCCAAGGATGTCAACCATATTTGCACATGAAGAAAATCAAGACCAGCTTGAAAGGCAGGAAGTAACACTCTGGGCGTTGAAATGGGACGACTATGTCAGCTCCACCACAGTGTTAATGGAGCATTTGTCAGACTTACTTTTCCAGATGGTTACAGTGGCACAACATACCTTAACTGGTGGTGGGGAACAACAAAACTCTCTAGTACAGACAGACCTTAGAAGCCATTAGCTTTTTGGAACAAATAAGAAACACAGACACATGAAAGAAATGAAGTATGAAAAAAAACACAGATACTGAATGAAAGAAGAAAGACATTAAATGATTATTCATTTATAAACAAACTTTTTTTCTTTAGCTGGTATTTACACCGGCTTAAAGCTACAAAAACTTGCTTCCCCAAGACTTAAAAAAAAAATTATCTAAATGGGAAACACAAACCATGCAATACTTAAGAATAATGCTTGCTCCCTAAAACAAAAATTTTATCCACTTGCAAATATAAAAATCTGAATTAAAAAAAATAGAAATCTTTAATTAATTATATAGTATTACAGTTTTCTTAATAGCATATTCACTAGAACAAACTGTATAAAGTTACACATAGCTGCTATACCCAAATAGCAAATGTCAGTGCAAATTTATGCCTTCCATACACTTTTCTCTATTTTCTTTGAAATAACAACAAAGAAAATTATTTCATCGACTGCACAGCTATAGGCTGCTCAGCAATACAAGAACTGAGAATCACAGTTTTCTTAGGAAGTGTTTCAGGATTGTGTAACCCTCCTACAACACTGTGCTTCTCATAAATTGTTTTAAAGTGCTAGTTGGAAATTTTCATAATTACAGGATCTCTAACTGCAGAGGGATAGTGAGCATCCTGACCTAATGACCTTAGCAATTAAAAATGGCTCTCAATGCTTTTCTATGAATTTCCCATTTTAAAATGTCGTGGGGTTTTTCAATTAACCGGAACAATATCAAAATTAGAGAAATCTGATGAAGAGCAAAATTTAATGCCCTCTTTGATTACTCATAATAGGCAAGCACAAGACTACAGAAAGTCCTTGTAGAATTATTTTCTAAGATAACACTTGGTGACCATGGAGTATACTAATCTAGCAAGCGGAATAAAATGCAAGCACCATCATTCTTAATGTGAGACAGCAAGAATATTATCCAGAACTCTAGGTCTGCTCCGTGAATTAATTACATTGACAAATAAAGATATAAAAATAACACTTATAATGAACAGTTTATAACTATTATTGAAACAAGACAATGTTCATTTTCTTTGATTACATGACCATGATTTTTAGAATTGTGGTTCTTTCATTTAGTTTTATTGGAGCCAGCAATTTTTATTACAGTCTACTTGAAAATAATTCTCAAGCAGGGAGATGGTGAAAATTTTATTAACTGAAAATTGGTTTACAATGGAAAACTTGTTTATTCTGGACTAATTGTAATAATTAGCAACTCAGGGCTTGTGAGAAAAATCAGTAATCAAAGCACAAAGGATTCTATTTCACACATTTCACATAGAAAGAAGAAAGAATCAAACCTGCTGCAAAACAATGAAATGTTCTGACTAATGGAATAATGGGTGATGGAACAGGTAGAAATCTGAAAATGCGACAGAAAAGCAGACCTCTTCTTAGAACTAGACGCAGAGTTTGTGCTGACTCCAGGAGGCATGTCGCTATAAAAAGAGTCGGCCTCTCCAGGCTTTTTTACATAATCTCCCTGGGGTATTTGTCTAAAGCATAACAAACATTGTAGAGTCAGAAAACATGACAGGCACCAGTACACACATAAACATGCACAAATATTAGCTTAAAAGAAAGAGGGGAGGATAGCAATCCTTGAGGAAACCTGCTAACCACACACAATAAGCCTGTTAATAAATAATTCAAACATCTGAAAGAAAATTCCCACGTGCTTCTGAAATGTGCAGAAAAGTGGATTATGTGGTTTTGGTAAGGGAAAACAAGGAACATTTTACTGATAAACTCTGATCACAATTTTCAAAGTGGATAGTTTGTGGTTCTTGAGACACTAGATAACCAAGTTCAGACATTGCAAATGGCTCATTGTGTTGGTTGCAAAAATCATCCCCAGGTGCAGTTACAAGTACAACAGCCTGAGCTGAATGCATGCCTGCATGAAAAAAGAGTTCAGGAAAAGTGAATGCTTCTGAGGTAGATGCTTTCCATTTAATTTTTGTGATCATTACTGATTTCAAGAATAGCAACCTGTTGAGTTGTTTAAACCTCAAGAGGCGAAAAACCTCAGTTTATTAACTGTTTTATTACACAAAGGAACTAATGCCAGTGTCAGCGGTTCTCAGCTACTCCTGATTACTGCAGCAGACTCAGTCTGCCAAGACACACAGTAATAATGCCACATACATTTGACAATAGTTTATCCTTTTCCAGTGCTAGAGGCTTAGGCTCATCTATGGTGCATGAATCTATCTATGCATTGAAAATCGTAATCAAGTTATACAACTTTTTGCAGATGGTGAATTCATTGCCAGCAGAAAATCCGTTGTGCAAATATTCCAGTTACAGTTCCACCAAGTTGAAAAATTCTCCCTAATACCAGTAGCTACTTTGAAATGTGGCTATATCATCATACCAGCAACTTCATTATCTATTCAGCCTTGCACTTCCGAAAGCCTTTTGCTTCAGTCTGCCCCTATTAAGATGTCAATTTACCAGACAGTTGATTCACATTCAGATTGTGTCCAACTATAGACCTGAACAAGGCTCTCTTCACATCTGAATTTCTAATGCTCTTTAAGTATTTAAAATGTAGTATTATATGGTGCATAAATCATCAGTGTAACATAGCACTTCCATATTATTTCTTCTAGTATCTCTTGAGTCTCAGTTCTTGTCCCATTCCTTGGCTGGTACATCAATGTGTTGGGAGTTGATTCAGTATAGGCAGCTCTGCTCTCCAGGCTTCCTCCAGCAAACTGCCCTCTTGAAACTTTGTCAGACATAACTTCCCCCATGTGTAGCTGTGCCCTTTAAGCCACACTATCCCAGCTCACAGAGTCCTTGCTAATTCACTCTATTATTTTTAGTTTACTCATTTCAATTGCCTAGCACTACCAAATATCATTCCTTATGTAATGCTCAAAAGTACCTCAATAGCTTGTTTTCATCTTTCTTTAATGAGTAATCATAAACAATTAAAATTACACTCTGGACACTCGGATATATGTCTGTTCCAATTATGGAGCACTCCTTGTACATATCTCAAACTATTCTATTTAGGAGTCAGCCTGCAGAACTTGATTTTCTGCATGAAGGAGATTTAGTTGCTAAATATCTCTATTATCTTTAAATTTATGGAGCCCTCCATCATCTACAAAAGCCTCAGCCTACGCTGGTTTTCACTCTGCCCATGTCCACAGACACAGCTGCAGACCGACTGCATACTCACAGCTCTCTGACCACATACTAATTCCTGGAGATGAGGAAATATGAAAAAGTTAGATTCTCTAATATTTCAATGAGAACACACATCAGGCAGTTTCTTTCTGTATTTTTAGGTTTTGGCTACTCTGATCTCAGCCAACACTGATATACCCACAGTAGAGTGACTTGATGACCATGTTAGTCTGTGCTTATACTGCACTTAGCAGCACCAAACCCTGAAACTGCCTTCCTTGTGCTGGGTGATCCACCTCTCCATAAGGCTTCAACAGCTTTGCCTTTTTCCTGTTAGCATTCCAGCCACCTATCTGACCTCATAGGACACAATCAGCACTTCACTGAGCTTTTCTGCTTTTTGCAAGTATTTTGAGCCTGGCATAGAAAGCACTACACAGTGGAATGGAGAACAAGCACAACAGGTAGCAGCAACAAACAAAGCAACAGCTTGGAAAAGGAAGAGGTGATACAAGCAGAAAATGGGAATTTGAGAAACCCTCAGATCTGTGGGGGATTAGAAGAGGAAGGATCCAGCTCTTTCCCAGAAGACCCACCTGCCAGGCAGATGGCTAATCAAAGAGAGATGGCCTTACAGGAGTTAACCCCAGTCACAAGGAACTGTTTGGTTTTGGGCCACAAGCTTGAAAGGGTTAAAGCTCAGCCCTGTGCTGAAGACAGTACCATGCTTTAGGTACAAATCAATCAAGTAGGCTGGCAGGAAAGAATGGGCTCTTCATTCACACAGCTATTTCACTGCATTGTATTTTTAACTGCAAAGAAGCTCCAGGAATGAATGTCTCAAAAGGCTCCTGAACATCATGTTAATATTAATTATTCAATACCCAGTGTCCCAAGAACATTTTCATCTCTAATAGCAGATTTTCAGTCTCTTTTATTGGAAATATTCTCCTTTTTTCCTAAATAAAATAGTCTATTTCAGAAATAAATGTTATTTTTGCTACTGAATCCAGTGAAATGAGGATTTCAAACAAAGCATTTATAGAATAAATACAAATTTAATATATTCAAAAAATACTATTTAAAATATGATAAATCATCATTGTATTTTCTTTATAGAAAATACAGTGATGACGATATTGTCTTCATAGCATGTCAACAAGCAAGAGAAAAGAAAAGCTATTTCCAGAGCTTTCTAAGACACATTCCATTACTTTTATCACATACCTCTGTCTTCTGTAGTTTCTTCCCATAAAAAAGGAGAGAAGAAAAGAGAAGAGAAGAGAAGAGAAGAGAAGAGAAGAGAAGAGAAGAGAAGAGAAGAGAAGAGAAGAGAAGAGAAGAGAAGAGAAGAGAAGACTGAGTTATCAATATGCAGGTAAACATGGCCATTAAGAGAAAAAAAAAAATTAAAGAGAAAAGCAATGTACACAGATTGGAATTTTTTTCTCAAAATATTTGTACAGAAAATACTTCCAAAGTAACCATAAGCATAAACATGCAAAATTAGAATAATTAAATATATTCATGTTGATGGCTAAAGTCAGAGCTGAGCTGGCGGTGCACTTAATGATGACTGTAAGTCTATTCACTATGAAGCTGCTAGTGAAAGGTGCACTCTTGCACTCCACCTCCAAAAAGTAACCCCACTGGCTAGATGTGATCTCAAAGTGAGCTCTTAACTTTTGGAGTTATACTCAAAATGCAAGTCCAGATTTTCAGATACTGTCTAAAACTAAATGTGGTATACCAAGACAGCACAACCGACCCTTTGACTACCCTAATCTTCATGCTTTTTTCCATATACTTCTTTTCCTATGTATCTCTGAGCTGCCCTCAGCCTCCCTCAGTCTAACAAACCAGCAGGGGATGTGACAGTTCCTTATGTCCCCCCGCTACGACACTGCCTGCAGCTGAACCTGCCCTGCCCTCCGAGCACACCAAGGACCTATGGAAGAACAACTTCAATAGCCAGTCTCACCCAAACATAGGTGACAAAGGAAGTACCACAAATCTTTTATTAATATATGCAAAAATCCTAAATCCTCTCTTTATAGAAGAAATTCACAAAAGGAGAAAAACTGAAAAATATCAGTCAGGCTAAAATAATCCATTTTGCCTTTCAGTGAGTGGAAAACCGACAGCTCTACACCGGGAAAAAACTTGCAACTTACCTGCAAATTACAGATCTCTCTCTCTTAGCAAGAAATGTGCCTGCAATAATTTCCAGTCAAGTTGACTGAATACAAACATCCGTTTAAAGAAGCCTATGTTTAAATTCTTTACTGGCTGAAGGCTAGTCTTTCTAAATTTACTTCATCATTAGGGAAGATTCACAACTGAATCAAACTGTATTCTTCTATTTTCTTTGTCAAATACAGTAAAATCATAGTCTGATCATGTACAAAAAGAAAATAACTAAACTGGAAATAAATTTCAAAAGTGGATCAAGCTCTCCAAGACCACATAGACATGTAAGAATTGCTTGAAAAATGCTAATACTATAAAAATGTTACTTTATAAATAAAATCCAATGTTTATTGGTTAGATTATGTTTGAATTGTTCTTTTCATAACATAATCAGCTATCAGATGAAATAAAGGTACTTTTAACTGTATTAGGAAGAATAAAATTTACTTACTTGTAACCCCAACCAGTTATTCCTAAAACGAGAGCCAACACTAAAATGGTGCCAGCAATAGCCCCTATTATTATATTTGTGCTAACAACACCTGGAAGCACAAGAAAGAGAAAAAACATACAGGGTTTTAGGAGAAATATATACAAAACCAGTAAGTACACGGTCTTTCAGAAATCTCCTTGGACAACTTGCACTATGCTGATTAATTGTAACCAGCGATATAATCTTGAAGAGCAACATGGACATAAAAAAAAACACTTGTAAACCAAACTTTGACCTCTTATGTCCACTTCCCTTAACTGAACACCTGCTACATGGGAAAGTTGTGTCATGTGTGCCAATACAATGTTATCAGTTTTAAACTGCTGTAGCTTACATCCAGCCTGGCAAATATATGCTTACACTGAAACAAAAGTAACTTTTTTGGTTTTGTTTTTGCTCTAATCCCTCCCATAGCTGAATAAACTAACCAAAAGAGACATTCTGGAAGATGGTAAAACTGTCCCCCTACAAGGTTTTATAAGGAAAAACATTTACACCCTCATTTTTTCACAATGTATCTTTCTTTTTTATACAAGTCTAAAGATGAATAAAAGCTTTCACTTAAAAAATGTAAAAGTCTAAAATTTGTGTGCCAGCATTCTGCATACTGCCCATGTAATAAAAAATTGACTCTAAGCATAAAAAAACCAATCATTTAAGCAACATTATGTTTCCATCTAGATATGAGAAGTCCCAGTAACATTTTGCTTGACTTAATCTATCCATGTACTTAGTAAGGCCACTCAGATGACTGGGACAAGCAAGGTACAACTGGACACACTGGTACCAGTTCTGAGAGGTTTACTGAGTGCTTGTGAGCGGCACTGCTCGCATCCAGCCCCATGTCTGGGACCTCTTTCACAGACACTGAGTGCTTCTGCTGTGGGAGGAAGGGAAGGGAATGAGGCTCCTAGTGGTAATCATCTTGTATGCTGACCCTTGCTGATTTTGCTTCATGAACCTTCCTCAAATCCAAGCTCTTTCCAGTTATTGGTAAAAGTTATAACAACATACCTTTATTCATGCCATCTTTATCAAAAGAGTTAACATCTTTGATGCGAGAACTGCAGTCATCTCCTCCCCAGAATCGGTCGCAGACACACTTTATTTCATTGCTACAAACCTGCAGCCAAAAGTGTAGCTCAGAATAAAATCACAAAAACAATATATTCAAATAATTAATATCTATATTATAGGTACAGTCATACAGAACTGATTTTGACTGTCAGCAAAATTTTGCATAATGTTTCTAATACACATCAACTTTTAGTTTATGTTAGGTATAAAAGTATTATATGTATTGTTATATTTTTTTTGAAATATATGTAATATGTATTTAGTACCTTAATATATTTTAATGTCATAGATTTAATAGAGTAATTTCTAATTGCATAGGGTGACTCTGAACCTCAATTATTTTATTTTTTCAAAGTATGACAAAGTAGTTAATTTCAGATAAAACAGGGAGTTTAAATGCAGTACAAAAGACAAAAGACATTATGAGAGAACAACTCCTTTGATCTCAGCCATAGCCTTGAGATCAGCCATAGGAACCTGGACACTGTTTCAAACTGTGGGACTACTGGGCTGGCCAAAGCCACAGGCTGTGCACCAAGCAGAGAAGCTGCCACTAGCCAAAAGCCAGCTCAGTGGCCTCTGCTCTAGAGCAAAGGAACTCTCAGCCAACAACCCTCAACAATTTTATGAACCTTCTTGGCTCTTGATATAATGCAGGGGGTACTAAAACAAGCATCTGGAAGAACAAAGACCCAAGTTTCTCAGTTCTTAAACCTTTATATTCTCCAACATATTGCCTGAGGAAATATCAAGTTAGCAGAAGTGATAGCAAAAGAATTGATTGATAAAATTTTTGCAAAACTAATAAGCACTGTGATGCCTTGACTGGTGTGCATCACGTTTATTTATGTGCCTCTTCTCCCTTTCCTTTTCAAAAGATTTTCCAGTATAAACACTTCTAGAGTCATGTTGCTGAAACATCTAGCTAGTACACTACACAACACAAGACACTCAACAAAAACTGAATAAAGGATTAAAAAGTACAAGAACATACACCGTGTCCTGAACAAATCTGGCTGTCTGTGGTGCCTGGGCAGGTGCTGAAGTTGAAGGCCTCAGTGGGGAGGCAGCGATGATCAAGGCACACCATGTTCGGCCCACACGGCGTCCCATTCTCCACATAGCCCAGGTCAGTCTCCTCATCGAGCTTCACGTGGCCGCCACTGTAAGACAACCAAGAGGATCTTGAAGACTTGTGCTGTGATTAGATGAGACTGCTTGAGAAACTGGGCTTTAACCTCTGCCTTCATTTCCTTCTGCATACAATGCCCAGGACCAGGAAAGAGTAAGCATTGGCTTATTAATCTCATTGGCCCTAACATGAAACAAACCAAAATGCAGTATATCTGCATCAAACACACATAATGGTGAAACCACAGACCATTTTTCCTGCGTAAGAGCTAGTGTTGGATAAAACATTGAGTTTAATTGTGTAAGACTTTGTTCCATCTTACAGCTGTGTGAAGCTATCAGAACACACCAGGTCTATAATTGGGATTCAGTTAACATATGGCAACATAATAAGCTGCCAGTTAGCTCTGGCAGTGCAGGCATATGTCTAAGTATTTTGAGTACATTAAGTACTTCACAAACACTAAAGAATGTAAAATCAAGAGGCCAGAGAAGAGCATTATGTCTCTACAGGCAAAATGAATTGCTACACAGAGGGGACTGTAAAACATCTGTGCTCCCCACAAGCAGTCAAGTTCCTGAAGCTTAACAGAGGCTAAGCTAGAATAATGGTTATGTGTTAACAGGAAAAATATTTTAATGGAAACAGTTGTTCTCCACTTTGGAATAAGAAAGCTGCTTTTCCATGCAAGATGGATACTGATTGTCTCTGTTCTGTTTTCAGGACATCCAATTACCTGCAATTGTAGACTCTTCCAAACTGCAAGATTGACGATGTGATTTCACCATCAAGTTCTCCAAGTCTGGGTACACTGGATATATTTGAGCACAGAAGGTATCCACAAAGTACATCCCTGCATTGAGAGAATAAATAGATACTAATTGAAAAGAAAATTCAATTAAAATGGACAATCAAAGAAATGTGTTTTTCTTCACTTGCTTTGGAACCTGGTTGTTACTCCTTGCTTTTCTCCCACTGACAGTAACTTCCACAAATAATGTTTTGTTTCCCAAGAAAATTATTCTCCTTGGAGCTGAGATTGGGAAAATAGACTCTTTTAAGATGTATTATCAAAAAGCTTTGAGTAATAGCAAGCAGGAAGCTGTCAAGAACAAACCACATCAAACTGATTTATTATCCTAGTAAGATACAGTAACTGACCTGTAGAGGAGAAGCAATAGATGGCTTTAAACTGACTCTCCTATGACACTCATGCAAGGGAACTAGAGCCATCAAATTCAACTCACCTATTGAAGGAATTTCACAACCCATATGTGGAGACTTGTGCACTGTCTGGCCTCTCCCACATTACTTAATATTTTTACTCATGAACAAGAGAGAGGTTATCAAATCTGCACAAAAGGGTTGCTAAGGACATCAGTCTACCTACATGCAGAATAAGAATTCAATGGCATTGACAGAATGGAGAACTCATCTGGCAAAAGTTTCAGAAATAGGCAGAAATACTCAACTACATAAATACAGAATGTGGAACAATGGTTTAGGAAGCAACATGCAAGAAAAGATGTGGAGGGTTACAATAAGATGAAAACTGAATGCAACTTATCAATGCAATGGCACAGCATAAAAGCTGAACACCACACTGAGACACGAAACCACGCCACTCTCCTCTGCACTGCTAAGCCTCAACAAGAGTACTAGGACCATTTTTGCTCCAAGTGCCCCCACAGCTCAGATAGTACTCGCTTGACAGAAATCATCTCCTGCTGACATTCCTCTCCCTCCAGAATTTCCTGGACTAAGGCCCGCACAAGTCTGCTCTGTACAGAGGCTTTTTGAGCCTCTTCGTGCCAGCTAAAGATCTGGATCTGGGATAAAAATCTCATAACAGTTGTTTTCTAAAGGGACCAACTTACTGTTTATTGCACTGTATCCAAGAGTCCTTGTCTCTTCCACAGTTTCCTTTCTCAGTTCCTTCAATATTCAGCTTCTCATAGCAGTACCTGTCAGCAGCTGTCACCTCTAGAGAAAGAAACAAATATCTTTTAAGATGGTGAAGACTTCAAAAAGCCAGGTCCTGGGAAATGGCAATGAACAATCAAAGCAAGCACAGCTTCCCAGTCTGTGAACTGCAGTACCAATAGTCTGCAGGTGGTCTGTGGAACTCTGAATAGTGTTGTCAATGCGAAGTTTTCTGTTGGCACCACAGGACTGTTTTAAGATTATCTTCAGATTGACCAGGGTTTACTGGTCAAAAATATCCAGAAAACACTGAAATAAATCAATAAACATGAGTATAGGCTCCCTAGGTGGTTATTAATGAGAAGTTAAACCTAAGACTTCAGAGTAATAACCAGTAAGTTAACTAACACTAGAGAAAGAGCTGGAAAAGTGGATGGAAAGACAAAATGAGGAGGGAAGAGGGGGAGCGACATACAATCCTATCTATTTTTAATGGTTATGAATATGTCTCTTCCATTATTTTTCTCAGCTAAGATAATCTTTCAAGCCACATGAATGACAACCAACTTAGAAACAGTAACATCCACTCACTTTCACCCCAGATATATTTACATTGCCGGTCCCTGGTTTTACATCTTCCTCCAAAACAAATACCCTAGAAAGACAGAAAAAGTTTCAAGTAACCTGATTTTCCAAAATATTTACTTTTTTAATATATAGATTTCTCACCTGCTTTCTATTGAAGCAACTATTTATGTGATTCTACTTTCTGTTCATTTAAATACTTAGCTCCAAAACATAACCAGCACCCAAAACTGAAGAAAGTCAGCAGAACTGTGCCAGGTGATTTCCAAAGATCTTAAACCAAAATCTATAAAAATCACTCTATAAAATCAGAAAATATGTAAAATAATTTGGCATGCAAATTACCTGCTTGTTATCACATGAATATCCATCCATTTTATGAATATTGGGAGAACACTACAGAAAGAGAAAATAACTAATAGACCATAGATCAAATAAGCATGGAAGCAAAGCATACAACAAATGTCATATTGAAAATTATTTCAATATTATGCTGTTTTTTTCAGTATGACCAGTTATAACACAATTTTTATATACCTTCCTATACAAAATGGCAACATTCATAGTGATTGAGAGATTACAGGTGTTTTTTTTATCTCTTGGATAGAAGACAAAAAAATCACCTGACTGGAATTTCCTGTGCAGTTCTCTGCAATATCACAATCATTGACTGCTTCTCGGCACAAAACTCCTTTAGGTTCAAACTGGGGAAAAAAAGGACAGAAAATTAGTGTCTTGGTTTCTCCATACCATGCCTTAAATGCAATGCTTTCTAAGAGTTTTAGATAAAATAAAAAATGGCAAATTTTAATGTGCTGACTCAAGTGAGAAGACTTTCCTTTCCTGGTTTGGACATTGCACCTATCAAGTCACCAGCCATTTAGTGGTGCAAGTGGTATGACTCTCTGAGGCATCCCTTCCTGAGTGCACTGAGTGTGGGGCTGAGCAGGACAAGTGCTCTCCCAGAACACAGGATCCCTGGCATCTATTAAACCAATAATGCAGTGGCTTGCAGCATTATCTAGACCAGGTCACTGGGCCATTTTGTGACTATTTTACTCTTTATAAAACACAGAGAGTACTCCTGATCTTCTTTCTAGAGATGAAGAACACGGCAAAGCTCTAGGTATTAACACTACGGTTATTACAATGCTCCATTGTAGAACAGAAACTATTAATAAGTGTACTGAATTCCATTCAGTTTGACACCATTTTCTAAGTGACAAGATACTGAACAACCAAAAATGTCAGAGACCTAACACAGGCATTTTGGTTAAAGACTTGTGTGCAGTCTTCAAGACCTGTAAAGCCTGGGATACATGCCATTAGTGGCAATTATTAGTGCAGACCCCTTATTTTCCTTGAAAGGCTTCTTAGACTTAATATGCTTGTTCATTCTGTGATGCCTTGTTCATTTTACAGCTCTATGCTTTTTTTTCTGGTTCTGAATGCACATACTTTTTTGGAGGAGAACTGCTAGCTCCACAGCTAGTGTGAACAGGCACACGTCAGCGGAAGAGCTCAACTCTGGTACTTTCTCAGTTTTCAGCTTATCTTTCCCTGTCAGTCTCTGGAAAAATGCAGACAGACAGGCATATTGTCAGAAACACTACAGATGATGGAATGCACACAAACCATGTTTTGCTTGCAATCCCTCATTCACTCCTGCTTTTAGGCAGGGTATTAGAGGCAAAAGTAACCCCAAGTTTGGGAACTGTTATATACGGTTTTTTTGCATTGACCTGATTACATTCCCAGGGACACGTGTTTAGCAAAATTCTGCTTTTGTCTTCACTGGCTCATCCTCACCACTCTGTATGTAGACAAACCCTTGTCTCATTTGCAAAAAAAATGTAGTTACACAGAAGCTTTTTTTTTTTTTTCTAAGAGTCTTTAATATGGTGCCTATGTGACTTGGATACTTGAAAAAAAATTCACCCACACTGGCAATGTGCTAATCTTTTATATTTAAAAAAAAAAAAAAAAACACATAAATGTGCTCAGGGAAATGTGATCAGTTTCAGCTTAAAGTGTGCTTTTTCTTTTTTGAACAGTAGGATGAGCACAAAGTTAAGAACGTGGTCCACTGTTATTACTAATGTTCCTCCTAAGGAAATTAAACCATCAGATGCCCAAAGATGAACACAAAAATAACACACATAGTACACCACAGTTTAATAACATTAATAACAACTATCATCATTACTAAATGAGTATAAACAACTATTTGAACTTATATTTAGCTAGGCTCTTTTCCAGCAAAGATGTGGCTAAACCACCTTTTACTATTTATTGATGAATCAGGAAGAATAACTTATAGTTAATATAGGGTTCACTCCCTATACTCAGCAGGATTTCGGTCAGTCCAAACATAAGGAGACACACACAGACCTAACTTAAACTGAAGTCAGGTGTCTTTTAGATTAACACTTCTGAACAATTCTGCTAGCTGTGGGTTTGCTGGGTGTTTTTATCATAGCCTTCTCTTGGGCCTCTGTGGTACGATTTGTCCAGTCTCACATGGCAAATACAGAGCAACAGGTAAGGTGCTGGGAGCAAAACATGGTTAAGGATGTTCATGTTTAAACAAGGACATCTAACGAAACCTCATCGAACTTCAATCTGATTCAAACTTGTCTGAAACTGGAGGGCTTAAATTCACATCTGCATTTGATCACAATCCCTTCCACAAGAAACCCAAACTAAAAGACAGAGAATAGCCTCAGATAAACCAGTTTTCAGCCAATTTTAAAAGAGAATATTTCAGAAAAGGAAACACAAGTTTTGCAAGGAAAAAGATGTGCTATGGTGCCTGCAGCCACCTGGATGCAGTGAAGGTCCCTGCCCTTACCCGGCACTTCCGACAGCAAAGCCCGTTGCTGCACTGGGAACCTGCCGTCAGGGTGCACGTACTGCAGCACTCTCCGCCTTCGCTGGCACACTCCTGGGGAACACACACACTTATAACAGAATACATGGGAAAAGCAGGTGAGCCTCAAGCTGTCGTATTACTTCTCATCATAGCATGCTACCTGAATGGATTTTTAACCAGGCTTTTAGGCACCTGAAGGCAGGGAAAAAAGCATGCACTGTCAAGTTTGACACTCCAGCACAGCTGTTTGCTATGCAAAATAGGAAATAATTTTCCTAACTTCACCGTTTCAATCATTAAATACTGACATTTTAGCACTGACCAGAGTTATGTTCCCACAGAGGAAAATACTTTCTTCAACATCTTTCAAGGCCTGATTCTATACAGGTATCTATCGCTATTACTCTTCAGAATTTATGTGGTGATAAAATAAAAAACTCTGGCACACGTTGTGTTTAAATGTGATGGAAAAAGGTAAGAAAAGATTAATCCCTTGCTGCAGGACCTTAACATTGTCTGTCTTCCTCCACTTCATGTCAGCAACAGGGATGGGCAGCACCCTGTCCTGGAGAATCTAGTTACTAAGCTAGAGCACATTGCACTTACCGCTATTGTCCCACAGTCACACTCCTCTCCATCTTCCACAAAGCCATTGCCACATTCTGGAGGATCCAAAAGCTGAAGGGCAAAAGCAGAAATCAAAGACCAGGCCTCTCCTAATGGAGTCATTGTCATATTTATTCTGTGCAACATGTCTTTTTAGCTAGCACTCCAAACACATCAACCAATATAAAAGCATCTCGCAACTCAGGAAGAAGCAGACTAGAAGCAATTCAAACAAAATGGGAGAGAAGGAACAATGTTGTGATCTAATCAGCAATTCTGTAGAGTCACAGGGTGTCTTCAAGGTAAGACTGCCATTTTTACAGCACTTTCAGTTTGAGCAGAAGCCACAATAAAAACCAAAAGGTATGACAATAAAAGAACAAATTTGGAACAAGATGACATTTTCATTATCATCATAGATGTTAAAATTCCTTTTGTTCTGGAATTCAAGTGATGAGGGCGGTCCCCCAAGCTGACATCTCTGTAATATCTTCAGCAGGAATAGCCACACTGTCCTTTGGGAGCATGCGGCTCAGAAACGCAGGGAAAGGCTGAGTTTGCCAGTTCTTGTTGCAGTTATGTGCTTTTTCCTACCCTTTTTTTCTACCACAATTGGGAACTTTCAGCAGTTTTCCCTAAGCATGTGTCACAGGCAGATGAGAAAGTATAGCTGGTGAGGTTTCCTCTCCTTTCCTTCAGCTTCCCCACTGAACTGTAACTTAAAAATATCTAAATCTACATTATTTATAGTCGTACTCTCCTTCCCCAGAGGAAAGATGAATTCACCATTTTTCACACAGGACTCATGCTATGCTATCTTTTAATGGACACCTATGCTCTGTTTTTTCCAATTTCATTTCAGTTTTCCTAACATTTCTAGATGTAATTTTTCAAAAACAAATATTTTTTTTTTCTTTGGGCATAATGAAACATAAGAGCACTTTTGTTACATAAATAAGAAGGCATGTAAGTGTGTAACCAAGACTAGAATTTTGCAAATTGTCCTCCAAGTTATCCAATTAAACTAGGATCATTCCAGAAACCACTCTGCTTACAGCCATCTGCACATTGCTCATGGAGTACAGTGCATTTTTCTCTGGTTGCTGCCTTTCTGCCAGAAAACCACAGGATGGAGCATCATCCTGCTTACTTCTCTATGCCACAAAGGAGCCTGAGGCTGATGTGCTATTATTAGATCCTCCTATTCAGAAGGAAATTTCACTGCAGCATGAAATGCTTATGTAGATCATTACATTAAATGTAAGCAAGCAACGATCTTTTACAATTATTGAAGAGTTGTTAATAGTTTCTTTCCTTTATGTTCTCCCAGACATCCAAAATTCTTCAGTATCCCTAGGTGTGCTGCACAATACAGACAACTAGACAGCAGTAACAGAAGGTCCTGCCTTAAAACACTGGGCCAATTTGCTGCAGTACAACAGGAACAGCTAAATATGTAATGGAAGAAAAAAATAAACATGACAAGCAAATTGGGTCATTTTTCCCCAAAAGTAATATAATCCACCCATTCATTTGAAAAGAGCATATGCCCAAACTGCTCTACAAGTGAGTGATTTAATTTTCAGGATCACTTCTCATCTCACACCGGAGCACTGTCAAGCACTGCACCTAGTCACATCAGTTTTCCTTTATCTCATATTTCTTGGAAAGCAAAAGTAAGTTTGTATTTCACCACCTTTGCTAGGAAGCATATGCCTTCGACAGTCTTGTGAATTAGACAGACATCCATTGACAATAAATTAAAATCAACCCAAACAACAGCACATAAATGAGTCCAAATCGCTCTGGCTTCCACATCCAACTTTCACATTTCCACATGTCATTAGAAAAAACTGTGAATGTTGCCAACTAAAACTGAGATGAGCATAGTTGTTTTTTTCCAAGTGACAGATGTATAAATGAACATAATGACTAAAACCAGAGGCAAATTTGGAGGGGATGGGTCAGTCATTTAAGTGGGTCTCCCGCCCCCAAGCCTTTAGGTAAGCAATGTAACCTGCTAAATGAAGCGAGGTACAGTGGCACTGAGGATGGGGATCCAACAGGGATTCACCAGCCTTCCCCATCTGGGGGACTACCCAGCACAAGCCACGGTTGTGCAGAGCCACTTACACTGGCCTGGAAGGAGCTAACCCCGGCACTAAGATGATTGGAGCACTTCTCACCAGACACATTTCTCCCCCAACACATGTGCTTCAGAGGATGACAGATCCCGGGAACAATGATGGGGAACATGTGGGCAGCACCTGGGGAATGATGAGTGTGATGGGCACCCAGCAGCCACCACCTCTCCTAGTGTCTCTGACCTACTCCTCAGGGTTTTCTTTCCTGCTCTGCCTCCTCCAGTTTCGGAAAAACCGGTCCCAGTTTTCAAACTCTGTTCTGAGAGCCACTGTCAAAATTTTGCCTCTCTGAACAGGGAGAATATCACAACTACTTGTAACCCCTGGTGACTGCAAAGCCACTGGGCTGCACAGTGGTGCTCTAGGAGCTGCACCCTCATCTTGGGACAGATGTGAAATAAAAGTCTTGGGACAGACAGCTTCCAGGGATTTGTACCAAAAGACATTGGTTCAATGTAAATTAGAATTCAAGCTGTGAAAAAGTTTACAATGATATCTGAAAACTCAGCAAGTTAATTCAGCAACATATTGTATTTATAATATTTAGAACGAATTGTGGGAGGGATGGTTAGAGATCAAAGCCTGTGAGAACTCTGTTGTACATGAAATCAGTTACTAAAAATGTATTTAAGTATAATTTCCAACCTGTGAACTAAAATCAGATACTTTCACTCATATGTCACCAGAAAAATTAGAAATTGGAATTAGAATTATCAAAATCATAGGGTTTTTTTTCCCCAACATCAGAACTTTCATTCTTGCTTTCATCTAAGTTAGAAATAGAATAGAAAAAATTCTCAATAATAAGGTAATGCTTACTTTGGTTGGTTTATTGAAAAGGCAGGCTCCCCCTCCGTTGTTTAAAAATTCATGATACTCTTCAATATCACATTTGGAGAACTTGCTTGGAAGGTAATACCTGCACAGGAAAAAGATGGCAGGGTTACTTTCTGAAGTACTTTTAGCATCATATTTTCTTTTTTTCAAAATAGGAGGAGAAATATGTTATACTTTAGAAAAATTACAAAGCCACATTGTTCAGAATCAGAATTACTCTGCTGTAACTCAGTCTAATTTGTAAATCATTTAAGTAAGTGAAAAAGAAGGTTCAACAATGACACAGAGCTCATGGAAAGTGAGAGGTCTAAAACACTTCACTAAGTTATTTCATGCCAAATATCACAAATCAGATTACACAGCATGTAGTTCTCACATACATGACATGTTCCACTAACAGGCCTGATCTCAGAAACATATTAATTTCTTCCCATACATACCACAGGAGACAAAGATGGAGACATAGTTCATTTCCCTCTTAGATAAAATTACTCTTCTGCCCCATAGAATTTTTATATAACATTTTGGCTTCCCTCTTTCACATGCCCCACTGAATAAAGGTCATTCCAGTACAGAGTGCCAAACTAAGGCACAGTGCACCACCCAAAACCAATCTGATCCAGAGAATCTTTGCATGGATCCTTTCCACAGGGAAAGAATTTCTCCTAAAGTAACTTAAGTGATCTTTATATTTAGGTCCTTAGTCATGAAAGTACTAATGCTTCAAGCAGATTTTAGAGTCTTATGGATTTTCCTGAAGCAGCTCATAACTGGATAAAAAAATATTAGCAGAAGTGCTAAACACAATAATCCTGCATTGCCAGGAGTGATGGCTTGTCACGACATAATTGGTCATTTCCATTTCTATGGCTTATAATTTAGGTCTAAAGACTACAGAGAATGTGGGATTCACCATTCTTCATCAAAAAGGTAGGCAAATACAAGGTTTTTTTGTATACCTAATCATTTGAAAGGTTTGGATTTCAGATAAATAATTTAAAGAGGAATCACTTTTACAAGAACCAATAATGCTTCTTAGATTGGCTTTTAAATATACAAAAATTTTTTAAAAAATAAATTCTACCTAGTACGTTTTTAGGTAGATAAGGTGAAAAAGCCACACATTCTCACTTCCAAAGAGCTTTCCATGAAATACTCTTCTTTTCTCTATATTGTTCTGACCACAAAGCAATTGTGAAAATTTGCAAGCCAATTTGAAATTAATTTTAAAAGCACTGTCTAAATCTTAACAGGAGACTATAATTCATATACGTGACAAAAGACACGTCTGTAATATGAAGAATTAAGGTCTGAATACATGTTACAAAGCATCACATTTCATCTAGTAGCAAAAATTTGCTGATTCACTAATCTTTAGATAAAATCTCTCCAGTAATGTTATACATGGATATAAGCATACTCAACCTCTATCCAATGAGCGCAGTTTTTCTAACATTACTACATAAGCTGGAGGATAAAAGGTGACAGATATAGATGAAAAGTTCCAACAGAAGAACTGAAAATGTTACATACTTAAGCAATTTGATTTCAAGAATTAGGATGTGTCATTGTCTGCTCCCACAGCTCAACAGCAAACACACAGGAGAAAAGAAGCTAAGCATGGTTCTGCGTCTATGGCATGACCCAGCCTGGATGTTGAGCCCTGTGCTTGGAGTTAAACCAGCAGTCACTAAAAATCCTCACGTCCTCTCACTAACACAACTTATTCACACACTTCTTTGAAAGTGTCTTTTCTATATATGTTGTACAATTAATATCCTACTTTCTGAAAAATTATTCAAAGAAAATATTTTTTTGAACCCTGAAAGGCAAACATGTTCACACCTATCCTTTATGTCATTGCATGGACATGACTTCCAGTGAAAGTGCCTTACCCTGTGTCTCCCATTATGCATCCAGACCACGTGTCCTCACACTTACACTCACCTGTCAACAACAACAAAAAATTCACATCGTGAGTGCAAAATAACACATTTCTCATAATAAAAAACACCAGAGTTAATTAATTCAATTTCATATTTAAATACAAATTGAAAAGAATAATTTACTGGTTTATTGCACATCTTTTTTTAAGTGTATCAATGCACGCTGACAAACCTTCTTTAAAAAATTATACACAACTCTATGCAATCTCTTGAGTTTTGAAAACATGTCTTGTTTTTATTTCCGTCTCTTAAAGGGAAGTTAGAGGAAACTACAGTGTCAGCCTCCAGCACTTGCAAATCATGAGACAGCTCCCATGCCGTCTCCCCCATATCATGATATTTAACTCCCAAATTTTCAGAGTGAAAAAAAGGTCATTTTAACACTTCTTGTAACTCTTAAGTTCTCTTCTATTACTATGCCAATATGACTGGGGAAAACTGCTTGAAAAAAAACCCCAACAAACATCCAGCAATAATGCAAAGAAAAATACATATAATGCTGTGAAAACAAGCCAGTACAGCAGGATCTAGCAGCTTCTTCCTCTGCTGTCCCTTCCTTCTCTGCCTGCCTTCCTTCCCCACGCAACTGCCCAGCAGGCAGAGGGCAGCCTTCCTTTCAGCCCTGCCAGGCTGCCTGGAATTGCTTTGTCTCAGCCCTCCACTTTCAAAAATGTGTCATGTGTCTATTTCTGTACACATGCTTTGCCCGCATACTTTCATCTTTCTCTTTCTGTATTTCCCTTACTGTAATACAGGAACATCTGTTTGTTGCTTTCATCTTAAAACTAGAATTAAAAAGGAAATGAGGCTCTGCACAACAGTTGCAAAGAAGTGCAACAAAGCTAGTGAAGGCTCTGGAGCACAAGTCTTACGAGGAGTGGCTGAGAGAACTGGGGATATTTAGTCTGGAAAAAATGAGGCTGAGAGGAGACCTACAGCTCTCTACAACTACCTGAAAGGAGGTTGTAGTGAGGTGGTCTCTCTCCCAAATAACAAGAGGAAATGGCCTCAAGTTGTGCCAGGGGAGGGTTTGATTCAATGTTAGGAAAAATTTCTTCACTGAAAGGGTCGTCAGGTACTGGAAAAGGCTGCCCAGGAAAGTGTTGGAGTCACCATGACTGGAGGTATTTAAAAGACACGTAGATGTGGTGCTCAGGAACATGGTTTAGTGGTGGACTTGGTCGTGCTAGGTTAATGGTTGGACTTGATGTCCTTAAAGGTCTTTTCCAAACAAAATGATTCTGTGATTCTCCTCCTTCCCCACCAAAACCATGTCCTGCCCCTCTGCTCAGCCATAGGAAAGGGAATCACCACTATTATAATTTTCACTTATACACTGCCCGTATATCAGGTAAATAATACACAGCTAGAAAATTAATATTGAACATGTCAGTAGCATAGAGCTACTGAGGCCATTCAGTAGCCATCTAGTCTGTGGGTGTGACATCACTCTCCTTGAAATGAAAAGAAGTGGCAGACACCTTTATGATTTATTTTTAATGAAATGGTGACACCAGCGCTGCCAGCACTTATGGATGGGCAGATATCACAGCACTTAAATAGAGGAAAATTAATTATATGTCAGTCTCTCAGTGCTCAGTGTTGCTACCAAAAAATAAAAAATAAAAAAATCCAACACTGTGAGAAACATGGGGAAAAAATACATATCAAAGAGACACTGATAAGATCCTCCACCTTTTAAGATTTTTTCATCAGACAAAGTGAAAAAGCAAACAAACTTACCACTTACAAGTTTTCTTCTGTCTGAGAAAATGCCAATGTTTTGGGCCAAGGTCTGTGCCAGAGTAACTGCCATTAAGTCTGGCTTTCCAAACTGAAAAAAACAAACAAGGTAGGAAGAGTAATCAGTTAGATACAGATATCTCATATACAAGTGAAGCTTTTCTCATTTCAAGGCAATAAAAGGAAAAATCCCATGAACAGTGTTATAGTTCTTACTTCAGAGCAGCTAAATAATGGACAAGTGAGGAAAACTGGCTGGTTCATGGACAAGTTAAGTA
This sequence comes from Apus apus, assembly GCF_020740795.1. Taxonomy (NCBI): domain Eukaryota; kingdom Metazoa; phylum Chordata; class Aves; order Apodiformes; family Apodidae; genus Apus; species Apus apus. The sequence continues at coordinate 22,487,537 of NC_067283.1, read as the reverse complement.
AGAGGGAGTCTGTTTCTTTCTTGCCATTCTGGCTGGAAGCATAAATGACAGGATATTGCAGAATCTGCTGAAAAGTGTATTTGAATCCATATCGTTGACTTTATTCACTCCTCATACTTCACTGAGAAACCCCTTCTATAGAGCTGCACTAAGACTTTGCACCAGCAAAGAAGCAGCAAGATATTTTGAGGAACACGTCTGCACTGATAAATTCTGTGCAGATAAATTGCTGTTACTTTTTGTTCATACCAGTATCCCCACCTACCTCATTCACACCTCCGCCTTTAAGCAGGGAGCAGATTCCACCAGTGTGGGCTACACCACTCCGACTGCTCTGAAATCGACTCCCCCTTTGACGAGAAGGAAAAGAAAAAAAAAAGTTTACCCTGCTCAGCCCATGAGTTTTGCACCTATCATCCCACTATTTACTGAATTTCTGATTTTCAAATGAGAAACTGGCACTTGCAATTGCTGCCTGCCACCACTACACTGCAAACTAAGAAAAACAAAATGGAAAAAACAGATAACCACTCACAAACTAACCTCTCACAGACTATCTAATACAAGAAAGCATAAAGGCACTATTTTGCCAAACCAGCAGAGTTGTACCAGTCTTTTGTTCATTGACACACTACTGCAGCACATGGCTTCTGCTGGCACGTGCTGCAGATGGAGTGTAGGAGAGGCCACCACACTGCCATCGCATGGGTGACCAGTACAAAGACATGTACTTGACTGGGCAATGCCGATGTAGCAAAACTCAAAGGAAGAAGCATCAGTGGCTCCCTGATGCAGAGGTAGGTGAAAACTCCTTGGAACTGCAGTCAGTCTCATCCAAAGGACAGACGCACTCTGAGCCTAAATCTAATAATTTATTTGGTGCTGACCACATCGGCGTGAATGACTGCTGGTTGCTGCAGACAAATATACTCTGCTTCAATTCAGAGTACTTACCCACCCAAGTTGCAGCAAATTATTTGTTTCAAAGGAAAACAGATAAATGCCAAGAAGCAATACATTGGGCTAACTGCTGAAGGCAGAAGTTCATTTGCAATCAGTGTACCATGACACCAGCCAACCTCACCTCCCAACTTAGCCATGTCTCACTCAGAGATCCAATTTCAGAAACCGCTATTTCTAAATGGTCTGTGAATGAAATACCTCAAACATGAGTGACAGTGTTACGGACAGCACTGGAATTAGCATTACAATGGTAGTTATACTCCCAGCCACGGGCCCTCCTTGTCCTATCCCATCCACAAGCATTGATAAGAACTAGACTTCCCCCCACAGACCTTACAATATCACCAGAAAAGATACATGAAGGATGTGAGTAAACCTGATTCCCATTTTACAGTTGAAGAATTGAAACATGAGAAATCAAAATCTGCAAGCACAACTTAACAATACTTACTAGCTCTCTTCATGGCAGAAGTCAATGACATTAATTAAGGACATGCAATAATTCTGAGAGGGTGTACACTGGGCTTGGGTACTCTGGCACCCTTCTGGAGTCATGTGAAAGTGAGGTGTTAGGTTTATTCACACAGGCTCCTACAAAAGTCAGCAGAGAGGGATAAGGACTCCAGCAGAGCAATTCAGCTGGCCTGTCTCATGTGGATGAAAAATCCCAGCCATGAACCTTTCCTCTATTTGTGAAGATATATTTTGTCAACCATTAAGAGATTTATAGAAAATAACACTCCTCCTATCTTATTCTTATAGCACATTTCTCTGGAGAATGTACTGTTTTGAGGATCTGAAACACTTCAGTAACCCTGCAGCATGCAGGTCATTAAACAAAGGATAGCAGGCCATACCGGTTTTTAAGCAGGACTCCTCACTGGTTTCAAAGCCAATGTTCTGCTTTTAAATAATACAACAGGGCTGTCCATGCTCTACTGCTGAAGAAGCCAACCTCAGACATGGAACCCTGCATCATTTTCCAGGCAGCTGTGCTTGCAGAGTAGGCAATTGCACAGAATAAGCAAGAATATATGCGCATGCAGCTCAGGCTTATTACATTCAAATTAAAATGAGACTCAAACTTCTAGTTGCACTGGCAGACAGTTTGTCTATTAACTTTTTCCCACCTTCCCATCAGAAATATTATTTTCTGAATTATTGTGGTTTACATAAACGAAAGAAAGGAGATGCATCAGCCACTTGAGATAAGCAACCCCCAAGGAAAGAAGAAACCCGATAATAAAACATCACACAAGGTTACGTACGAAAAAAGGTGAACTGCGTCACTTTTCTCTCTGATAAAATCCCTCCTATATTTCATAAACTCACGTAGGGTCACCAAGGGGTTTTCAGATATGGCAAACTTGTTATCAGTAGCCCAGGTTTCCATGGCAACCAATACTATCCTGGTGTTAAGTTGTTCTTTATATATCTAGTACATTAACAGAATGAACAAATACATTATGACAAACAGAATTAAGGTGAGTTTTATCCTTTGTTGTGTAATAGCTTGCATTTTTACATAACTATTTAGCTTGTTCTTGCACACTTTAGGTTCTCCAGGTTATTTTATCTCCCTTAAAACCAACCAACAAACATGAAAACAAAGTGAAATCTACATGTTAGGCCTAATTCCTCAATCACTCTCTCTGCTTGCAAAAAAGATCCGTTGCAGGTCCTACACAGGCAGAGGTGCACAGAAGGGAGATGGGATTTTTGAAAAATTACTACTGAAAATAGTTCACAGATTTGGAACCAGTGGGTCTTTCATAACATCCAGCTCACCCCAGGGAAACACAGGGGCTCTCTTATACAAACAGTGACCTATAAAACAACAGTTTTCACTGTTATACACCTCTACAGGAGTATTTAACCTCATGCTGGCTGACTCACGTAAAAAGGGCCATCCTTATAATGCTCCACATTTTAATACTGCACATCAAATACTTTAAACAGTGGGAATCAAAGCTTTCTTTTTCTAGTAATGCTTTTCTGGGGAGAGCTGCAAAAGCCAGCAGCTCATCCAATTCAGCATCACAAATATAATCCACATAACCCACCTCTATATCCCTATTCTAACTTGTTTATTCAAATGCACTTTTTCTGGAGAAATTTTAGTGCATTACAATTTCAGATTATGTTGGGTTTCAGGTTGTCAACATAGGGTCCCTGAATTAAAAACTGTCATATCTAAGGTGCTTTTTAAAACTCAGACTCAAGGGACTGATCCGGAAGGATATTTTAAAAGCCACAAAAACCCTCTAATGCTTTAAGTTAGACAACGGATTTATAGGTAGCTGATTGTGGTTCTGGATGAAAATTTGTGATCTTCACCTATGTGATTTGTAGGTATACCACAAACTGACAGCATCTATCAGCAGGAGAATCATGAGACTCATCTCACAGGTACAAGAACATTGAGTTGAGTGACACTTACTAGATCTGCCATGTTCACAACCGATTTAGCATAACTGTTTGTATGACCGACTGACAAGCGGTGCTTTTTACACTGCAAAACAAAACACAAGGAGTTCTGTGTTTGAGTTTTTTGTATCCACAAAAACATTTACAGAGTTCAAACACATACAGAGTTCAGAAAAATACGCTCCATTTCCAAACAAGCACAAAGTAAAAAGCAACTACATCAACATTAAAACCCCCGTGCAAGGTTTCGTCTCCTGTGCTGAATGTAAAGTTAATTAGCTATAGTAGAAAATTGCTCATTACTGATACACTTTATAACAGCTGTTGTGAGGATCTATTCATTCCTGTTTGGAAAGTAGTCTAAGATCTTTACTGAAAAGTGCTATAGGAACAGGAACATATTGTTACTCACTTCATAATCTTTATTATGGACAATTCTAAAGTTAATTCCAAATGCCAACACAGAAATTAGTAACTCAGCTTCTATAGCTGAGACTCCTGTAGAGATGTTAACCCAAGAGTGCCTTCATCTGTGTTTTATTCTATCAGACTTCCTATTTTTTTTTCAATTCTCTCTTTTAAGTGGTCTTCTGAATTTCTTCATGTACTATTTCACACTTTCCTAATGCTACAGTAACAGGTTCAAATCACTTCAGCAATCAGACTACAAGGGCACCTTTTCTGAAATTTGTAATGCTGTGCTATAAAGATGACAATGAAGAGAGCTGCCCAGGTACTATTTGCAGGAAAAAACACTTGAACAGTGGGCATATGGGTATGAACACAATAATGATCATAATGGGTATGAAAGTCACAAGCATCTTAGAAGAACTTAGGACAAAAGGGACAAGATTTTCAGAAAAGTTTAACAATTTTTTGCCCTATGACACTTGATTTTGGAGGGAAAGTTATCCATATTTTCTGGAAATTAAGATCTCTAGTGGGCAGAAAGTGCCCAGCAGCTGGGAAAGGCATCCTTGCAAGCAGAAATGAGGGGAAAAAAACCCATTAAAAATTAGGCAATTACTATTACTAAAAATCCAGAAGGACAAGACTGTGAAGTTAAAAATAGCAGAAAGGATTAAATAAAAAAAGCTACAAAAATAAATTGAAAATTAAGCACAAGGACGAACTGAAACAAGTATACTACTCAATTCTCTATTTGCAACTAAAACCTCAAACTTCAGGATGCTTAGAGATGATGGAGAAAATGTTTTCAGTGTAGTAATTTATAAGCCTATTTCAATACTTGGGTATTAAAAGCTTTATTTCTCAACTGGAAGCAATGGTTGGACAAGCAGCTGAAAGGGCAGTGAGTGGCACATCCCTTGTATGGTCTTATGTTCAATTTTGCCAGTTTGAGAGAAGCTGCACATTACACAAAGGGCAGATAAACTGTATAGACACATTTTGATTTTAAAGTAATAAAGGATCATAAAATCAATTAATGTCACCAGTCATAGTGGCACCACAGGCCTCTGAACTCTACCCAGTTACTTCAAGATTGAATCCTATCATCTGCGTTTGGCACCACCACATCTTCGAGAAACACACTGTCTGGATTGGAAGACTGCAAGTGACAGAGAATTCACCATTTCTTTTGATACTCCTTTCAATAACTCTTAATCATCATCACTGACATAAATCTGTGTGTTTTACCACTTGAATGAGCCTAGTTTTTTGTTAATACACTATACTTTATAATGTTGCTTTCCACTACATTAAAAAGCTGATTTATATTATCCCAGAGAAGGTACACAAGCTTAACAAAATCATTTTTTCTATGCTGATCTGGACAAATAAAAAAAAATCTAGTCAGCTTAAGTCACACTGATGTTAGTTGCTTTATAACACAAACCTTTAATTATGACCCTTTTTCTGATAGTCAGGCCTGGCTGCATTCCTGGTGAAATTAACTTGTCAAAATTCAGAAGCAACTTCATCAATGGTTAACAAGACTGTAATCTCTTCTCTTAAGGGCATACTGAAATTATCTGGCCATATGTTTTTCTTTATTGCTATCCTTTTATGAGCTACTAAGACAATTTTATGTTAATTACAATCTTAAGATGGTGAAGTGTCTCAGGCTTACCATTAGATGATCATTTACAATCATCAATTCAATGTACTTTGTTTCCTCTTCAACACTATGTGGAATCTGATGAGCCTACAAAGAGAGTACAGCTGTAAGAGGGTCTAACAAAGCATAGAGAGAGTATAACTGGTAACTAAAAGAGGGCTTCAGAAACGAAACTTCTCACACATACATTTTTTCTGTTGTCTTAATTCTGGTAACAGATATTGATGAAACTTCTGGTGATCAGCTGCATAATTTTAAAAATTCTTTCACCCCCACCAGGACATTCACATGGCCTCAAACAATGAAATCACATCTTTCAACTCATTAAATTCCAGGCTTAAGATTTTTTAAAGAAAGAGAATCATGGTGGGGCCTGTATCTCTAAAAATGGCTTTTTCTATTTTGCCACAGAGAAAGGGGTCCCTCTCCTGCATCTGTCATTCACAATCTCCAACAATTCTATTATTTATTCACACACTGCTCGAATTACACAGTGAACACAGTACCCACCTCTGTTTTATGCTTACTTTGCATTTAGAAACATTTACAACTGTGCTCCTTCATGGGATCCTTGTTTTCCTGGGTTTTCCAGGATAGTTAATACATCATGATTTGAAAATGCACAGTAATGGCTAGTTTATAGAAAGGTAACAAACCACCTGATAAGACCCTTAAGAATGACTTCTGGGATTTCTGCAACGTCTTCCTCACTTCTCTTTTGCCTTCGAAAGGCTTGCATTAGTTAGAGATGTTATAGTCATCTTTCCCTCCCACTGCCCTCAGCAGTTCCTTTCTGTCTACACTGCTCAGTCTTGCAGACCTGGCTTTCTTTTGACTTGTACCATCATTTGAGCCCCATTCCTATAATCCAACAAATTGTTGCTGTCTTTCCAGGGTACAAACATCAGCACTAAGTGGCTCCCCACTTTAATAAACAGGAAATGAACTCTCAGATTAAAATACTTACTTTAAATCAAAGTCAAGTGAGACAAAGCAGCTACTTGTCACCATTGAAGTATAAAAATATTTGTAAATTACTCATTAGTTGGGAGTTTCTGATAAAACTCTATATGCAAAATGAAAGAAAGTATTTTAGCTACTTTTTAATTTCCAATTTCGCACTCTTCAGGCAGGCAACGTCCAAGAAAACCCAACAATGTTTTATCAACATTAGATACCACTTTTCTTAACAGCTCTATTGATATTGAGACCTTATGCCAAACCAGCAGCAGTAGCAATGGTCCATCTGGACAAATTAATCCAGCAGACACAAAACAAAATTGATGGCATATGACTTACAAACAAGCACATTGGCACATACCTGCCTTTTACGTCTTTTGTGTCTTGGCTTTACAACAAACTTTGGTGACGTAGTATTCATTTGCCAGAACTCTAAGCAGAAAACATAAGCAAATACATTGAATGTTTACAAGAATATAGCCCAACAATCAGTGACCCTGATGCTGCGTGACAGGAGTATGGCAATCTCCCACACAGCAGATGAGATTACAACTCCTTTTTTTCATGTTTTCAGCTAGAAAGGAGGAAATGTTACAGATGTTGCCCAGTTACAGGGTTCTTATTAAAGACTCTACTAGCGAAAATCTGAGTCTGCTGAAACAGATAATCTGTGGGTGTCACGCTTCAGAAAGCACAGCAGATGTTCTACACCAAAACTTCACCAGCACTGGGCATGTAATATTATTAACACAGTGCTTCCATGGAGCAAATCACATCTTCGGGAATGCATCAGACATTCACAGAGCTCTTGCAATAGCTACCTAAATTAATAAGAAGAGCACGGAAGGCAGAATTAATACTTTAAGACGATTATATTCACAAAGTAAAATATGTTAGAGTTGGGAGAAACCTTGTAAGACTTTGGCAATACTTGCTATCAATACAATATTCCTCCCTGCTAATCCCGCTGTCTCTTTCTTAAACCATTAATTATAAGCACCAAATAGTTTATTCTTTTGCCAAATTCCTTTCACCAAACATACTTTAGCCACTCACAGAAAGGAACACATTTTAAACTAAGCAGAAGACAATAGTTGCTCTCACCCTCTTAAATATCCAAGAAGTATTTTTCTATCTTTAATTTTAGACTCACAGGCCCTGCCTCACTTTTCCCTATACAACAGAAATCTATTTTCTTATCTTGCATAAAAATGTTTACTATTCACATAACCCAAATAAGACTTTTCTTTGAGACACATAAATTATTTTTTTTTGCAGCTGCTTAGGTTGTAACGTCTTTTTCCCTTGACTACTTTGCCTCCTTTATGTTTCCTGCAACTTTGGACATCCTTTCAGTCTCCAGGAAGTGAAAACTGCATTCAGTAATCCAGAGAATTATACAGTACTATAGAAGCTTTGTAAACCAAAGGACTTTCATTTCACATACCTCTGTACACAAGTTTTGGTTGTGTTACAAAATCCTAAACAGTTCAGATTCACTATTGAGACACGAAAGTTTCTCACAACTCCATCTCCCACCTGCTGTATATTAACTGTCCAATTTCTGCACAAGGTTCAAACAATAGGATTAAAAACCATTATGACAGGAATTTGATAAGGCTGCTATATCAGCAAAACCTTAAAACACAAACTGACCAAAAAATACTAGGTGTAACTGCTAATATTAACCAGGACTGGCTAGCTACTGATAGAGAAATCAGGAAAGCAAAGTATGACTAACTGGTATTGTCTTGGCGAAATCTTGGAGATTATACTGCCATTTTGATATGTCAAGTTTGCAGAAACCTTTTTATGGAGAGGACTGGACATTCATAGGCTCTTTGCTTAAAAATGTTTTCATGGTTACATTAGTGCACTTCAGGATTTTCTTCACAAAAAGGACCTAACAAATTAAATCACATCCAAAGGTTCCTGTTTTTGCTTAAAGACTGCAGTCTCTAGAGCTCATAATGATGAGAAACTAAATCTTGACCTTTTTTTTACAAACTGTTTTTAAATTATGCTTTACATATGTTGATTAATTTAATCCGTGTTCTAGTGCCACACAACTGGCTCCCGACCTGTCATTTTAAGTTTTACATCATCATTAACGGAACTGGCAAAAATACATTTCCACTGACAAAATAATAATTTACAATATGTGTGCAGGGTCTCAGATAACTTTACAAGCAAATGTGATCATTTTGCCTCCCCACTGGCAGTCAGCCATCTCTAGAGGGGACTGACGGGGGCCATTAATGTTAACACATTAACACACATTAAAGCTGCGACATAACTCACAAGCTAGATGAATTCACAAAGGGTGCATTTCCAGCCAGGGACCCTCTGGCAAAACAACATAACCAGCAAAATCACAGGAAATGTAGATTGCTGAGAAAGCCTCAGGAAAATGTTGATGTGACCACATTACCTTGTATAGAGAGGATTCAAAGTGGCCTCAAAAGAAAAGGACATCTGTCATGCAGTATTTGAAAAAGAACACCTTCAATAATGTAGTGCTGTCTAAGACCACGCCAGGGCACTATATGTTTCAGTACAAATTGTGAGAAAAAATACAGTTTACTAAATCATGAAGTCAAATGTTCTAAGCATGACAAGTCATCCATCCAAGCTTTCCTTATTTAAAGTCCTCATTACCTCATCAGACCATTGCAAAGTGCAGTGCTATTCTTTCCTGCAATAGCTTTCTTTTCTTTTATTTTTTTAATACCCAAGAAGCAAAAAAATGTAAAAGGTATATTGTTACCAAACTGTGGTATAATAGTGTGTGGTTTTACTATCACTGATATTGAGTAATCCCTATTCCTTGATTTTTTTTTTTCCTTTCTGACATCAATATTGAAGCTGATTATACATCCTGTCCATTCCCAACACAGTGCTGAGTGCAAATCTTAGCTTATACACAGACTCCTTTAAAGATTAGATGAAAATCTTGACATCAAAGATCTCCTTAGGCTGGGCAAATTGATAAATTCTGAGAGCAGTAAGGAATATAAGAAATACTGATGACATAACCTAGCAGAGTGCTTGCTACTATTAATAATGATTCTGCTATAGTACTTAAAAAAAATAAATCAATCAATCACAACTATACTATCAGCAATTAATTGCAAATATTGTTTAAAGAAAACAAAAAAAGACAAGTCAAGACAACAGTCAGCACTTTCCAGGCTGGCAGGGAAGAGGCAGTGTAAAACAGGGACACTGGTGGGACAGTATGTATGAGAAACATAGGAGAAGGTGGGGCAGACAATTCAAAGACAGAAAAATTTCACAATTAGGAAACCTTATAAGACAGTTGACAGATAGCTACTAAGTACCAGCTCTGGTAGTCTCCTATTTTAACAACCTGACACTGAAAATTTATTTTTAACTCAGCAGCGGTTGCATTATTTCCAACCTTTCAAATTACATATCCACAAGAAAGTGTGATAAAAGATGCATTTTATTATTTGGCCTGTTGTTCAATAAATTGTTCTCATTACACTACCATATCTGCAAGTACAGGGAGTAAACATGTTATGTGTCTAAGGTTCATGTGCATGCTTCATGATATAGATGCCAGTGTCCTGCCCTGCCTTTTGTGCTGCCCCTCCACCCCAATGCATCCTCCACTTTGCCTGGGCAATCATCAGTGGAGGATGTGAGGCACCAAGTTGGGATACTGTTTTGTGTAGACTCAGAAAGATTACCTCATCAGAACTGAAATCAAGGTTACCCAGTTGTAGCAATTTCCCTGTTTTTTTTCTGATTAGCTCTCTGAACAATTCTACACGGCTAAACAACTAGCAAACCTGCACACACTGTGCTCTAGGGAAGGATCCATGTGCAGTGTCCAGCACCGTAAGATCCCAGATCCAACTATTAACCACAGGACAAATAGTTTGCAACAAGATGACTGGATATCTGTAACTCTCCTGAAGAATTTAGTCAAGATGTGATTTCTACCAAAATGATAGTGTCTGTGAAGGACAGTTTTGTTTATCTAGGATATATTTTGTAGAGAAGGAAAATGCAAAACTGGCAGATCCTTGACAGAATGGGGATATGTCATGAATACTGCAATTTTTGCTTTAATTAACAAGCCAACTTCTCAGACGAAAACTCATTTAAAAAAAAAAAACAAAACAACAAAACTCTTCTCCCTCCACACACTATATAAACTATTCATGGGGATTCATCACTACAAGCATTTGAAACCACTTAGCCTCCAAATCCATCTGTACTGAAATACATGACCTGGTCTACAACCAGCACTGTGAAAAAGGCTGAACAGACTGGAGATGAGAGTCAGGAAACAGCAAAGATATTTGGCAAGTTCTTGCCTCCCAGACTTATGCTCACACCATAGTACGTACTCTGGATCTCAAAACAGAAAAGATCCATGAAGAGTTACTAAGCACTGGCAATATGGGGTTTATTTTCATCATCTTTAGGCTACCTCAGTGCTTTCCTCTCTACAACTACTAGCACACCTTGCAGACCACAGACCACATGACATGTCTAGTAGAGAAATAGTTCACAACATGAAGGTCAGGAGAGGTCATTGGACTCAGGGTGTTTTCACCACTTCAGATTTTTTTCCAGTGTTTTTTTATTTAATCAGAAAAAGAAGAGATATATGAATAAACAACATACTATCAGAAGATTATCAAATATGATTAACAAATTTGGCCTTATACTAAAGCAAGTCAATAAATCTTGAACATTAAAAAATCATACCAGGTGACAGGTCATCCGAAGGAAACTCAAACAACTTGGATTTGTAAACAGAGTGGAAATGGAAGTCATCCTGAAATAGTAAATAACTACATGTATTAAACCTGGATAAACTAATCAATTTCACCAGCATTAAATAGACAGTTTCAAAGGTCTTTGTTATCCAACACCTACAGAAGGGAACATGCAAGTTGCAAGGCACCATTACTCTACAATTTTCTCCTTTTCCCTCCTCTGATGTGATTGCTAATGCCGCAATTAATATCCAAGTACATCAAATGGAGTGGCTGAGCACACTTAGAGCTGGGTTTAAGAAAGCTGCTCAAGAAACATAAGATAGCATCATGGGAGCTCCTGAAGGAAGTTGAAGCCAAACCAGGACAGGGGTGTAACAAATCCAGAGTGGAAAGTGTCAGAGAGGACGACAGGGTACTCACAGGCTTCTGCTGGCTCCATGAGACCTTCAACACCCTCTGGTGCTGCACTGGTCTGCATCCAAGTGTTACAGACTACACACATACCAGCATACCACTGACTCATTTTTTGAGATCTACTTTTGTCTGTGGTGATGGGGACTCACAGATGAGGTAAATGAGTTGGGAATGATGGGATAACCTTGGCCATAGAGCCTTACACACCCTGTAACAACAAATGTATGTATTCAACAAACAACACAGCAGAACAACTGTAAGTTTTACTTACATCTGAAGTGTAGTTTTCATCCGGCTCAATCAGGTAAGTATGATTTCCATCATAGAACATCCCACTGTTAAGAGCAGGAAATGTAAATAATGATTTAATGAACAAACACTAGTGTAACATCAAGTAAGTTTAAGAAGTTAATATATTTTAATAATTTAGATGCTTAAAAAATGAGGTAGTTAAAAAAATGGTTTCAGGAACTGAACATAATTCTTAGTCAATCTTGTTTCTTTGCTTCAGAAAGAAAGATACTCTCTCTTGTGGTGATACAGACTCATCTTTCTTCCCCAAAGCTTCTCTACAACACATATAAACACCACCGACATCAGCTAATTTAGCCAACTGAATATCCAGTTCAGAGCCCTTGCTCCCATTCAAGAGAGATCTACCTGCAACAGATAAATAAGGGACCTGTCTTTAGGAACAAGCTTATTTGGAACATGCACACTGCTTTCCCCATAATAAAAATATTACTTAATAGAACTGATCTTTAGGTTTTATTGGTTTTATTAACTCTTTCCTCAGTAATTTCATACAGTACCCAGTACCAAGGCCATAATGTTTTGGGCATTTCAGCAATATTAGTTATGACAGATGGTGCTTCTTTTTAAATTAAGATTCTATTCCCAGGAAACATCAATAGCTATAGGTATTATCATATCAATATGGACATGACATGACATGATGTTGCTTACAAGGAGATAGGAAACCCGATCTGACAGGCTTCCAATGTGTTATGGTGAAAATAGATACAAAGGACCAAGCCTTCTGCCGTACTGATAGTTCTGGCAAGGCACTAATGGTCTCTTTCTTAATGGCATAAAATCTTCTAAACCACAGAAATCTGCAGGTCTTTCATGATAAGCACACTGCTATGTATCTCAGAACATGTGCCACCTTGCTTGCCCAGTCACAATCACCAATTTTCCATATTAAATTCCAACACACAGTTCAACTCTTAAATAAAAAACACATCAAACTGTTAAGGTTTGTAAATGGATTAATATAGTCTGTGACAGTAACACCACATGCTTTTGCATTACCACTCAAATGCAGAGTAAAGGTGAGGTCCATTCCTGCAAGGATTAAGAGTTATCTTAAACTTACTTAGGTAAAGAGTGCACTGATGTTTAGTCTTTAACATAATGTAGGATGCACAAGTGTCATTGAATTGCACCTTAAAAGGAAGTGTGGATACAGACATTACTCTATATGAACATAAAACCAAAGGGCATTCATTTCTTACATGACTACCATTCTAATCTTCAATCAAATCAGCTTTTTTTTTTAATATATAATTTTGCCTTTATTGCAGTGGCATACATGCATGGTTGGGATTAGACTGCATTAGCATGTCCTTTTCAAAGGGCCATTACTAAGGGCTTTAATCTCAGCCAGAGATATGAGCTGTAAGTTCAAAGCTGGCACATAGTAGTACTCAACAGCAGCATGAAAGCAAGATCATTTATTTATTTAGATTATGCTTGAGCAAACTTTCAGGCGTCAAAAAAAACACAGCAGAATCATAAACAACAAAACTAGATGTTTTGTTTTTTTCTTATGTAGCTTCTTTTCTTTAATCAGCAAAACATATTTTGGTTTTGCGCAGGACCAGATGCAGTCAGTAAAATACTGTCATTATTTTCCTGACTATTAAGAACAGTAAGCATACACTAAGCTTGCAAACCCTTACAGCTATTGATGAGTTTACTTCTCTTAATAAGGGGTTAACCATGTGGCATTCACAGAAGCAGCTTGAGTTACTGACTGTAAAACATACACCAAGTGTCATTGTGAGTGTATCCACAATTAAAACCTGTTTCACCTTTCAAATTACCTATGCCTGTTCTTCAGATATAAATACTGTCTACACAGCTTAATATGAATATTCTAGCACTTGCTGAAGCTTCTTTGCCTGGCAATAACATGATATTTGGGAACATCCTGCAGCTCTTAATCAGGCAAAACTTTCTTCCCCGTAATTGTAATTTTACTTAAGTCTGCAAGACTATCAGCAAATGGCTTCTCGTGTGTCAGATGCACTCAGCAGCACTGACCTCTGATCAAGTCACATAACAGTGACCATAGTCACAGCTGACCTACAGCTCTGACTTGCTCAGTCAAAGCATTCACAGATCTTTTCCAACTGACTTCAGTAGTCCCATGCTCTGTGAAGAAATCACACGCTTACGAATGTGTTATAGAGAACGCAACAGCAAAATACGGGCCATTTCAAAAGCCTGCATTTTGATCATGTTTATTCTTCAAACAAACAAACGTGTAGTCGTGTATGTGCGGCAATAACAGCAATTTTTCTACTCCCCACCAGTGGGCAGCACAATCACAGGCCACCGAGCCCTCAGCGCCTTCAACACGGGACTGCAAGTCGTGCCTGACTACGGCTTGTTTATATCCCGGCAACCAGCGTGGTTTGCATTCAAAGTTTCTGTGTTAACGCACAGGAAACTGTGGTTACTGCATATCCCAGAGAAAACGAGGGGGGGGGAAGAGGAAAAAAAAAGGCTAGCTCTGAATTAAGGTTGCACTTTTCTTCAGAGTCATTAGGAGAAGAAATTCATAATTTTAAGTATTCTGTCAGCCAGTGATTCGATTAATTCAACTAATAAAAGGAAGACCAGACAATAGACATTACTAAAATAATAACTTATAATTTATTATTTAAAAACCACAACCTTTTCCTCACATGTATAAAAATTTCTGCTGATACTGGCCAAGACCTAGGGGTGCTAATAAGTACGAGAAGAGACTGGAGATAACTTTGGTAATATAGAATCACAGAACCATAGAATTGGTTTGTGTTGGAAGGGACTTTAAAGATCATGCAGCTTGCTAGTCTATTAAAGGTATCTGCTCTGTCTTATGCACTTCCTAAAATTCATGAAAGCAAAGCTCCTGCCCTGCCGATCTTACTAGAAGATACCTCTCCCCAGCCTCCCTTATTGCAGCAAGACACTCCAATCTGTGGTTGGAGATAAGGAGCTCTGATTGTTGGTGTGAGTTTCTAGTAATTACTTAGCATTTAAAATTGACTGGTGAGGAGCTAGCTGTAATGATGGAAATGCAGGTTCAGAGAATGTGAGTTTACATACAGCTCAAGAAAATGTGACTTTCTCATATTAATGCTGGAATTACCAGCCTTTGTATGGCATTTTGTGTGAAAGATAACTATGCTGAAATGTTATTCTATCAGAAAAAGGGGGAGGGGAAACGATACATCTTTCATCACATAACTGTGTTAAATGGGACCAATACAATTATCAGGAAATTGAAGAATACAGAGGAGCAGAAGGGTAAGTCTTAAGAACAAACTCACAAATGGAGGGCAGGAAAGGACATACACAAACTTCCTTCCTCTCTGCTTTTTCTCTTAGGAGTTAGCAGGGGCCAAAACGTAATGGATCACTGCTAATGGAAGCCTGCAGTGGCTCAGGATGCATTAGGATGCTACTATATTTAGGCTTACTGTCCATACTGAAACTAGATGCAGGTTTCTTGAGCTTGAGATAAACACAGCTGTGTAAGTGCAAGTCTTCTGCATGCATTCTTCCCCTTCCTAACAAAGAATATATATCAATACAAAAGACAGACACTACTTAAATGTGTGTACTGATATGGCTGATACCAAAACTACAGAGTAGTTGGGAGATAGACAATAAGCTGAAGAAGCTTTCCATCAGCTGAACCCTGCTTCTTCAGACAAAGGCAAAGCTTAAGTAATCTCCACACAGGCTCACTTGCTGCCATCACCTTTCAAGCTGATCTCAGTATCAAAAGTGCTGAGAACCTGAAATTCCCAGATTGAAAACACTGAAGTTACTTGGTTGCTCTGAAAATCTGACTAGTAGGTCCAAAAGCTGTACAGTCAACACACAGCTCCATGTAACCTCCAGATGACAGACACTTTAATTATATTAACACTTAAATAATGTACTTAAAAAAAATATTACTGCACAATTTTGTATCCCTTCTATCAGATTTTACTATCAAAGGTATTACCCATGCACACAGCTCAGGAACAGCAATTCTGTGAAGAAAATGGATAGCACAAGATAAAGTCTAAACTGACACCTTCCTTTGCAAAAAGAGTAGAAAAGAAAGATAAAATACACCCTTGTAGCAACAAGAAAATAACACAATTTCCAAATGGTTCACAGCAATACTGCCAGTGTTTTTTATACTTGAAGTATAGGGTGTTTTCAGCTACTTTTACTCTTCTTTTTCTACAATAAATTGTCTTAAAGTCTGGTCACTGTCATATGTCCTCAGTTTAAAAAAGATAAAGAATGAAATTTCCATGCTGTGTCAGTGAATTCTGAAAACAAACTAACAAGACTTTTGCAAGGTTCAAATTACACCCATTTTTTCTAAAGATTGTTGAGTACTTAACATTGGTGACACACTAGTAAGAAAATAAATAACACTTCTACTATAAACAGCTTTATTTTGCTTAAAAGACTAATAAGCAAAGGCCAATAAAAACAAAACTGCAGACTTACTGTAATCCATGGCATGTTGACAAGGCAACAAACGAGACAGGATTTCCTCGAATTTCTCCCTGATAATAGCAATGTTCTCCTCCCTGAAATTGTAAATTGACACTGTAAATCCACAGGATGCCCCATAGTATCACACTCCATCCACACACACACCCACTGACACACTGTCAAACACTGCTTTTTCATTAATCCACTGCCAACCCACTGACATGGCACCAAGAATTGACTATCATTCATAAGGGTATTCACCCCATCTCCCTTCAGCAATGGTTTGGTACCTAGACAAACACCATCATGCTGTACACTGAATAGATGTATTTACAGTGTTAAAACCCTAGCATCCTGACACAGATTTCAGATACAAATTACTCCAGAAGTGCTCACCTTTCTTCATTGACTAGGAAAGAAGTTGGAAATGGGGCACTTAGACCCAACACCTCATCTGTACACTGCTACATCAGACAAGATGAATTCTTCTCTGAGGGTAAGGCAATTTCCTACTTCTGAGGAGAAAAGTATGCATACCAAATAATAATAATACTTGATTTAAAAAGAGGACAAATAATAAGTGCTCACTAGCGCTCCAAAACTAATGGAAACTTTCAGTAAGCATTAAAGGAATACTGTGAAAATTAGTATTTGCCTCTTCTGCAAATAAAATATACACCTTTCAAATAAAAACCAGCAGACCTTACTCAAAAAATTTCTCCCCCCCCCCTTTGATTCACAGAATCACATTGATAGCAAAGTAAGCCTTACTGCACATGCACTGAAGATATTCAGTCTCGCCCAGTATCAATACGTGTATGCAAAATTAGAAAAACAATTACAACATCCCTTAAATTCTCACTGCCACTCTACCTTGCACAGGAACTTACTTATTATTAGTGCCTTGCCAAATTCAGCTATGTCATACATATTACTACAGTATTGTTGGTTAAAGGACTTAACACTTGTACTGTTTCTATTCCCTACCAGCAAATGTATGAATAATCTACCTAGCATAATATACCCAGCCATGTGAATATTTATGTCCATTTACTGCAGGGAGGGAAAGGCATTACAACTACTGCTTTTTCAGAAGCCAGCAGTCATGATGCATAGCACAGTCATTTTCAATGTCTGACATTAAGTGCTGTTGGATTATTTTTTTTCATATATGGAAAAAAAATATTCATCAACATCAGGCAAAAGGTTTCTTGTACATAAGGTTTCTGGTATAACATGTTGGTTGTTTTGTGTTTTGATCAGGAAACCTCTTGTGTTTTCTACCAGACATGCAAACTATTTTTGAAAGCAACTACAAAGTATGAGAGAGCCTCTGTTTTGAGGTGCTCTCCTTAAGTAAGTACAGAAACCTGTTTGTCAGAGCATGGTCGCTCACAGGGAATGAGACCTGATCTCAACCTAGTCACCGGAAATCATTGTTCTTTTTCAAAAACTTATCTGGAGAAATTCTTTCTGTTTCCAACAGTTCACAGACTTGTGAAGACAGAAGTACTTAATGCTACAAAGTCTGGGACTGGTTCTGTACAGGACCAGTCAGGACAACTGAAGGGACCCTACATATCAACGTTTCCTTTAGAGCACATGTAATTTTGGACAAGAAGTTTACTGTCGTTAACTCCCTGTAGAGCTGAGGCTGAAATCCTATTGGTTTTGACATGTACTAAAGCTCCTTTACAGCAGGTACTGTAATAAAATACGCTGTATTACAGCCAAATCACAGTATTTGAGAGATTTAAGACTACCAAAAGACTAAACATAGTAATTACAACCATCTTCTTCTACTTTACTCTTGGAAACACTCACTGAAGGACTGGAGTTGTGTTTCTTCTTTATTGCCATCTGTAGCAGTGAAATAGTTGGGAAAAAAATCTTTGTTGTTTCCTTAAAATATTCTGGTGAAAATTAAGACTTCTCCCAAAAGCTAAAATTGGCACTATTACAAACAACAGTTCAGTCCAGAGCATCAAGGGTGCTTTGTGAAGAGCTTTTGGTCTCCTGTGGCTATCAGAGCCTCTCTCTGCTCTCTCAAGAGCAGGCAATAAACTGCCCATCTCAGCAAATCAAACTTCCGCTCTGGCCTTTGTCAGCTGCTGCGGAATGGTTTAGTATGAAGACATGCCAGTCATCAGCGTGAGCAGGACATGTATCCCCTTCTGCTCTAGAACTGAACCTGGCCAGTGTCCAGTCTGGGAGAAAATAAGGCTAAATAATCATCTCCCGTGAGACAAGGTCAGCCCGGTGACAATGCCTGCGACACCAGCCTGCAAAACACACATGCACACATGCTTCCACCACCTCCAAAGGCAGTCCAAGGCTACAGCAGAGAGAAGTTCAACATTCTTGCCTCCCCAAGGCACATAGCAACTGTTCACGTTGTGGTTAGCACAATGCTAGTTTTCCTCCAATGCCTGTGGCATGCACTTGCCATTCCCTTGGTTCAGTAAGTTCTCCTTCCTTCACAAAAACTCAGCCTTAGCAGTGATTTCCAAGAACAATAAAGAACATACACATATTCAGTAACAAGTCTGTTGATTTGGAGACCTAAAAATGTAATGCATCCTAGCAAAAAAAAAATAAAAAAAGAGACCCCAAGAAACCCCCAAACACCAACAACGGGGGTAAAAAAACACAACCAAAAACCAACACACACACAAAACCCCAAACCAGAGTAGCTCCAGGGTCAATTAAAACAAACTAATCATTATGACAGTAGTCAGTTTATGACTTTATCTTGATGCTTAATTTGGATAATTCTAGCAAAATCCTGAATCTTGTCCTGTGACCTGCTACAGTTCCAAGCCAGCCAGCATGCAACCCTTCTGGACAGGTAACGTAGCAAAGATACCAAAAAATGAGAAGGCAGAGATGTTAGAAATGCAAGTAAAATCTGTCCCCATTTCTACCCTTTAAGGTAGTTTGTCTCTGCCCAGAGAGGCAGCAGCTGCTGAGTAAACACAAAAGAGACAAAAAACACATTAATCGTTATTCCTAATGAAGGAGGGAAATAAGCAAAAGAACAGCCATGACAGTCAGTGATGGTAATGGTTCACTCTTCTCTGCAGTCTCAGTGAAGAAAGCATCTGCTGACCACACACTGAGAGTGTTTGTTATTCACCTCAGAGACACGATGACCTTCCCAGGGGAGGAAAATTAAGGATGCACATTTATCTGCTTTCAACTAACACCCATCGGATCTTCAAGTAAGCAATTGTCTGCAATTAGGAGAGGTAGGTGCTAGCCATTGAAACTATGCTACACTCAGGCACCGACCTTAAAATGAATCAATTCCAGAAGCTACATATTCCTATTTTAACACTCATTAATCCAAAGGAAAGGAGATTGCTGGTCTAGTTCAGATCCCAATAACATAGCTCTCTCTTTCCTTGCAGCAGAAAGCTCCCAAAAGATCAGCTAACAACCCTGCCACTGTTCTCTGAAGTGCCAGATAATGATTAGCTTTTTATAGAACTACCCATTGTGGGGCCACTAGCTTTAAAGCTGCTTCCTTAGTAATCAATTAGATCTATTTACAAATTATTGATGCTTGCACAAGTTCTGACCCAGTGATAACTAAGACTGCATGGGAAAGAGCTACAGGAGAAAAAAAAATGCACACCCTCCCATGCACTTCTGTGGCAGAAAACAACTTAGAATCATAGCATCTGAGAACGGTTTGGGTTGGAAGGGGCCTTAAAGATCATCTAGTTCCAACCCACCTGCCATGGGCAGGGACACCTCCCACTAGAGATCAGGTTGCTCAAATCCACAAATTCCCTGGGCAACCTGGCCCACTGTCTCACCAGCCTCACAGTGAAGAACTTCTTCCTAATTTCAAAACTTGTTATGGATGGGTTTATATTTATAAATAGAATAGTGAAAACAGCACTTTGACCTGTGTAACTGAATGGAGAGAATCTCTTTTAATTGACATGCTTAAGCAAAGGCAGCCCAGCTGGCAGGGCTATGCTGTCCTGCAGCAGAGCCCTGGGCTCAGCCCTTACACAGCTCAGTAACAACTTTAGGGACCCTGGCATCACCTCTTTGCAGAGTAGGTCTCTGAACTTAGCTACAGTGTACTGTAGACTCCGGAAAGCCCACTGTTCTGAAAATGTGAATGGTACCCTCCCTTTGCAGGAGGACAGGTGTCACATGCACTCACACAACTGAGAGCCAACATGCTGTAGCGACATTAGGTTATAACGCTATTTCAGATTCGAAAATCAGAAATACAGATTCCAAAATTAGGATAAAACATCACCACTTCTGGGGCTTCTCCACAAAATGCCCATGTTTAAAGACTGCTGGCAGTACTCTTAAAAAACATAGACAATGTGTACGTGACAGGATTCTGCACACAGGCAACTCCAACTGCCACGACTCGTAGCAGGCACTTTCAGCAGATGGCCTGTGCTCTCAGCCCAGCTCCCCAGTTCAGAGGCCAAATGAGGCTTCTGTTTACTGCCCAATAGCTATGAGAGAAGATGCTCCATGTACGTGGCTGCAGGGTGTGGACAGAGAACTCATGCCAGTGCGGTGCCATCTGGTCTGAAAGCTGCCTTGGCATCTGCTTGGGAAACAGCCTCTTGACCTCCCTTGCCTTACTTTGCTGTTACAGAAAATTATTTTAATTATCAGCTGCTGGATGAAGCTGAGGCAAAGGAGAACAGGGTTGGTTACCTCTTCCTGCCTACTCTGTTGTCTTTAAGCCCACTCTTGTAGCAGTGCCTTATGTCTCTGAGTCATGGCACACGTGTCATTTTAATAACAGGCATTTTGCCCCATTCCTGCATACCCCTACACAGGGAAAAAGGAGGAAACATTTTAACTGACTATATGAAAACTGTTTATAGTCTACCCATAATAATCTGTCACATTAGCTCATCAGCCAACCCCAAGTCTGAAGCCAAGTTACAAGCACATGATGTGCAAGATTAATATAAACACAACACAGAAGATGAGGTGCTTGCACACACCTACATCGATTCCAATCTGTCTGAACAAGTTCTAAGTAAAATGGAGAAAAAATACTAATCAGATTTCCTTATTGGATCATTATTTCTGAATAACAGAAATACCTCTTAAAAGTGAGACTTCACAGAGCTTGAGACTGTGTCTAGAAACATTCACCTACTGTATACAATACAGTGTAAGTTTGGTATCCATAGGGAACAGCAGATGTGTTGAGGCAAAACTATTTACAGAATTCAAGATCAAGTAAGTCAAGTAGTACAGCAGCTTCAGTTTGCTTAGCTTAATTCCCCCTCAAAGGGATTAAGTTAAACCCAAAAAGATACTTTTATTTTTTCGTAAGAGCATCTACAAAGGGATTTAATGTTCTTTAATGCTGTAGCATTGGTTAATTTCTCTTAGCTATACTCAGTCTTTGCAGGGCCTGAGTTTACAGAACCCTTGGTTGATGCCACTCTGCCTATGTATGCTGTATCATGTAGCTCATGGTAAACAACTCATGAGGAGCACGAAGTCTGGCAGGACTTTCCCACAAATTCAAGCACTCTGGGTGTGTGAAAGCCACAGCAGAGAGTACTCAAGAGGTGACTCCCGATGGTCACAAGTCACCCAGCTTTTCACTTCAGCAGAACCAGGACTTCATCCCTGGAACACACATCCACAATGGGATTTAAGCTTACATGGCTTCCACTTTCTGGCAATTTTTTCCCCTACAAGGAACTACTCCAGCTAAACACACTGGATTTATTTTTTTACATCACAAAGAAAAGGAAGACAAGATAATTAAACCTGCAAGATCCTATGTGAGTCACAATCTGAGCTCCATTATAGTCTGGTATATTCAAAAATGTGGCCTGGGAAGGACTTCTGGTACTGAAAGATGCCACTTTTAATTCCCTCCTCCTCAGTAGCAGGATCCATGTAGAAAATAGGCTAGTAATTGCAGGGATACCAAAAAGTTAATGCAAATGTACATTAAAAGTGCCAGTCTTCATGACTGTTAGTCAGGCAAATGCATTATATATAATGGCTGGTTATTTTGCCCTGGTACCCCACAGAGGTACTGAAGCCCAAGGGAATTGCTTCCACAATTCAAAGAATGCTAAAACAGGAAAATGAGATACTCCTCAATGCCATCAACATAGTGTGGCAGCATGACACTGCTGAAAAAAATGTCCATAGTAACCAAAACCCACAAATTCTAGGCAAAATCAACTGGAAGTAATTTGACCAGTATATTTTGGGACCCCAGTTCTCTTTGCAATTGCAGCATCCTCTAAGGTATGAACCATACAGTCATACCCTGCTCCCCTACTACACTCTGATCTACCTGTTTTTGTGGAACTTTCAATTTATGAATTCCTTTTATATAGCAAAACCACCTCTAATTATTCCCTAAGTGAAAAAAGTTAACATTGGTTCTATCCAATTTCATCCTGTTTTTATTTACTGCATTTGTCAAAGATAGCCAGTTGTCCATCTGATCCTTCTGTGTGCACTGTAATTGTTCTCATTTCTGTAGTGCTAGCAAATTTCATTAATATACACACTTTTTAAAATCTAAATCATGAATGAAAGTATTGACGCGAGCAGTTGAAGATAACCTTACAGGAATTTCCTGCTAAACTCTGTCAGACTCACAGACTCCCTGTCAGCTCATCTTTGACTAGTTTATTGCTATCACTAAAAAGTAGATTATGGCCTAGATTTATTAATAATTTGCCAGGGGGCAAGCAGAGATCTGTTGAGGGAGGAGGGAAGAGGAGCTCTGACGACATTACGGGAACCCTTATTCAAAATCTTCTCTCTAATGAGCAAGAGAGTGATTTTTCTGGTACTAACAGACTCTCTAGTCCCCAGACACAGCTGAAAAAGCCCTGTCAAAAATAGGCATATATAATTCCTGCATTACTTATGATTTGTTCCTTTTCAGCTTCTTTTCTCCCCCAGGGGCTTGGAACATCACCAGGCTGTGCAAGTTCCAGGTATATGAACGCACAGCTCCCCACCAGCCCTGGGCTCCAGCCTCTCAGGGCAGAGCCAGAGCTTCCCTGCACTTCCTTCTCATTCCTTCCCACCAGCAGAACTGGTGCTCCAGTTTTCAGGAAGAAAATGTAATCCGTCACAGAAAAGCCTGTTTAGCATACGGGCTTTTCTGGCAAGCTGAAACACCTTCCTCTTTGGTTACACAACAGTGAGTTATCAAAATCTGAAATAAAATTGAAAGATTCTTCTACAGAACTCAGAGAGTGACTGCTTTTAAGACTGGAAGATGCTGGTGGAAGTACCTTGCTGTAAGACCAGAAACATACCAGTAAATGATAAAAATGACCTGCTCACTGACTCAGTGTTCATTCTGGCTGCACCACAAATTACTGTAGCCTTATGATCAGTGCATACCTGTGGTGATACAGTGAAATGTTGAAATACTACTTAGAATAAGGCCTCATCAAACAGAGGCACTAAGATGTGACAGACAGACATTGCATCAAGGGACTGTACCTTAACTCCTCAAGCAGACCAGATCTGAAGGAGGGAATTTAACATCACATCAGGCATCCCCACCTATCTCTGACTTTTCAAAATGTAAATCTTTTTCTCCCTTCTAGATTATTTTCCAAAAAGAGCACTTTAAAAGCCCCTCAAAGACACATCGCAGCACATGTAAGTCAAAACTTTATTCACAGCAAGGCAATGAACAACAATAATTTTTCCCTCTTGTGCAAAGGCATTAAAATAGCCATAAGCTTCAGTAACAGGCATTTCGCACACATTACTAGCCAAACAATACACGTAACAAGAGGAAATAATGACTATTTTTGCAAACTCGGGGCTCTGCTTTGCTACAAAGCATTAAAATGCTCTTGGCCCATTAACCTTCATTACCTAAACTGCAGCGACAGCATCTGTGCAAGAGGCACCACAGGGCACAAGGCCATGCTGGGGCACTCCAGCTCGAGGGAAGGGTGACAGGCAGTGGGGAAGGAAGGCACCAGGCTGAGCCCCATGCAGGCCAGCACTATGGCTCAGTGCAGTAAAATCTTAAGCCACAAGGAAAGTTTGGCCAAAGCTTGTCCATCAACACTGCAATGGAGGAAAACAGTATCTAGCATTTAATATTACTCCATTTATGTTTGACTCTATCACGATTATGAACGTGCTGTAAAGTAGAAGCAAAAAGCAATGTTCTTTTACGCTGAGAGCACTCCTGTAATTTTGTGCCCATAATACAGATACTGTGTTTACACCACCACACTTGAGAATGTTAAGATTGCCTGTGAAATATAGTTGCTTGTAGTTTTATTTAAACATGCCATCAAAAAATCATGTCATTTATTTACAACTCTACCTGTGCAAGTTCTCTGAATGAGAGCTGAATTATTTTCATTGCTTAATTTTTTTCAAAAAGTGATCTTCTAAAAACTCACAGAATTGTCCAATGGTTTAAGGGAATACAGGCAGAAACATTTATTTTTACACTCTCCAAAGAGGAAAACTAAAACATTTTATACAAGAAAATGTCACTGAATACATATAAGTTGTTTCTTCTGAGGGAGAAAAATCCACTAGTGTGAATTACTCAGCACTGTAGCTGATTTTTGTCTTTCATCTCACTGACAGCATCAGTGACAGAATGATAACCCAAAAAAAGAGAAAGAGAGAGATAAAAGGACACAGAGCTATACTGCAGAAACATAAAGCATATAGAAGTTGAGTATTTATGTGCTCTAAGCATAGGATGATTTGGACTGATACAATCAGGAAAAGGCAATGTGTGAAGGGTTTTTCTCTTTCTTATTAATTGATTATTCTCTTTGCTACCAGAAGGAATTTGGGCCAATACTGCTGCTTTCCTAGCATTTAGAGACATGATCTAAAGTAAAGCAGGGGGAAGAAAACACTGAAATAATTACAATATCTACCTCCTTTTGCTTTTCTTAAGCACTGCACATTGCTACTGGTTTAGTAAGAATGTCTTCAGTGCTGCCTAAATGTGACAAATGAACAAGGACAGCTCACAGCCAAGCCTCTCTTCTGCAGCTGCTAAATGCTGGCACCCTACAAAACATGTGTAACATGTTCCACCTTCATAGTCCAAGTTATTATTTACACAGCAATCAAATGTAATTCAAGTGTCTTGTCTAATAAAAAGGTGTGTTAAACTGAAGCCTCTCCTCACTATAAAAATCCTTTTGTTCCTTCAAAGTGGTGGTTTTAACTAATGCAACATTTCTCCTTTTCCCTGCCCCTTTCTCCTCCCTGAAGCATCTTAAGTAATGGCAGAAGACCTCTAGGTATTTTACAGCATAAAAAGTTTTACTAGGGATGGAGAGGGAGAGGAGTGGCAAAAGTATGAGACAAGGCAGGAATCTGCTTCCCAGACACATTCATGCCCGTAACATTTCCAAAGTGCTGAGTGTACGTCCAGCTGCCTTCCACCAGCAACTCAAAGTGCCTGTCTTCTCCCATACTGCTGATGGCACAACAGCAGCACTGACAATTTGCATGTTTATGCAGTATTCCTGCACTGAGAAATGCAAGGGTGAAATATACATGTATCTGAAACACTAAGAAGGCCAAGAAAGGGAGGCCTTTTTGCTGTATAAACAGGCTTGCTCAAAGCCTGCAGCTGGCAGTGGATGGCAGATGGACATTTTCTCTCTGTCACCAATTCTTGCACCAGAACAGCAAGAGAGCTGTTGCCAGGCCGCCTCTGTTTCTGCCTACAAAGACAAATTGCACAGAGGTAGGTGAAGAGTAGTGTGTTGAAGCAACTGATAGAAGCCTAGCTCCTTTCTGAAATACCTCCTGCTTCTGCTTAAGCATATGCTGTGTAGCAGGACAGGTATTTTGTGATTTATTTATAAGTTGCACCCTTTCGCTACCTACTTTTAAATAAGTACCTAAGCAATCTGCACAATCTGTAAAATCTAGTGTAATAATTATGGTTTGCCTGGTGCGTGTTGTAAGTAACAACTTAAAGGTGGATTTACTGGTTATGGTAAACAGTTTCCACAGTAACTGAAGGTACTAAATCACCATCATGAAGAATTCTTGTATTTGCAGTTAAGATTTCAAAACATTTGTAAGTGTAAATGTAAATTGTAAGTGTAAATTTAAAACCAGAGTTCAGTTTCTCAAATGCAAAACAGATACTGTTGGGCTTTTCAGAAATTGTTTGATCAGTGAGCTGGGCTCTCCAGGGCACTTACAGGTGCTCTGGAAAATACTGGCTAGTTAGAGGGAATCAGATTTATTTTTAAACAGCTATTGGGTACCGAAATTAGCCTTACTCAGTGTCTGGCATCACAATGTACTTGGCAGCCTGCACTCTTCCAAAAATCTTTTGATATCTTAACTTTTCTGAAAATGTGCCTATGACTGCAGCCAACAGACTCTTCTGGACATTTTGTCACAGAAGCTGCTTCCCTCTCCTCCAATCTCCAACACTTGGCTGCAGTAAAACAAGAGAAAAACAAGTATCCCCCTTCCTGGCACAGTTCTGTAGGACTGCTGCCTGCCAAACTCAGTGAGTTTTGAGCAATGGGTGAGGAGGGTGCAGTAGAGTCCCCATATGTGCCCCAACCATCCCTTTGCCCCTGCCCGCAAGTGCACAAGGTTGAAGGCAGCATGGAGAGGGAAACATGCACCCAAGCAGCAATACACCCATTCTTTGCAGTGCAACCTCATGATCCTTTCACTGCCAATTCAATCCACCTTGAGCATCAAGGTCAACATAGCAACACTGGTTATCTGCTTAAAGCAGATTCAAGAGTACTAAGCAAGGCAGTGGAAGTCATCCCTAAACATATACCACAAGCCTGCACAGCAGCTAACTGAAGGTGGAATAATGCCTGGAACAATGGAGACTTGGAGATATTCTGCCCAGACAGCGTTCCTCTGAAAGTCCCAATCCTCCCATCTCCTCCCCATGCAATTAAACAGTACTTGCACAAGAAGAGCCACTGATTTCAAACAGTTCCTTGCTTGATTAAGGCTTACTCATCAGAAACAGATTTGTCCTATTTCAGTGATGAGACTCAAACAGATTAATTTAGCTAGCTTGCATACATACCTTGAGTCACACAAATGGATTGGTTTGTTCTTATTCATATCAGCTATTATCTTTATTTCTGCTTTGACTCATATTCTGAATTTGAGTCAAGACTTCTTGACTGCAGAGCACAGCTGACTGAACAATTAGTCTTTACAGTTTAATGGAACATGTATGTGTTTGCCTCAGTCTGATAACATATGCAATTATCAGGGAGTAAAAGGAAAGCAGACTTCAAGTTTGCAAATGCTAGAAAGGGATAAATTAACGAAACACCTGTCTGTAGCTACTGAGCAGCTAGAGGATTCAGCTACTCAGTGGCTAAAAGGATCACTTTGTCCATTTCCACTTCCACACTGCAGATGTTAACATATTTGTTTCAAGGTATTTAGATGACCTCAGATTTAATAAAAGACTTCTGAGGGTTTGTTTTTTTTTCAATAAAATGCAAACTTTTAACAAAATTTTACTTGATAGGCAAATTCAGAGTTTCTATTATGGACGATATATATTACATTCATGCACGTTTTGTGTAATCTACAGCCATTTTATACCTGATGTCTGACAAACAAAGTTCCTTGAGAAAATTCTCCCATGTTGCATGCAAATAACAAAGCACTCCTGCAAAGGCAGTGGGACATTTCACAGGGGACAACTGCAACCAACAGGATCTTGTAGCCATCATGCCAAGAAACATCCAGTGAAATAAACCCACAATCTGTAATAGTCATTAGGTATCTGGAAATATTATACAATAAATTTTGCTGTTCCCAACTTGACAAAGAAGCTTATTAAAAACAACCAATTTGAGGTTTAGTACAATGAGAAAAGACTAGCTACCAAACCAGAAACATTTTCTTCAATAGGCATCAAACATAAATTATACATACTGTAAAAAGAACTACCACGTATGTATTTCTCATAGATACCAATTTGATACAAACATTAATACACTAAATTTGCCAATAAAGTGTATTTGTCTTTTTAAAAAGCTGAAAAATTAGAAGACATGAAACGTTTGCCGCATAAGAGTAAAGCAAATTACCTGAAAAATCAGGTATCTCTCAAGAAAAAGCAAATTTTAAAAAGCAAAGCATAAAAAGGAAATTCTTACTTTAACTTCTACTGTCTTCCCATCTTGCTCGATATGCCTTTCAAGATATTCAGAAGACAGCAGGTCACTGCAAGAAGAAGAAAAAAGAACCATAAACTTTGTGCATTTGTTCTTGCACTCCCTCTCAGCAAGCACTGATTAAACATTTACATTTGAAAAGGGCAAAATCTGCAGGATACTTTTCCTGAAATGTTCATAAAAACCACCGAAACAACCACCTCCGATGGAGTTACACAGTGCATGGGATACACTGATTTTTAAGACTAGAAGGTAGGAAAAGGCAAACTGAGGAGGGAGTTCTTCATAGAAAGTTCAGAAACAGCCACTGACAATTATTTAAATTCAGTAGACATTTGCTGCTAAAAGAAAACAGTAAGGCAGAAGGGTGAGAAATCAGTTAGGGTCACTCCTGTACCAGGCTGTATCTGAGGGAAGATGGCAGCTGCCTCCAGCAGACTCCTGATGACACACCAGCATGAGGATGAAATGACCATGTCAGGTGAACTGAGGCTCACACTGAGCGGGCAGGCAAGGCTGCCGGGCACAGGAGCACACACACAGGCTGAGGGGCAGCTCCAGGCAGCGGGTGCCACGCTGGCCTTGGGCTCCCGGGCAGGCATCTCTCTGGCCTGTCCCTCTCCCTCGCTCTGCCCGAGAGCCCAGCAGCTTCAGCAATGTCAGAGGAAAATGCTCTGGGCAAAGGCAAACCCAGCCTCAAGGTACACAAGGCTTTGGAAGAAACACTGCAGGGAAAATCAACTAGACCTTAGGCAATTATATATAAGTTTAATGCATGCTGTATTTATCGAGACTCTTCATGCTAAACCAGTCAGATCCTCTCCCTCAGGAGTTATTTTCTAGACTGGCAAATTGACTATATCGGAAATGTCACTAAACATTTTCAAAGCTCACAATGTTTTACCAAGATTAAATCTGTATAAATATTTTATACTGTCCTACCTAAGGATGATTAAACTAGAAAAGACTGGTAAAGACAACATGGCAACAGGTATGCTGACTGACAGGACAGAAGGTAACAAGCCCAAACAACCTTGGCAGAAGAAGTAAACCTGAATGTTTCTGCCTGAATCAAAAAAACCTTTAGACTAGGGGCAAACTTACCCACTGTGAGAGGGCAAGGACGGGCTAGCACATGCGGGGCAGCAGCCATTCGACTCTCCAGAGCTTAGCCCTGGCTAAACAGGCAGCAGGGCCACAGACTCGTGCCCACGTAGGCATTGATGACTGCCCAGAGCAAGCCCCAAACAGGACAAGGTTGGTAGTATGGATCCTTCCACATCTGCCCTACAAACTGCCAGCTTGATAGTTGCATTGATAACCCAGGCACAAAACCCAGAAGCGCTCTATTGAGATATGCTGATAAAGCTAAGTTGGAAAGCATGGGGCATAAGGAAGATTTTAAAAACTCCCACAGGAAAGAGCTGGATGATCTTCAAAACTGGGTATTAGAAAAAGGATCAAATTCAATTGTACAAACAGTAAATTTATGCACTTAAGGGCTGGAGGGAATTTCTATTATGTTGTTTTGAAGGGCCTGGTTTATAAGGGAGAGAGACATGACTACACTTGTTTCTGGCAAAAGTAGTTGCCAGATCAATAGGGTGTCTTCCTGAAAAACACAACTGTCATCCCTGAATACATCAACGAAGATGTATTTCCAGTCAAACTGAGGTAAGATTAGTACCACTGTCCAAAGGAGACTTCTTTTCCAATATTGCGAACAGGTTCTGGACAGCTTTCCTTAGAAAGTTCAACTACCAGGAAGCATAGAGAGGGTCCTGAGATAATAAGGGAATGGAAGGCTCCTGAAGTCTAGCAAAAAAATGAGTTGTGAGGGAATCTGAATGCATCAGGTTTTATACACCAAGATGTAGAGGTAACTAATTAGGCTTTAGAAGATGCTGGCAGAACCTCAAATATACTCAGACCAGATATAAAAAAAAAAAAAAAAAAAGTTTGTATCTAACTGCAAATGACAGAGGCAACAAAAATTGGGGTAACTTTCTGAATGGGAGCATCCATGGACAACTGTCCATGGAGGTGGGGCCCCCCTCAGTCACAGCGAGTTCACAGCTAAATGCTTCTGTCTCAGTGCCCCCTCAGCAGCAAGCATTGAACCTACGTTGTGTCAGCATGAGCACTCATCAAAATACCTGGTGTCAGAACTAACAGTCATCAAAATACTCTTGGTGTCAGTGCCTGCGAATCATCCAAGTACCCTTGGGAAGGTTCAACAAACCCATGTTTTTGCTGCATTAGGTAATTCAAGTCCCTTGTGAAGAGGTAGAATGAGCCCCAGAGCTGATGCAAGGGAGGGAAAACACCTGAGCAGCTATAAATAGGAAGAAAGGGCAAGCAACTCCTTTAGTCACTGCAGAACTGGGGTGACCAGCTGTCCCCAGGTTCCTCTTAATTCCAGCCAGACCCATATACCTATATTGATGCTTTGTACAGCAGCCTGCAAGTGACCCATGACTGAGGAGCACCTAAAAGAGATGCCGTTGTTTGAGTTGCTGATTACAATCCTCTAACCTCTCTTAGAAGTTAATATTAAATATTTAGGAGACTCATCCACCTGGGAGAAGCTCAAAGACTCCTATAACATCTAATATGCCTTTCCAGATACAGACATTTAGACAGATGCTCTCTTAAACTGTATTTAGTTTAGCGTAGTTTACCTATATAGTTTCTCAGCGTTCACTACTCTTTCTTGCAGCAAATGTCTATGCTTCCATGGGCTTACTAAAGCCACCTCTATAGCTTAGAGCACTACTTCCAGCTGTTTCTGGGGGACGCAAGTAAACTAAGGTCATCCTCCTTATCTGATGGCCATAAAGGTTTTTTTTGCCAAGGAAGATGTGAGAGAGTACAAAAGGAAAGTATTGAAGTAAGTGTACAGTACAAAAGAGATCAAACAAAGTGAATTTCTCAGAGGGAGTTTACAGTTGCATTTGGAGGGATTTGCTTTTTAAGATACTGGTGTTAATGTTTCTGTGTTCTGGAATATCGTATGTTATGTTCTCAAAGATCTGGAAACTGCATCTGGCATGAGAAAACAAAGAGACTGATCATTCTCAGCCTTGTACAATGCAAAAACTAGGAAGCAACAGAATAGGCCACTTAGCTCAACACTAATAAAAACAGGCCTTTCCTGGCCCAACCTCTAGTTACAACATGGAGCCTCTTGCCACAGGAAAGCACAGATGCTGGAGGCTTGTTCAGGGTGGGAATGGACAAGTTAATGGATTGAGGGGCTACACTGAGGGCTAAACTGAGGCCAAATGCACAGAAATTGCATCTGACTCAGGAAGTCTTGCGAGTCCTGGAAAAGGACTCTGAGGAAGTCTCATACACACTTGCTCTGCTCTGCTCTTTCAGCATCTGCCTTGGGCCACTGGGATAGGACAGTTGGCCATGCACCTCTCTGATGTGACCTGGGCTGCTCTGCCTCAACCCAGGGAAGGCCCCATTTCTTCTGGGGGTTATGTAGGGTCCCTCGGCATCCAACTCCTGGGTTGCCAGGGGTCAGTCAGCTGCCTTTCTCCCACTTGACACCTGTCTGGTGGACCTAGCTAGGTCGTTCAAGTTGTGTTTACTTTCAAAGTAGACCAAGGGAGTGATTCCTAAGTAGGTTCATCCATTTCATCCTCCTGCTTGGTCCCTACTTTCAGGACAGAAGGGCCACTGGCATTCCCCAGCCTCTCAAGGTCTGTCGCAGGTGCCTCGGTTCCAGAAATGCATCTAGCGGGAAGGGAAATGCCATGGAGTCACCAGGCTGCACAGCAACTAGGGACCAAGTCCAGACCTTAAACAGACAACAGCTCTAAAATTTAGACATTTTAAAGCCTACCCTAAGTAACATGGCAGGCATGATATATCCAGGAATATCAGTAGAAAAATCCACAAATGATGCCATGTTATGCTTCATTATTATTATTATGACTCACTGCACAGAAAACACCATAAAAACCCAGAACTCTTGCAGATCCAATAATGCAATCAGTGCTATTACAAACTAATCTGCAACCTAGCAATTATACACAGTCTTAAAAACCTATTCGAAAAGACACGTTTCTCTCATGATATGACCTCTTAAGTGGATTAATGTTTCATCTTCAGTGAGTCACATAACTGGGCAATTTTAATAAAAGCCACTACTTTAAAACAAACAAACAAAAGCTATCATGAAACACTTGTGAAACACAATGAAAATTATTTAAGCAACATAAGACACAAAGCATTCAGCATTAAAATAACATGTATTTCAACATAAATCGTGCTACCCTTTCCTATGGTGAAGATTAAATAGCTTGCCTGCCAGTCTATCCTAACAGCCATCTTTATCAGTTTAAGTAGTAGTTTTTGAATGTGAAAAAGCAACAGATTGTGAAAAAAAAACTCTTTGAAATACTAAGGATGTATAAAATTACAGTGAAAAAACCATTTACGCTATAAAAGACAGTACTGCAGAATGAGATTTTCAGAAACATTCACTCTGGCATTGACACAAATTCTTTGAAAAGGCATGACAAAAATCTGCCTGTGTTATGACCTAAAAATAAAACATTTCACAGGAAAGAAGCACATGTGATCTGTGGCTTTTCCAAGGAAAAAAACAGTTATGATAATAATAGCAATTCCATTTTCAGAGTTCTGCTATTTTTTAAATGTACACAAATCATGTAGTTTTATTTACAGCAGCAGCATTTTTTTGATCATTATCTGAAGTCACAACCATATGAGTCCATCCCATACAGACCCAATATCAAAAGAGCCAGCACAAAACCTGAGCAAGCTCCTCTCTGCTCTTCTCGCTCTCTGAAATTGTCACATAGGAGGATGTGGCTAGGGGAATTTTCTTACAGAATAGGGCCCCAACTAAGAAAAATATCCTTATCCAAGATTATGCATGTACCTGTGCTTAAATTCTACCTTGAATTAACCATACCATTTGCATATGGAGATTACAAAACCAAAGCCAGGACTGCGAACCCAGGAAAACACGAGCTTTGGAAATAGATGGGTTCCCCAGAAGAAAGACGCTGATTCAGGAAGCAAAAAGAGGGACAAAAAATGAGATGTCAAGAGAAAAAGTACGGAACAAGCCAAGCATTTTAAGAAGAAAAAAAGAAAAAGATAAAACCCAAGACATTATAGAGCACTTCAATTTGAAAGAAGAGAGTGCACAGAACACCCTGGAAAAGGGAACAGGCTCGTATTTTCATATGGAACTGATAACAAACTTGGAAATATCCCTGGAAATGAAACAGAAACTTTCATTTTCAAGAAGAGAGGGAAAATGCCCACCACCAGCTCTTAAAACACTAATTAACTCTCCAGATTGAAGAGACTGTAAAGACGGAACAACTAAAAGCTACAGAAGAAAAAGCTGACACAATAGGGACCTCTTTAGGGACTACACACAAACTTAAGAAAGGTAAACACAAAGGGAGTTCAAAAGTATAGTGCTAAAATGCTTGGATACTGTGGAAATTATTTATTATTTCTTCTGTCTGTCCACCCCTATTTCTGTCTCCACAACTCTTCATTATGTACACCTGAAATTTCAGATTAAATATAGTGCTAGACAAGGACATCAAATGAGAGATCTGAGCTGAGCTACATTACTGAAAAGGAAGACAGAGTTCTAGCTGAAATCAGCAGAAAGGCCAGGATGGGTCGAATGCCAGTAGGAAGATGTCAACAGACATATGGAGACATTCAAGAGAAAATTACAGGTTCAGTGAAATGATGGAGACGCTGATAAAAGATGCCATATCAGCTGCACAATTAACACTAACTCACATTGCAGGAGCAAACTATGAGAAGGAAGCTTCCTACAACATCACGGCTCAGAGGGCTGCAGTAAAAGGAATGGGCACTGCGGGGTACCAAGCACATGAAGAAACTTTCCACCAAGTGACAGATTTTTCCCCAAGTGGTATACATCCTCTACCAAGTAACCTGGAAAGGTCCGAATTATTACTTAATTGTGTAAAAGGAAGTAACTCCCCTCAAAATAAGGGAAAAAGGAATCAGATTCATACAGAAGATTATTGCAGAATGTGGGAAACTACCAGCATGTTGCTTAGTGAAAAGTGCTGAAAGACTCCTTTTATTAACAGGACTAACGGGTATGGAAGGAATGAAAGTAATTTCTTAGAACAGCACATCTTGTACACCAGGGAAGAGAAGGCAGGTTGATTATGATGATGAAACAAGGACCAAGAAAGTGGGAAAATAGATGAGAGGGAAGAGAACTAATGTTTCTGTTTGCCACCAAGTAGGAGTACATGGACAAGTAGCATTACCTGGCATTACAGTATGGCTCTAAAACATTCCAGGATCAGCCATGAGCTAACTAAAAAATACAGCAAGTTAAACTCAAAAAAAGCCACTTAGCTGGCAGATTTCTGTATCTGACTAGCTAGGAAATTTTAATTCTCCTTTATCCTCATGTCTACCCAAACACCCTCTCTTTGCTCATTCCTGATCTTTCCTTGCACTTCAGGGAGGATTAGCTATTTCCATACTCCATGAATCTATCTGCTTTAATAGCCGCAGCTCTAAAACTTTCATCCCCTTCTTCCCCTCAAAAGAACTGCTGAATTTCTTTTTATGTGGATAGTTAATTTAATGACTGTATCTGTTAAGTTAGCCAAATGGACTAATCAATCAGAATTAGGTAGCTTCTCTAAGATACAGCAGCAGTTTTCACACTGCCTACTTAGAGGAAGGAAAAAACACTGGGGAAAAACTGAGCTTTTTTTGTCTGCACACATTGAAGCTTCTCCCCTTTTAAAAATATTCTTACTGTGCTTTTCTGTTCTTGTTGCTGCCAATATGAAGGGGAGAAAGGAGAAGGTAATTTCTAAATGTTTCTACTCCTACTGACTACTTAAGACTTTGCCCAAAAAATAAGTTAGGGATTTACGAATGGGTTGAGCACTTAAGGATTATACACAAATGCTGAGCTGCACCCAATCTCAATCGTCTCCTGGAGCTTAATTTCACATTGCAGCAACAGACAATGACACACAACTTGAATGTCTTATGAAGTTTATTCCAAATACTAACATTTGCCCAATTTTTTTCTTCTCCAGGAGTCCTCTCTTAAATCTCTAATGTAATCTGACTTAAAAATGCACTTAGTCTCTTTATCCCTTAATAGCTAATTTGCCTGCGGAGCACAATAGCAACTGCCCTGAGCCCTACTGCAGACACCAAATTGCTGAGCAACCCTGCAGCCCTGCAGAGGGCCTCCACCTCCAGCATGAGATGAAGTTTTGCAGCTCCAGCTTACAAACAGCATGTTTGATTTACTGGATTGGCTTCATTTCTTGCTGGGAAAGGCTTAAGCAGGTTGAAGACATTTTTGCTTAGTTTCACTAAATTTGTATTACACAGATGGTTCCTATTACTGGCATAAAACAGGAGAGAGGACATGAGAAAACCTGCAAGGAAAACCTGTAAATCAACAGTGGTAGTTCCAGCACTCAGGCTGGTGTGGCCATATCCTGATGCTGGACATGCCTTCTGCACATGAACTGCACCTGAAGTACCTCCAGCTCTCACTGCCAGCTGGCATTTTTTGGTGCCACTGTCCATCGACAGGTACTATGCCATGGACTTTTTGGCCCATCCTTTTCAACCTTTGCAATTCAGTCTCATCTTCATCTCCTCTATCTAAATGACAACATAAGCAATTTTATGAGAAAGTACTGTAAATGTGGCACATCATGACAAGCAGATACTGCCTGTATTTTCCAATGAAAATGATATTTAAATTATAAAACGTAAATGTAAGTTTTGCAGCTAGGAAGAGAGACATAAACTAATAATTTACTGAGTCATATCATCACATTTCTTTTTATTATGTCTTAAGGAAATCTGAATATAGCTCTTTACCCCAAAAAAGTAAGAATAAGACAAACATAAAACAACTCTGAAATCACCATTTCAGTTTCTATGTTTTTATTGCAACTTAAATATAACCAAATTATTGTTAGTATTTATTGTATCAATGTTACCATTTTAATACAAACACTGACATTTGTAAATAACATCTGATTTATTATTATTTTT
The DNA here is from genome assembly GCF_020740795.1 of Apus apus. Classification (NCBI taxonomy): domain Eukaryota; kingdom Metazoa; phylum Chordata; class Aves; order Apodiformes; family Apodidae; genus Apus; species Apus apus. The sequence goes on along the minus strand of NC_067283.1, from coordinate 22,450,896 downwards.
AAGAAAGCATTTTAAATCATGTGATTCTATGATTTTGTGGCATAAGCACTGCAAAGGGCACAAATTCAATACAGCAGTTAATTCATCCTGCTGATGATGAACTGACTGAGGGTGATTACAGTTTTCTCTTTCAGATAATACCCTAACAAGGAAGCTGCACCCCACATACACAGAGATTCCTCCCAGAATCCAAGGGGTGACCATGCTATTTAAGATGCCTTAATGATAAACTAAGGACTTGAACATGCACAAAGAGTAGATGGCAGCTGATTGCAAGGCTCCTGCCAGGCAGAATGACGAAATGGGATTTTTCTAGCTCAAAACTTCTCTTTTCATGGCCAGAGTTGAAAGCAGCCTGGGCAAGTTTCACTTACTCTGCTCCTTACATAGTTTTCCATACAGTACTGATGGCAATGAAAGTGTCAATAAAACCTCACTCTGCTTTTGCTGATGAATAATTTACACCAGTATATCTTCAGGCAATTACTTCTTTTTCGTACAGAAATTTCAGGAGGAATCCTATTCAAATGAGCAGATATTTTTAGACCACGTTCATACCACTACTACACGACAGTTTCCTCAATGCCATTCTGTTCATACACTTGTTACTTTAAAGTCAGAATAAACATAGGTTACTTTAGTATTTGAAGAGATGGTAAATTAATAATAAAGGGAAGATGCAAGCACATGAGAGGCACAGGCTACACATTTTCCTGCCTAAATCTACTATTGTAGTCTAATCTTAGCTTTTATTATGCCTCTTCATATAGTCATTTTATACTATATGCAACATTACTTTCCAACTTCCTTGTGATTTCAAAAACATTTCAACCCAATTCTTTGTTCCTATCTGTGTATTGTCCACAAACACTATATTTTAAAACTGCAAAATTAAATGCTTACATGTTATATCATTTTGCCCTAGAGCAAATTTAAAAATTATTCTTGTACTCATGGGCAATTCCATTATGCTCTCTCAAAGTATTTGCAAAACACAAAAGAAAGCTGTGAAGTGTCTACTTGAGTGCCCAGTTTAAGACTTAACAGAGTCATACATTGTAGAAGCACAACTTATTTTTCATTTCAGATGTGTCCTGCCCTGTGTTGCAGTCAGAACAACTCTGGAGCTCCTGAAGCTCTCCAGAGCTGATCCCAAGTGTCCTGCTCAATAGGGTGCCCAAAGAGTAACAATCACTAGAGCAAATGATGAAGGCACAGATTTGGGGGATGCTTCTCCTGAGCCACACAGGAAATCCCTGTCAAAAGGACAAGGCATCACCACTTGCTTTGCACATAAGCACTTCCAAACCCAGGAACAGGTAAACTGGGACTATCCAGCAAACAATCTCATTGCCAGCATAGCCTTGCTTCACTCCCAGACTTTGGCAACAAGTAGCATCTGACTACACAAATAAAATAAGCTTAAGCTGCATAAAATAGGAATACAAAGAGGACAGATTTTTATCTACTTCAGCTCATGCCTGTTTCATCATCTCCTTCCAAACTCCCTATCACTGTACCCACCTCCTCTGTCCTCAAGTGCCTTCTCCCTAGCCACATTTCTACTCCTCCTTTATTCCCCAGCCCATCACCCCCTTCTTACCAACCAGCATTTCCATGCTGCTGCTTCCCGGATCTGCGTGATGCCAAGAAAGACCAGCAAAGGAGTCAGTATCTCTTCAAGGTTACATTTACACTTTGGCACTAACCCTGAACACATCCATCCTAAAATGTGCATCCTTAATGACAGCAAAGCTTCCCCTGCTGTTCTGCCACTTTTTTTGTAAGCACTTAAGACCATCATCCCCTTACACTCACAGTTCCCTACTGTTAAAACTTCCAAACTTCCATTTTATCCTGAAATATGAAATGTTGCTCATACCCCAATAATTTTTAATACAGTAATGACCAAGAAGAGCAATTTAATTTAAACAGTGTGTGGTTTTATATAATTAGAAAATATTAGCATATATGGATTGAAAAGTTATGCAGAAGTTTGTTTTTATTGTTCATCTCATTAATGCACCAACTGTTAAAGTACCTGACATTTCAGAAATGAGATCAGAAAAAAAAATGGTTACCACTACTTTTTGTTCACAAAACATGTGAACTTTAGAAAAGGGTATACTTGAAAATAGTTTTAGTTCAAAAGATAGTAGAGCTTAAATCTAAGAACTAATGAATTTCTATAAATTATTCTGATGGAGACAACCTTCTAGAATTTCAAGAAGATAGAAATGAGTTTGAAACTACAAAGATACTGAAAAAATCCTGTTCCTGGTAGAGGTACTAAGGAAAAATATGTCATGATTGTGAAAAATATCTACAATGACAGACAAATTACAGTGCAAGAAACTGAAGTTACAGGTACACACTGTGGCACTCTGTAATCTCTCTACTTTGATAAAGAAGCTGCATTTTAATAGCACTGAATCGTGGATCAGAAGTCAAAGGTCGCACATTTGCGATGAGTAAGGTTTCAGTCTGAAACCATGCAAACAAATCCAAATGCACAGTTAAGGGAGACAAGAAAAGGAATCTCTTGAAGAAGCAGTCTTCATTACTGGCCAACTCTCACAGAACATTCACATATGACGATTGACACAAAGCTTTGTGAAATAAAATTCATTACTTATCTTAAAAATTAATGAATAGTGGGAAGACAAGAATCCCTTAACCACTGAAATCTCAGGAGCCAAATTCTGAGATGACACCAATCACTTAGCCACAGTCCAAGGAATTATCACAGCTCCCCAAACTTACAATCATCAATCTTCATTTAGCATCAAGAGAACAGCTAGCTTCAAAGAAAGAAAAAAATCCATTTCCTAATGCTGTTCCAAGTCAGATATGTCTGGCCTGCCAGACAGCTCTGGCATTGCTGATGACCCAGCAGGTTACTTCGCCTCCCTGCCTGTTACCTCCCAGTAAATCATCCTCTCTCAACTCAAAAGGCTCTTCAGTTTGGAAAATAGAGCATGGTGCATGGGTGGGGTAAAATGACAGAGGTTTACAACATCATGTGGGCCACAGACAGAATTAACACAAGGCTGTCATAACACCTACTTCCATATTAGTAAAATAAGGAAGCACTTGAAGAAATTATAATACCCATTTAAAACAGATCAAGAAAGCACTATGTCTCTCTGCAGTATGTTGCCACAGGAGGTATACAGGCACATGGTATCAGAAGGTATTCCAGAAAGGGACTAAAGTCATGGACAATGGGTTCATAAACAGATGCTAAAATGCACACACAGGGATGTGCCTTCTGGTGTCTTTAATCAAGCAGCTATGGATATGGGGGGAGTGAGTGGAAAGTACCCTGAAAGTGGCCCAGCCCATGTGCTGTTTCACAGCATTGCCCAGGACAGATGGACCACTGGTATGATGCAGTTTCACTTCTTTTGTGATTATTGCTGCCACTGCTCCTTAGGGTAACAATTACACAATAATTTTATATTTTAAAATTACCTTTCTATCCAAAGCCATTTCTTGAAACTCAGAGAAAATACATTAATGCTTATAGGATGCAAACTCCTTTCCATATATTGCCACAGGATTGCTTTTAAATACATGGTTCGTATCCACAGTTCATACACTGCAATAGCTGTACAGAGTAACAGTGGTCAGCAGCACTCTGCTATCTGCACCCATTGCAGAGACTGCTCCACATCTGTAACTACACAGACCAGGCAGATTCATTTCTGAAAATGCAGCTTTGACAGTTTTCTGTCTGCTGCTGCATGAATAATACTATGATGAACTCATAATGACAGTCCTACAAGAAGACACCTGCAGAGTTTGAATATTTCCCCCTTTTCCTATCATAAGTATCACATCCCTCCTATTCCAACATCAGCTTAACTCCTCTAAGTACAAAACTGCATCTTCACACTTCCTCTCAAAGACAAATTCTGTTACAATGGTGGAAGATACACTATAGCTGGTTTTTAAGTGATTTTTAAAAATGCCATAGGATGAAATCTATGGCATTACTAACATCTCATACATCCACCTAACGTGGTGCATTGATTCATAAAAATTATAAACAAAATCTTAAGTTTTGTATCTTGCTCACTCTTCCAGCATTGGTAGAAGTTCGCATTTGACTGGTGCTCTGCTGCTACCATTCATTTATTTTATGCATACATATATCTGACAGGGATCCTCTATATGTTATCTATACATATAAATTTGATAGATTATATTTTACATCCCTGGGTGGCATCTGTCACACACTGTGCATTACACATCCAATTTGCTTATTTGTCTTCACTTGCTTCTTTACCACAGCTTTTTCCATCCCTTTATTCTCATCTTTCCCCTCCATTCTCTCCTACATCGGGACCAATCCATTGCCTTGTTTGCAGAATTATCTGTTTGGAGAATTCTAGCTCAAAATTCTTATGATTAGAAAGCAGCAGACTGTATGCTCTCTCTCACTCTATTAAAAACACAAACCAAATTGCTTTAGCCTGCATGCCTGCTGATGTGTCTAATGTGCTAACAGATATTTTCAGAATGTGACATCTTTTATTCAGCCATGCTCAAAAATAAACCACCTGCAACCTCTTGTGCTGCCACCCAAGCAATGGCTTAAATTTCAAAAGATATGTATCCCAGGATGGAAAAAGTGCCAGGGTCAAAGCAGACCCAAGTATACTGCATTCTTCCCATAAGGTCTTAAATCTGAATCACCATCTGCTTAGATCTCCAGAAAGCTTGCTTATGGTGCCAGCAAAGATTCAAAATTTTCTTCTTGTCATAATGCAAATCTTTATAACTATCTTCTCTTTTCCTGTAGCCTCTCATCTTCCAGTCATAATGTGACTATAGATAGAAACATTATACATCCATTTATAAAATGAGACTAGATTTCTACGTATCTTATTTATTATTATCTATTAATCTTATCTATTTTTATCATGAAATATTCTCTGCAGGATGAAAGAGGATCTTCATACTTGAGCTTGCATCCTATCACTTTTCAAAGGACTAAGCTCTTAATTCAGAGATTACTTACCTGTTCCATTTTGTGGGTTTTTTCCAGGACTGTCATATTTTCTGTAGGTCAGGCTGAGCACCTGTCATCTCAGATTTGTAGGACTCAAAGAAGGGTATTCTTTGCGATTGGGCTACTACCTGGCATTGAACAGTTAGGTTTTAAACATGGCACAGGAAAGCACTACAGTGACAGTGCAAAGTGCATCTTGCAGGAGGAGTTAAAAGATGCTAGCATGAGAGCAACTCTAGCAGATGCAGAAGAGAGCAGGAACATACTCTGTCATTCTAGCATCTCCCTTGTTTTCCTCCAAAGGGCTTCAAGTCAATGTCTCTCCAAACAGCTGAATATAACTGAGATAAAAAGGTAATTTTCACTGCATAGCCAGATGCTTCTTCAAAAGAAAAAAGGAAGGTCTAAAGCTGCTGAACAGCTGCAGAGCCTTTTAAATGCTATATAGCAAGTGTGGCAGAAGGCCTTGGAAGAATAAAATAACTACCCTAAAGAGCACACAGTAGAACATATTCACCCTCAGAGCCTTTGACTGTTACCCTGAATGGCTCCTTTCACACTGCACTTCATCATAAAGCCTCCAATAGCTGAAAGTGCCACTGTTACTAGATAAAGGGAATAGGGAATAGGGAATAGAGAGCTCAGCATCACTTCTGAGTGCCACCATCCGTCTTGCACTCCTGTTGTTTGTCCATCCAAGGGTCCATCCATGCACCCAGAACTGAGATGTGAAACACAGCTGGCTGATAGGGTCTGCAGCTGGGAGCATACCCAGCATCTCTAAAGCCATTCCATCATCCAGGGACACAGTCATATATGCAAATGACTCTAGCTATGATCTTCATCTGAGTGTAGAGCTGCCTCTAATTAAAATTTTTATTCAGTGAATTATGTGTTTTAATTTGACCAAGCACTCCTACAAGAAACCTACTTTCAAATCTCATGTCATGTTTGCTTGGCATCTCAGTGATCTGCTGTCACTGTTTCAACAAGAGAACCACTCCAGCTCCTCACTTGCCCTCATCCTGAGCTAACCTGGTGTCCTAGAGGAACCCCTGCAGCTAAGCAAAGTTATAGAAGAACATTTTAAAGATACAAGAAAATCATCCCCCCCTTCTTCTCTCTGCTGAGCCACCGCAAAATGGTACATGCAAACTGGGAGGCTGGTCACTGTGAGATCGCCCTCTGCACACTCAGTGGAGAGAAGGCAAGACATTGCCCTCCTACCAGCCTCCTGCCCTGACCACCCTCTGCAGGAGTCCACACTCTCCCTCCTGGCTACAGATATCCTGAAGATCAGCCTCCTAATTTAGGTGTCTCTGTGCATCACGCTTGAAAATCAGATGGGAACACCCCTGGGAACACAAACCAGCACCTCAGAGGAGGGTTTGAGAGCCTTTCACTTTAAAAAGTGCTGATCTGTTCTTAGGGAACATCATGTGTGGTTTTGCAAATATTAATTTAGATAAATGTCACTACTGCTTATGCCTACAGTTCACACTGACAAGCACACATTCAAGTTTGTATTCCCCTCTACAGTATAAAAATGTATAAAGCTATCCCTGTTATCCTCCTTACTACTTATTTCCAGAATCTTGCTCAATAGGCTAAATTATTTATGTTTCTAAAACTAATCCTGCTAACATGTCATGTGTTACTTATAATAAAAACTGGATCTAAGACTCAAGTTCGACAGAGCAATGCACTTGAACAATCATCAGGGAGGTTAATTTGACTTGCAGAACAAGAAAAACCTTCCAAAAACTTCACACAATATTGTAGAATTGAATGCTGAGTTAAACTATAAATTAAAGCTAAATAACCTCCAAGGATGCTAGTGGTTTTTAAGTTATAAGGCTTAGAGGGTTATATACATAAAAGTATATAAATACATATATAAAATATACATAATTATTTTTTATATATATATATATAATCCAGACTTCTTTTTTCCCCCTCACAAAACTAGAGACAGACGTATTTAAATGATGCTACTAATTAATTAATCCTGTAATGTTTTTCATGGGAATAGTTTCAGTACATCTGCTAAACACTACTGGTATGACTGATATCTGCAGCATCCTCCCTTAAAATTTGGAGAGTAGTATTAAACTGAAAGTTAGAAAAATACATATAGCTATTTCTTGAGTTGCAAAGATTTATACATTGATGTGTATTTCCTAACAAGCTAATCGATTCCATATACAGCTATGAGTGTTTGGGGAGAGGTGATGTAATCTCAAACACTGATTGCCATAATAAGAAATACGTATACCCTTACAGAAAAGATAATTGGAAAGTAAAGTGCCTAAATGTAAGGAGTGCTTTAACAGGAATAAATGCATTTTCCATTTACATTTGTTTTGCTTACAGGCCAGTGCTATGTGGAGGTAGAAAGGCCACTGCACAGCCATTAAGAGAATTAGAGCATATAGCAAGATGTCTCAGACACCTCACATGCCCTGAAAACATATATTTAAGTAGTGCTGGTCAGGAGTTTCCAACAAATGGCTTTTCACCAAAAAAAACTGTACAGCTTTTCCAGAGTGAAACTTTAATGAGAAATTTAACAGCTTAAACAAAATCTTTTTTTCAAATCACATCTCCATACAACCAAAGACCTACACAACTCTGTACACTCACATGCAAAGTCCTGATTTGCTTGATTCAGATCAACACATTTAAGTGGAATATCTATAAGATGTATACCCTAATCATTGCTCTTCAGGCTATTCCTGGGTTGGCATCAATTTCATCATTTCCACTCTATGCCATAAAGGGGATTCACTGGACCAAGGGAAGCAAAGACAAGATTAACTAAAAAATGCAGCATATCTGAGATAGGCTTCGCTTCAAGTCTCCTGGAACTACTATCAGTTTTCACCTCCCTTCCCTACTATCAGTTTTCCTCTCAGTAGTTCCCAGTGTCAGAACAAGAGGCAATGAGTACAAACTGGAACACAGGAAGTTCCATTTAAATATGAGGAAAAACTTCTTTACAGTGAGGGTGACAGAGCACTGGAACAGGCTGCCCAGGGAGGTTGTGGAATCTCTGGAGATATTCAAAACTCGCCTGGATACAGTCCTGTGTACAGTGCTCTAGGTTATCCTACGTCAGTGGGAGAGTTGGACTAGATGATCTCTGGAGGTCCCTTCCAACCCCAGCAATTCTGTGATTCTGTGATTTTTTCCCAAATTGACATTTTCTCTCAAGAATCCACATGAGATACTCTGAACTGCTAAGCATTCATGATATCCATTAACAAAGCAGAAGGTATTAATATGCACCACTTCTGAAAATAATTTCTATTTAAATAATAGAATATGAATCGAGACTGGTATTTTTGGCCAAAAATATGTAAGCATTAAAACATTCAGAACAATGTGGATGGCAATCCTGGAAATACATCCAAATTTCATGAAAACTTACTTTATGGAAAAACATGGTTAAACCCAATGGGTGATGCACTGCAGAACAGCTGGATTCCAGCTCTTCCAACATCTGTATCATCACCTGACATGGAGCTCACAACAGGTTAGTATTTTGGGTTACAACTGCAGACCAAAGATCTGCTACCACTTCTGCATTACAAGGAGTGCCTGTCATCATTAACATCTACTGACCTTACATTTTCCTATTAAATATTTAAAGGGAAACAATTTTTAACAGCACAGAATCCATTTCTAAATACAATTGTTTTTCTCTTCACTAAGGTGCACAGTCTCTGGGGTGTAGACAAATTTCTCACAAAGAATTCCAGCATTTGCAAAGCTCATTTCATTTTGGTACAGTACAGCCTACAGCCTTGTGGCAGACATGAAAAATAACCAAGAAACTATCCAAATATATGTGGGCTTTTTATTTTGTATTGAAATATTTGCATTTAAAATCTCCTCAAATTGAGCTCAATTTAACATCAGAAATACCAGCAAACTCCTGAAATGCAACAATGCATTCTCTACAAAGTCTTAATCCATGCATACAAATAGTATAAAATTAACATTGATTTAAATAAATTAAAAGTAGAGTAGACGTATTTTTTCCTTAGCTCAAGCATCCTTTCATAAGCTATTACACTTTTTTACAGCTTGCAGCCTTAAATGCTCTTTAGAGTTAAATAATGCATTTTCAGAATTAATATATAATATCAGCAGGAAGCACACATTAAGGACATTAAGGTGAAGAGAGGAAATGTTTTCATCATAGAATTAGGTAAATGAAAAGCAGGAGCTGAAGAAGAGCTATTCCAGATATCGCTTAAGAAATTTCCTTTATACATAGGATGATGGTATTGTTCTGAGACATAAAGTTTGTACTTCAGTCCTTGCAACCTGACCATGCAGAAAGTGCAGGAGCCCAATTCCCATTTAAATGACTGGAAGGGCATTCAGTCCCTGGAAGAACTAAGCCCTTTGAGAAGAGACACCACTCCTGCCAGCTTAATTTCAAGAATGGGTCTGTATGCACAGATGCGTATCCATGCCCCAGTCCATGTATGTGCTTTATCTTCATTCACAGAAAATGAAATGGAAGGTGACACATATTCAGAAAATGTAGACTTAGATTTGCTACTTGAAAGCACTGGTGTGCGGTAGAGCATGGGAATTACTCCTTCAGCAGCAAGGAAGAAAGCCCCCAGCCTCGCACTTAACAGAAATAAAATCATAGAATAGAATCATAGAATCATTAAGGTTAGAAAAGACCTTCAAGATCATCAAGTCCAATCGTGAAAGAATGAAGTATTATTTATACTATCACACCATCACCTCAGAAAAGGTGACAACAGGTGTAGAACTGCAAATAGACTAACACTGCAAAAGGCAGGAGCAGAGAGAGGGCAAAGCCCTCACGTGCTTCAAGGCTTACCGTTCCCAACTTCTCCCAGAGCCACCCTGACCCACGTATGGCCTGAAGCCAAAGGAAGCCTCCTAGGCTATCTAATCATTCTCCCTCCCTGATAGCTAAACACAGTCCAAGCATTTAAAGGCTTTTACCCACAGTATGCCCAAGCCATATTTCTAAGTATTGTAATTTTGTACCCCTGAAGCCCTTTTCTTTCATTTCCCGGTGAATTTTCTGAAGTTTTAGAAGTACCATACAGTGAAAACTCAGAAAGCTCTTCTTCATTACTATCTTTGTCATGCCATAAATAAACCATAAATAGCACACATGATTTACACTTTTGGCAGGACAGCTTCCGTTCACTAGTGGCAATTCAACATACAAATACCAGATCTGTTGGTCTAACGAGAAAGCGTGTATTAACCTTTTTTTCCAAATAGGTTTTCTCCCCCAAGCAATTCCTTTTTTAATTTTCAAAAATACTGAAATAAGAGAAACAGACCAAAATAGAATCTTATTAATCTTTTCCAAATGAGCAACTTGTTTAAAGCATTAGAAAATAACTCAGAATAAGCAATTATTCTTTGCTGCTTGGCCACTTGAGCCCTAGCAATTTACTCAGGATACAAACACGTATTTTAGCAGTACTATTGATAGGGGTTTATAAAAGGACATGGAAAAAACATGAGTTACTATCCCAGACTTGCAAAATATAATTTCCAAAAGCACAATAACACTCTTGTTTCATACTCAAGCTTTCCAGAGCTATGCAGCAAAGAACCCTCCACTATGACTGAAGAAAAGTCAGTGACTGGGTAATAGCAACACACCAGATAATGAATGAAACACAGAATGCAGTATTTCGTCCAGGGAGATCAAGGAAGAGAAAAGGATAGAACCAAACGAATAAGAAGCACCAATGTACACCTATTTGTTAAAAGAAAATTTGAGAAAATGTTTTAAATGTTGTGGGTTTTGTTGCTTTTTTAAAAAGCCATGACTTCAAAGCTTTTGCAATATTTTTAAGTAATATTTTTGTTTTCTTTTCTTCCCACTGTCACTCATCCATCAGCAAAATAAATAAATAAATAAATAAATAAATAAATAAAGGCAAGAAATACCCCAAACTTCTTTCTTGTTGTTGGTTTTGTCAGAAAAGCTGATGAAATAGGTAAGATTTTGGCAAACACACATTATTTTTCTAATGGAAACCCATCTTATCTTTACAGAATTTTTTCTTTTTAGTTTTGACGAGAACACAGTTTATCACTGGCAAGCCTACTTTAGAAGTTCAGAACAGTTCACACAACTCCAAAAACCAGTTAAGACAGAATTTCAACAGAAATTGCTGAAAATGTAAACATTTGTCTTCCAGATGGAAGATTTCTACCATGACCTGACCAGAGCTGGCCAGGACTCTGAGATGGATTTGTACCTCTGAGATCTTCAAGGATCAGAATGCTTTCCATTTAAAAAATAAATACATCAACAGTGTATTTTATTTTAATCTAAATTAAAATAAATAACTTTGAAAATAACGTGGCATAAGCAAAAAGGGAATGGCTAGGCAATTACATTCCATGTATATTAAATCCCCCCCAGCTCAGAGAGTCATTGCAGGGCAGCACCACTGAAGAAAGCAGAAGCAGCAGGTGTGAGGTGCCACATTAACTCTCTCCTAGCAGATTAAGTACAGCTGGGGCACAGCTCATCACCAGCGTGGTCTGCTCAGATACACAGTTTTGTTCCATTTACCATGCCCTCAGGGAGAAGGTTCCTTAAAATGGACACAGCTGCCATGAGGCTGCAAGGTCTATGAGTCTAGGAAGCAAGAGTGAAAAAGCCTTCCCAAAGACACCAGGGACAGTTTTCTTTCTTGGGGAAGACCTTTCCAAGCATTAAGGCATCCATGTTCTTCCAGCTTTTGTGCTGTCTTCACATTCTGGGACTAGAAACTGAGGGCAAGGATTTCTCCATAAGGTAAATTTGAAGGTTGGTCTAAAGGATCTTTCTGGGTCAGAAAATGAATAAAATCTTACAAATAGCAAATAACCTGGAGATGCAGTTCCCATAAGCAGCCTTTAGTGCTTCACTTGAAGCCAGGGAACCTGGAAAAGCCAAATTGGAGTGTCACTTCAGTACACAGGCCAGAGTACTGTTGTGCATCACTTCACCTGTAGCAAGAAGTCTGAAGATGGAGGAAAGGACTGTGCAACTGTCTGAAAGACTCCAACATGGCAAGAAAAGGGTTGGGGGAGGGAAAGAAGAGGTTGTGGGAACATCTGCATACCATATGGGCATCCTAAAACGTGGTCCTCTGCCAAAGATGGATGAGAGGCGCAGCGGGAGGCATGCACCACCTTTTATGTCCTTAGGCCTGCAACATGAAGAAAGACATGCACCCTTGGGAGACTCTAAAAGGAGAAACCCCCCCTACACTGCCTGTCTGCAGTGCCCAAGCACACACAGCAGTGCACATGGGTACTGCTCAGCGGAGGTGCACATGTGCAATACCACTACATATTTTGCAGGTTGAAGTCAAATCGATTCCTTATTCACAACCTTTACAAAGCACACTGTAAGTGACACAGCAATTTTAATTATACCCTATTGTTAATATGTAAATCAAATAATATCTTCTCCAGCTCTCCACACAGATTTATCCCAAAACTTACAGCTCTCCCCATGACACTAAATCATGAGCAACATCCTGGAAAACTACACACATCATTTGGTATTTAATTTCTGCAAATTAACCAGATACCACATATTTTCATCACTGTCAATCAACAGCCCAAAAACCCAGTTCAAATTCAATGCAGTGACAGAAAAAGATATTACAACTGTTACCTTTACAAGCATTTTCTGTGTTGGTATCAGGTTGATAATTATTTTTATCTTGTGTCAGTTACTGTCCTATGGCTAACATATTGGTAGACCATTTATTTCTTTAAACACTGTAACACATTAATGTCTCAGTAACAGACATTCACTAGTAACTTTTCTCTTCTGAAGAAAATAAATAGTAAATATCCTCTATATTACAGATTCTTTAAAGAAGAGAGAAAAGAGAATTCTTAAAATTAAACAGTTCCAGTTAGCCAACCATTTCACCCAAAATATCTCACAAAGTATTAAAATAATGTGTCTGAAAACCAGCACAGAACTGTAATTTTTCAGACAACCAGACTGCAAATTATTTCCAAATGTACTCGGGGAAAAAAAGTGCCATCTTCCATCCACATGAATATTTATTGCTGTCTACACGATCGTATAAAAGCATTTGACACAAGTGAAAGGGAATAAAATTACATTATTTATTCTAGATCTCTAAATATTCTGTGCTTCTCTCTCTTTTCCCCTTAAGATCATTAGAGTTCAGTTTTTAGGAAGTAAAGGCAAACAGAGATTACTGAAAACAGATGTTCTCCCTTTCCTTCACTTAGCTAAACTAGATCTAGATGACATGAAAAATGCAACAGACCCAATTTCCCCATGACATTCTTAATTTCAGAGTCCTGCTCCATCTCTAAATTCACCGCTTGTGTCACTGCTGGGCAGAGCAGAGTGGTTGCAGTCCTCCGGCTCAGGCCCAGCAACACTGTGAGGTTAACACCTGAAAAGAACTTAAATCAGTTTTGCAGTTTCTGCCTGCTGGCACGGTTCAGAAGCACGCACAGGCTTCTGTGCCTTACGATGTGCTCATGACTGCAGAGGTTACAAATCTGCAAGCTGCCAGGGTAATTCATCTGCCCAGCAGCTCAGTCCCTGCAACCTTGTTTTTTCTCAGAGCAATCAGGGCCAGATAAATTGGTCTGGCAGTGACAACATTCCCAGCCACCACTTTCCCTTGATCCTTCTCCATTAACACGTGCCAGCTACAGACACAAAGTGTGGCCACTGGAAACAGGCTGCAAAAGCCATTTCCACATAACCAATCCTGCAAAGCATTTTTTTGGGGGCAGCCATTTAGTGTTTCAGGTCTTACATGTTCACATACATACATGAGCTGTTGTGGCTTGGCTGCCTGTTATGGGACAGCCGTGGAGCACACGGACCATAGAAGATGCACTGCTTGGAAAAACAAGACTGGCTGCAGTTGAACAGCTCAGCTGAACCACTCATGCATATTGTTCCCAGATGAGAATGGTTTGCCTGACACCTCTCCTGACACGTAAAGATGCTAAGGTATTCCCACAACCAAACTGGGCTGTGCTATGTCAAAACATATGGCCCACAAAGAGACATACCTCTCTCAGCAGTGTTTAGTCAGTTGTTTTGATTGGGAAGGTGCTATAAAAATGAAAAAACTCAGTTCAAAGACAGGAGATTTGCTCTAAAAAAGGAATTTCACAAAAGACACCTGAAAATTTTGTGGGGGTTCCATCCCTGGAGGTGTTCAAGGGCAGGTTTGATGGGGCTCTGAGTAGCCTGTTCTAGTGGAAGGTGTCCCTGCCCATGCAGAGGGGTTGGAACTCGATGATCTTTAAGGTCCCTTCCAACACCAAGCATTCTGTGATTCTGTGAAATTGAACAGACAAACATGCTCTGCTCCTCCCAGAGGCCCTCCTGGAAGCAGCCTGGGTAGGCTTTTCTGGTTTTTTTTTAGCTCATTCGTGTGGTTTTTTTCCAGTACTATAAGTCTCTATTGTTAACTTATGCATTATTTAAAAGATACTGAGTTTAAAAATAGCTCTAACCCTCAAAGGGAAAACGGGAAAAGCAGTGAGCTGAAAGCCACAGTGCTTCTCCCATGGATTGTTTCAGCATGCAAGACATCACAGCTTTCTCCCGTTTTCTTTTCAATTTAGTAACTGTCTTTGACATATGCCCCCCCATTCTCACCATCAAAGTATCTCAGCATAGCTCATTCCTGAGGGTGCTTATTACAAGTCTTTGTGCACTATTCAGACAGCAAATTACTACCGCTACAGGTCCTGTGATATAGATATATAGATATATACAGATAAAGCCTTTGGGTTTGGAAGTTCTGTGTTCAGCCCTCATGATCTGAGTTCACCTATTTAGGTGAGCACCTTAAACTCTTTCATATGCTAAAGCCTGCAACGCCCTTTCAAGTTACAGATCATCTATTATCCTGCTTGACAGACAGGAGCTGAGTTACAGCAGGACAAAGGGATTTGCCCAAGACACTAAGTGAGGCAGGTGGTAGATCAGGAGACTGTCCAGCCTCAGAGGTGTTTCTAGCTGCTGGATCACCTTTGCTTTTTCCTTCAACTGCAAACAACCACTAGACATGCAGGGTGGGTGGGCTATCAAGGCAGCTCAAACTCAGAGGAAGCTTTTGCACACACTAAATGAATATACAGTGTATAACTTAACTACTTGGGGCAAGCACCAGGCCCTCCTCAAGTAGTTGAGACAAAAAAAAATAAATATATGGGACCAGAATATTAACATCCTGAGGCATCAGGAAGGAATTAGAAGCATCTGAAGCCAATCTAAAATCAGCAATGATCCTGACTCTTTATTTCATCTGTAAATTGAAATCCAGAAGAAGACAAGCCTGGAAATACTTAACAATCTTCTGTTTATAAAAGTAGCATTGCTGAGCTCTACAACAAGGAAAGAGCAATCTTCATGTAGGAACTATGTACGCATCAGAACTACAATACTGTTCCACACTGCAAGAGAAACTAACTCAAGCATACAAAAGCTAATTTTAATCCAAAACATTTTTCCAGACTTCAGCTGTGCTCTGGTTTTAAAGACACCACATTAAACGATGTCTGTGAATGTTTATGACCAATGAGGTAAAAAAAAAAAGGGGGGGGGCGGGGAGGAGAGGCGTGACAGGATAGCTTGCATTGTTTAAAGTATAACATGTTGTCCACATGCCTCAAAATGCAACACAGGATAGCTAGTCCTGTCCTCAGGTATAGAGTAATAGGGAGAAACTGTAAGGGTGATACCCTATATAGTAAAGGCATAACAAAGCAAAGCAATCACTGTAAAAATAATGAGTGTTCTAGCAGTTTGAAAACATACAAAAATAACCCCAAATGAACCCAAGACTGCCGAGAAAGAAACCCCCACCATCAGTATAAAGCTCCTGACAAAGAACCTGGGGCAATTCAAGAGGGGTGGTGAGGATTAAATCATTGGGGCTGCTGCTTAGATAATGACTTGATGTTTATGCATCGAGGAGAGTCCTAAAGAGCCCTTTCCTTACACCAGTTTGTGAGCATGGCACCTATCCCCCTTAAATAACAGGGCATTAGTTGTAGAAATCATCTCCTTGTTATAGAAGGCACCCCCCCAAACTGTGGGAAGCAGTATAAGTAATTGCGAGAGTGTGCAGTGAAAACACCACAGGGCTTCTCAATTTAACAGTGGCTAAGGACACAAGAGAAAACACAATCTTTTTGTGTAAATATACCTACTATATGGTCACCTTGAAATCTCTCCTTTTGAATACAGAAATATGATCTGCAGTATTGCAGCAGAATGTTACAGGAGTACTATCTGTACAGATACAGATCTGTACAGGGTTATTGCACATGTACAATAACCCTGTAGTGCAGCAGATACCACATGGTATCTGCAAATTGATTTTGGGTCGCTGAAGGAAGGTACTGCTGATAAGTCTGCAGTGAAGACACCCAAAAAACCAGCAGCATTAAAAGCTGTGTAATTCTAAGAGATAAGAAACAATGTTATTCTTGTTTTGAAAAGATAAGAGACATCAGTCCTATAAAACACACTAAGACAACACTGTAAATACATGTGCAAAAATACTCCAAAACAATAATTGGGGGAAAAGAAAAAAATCATTAATCACAACTGGCAATTGGTGGAACACAGAAGACTTTAAATGGGAAGAAAAAACAGAGGTGAAAGTCATCAAAAGCGAAAAGTCATGGCTGGAATTAATTCCAAGAGAAGGAACACACTGAAAAGAGAAGAAAAGCAGGCAAATTTATAAATTAGGAAAACCACATTAAAAGGTGGTAAACTTTCCACAAAGGTTTATGGTAAGACTAAAAACCCCTCTGGTTACTCAGATCCCTGTGCCTCCTGCATGAAGACAGTTCATTCTTTCCAAGTGCAAATACAATTTTAAATAAATTTGCCATAAAGAAGCTGAGGGACATAACGGCAATTATTTCAACACATATCTGAAGTATCCGTAAGGCAAAAAACAGCAATTCATATGCAGGAGTTTATCTTTTCACACCCACTAATTTAACATTACTTTTCTTAAGTCTCTATACCAGCAAATCTTTGTTCTTCTGACGCTGACACCAACCTTTTCCCCAAACAGTTGGCACAGATTACTGAAGCATTTCTCTATCTCAGTTTAGCATCTACCCAATATCAATGCTCACACAGTAACAGCCACATAAGGAAACACGTCAACTAGCAGACCTGTTTTAAAAATCCCTACTTGGGCTGATTTGCAGAAGAAACCTCAAATCAGATTTCTCACATCCCCTGACAATGTTCTATAAACTGGGCTTTTGCAAAGCTTTTGTTTTGCTATATATACACTAAACAACTATCATGCCTGAAAGGCAAATCTGCAACCAGGTACTCTGGGCTCCCAGCTAAGGCACAAAATTTGGTCCAAACCCTACATCAGGTACTGGGTATTCTCCTTCCCATGAAATGGGGAAACTTGTAGAAACACAGAAACATTTCTTACTCAAGCTTCAGTTTACTGACAGCAGTTTTCCCACTTGACCAGCAAGCAGCTTTACCCACTTGTAACAGCATAAAATTATTATCAGTACTTATTGGGAAGTACCTAATGCAGCTTCAGCCTTTTAGTTGTCCAGGTGATTTCTCTATATATTGATTATTCCCTCTTCTAGCCTACTCTTTGACTGGCGATTTAAATTACTTCATCTTGTGGCTCCTTTGTAGTTAATTGGAACATCTTGGTTGTCATCTGATCTAAGAGGAGGGGAAGGGACTCTTGATTTCTGATACACTCCTCTGCCAGCTCCATTGCTGACAGCTGAGACATGCCTCCCCCATCCTGGTATTCTGCCTCTTCCCTTAAGTAACAATAGTAATCCATAGCAAAAGTTCATAGGATCATAGAATGGTAGGGGTTGGAAGGGACCTCTGGAGATCATGGAGTCCAACCCCCCTGCTGCAGCAGGACCACCTAGGGCAGGTCACACAGAAACATTTCCAGACAGGTCGTGAAAGTCTCCAGAGAAGGAGACTTCACAACATCTCTGGGCAGCCTGTTCCAGTGCTCTGTCACCCTTACAGTAAAGTTTTTCCTCATTTTGAGGTGGAACTTCCTGTGTTCCAGTTTGTGTCCGTTGCCCCTTGTCCTATCACAGAGCACCACTGAAAAGAGACTGGCCCCTTCTTCTTGACACCCACCTTTCAGATATTAGTAAACATTAATAAGATCCCCTCTCAGTCTTCTCTTCTCTAGACTAAACAGCTCCAGATCTCTCAGCCTTTCAGGTGTTCCAGTCCCTTAATCATCCTCGTAGCCCACTGTTGGACTCTCTCAAGTAAATCCCTCTCCCTCTTGAACTGGGGAGCCCAGAACTGGACACAGTTATCTGAGTGTGGACTCACTAAGGCAGAACAGAGTGGGAGGAGAACCTCCCTCGAGCTGCTAGACACACTCTTCTTAATTCACCCCAGGATACCAGTGGCCTTCTTGGCCACAAGGGCACATTGCTGTCCCATGGATAACTTGTTGTCCACCAGGACTCCAAGGTGGACTCCTTCTCCACAGAGCTGCTTTCTAACAGGTCAGCTCCTAATCTGTACTGGTCCATGGTGCTATTCCTCCCCAGGTGCAGGACTCTACACCTATTCTTATTAGGTTCATCTTTGCCCAGCTTTCCAGTCTGTCCAAATCCTGCTGGATGGCTGCACAGTCTTCCAGTGAATCAGCAAATCCTTCCATTTTCATACTGTCAGCAAACTTGCTGAGAATACACTCTGTCCCCTCATCCAGGTTGTTGATGAAGATGTTGAACAGGACCGGACCCCGCACTGACCCCTGGGGAACTCCATTAGTTACAGGTCTCCAGCTGGACTCCGCACCATTGATCACCACCCTCTGGGCTCTATTGTTTAGCCAGGTTGTTAGCTACCTTCAGAAAACAGAGGGAAAATGTGACTACATAGTTATAATACATCAACAATGCATAAAAATGCAGCTTAAAAATTATACCAAACACACTATTCCAGTAAGCATATCAACAGCAGTTTTTACAGACAGCTGGTGTTTAGGATCATTCTGCTCTGGTTACGGTGTTAACTGTCCATGCACACTTACACAACCCTAAATGCTTTGGTTAGGTGGCAGCTGATCTCAGGGTCTGGGATCTCAAAGGTGCTCAAACACTGGCCTCTTGTTCCCATATAGTATTTAGCTCCTTCAGTTTGGCTTACCAAGGACAACTGAAAGAGACTTGTAACAATGCTGGTAACTGCTGTACTTCAAAAACAGGGAAATACACATTCCTGGAGTATAGGATGCAGCAAAAGGGATATTAGATCCGAGGCCAAGTTCTTTTTTTAGGATGTTTGCCTGCAGCTCCTGCTGAAGTCAACCAGAACTACTGATGTTCATCCAAGGGCAAAATTTGACATATAGCATTTTTGTTACGCTCTACACAAGTCTAAATAGGGAGAATATGAAATGCGTAACTGAAAACTAGCTATTAGCTTTGGATAAAGCAGAACTGAAAGGCAGCAGTTGTCCAAGTGCAGGAGCATAATTTAGTTTGCCATAGCCTCTGTGAAATTCTATTAACATCTTCTCCTTGTTTTGCTGGGGTGACACAACTGACACCACACAAGAGTATAAATACATCTTTATGCTGTCTGAATTCACAAGAAGATTTCTGTCTAGAAATATTGAAGGAATAATAGGCCAAAAGTATAGAGAACAAATCATGACTTGCTCATTCCCCAGCCATTCCCCCGAGTCCTGCACCATCAACTAGGTAGCACCACGGTAGTTCTCCTTCTCCCAGTACAAACAGGAAGGAACTCGTGTTATCAACAACATGGGTTGAAGGGATTATATCCACCGTGATTTACAGTGACTTGCAAATGATTCTGACAACAGTTTAAGGTTGCTTTTGATATACCAAAACCACTGAAAACATCCACATTTTTTCCTTGTTGAAGGTCAGCTTAAATACTCTTCTTATTTCGGCTGGCACAGTAAAGTGTCAGCATGTTGCTGCTATAATTTATGCATGACAGAAGAGGAGCAGAGAGAATAATTTTTTAAAGAAATCGCAGTCATGTTGTCCTAAACCAATGTAGTTAAAGCCAAGTCCCTTCTCATGACAGGTTTTGCAATTGCATGACAGCAATTACCTTGTTTTTCTCAAGTACATTTAATGAGAAATATGAGTTGCACTCAGGAATTATTTACATGATAACCAAGGTGCAATAACTGAAACCAAAATAAAAGCAAAGAAATAACCACCCTTTAGAATTTATCTGCAAAAGCAATAAAAGTATTAAAGATTTCATTCATCTGAAGTGCCAAAGTGCCTCATGTTCAATCTGTTCATTTGGGGTGGAGGGTGGGACAGAAATGGAAAGCAGGAAATTTGAAAGAATCCTGCTAGGAGGTAGGTGGTCAAGTACATTTCTCATATGAGAGGCCAAGACTAGAATTTGCATTACCTGCATTTCTCTGTTGTCTGCACACCCAGACAATGTCTAGACACTTCTATCATAAATAAGTCTTTCTCTGCTGCTATTAGCAACAGGACCCATGCAAGAATTACTGAAAGTCTTAATTCCAAACCTACCTATAAAGAGAGAGGGCAGAAATACCCATGTGTACGTGTGTGTGTGTGTATGTGTGTGTGTGTGTATATACAGGCATGTATGTGTTTGTGTATATACTCATGTTTATTAAAAACAGAACAGAGGAGGTTAGTAAAGATAGTAATACATTTAACTGTGCTATTTGTGGAGAATTGTCATATAATACACATTTCTTTGGATTGTCTGACAGCCCATCTTTATTCCAACTGAACTATACAATTAGCTAATAGTACAACTGTCCATTGGCATTACAGCATGGACCAACATGAACACTATCAATATGATTCAAAGATAAATATGTATCAATAGACTACCTAAATTTTGTTGTGTTTTGTTTGTTTGTTTGTTTTAAATGAAAGATCATTTTCTGCACAAAGTCCTTTTAAAAAGTCAGTAAAAGCAGTGACTGCTTGGTATCCCTTGGTATTTCACTTGCATTGCAGCTTAAGGAGATATTCAGTCAAGTTTTCTCCCTTGTTTGTACTTACATGAAAACCTTGATTTAGTGAATGTTTGTATGAGGCATGAAGGGAGGAAAAGAAAATAGAACTTTTCAAACAGTTAATGACAAAATCTTGTTACTATATTTCAGTGATGAGTCCATCTAGGAAAAAGAGCCTGAGTAAGTTTACAAAGAAAAAAGTTACATTAAATAAATTAACAGGTCATTTAGGAAGAAATGCAACAGTTCATCAGTGAAATCTGCCTTTAAAGCTCAGTATCTACCACTCAGCATTCAGCCCTGCATTGGCATAGGGATATTTATGAACTGAGTTATCCAAAACTTTACTATTATAGTTAAGACTCTGCTATGCTATACACTAGCATGTAGCTGCAAGTTCTGAAAATGCAAATGAAATTTTCAAGTCTAAAACCCAGAAAGATGAAGCAATTCCAAAGACTGATAAAGTTATACTTCTTCACTTTCTTCCCCACTGTTCCCATGCCATTGTTACAGGCAGTATTTCAATTATCAACATACATGATACCAAAGTCACTGGGTGCCATTACAAAGGAGGTCTCCAGGACACTAGTTTTGTGCTGCTATGCATTTCCAACTCTCCGAGGTCTAATCCACCCCTCTCTAGCCTAATCGTACAGCTGCTTCTCCAGGGAGAGGCTGGGCAGAGGGGACAATCCTACCAGCTTTGACAGGAGAAAGGCATGGATATGGGTCATGCTCTCCTTTTCTTCTGAATACTCTCTTCTCACCCCAGAAAAGACCAAAAGCAAAGTATCTGTAGATCTCCAGGAAAGAGAAAAATATTGTTGAAATGGGTCAACACGCCTCATGTAGGGAAGAAGAGGAATATGTCTCAGCACCCATTTGTATTCAGTCTGCAGAAAAGTACTGCAGCCCTCAGGAAGATCAGATCAGTGAGAAGATCACAGTAAGTGTCTGAGTACAGAGATGAATGCTACCCCAAACCCAGAAGATTCACTTCTAGTAGAGCAAGTTTATTATCTCACCATATTTTCATTGGCATCAATACTGCAAAAGATTAAAATTATACCACCCCTCCCACCCTTAGTGTCATCTGTTTATTTTCAGACATCTACCACCAACAGTCTTTCATACTCTGTCCTTGAAATCTGATACCAATAGCTTTATCTGTAAAGCTTGGGGGTGTAAACCCTGACAGAGACTTGATGTGAAATGTCCAATAATTTGTTAGAAACATCATCATAAAGAAAGGCTTATCTTTAGTCCTTCAGGTAAACCCACAGGTTACATTTCAGTTTTTATACTGGTGAAACAATCCACTGTGAATATGTGGGATAAATGAAGCAGGAATTATTAGTGACAAGCAGCAACTGATCATGTGAAATCCAATACACAGTATCCGAAGATCTGCATTCAAACATGGTTAAGACCTTACCAGGCTAACTTAAATCAGACTTTGATGGGAAGGGCAGAAATGGAATCAGCCAGCAAACCTGTATGCTTGGGGCTGAAGTGCTCCATTTCTGCTGTCCAGATGGTGCAGGACTAGAATGAAAGTGAAATCAAATGACCTTTACAGCTCAAAACCCAAAAAAACACATGCAAGAATCTGGTCATCAGGAGAATGGCAGAAATTCATTACTATCGGCACTTAGTCTTTCAGAATCCCAGCTGTAAAATTATTTCAGTCATTACACCAAATATGAAAAATAAACACCTTCAATAAGAAGTGATGAATTGCACCTATTGAATGCCCACAGTCTATCTAAGGTGACAGGCAAAGTGAAGAGGAAAGCATGAATGCAGCGTAGCTGCCTAACTCAAGTGGCAACACATCACATATTTGCAGACCATTGGAACGTTATTATATCTGTTCCTATTGTAAAATTCCTAGCGCACCAGAAATCCATTAGCACTGATGTTCTGGCAAACGACCAAAGAGAATTACATCCTCTTATACCAAAAAAGAAATGAAGATCAAAGAATGATTATGGATAAGTACAGGCTAAAGATCAGCAAGCTAACCCAGAAAATACATCCTATGTAAGATTTAACAACTCTTCCAAACAGAGAAAGACAAAAGAAAACCTCTAACTTTACACCAAAGCAAAGGCTGTGCATATGCAAATGAAGAGCTCCAGCCATCATTTTTCATTAACACTGTAAATGTATTTATATTAATCCCTTTAGCTAGACTTGGCAGCTTCTTTACAGTATCATATTCAGCTTGATCTTGCTGTTTCTCTGCAGTTTCCCGTTGTGCAATTTCCACTTTCTGTTGAGCAACTTACTGCAGTGAAGTAAAATAAACCAAATTCATTCCTTGGGTAATTTCTAGGAACTGGCATATGGAGAAATGCATTGATAATTCGACACCTTTGGATTGATTTCTGTCCCTAAAGTCAATGGGATAATTCAATTGCTTCTTATAAATATGTAAACACAGAGGTGATGCTAAAACAGGTGTCAACACAACAAAAATATTCTTGTCCCATCCATGGTATTTAGAAATAGCCATCCCTTTAGGAAGTGGAGATGCTTCTGAATTTTCTTACCTCTTTGCTCTGAAAACATGCATAATTCCATTATAGAAACACTACATCAACTTCATTTTTTCTCCTTTTCTCTCAGCATAACTTCATTGACTACTATTAAAATTTGACAGATCAAATGGAAAGTGTGACTGACTATAAGAGCAATAATAAGCAGTGAGAAAATTATAATTTTACTGTCGCCACCAAGGCTGTTCTGTGAAATGAAGGCTGAATGGGTGCCACAACCAGTACCACCTTCACAGTGAGAAAAGGCACAGTTTTGCTCTAACTAAACTGCTTTCTAGAGGGAAAAATATTTAATATATGCTTTTTTGACTGGCTGATTCAGGCAGGACCAAAAGATACCAAAAATTTACAATCTTCAAAAACACAGGGTGATTTTTTTTTTTTTTTTCTTTTAAAATGATGTATTAAGTAACCTCTAAAATGATTTAGAATTTCAGAACTGTCACTACGGTATATTGGATAACACTCAACCAGAGGTTTAAAATCTGTCACACCCTTTGGCCATGAATGCTTCAGTTTTGTCCTGATGCAACTCTCACATCTTTGATATTGAAGCCAATCTTCAGTATGTCATCAGGAGGGATTTCACTTTAGGAATGAGTACATACTGTACATTTGTAACTCTTCCTGTACATTTATACATTTGTACATTTATATCTGATACAAAGTAACACTGGATAAAAATAATCTTGGCTACTTTTAGCCTTACTTTTAGCTTTACTTTTTAGCCTTTTAGGCTGGATTTTAAGCTGGTTTATTTATTTGATGAAAGGAGGAAAGAATGATCAAGAGTAAAAAAAATGTGTGTTTTTTTTCAATTGACCTTTTACATCTCAAAAAAGGGCAGAATCCCAGTTTAGAAGAAGTATCTCTTTGTAGGTCATCTTTAATAAAAGTAAAAGATTATTCTTCTCCTTCATCTCACTCTGTATCACACCAAATGACAGCATTTTATTTCCTTTGGGATGGCAGAAATAAAGTAAATGGAACAGATTGAGGACACATGATAAATACTCTCTAACACTGTTTTGTCTTTTTTTTTTTTTTAAGAAATAGAACTATTATCATACAACCAGTCCTCCAGTCAATTGATAAAGGAAACTTTTGTGGGCTACATTAATTTGTTTGTATTTTATGGTAAGACAAGCATTCTCCTTGGTTAAAACACTTGAAAAGAAACAGAAAAGGGGGTAAAAAAGAAGTTATTTTCAGTAACATACAATAAGCATGTCTCAGTACTTTTCTCAGGATTATCTGATAGTACATTTCATGAAACAACTTCTTAATATATTTGTGCAATGTAAATTGCTCCGTATTTCCATAAAACAGATTTTAATGCCCTATTCGATTAATAGTATAAATAAGGTATCTTTTATTGCTTGATTCATCTACTACTATTTCATAACAGAACTTGAACAATAAAGAACTATAACTAAATAGGAAGCAATTAGATATGTGAAGAATTTGAGAGATAATGAGTTCTGTTCAAATCATAAGATTAAAAGGAAAATATAATTATCATATCATTGAAAAAAAAAACAACAGGGAATTAGATGGTGCATTACAGAAAAATCACAGTAACACTGAATCACAGACTGTAAAGTCCGAAGGCCAGTAATCTATCAGAAAAGTCCAGCTGTTTGAATTAAGAGTATCAGGCAGTAGCCAAGCCAACCCTGATCTACAGAACATCAACAGATTCAGAGTATCTTTGAGTTCTATGCAAGAAGTGAAAGGTTTGCCAGTAGGATACTCCTCTATCAAAAATAACTTTTAACCCATGGGGGATACCCTCTGATAAAAGGCAATGAGCCTGACTCAGCCCAGGGTGCCACAAGGTGGTACAAGTGGGATGGGACACAAATCCCAAAGGATGAGGGATGTGTCTGGCTTCCTTGGACACACTACCCCTGATGAAAGGGAAAGAGGGCTATGTGCAGGATAAATAGTTTCCTACCAGATTTGCATTTGCTAATAGGTGCTCTAGGGTTTGAAAATCTCATTTTTTCCACATGTTTTGGAAAAGGAAAGGAGTCTCCCCATAGGGAGAGGTCATTACAGTGAGCTTCTCATGCTAACACAGACAGAAGAGAATCGGAACAATGTGTGCGAAGCCTTTCAAATAAAAGTGCAGAATTTGGTTTGCTTGTGGTTTTCTTCAAGGAAACATACTTTGTGCACAAACTGTGATGACAAAATTGTCTGTAAATGAGGTTTTACCCAGTAGCAGGTGCCAACCAAGTGGAAACAATTACATTAAAGACTACACACCACACAAAATCTGCTACAAGAAGTCCGTTTCCAGCCGCTGAGGGAGGAAATACGAGCACACCCATCTTGAATGTTATTAGCAAAATGCAATTAAAAATGCTACATAAATCTCACATCATCGCAGAAACAAACGGCCATCGACTTCACAGGTAGCACCTTGTATCTGGAATAGGTACCGCAAAGAAAGCAAACAAGACCGTTGCTTTGATTTGTTAGATAAAAAGCTGGACATGAGCTGGTGATTTGCATTCACAGCCCAGAAGGCCAACAGTATCTTGGGCTCCATCCAAAGAAGCATGACAAGCATGCCAAGGGAGGTGATTCTGCCCCTCTACTCTGTGCTGGTGAGACCCCACCTGGAGTAATGCATCCAGCTCTGGAGTCCTCATGGACCTGTTGGAGTGGGTTCAGAGGAGGGCCACAAAAATTATCAGAGGGCTGGAGAACGTCTCTCTCCTATGAAGAAAGGCTGAGAGAGTTGGGGTTGTTCAGCCTGGAGAAGAGAAAACTCTGAGGAAAACTTGTATCAGCCTTTTCAATACTTAAAAGGAGCCTGTAAGAAAGACGAGGACAAACTGTTTAGCAGGGCCTGTTGCAATACGACAAGGGATAACAGTTTTAAACTGCAAGAGGGTAGGTTTAGACTAAATATAAGGAACTTTTTTTTCTTTTATTTTTTTACAATGAGGTGGTAAAACACTAGAACAAGTTATCCAGAGAGGTGGTAGATGCCCCATCCCTGGAAACACTGGGGTCAGGTTGGATGGGGCTCTGAGCAACCTGACCTGGTTGAAGATGTCCCTGCTAATTTCATGGGGGACTGGAGTAGATGGCTTTTAAAGGCCCCTTCCAATCCAAACCATTCTATGAGTCTATGATATAATTGACTTTGTGTGCACAAGATGAGCGCTTTTATTTGCTGGGTAAGATGTTCCATATGTTAACAACATACTGCTTTAATACTGCCTGTTGATGCAATCTATGGATTAAAACCACATTTCTTAAGTAGAACCACTATCCTGAGGAGAAAAGGGCTGAATAACCTATTCCTCATTCCTTTCAGAATTAAGGACCGTGAGTTTGTATGCTGATGGCTATTCAGCCATCCATTAGGTCCTCCAATTCCTCCCAGAAAGCCTAATAATTTCTACTATTTTCATCCTCCATATTCTCATTCCTAGCTCCATGCATCACTTGACTGCTTGTCTAGAAAAGGGGATTCCAGTTAATTTCACTGCTTAGCTGAGGAAAGTATTTGAGCCCAAGCTAAAAGGCCCATGGCACTTCCTGTTTCTGTAAGTGCTGGTTTTCATGCACACATACAGAAGGTCACAATGCCAGAGGAGTTCTCAAGGAGAAAGGAAAAAACAGAGCAGAGCAGTTGAACAACACAGGGAAAAACATATGAAGGGAACTGTATCAGCAGGAAGGCTGCTGACTCACACGGGAGATGCCCTACAAAGGACAGCATAGAAAATACCTGCTATTCAAATCCCACTTCATGCATTTTCCTTTTTAATATCCTCTTCATGTCTTATTCTGACTAGTACTTATATGTAAATATTAATTGGACAGTAGTAGTGTGGTAGCCACAGTGGTCTGAGAATCTAAGTGACAGAAAGTAAGTAAAAAAAGATAATCACTTTTATTAGACCAACTTGTATGGCTGCTGGTGCTTTTGTAAACACAAATATTATTCCAGCTGTTAAACCATAACATAGTAATAGCTGGAAAGGTCAGTGATTTGTTTTCTATTTACAGAAGTGACAGTAAGGTATATACAATCCAAACATTCAAGTAAAAACTCTGGTGCCCAAACTAATGTTGTATATGAGGATATAGTTCCATTTCAACAGTAAATCCAGAAATTACACTTTAATTATCATAGTCTCTTTGTAAAGACTAAATAAAAAATATGATTGATTTTTTTCTTTTGAATCTTTCATAATGGCTAAGGTTAAAGTTACTGTCATTTCAAGATATTCAATACTTAGAAGAGAAATTCATAGGCACTGAAATATATTAAGCAACTTGATTCTTTTCCTAGTTTAAGCCATTTTACTTTAAAGAAGATGCTAAATATAGCATATGAGTGATCTGTACATGAGGTTATCTCTCTATTTTTGTGTGTAAAATGTATATCTCCTAATTGATCCAGTAATCTAAGGAGTATAATCACGAAAGAAAACCCATTATAGTAATAGGATGATATTATCTCTCCAGAATAATTAATCATTTTCTTCCTACATGCACAGTCACAAATACACATTAATACATTTTCAATAATTATTTTTGTGTCATAAAAATTCAGACCAGATAAAGGCAATTTACTCAGTGCTGATCATCCCATATGTTTTAAATACACTAATATAAACCAACAAATATTGTCTCCAATGAATGCAATTGCCTAAAAGCAGTAAAATATGATTTTGTACATCCATTAAGAGGAAAAAAAAAGGACTTACCTTTTGAAAAACTTTTTTTAAAGTGATAGGAAACTATTTTATGAGAAGAAGCACAGATTTTCTATACACATGTAAATGTTTTCAAATACTATTTTTCATAGAAGTCATGAAACACTGAGCTTTAAGTGGTGTTTCAAAAACATCAGGGGAATTCTGTTGCAAGTGATTAGAACTACCTTACAGTGACACACTTGGAAATAATAGATGAATTAAACAAATTACCTTTTTTGCTCTCATTTTAACCAGAACACAATTTAAGCACTTGCAAGAATTTCACAGACATCATTTCAACTTTCAGTATCTTCATCCAACTCATGTCAGTAGCAAACGTGACTTGATTTCAACAACCTTCACCAGTAGCTGGTTCTAAATCAACAAAAAATGTATTGACAGTACTAGAATAATAATCATAACAGAAATATGTTAACCTAAAACTAAATTATAATATTAAAAAAAAATGTAATGAAGCTATCAAAAGCAATTTACCCTTTCCAAAAGAAGTCTTAAACATACAGGAGCATTATACAAAACAAGTTAAAGAAAGGTCATAAACTTACTAATAATCAACATAGGATTTTGGAAAATTTTTCTTGTAAAAGTAAGCTGATGCTTTTCTTGTACAGGATTACAAATTCAATAATAGTAATAGTGATGATATAAGATTAAAGAACATAGCTCATATTTACCAAACAGTCAATTCCAAGCTTGGAAGAAGGAAGATTTAAAAAAAATAAAACAAAAAATAAAAAAAGAGGAAGAAGAAAGAAAAATAATTTAGTAACTATGTAAAGAGGTATATCAATTAGAAATGGGAAAGCTATGCTACCTTTATATGCAACACTGCCAAAATGCAGTTCTGAGTCTGTAAGTCAGCAAGGATACTGATAAACTGGGGAGATCGGCAAAATGTCACAGAAAGTATTCAAGGACTTAAAGAGATGTCATTTTATCAAAGATCCAAGAACTCAACCTATTTTGTAACAAAAAGAAGGCTGACATGCTATATACATCAAGGTGGGAAGAAAACTCAGTGCTACAGGGCTTCTTCAGTCTAAGACTTATGTCCAGACTTTTATCAATGAGGGTAATTAACTACTCAATTTACATTTTAGTAAATTATTTACTCCCATATTTCTTCAACACAAAACTGAAAAGAAACCCCACAAAAGGCAGGAACTCTCAGTGATGCTGCTACAGGCCTAACTGCATTTTCCCAGGCATTCTCCCTAGCCTTAGGATACGTTTAGTGACACACTAGTAAAACCCTGAATTCTTATCTTACCTTTCTTTGCCTTTTAGACCAAACAGAATTAGTTAGCAGACAACTGTGTAGAACTGATATTTTTTCATTAGAGAAAAAAATAAGCCATTCAAAAACAGTTCATACAAACTATGTTGCTAGCAGAGTATGTTAACACAATGGAGGTGCAGAATAATTGCCTCCGAGATAATAAAATCAACCACTGAAATTAAGCAACAATATCAGGGACAAAGTGTTTCTTAAGTCTGGTTTGCAATTATAACCATACTAATTTTTCCATCTCAGACTGGGAAGGGGAGAGAACGACTTTGCAAAATGGGGTTGTGAAAGAACAATCCTGTTGGGTCAGCTGGGGTTCCATTCACAGAGCTTAAAAAGTTCACATCACTTTAAAAATAATTAAAAAATAGTACAGAACATGGTTCAGTACCTCATTCAGAAGACATGAACCCAGTCTGTAACATTCTATGGTGAAAAAAAAAAAAAAAAAGAAGGCATTATTTTAAGCAAGAAACAATTATCAAAATGTGATTGTACCCAAGCAGAGCTCCTCAGCCTGCATGCACACGGCATGCTCAAAAAGGTTGTGGAATCTTCTTCCCTGGAAATGTATGTGTATGCCAAGGCATTCCTTAAAATAACTAGTAGGGGATTGACTTGGACTTCAGAGCGACCCAAAACAACTTAAGGCAAGAACTGCCCCTCCTCAGGTTTGATGTAACTATCACCACATCCAGTTACCAGACATCATTGCAAGAGTAACAAAGATGATAAAGCACAGAGTACTTTCAGAGCAGGAATGGCAAACAGGTCCTCTCGTGCCCATCAGCACAGCCCCACCAGTCCCACTGCACCACGCAGAGGCCCCCCCACCACACACCCATCCTGCGGGTGACGAGGAGCGCGAGACTCACGGAGAAATATGGGAGAAAGACTGACCAGAAACTACAATAGTCACAAACAGCGTAACAACATTTTTTTAAAACCATGTCTGGAAGCTGATCCTTTTGAATTCCACACAGCCACATGTTTACAATTTAGAGCAAATTTAGGAATATGTTTTTCATTTACAGCTTACATGACACATTGATATTAGTGCTGGAGACCATTTGCCAAGAGAAATTACAGGCAAGGTTTCAGCAGTTTGTCTTATGAAAAGCTGGCATTTGTCTATCAAGCTGCCTTTAATTTTGCTTCTGTTTTCAGGACTTTTTGATAAAAGTTTATGATTTGACTCTGTAAGGATTGCAAAACTCTAGTTAAAAGACATTCCTAATAAACATTCCTCACAAGGCATGAGGAATGTCTGTATCATTGTCAGCAGAAGCTGCAAAAACCATGCAGTGGCAAGGTAAAATAATTAACTTCTGGAGTGTCAGGAACCTTCCAGTTCCACTAACCAGAAATCATGTAAATTAAGACTGAAATATACAAAACACCTACCAATATTTTCTAAAGAAGCTTCAGTGGTTTTACCTACCTTTTGATAAACTAAGAGAAGAGGGCATTTATTTTCTACATAGAGAACAGAGTGATCGCAGAGTTTATGAAAACTGACTCATTTTAAACCTTTCAGACTTCTGAACAACACTGATTATCATGACCATAGATTTCTACAGTGTTGGCACTCCTCCAGGACACGGTTGGTCAGACACTCAATAGGAACAGAAGATGTGTGAGCTTTCTACAGGGGCAAGGTTTCTGAGCACATCTTGCCCAGCCTACTACTTCTTTACACATTATTTTCCACTAAGACATGGACCAGAGGAATTAAATTTGTGTTGCAAGAGAAAGCAGGTGGCAATTATGCTCCATCCTAGTGGCAGTATCACCATTAAGGGCAGAGCAGTCCTGAAGTGCTGAATATAAGCTTGAAATCCTTATTTGTGCTTGTCACCCTTCAGAGCACTTCCCCATCAACACGAACTTGAGGATTTCAGGTTATCAATGTGTCCACTCTCATAAAAAAAGCCATGAGTAGGGAGGGCTCTTCTTGTATAGAATGAGGAGCCAGGGCATGCTCCAGTGACCAAATTCTCCAGGGAGCTTTCTGAAGGCCAAGAGTCTCCTCAGAAAGGCACCTGGTGTCCACACCACACCTCAGAAGTGACCACAATTCAGATTCAGGCTCAAGAAAGGCTCTCTGATCATCTCCGTGACGGGAGACACTAGAGCTCTAATATGAAGGATGATGCTACATCTAGGAAGGGCCCTGATCATCTTTCATGCTCATTGTGGCCACCACAAAGTGAAAGTGGGGTGGTCACCCTATAGCAGAGCCTACCTGCACACCAGACAAGCACAGATACTGTAGTTTTTCTGATAAAACACCTTGCAGCATGCTCCTTCCCAATGCAACCCCATGATCACAGCTTGCTTTGGGTCATTACGCCATTAGGTCTTTCCTGCCTCATGTGTAGATGAGCATGCTCTGGCCCAAGTCCCTTCAGAAAGATGCACATGTTCTTCAGGAGCAAAAGGGCCTCAAAGAGGCTTTTGGAAGCATGTCCCATATTTCCTGGTGAGCTCTGCTGTTAAATCACGTAACTGCAACCCAAGATGAGAGTGCAAATGGTCATGTGGCTACATCTAAAAAGAAACACTCTTCACAAAAGAAGAAACAGCCGCTTGCTGAGCCACAGATGCCATCACAGCATTAAAAACTTCAAGGGAAGGGATTAAAAAATAAATAAAACAGATACAATTAATTGCTCTGCAGCCCCTGCACAGCTCAGGGTTGAGGGCCAGAGCTGGAGGCAGCTGAAGGAGGAGGGAAGGCCACGAACAGCAGAACAGCAGCCGCCCACGCAGCCCACCCAACACAGCTCCACCAGGGTGGTACTACAGGCAAACACCCAGCACAGCTCCACCAGGGTGGTACTGCAGGCAAACACCCAACACAGCTCCCCCAGGGTGGTACTGCAGCCAAACACCCAGCACAGCTCCACCAGGGCAGCTCTAAGCGCACAAGGACACCGAGGCTGTGGATTCATAAAAACACACATGCAACTAATGCACCCCTAACCTTCTCCTAAGGGACTGAACCTTTTCCTAAGGGATTGAATCTTTTAAAAAAAACAGCTGATTCCATCTGAACGCTCCTTGGTATTTTTGCCAGTTGAGCAGGCAAAAATAAAGTTAGAAAATAAACACTGTATCTTATAAAAAACTTTGTTGTAGAGACACTGTGCAACTCAGGGGAAAAAAAGGAAGAGAAAGAATGGTGATGTATGTGGAGGAAATGGCAACACTGGAAATAATGAAACTACATTGCAATTATATCCATTTTTTATTAGTTTTTGTTATTATCTTAATTCAAGGTAATGTTTCAGTGTATCTCACATCTGCATTTAACGTGAACATGGCAATCAAGATTGGTTGAGATCCAAAATGAGCAAGAAGAAAGCATGCAGATTTCAATGTTGAATTAAACTGCCACACTATAAAGCCAGCTAGAAGTATTTTTTTTCCTTCCTCTCACTTGCATCCACAACTGGCAGAACATCCCATCCTGGGCTTCAGTCTTCCTCATATACGGAATGTCAGAGTAAGGTGATAAGCTTTTTTTATTTCCCTGCCCACCTCCTGTATCTTCCCAGCTTGTTTCATTGAACAGATCAGCCTTTGGTCACAGCCACTGTTGTGAGAGATGGCAGAGGAAGGGAGTAGGAAAGTTGCTTCAGCTAACACCCAGATTCTATAGTACCATCTCTAGTAGCATCTCTTTTGGTGAAGTGAAGAGATAAAACAGATGATAACAGGTAATGGGAGAAGAGTGACAAGTAGGAGACCACAAATATTTCTGCCAGCCTCAACTGTCAGTGTTCAAAAAGTTACCACGACACGTTGCAAGAAAACCAAGAAAGTTGTGTAGTATCTATGAAAATGGCAGAGTGGACAATTATTTCTGATGGGAAGAGAAACATATGTGTGACTCTTCAGAGAACTAAGTAAGAACAGATACGGAAAATATACAGACACAACAGAATATGAAATACAAATAGGTACATCATAGATGTATAACAGACAAAGGCAAATGCAGTGGAGGAGACAGAGAAACTGGTTGTCAGGTAAAAAGACCGATTTGAAGAAGAGAGAGAAAATAATGCCCACAAAGAAAGCAGCAAACAAAGAAAATTAATTTGCAGACAAACATTAGGGAGCAGGGGAATATTTTGGTTTACAATTTTTTTAAAGCACTCTGTTTGGTACTGTAATTTTATTTTTTATATTTTTTTTCTCCATAAGCTGGGAAACCATATGGAAGAATTCATATTTTCTCCGTGACTGTCCACCACTGACACTGTAACTAGAGATGAAGCTCAGATATACTCATATGTACAAGTCACACACATTAAAAACAGGCGACTGACAAAGGCAGGATGAGTCCCTCCTTTCTGACAACCTATGTATTTAAATTATTTTTCCCCCCTCTCTGTCCCCCACACTTCCTTTAACATTCCTCAAATGTATATTATGCATAAAAGCTCATTTTACCATAGAGACCTCCTTCAGTGTGCTTCTGATATTCGCAAAGATTCAGTTATAAATAGGAAGCTGATATTTTTTCCAGAGGAAAATGAAAATCTTGAACCTTGCTCCTTTCAAGCATTCAACTACTTTTCAATTACAAGGCTACTGTGGCTCAAAAAAAAACCAGTGCTATGCTCTCAGAACCTTCAGAAAATACCTACAGAATATAATATGGAGAGTAAGAATACCAAGAGAAGAAAAGTTTATACAGCTTTCTGAACAGAACATATTTGTTCACAGGAATAATAATTAAGAATACATCTTAAACGTTGCTCTGATACTCTTGGCTCTCTTTTTATTTGATGATCTGCAAATGCTGTTTCAGAAGCAGTATAAATATTGATGTAAATATCATTACAGAAGCCAGATATCTTATTTTCCTTGCAGTCTTCCTTGTTTTCATTTTGTATAACTTGTGATAGAATTTTTTCCACTTCATAAAAAGCATAGCTCCTTAGTAAAAGTTCATATTACGTTGTATTCTGACGTTCTTAAGAACAACACATTTTGACAGTGTTACTCATACAAATACTGGTCTAAGGTCATTAAACACAACAAAAGAATCACATAAAAACAGAATCCAGCTCTAATAAAATTTTAAATGTATGTGCTTGTGTGCATATGGACACATGCATAAACAAAAAAAAACTGACCTACATAGAATTGTTTCCGTTCATAAAATTACCTCCTTAACTTGTCTTTTCATATACCATTGGTAAATGGGTTTACTTTTATTAAGATGACCTGAAATTCATACTGCCAGCTAAATCCTGACCTTTCAAAAACCAACTGTGACCACACTGTTAACCTGCCACCCAAAATAAAAACAGGTTTCTGCAACCTACTCTCAGTAAGGTTTAAAAACTGCTATTTCCAACAAATGCTTCCATGTTGTGGATGCAGTGCTTTTCAGCAGGAAATTTTTCCTCTAGAATTCTTTTTTAATTCTTTTGTTATAAAATCGTACTTCTAAACCAGCCTCTTTCCATCTCTTTCCAGAAGCTCATCTCTGCAGTCTGTAGCCAACAAGGATTCACATATGATTTTTAGCTAATGTCAGTGCACATAAAGAAACGGCCATTGTTTAAAATGTGTTTACAAGTGAAAGAAAATGAAATTTGAATGGCTCCCATTGCAACCTGAACAGTTCATCTTTACAGCAGAAAAACTTAAAGCAATTGAGCACAAACTCTTACATGGAACCATGCAACATGTTCAATTATCAAGCACTGAATTACTTAACAAAGCATTTACATTTACTATATTATTTACCCTCTTTTCACTTCAGAGCAGAAAAGCAAAGCAACTCCTACTTTAAAACAGCTGTGCTAAATGGCTACTTCAAAACCTCATTACTGAAAGCCACATAACAGATTTCACTTTAAATTTACTACTGTTCAATCTCTCCTTGAAGACTGAAGTTCACAGTGTGCTACTGCCTTATAATGCTTCTCTGTTCCCAAAAGACTGTAAACACATCTGAAGAAACTTCATTCACAACTATGTATCTCATTCCTTTTTGAGGATTATCTGTAGTACCTCCAGTACTTTACAATTGGTTATTAAAATGCTAACTGCTAGTTTTCAGCAACTCCATCTTTTAATATGCAAGGAGGCTCTGCGTGACTAGTAACTTGCCATTATGGTAAACTGAAAGATGGCAAATCAAATTATAACTCTAAAATGTTAGTTACACTGCAGTAGCTAGTAAGGAGTAACAATGGAAATATCGAAGCTTATAGTGGTCCTTGAGAAGACAGCAAAAGAACTTCAAACATACCACTACAGATTAGCTCAATACCTAGAAATAGAATTTGTGCTATAATACAGCCTCTAAAACCTCCATTGAAAAATGACATTTCACTGGCAACAAGTCTTGAACAAATGTAAAGTAAGATACAGTCATTACTTACTGGTTTAGCGTCACATCTAGAATGAAAGATGATCCAAAAGCATCAACTTGGAAGCTGGCTCGAGCAATGTGGGTAGACTGCAATATCGAAAAGACTGGAATCAGTACTCAGCCACAACAAAATGTATCAGACAGGTTTGTGAATGCAGAAAGTAAATATATTTACCAAGTAATAACATGCCATTAACCAAATACAATTGCATTGAAATGGACAAAGCCATGTATGATAATGAGTAAAAGATCTGTTTCCTGAATCTGCCAGGCTTACTCAGAAATTTCCAGTAACACCACCTGTGATTGAAAGAGGCTCTGCCTTCCATCTTAACCCATCCACACCATAGGGAACAGCTCTTATCTTCAAAATTTCATCCTGGGCAAAACCTTGAGCAAAGGAAAATGGAAGACTTCCCCACGGCTTATGGGATACTTGTTCCTTAACCTGACTCTGGATACAGAACAGTGGAGAAAAGCTGGGACGTTACTGGCTTGGTCAGACCAGCATACACTCACAAATCTCACCAACATTACCTGACAAACTGCTTAATCAGACAGACTCTCATTTAAGCCCATATAGTGAGGTGATAGCAATGCACTAAAATCTGATTAGATGCATTTTCTGTAAAGCTCTGACTCATTACCCTGTAACCCATCCTCTCCAAGAGGCTCCCAAAACTCTGACCCCCGAGCAGTCCCTCAAACCAAAGAAAAATGGGTGCTAGAGAAACATCTCTTCCCTTCCTTTCTTTTCTTCTTTGACATGTATTTTCCCTCAACTAATTGCTTTCATTCAGTCATACACAGAGCAAACATAGGCATACTTTGTAACTCATGATCTGCCAGAAATAGAACATTTAGGCTGGTGGTAGTGGAAGAAAATACGCAGCTATCCAGTGAAAAGAGGGTTTTCTAGACCTGAAAACTCTCAAGAAACCAAACAGCCATGTTATTTAGCTAATTAATGAGAAAAGCTACTTCAGACATTTTGGAGCAGTTTCAACTTTGTTCTTATTTTCTTTCCATTGAAATCTGCACATTAAGATTTGAAACATGTAGACAGAGGAATCTAAGAAGAAACACTGAAGAACCACTTACAACTCTAAACTACACTTCTCTAAATAAATACAATACAGGACAGTACAACTGTAACAAATGATTTATTGGAAACTCTGGGAAACACAGGACAGCGTGGGATAATGTGAATCATCCAATTCACTCTCTCTGAAACTACTGGCAGGCTTTCAATAGGCATTAAATCCAGAAGAGTGGAGAATACCAGTTCCCCTGGAAAGGAACAGCAATAAAGAAATGGGAAGTTGAGGGAATCATGACTTCTTTGTTTATTACATTTTTGAGTTGTTCTACAACACAATGGGAATTTTATGTCTACATTTATAAGCATGAACATTAATTAAAACAACAACAATAAAACAACAACTATAAATACATATTTACAAACATTTGATTCCTTAAAAAAAAAAAAAGTCAAGACAGCTTCTCTTATTAGAGGATGCTCAGGCTGAGTTTATAAAAATGCCTAGCTGTGCCATCACAGTGAATGTGCATGCTAAATTGCATGATGAGAAATTCCAGATATATAAATTACCATTTAGCAGGATGGAGTGTTGCCTGGAAAGCTTCTTAGAAGGCCTCTCAATAGATTCAATTCATTGAGTCAGATATCCTTTCAGCTATCCCCATTATACCCAACCTGCTTTGTAACACAGGCCACAGACCAGTAGTTCTTGTAATTTCTGGATGAAAATCCACAGCATACACAGCCACCTACACGTAGGGCAACCATGTAGCTGTTTCTGGCCTGCAGCATATCCGCAAATACAGGAAAAATAACCATCAACAAATAATCATGTTAGCATTTGCATTTCCTTTCCAACTTTCAGGCCGCAGAGTTTACTTTGAATGATTGTTAAATAGTATCTTCTCTTGCTAGTTGCGAATTTTTAGGCTGCTGCTCACAAAGAGGATGTGGGAAGCCAAAAACTGAGTATGGTAATAGGGGCCAACACTAGCTTTGTCGTAACAAATTTTCATTTACCGATCTGCACTGCAACCACCACCTTCTGATCAAAGGGGTAAAACGGCAGCCCAGCTGTTTGCTTTTCATCATTATATTATTAAATGAAAAGTACTTCCTAGAATACTTTATTATTTCTGTTTTGTTAACAACACAGCTACATATGCCACGGTCTAGCTCTGTGTACACAGTATAACCAAGTCTTCTATACGACCACATGCTGGTACCAAAAGAGAATTCATTAGTAAGAAGAACAGAAACAGCCTAACTTAAATTTCAAAATGTACATATACTGAACACAGCCTTTATCTTTAAGTGTCTTCACCTCATTTGCTGTAAGTGCAAAAATGGCGAGGGTTTTTTGGTTTGGTTTTGCTTTTAATTGCTAGGTATATCGCATCATATTGATTTGGTCTGGGAAATTTCCTCCCTTGAACATGTCTCTAAGATAAACAATTACAAGGCTAATGTATTTCTGAGGTGACACCGGATTACAGTTATTCCCTGACAGAAGCTGTTAACATGGATTTAAGGGAGAAAATGCCTACTAATAAATTAAGATGAAAAACATTACACAGATGTAACCATCCCCAAGACCAGTGGTGCAAACCCAGGAAGCTCACCTTTAAGTTAAAGCTCAAGTGCAATCAAGCATATCTCAAATGAATCTCAAATCTACTCAGATATCAAGATGCATGTTTTGGATAGCCAGACAGACTGAGTCCTTTCCAGAAACTACAGCCCTTCCTTCAACCCTGATATGTGGTTGTAAAACACCACAACACTACATACTGTGGGCTGCTGTCAAAAACAGACAGTTCTTCTCCATCCATGTGTTTCCCTCTGCTCTCTCTCATTTGCTCACGTGACTACCCAGAAAGTCAGATCAGCATCAGAATATTAACCATTACGTGTGGATACGTTTTCTACCAGACAAACAAGCTCATCCAAATAAACTATACAATCACACCATGAGTAGATATGATGGAAAGACGCTGGAGGGGACATGCAAGAGAGAACAAAGAGAAGACAGATTCCCCTTACAATGACTGCCAACAGATCTCATTCAGAGTAACAAAAAACTGCACCTTAAGAGTGAAAGCCAGTACATTTTTAGGATAACAATTATTCTGAAAACCTGGTTAAGAATCACAAAACAAAGAAAAGGATTTTTAGAAGTCTTGACTTTGCATTTTTTAAGAACATCTACCTGCCTGCTCAGTTAATAGGTAAAATGGCCAGCTGCAAAGGAAGCTTGCAGTCCTACACATGCCAATAAAAGCACCCAAAGAAACGAAAGAAGTATTTTTATTCTATCTATACCACCTGACTGAAGCAGAAGTAACAAGACACCTGAAAAGGCTCCTCTAACCCACCAAAGCAAGACAAACAATTATGCTATTCAGTTCTCAAACCAAAGAAGTTTCTCATAAAATTCAAGGCTTTTCAACAACTCTAGGCATGACACTCGATGGCTGACAATTGAGTCATAAAAGGGGAGTTCTTGGTGACCAGGAGAGATGCACTCAATGAGGAACATGAACAAGAGCCAGAAAAGGAGAATATACCAACTTAATGGAAGAGTACAGCGCTGTGACTCCAACACAATCAAAAAGTTCTGAAAATTTAATGTCATTCCAACCGAAGCAGGAAAATATCAATAACAACTCTGAAATTGGCTGCAGTACTTTCAGACACAATTTCTAGTGGCACTTAATGAGTACTACCTTGCAAGCTCCCCACAGAAAATACTAAGCATCCCACGCATCTAATGAAACTATGCGAGAGCTAACTTTTGTCAAAGATTGCGAAGTTTAAGCATCTCAGCGAATGTCTGAAGGGAATAAAAAATAAATGGGGTGGAAAGGATTATTTCGAATCACTGAGCACAAAGACATTTTACCTAAAAACAAATATTAAAAGCTTGAATCCTAGAAAAACAAGTGGTATGCAACCCTTGCTGCCAAACCAAGAGAGATGCGATACCAATTATTTTAAATCACCCGCTTCGTGCCTCAGGCACCACTGCAGTAACAGAGGAGACGGGCAATCAGTTCCAAGTATGACTACTTATTATTACAAAGAAATGCAACAAAAAATTATGATTTCTGATATAGAGCCTTCAGTACCCCTGCTGGGGATCAGCTTTCTCCAGA
This sequence comes from Apus apus, assembly GCF_020740795.1. NCBI lineage: Eukaryota > Metazoa > Chordata > Aves > Apodiformes > Apodidae > Apus > Apus apus. Next base: position 22,410,606 of record NC_067283.1, on the reverse strand, counting down.
AACTGGCCCTGAAGAACAAGCATCTGCCAAGGGAACACACCTACCTAGGCTACAACCAATGCCTATCAATGCAGATCAATGCTGAGCCCCATTGCACTGTATTGTAGATCACCTTAAATGTTTGGAAGATTTTAATTTGAAATAGGTCAAATATTTTAATCACCAGTAAAACATTTACAAGCTATGCACATTCTTTAATAATCAAACTAACAAGAAATTTGACAATTAAGATTTTTGAAATTTTCCCCACATTGTGTATAATTAGATGCTGAAAGCAGCACAGTAAGATGCTGGCTGGTATTTTTCTTCATTAAAATAAGGGAAAAAAAGAATAAAAAATACATTGTGGTATAATATGCAATTCATCACAATACAAGTTTCTTACTTCTGAAGTATTATTCATAAAGCACTTAGATGCTTTTTAATAAGTTTTGCTGGAAGATATAACAATTTCTACCAGAAGAGAAGAATGTCTTTAAAAAAAAAAAAAAATGACAAAAAACTATTTATATGCTTGTCCTTTGATGTGGAGAGTTTTAAATTTACTACTACATATAGCACTGTGGTTTCTAATTAAAAGATTCTGATCAAATGTGAGAATCAAGACAGAAAATACAGAGTGTTACAGGAAGAGACCTTAAAAGCTATGCTTCACAACTCTTAAGAACAAGGTTTGATATGAGGTTTTATAGCAAACATTCTGGGAGTCAGTTACATTTACAAAATAATAGATTCCTTAGATACAAATTTAATTTCCCCCCTATATTTAATAGCAGAACAGAAACCTCAGCTTGTAAACAATCCTTTAAGTGTGTAAGAAATTACTGTTTTCTTAAGTTCAGTAATGACACAAATAAATCCATGGAAAATCAAAATAAATGCATTAATGAAAAACACACTAAGCATTTTACCTAAAAAGAACTTTAATTGTGGTTTTGAAAACAATCAGGACACTTAAATTCATGCTACAGTAGAGGAATACAGTGCAAATTAGCACACGTACACATTATAAAAGGACAATTTTCAGCCTCAGTTGCATTGCAATAAATTCAGAGTTATGCAGCATATTGTTGCTGTAAGTAAAGTAAGAAATTTGTTCAGAAACTTAATTTTTTGCTTGTACTGGGAAGAGGGAAAAAAAAAAAGCCAACAACTTTGCTCAGAGACAAAATCCAGAAATAAGCCTGGGTCTAATAACACAAATATCTCCAAGCCAAATAATCTTTTTATAAAAATATGCAATAAAATATAAATGCAACATTATTTCCTCAGGTCTTCTCTATTGCCATTTGCAAATATCTAATTTTAATCAAAATTTCAGTGTCACTGAACTGGATACACATATCGCAGCACATTACAGAATTGAAAAATCTCTTTTTTACTTTCCCTAGCATTCTCTAAATATTTAGTCACTCATTTACGACACCAATCACCATTATTTGTCATTCTTCATATAATCTCTCTCTTTTTATTCACTGAATAAATCTAAGTATCTACAGGGCTTTTTTTTTTTGGGGGGTGGGTTATTGAATGAAAAAACTGCAGAATAGAATCATTATTTAATGAAAAAGCTGATACAGCTGCCTCTTTTTTTTCTTTATTAGTTTGTTTACTCTAAATAAGTAATTTATTTCAAGGAAAAGCTAGAAATAAGAAAAGATTTTAAGAGGCCTGTGTTCATTTTTCTAGCCTGGATGACATATCTGTTCTTCATGCCAAATAAGGGTGGGGCAGAAGGAGAGTTAAACACCATCAGCCAGAGCATGGTACCGTTCCCAGTTCACTTCAGTGGGGTTTTACCAGAACTTGACAATGCTGTAAACATAACCTAAAATAGCTTTTCTCTGCATAAACATCATAGTACCAATGAAATCAGGGTCAGAAGCAAGGACTACTTGTACCTCTAAAATGCCAGTAATTATTATTTTCAATAAATTATCTTTTATTATTTATCTGTGGGCTTGAAATCTGAGGCTGTTTGAGTTTACTAAATATGGTAAAGACATCCCCAGAACTATGGTTGAGGGGAACAGCACCAAGAAAAAGCAGTCCTGAGCAGAAACCAATGCAGTGTATTACACAGACGTCACTACTGCAGATCCAATGCCTGGACAGCAGCAGGGATCCTCCTGAAGTCTTGCAGAAGTGTGATGCTGAGCTCACACATCCGGTCCTAGACCTTTGCCTGGCACTTCAACACCATGAGCATCTTTGAACAGTTACAACAAACTGACTAAGAAAAAATAATAATTATTTTCTCCTGAAAACCTCTTCTTGCTCTCCTTCATCTCTTCTGTTTCATCTTTCTTGAGAATTCACCCAAGGTTAAATGATGGAGCAATGAAGGCAGGAAAACTATCAGGCTATCACTGGTAGTAAATTTAGCACGATCTATCATTTGATCTCACAGACCTAAAGGGACAAATTCAACTAACTGAATGGGCAAGATGCTGCTTCCCATGAGGCAATCCAATACTTGTTTCCAACACCAGAAAAACCCCGTGGTAACAGACCTTATGCTCTCTGTGCTTCTATGCATAGAGGACATTAATTTGACTTCAAGAAAATTTTAGTTACAACTTTAGATCTCCTATGAGACTAATTACTCTAACTTCTGTTGTAAAAATCTTCATACCTCAGTGAAAGGAAGAACAGCAAGAGTTTTTGAGAAAACATAACCTTTTTTTTCTTTCCTTTTTCTGAAAGGAAAGCCACAAAGATTCACGTATAAAAGGTTACATCTAACTAACATCCTAGAGGTCTCAAATACATCACTATTGAAACAAAAAGAGAAAAATTGGTAACTGCTCAAAGTCATGCTTTTAAACACATTTGACAAGGTTCTTCATTTAAGACTAATGGCTAGGAAAAGTATGATAAAATAGGTTGTTATAAGGGTGATTAATAAAGTACTGGATTACAAATAGGAAACAAAGGAAAGTCATGAATGAACGCTTGTAATGTTCAGAAAGTTTTCCTGCCATAATTCATGCAAAAACTTTTATGCCTGTTTAAGATCACACTCCTAAAACCAAGACAGGGAGCAGAGCAGGGACTCACCCTGTGACACAGGGACACCACAGTTTCCATTGTCCCCCACAGCAACTGTAGGTTTCAGAGGGTCAGGAACAACACGAAGAGCAACACCAGATACAACAGCAGCAAAGCAACATGTTCCATCTGTATCTCACTCAATAGTACAGAGCTTGACTGTGCAACTACACCCTGAGCTTACTTCCTCGTGAAGAAGCATGAGTTCCAAGGAAAGGACTGAAACAAGGAAAAGCTCTCTCCAATGAAATACCCCCTCAACCGAGGCACCGCGCATCTGCCAGGGCAGAACCGCAAAACAAGGGCAGCCACCTGCGCTGCAGGCAGCACCTGAGGATGAAACCATCCAGATCACTGTATCATTCAACTACAGAAAGGACTATTGTGTCAAGGACACCATTTAGGCAAGAGGGAAAACTCGATGGATCTCACAGTCAAGAGGAGTGAAGGCATATCCCTCACCAGAGCAGATGGTGCTTGAGGTCATTTTTAGCTGCTTGTTTTCCAAGCTCTGAAAGGAACCAATAACATTTAGAGAAAGGACTCCTTTTCTCTTGTAGGCTTAGAAACAACAGTTCCACTACCAGAGCAGTCTGCAAAAATCCTCCATTAACACCACTTTTACATTACAAATAAAGCATTCAAAAGTAATAAAAATAGTGCACACCACCTTTCTTTGTAAATACAAAAGTATTGGTGACCAAAACATTTTTCAGCAACACAATGATACATTCCCAACACCTTCAACTGGTCTTCTGCTCAGTTTGTAATCAGAAGAAAGCTTACCAAAAGATTAGCTCTTCCCGCTGAAACTAACAAGCACTCCCTGATGCCTGGAGCCTACCAACAGGCCTAACTTTTCCCATAAACAGTTCTCAGGCAGCAGCAGAAAGTTTACTAACATTTTGTCAGCACCATACATTGCTCAATCAACTCCACAGATGATACTTTTTAAATGTGACTCAACCTCTACATCCAAGTATCAAGTTTAAAGTTGAAAAGTGAGAGAAAAGCGAAGTTCAAAACTCCTTTTCCTCTTGATACAGGCCAGGAGATCAAAATTAATCAACATTTTCACTGTTTTCTGAATGTTTTCTGAATATGTTTTCTGAAACAGCTGATGGATTTTTTTTTTCATTTCAACATTATTTCAGGAGCTGAAATACTCCCAGGAGACATTTCTGGAACAGACCGTGTTCCTACATACTGCTGTTCTTCTGGGCAATTCTTGAGCTTGCAAGTCAGGACTCTAGCCTCCACATTCACATATATCACACTTTCAGAATCTAGGCACCATTAAAATGCATTTATCCACACAATTTCTTTCTAAACCTTGTGTTAATATTACATGCTGGATTATGCTTTTTCCAAAGCATTGTAAGTTGCTACAGTTTTCTGGTCTGTTAACACTCATTTAATTAAAAAAAAAAATATGTATTAAAAAGAGCTAGTCAAATTACCAGAGGAATCACCAAATTTCACTGTTTGATGGCAAGTGCCAAGCAGGAATACCATGCTTCTTAGCTTTATCTGAATAAAATTTTCAAGTTGGACTCCTATTGACTCAGCACTTAAACAGCTTTACATCATTTGCACTTTCTTTGATTTCTACAAAATCCTGTATTTAATTTCAAGTTATGTTGGCTTTACACTTGAACTTACCCAGCCAGCCACCTCCCATCATGGAAGTGCACACCACAGCTTGGCAGAACCCAACCCATCCATGTGCTCAACACTCCCATGCAGTTCCTTCAGCCACTTTTGCTGCTCAGCGCTCACACAATAAAGCTTCTGGGAAAAAAACATGAGCCTTCCCTCCCACAGTCATCCCACTAAAGTATTAAAAAGCTTGCACAGATGTAATCTTCCTAATGGAAGGCTCTTCTCTGCACTGAACATGCCTCCATTTGAGGACAGAGATGTGGTTCCATGCTTGGCTGTGGCTCAGCACAGCTGCTGATGCACAGTTCATCCCACAGCCATGACTTCTCCTTCTCAGATTAATGCAAATACTGCAACGGCTCCAGAGGAGTACTACCAGGAAGCATCTGCCGCTCTAAAGAGCAAAACTTCATCTGACAGGCCTTAGTGATCCCTTACGCACTTTAAAAGACATGTCCTCAGCACAGCATATCCATACGCTACCCAGGAGGCCACTGGCAAGCCAAAGGGAAGAGGATGAATAGAAGGGCTCAGAAGGCTTTCTTGTCTTGTCTGAAAGTCTTCTACAGATAATTGTAACAAATGTTATGTAGAATAAAATAAATAAGTCAAAATGAGAGAGAAGAGAGCCAGGATGGGAGTCACAGTGATTTCTGAAGATGTTAAATATAGCAGTTATGGTTAAGATGCAAGGCACCAACAATTACACTGTTTCTAGAAAAAACAATGCTGAAAAGAATATTATTTAGGGGCCAAAAAACTGAGCTATATCAGTAGATGAATAAGAAAAAGATATTGCACAGGAAGACACCACAGTCCTGTGTCCAAGAGCAGTAGGCTTGATCCCCTGACAGTACTGGACTTCACATCCACAGTTACCCAGACTCAGAGAGCAGACATGGACCTGGGCTAGTAGCCAGATCATCTAAAAACAACCCAGTGAGCCTCTTCCCTTGAAGCAGAAGGGCAGTCTACCAGAGAGGAGAAGCAGCTTTGGCTCAAACCCATGGAAGCCAAAGACAAAGATCTGCATCCTCTCAAAGGAGAGCAACCTGGCGAGCACTGGCCACGGTAAAACGGAAGAATCACAAACCTCAGCAGAGCTGATTTGAGAAGAGAAAGGCACTGAGACAGCACTAGCCAAATGGACCCACCATTTAGACAGTCAAACCTTATTAGGCTTTTGGAGGTTTTACACAGTTTGATTGACCTTTAAGCAGTGTTTGACAGGATAACTGCACTAATGTTTTAACAAGCAGAGCCCTATGAACAGTTGTTAGCTTTGAAAGTTACTTAAACACTGATATGATTATTGAGAAGACAACAAAAGGGACCTGGAGTACCAGAAGTATAATATAATACCAGATCTACCTTGACGGTGTAATACATACAACCATAATGCTCTTGTGACAAACATTTTAGAGTGAATCTTAACTCAATATGTAGTTTCTCCACAACTGTGGTAAATCTGAGAAAACTTTATCAAGACACTATTTTGAATACAACATGCTTCTGCATCATGTGCTATAGCAGATCATTAGCCACAACAGAGGTCCCAAAACAAGCATCCTCAGTGAAACAGTGGCAGAAAAAATGTTCAGTTTGATCCTGCTCACAGCAGCATCAACATAGATCAGGAATGAATACAGATATATGGATTACCATAGCCAGAAAGGACTTCTCAATCAGACCTTGCAGTTACTACACTGATCACAGCAACAAGCATATGTTGGGATAAACACTTTCTATAAGGATTGTTACCTCTGAGCCTTTAAGATCCTTCATGGCTGTATATAACAAGCCTGTGTTATGACATGAAGCTATAGCTTTTGAAACATCTCTTTTCAGCTGTGCTATGGCACAAGCAAAAGAAGATACCACAAAATAGAGACTTCCCATGCAGCCCTTTTACTCAGACTAAGATTTTTGAAGACACCCATGTCTTCTAATCACCTCTCAAAATCTGGATCCTGATGCATTATTTCTGCAATATAAACTCTGACGCAGCAGCTACCAGAGGTTTTTTGCCAGAGTATTTTTGTGCCATTTTCATTTACTGTCATAATAAGTTATCAAGTAGGGAAAGACCTTCCCTGAAATGAGCTTGCAAAGCAGGAAAAACTAGAAGTTTGAAATATTCTTTGCCTATAAAATACCAAAACACGCTTGGGACATATGAGTATTTTATAAAAAGAGGCATCTGAAAGCCGTTCCTCCATCAGAAATCAAAGGGCACTCTCAATGTCCTTGTAGCATGCTGCAATCTATAACAAAGTCTGGCCTTCAGCACTTTTTTTCTTCTTCAGAAAGGCCGGACCTGCACTGCATCAAGAGTATTGTTATTTTAACTGTCATTCACATATTCATAAAATATTGCTAGGTTTGTGAAGTACCTTCTCCTTAGTGCAGAACTGCATACAGTAAAGTATCACACACATTTTGCCTAATGCCTAAGAAAAGAGAGAGAAGAGGCAACTAGGCAGAAAGAAAACCAAATCTGGCAGCAAGCCAAATGCATGTTCTTTCTCACTCCAGCCTCAGTCCCAACTTAGCCTTCTCCCTCTTGGCTTTTGTGATAGGATGATTGAAAATTGTGTCCAAGTTTCTCCAAGAGCCAGCAGTTATTTAATTAAGTGGGCAGAAAATATTTTTTTTAATTGAATACTTCTCATGACACTCTCTCATTGCTTAAGCTACCCAACATGGGAACTTAATAATACCAACAGAAATTGACAGCATCAGAACTGAAAGCAAGAATGTTCTAAACAAAGCAGCTCCTGCAAAGAACAGGGATATCCTATTCGAAGACTGGAGTGAGAGGCGAAGAAGTCAGAGTCCAATAGCAAAGACAAGGAAAAACCTGAATAACTAATGAAGGTTTCAACTCCAAGTGGAAGCAGAGCTATGCTAGCTTAGTATGACAGACCAGAGCTTCCCTGCAACTGATGATTAGCGATAAGAAGTTACTTAAGAAATCTGAAAGCCATGCTTCCAAATTGGTGTATGGAATTGTATAATTTGGTCACAAAGAATTCAGTGTTGTCCCTTGGATTGTGTGTGCAGACCTATTAGCATGACCACAAAGTACTGACATCAAGATTTGGGGCCCTTTTCTGCTGGCATTGACTGGCCGTCTCCAGATGAGACCAAGGTCGCTAGTAGATTATACTCAGGGTTGAAGGAAGCTATCTATTGGGTGAAGGCATGTAGAGGTCTGGTACACTAATCTCCAGCTAGAAAATTAATCTCATCTCCACAACCAGAATATTTGATCTATTGAAAATTATTAAGAAAAAAGTCCTCCAATCAGGTTCAAGTTTGTAAAGGTATACTTTGTAGTTTGTTTTCCTCTCCTTCACTGGTGGAAGAACAAATACAGGTGGTGGGGAGGAATGCTTACAGATTGCCACATCCTAATTAAGAACACGCCTGCCCAGTACTGACTACAGGAAAGTTTCTTGAACTTGGGATTTCCCATATGCTTCTTACAACACCAAAATACAGCTCAAGGTATGAACCTAAAAGGTTCCTTATAAATTATCACAGTAGAAACTTTCTTTTCTTTAAACACAAAAATCTTAGCTTAGCCTTCACTGAATGGCCCTGCCATAGAGGACTTCCATCTTCTAATGGCCTTATTTATCCAACAGTAAATTACGTGTCCATTGCTAAGATCCTGGATTGCATTACTGATAATATTAGTATTAGCATATTCTCAGATATATCTTATCTTGACTACTCTTTAGACTAAGTGCTGTGCAGCTGCTAACAGGACCCCTTTGGGGAACAGAGAAATTGAAATACAGGAATATCACAGATACTGGCAGTGACTCTATTTTGCAGCAGAATTAAAAGCAGAAACACAAAGTCATGTGAATTCTCCAATGTCCACTATATACTCTACATTACAGCATTAATGACACGATTATAGAATAGCCTGCAACATTTGCTTTGTGCTGTGCTCTGAAGTCCAGCAATCTTGGACAACTACAACTGTGAGCACATTTTGCTTCTTAAGCAATTACATTCTGGGTTTCTAGGATTAGTACAGAGACTATTTCTTTTACTGTTTAAGAGTAAAGTGCACATGTAGAGAAGTCACTCCATAGTTATGGCAATGACGCAAAAAAACCTCAACAAACAAACAAAACAAAGGACATTTATAGAGAAAAACCTCAACAAATGCTGAAAAACCCACACATTTTTTAGAAACCTGCCAACCATCATTTTCCCCTTCAAGTTCCCTTCTTTCACTTCCTTTTCTTGCATTACGCTCCTCTGGCTCAACTCCATTCCAAGCCTGTTCTGAAACTCCTGATCTGCAAAACCCATGCTTTGCTTTTGCTTTCCCCTAAACAACCATCTTCATTTCCCTTTGTGCAATAAAAAAAAAAAAAAAGTATGACTTCTGCCCTTTCTGCAGCTAAAGCTTTCATCCAGGAATTAAAGGAATCCAATCCGATTTAATGTGACTTCCTTCTCTCCAGCTTCTCTCTCTCTCTCTCTCCTTTTATCTTTATCCAATTCAAAACACAATTACAGAGTTTTACATCTATTCAACAGCTGCAGCCTTGTTTCCTAGTCCCCAGACTGCACCATCCCATTCAGGTATCTTTGCTCTTCTAGATAGAGCTGCTTGTCCTTCAGCCATCAGAGATTCTTCTTGAATGCTTCAGCTTCCTCCAAGGAGCATCCTCCCTAAACTAATCCACAAGTCCATTAGCTTAGATTTGAAATCTCTATTCAAGACCAGTTTTCTAACTCTGATACACAGCTGTCCCAAAGACCCCCTAGCAATGGATAGAATGGGACATGGAGACAGCCAAGGCATATTTAATCATAAAACTAACTAATATATATGAAAATTTTACTGATGGAGAGTGGACCTCTGTTCCCCTACCATTTGCATGCCTCAGAGCTTGGACTGTTCACTCTCAGGCATGGGTGTCTCTTCATGCATGAAGACCCAGGACCCAGCACTTTGCATCTTTACACTTCATGTGACTTTTCTCAGCCACCCAAAAGCAACCATACAAGTTAACTCAGCAAGTCCTTACCTCCAATAAGCATTCTAGCAGAGATGAGAGTGTTGGGTTTTTATGGGATGCTAGAACTTAAGAGTCAGGATATTAAATTACTCAACTGCAACTGTTAACACTATTACTGCAAAAATACCTTCCTAAATGCAGCTTCTATAAAACTTCAGTTAAGCAAAGACAGTCACGTTGCCAGTCCATCATTGCCAACCTGACTCAGATCTCCAGGCAAGGGATGCAGTATCCTGCAATTAGGATGTAACCATGCCCTGTAAGAGAAACACTGAAAATGGGTACTGCTCCACTTCGTTTGCTCTGCTTTTGCTCCCTAATTTTCTTCCTCCAAATCCCTGCCAGCTACAGCATCCTTCAGTGGGCTATCAACCACCAGAAACCATGGGAGAGGCTGTGGGTACTTTAAGAAGCAGAGGGAAATTTTGTGATGAAGGGGAAAGGTTGTAGCTGCAGACAGAGCTTTACACATGTAAACTCAGTTTAGGGTGGAAACTGTTGTGCAATGAATGCATTTAACCCTTTTTAACCCCCTAGCGTTACTTGTTTCTGCTTGGAGTAACAACACTAACAACTTAATTAACAGAGGATCACTTGGAAATTTTTAATGAGCGTAAAATTTGGTGAATCAAAGTTGAGACATTCAGAGAAAAAAAAAAACACAACTTTAATTAACAGTTTGCTCTGTAAAGCCAGTATTTGAATCCTAACACTAGATCAAAACACAAACATTGCTACTTTTTAAGCAGACGTGTCATAAAGTGTTGGAGCTTATGAGTGTCCAATGGTCTTCAAAGAATCCTGAAATGCTGAGAGCATTTTTTTTTCTTTTTTAAGCAAAGCCCTCATTTTAGAATTTTTTAATCCTGCTTTAGTGTACTGTCAATTTGCCTTTGCATCTGAAAAATCTTTATGTAGAAGTTACAGTCAGGGACAAATAAATATGCTATGGAGACACTATTTATTATTTAATTACACAAAAATATTGCAAGCTGTCAGTGCTTATACTTTATGGACGAAGAAGAATAATAAATTGGAGACAATTTTTTCAGCTACCTTGTTTCTTAAATGCACAGTAGTCAATTGGGAAAGGAGGAAAGAGAGGCCTGCAACTCATTCTGGATATCAGCAGTTACCTCAAATGCAGTTTTTATGTTCTCTGTCAGCACAGACTCGGTGTTTTCCCTTCAGATGTAACAGCCATTCACCATCTCAGGATATGACGCTTAGCAATCAAAATTGAAATCACTGTGTTCGACTATAAATTAGAGTAGCTATTTGTTAAAATCTATAGGGATCAGTCTTCACGTGACTGAAATCTGAAAACATACCCCACTTTGGGTAGTAACGTGTACGTTAAATTGCTGTGCTAAGTTCATGTTATATTCCGAGCAATTCCCTTCCGATTTCCAATTGCTATTTTTAAAAACACCCCCGACCCCACAGGACACACACACACACCCTGCCCACGCTTGAGCCAGAAACTGGAACGAAGCTGCAGCGTTTCGACCAACTCCAGCTGTCGCAAAGGCTCCGCAACTTTCATTTTGTGGCTCTGCCTGCCCGGAGCCCCCGCGGGCGCCCGGGGGAGGGAATTTCCAGGCACCGGGACCATTTTAACTCGTCTGAGCGCTGCTGCAGTAGGACCGCTCCTCACGCTCCTCCGGGAGAAGAAGACGCGCGTCTCGCGGAGCAGCGCTGGCCAACACGCGTTCTCCTGCCAGCAGCAGGAACGCACCTGGGGGGGCTGGACACGGCACCGCCGCCTCTGCCGGGTTTGGGGAGGGGGCCCCTCGACCCCCCGTGCCCGCCGGGGCTGCCAGGCCGCGGCGGCAGGTGCCGGGGGCTGCCCGCAACCGCCCGCCCCCCCCCACCCCGGCCCCCGCCGCCTACCTGTGTCCGCTCCGCGCCGCTCCGCACCCGCGTGCTCAGCGCCGGCCACCGCGCCCCGCCGCTGCCGGAGACCAGCCGCACGGGCCTGATGCTCTCTCGCTCCGCGAAGCGGCTCTCGCCCCGCCGCCCCGCTGCCGGCCCGGCGCCTGCTGGGCAGGGGAGAGGCACCCGTCACCCGGCTGTGCCCCGGCCCGCAGGCTGCAGCGGCCGCTCCGTTTCCACGGGGCCCCGCAGCGGCCCTGGGCGCAGCATCCCCCCCCTTCCCACCGCCGCCCCCGCCCCGAGCTCACCTGGGGCAGCGGGCAGGGCGCAGAGCGCCAGGCAGAGGAGGCAGGCGGCAGCCCGCATGACGCTGCCCGCCGCCCCGCTCGCCGCCGTCTGCTGCCCCGGCTTCCGCCGGCGGCTCCGCGCCTGCACGGGGGGGCTGCGGGGCCGCGGCTGCCGCGGGGCCGGGGATGCCGAGCTCCGCCCCGCCGAGCCCCCTGCGAGGGAAGGAGATGGCGAGAGCTGGCGAGGCTCCCCGCAGAGCCCGCTTGGAAGAGGGAAGTGCTGGGAAATGTAGTCGTTTGCCAGGGCTTGAAGGACGGGTGCGAGCGCGGAGGGAAGCCCCGGAGGCAGGGCAGTGCCGCAGTGCCCGCAGCCGCCCCCGCCGCGGGGGGCAGCCCCGCTGCCGCACCGCACCGCCCCGCGCGAAGGGAAGCCCCGCTGCCCTGCCAGCCCGTCCCGCCGGGTGAAGGCGGGGGGCCTCTGAGGGGGCGTCCGGAGCGTTTTCCCTCCCGAACTGCTTGTACTGCCCCCCGCCCCTCCTCCGATGGGCTTCTGCCGCCGCCCCCTCTCCTCCCTTCTGTGTGCCTTTTCAGAGCAAACCTCCATTTCCTTCTCTATGACCTTTCTTCCTCCTGTCTTGAATTTCCACTCCTGCCCTGCTTTTCTCCACTGGGCAATAACACTGGAAGAGAGTTGAAGAGAATTATAACGCAGAATCATTCATTTCAAGTTACAACACTCTGTCCTGGACTAAGGAAGAGGCAAAAGCGAGGCCAAAGCAAGAGGCAGATGCGTCAGGGAGCCCCCACGATGCCGTCCCCCGAAACCCGAGGATTATGCTCCCTCAGCAGCGGAATGGCTGCACCCGCAGCCCAATTCTACACTCCCCCCTACCGGGAAGCCGAGGGCAGCAGTACTGCCTGTCAGCGCTGTGCATCTCACCTTCCTTAACTACCCTTCTTTATGAGAATGGGACAATAGTGACAATCATCGAAGGGCACCCTTTCCCCCATCGCTGCCCGAAGTGGCAGTAGGAAGGACTGCCATGGCACAGAGCTGAGGTGAGTCGAGGGAGGAGGAGGAATGTCAGAGCAGCACAGTACCAGGCAAGAGCTCGGGGCTCAGCCAAGCAAGGGCGTATGAGGTCAAGTAAGGTTTTGCACCAGTTGTAAGCACATCACAAAGAGGTGGCATCACAGTAAATGGCACGGGGAGCTGCTGCTCGTTGTAGTCTAGAAGATGCACATACACTCAGAATCTTTGTTCTTACAATCTAACCGTTATTCAGATGAACATTAATTGCGTTGCTTGCCATTAATTGCGTTGCTTGCTCTGGCACCGGCCAGGACACCTGACACCTGCGTTCCCGCTCCTGGGAGCGCCCAGCCCGCCGCGCTGCCTGCGCGGGCCCCCGCGGGAGGGAGCGCAGCGCTCGGGCCCCGCAGCCGCTGCCTCAGCCCCCGGGACACCGCCCCGCAAGGGCTCCGGCCTTGCTTAAATGAATCGATTAGAGGACAGATGAAGGAAATTCAGGTTCTCTCAGTTGGTTGCTACGTTATAAAAACACAAAGTGACGGTTCAACAAGCTGAAGATGGGAGCATTCAAGGGCGTTTTAAGGGCTCAAAGTTGCACCTGGAAATGTGTATCAGCCTGGAGGAGAAAGCAGCTAGGAAGTTCTGCATCGTCCAGCTGGCACTGCAGTCATGCACTAGAGGCAAGACAGAATATCACCTCCAAGCATCCATTAAATCCTCAAGCAGTTGCTCAAACAGCACACAATTAGCTGATGAAACTCTGCTTCAAGATATCTTAAGGACCACAATTGAGATGGGTAAAGAAAATGAGAACGTGGGATTTATATAGAGAAAATTCAGTAGAATAATAAGATGTTTCAAACTTTTTTTCAGAAGTCATAAATCCCTACACTTCAGGTTGCAGCCAGTCTCTACAGTTATTTTAGTTAGAACAAGCTGTCCCCACTGGCATGGTATTTCACAGCTTCTTGTGTCAGTCAGTATTTCTGTGAGAATTTATGGCACTGGGTACATATTACATCACTATGTAGTAGATACCCAGTACAATTATAGGCTAATTTCCTGGATCAGTACATTATATGTTTCATTTTTCTCTTGCCATTACCACTGCCCAGAAATGCTGAGAGATTTGGTGTAGAAGTCACATGTGGAGCATTCACCATCCCAACACCAGCCAAGGCATGGCTGCTTTAAGCTAATGACTACAAGTGCAGTTCTATCCAGTTTGTGGGTTCAGGTGATGTGTTGAGGTATGATAGTAGCTTCATAAATACAACACTTTTCTCATATGCTATGTCTGTTTTGGTCAAACTCTCCACTAGTTTTAGAAATACAGCAAACTAACACAAAGATAAAAGCATTTTAAAAGTATGTGTGCTAGAAGTCACCCAAAACAGCTGAAAAAGTTTTTATGTCCCTCTCCTTGCAAACCTTTCATTTGTATCCTTCTATCGTTTGGCTACGAAAACGCTTCTATGACAAATATTGAAGGTAAATTCAAAAGAGAAAGCTTAAATAAAGCGCAGACATTTTCTATATCACATTGAAGAAGCTAAATCCCAATGAAGGAAATCCTGATCTGCATGTCTGAAGTCTCCATCTCTCGTACACATTGATTAGAAATGGTTGATTTGACAGGCATAGTCCTTCAGAGAAATAATATTTTAATTTATTGATGACTTTTCCAGGTTCATTTGGGAAATCAGGCAGAGAAGGTCAATATCCACTTCCTTAGTCTTACCTCACTTAGAAGCTTCTTGGCATTGCTCAGGACTGCGGCAGATGGTTCACCTCTGAGCAATGAGCTCTTTCATATCAGGGGACAGATTTTTTTCTTCTTCCAGAAAATCATATAATCATGTTGGAAGGGACCCATAAGGATCATCTAGTCCAATGCCCTGCTCCTCAGAGGACTACCTAAAACTAAGCCAGTTCCAGTGACCAACCACCCTCTTGGTGAAATATATTTTCCTAATGTCCAATCTGAACTTCACCTGACACAACTGAATACCATTTCCTTCTGTCTTATCACTGGTCACCAGAGATCAGCACTTCCCCCTCGAGGAAGCTGTAGACTGTGACGAGGTCACCCTCAGCCTTCTCTTCTCCAAGCTGAACAAACCAAGTGACCTTAGCCACTTCTCATAAATCCTACCCTTGAGAACTTTCACTGTCTTGGTGACTCTCCTATGGACATAATCTAACAGTTTGATGTCCTTCCTATATTGAGGTGCCCAAATAGACTGGTATTTGCAAATGAAGGCCAAATTTCCAGCATTCGTTCCCTTGCCAGGTGACAATCTATAGAAATCTATTACACTATTCTATTACATTTGATTCAATTCCTTTTTAAATGAGAAGAAACAGCTCTACCTTACCTTGCAATATCTTCATGACTTGCTGAACATAACAGGCACATTCTATATGACTATCTGAACCACAACTGCAGAAAAATGAAGCCTGAAAAATATATGCCAGCATTCCAAAGGATCAGTAGAAAGAAAGTTTCTAAAAAGTGATTTATAAGTAGATATCAAGCTTCTGATTTAACATAGATACTCCAAAGATACATAATGAATTAGGAGTAATAACACTTCAATTTAACATCTAAGTGTTATTTCTCCTTCCCCCAGAAAATAAGAAAGATACATGACTGAACAGCCCTGTGACATTGTACTTCTAATTCATTTGGGATATTCTTGAAAATTACTGTAGTGCTTACAGCAAAGCATAAGATGTACAACTGAGAGGTAAGTACCAGTGACTGCAATCATGATTCACAGTTTTAAACTGCCTAAAGTTCTGAAGAAACTGACCTACTTTAAAATACTGAAAGAGTAACACATTTTTATATGCTAAAAAAACCTACGGAAATTGCTTTTTATTTTTATTATTTTTCTTATGAAATCTGAATGTTCAGCTTTGGGGAATACACAATGGAGCCTTGTGTATGCACAGACATGATGGAAAAATAACACTGACTCCAGTTACAGAACATTACAGCAACTTAATACTATGGAAAGTATAACTCTTCTCCCCACAAAAAAAACAACTCGTTTTCTCAAATATAATAGTTTGCAACTGAAATCTAGGACAGTTATTAACAAACACATTCTCAGTGGTCAATATTCAATCATGATTGATTAAGTTTATGGAAAAACATATTAAGACTTTTTCCTGATAAAAGGCAGATCTCTGCATAGTTGCAATTGTCTCTATTTATCTGGCCACCTCTTACTGTAAGTGTACTGCCCTAAATGTTTCCATGAAAAAAAACATCTTTACATTCTTATTACGTGGTAATTAAATTTTCTTGTATCAGTACCCATTACATGTCCAATTCCAGCCAGCAGCATATTTTGAATATATGATTGTATACTTACAGTAGTGACTTTTTGACTGATGTGCATAAAGACATTTGACTTTGCTGGTTATTTAGTTCACAGCATGAATACATTGAAATAGGAAGCATGTGCATTTGTAATCTAAATAAAGAGCACATCATACAGAATCAGTTTTGACAATAAATTTGAGGTAGAGCCTCATCTGGAGCTGTACACCAGCAATCCCCAGCAAGGACATTGCAAGGTTCAGAGAAAGACAATGACAGAAACTAGAAAGATTAGGATTTCTGAGCACAGTGATGAACAGAACAAAAAGACACATTGATGGCATAGGCAAAGTAAGGGGGTGCTTTCTGTTCTCCTGGCCACCTGGTGTGTGAATAGGAGGACATTGAATTAAAACCTAGCAAATTCAAAGATGATAAGAAGAAATATGCTTTAATTCAACAAGTAATTAGACTATTAAGTTTTTACTTAGGCTGTTGATGACATATTTTAACATTTTTGGGGTCAAGAGAGACAGAATGTTCTTGTGGGCTGGAAAAAACATCCAGATCTGCAGCAATGATCAGCTGGTTTTGGATGATGGACAAAGTACGTCATCTTTGTCCATTTTTTAAAATTCCAAATTTACAAATAGGATTTTTTGGTCAGGGGTTTTGCCCCATATCTAGTCAGTGCACAGGATCTGTTTTGCACTTCTTGTGACCTCTGCTTGCTACTTCTGAAATTAGGAGATTGGGCTGGGTAGCTATTCAAATGATTTAGTATTGGCAGTTTCTCAGAAAATCTGGTAACATAAAGAAAGCAAAGGTTTGAATTTATCATATTAAAAAAAAAAAAAAAAAAGAATTATCTGGCTCAGTGGCCAGTGGTTTGGAAGGCAGGGTATCAGTAGAGTAAAAAACATTCAGAGATCTCATTCATGTTTTATAACATGCAAAACTTCCATTCACTTAGGAGCTTCCAGGTTACATCTTCTGTAGTAAGCCCTAAAGTATGTCAGGGAAAGTAGTTGTTACTACTACCCTCAGAAACAAGATAAATACCTACTCAGCTAAACCAACCTGAATGCAAGGTACAGAACAAGATTTGTGCACCTTTCTGTGGCCAGAAGGCTCTTCCCTTTTCCAAAGGCCATGAACCTTCCCAGGCTCAATTACTCTGCTCGAAGACCTGGTACCTGAAAGACGAACCCGATGTGACATCTGCTGGTGTGCCTGCACCCGAAATGTGTGAGACCCAGATCCCAATTCCTACTCTGCCTGGTGGTTTGAACCACAGAAGTGACTACCAACATTTGGCAATTGACTTCCACGTGTGGCTCTCAACGTCTGTCTATTCAGCTGGAGTGCCATGTTGCAAAACTGTTCAGAAGGTGACAGAGGAAGCCTGGTTTTTAAAGCCCAGCTATTTACATACTTAAAGAATATTGGAGACACTGAATCTTGCAGTGAGATCCCCATCAGCTAAAAAATATAATAATTTAAAAATCATGGACTAAGTTGGGTAACTACCTGAATCTAGAGCTGCTTAATCTCAAAGAAAATTGGCCCCCACCCAAAAAGCTGCATTGCATCCCCAATCTTTTTATATCTGAGATGCTCAGCATTTATTTTCGATAGCTGCATTCCCTAAAGGAAATACACTATTGAATATCAGAAGCCAAAAAGTAACATTTACAGAATACATGGTAAAAATATTAAATATTAATCTCAGATTGCTTTCAGAGATATTAAAGTGGTTAATCAACCCAGTTCACACTTACCTTCACTCTGCTAAAGGCATCAGTGGTGAGTTCTACTGGCAGTGTTACCAATGGTATTTACCTTTATTCATGCTTGCATTTGATAACAAAAAACAATCTCCTTACACAGTCTGGAGGACTAGTTATGCTAAGAAATACATTCTGACACTCAGTTTCCAGTCTGCCTACATACATTTTAAGTAAGCTATACAATTGCTCTAGATTGTTTGACTGCTGCAATTTCTTCTCATTTGTGTTCAAGTGGGGATTAGAAGAATATGTGGTCACAGCTACATCTGAATGGCAGTAAGCACTTGACAGAAAATAGCTTATTTTTCAGAAAATTATTTTCATGAGATGGGACACAACAGAAAAAATGAGGGATAAAGAGGACTCTGTCTCCTGCCATGATACAAGTAACATGCAAATTACTTACCCAGGAACACTATGAATGCTTGTTCTCATTTATTTGTAGTTTCATTCTACACTTTACTATTTCAATAATTTTCTGCAATTCTTAATATAATCGAATTGCATGTCTTAAAAATCTTAGATATGGAACATCTACATGATGAAACTAGGGCAGGGAAGTCACTTCCACTTTTGGGTAGACTCAGCAAAAGACCTAGACTATGACTTGATGCTACTGTATTGCCTATCGATGTGATCAAAAAGCCCAGCATGGACAGCTTTTACCACCCCTTGGTGTTCATCTGCCAGTGGCCCAGGGGTCACACAGATGACAGAGCTCAGTGATTCTTCACCTGGGGAACACAGGGAGAGTCATATTTTCACCCAGTGTCCACATAATCCACTGTAACTACACCAGTTAGAGCAGCTACCGATTTTTCATCATCTCTGCCCTCAAAGACTGCCATGAGAGAGTCATCACCAGTTACATAGCTGAGTCTTTCAGAGTGCAGGATGAAAACACACACAACCTCCAGGGGCATGTGTCATAGAGTTAACATAGAACAATGATAGCATGAACGGATAACTGAAGTGTGGTCTTCTGTTGCAAGCTTGAGGTGGAGCATGGGTTTCATCATTTCGATGCCCTTGAAAGTCAGGACAGATGCTCCCATGCTCAGCACTCCTCAGGTTGTACCTAACCGACCCAACTCCAAAGGGGAAGAAGGCTTCTCAGTCACCTACCTGTTGCTTAGTGTCAAGTGTTCTGTAGTGGGATATTGAACAAGAGAGATTACTGCTTGAAGATCTTGCTGCCTAGTGTAGGGCTTACCTGAATGCATGTTACTTCAAAATTATTGCTGACCTTCCTTATGTGTGTATAATTTTGGAGACACTAATCCCCACTATTATAATTTACACAAGTATGTATATGCACACCCCTTTGCATAGGGACATGCACACACAGCAGCATTCCTGACCCTTGGGAACTCGATCCTCTCAGCCACACTACAGATTTACCTGAAAGTTTCTGTTCCAGATAAAACATACTGCAGGGCAAAGTCATATGCAGTGGTTGGGCATCCACTGCAAAGATACCAAACCAAACCTGGTGTAGGTGTAACTGAAGTAAACACTACTTCTTCTAATGCCTTATTCCTAAAAGCAGATTTCAACACCTTTTGATGTTGCTACTACCATCCCAACTTTGCACTGAGTAGCTACTTTCCATTTTAAAAGACCTTACTGAAGATGATTTTACTCTCCCCCCGGTGATGAAACAAAGCAGGTTTGAATAGAGCAGTTACAACTCACCCTTACACTGAAGCCCCAAACCAGGATAGCATCTGCACAGGCTTTCAGTAACGGTACATGTGTGTGCAGGCACATGCCTTCTAATCTAACATTTCAAAGATTATGCTAAAATATTTTGCTTCCCCAGAAACATGCTTGTTACACCTATGAGAAAGCAACAGTAACGATCACTAGGTGCAAGATCATCACTCAAGTAGGAGTACTTTGATAACATAAAAGTCAAGTGCATTTTTTTTTCAAAGTTCAAACTCAACTAATGTCTGTTCTACACAAATGTTAAAGCTTTCACTTTTGTTGTAAGAGTAAAGAATTGGGTGCTTGATTAAATTTTGAATCCCACACTGTGTACAGGTATATGCTACAGAAAGTATGACAGTATTTCTCTACCCACCACAAAAATGTAAAATCAAATATAATCAATCATAGAATATAAAAACTACCTACACTGGGCTTCTCAAACTCAGCAAGCACACCCATCAAAAAATGAAGTGCATGAGAAAAAATCTGAGCACCCATGAAGAGTTCAGACTGTAATTATATAATACATAATTATCACAAAGATATACTTGCAGATAAAACACTTCTCATGCTAAACATTTATTCTGGTGACTACAGAAGTACATATGCTAGCATTTGTCTGAAGCTTTTGACATTTCTCAGAATCCCCATCACACATTTTTAAATACTCACTTTCTTCTTGGGGAAGAAGTCAGAAAGACAGATGTATTTTCTAATAACTAGCCTTCTGTATCTAATGATTTTTTTCAAATAGTAATAGAATTCCTCTTACACTTTTGTAAAAACCTTTTTTTAAAAAAAAGCTTGAAAGAGAAATGTACTAAGATTGCACACAGTGAGCTGAATAAATCTGTTCTAGAAATAGCTAATAGGCTTACTGTAGCTTGTATCATAATCCAAACACACTACATACAAAGGGGATTCCTAGCATGCACTACTGTGACTAGTCACCTGTACACAAAATCTGCAGCATGACTAAAAGCACTTACTGCAACAAGTAGCAGTGATTCTCCTATCTTATTCTGCACTACAATGAGTAGTCCTCATATTTTAATGACAAACCTCTGAAATTTTTCCTTTAAGATTCTACAGCCAGATTCCAATAGGTCTAAATCTCCCCTTTTGCAGTGCCCATTGAGTCAACACATTCTAATCTCATCTAATCATACAATATGCAAGACATACACATTGGTTATCTGATGAGTAGATTTACTAATGTTGACTACCTCTTCCCTTAACTACTGCAGTAATCTTTATGTATATAAATAACCATGCATATACATTCCAGTCAGAAGGAGGCCTGACTACACTGACTAAGAAAGTATCTGTCTCAGGGATTGTGAGGAGGTAGAAATCAGCAGGAGATACCTACTGATAAATCACTGCAATGTGTTGGGGGAGAAGGCAAGTTTGTCTTAGACTTAAGCTAAAAAAACCCCACAAACCGAAACAACCCCAACCAACAACATCAATAGATAAATAAAAATCCTCAGAACATTCTCAAGCGAAGAAAAATGGACACATTTGTTCCTAAAATAGATAGCATTCATCAAACCAGAGAGCATTCCTTCTATCATTAAAGTGTCACTCAAAATGAAGAACAAAATAATTGCTTTAGTGTTCTAGTTTAGAACCCTATTTCTAAAACACTATATATTGGTAAATTACAGGCAATGAATCTATATACATATCTATTCAAGATCAACTAATTTTTAAAGTGTGAATTTTTCTCACTTATGTAATGGCTTTCTATGTAATTTTCTTGTTGTGCATCCAGAAGGAATGGTCAGAAGGAATTTTAATTCAAGCTAGAAGTGACCAGATGAAGACCAAAAGCAGCTCTTACAGGACTAAACAGGCAATTGTATGAATAGCAGAATAAGGAGTATCACCTTTAAGGTGACAGCAATGCCCTAAGCATCTACTCTCACAATTAAGCTTCCAATTCATACATTCTTTGAAGTGATTATATGTAATTTTCCTCTCTCATTCCTGTACAGCAAGCTTTACCTACTCCTCAGAGAAAACATTCCATTAAGGACAGATAATAGTATGCAACAACTGAAAGAACTTTAACCATAAGAACACTGAGAAAGTAGATTTGAACATATTAAATGCGCTAGAGATAAAAAAGCAAACAAGTAATTTATGCAAAACCAAAATAGAGTAATTCCTACTGGTTTACTTCTCTTATATGACCTTAAGGCACTTGTATTTATTAATAAAGCTTTGCAATTACATCCTGTAATTCTGTACTCATTCCCTGCACTCATTTACAGATAAGGAAATTCTTGAAGAGATTTGGGCTGGCAATGATGGAAAGTATTGAAAATTATTCCCAGTTCTCACTTGTGTCTTTCACTCTGCCTCTGAACCAGCTACTCAGACACTGGCTACTCTGAAAAACATCAAACAAATCAAACAAAATCAATCAAAAACCTATTGGTTGCTTTGTCATCATCATTGTTGCCACTCTGTTGTTGTTGTGTTTGGTTGACTTAAAGAATAATTGAAGTACACATCTACTGCTTTCACACTTCCCGAGACACACAATACAGCTACTTTTAGTCTAAAAATAAATCATACCAGAGTAACAAAATAAAAAAATAATAATAATAAAAAATTGAATACATGCTTTCTTAATCCTGTAAGTTCCCCAAGACAATTTCAGCAGAAGAAATACTAGGGAAGCAAACAACTTTTTGTTGTTTGTTTGGTTTTTTCTGCATTCTCTAATAAAGCAGCAGCAGAAGGAAGGAAGCAACCACACCTCCACGAAACAGCAGCAATCTGTAAGTAATGGACTTCCATATTTACAATGGAACATCCAGTTACTTATAATGTGGTTATTTGGAACATAAAGTTATCAATGATTTTAGAAAATCATTCTACCCAAATGCAGCTACATCCCGAGTATTGGTTGCCTACTAATTAATTTCACCCCAAATCTGAGATCAGAGCTTTTAACCAGCTGTGATAAAGTAGCATCTTTGAAGAAAGAGAAAACAAAACAGTGCCTTACCCTAACTGTTTGTATTTACATAAACATTTTTGCATTGAAAAACTTAAGAACCAAACCATCTGTACATATAATACAGAAATAAAGATTTCCATGAATAAAATCTTAAATTTTAAAGTTTATTTGAAAACCATTATATTAAATAAAGAACCATTAAAATCCAACAAATTGGGATGAGGATGAAGAGGAAAATAATGACCATAAATTTGTATTCTGCCCTTCCCATGTATCTTTTATGCTAGTTGAACCTTTGGTCTCACTGTAACTTGAAAAACCTCTGAATTCTGAGTTTCTCTCACTTGTCTGAAATAATTCCAGTAGGGTCTGCACTGGTGAGCTACAAGAACTTCTCTCTTCAGGCACAGAGAGTCCATCTGTATACTTTACACATAACTCCATATTCTGTTTCTGGGTTTCTCTTTTATGTCTTCCCAAGTAAAGCTTTACTTTTCTGCGCAGCTTTCCAGACGGTGAACTATGTGCAGTGCTGGCAGCTGATTCATTAAGTTCTTTGTTTATAGCAGTATCAGATATTTCAGCCTCCAGAACTACACTGTGCTGCATCTGTTGATGATTATCACATAAATCACAATGTTTCTTGACAAACGTAGGATTGGCATCTGTTTTTTTCAAACACTTTGCGGGTAGAACTACTGCATTATTTAATTTTCGTTTTGGCTGCGACAGGTTTTTGTCTTTTTCACCAAGATCTGTAACTTGAGTATGAGAATATAAAGTACACATGCCTTCCTGAGAACACTGTATATTCTTCTTGTTTACTTCTGCCTCCATGTAAGCTTTGTCATCTTTCTGAGGGGGTGGTTGTATGAAAACTGATGATACAACAGTCTCTCTTAAGTTTGCAGGACAGTAGCAATCAGTTTCAGTATTTTCATCATTACTTCTGAACTTACTTTTTAGTTCTGAAGGTTGTGATAGGTGGCAATAAAGAACTGAACAGACAGATCCAGAAACAGTGGTAGGTATTGGCACAGAATTTGGCTGTATTTCTGCAGGCTGGCGATCCAGTTTGCGTGCCTGCATTGACGGATCTTTCCACGAGTAACTCTTCAGGGAAATGCGTTGCCTTTTCAGTCGTTCCTTCAGCTCAATTGGTCTAGTTATCTTTCCAAGAACAGGAGAAAAATATCCTGCACTACATTTTGTCCTACAATTAAATTGTTTAAAATTATTAACAAAAACTTGAAAGAGACACAGGCAACATAACTCCATACAGAAATGATTGGAGAAAAGCAATGAAACTGACAAAGCAAATTTTGGTTTTACACTTAAAGAAAATACATATTTAGGGCAGCAACATGCTATTTCTAAAGGAACGGAGTGCCTTATATTTGATGTTTTCTATTTATTTCTACCAGTTGCAAAATTGTTTTAAAAAACCCCACGAAGCAAGCAGTCTGGTATTTCAGTAAATCTCAATTTACAGTGGTATTAAGAAAAAAGTTAATTAATATAATGCAATGCCGTCCAAATACTTATAAAGAATTCTATGATATATATAGAAAAAAACCCAGTATAATTGTATATGCTTTTCTTGACATAGTATTTCAAACCTAACCACTTTAGAGTATTTTTACATCACAAAAGGAATAAAGGCTTGCCTTTATTAGGCTATGAGTTGTTTGACTATATTTGCATTTCCTTGATTTCAATGAGAATGTATTTCTACAATTATTTTTTTTAATAAATGAGAAAGTTAATCTTTGTCTCCTGACTAATTTTAAAGAAATCAGAAGAATCTTGAATTAAGTTACTGTTCTGAGTAATGGAAACACTGGTGGATACAGTCCAAGACATGAAACAAGTCCTCCTTTACCATTTAAGCTTTTGAGTTACGAGGAGATGAAAATCTGTTTTCTCAGTGCAGCAGAGGCAGGACAGAGCCTAAGAGGCTTACAATACAGATAGGAGGATGTCAGACCAGTAACATTTTTTCTTTTCACTGGTAAGGAAATCAAATTGACTGAGGAAGATAAAATTTGCTGGTCTTAGGTTATTAAGAAGGTCAGAAAGTTTTTAGAGCAAGCTGCCCAGACATTGCTGTCCTGTCAGCAATATTTTGGTACAGTAGAACTTGCTTTGGACAACTTCTGGCAATTCCTTTCAACCTCATATTCCTGTGATATCACCTTCACACTTAATATTCAAGGCCTATAGAATTGATTTGCCAGGTTCAACTGCATTGCAAATTTCAGAAATTTCAGACTGAAAAATATGAATTTATTCTGTACCAGATTCAGAATTTCAGAACAAAGTATCTTTATGTTTTAACCCTTGAGGTCTTTAAAACTTAGAACACGTAACATACCTTTTTATTTCTTTTGCATCATCTCTGTATGCAACAAATTCATACATCAACTTTGAGATTATATCATCAATAACTTGATACTGTGAGCTTCGTGCAAAATTTTGGTGCTGTTCACTTTGAAGATGCTGGAATAAAAAAAAAATCATGAAACAAATCTAATACTACAGATAGGACTATGCAAGTCAACAGTATGATATGGAGCAATAAGTAAATACCATCGATTTATTACCAGGGTCTCTGAGACATGAGCTATGCCTTCAGCTATCATACACAGAGGCGGCAATCAGGACTTAAAACCTGTCAGGGAAAAAATTCCCACTTGCTGCTTTTTAGGACATGTATTCAGAAAATCTTTTAAGATAAAAAATACATTAAACTGGCAAGTAAAAAGCATTGTTGGTATTATACTTAAAATGTATGACTGTATCAACACATATACTTGACATTTCACGTACTGTTTGCAGATCTTCGTATTTCTTCCCGCAACATTCACAATATCCTCTCTTCTTTTTGTCTTTCTGAGGGAGCTGAACAGGAGTTCCACATTCCTTGTCACTATTTATTTTGTTTCTATGAACAGAAAAGATGTGTTAACGATACTCAATTCTGGAGCTGAGCTCTGTACTTGCCCTTCATAGTGTGTTAATTCCTAGTCCTCTAATTGGGAAAAATAAAAAGTCTTTATTTCCCCTCCAACTATTCACATTGTTAGTCAACACTTGGGAAAAACAAGAAAAATTATGCATCAATTAAAGAAAACATTTACTGCAACAAGACAGGTAGACCCAGTGTAACTATAGGTAAGCATAAAACATCCAGGTTAGTACAGATGTACTAACATCGCTGAGTCAGAATAAACAACGCAAAATTGCTAAACAGAAAAATCCCGACAAATCAAATATTGAAATCTCTACGCGTAGCTGACAGTTTATGTTAGAAGACTTTTTTCCTAGCTAAAAAAACACACAGCACAAACACTTGATCTAACAGATGATGTCTCATTCTTTGATGAAAGTAAAATCTTATTTGCTGGTTATACGTAGCTTTTGCATATGCTGGCCAAATGTCATTTTTGTCCTATTTTTCTATGTACAGGCTAAGTGGAAATACAAGAAATGAACCTCAAGCTCTTTCTGGAGGTTAAAAGTTGAAGTTTTCAGCAGCTGCTCCATGATCTTCAGAGTCCCCATCTGGAGAGAGCTACTGCTTGCTGAAATTCACTATTAACCCTCCTAGGGATGATATGCCAGCAGTAAAGCAAAGCCATCAATCTCTACTTCTAACTTTACTTCAGAGGAATAGTGCCATCTCTCTGCTAGCCAAAAATAATTCTGAAAGACCTTACCAAACATATGCATAGATGTAAGATCAGGACTCCTCACCATAAAACTGACCCTGAAAAATCTCTAGCTGACAAAGCATAGCAATGTATTGCTCAGCACAGCAAGTGTACACTGCTTTCAACAATCACTTTCAATCTACAAGTCTAAGTCACTAACATCTGCCCCAGCATTTTCTGGGTGCCACAGCAGAGGCTCCACTTAACTGTGTACAGTTACTATTTACTAGCCGCCTCATCTTCCCCCATCAGAACTGTAAAAATCAGAGAGAACCAGCAGAGCAACAGCATTTATCATCTGATGACTGAATGATGACATCTGCAGGTCTTGCCTGATGCAGAAGCAGAGTTGACAACTTAGATTCAACAAGCTTTACTCCCAGATAAAAGTCAAAACAAGTGAGCCCCCTTTATCCTGAATCTGACATTCCTCACATTTACCTGCCAAGTATAAAATATTATCTCACTTAAGTACCACTCTGGCATGCGCCAACCTGAAAGAGTACAATGGAGTATTTATTAAAACCTAAGTTCCTCATAAATGAAAATAGTACTGCCTTTTTTAATGGTTTAAAAACAACAGGCCTTTCTAACTCCATCTGAAGAGACACAATCAGAAACTGCCTTACTATTTCAAGAGCTACTGCTATATTGGAGTTGCTTTGCTTTTACATACTACTACATTCATTGCAATTAAAATAATAATTAAAAATTAATCATGGCAACATCAGCTGAAAACCTTCAACAATATAATAAGGATGAAGATGGGAAAGAACCTAAACAGTAGAGAAGGTAAACCAGTTTTCTTCAAGTATCAAACGTAAAGAATTCTTAGACCCCAAGGACAGAAAAACAGCAAAAGTTACTAAATACAGGAAGTTTCACATATAGCAAAGCTACTTTTCACCTAAGTATCTTCAGTTTCTAACATGAATCACTTTTAGAAGTCAACGAATCATTAACATTCCAGATATCCTAGGCAGAAGAAATTCAAAACAATATTTTGATTCACCAAAAAGGATAATTAAAGACTCCAGAGTGCTAATAGAGCCTGAACGCCAAAATTTATAGCACTGCAAGTGTTATCAGTAACTATTTTGCCCTATGATTGAATATCACTGTTTTAAAATTTTTAACTGCCATCAAAAGAAATCTTAAGAAATCCACCTCCTGTAAAATACTTACTGGATGGCATCCAAGATGAGGACAAAGAAACCAGTGGCAGAAAGGAAAAAAATATCTTATCCTGACCCACAGTAATAAGGGAAGACCACATTTTTGGATGTGTGCATCTGTATGTCCAAAAAAAAGGACTGAAGACAGGATAAAGAGAGCACAGAAAGATAGAGAGACACTAACAGTTACAGTGGAACAAATACATCGGCTGAGACAAAGCTATTAGTAGTAAATATCACACAAAATTAGGAGCAGAACAAGTATTTCAGAAAACAATTACTTCAGAATTATTTTAGAGAATTGCCCTCACTGCAATAACAAGTTTTCAACAAACCTTTGCTTAGACAGAGGCTGCTTTTGAACAGAAGGATGCTTCTTATCCACCTCAAATGGACTATATGGTTTTGGAACACAGTAATTCAGAACTGGAAAACTGGGTAACTGCAGATAAAACGGTCGGTAGCGGCTGCGGTAGACAAAACATGCATTAGAACCATCAGAAATTGAAAAAGGAGTTTATAGCACAAATTACAATCAGTTACAAAATCCTGAAAAAGTCTCTCTTTTACATATAACATACACAGAATGCTGAACAGAAACAGCCTAGAGTCTGTCCATCCGTCCTTCCTTCCCTCCCTTTGCACTACAGTGCAATCTTGTTTGGCTCCTGAACTGCTACTTAGGTTGAATAAGCAACTAAAACATAAAAAAACCCAAAACAAACCTGTTTATGCTACATAAATATTTAAAAGTGTTTCAGATGTTTAGTACACAGCTCCACTCAGAAGTCAAATTCACAAAAAATTATATACTAATTTATTTTACTTACAACTGTGTTTGTCCAATTCTTCCCACTATCCTCATGGCTCTCACACCTCTTACACCAACCCAGTGTAAGACCAGGTTTAGATTTTTTTTAATGGAGGAAAGTGTCAAAGAAATCAAGTCAAAGAATTTGGAGCTTATAAACACCATAATAAAACAGAATCTGAATGTGCAAAACATAATGAGCAAAACTCTTCTTTTTTAATAATTCAGTGTTCTCTCAACTTCTGGCAAACTGGTATTTTCTTACACAACCAGGTTTGATCAATTAAGGGACCAGGAAGATACGAACATTTTAAAGGCTGAAAATACCAGATTTCATGCTACTATGGATATTCATATCAGATTAATAGCTTTTTATTTCCTTTGAAAAAAGATACCACACTTCAAAGCTTCCAGGTTTCCTTTTCATTCGTACTGTCCTTGGCAGGAAGTAACCCAAAGAATCTACTCTAATGGTCTACAAACTGGAGGTACATAGTAACTTTCCACTTCCCTTACCTATGGCAAATATTCCCAATTACACTACTACCTGCTCCACTTCATTCAGTGACTAAACACAGATACCTACCCAGGGATGAACATTTTATCTCTTATTATAAGAGGACAGTATGCCTGGCATCTATAGCCAGGAAGTGGAAGGGAACTGGAATTAGAAGGCCACTTGCTCTAAGCATACTAAATGTTTCTGAATTGCTCAGTTTCAGAACCACACTATTGAATACATGATGAGAACACTTACCGACTTCTATCTTCCACCTTTACGCATGGATTTTTCAGTTTACCTGGTCAAATGGGAGAAAAGGAAATTAAAATATATTCATTCTGCAAGTTACTCTAGTAGCTGAACAAATAAGCAGGTATTGTTTTAGAACTCATTATATACATGTTTTGCCAAACACTTTATTTCCATTTCTTAGCCATATAAACCAGAATACAGCAGCACACTTGACCACATGAGAACTGTAGAATATTTTCAAGGGTTCAGAAAGTAAGGCACAACAAAAAAACTCTACAAATATTGAAATACTTACTTTTTGACTTTGGAGCAGTAACTTGTCTTCCCTATGGAAAAACGAGAGAAGGTATAAAATCCCTGTGAATACTAGTCTGCATTTTATTAAAGATTTATCTGTAACTAATTTTAAATTATGAGGATCTCCCTGAATAAATAATGACTTCTCACACAGTTACAATTAATTTTGCAGGAAACTAAGCTAATTAGTACTTCAGAAATATGTTGACATGTTTCACAAAGAAACAGTTAATTCCACACTGCAAAAAAAGTATTCTCCTTGAGATGTTTCAATTTATTTCCCCAAAACCAAACAAAAAGCCCTCACAGGTAAACTAATTCACTTATTCTCTTTCCTCCTCCAAAAGACCTTGCCATGTTTGAAAGCTGATCCTTAGATGCAGATAACCTTTTTACAACACTTTATAAATGCTAATTATCTACAAGCTGTAAAATGCCACAAAAACTGCAGATAGCAACATTCTTCAGTAAAAACAATTCCTGTCATTTGAATGATCTTACACAAGTGAGGGTTTGTTTGTTTGGGTTTTGGGTTTTTTTCGCAATGAAGATTAAAAGGACTACGTTGTCTTTAGAAAAGAGTGAACTCTATAATCAAGCGTCAGCTATTAGCTGTAATTGATTCTGGTAAAGGTACAAACTTGTACTTTAGGCTACTTGCAAAAAAAAAAAATCCCCACCCTGCTATCCATAGACACTGATGATTTACCAGAGAATTTCATGCTGTCTCAATAGTCAATATTGGATTTCAAAACAACACAACCCCCACTAGATAGCATGCTGCCATTTACTTATCACAGAACCCTGCCTAGATAAGATAACTGCAAAACTTCACGCGTTTATTTTAAATTACAGAGCAACTGCAGATGGAGCAACAAGCAGCTAAAACATTTTCAGTGTATCTCTAGTATTATACACTAAAATCTGGAGAAATTGGGATTTTCACATGCTAACTGTACATTATTGGCAGAATAGCTCACAGATGCTTTACGCTTGTTGTTTTAAAAAACTAGGAAGGAAAAGATGCAGAGTTGAGCAACAGGCACAGATTCCCTGGAGAGTTTCTTCAGGAAATGTAACTGATTCTTCAAAATAGTCAGTCAAAAGCAAAGGGTTTCTAATCACTCTAACTATACAAGACAATTTAATCACAATCTACATCATACTAAAACTAAGCTACAATTTAAAAAATTATTATTATTTATTATTTTTGAGGCAGGCAGAATGGGAATTTCAGACAATTCAGTACTTCTGATTCTTAGTTATCCTTTGCAAGAGCAAAGGTCTACACATTACTTAATATTATAATGGAATTTATTTTTGAGTAATGCAGAAACATGTAGCTAATACTTTCTATTTTTCAAAGATGGCTTTTAAATGAATTCATAAAACATACTGGTCTGTCAAAAACTGAACACGAGCAAGACTTTATTAAAATAAAAGCTATAAGCTTCAGTTACGTAATATTTAGTACACTTTTGTCTTCTCAGTTAATGAAACAAATGGCATTTTTACAAATTGCAAAGAGCTACTTACCACATCTTTAAAAGAACCGCCTGCTCTTTTCATGAGGTAGA
Source organism: Apus apus (assembly GCF_020740795.1). Lineage (NCBI taxonomy): Eukaryota > Metazoa > Chordata > Aves > Apodiformes > Apodidae > Apus > Apus apus. The sequence goes on along the minus strand of NC_067283.1, from coordinate 22,379,515 downwards.
CCTCCTTTTTCTTTTGTTCAATGTAGTTCTTAACATCTGGCAAAAAGAGGGGGAATTACACTCAGCTGAATTTATTTCTTTACGTTTGAAGTAATTTGCCATTTTTAATATTCTGAATTCAATAAAAGAATAATTAAATCAATGTTGCAAGTTCAAGTCAGGTTTCATCAAAGAAAAATATTTACCATCAATATGAAGTATCTTTACTCCCCAGCTCAAAGCACTGGATAGTACACTACCAGAGGGGATTAAGTCCTGCAAACAATAAATGATATTTTTAAGCAATATATGGAAAATTGTGAAAATAATTACAAATATATTACAAGATGTAATATGAAAGCTGAGATAAAAGTGCAGATGCCTCACTTTTTGCCAAAACACTATCAATTTCAACTGACTTTTCCATCTTCAAGTCCCAGCACTTTTATCACCTAAAGATTACATTTAACTCTTCATAAAGCCAAAACTCTTCCCTATTATCACATTTTATAGCAAGATTTGGTAACAGTAAACTTACACATTTCTTTTAACTTCACAAGCACTTCTCAAATGCTAGCTATACTAGCAATCCTGACAAATTGTAATACTGGTCAGAAAACTCTGAGTATTTTCAGTTCTTCAGGAAGTACCCAGAAAACATGACCTGCCAGTTTTATTTAGAACACTCCCTCAACTTCTGACTGAGCATTCTTTGAGGGATTCCCTCTTATATCACTAAGACAACTCTTCCTGCTGCTTGTTTTCTGGAGTGAAAAGCCTAAGTTTCTCCAGCATGAATTCTTCGATTGCTTAGCTTACCTGCTCTTTGATTGCTTTTTCAACTAGGGATTTTCCTCTGCTCATATGTACCTGCATTAAAACAGAAACACATTTGTAACATTTCAGAAAAATAAAAGGCAATTTATATTGTTGCTAACGAATATTTTATCTATGACAGTCTCCTTTTGTTCACTATACTGCTATTTCTCATTAATTCACATCTTCCCTACAAGGTTACAGCTGAAACAGTCTGGGGGGAAAAAAGAAAAAACCCAACAAGTAAAAATTTTCAGCTAAAGCAGGTCACTGCATGGCTGAAGCAAGGTTAGTGCTGAAACACAGATTGTGGGAATAAGCAGCCAGTGATACATGACAAAGGTTATGGTTTTATCAACTGGACTTGTGCCAAGTTAAGCTAACAGTCATTAATATAAGCACAGCCTCCATCTTATCTCCATCTTTTGTATCACCAGTGCATCTGGTTTTATACTGTATGTTGTTTAGTCATAATGGGTATGCCTTTACTTATGCAGGTTATTTGCAAAATGAGGTGATCTCATCTATGTGATGCAAAGACCAGCCTGCAGACTGGCTGCAGTCTGAGCAAGTACCACGTATACAGAACAGCTAATTGTTTCCAACTCTATTTTGAAAGGATGCAAGACTTGCCCTTGTGAGGAACTTCATGTAAACCTGCACAAATTCCAATGCTAACTGTTGCAATTAAAGTGATCACCTAAGAAAGAGCTCAGAAAACACTCAGTATTCATAATGTTCAATTTTATTTCCTTCAACTACTATCAAAGAGTGCTTCTGTAGATACCTGCATTAAAAACATCATGGCAGCCAGATATTGGTAGGCTGTGTTGCTAAAGAGTCAGGAACCACTGGATGAGACGGCATATTGATCCAGCTGTCAAAGTTAGCAATGTCAATGCTTAATTATACATCAGGCATACTACATTAGACCAAATTTTAGTGTGATCTTCTTATTTGCAGAAAAATAAGGTTTTGAAACTTCGCTTCATTAGGTTTGAGTTAGTTAAATTTAACAAGTTAACCTGAAATAGTTCAAAACTATGTTTGACCTATTGAAAAAAAAGACAAGCTAAAAAAACCCCATTATTCACCCAAGGAACTGTTGCCATCTCTATGAAACAAAATAGTAGAAAAAATTTAAGATCAAGTTGTACCCAATTTGCAATATTATCACTAAGAAACTTACTGTATCTACTATCTTAAATGAACTCCCATCATGTCCATCTTTCCTGTTGCTAGGATGAGGTGAACTGTTTCCTCCATTATGCGCAGATTCCGGGCTAGGAACAGGAGAAATCTGACCAAGAGTCGGCGTAAATTTTGCCTCCTTTTTACTAGACACCAGGTAGCTGATATCTTTACTAAGAAAACTCTCCACTTTCTAAATATAAAGACATAAAGTAATTATTTCAGGACAACAAATCAGTAACTCAATTTTACACTGCACATGTTCAAGAAAAGCGATAAAACTTCTGGAGTATTTATAAGTTCAAAATAATGAATTAATGACAAATTATTTTTTAAAGATCTGGATGACAATTACAATTGAGCATCTTAACAGTCAAAAATTCTAATCTCTATTTCTTAATTTTATAATCTTTATCAAAAGAGCTTTGCTTTGTTTCGATTATTAGCATTATTTTAATTAACTGTAACACTTTCCAAACAGAATAATTCAAACACTGCATTGAGAAATAACAGAGTAATTCAAGAAAAATAACATTTATATAACAGAAATTACACAGAAGTGTTCAAGTAAGCTTTAAGGCATGTATATGCAAATATAGTTTACAGGAAGCTATAAATTTACTGAGTTTAGAACCAACAGAAAAAAGAAAATTTCAGACAGTTAACATGTTTCACACCTACAGTATTCACAACACTTCTCATAAATGTAGAAGATTTAAGTATCTTCATATTTTTAAACTCGGCAAGACAAAATATAAAAATTATCATTTGCTTATTCTCTTCTGCTCCTTCAGTCTTTTGTTACCAACTGTTGTGTGATTATCAACTCTATTTGCCTTGTTATTTCTTGCCAGTTTATGTAGCTTAAAATATTTTCCTCTTCTCCACTAATCAGTATGTAAAGTACAAACTGCACAAGCAGCAAGCTTGAAACTGTGCCTTCCAATTCTGCTCTATGAACTTTTTACAGAAATGGAACATACAGAGAGAGGCACTTTTTGAGTGCACTCCTCATAACAAAACACATGTGGCGGTTGATCTTGAGGGCCCAGAAAACCTCAGATTTAGGCATATACTCCCCCAGAATGAAAGAGGAAAAATTCATTTTCAGTCCTTGATTTGCAACCTTACCTTTCACATATGAATTCCTATAATTCTGTTTTAGAGTGAAAGACAAAAGATAGCATGCACTCCTTTAATGCTAAACATAAAGAGATGCATTTAACTTCAAACCATATTATTGCTATTCCTTGCCTCTATTATAATTTCAGACAACATCTTGATTCACAAGCATCAGTTTCACAAAACTGCTCAGCACTCCTCTGAGGTCAAAGTACTATTGCCAAAACAATGTCCAGAATAGCTAGCAATCAAAGCAGATCCCTTTTGCTTCTGTGGTTAAAAGCAGTTTAATACTTTAACTGCCAAGATTCCTCTACACTAATTCAAAATATTTAACTTCTAAGTGGACTAAGTAATTGCCCTGCTTGTGTGTTACTAAGGTATCCTGGTGCTTGTGTCAAACTGTTTCTTCCATACAAAAGAGAGAATTAGAAAAAAAAAAATTAAGATGCTTACAAAATTTATTGTTAAATGAGAATATTAAAAATTACTCATTAGCTTACTCAGTGTAGAAAGTACTTACTGAAGTTACTGACTTCTAATAAGCATACACAAAACTCTTCATTTAATATCTTTCAGAACTGAACAACTTCAGTTTTAACACCTTAACATGACTAGATGTATTTTCAGAAGCAGCAGAAAAATCACCTCAAACCCTGAAATTTACTATTCATTTGCTTGAAATTTCATCCAAATTGAATCAACTGAAAACAAACTTTCTTAATAAACACTTCTGTTACAATTAGCAAAGCAGCCTCTAGCAAAAAAACACACAATAATTTGTTGATAAGCCAATTGTTCATGCTAAGCACGACAGCACAAAAATTAAAATCCTGTCGTATATAAAATACAAGTAACATTAAAATGCAGTCACAAGGAACATAGAAAAGGCATTACACATGCACAGATTTTCTTCCATTTACCTAAAGGTCTCTGCTCATTCACTTACCCCTCCTAGCTCTTTGAGGTCCTTCCCTATTTTTTCAGAGATGACATTTGATGGAATATCAAGGTAAAATACCTTCCCAGTGAGTGGCTTATATTTAAGTTTCTCTGGTTCTCCTGTATCTTTTGTCACATTCTTCATAGCAGATCTTATTTTTTCTGGTTTTGCTTGCATTCCACCTGTCGCAAAAAAAAAAAAGGGGGAATTTAAATACAACTGTGTTTTACTAATTGTGTTTATTTTTTTCTTTTCCAAAGCAAAAAATTCCTCAGTTATGGAAATAGACAAGCTTCCATGCAACAGAAGACTTCTTAAAAACGTTAAACATGTCAAAACCAGACATTAATAACCACACCACACGGTTTCTTTTTAAAATCGTATCCTAAAATGGCCTTTTTATTTCAGTTGCTATGTAAAGGCCATCAAATTTCTCACCTAGTTTGACAAGTGTTTGCTGCCTCTGTACCACAGTGTGTGTATATATATATATATATATATTCTGTTACAGTCACTGACAATCACAGGAAGACCATTTTAGAACAGAACCTCTAACATTAATCTGAAACTGAAAGGATTCATATAGACTCATTAGAACAAAAAACAGGCAAAAGTTAACTGAAATGTCAAGAAATACAGGATCTCTTATGAAGACAAAAAGACAACATGCCAATCAGTGCCTCTGGTCTTAGATGGAAGAGGGTGCAGAACCCCCACTCATGCTGCAAGACTCTGTAAGCAATGGTTATCAACACACCTAAGTGAAACAGGAACAGCAGCCAGCTCTGTAAAATCCAGCAGACAAATAAAAATTAAGGGAAACAGGAAAACGGAGAGGCACAGGGTAGTGTAACTGATTCAGAATCAGCTCCAACATTAACACTCTAAATACTGCAATTAATATTGGAAAATGCACATCCCACTTCTAAGGAATAATCCGAAGTCTGCGGTGAGCCAGCAGCCCTGCAGGGCCCAAGGAGCCCCCCGCCCTCAGCAGCTGCACACGAACACGGGGCCTCTGCCCCGGGGCCTGCCCGCCCGCCGCGCCCCGGGAAGCTCTGCCCCGCTGGAGCTGCTGCAGGGCAGCGGCCCGCGGCCTTCCACATCGCCACCGGCTCCTCTGCGCTGCAAACATCCTGCGGAGCAGAACAAGCCACCTCGATACCTTCTCCGTTCCACGCCTTCACGCTTCCCAAACGACGGAAAGGTTACTTCAGCTGTCGGCACCCAACAAGGCCAGCCCAAAGCGCGCTCGCCCGCCCGCCTGACGGAGGCCGGCGGTCCCAACCCAGCACCAGGCTGCCTGCGGGGGCTCTCAAGGACAGCCCGGAGGGCGGCCCCGCAACAGGCCGCGGCTAAAAGTGACCCCGCTGGCGGCGGGAAACGCTTGAGGCCCCGAGCGCCACCCCCCGCCACCCGGGGCTTACGGGGACGCGCTCCTTTGTCGAAGGCCTCCGCAGCGCTGGGTTTCATCTTCCTTCGGAGTCACACCCTCCGCCCGCCGGCGGACCTGCAGCGCAACCGCCGAGCTCCCCGGCGCGCACGCAACGCCAGGCCCCGTCCCTCGGCGGCCGCAGGCCCGGCCCTCCCCTCCCGCCGCCGCACGGCCACCCGCCTTCCCCGGGCTCCCGGCCCTCTCCCCGCAGCCGCTGGGGCCGGCGCGGCTCCCCGGGCGCTGCTCTGCCTCACCTCGCCTCGCCTCGCCCCGCCAGGCCTTCCCGCCTCCGCCAGCCCCGCCGCGCGGGGCCTCGCCCCTCCCCCGGCGAGCGGCGCCGCCGCCCGGGCCGCCCGCAGCCCCGCGGGGCCGCGCCCGCCAACGGCCGGCAGGGCGGGCAGGGCGGGCCGAGCCGAGCGCTGCCGGCGGCGGGAGGCGCTGCCGGCGGGGCGAGGGGCGCAGGGCCGCGGCGGGGGGTCCCTCCCGCGAAGAGGCGGGCGGAAGCGAAAGGAGCCCCCGGGCCCGGCGGGCTGCGGGGGGCTGGAGGTGAGCGGGGGTGCGGCGGGAGGCGGGAGAGGGCTGCCACCCCCTCCCCTCCCCTCGCCTCGCCGCGGGGCGCCTTCCTTAGCAGAAGTGCCCGGGAAGAGGCTTTGCCGCCCGGCCCTGAGGTGTGGGGGAACCTCCGGCGGGGCCACCACCCGCTCCAGCACTTTCCTCCGCTGCCGGGGCGGGCGCGGTGCCGGCAGGCCTGGCGCTTCCCGGGACGGCGCCAGGGCCGCTCGGGCCGCTGGTCCCCTCGGGACGCAGCTTCGCAGGCCTCGGCGGGGCCGGGCTGGGGGACCGGGCTGGGGATGCTTCGCAATCTTATGGCCAAGGGCTTTGCCCCAGAGGTTACAGCCCGTTTGCTGCTCATAAACGCATGATATGTGCTATTCCGGAAAATGTGTTGTTAGAAGTTAAATTCTCTAGAAGGCGGCTCCCCACAGATGAGCTGCTTTTAGCATCCAAGAGGTGAATCTCGGTTTATGCCGCTTAACCTTTCTTTTATTTGAAACTCGGTGAAAGTAGCAAAACAAGTGTTCCTGCAGCTCACATAAAAAGCGGTAAGAGCTCAGATACTGCGAGAAGATTCCTGAGGTAACTTTGCCTTTGCAGCCGTACAGCAGGATTTGGCCAAGGAATTAACGTTTAATGGCAGCATGAATAGTAGTTAGTTACTGTTTATTGAGTGAGGAGCTTACCAGGATGGTCATTGCTACGAGGCTGAGCCTGTTGCATCAACCAGGAGACTGGATTTTCTCACAGGAGTGAGGGAAGCAGGAGGAGAGCTAGATGAATTATTCTGCTGTACAGGCTGCAGGCTGGGAATTTATCTTTGTATGCTTTTTTACAAGCTCCTAAACCCTTTGTTGCAGCAAGAGATAGTACATACCAGTATTTATTGTGGTTAACAAAAAAAAAAACAACAAACCCTGAGCATTGTAATTCATGGAAGAATGATATGGAAGATTTATTGTCATTTAGAAAACTTACATTATTTACAAAACATGGTGCAAATACGCTGATTTAAAAAATGCATGGAGGTGCTGGAATACCAGTAGAAAACTAGTATTTACATTGTTGCTGGTAGTAGATGATGTCTTCATGAAAATTTGAAATATTTTTTCCTTTGATTTTTTCTGCAAGTTTTGAGCATAATCTGACAATATTTTTTTCTGTTATTTAACAGGTTTTTCTTCTCCAGGAGTAAACTCATGGCTGAAATGACTGATAGCAACTTAGATAAAACAACCGTTATTCAGCAAGCAATAGCCTCTTGTTGTGGAGCTATAATCACATCACTATTTGGTAAGGCAAACTATCAAGCTTGCCACAGGGAGAATCGTTGCAAAATGATTACTCTTCAGTTTGACTCAGCAGGATGTCTGCATATATATAGTCTATACATCTCATCACTATGTTGAACAAGGATGTTTTTGGATAGTTTTCTCAGATTTTTCAACAAATATGATTAATTGAAATCGTTACCATACCTGATAATCTTTAACCATTTCTGAAAATAAGAATTATTTTAAATCAACTTCTCATTCCTAGGTCTGTTTTCCTTTTGGTGTAGTAATTAATTGCTTTATTTCTGCAAGAAACAAAATAATAAAAATTCATTTCCATACTTCCTGCTGCTTAATAATAGATTGTAAATAAAAGCCTGTACTTTACAGTACAAGACACAACTTCTGCAAGGCTGGCCCTGTGAGATACACCTTTCATGTTGCTGCTTCAGTCATCATGTTGATTTATTCGGCTGTGATGTCTTACACTGTCAAAGCATTCCTCACTAAGCATTGCTTTTAAGAATGGCTTTTTGTCTTTTGAACTTCTGGATATTCTGTGGAATTAATCTTCTGCTTCATACTTGGTTATCTCCCTTCTCCCTCGTGTACCTGTGGAGGCACTGGTTGGCTAGATTCAGCACTTCTTATCCCTTGGAGCTTGCTAAGCTTGATACCTTATACTTTGTATTTCAGTTGCTTTTTTGCCTTTTTTAACATGGATTATGCTGCTGGGACACGTGATTTTCTAAGCGTGATTTCCGCCCCCCCACAAAATTTCCAATTTTTAACAGAATAGGATCTTACTGGGAACCGAGGAAATTAATCATCTTTTTAGTGTGTCTTTATACCATGTATCCTGTGATGTTAGGTAAAGCAGCAAGCTCAGCTACATCAGACCTGTGGAATTCCCAAGATGGATTCCTACTGTTTGTACTTACGGTTCTAGTACAGCGTAAAGTGTTGGTATTCAAGAGATAGAGCCCAGCTCCTTTCTGAAGTGGCAGCTGGGAGATAAGGCAGAATGTGTGTGAGTGGCTAAAATGCTACTAGATTCCAAATTTTAAGCAACTGAATTGAGCTGCAGGAGTCACATTTAGATTCCTACATGTAGATAGAGAAATGTGAACCAAGTATTCTTGGATATATATATTCTTCGTTATCCTGTTAGTCCACTGAGAGGCATCAGTAGAGAGCTAAGGTGTGTGGATCAGTTGCCTGTGCCTAAGAATGTGCTGAGTGAGACACATTCTGGCCATTTGACTTAGCCTCTACTTGCTGCTTAGTAAGTAAGGTTGTGCGTCCTGTGTCATTTCTGTCAACTGTGTAGGTATTTTGGATACCTTAGGGACTCAGATGGCACTAGCTGCTTGGATGCAGACAGCTGAAGCAAGCCCTCAGTCAGTATCATCGGTAAGGTTTGCTCCTGCTGACAACCAGTGTAGATTCAGCATGTCTAGGCCTCTAATAGTTGATCGTTAGGGTTGGAACAGAAGCAATGAAATGTTCAGTGAACCTTCATTTACTTTTCAACAACACAAAAGTTTTAGATCTTCTCTACACACAGCAAATAAGGAAAGCACGTAATAAGTTTAATGTTTTTAATATTACCACCAGTTTATTGAAAAAGAATAAACACATGAAAAATGCTGTAATATTTTAAATAATCAAGGCCAAAATCTGATCTCATATGTCTTATGGTGTGCCACGTATAAAAGGTTAGCAGCAGAGCATAATGGCACAAGTTTTAGCACTTTCAGACAAGATGATACAATAGTTTTTGGATGAGCTTTGTGCATCTCTTAATATTTGTTGTCTGTGCAACTTTTAGTAAATTACAAAAGATGCATAGGGTCACTTGCAAACCATATAGGAATTGTAGTTCTCCTTTTATTCCTCTGTCTGGTAATATTGTAAAACAGGTCTCTTTTTCCCCACTGGGAAAAAAAAAAAAGTTGTAGAAGTTCATAATAAGGCATCTGTACACTTACACATTTTCAGGGCATGCAGAGTGTTTCTAAATGACTTCTGTTTCATTCTAGTAACTCCTCTTGATGTTATCAAAACTCGACTGCAAGCCCAAAGCAATCTGTTCTCCAAAGGTAAATATAAATGTGTGGTGTAATGGGAGACTCAATTTGCTTTTTGCTGTTGTGTTTAGCTAATAGCTATAACAATGCTCAACTGCAGAATGTTTTTATTTGTTTCATGGTCGTTATGTTTGTTTCTTCAGTTTAAGTGAGGTGGAAATAAGCAACATACATGGAAATTGCTAAAGAAAGAATGTCAGTGGACAGGCACAGTGGAAAAAAATTGCCATGAATAGGTACCATGTTAAACAAGCTTTAGTATTTTCATTGTGACAGTGACTACAACTATTACTGACTAGAGTTGTTGGGGTTTTTTTTAAGCTATTAATAACTAAATATATAATCAGAGGGCTTATGTGATCGGGATGCTGTGTCAAAGTTCATCTCCTCCAAAATCCACGGACTTTTGAAAACAGGTACTAAGTTCTACCAAAATTTCTTGCCATTTGGTTTTTAAATAGATGAAGACATTGTGCACTCAAAGATATGCCAGTTACTCCTACTATTTAATTATAATTAATAAATGAGATTTAAAAGGCAAGGAGATGAGAAGTGTTCCATGTTGTATGTGAGGACGAATATTTGCAGTCACACTTGCTGTACATCAGGGGAAGTACTTATGTGTTCTACCCTGCTTTTTTGGTACATTCTAAACCCTTCAGGAATCTGAAGGTGGTGAAGCTCAAAGTATGTTTCTATAGTAGCAATAAAATTTTGTCAAACAGGTTTGATCTACATGCTGTAGAAGAATAAAACACAGACAAGTAGAAAGGATGATCTAGCACAAATGCAGTCTAAGCTAATGTATAACAAACTCCCCTTGTAATATGGATGCTGAGACTGCATAGTAAAAGATTTAAAAGTATGAAAGATGTTCACGTGGTTACATAGAATAGTGAGGTGCAGGTCTCGTGTTGTTTTTAGCCTTCAGCAGATGGCAGTATAACATAAACAAGCGTCCTGGAGCACATTAGGGCAGAATATATTTGTTCCCTCTTTCCTTTTGCCTCATTTGTTGTCATGGACTTTCCAAGATTATTTTACTCCTCTGTGTCTAACCAGAGATAAATCTATGTTGCCATTATATTCAATTTGAAATTGCTGTGGATTAAGAACAATCTTACAGGGATTAACTATATTCTTATACACCTTTTTATTAGGGAAGTGTTTTGTATACTCCAATGGCCTTATGGATCATATATGTGTTTGTGAGAATGGGAACAGCAAAGCCTGGTATAAAAAACCTGGGCAATTCAAAGGGACGTTGGTAAGAACATTTATGTAAAAATGTACACTGAAAATATTTTTAAGTAGCATACTCTGAATTTATTGGGTTTTTTCAAGTTCAAGTAGAATCTGTTATAATTTGAAAGGGTGTTCATGTGGTTACACTGTGTAATTGAGACAGTGATTAAATGTTACCTTCTACTTTCTACAAGAAATATATGTTCCTTCCTTAAGACAAACAAGGGGGCAGCTAGCTGCACAGCTCTCCTCACAGGGATACCTTTATGATTTTATTTTCACTACTTGAGCTATAATGTCTGTAGGTGCTGATTGTGCTTACTGATTTTCTGAAGCTGCTTACATCTCTTCTGTCCACAGATCTCCCAGTATGATTCTGACCTGAACTAACAATGCAGATAGTGTTTTAATGTTCAGTTCACGTGCCAGATTTCAGATGCATTGAAACTTGTGGGTCTGGCATTCTACCCAGACACTTAAAGCAGACTTACTGTTGGACACTTTGATGCTGCTTCATTAATGAAGATTTTGACTGTTGTTAAGTTACACACATGATCAAGGTTTTTTCAGAATAAATTTTTGAGAAGAAAAAATGTTCATACAAATGGTTTATTGGGTTTTACAGTGTTATTTTAAAAAACAATTAGTAACTTCTGAAGTTTGAATTTTTCAATTAATAGTATTAAATTAATTTTTAGAAAGTCACTTGATTTTCCAGTTGACAGGATTTTATACTAATTTTTGCTGTGAGAGGGTGATTCATAAAGAAGAATGACTGTCATATCGTTGGATCTCCTATAATTTTTTTAGAACAGTGCTGGAAAATTGAGCAGTAAAGAAAATGGTAGTGAACGTTGTAGGTTTCCAGTGATAGGACTGTACAAATGTTTTGCTGTGTTTGCCTATATAGTTAGTAAGGTATATAAATACACTACTCAGTCATTGGATTTATTTATGTCCTGTATACCTTCCTGTATTGCAAATGTGTTGAAGCTAGATTACAAATACATAAACTAACTAGTACAGAACATATCTGGAGAAAACTTAAAATACTAGTATGACATACTTTTTTAATACATTAATTTTCTGTTCTGCCAGCAGAAATATATTAGTAAGTACAAAAGTTTTGTAGCTAATTATTGCTCTTTGCCTGGTTATGTTTTTAGGATGCATTTGTGAAAATTATTCAAATAGAGGGAATTAAATCACTGTGGAGTGGACTTCCCCCAACATTGTAAGCAAAGTATTACCTTTTTTTTTTTTGTAACATGTTATTACTTATTGTTAAAAAAATTACTCCCATTACTTAGACAAATGAGTTTATTTCTAAGTGATTAAAAAAGAAGTAAATTCTGAAGTTACAGATAACGATGTAATCAATTATTCAGAAACATCTAAAGGCACTGTTATACCAGATCTTGACATTTCTCCTTGCAACTTCTTTGACACATTCTTGGTAGCTAAGCAGGAGTATCAAACTTTTCTATATTCTGCCTTTTAGAGGTTGTATCCTTACTGTAACTGTCCCCTTGATGGCATCATGGAATCATAGGGTCAGCTGTGATCAGTAGGGAAGGAGAGTCTTTGGTCGGTATCTTGTAATCCTGTCATGTTACTAATGACTCTTAATAAGCAACACTGCTGTTTCCACAGACACTGTAGTGGTGCATCTCATTACCCTGATTTAATTTTTTTATTTTAACTTCTAACTAGAATCTAACCTAATCTAACTAATGAAAAAAAAATAATACACTTATTCCAAGGAACTTTATTGGGTTTTTTTATCCTATAGAACTTTGTCATGGAAAACAGATGACTCATTTTCTCTCCACAAGAGAGAAATGCCCACAAGGGGCATTTACATATTTAAACACTGATATCAAATCCCCTCTAAGTCTTCATTTTAGGCTAAACAGCACCAGTCTGTTTTATCCTGTTATTCATATTAGCCTGGTACAGATAGTAATTAAGACCTCTATAATTATGTCCTCCTCCATATGCAAGCCAAAAAAGTGGTCAAATCTAACATATGTATTGAAGTTGTATCTTGTAAGACTTGAAGTGTTGTGTTACAGTTGTCATGTCAGAGCCCAGTGGGAAAGCACTGATACACTCTTTCCACACAGTGCTTAGTGTATAAGGCACAAAAAAGCAAAGCATAGTCAAGCTCAGGCCTTATGATTTAACCTGCAGCATGTGGCAATTTCAAAATACAGACCTTTATGATCTAACTGAATTAAGAGGTCTATGTTTCAGCCAGGACAGAGTTTTTTCTTCAACATGTGTTCTGTACCCCTTCAGAGAAGAACCAGCTTCTTGGTTGGAGAGAGGTACACAGTTTTTAAGAGAAGATCTAAACTATGACGTCTTGGTATTGCAAGCATGACAGTCTTCATGGTATTTTTGTAATGGTGCTATGTGCCTTATTGGCACAGACGTAACACAGAAATATAATTACCATTTTAGAGTAAGATGCACTGCTTTATCCCTACAGTGAATGATTATAGATCTAGCTGGTTTTGTTATAGTCTGTGCTATGCTGGGATGTAAAAAGTTTATTCACTCCATGTTGTTTTTCAAGTAATGAGAATTTTAAGTGTTGATTGAGATAGCGAAAATACTCTCTGATTGTCAAGTGAATAAATATATAAGGTTAGTAGCAGATCTTTCAATTCCATTCCTTTATCAAAACAGTTCTGAAGCTGATATGAAGTAAATTTTTACTGAGATAATCCATCATCATTTTACTTAGAGATTTTCCTGATGAAATTAAAAACTAGAAAACTGGACAATCTGTGAATTTCAAAGTGTGAGCAAGAGGCAGTGAATCAAAGCCATTGGGTAAATGTTTTTTTCTTCATAACAACACTCAGATGGAGATTTAGCTTTTCCTTTAGCACATTATCCATACAAGATGGTTGACTTTATGCTCCTGCTTTCCTTGTGTTAATTTAGACTCCCTCTCTTATATTTTAGAATAATGGCACTTCCTGCTACAGTAATTTATTTTACATGCTATGACCAACTGTGTGAAGCTCTGAAATCTAGACTAGGAAAGGATGATGAACACATTCCAGTTCTTGCAGGTTCCTTAAGCAGATGTAAGTTGTCATCAGTTTAAAAACTGAAATAAAATACCTACATGCTATTTTCTTGGCTTTGTTTTGTTGTTTTGTTTTTAAAGTAAATTTGCTGTAGCTTTAAGTTAGGGATAATAGTGCATGGAACTGGACATAGGGAGGAATACTGTAATTATCCAGTATTTCTTGGGCAACATAACCCTCTATCCTGGAATAATTTGATTTATTTTTGCTGTTACACTTCCACTACATTTGTATTTTGTTCAAAATTTTATCGTTCTAAACTTCTACCGAGGACAATTTAATTTAAATCTGTTCTGTGGTGAATCTAATAATACACATTGTTTTCTATAATCAAGCTGCACAGGTAATTACAAGGAAAATGAAAATTGAACTTTGTGCTGTATGATATAGCAGGACTGAATTTATTTTTATATCTTACTTTTGTTAATCCTTTTCCTCATCTATTTTTGTAGAAGTAGCTCAGGTCATACATTTTTGAGCTTTCTTAGAAAACTCTTGAGAATGTAGTTCCATATTCTACTTGTGACTATGAGGGGGACTGGAAGACTAGTAGAGAAATATTTGTTATTCTGTGGTGATCTGGCAAGTTGTTCATATTAGGCTGCTCCAGATATATGTTCACGTGTCAAAGAAACCTTACCTGAGCAACAGGAGAAAGTAAAATTATTAGAGACTGTTACATGTGTGACGGGAGCTTGTTAGTGAGTTGGGACTCACTGATCTTTCCACAAGATGCAGGAGAGTTCCTTTGTCAGATACAGATTGCCTGCCAAATAATCTTGATAGTTCAAAAGAATGGCAAAGATGCTTAGAAACCGATAAAAACTCACATAATTTTGTTCTCAACAACAAACCCAAAAACCCCAGGCCTACTTTCTTCAAGTTAAATTTTAAAATGGCAATTACTGAAAAATGATCTTTATAAGTACTTGAAATTTTCAGCCTATATATGTGAAAAATTTGAAAATCAGGATTCTTAACTTGTTACATGGATTATAACATACCAGTATTGAAAAAAGGTAGGTAAATTTTGTGCCCAGAAGGTTTAGCTACTGTGAATAGATGTGGTGTTCTTAGCTGGAAAGGAAACTTCGTTTGGGAATTATTTTGAGTAAAATAGGAGAGTTGAAAGGAATCAAATATATTAAGGAAGATAAGATCTGACTTTAATGGTCGGGAAATGTTACTAGTAAAAATTCATTTTTTAAAAAAGCCCACATTCTTCTTATTTGCAGTTGGTTCAGTTACTGTAGTGAGCCCCCTGGAACTGATCAGAACTAGAATGCAGTATCGCAAGTTGTCCTACAAGCAGCTGTACATGTGTGTCAGCAGTAAAGTGGCTACAGATGGATGGTTTTCCCTGTGGAGGGGCTGGACTTCTACTGTTCTGAGAGATGTACCTTTCTCAGGTAGGTTGTATTTTCTGTGCAAGTTTGTGTTACATCAAAGGATATGTTTATGCATTCTGTGTCTTTAGTAAATTTTACTGATTAGCTTTAAGTATTACTGGGATTTACTTGTTCTCTTTTGAGTGTTTTTATTTATAAATTCTTTGAGAATCTGATTTCCGTCTTAGTTTGTTTATGGATACCAGGTAGGATTCATTATTATGTTTCTTGTCTCTAAACTTAGGTTGTTCTCATCTTTAGAATCATAGAATACCCCCTTGGAAGGAACCTCAAAGACCATCTGTTCCAACTTTTCTTGGCAAAAATTTAGTTTATGCAATGACTTTTTTTGAAGACTTACAGTAGGAAAACTTCTCTGTGAAAGGAATAGTGGCTATTTCCTTATAGAGAAATATGATGTATCTAAGTGTTCTGTTTAGAAAACGTTCAAAGACAGAGTGACACAGTAGTGTCATCAGGAGTTTTCATTAGCAAGATGAAGGAGTTTGTGTAACTGCTTCGCAAAATGTGAAGCTATAGCACCAATCATTAGCAAAGCTCCAAAGCTGAATGTCTAGAAGAAACATCTGATACAGACCATAGCTAGTCCTAGGACTGTTCTTTAAGATAATAAGGAGATCATGCTTTCTCCCTTTTTGTCATACCTCTCATGTGGGTTACAGAGGTAATTGGATGAGACTGCTAAAGGACAGTTTTCACACTTGTTAATGCCAGTGGTAAGAGCCCCTGTCTCTTGAGGGCCACTGTTATCAGAACACTTGTGAATTATCAGAAGACTTGTGGATTATCAGGCATCAATTGTCCTTGAAGCAGCTTCTGTCCTTTGGAACCTCTGAACACTGTTGGCCCTGAAAAATGCTTCAAACGTATTTTTGGAGACAGAGAAACCTTGAAGTATTTGACTTGCTGTCTTTGTTCTCATACTTCATTCTTAAAATAGTCTGACATGTAATTTAATTTCTGATGCCAAACAATCTAGTGAACCAGTCATTGGTTTGGACTCTTAGGGGGTTTGAATACATTTAGATGTGCATCTGGAATAAATTTTAAGCTGGCTGTGAACCAAACCATGGTAAGCGAGGATATTTAGTTAAAAACTGCACATAGCAGTTTATTGAATTAATTATTTCAGCTGTTTTCTTTTAAAAATTAATTATACCCCATTTTCTTTCACTCTGCTACTGGTAGGCGTTTGAAGATTGTGGTTGGACTTTATTTCCTATTTTAGGATCCTATTACTTGATGGGACTTAGCCTTCTGTGAAAGGGAAGGCTTCTGAACCTATGGAAACTTGCCTTCTCCAAGGCTAAAGATAACTCAGAATTAATCTGAACCTTTTGCCCAAAGTGCTTCCTGTTCAATATTTCTTTTTTAATTTGCTTAAAGGCTATTCTGCTAAGCTTTGTAAGGGAACTCTGAAATTCTATCGTTTTCTGTGTTGTCTGACTTCAAGTAGAAACTTTGATTCTTTTACCCATTTTTGTAGCAGTGTGGCAGGAGCCTCGTGATCTTCCTTCCTTCCTCCTGCTGCTTTTAACAGAGTGGTAAGATCAGAGGGCCGTGAGGGAGTGCACAAGGATGAGCACACTAAGGTGATGGCTGTATGTTCTTCTCAGTCCTTTCCAGATGCCTGTATGTTCTTCTCAGTCCCTTCCAGATTCTTGTGTCCATGCCTGCTGTTCTTCCACAGAAATCACTCTATAATTCAGCCCAGTAGCATATGGTTTAGAGTTTTAGTTACAATATAGAAAGGGTGCAGTAGTGTGGTGTAGTTCAGCAACTGAAAACAGAAGCAGATACTATTCCTCAGAGTTGATCATCAGACCTGCCTTCGACAGCCCTCTCAGAGGCATTCCCCTGTTAGTAATTCCAGAGAGCAAAATCATATTTCTTGGTTCTCTCAGAATTAAATTTTACACTCTGTTTCTCAGGAGAATATAGGCATTCTGGAGCAAACTTTCATTTTGTGTGAAACGTGTTTTTGTAGAATTAATGAGATGTAGGAAATGTGTGAAATACACCTGAAAACTTAGCAAATAATTAAAGCCTAATCTTTATTTATGTTAAATTGAATTTTAAAAAATTGTTTATGTGAATTATGTAGCCCTGAGATTAAGCTGTATTGAGGTAGGGGTGACGTTATGGGAATGACAAAATTATTAGGCTAATTTGTATCGTATGAAGAAATTTGGAATATAGAGACAAAGGGAACAAGATAATCTGTCCATGGATCATCAGAGAGAACACTTTTTATTTTCCTTTCAGCTCTTGTTTCTTTGTGCTCCTGTTACCACAGTAGAATTCTCACATCTGTACTTGATAAAATACTTTCTGTATTTGACATACAAATGTGTTGCAATCAAGTTTATTTTTTATAACCATAGCAATGTACTGGTATAATTATGAACGTTTCAAGAAGATGATGTGCAAGGAGGTTGGCACACATGAGCCAACATTTCTTATTGCTTTTACTTCAGGAGCAGCATCTGGCTCTGTAAGTATGTATTTTTGTTTCTGGTACTACTCTTTACTATTATGACTAATAAATAACTTAAAGGAGGTATAATTTTGTATGAATCTCTCAGAAATGGTGCATGTTTTGGGGTGCATCTTCTTCATGATCTGACATTCAAGCTGATGAGGTATTTGTCAATAAATTACAGTGTTCTGAAATACAAGAATTTTAGTAATACCGGGTACTTGGAAAGTAATTTTATATCGTGCATTTTAATATTTTTATTAAATTTTGTTTGTTCTGTAGCATTAAAAACTGATTTCTTTTCCTGATAGATTGCAGCTGTCATAACTCTGCCATTTGATGTAGTGAAAACACATAGGCAGACTGGACTTTGGGAGAGTGAGACCTTAAAAAGTAAGTTGCTGGTAAGGAGAAAAAAACACATAATGTTTGGAAAAATAAAGCCTGGTGTTTCAGTATATAGACTTTTGGTAGGAATTTTAAATATTTGTCTCTTCTGAATTTTATTTAAAAATTCTATCACTAAGGCCTTTTTTCTTCTCCACATTGTAACATCTTGTAGGTTATTTTTTTATCGTAGGATAAATACAGTATTTCATTACTGGCATGGAGGGGTGAAAAGGTGCGAGTTCAGTATAATTTAGGTTAATAAGATGGTATGTACTGTAAACAAAAAAATCCAGAGATATTACAATTAGGTAGACCAATTGCAAATTTGTATGCATTTAAGTAAGTTGTATTTAAATAGGCAGAAATTGAATTTCTTATAAAACACTGAGGTGAACAGTGATCTGAAGAAAACCCTTTGAGTTTATAAAAGTAACATGATAAAATGTTTGCACATTCACTACCACTTGCTTCTTTATTGGGATATTCTTTTGTTAAAATGTTAGGCTAGAGAAAGAAAGCACAATGCTCAGGTTGTGTATTTTTAACCTTCTTATTGTGTGATTTCAAAGAAACTATTTTTAAGGGCATGTCAGTGAATATTCAAACAGCTTTACAGGATGAAAGAAGATGAAGTTTCTTTTTTGTTCTGCCTTCAGTAGAGCACCATTGCATTTTATACAAATTCAAGCTGTATCTAAAAACTTTTTTTTCTATTGACTGGAACCTGGACCATTGGGGGACTTTCATTAACTTAAATAAATATTAGATCATGGCTTTAAGATTACCGACCAGTAAAATGGCCAAATACCCAGTTTCTGCTTAGAAACTAATTTGAAAACCCTGGTTCAGAAAGATGTTAGGAAAACTCACTTGCTTTTTGGCATGAGGTTTCATTCTCTTAGGTAAACTATTTTTTCTGGCATAGCTGGAAAAACACAACTTACGTTTCACTGCAGAACAAAGATGAAAAAAGCTTTACATAAAAATAGTTACTGTGTTTCAATTCTTCCCTTGTGCTGATGAATGTAAGAATTAATTGCTAACATCACTTTGAATCACAGGTAGCTGCCATGTATTTGTTAGGCTGATATTAACTATATTAATATATATTTAAAATTGTTATGGTTATCGGTATTTTGTACTAGTGTAATTTTTTCCAAATCTACTTGCTGTTAGAGTTGGACACTGATGTTGCATCTACCTACTGTCTCTTTGCTGCAAAAATATTTTGTGGCTCCCAGCTGCCGTGGGAATGCCTGCTGAATGTATTCTAGAAAACCATTTTAACTTTAATCTAGGAAAAACAAATTCTTAGCCACTTTCATGTTACACATAATGAAAACGCCACGTGCAGAGTGAAAGAGCACAACAAATTTCCTCTGTCCAAAACAGTTGCATACATCTGCAGTGCAGATTGCTTCTTGATGCTGCTGCAGTTAGGTTGCTCATGGTATGTGATTTAGCTCTGCAAGGGGCTGATCCACATCTCATAGACCTATACTTCCATAAACTAACTTACACATTTAGGGGGAATTTGATTTTTGTAAACTTCGA
Organism: Apus apus; assembly: GCF_020740795.1. Taxonomy (NCBI): domain Eukaryota; kingdom Metazoa; phylum Chordata; class Aves; order Apodiformes; family Apodidae; genus Apus; species Apus apus. The sequence goes on along the minus strand of NC_067283.1, from coordinate 22,359,929 downwards.
CATAGAGCGTAGTGTCCTACCTTAATTATTATATATTTTTATGATTCATTCTTATGATATCAATTCTCAAAACTTACCTTTAGGTTCAGTTTACCATAAAGGAAAGTTCTTGTTTAAAAATCTGAATGGTGATGATGTTTTAGCTGCTTGTATAAAGTGACATGGAGAGGGACAGGCTCATTTGAAAGCTAGGTGACTTTTTTCAACTATATCAGTTACTCTGGTAAGGAATATTGTCTCTGTTCATGTATCTTACCCTAGGCATGAATACAGATTTTTCCATGTCATGTTATTTTAACTTGAGTATTGTATGAATTTGCATACTGTATGATTTTAACAACCTGTATTAATAGTATGGATAAAATTAACATAAAATTAATTCAACCTCATAATTACATCTGAAGTGACTGTCTCTGATTTCTAAAAGTATTTTCTGTGGCATTGTGTTATATATTGCTTAATTCACCGTTTTCTTGTACTATATTGAGTTCCACAGAGGGACTGTACATCAACCTGGGCAGTTATGAGGAAAATTGTCACTAAAAATGGGATTACTGGATTATTCGCTGGTAAATATTTTAATATATTACTAAAAAATACCAGACTAGAGAGAAGGTTTTTTAATCAGTAAGAAGTGATTACAGATGTTAACATATATAAATTATTTCCATCTCTGTGAACACTCTCAGTTATGAAACAGTTTGCATATGTAAGGCAACAGATATGCATATATCCAGAGAGAATCTGGTAATCTCTTTACAAGTTACTAAGACACAGCTGTCCAAGATGGACAGTATTTATTTAAAAAATAGAGGGATTGGGCTTGACAGATACAGGTGTATTGGGAGTTTAAAATGGTGAGGAAAAAGGAACAGTTCAGAAAGCAGGTTTTTTCAAATTTAAACAATTTGTTGATTTCTTAAACTGCAATGTCTGGATTTTCAGAAAAAAAAAACAAAAACATTTAATGGACTGTAGGTTTGGAAGCTTCAGTATGGAGGTACTTATAGACTGAGAAAGTTTCTTAGGTGTAGTTTTTAGGCCAGTCCTAAACATCTCCAAACAGTCAGTAGTGTTGCAGCACCTGCATCTAGCAATACCCATCCTAATTTTTGTTCTTCATCTCATACTAGTTTCTATGCTCAACTTTTTGAGTTCTGCATGAGTCAAAGAGTTTTTAAATTTTACTTGTACAATATCTCATGTGTACACACAGGAGTGTGCACATCTTACATGATTTTCTTACCCTCACTAAACCTAGTAAGGGACCACTGCTGCCCAGCATGTCTGGTGTTGAGCACGTCACTACATCATGTAGTATGTAACTGGTGCTGTTTCAGTTCCTCTGAGCCATTCAGTAAGACAGAATGTTATTGTTACAATCTCATTTAGCTGTGTAATTCTTTGATTTATTTTATTTATCTTCTTGCACAGACTGTCTTAAAGACTCTTAGTCTTTTTGATACCTTTGTAAAGATCTCTTTTTTGCACTGAACTATGGGAAGTTAGTTATTTCTACTGTTGACAGATTTACCTCTGCACAGTTGTATGTCTGACCGCCATTAGATATCTTGGCCATTAAACCCCTGCATATTTATAGAACAGAAAAGAAATCTCCAGGAATACTTTCTGATGCCTTTTTCAAATCCTGGCAATTCTCTGAAGTCAGTTAGCCCTACCTAATCATATAATCTAATTCTTGATACTAACTCAAAACCTCCAGGAATGAGACTGGACATATCCTGAGAGGTTCAGCAGGTAATGTCATTCCTCCTCATTTTCATCATTATGGCTCAATTGTAGGAGGATTTTCTGTTACCAGGTAGTGATCATAGAGGCTCCTGAGACTTAAGAGTGTTTTTTCCGCTGTGTGACCAAACCGCCCTGGCCAGAACAGGGACCAAAATGACATTCCAGCAGTGAAGCAAAAGTTCCTCACTGTTACCTCATTGAAGATTTCTTTTAATTCGTAAGATCTTTCAGGGAATGTTCCGCTTCTGTAGTTACCGAAAGGGATTGACTCTGAGGTGATCACCAGTCCTTTCAGTAATTCATGGTGGATTTAGTCAGATCCCAGAATGTTTTCTTGGAAAATAACATGGAATTTTTTTCACTGATTTGTAGATACTTAGATATTTGGCAGCACCTGTTATGGATCCTGCTAGACTTCTGTCAAAAGGTTTCTACTTGGCATGCTCTGTCAAGCAAAACAGGAAGATGAGGTTTCCCAGAAACTGGAAGTTTTTGCATTCTTATCCATTGTGTCCTAAATAGCTATACAATGCAACTTGATTTTCTAGTTGTCAATCTCATAACTAAAACCAAAAGTATTTTAATAGTTTACCTATATGCTGCTCTCCCCACTCTCAGACTCTGGCAGCCTGAGGAAATTACAAGATATTGAGGTAAAAGCCTATTGTAGGTCATACTTTAATGAAAGACTGCAAAAGACATTCCAAACCCAGGTCACTTACCAGTCTTGACAGCACTGCATAGTTTCCCTGGGGTTCCTTGTGTGAATGGCTACACAGCTGGTTGAAGACTTGCTGAAAGAGATGACAGTGCTTTACTTGCTGTACAGTGATGACATAGCTGGGCAATAGGATTTGGATGTTTCAGAGCACTTAATGCCAGCAGAAGGCATGACACTACAAAGTATCGATATTGTTAGATATTTTGGGTGGAATGTAGGTCACAGATTAGGATACCTGGACACCAGCATTTAAGTCTTGACCCGCAGGTAAGGGAGCATGGAGATGTTCTGTTGATCAGCCACTATCTCAGTTCAGTTACCCACACGTAGGTGAGATGACTCAGGGTGTTCTCTGACTGGCTTCCTGCTGCTGTTCCAAAGGGACACAAGTTTTCCATAAGTCATGTCATTTGCACTAGCTCCATGCAGGCATCTTTGCACTTAAAGTGAAAGTAGATGGATGTGTGTAGACAAGTGGATTCAGCCTTATTTTCCTACCTCTAGCTAAGTTGAATCACCTTCTAAACTCCACTGGCAATATTACATTTAATTATAATGGGAGACATTTAATGCCTGAATTCTATTGTTACACATGGAAGCAGGACCCTTCCATTTTAGTAAAGGTTCTGTAGGGTCTTGGGAGACAGTGGCAAAGAAATTACTTTTTACTTCACACTTGGCTCGAAAGGCTGACACACACCTGCAGCAGGGGGTGCAGCCCAGCAGAGGGTACTCGAGCCCTTTCCTCCCTTTTATCCACTTCAGGATTCAAGGCCTCCTGAACCTACTTTCGCACCTGAGAGGTCACAGGCCTCTCACTGTCTGACATAAGCAGCAAGTTTGCAGTGACACTTAGGAGAGGGTACACAGTCTGGCCTCAGGGCCACCTCTTCCTTACTGGAGCTTGGTAGTCCTGCAGGTCAAGGTGCTCAACCTCCATGGAGGGACAGAGAGGGCAGAGACACAATGGGCTTGAGGCAGGCAGGCCACACAGAGTGGCATAGGCCATTACAGCAGTAATACCTACAGCCAGCAATTTCAGTATTTTGAGGAAGGTGTACAGGGAGAATCCTAGTTCTACACTGAGACACTGTGGGATCAATACATTGTAACCACTAAATGGTACTACAGCACTTCAGTCTGAAAACAAACAATAGTGAATACTTTCCTTTCTCTTCTGGGCAGGTATGGTTCCACGGCTGTTTAAAGTTGCTCCTGCTTGTGCCATAATGATCAGCACATATGAATATGGAAAGTCTTTCTTTTCTCATTTAAATGAAAAAAGGAACCAACGTCCTTAATTCTCCTTCATCCAGTTGTGGGTAGTCAAAAAATATGGTGACATATATTGTGCCAAATTTGAATCTGTCAAGGTATTTTCTAGAATTGCCAGTGAATTTCTGCCATTACATTTGGTAACTAAATGCAATTTCATTTTTACCTGTTTTACAAAAGACAAATCCAGTATTTCTATTTTCTTAAGACTAAGAAAATACACAACCCTTAAACTATCATTGAAGATTTTATGACTGCTCTTGCAGCTAGAGAGAATAAAGGAAAGAAGGGGAAGAAAAAAAAAAAGGTTCTCTCACTGGTTTTCTTAATGATGAAAAAGGAAAAAAAATTTAGGCTGGACAGAGCTATGAAGAATAACCCCTGCCACTCGGTTAGTTTTCAGTCTGACTAAAGATTTTTGTTGGGTATTTAAAATGATGTTTAGAAAATGCTTTGGGCTTCCAATTGTATGATATGATTATTGCTCCATAAGGAGGTTGATAGAGAATGAATTCAATAAACATTTATTCTTGCTTAATACATGTTTAAATCTGTGCTTGTTTCTTATTTGTAGCTCTGTATTTTGTGTAAGTGCATATTATGAAGTAGTCTTCGACTTCTCAAGTTTGTTTAAAATGAAAAATGCTTTAGGTCAAACTGGGAAAAGTACTTTGTGCTCAGTAGAAGCCGAGAGAGCATGTGGAACACATTGCTAGGTCTGAGGCACCTTTAATTTAAGGTAATGCTTCAAAAAATTAAAGCACACCTGGGTACTGAAGAAAATGGCCTGTACAGGTAGTGTGGAGAACATGCCCTTGCATGTTTTTGGGATGGGCAAGCTGTCACTGTCACAGAGCTCCAAGGCAGGGCCAGACTCCCTGCCAGGAAACATTCCCCACACACTCTCTGTATGGGATCACCTGGTTTGGAAGGCCAGGTTTGCTGGTTTGAATCAGCCACGTATCAGCCTGAAGGGAAGAGCATGTTTAAGTCCACTGCTACAGACACAGCCATTGTCTGCTACACTGTGCTGCTTCTCACACACAAGATGAGCAGTGGCAGCATCTCCCCTGCCCATAGGCACTTTTAACTACCCTCACTACATCCCTTCTGTCATGCATTTTCAATGAAGTGGTCAAATTTCATTTTTTGCATGTTGTAACAAGGGGGGTGTGCTGGTACAAAAGGAACTCAGAATTATGTCTCAGTATGGTGTCAAGATGCAAAGTTTGGGTGTGCTTTACCCAAGAAATGGACTTCAGTTCTATTCTGCTATGAAGAAGGTATCCCAGCATGCGTTTGGCCTTGGTTAAAATTCATGACACAATGAAAGATGCTCTAATTGTAAAGTCATTAGCTACAAATATACCAGTGTACAGTGCTGGCAAGAGGGGCTGCCCATAGGAGGTACTTAACAGTGTTCTCCCTCCCACTGTGATTTTCAAAATAATATTACACTGCAACCTCAGAATAAGGCCCAAGACAAAGAAAGTAGTAACAGCAGATTTTGGACCACATGGAATGAAATACAGCAACAAAAAGCAAGTCTCCCTGTTTTGCAATCAAATAATTTGCTGTAAGCTCAGTAATACTGTCATTTGCCAAATGGTCTTATTTTATCCCATATGAGTAAAACAAAGACAAAAACTACTAATTAGTGATGATACAAAATGTTTAATTTACATGCAACATTTATGGAACATCAAGGCAACAAAATACACAGTTTTGGCTTTTTTTTTTAATTATTAATGTTTAGAACTGAGAAAGACACATGTAACTGATCTCCCATGCACAAAATGACACCCAGAAACTCACAGCGGTGTCAGACTACGTAAGAGACTTCAGTTAAATGACAAATGAATTTCACATCAGTAGCTCCAAGAAAAGAGCCATCAGCAAACATGACTGAAAATCATTATTACAGCCTCCTCCAAAACACTGATGTAGCAGGAGAAGTGGGAGAAGCAAACAAGACCAATTAAATTACTGTATCTTGATGTAGAATGGTAACTTGTGGCATCCAGAGTCCTTCACTGTATTTGTAGTAAAAATGCATCTCTAGTTTACAAACTAGTATTTCATAATGTTACTCAACTGCCATGAGAGAACAGGTGCTTAATGCAGTAACAAAAAAACACCAAACCAGAACAAAAAAACCAAAACAGTTACATGAGGTAATGGACATTCTGACAGTGTATGAAAGGATATAATGGTCAGAGTTTATTACAGAGAAATCAACTGGTTGGGTACATGAGGGCTTGAAAGACAAGGTCTGGTGGATTTTGCTAAACTGCTTTAAAAATCTGCATTAAAATGGCATCAGTAGTTGTTTACTCTGCCATGGTTAATGCAGTAACCTCCAGCACTGTGGACTAGGTGAGACGTATCTTGAACCTCCTCCAGCTACATCCAACAGTGCGTTGAGTTCCAGAGATGCGTAGCCTCGTACTTAAAAAGGCTAAACACTTCCTGCAGTTTTTAGTACAGGTCAGAATGAATTCTATTTCTTTCAAGCCCACCCAATGATGGCCAGATCACAATAGTAGTGCCAAGGTACCATTAGAAGAGGCAAGTCAACTGTACTGTACAGAGTGTAATGACATACTGTAAACATCTAAGAGTAAGCAATAATTAAAAATCTGTCTTGTATTGCAGCTACTCATGTAAACAGTTTATGAAACTTCTTTGGCACAAAAAAGCATTTTCCCTAGCACTTATAAATACAACAGACTTACATGCATTTAAGTTTTGTTTAAAAAAAGTTACTAATCATGCTGATAAGCAATACCTTGTATTAGCAAAATTCATAGATAAAGGATCCATTGTAGCTTACAAAGAATTAAGAATATAGTTTGCAATTCAAAAATTTATTTGCAAACTTTGAAACTATAGGGTAATCTGGAAAGTTAGTTTCATTTAAAAAAATGTCTCCTGGTTTGTTTGTTTTCCCCTATCAGTAATTTAAATCAATGGCAAGTAATTTGAGAAGACTGACTTAAATTAAGTTCTGCTGTATTACCTAATCAAGAAAAACACCTATTGCACTACTACAGGAATAAGAAAAATCTTTAACATTAGAATACTGTTATTATATTGTCTGTTTCCCTTTTTTCACTCTCCTTGAGATCTTGCCAATGAACACACAATTCAAGCTTCCCAAGGTGCCAACCCCACCATCCTTAGTCCCCATCTTTCCAGCAAGGCCAATAAACAAATTTCTTGTATAATGTTTGATTATCTGTAATTCAGGTCACTCAAAAGCATTCAGTGAATTTCCTCAACATTTACAAATTGCTAAGTATGCTTGATTTAGACAATCAACTTCCATTTGTTATTCACATGCAAGTTCAAGAACTGGTAAAGAGTGTTTCAGCGTGATTCTTCAGTGAGATCCAGACATCTCCTAAGTGCCATGATACTAACAGGAATGCAAAATCTAACATTGAGTAACTCGAGAAGAGCTGTTAGAGCTTAAATATGCTATTTGACGTCCTATGCAACATACATTGATGAAAAGCTGGATTTTTAGGTAAAATATTTATTTGCCTACAAAGACTGGCATTAAGGATTCTGTTCTGCACGAGTTGATAGATATTTAAAGCACTGCAGAGAAGCACCGTGGCTAGAGTAGGGCCAGACCATTGCAAGGAGAAGCAAATGTAGTGGCAGTTAAGTAGGGAACTGATTTCCAACCGTTTCATATTAAAAATCAGTCATAAGCATAAGATGATATATCCTGTACCTGATCAAGAGCTTTAAATAATTCAAGAATAAAATATGAAATCTGAAAAGTCCTCTGGGGAAAAAGAGGTTTGAATGAAAATTGACAACTTGTGAATTAAACAGGTAACCATGTAAAGAAAAAATAAATCAGCTTATTTTGAACTTAGAACTAGCAGTCTTCAGTGAAAGTCATTTTATGCAAAACAAACCAAGTGCATATAACACCAAGCTCCTCCTTCTTGTGTGTATCTCAAGAAGGTGTTAAGCCTGGACTTGTCATCTCTGTTGTGGGACTTGCAAGATATTCACTTGATTTCAAACTTGTGAGGGATTTGTAGCTTGCTACTGAAGTAAGAGAGCCACAAAGACCAAGCAACGATGGAGTGTCTTCCTTCCCTGTTAAGAACAAGAATTAAGCTCATCATTTTTACAGCACAAGATGACCTGACCACAAAAAAAACCAAGGGAATAGAAAATCTGTTTCACCTACACTATTATGAATTGCATCTTGCTGCTTCAACACACATATACTTTATACATACTATGAGGAAGTAATGTAATTTATGCCATACATCCCCTGTCCAGGTGGTAAAGACACCCCTAAGCATGCATCACGGGCTGGGCTGCAGTCAGTCTCCTACAGAGGGAGACACGGAGGCTCCACTGACCACACAGGGAAGTTAATAATTCAAGCATTGCTTTTACTCAAGTACATTTACGTATAAAAGGAAGTGATGTTACTAATAAAACATCAGTACCAGAGCTGTAAATTTTAACCCCTCTGAAAGGAGCAGAAGTAACTGGAATCAGAACATCTTTATTTAAAAATAAGCACATACTGTTTTTTAATCCTTACAGGTACATTAGGCTCTGATCACTGGAAAAAGCCCTACAGAGCAAGAATGTCATCCAAACACACTTGACAGTTCACACCAAACATACCTATAGGCTTAAGACTGCACTGGACCATTTTTCTATTTATTTTGTCTTCCCTTCTCAGAATATCTATTCAAGTTATTTTGTGTCAAGTCTGCTAACAAATTAGACTATAAAGAATTCTATCTACCAGCATCTCCCTATGTCATCTTCCTGGCTCACCTGAAGAATAGAAAGGTCACTTTATACTAAAGATTGAGATCAACTTAAAAAGGTCACAGGCACAAGATTTTATTGATAAGACAGTCTACCAGAATTTTTGTTTTAAATCACATCTATAAAACAGCATTTCTTAAAATTCTGTCTCCTGTTCCTGACATAAAAGTTTTTTCTCATGAGAAGGATGTAAGAAAAAACTGACTGTGCCCTGCCAAACAATTCATGATGAAAAAATGTAAGTGCGATGTAGTTCTCTTGCATCATTTGTGGTTATTGTTAGCAATTTCCAGTAGACTCTATGTCTCACCTCTACTGAGCTATTTTCAAGTGACTGAATAGCTATCCCTAAAGAAGGAACTAGATTAGCTCTTTTTAAGTCTACACTTTTAGAAAAATCTTTATTCCCATAAAAACTACCATTTAAAGAACATGTTCAACTTAAGGACGTGAAATACAGAGAGAGCAGTGTAACACTGTTGGGGCACAGTTCTTGATTCCAAACAGTAGGAAGCTTAAAAATCTGACTGTGTGAGTTGTCTTAATAGTAATGTGAAAGTTTACAACTTCTCATCTTTGAATTAAAACTGCCATGAGAGACTAGAGATATTTTAACAGCAAGATCATGTGTCATGTCTTACAAAATTATATTAAAGCTGAGGTACTGATGAACATCAGTAATTTCGAAGCAAGATGTTATGCTGCCTTTAAAGACATAGTCTTGAAATAGGAGCCTAAACTGTTATTATAAACTGTTTTTGCCACACATCTATTTACAGAAGATAAAACAAAGCATAACTTTGAACAATTGATATTGTAGAGACATTTGAAAGTAGATCTGCACAAGAGCTCTCCTCATAGTTGTCATGCTGATTCTATTTCACCTCTCTAAGCTAATTTGAAACAATTTACATGTTAAATTTCACATTAAAAAAAAGTTCTAAATTTTACATCCTTGATAATTTTAATACAAGAAATTTTACAGTTACGAACTCCTAAGGCTCTGTATTACCAAGTATATTTAAAGTTAACATTTGATGAGATCCAAAAAGGATTTTTTTACTGCAATTTTTGTTCTGTACCCAAAATACTACTATTTCAGAAGTCTTGAGCATTTTTCTGCTTTTCACAATTGCCCACAAGATGGTGCAGCTCAACTATGATGGGTGTACAGATTTTGGAAGGGGGTGAGGCTGTATCTGTATTACATTTATTTACTAGCATGGCTTGTATCATGTTCCTCTCTCTATTTTAACAGCAGCAGCTCAGGCTGCATCTCCACAGAAAAACATTGAATGCAAGATGTAAGAATGACTCTGACAGTTGCAAATCCAGTGTCTGTAATGTTTCTCTCAAGAAACAAAAAAAGAAACTTTAAGAACTCAAAAGATTCAAGTTAGTTATACCAGAAAGATGACAGAAGATCCTCCTTGTAGTTGAGCTGTCTGGTTCTGTGGTGGAGAAGGATGATATGCAATGTATCTGAAGCTTAGCTTTAAATACATCATGAAGTCTTATAATTATTGGGGGTGCACTGGGCATCTTAACAAAAACCAAATTTACTTCAAGTACAGTCGTTAGGGAAACTGAGACAAGTTGCATAAAAATGAAAAAATATATTGTTCAATGTAGATTGAAAAATTCATCTCACAGAGCTATGAAGAACAAAATCAAATGAAGCCATTATACTGGCTCTGTACCTTCATTTAACAAGTTCATTCCATCCTGCTTCCCATCCTGTGAGTGACCTGGATCCAGAGAGGACTGAGAAAGACTAACTTCAGCTGAAAGTTGGTCCAGACTTTGAAAACTTTTCCTACAAAGCAAGTAGTATTTAATTGTAGCACATTTAAAGATCTAACTAGGTCTCTTCAATTCTCCTTAAAAAGTTAACATAATTTTTTGTTTGTTTCCTAAAACACTGATTTTCCCTAAAGCAAATATTCCACATGGCCCTCCCCCTTTTTAAAAAATTAACCCAAAGGAAGGAAATTTTTATGGTAAGCAAGAGAAACTGATTGTTCCTCCCAGCTGACACTTGTACAATGTAACAGGTACTTCCAATAGGATCCATTTCAAAGTATGCTAAAGGTATAATTTTGTGTTTCCCTGTTACTCTAAAGGCAAATCAAAAGAAATATTCAACTTACTCATCCCACTGTTGATTGTGCTTTCTATAGAGCAGAGTGTCCAAGGCAACGGCATTGACATCCAGAGCACCTGGGGAAGGCCACTGATTGGTGAGGTGAGTAGTTAGTTCTTGTCTTGATCTCAAGTCATTATTCTTTAACACAGTCCTGTAAATATAAACAGCAGTAAATCTCAGTCTATTAAATGCAATTCCTTAAGGTACAGAAAGAAAAACAGAACTCATAGTCCTGACCAAGTTGATGTTATACACAGAGTGACCAACAGAGAGCAGTTTTCTTAAAGCATCTTAAACTGTTCATTTTTGTTAGGGGAAGCTACTTAGAAACCTATTGAGAAGTTGAAATTCAAATCATTCTGCAAAAGTAATTAAAAAGCTCCTGCATTCTAAAGATTCTGCCAGCATGACCATAATCAACAGTCCAAATATTTTGCAAACCAGCTATGGGAATGTGATGTCCTTCCTCTGCCAGTGTTTTGTTTGGGTTTTTTGGTTTGTTTGTTTGGTGCTTTTTTTTCCTGTTTGGTTGGTTGGTTTGTTTTGTTTTTCAGTCTGAACACCCCTTCCCCCCTGCCCACAATACTTTTGCAGAATGAACTAGAAACCAGATTTATTAACTCTATTATATGCTTCCAAGTAAAATATAACATATAGTTATCCTGTTTTCTACCACCTTACAGTTTCTAGTGATTTATATTTTTATATTACAGAAAATGTGTTAACTGGGAACCTTACACGTTCACATTAGTTTTGTCTCATATTCCCATGAAGCAGACCAATCTTCTAAAATTCTGGAAACAAGGAAGCTAATATGCCAATATTGGAAATCATCTGCCAGAAGTCATACAGAAATAAGGACAGTACATGGTTCTTCAGGGTCTAAGACAAGATGAGCTTTTTCTAGTAGTACAAGGCAAACTCCAATTACTCTTACACTGTTGTACAAAACACAAGTTCTAAAACCACAGTATTTCTTGTTAACTCATAAATCCTCCCACCCATGAAATACTAGGCAATAGTAAAATGCTGCTTCACAACAAGTTGGACTGTAGCCTGAAGTAAATAGTTATGTATCTCAATACTGAATATATGCAGGAGTTCAAAGCCATATGTCCTGTTGTTATCTGAAACGCCAAACTGCAGAGCAAATCAAATAACTATTCATGGTACACATGCATTTAAGTGAATTCAAAAAAACATTGTCAACAGGTCCAGTTTTAAAATGCAGTTTTCATTCTGGTGGTATCTGAACTGTTTAGACAAGAACCTCAGCAAGGGCATGTAACACCACTCAAAGAGCCAAAATTTCCCATGAAACAAGTTAAGACAATAGAGAGTTCAGGAAATAATTTTTCGTACCCGAGTTTGACAGAGGAGACTGATGCACAGCAATTTTGCAAGAGAAGGTGGTGAAGCACCAGAGTGAACAAAACTATTTTCAAGAAACTTTTCTCAAGATAACAAAGTCCCCAAGCATTTATGCAATCAACTTTTTTTCCCTGGCATCTCCCCCTCCCCCTCCTGCCTAAGGGGTTTATAGGAATAACGACTTTGATACTCTTTGGAATGCCACTTTGATAACCAAAAGCTCTCCATCATTTAAAATACCTTGTATGGTATTCACTTCCCCATGTAATTCTCCTAATCTCATGGGGTACATCGAGCATTAAACAGGTCTGTTAAAGCCTTGCTGATTTGAGGAAACTGAAAGAGCCACTTAGCAAGTTCTTATGAGATAAGCCAATTACACCACATCACCTCCTTATTCAGAGAAGACTCCTTGTGTGCTTTCACGGAAGTTCCCTTACAGGATCCAGTAACTATGCACACAGTAACTAAATGCAAATTCCTAAACGTATAACACGTGTAAATTCCCATTTCAACAACCCCTGTGTGTTATCACCACACAACTCAGCAGCAGTGTAAATTGTTATTAAATAAATATGCTGAGCAAAGATTACAAAACCACACAGCTACAGACAAGTTGCTAATAGTGGAATTTTTGCATTTTATGTAGGTTTCTCTACGGAAGCTTTTTCCACAAATCTTTATGCTATAATAACCTGAAGTTTCTGTGTGAACAAAGAAATTCTGAAACAAAGCCTAGCCAAACTGCTGCAGGGATTTTAGCATCATACCATTTCAAGACAGTTCCAGCAGATAATACTCAAACCACTCCACCGTGCTCAGGAAGAAAAACAGGCATCAAGTAGGATACAGAAGTAACTACCACCTTTATATATTCTTTTAACATATAAAATCAATCCCAGCACAGCATTCAGTGTATATAAAACAGTAGTATAGACAATAGGAAGTTAGACACAGTATTCACAGCAGGTCATGGTAGTGGTCACCTCTTTTTTTCAGCCTTGTAGATTATTCAGCTGTTTGTTCTCTTGCAGCCATTAGCCATTTTAAAAGTAACATGAGATTCCACTGCAGCAAAGACTTCATAAAGTCAATGCCTGCAAACTGCAGTTCTCTCAGGATAAACAAAGGCAGTTACACATATTAACCAGACTTATTTCAAGAGTCGAGGTATTAAATTGAACAGAATCATAGAGTCATTTAGGTTGGAAAAAACCCTTAAAATCTTCAAGTCCAACCATTAACCTAAAGCACTGCCAGCCTCACCAGCTGTGTCCCTAAGCACTACATCTACACAGCATACACCATCCTCAAACTCTTAATCACTATGAGGCAAAAATGATCTTGCTACAAATATACAAGAATGGGGGGGTGGGGAAACTGAGACAAAAGCATTTACTATAGAAATGAATTAAAAATGAAGGAAATATTATCAAGTTTTAATGAAAAAAGCACACAGACTCCAAAACACACTGTGAAAAAATGCTGCACAGGATTACTGAGTGCTGTCCTGTTTTTGGTCAGATGAGAAGAGCTCTTTCTAGAAGTTAAGAGCACTCAAAGTAATTTATTTCATCCAAGGCAGATTACATCTTTCCAGTCACTCTAATCTTGTTCCTCAGAATGCAAACAACTGGTCAAGCTAGCTGCAACACTGCTGGGTTTTAAGTAGAACTTTCCTTAATGATCACATGGAGAGCAATGAAGATGATGAGCTTTCCTCTATATATTTACTGTCAGGCTGTTTAATCAAAAAGAAGCTGACTATTAAAACTTATTCACTGCTAGCATAGCAAAATAAGTTTGGCATATAAAAATTTTCAGAGGAAAAATCAGAAAACAGTCTTAAAAGAACAAAAATTAAAAATGAAGAACTGGTGCAATTGGCAAATAGAGAATTTGTGAGATTTACAAGTTTCACAAAATACTCAAGCATAGAACATAACATTAATATTTTCCATTATTTACACACACACAAAAAAATAACTACTTAACTCCTTGGGCCTTGACTGGGAAATATTTCAGAAGTGTAACCAAAAGTTCACATAAAAATAATATATAAGCTTCTCTATAAAATGCTGGTCTGTAGTAAAACGTACTGAACTTGAATGGCTCCTGTACGAACAGGTTTTATTCTATTGCTCCTACTTGCAAGAATGAACTGCTGGGATGAAACACCAACTGAAAACCAGAATGACCTAACGCCTGTAGACCAATACTTAAAGCCTGTATTTTATGACGAATACCACCTCATAACCTACAAGATTATCTTATATGGAAAAAATCCATAATGCATAATAAGAATAACATTGAAGATCACAAGTATGCAGTTGTATTTTAAAATAAAATCAATATTGTTCTGTTGGTTTTGTAGCTGTGATGATTTAAGGATGATGCAAAATAAGATTTGTAGACAATATGTTAAGCCATTTAAGACAGGAGTAAAAGAAAGGATATTCCAAAAAGGGAAGACAAAAAGTGAGTGAGTACTAGAGGAAGAAGTTAAAAAAGGAAAGAAATACAATCAAGTTTGCAAACAAGCAAGTGAGCATATACAACAAGCTGTTAATTCCTCTTCAGACTGGAAACAGAAAATTTTAATAGCTAAAAAGAAGATAAAAACAATAGCTTCTAAATGTAATAATCTCAGGAAGCTAGTTGGTACATGGAGAATAAAACGGATATTAATAAGAGATTGTATTATTATTTTTTGAATGGAAGAAAGGCAGCATGTGAGATATGGCTGAGTACCCTGGAATAACTTGGTGAGGCTGCAGAATGCAGGAAGTTTTGTGTAGAGTAGGAAGAATATGTAAGAATTTATTCTAAGAGCAGGGGAGTTAAACTGATTTGTGGTACCTCACCTAATTTAAGCAAAAAAATAAAAAATTGTTCTTGGTTGTGTGAAAGCCTGTGAATTTTTCCCCTCCATCTACTAATTGGTATCTTCTCTACCTACAATCATTTCCAGCTGTTTATAATCCTGTAGGCAAAAAGCAGCAGAAGCTCTTTTTTGTGATCTGCAGAAAGAGTACATTTGTTTTTCTCCTGCTCGCCACATTTGTGCCCTGAGCAGTCCTCACCCGAACAAATGTTTTTGTAAGATAAGTCCATAAAGTATTTAAAGTTCTGAAAAACATTACAAAAATCAAGCAACACTGAAAGGGTGGCAGGCAGAGAAAGAGCACTTCTAATTCCTTTGCAAGTAATTGCTGAAATACTATTTGCATCCTGAAGAGTGGTGAGGCAAACCCAGTGAAATGCTTTTTGGGATTTATTACAGGAAAGAGGCATTGGTGATGCTGGAGAAAGAACATATTTTCAAAAAATTCCTTTAAAAATTAAATATCCTTTGTGTTACTTTACAGCATAGATTTTTTTCCATAGTGCACATATATAAGAGAAGAATAATACAGTCTCACAGTGTTAGGCCAGGATACTCTGCTTAAGTTATGACACTTAAATTGTGGTGGGGTTTTTTAATGTCTAAAAAAACCTCCATACAAATTCAAAATACTACTGCAACTAATAACATGAAAAGCAGAAAAAGAAATTAGAACATAATATTGATACTAGAATACATAATTAAAAGCTAACAAATATTTGGCTTACATAAGGAACTGCTTTTTAAATTAAGTTCCTCTCAGAAAACAAAAAAATCAATAAAAACATCCTGCTAATGAATTTCTGATTCTTACAAAATAAAACTGATGATTCATTAGTCAAAACTAACATACACTCAAATTTGAAGTGTCTGATTTAAGTGCAGATACATACACTCCCCTCCAGGCCTGTAAATTTACTTACTTTTATTCAAGAATAACAGCAACAACAGCAGAGTATTAACATCAGCTTTACAGCTATTCCCAGAAACTTCTCTGCATGCTTCTGACTTTCTGTGCTGTGAGTATTTAAGAAGTAGGAAAAAGAGAGATTGGTGATGCCTAGTATTCTCCACAAGTATTCACTGGCCCTGTGTTTGCCAGGTACTCTCCAGAATATTCACTTGCTGATTCCCTCAACTTTTATTAATTTGAGATGTTTAATTATTGATTAGAGATTATTTACTAAGCACAAGGAGAATATCACTATGTATAGTACACATAATAATAAAATACAATTGCAATTGCTTATTCTCATCCCTACTCCACAATATGCTGCCCTTTCGGTTATTTTGCTACCATCGTGTAGGAGCCTGAATCAATCATGAAAATGGATCATCAATAGTCACCTGTTTTAAAAATAAGCTTTTTTTTTAAAAAAAAAGATTAATTCACAAGGTAATCTCACAAACAGTTCTGTTTGCACTAGCATCACTTTTGGCAGCTCAGCTACTTTTCAAAGGATAAGAAATCTCTCCTTTGAATTAACACATCTAAGACTTCTGCATCTTTAAAGTGTGACTTGACTTGATTATTCATTCAAAGTGGGAAACGGGGACAAAAACTGGGGACCTGTACGTGGGGTTTCTGCATGAAAGCCAGAAATGACATATAAAAAGATTATTATCTGTGGTCACTTACTACACTGTAACTATATCACCTCTGAAATTCTAAAAACAAATCAGTAAATACATTTTAATAATGAGTTTAGTCCAAGCAAATATAGAAAAAACTTATCTTAGCAGCCACATACAATTTCTGGTCTAATTTCAGCTAGATTGGATTTTTCCACCTTCCCCCTGGATCAAATCCATATTCATTCTGTTAGAATCCTATTCTGAAATGCCCCTTTACACATATTTTTGTTTAATAAACAAAGTCAGTTTTGTTTCCAATTATACCTATGAAAAACCAGTAATTTCTTACCTGCAAGTTTAATTTCTCCAAATCCAGAAAATGCCAGTCCAGTTGGCAATTTGCCCTCCTACCAGCAGATGAAGACAGGAAATAAACCAAACAGACAAATTCCCTAAGAAAGGGAATTATATCAGATGAGTGTTCCAGTTCAAGAACTACCTGAGTAGTGAAAAGTAAAAGTGAAAATAAAAGCTTAAAAAAAAAACCAATGAAAACATTTTAATAAGAAAGAACAAGCTTAAAAAACTTTATTTAGGACAGGAAATATGGAATGCAAACTCAAATTGATAGCATACATGAACGTAACTAAAATCTGTAAGAGCAACTCTAAAATAAAAGGGAACTATCAAATCATCAGTACTGTAGCGAGACAATGAGCTGTCTGGACTGGTATGTCATTGGACTTTGAGAAATTAGATCAGCAGGTACGAAAATGTGTTACTTACCAGTAGACTTTGATGCTGCAATATATCACCTCTCTCAGGTTTGTGACCTGTGCATAGACACAGTATTCCCCAAATTAGAGGCCAGAGCAGTTAGATCCTGGCAGACTTTCTAATAGCAGCTGCTGCAGTGAAAAAAAATCCAGGTACATCCCACAACACCACATATTCTTTTCTGACTGGCCAACAGATCTCCTTCTGTCACAGCAATGGTATAAGTTGTGCCACAGTAGAGATGCCCTTGAAGCTTGCTCAGCAATCTTTTTGTTCTCCTTTATTTTTTCCTAGTGATCTCGAAATATATCCTCCATCAAAAAAAATCACTGTCATGAATTTTATGCAGTCTTTGATCTCCTTCACCTTTGGAGTAACTTGGATAAGCTTACACTGGCAGAAACACCTTATGCTGGAGATTTCATTTCAAAATACACATTCAGAATGGATCAAAACACACTACAGTGTGTTACCTCTGTGTGCTCATTAAAATACTATTACAGTGCATGACAAACACTTTTCATGTCCTTGGAAAAATAACCAGGCCTGATTCTTCTGGAAGAGAATAGGCACAACACAACCAGTTTCTTCCTATAGCAGGTCTTGACTGAAACCAAGAAAAATACTGAACTTAACTGGCAACCAAACTATTAAAAAAGAGCAGCTTTTAATTCAGTTCTTCAATTATCAGATCCTTGCTGCTGAAAAATGGAGGACAGATCATCAAATCTGCCTTTAGTTCATATCCTCTCCAACACAGCTTGTCATTCAAGAGTTTGTTTTTTTCCCATGTCAGTCATGTAATTACATTGAGAGCAGCAAGCCATGAGTAAACAAAGTTCTTCCTGGTAGGTGAATTAGAACTAAAAGTAAGGCAGAGCTTCAAAGTTTAAGGCAGTTGCAGAATGAAAAAAATGCAGGACAAAATTTTGATTGAAGAGGAGAGGGGGAGAAAAAAACACCTCAAACAAAAAAACACACATAGAAAATAAACAGAGAAACAGAAAAACAGGAGGCAAACAAAAATCTTTCCCAAGTGTAATTCCAGTTATAATTTGGACAAAACAATTGTGAAAATTTTATTATGTTAAGTGGTTGTATAAGAATATTTCAAATGACAAACAGAAAAAGGACCTAAATCTCAACCACTTGCTATCCAAATAGAAAAGCAGCTAATAAAAGATTCTCAAGAAATCAGTTTACACACTACATGGTATTTTCTTGGTTATAACTTCAGACATGTCACTTTTTCTATTTTAAGCCTTTCCATAAATAATTTAAATCATGTTTTATTTTAACAAGGCATTGCAGAAACCCAAGATACAAAGCTGTAGCCTTAAAAACTGGATTTCAAAGAAAAAAAACCACAAGTTGAATCCTAAATATACGATACCATTGTTAAAAAAACCCAAAACATTTACATGACTATTTGTGTACAGACACTGACCTGTAACTCACCTTTCTTTAGGTCAAACTATTTGCATTTTAGAGAAACTTTTAATTTTGTTTTGAAAGCATAAAATGGATTTTTCTATTCCTTTTTTCTGGATAAAAATTCTCAAAATGATTTATCTAAACCAATAAATATAGCCAAATGAAACTGAAATTTAGGATAATTTAAATATCAATTTGCTTTGTTTGAAGAAACTTAGGGAGATTGCTCCAGTGTATCAATGATAAAATAACATCTCTGCAATACAGAGCTAGCCTCTCCTCACAATTCTAACATGGCACTATTCTTCCATCCTTGAAAAAAAAAACCTGTTATATTTTTACTCTTTGTCATTTAAAGTCCACTTAGGATGGTATTGAAATCCACGCAACTTGCATTAAATGTATTAGAAGACTGTAAAAATAACTCTTCTAATTTGTGTGGTCAACTCTTCTAATGTATGTGTTAGCATTATCAAATACTAGCTTTTCATATTGGTATCTTCCAGAATATAGAAGCAAACCTACAGTAAATAAAAATGACGGTTAAAAAAAGGGAGCAATAAAAATTGGGACACTCAGAAGAAAGTGGTAATTTAAGTTTATTTATCTAAATGAGTAAAGCACAAATAGATCTAACTCAGTCTCTACTATTGTAGTCCAGGAGATTATGCATCGTGACTGACTCTACTTTTGTTGCCGACATTCTCTGTCTCCTCCATTTGCAGCAAACACTTTAATGAAATCAAAACCTGAGGTTCATCTGTTCTAGACATGAGGTAATTCCCTTTGTGTAATCACAAGAGGAAAACATTGATGTTTGTCGTATAGGTCCTTTAGCATTACTACGTCAAAGCAGGAATTATTTTTCTGTCACAGTTGAGGTAATATCAACAGAGGAAGAAACTCCATAATCCATACAATATGCTTCCCTAATGGAAATGCACTTCATTTGCAACTGCACAGCACTGAGGCCCTCAAAGGTGCAATACTTCTCATTATTTGAAAGGCCTTACTTCCCCCTGCGCCCACTTATAATTCTACATTGGATAAAAATTCTGAATTTGGAATGAAGTGCTAATGCCCAAGCAACTTAAAGCTTTCTTCCTTGCTACTTACATGGGATGCCTTTATCCACAGAAGTATAGCTAGGGGAGAAAAGATGGATGGATGCCACTATTAAAATAGATTTTAGCATTACACATTAAAGACTCAGATAAGGGAACACATTGCCATGCTAACATCATTAAGTATGCAAAATGGTTCAAGAACGAAAGTCCCTATGATTCTCTAATTCACTAAGGAAAAAAAAAATTAAAGAGAGCAGAGAGATTTCTTACAAAAATTAGTGGTTTTCACTTAGGAGTCAGCCAGCATCTTGCTGTGAATATACCAACACATCTTGTCCTTCAAGACATCAGTAACTTCAAAAGTTTTGAACTTTCTTAAAATTTAAGATGAATTTTAAAATAAACATTTTTAAACCACCTCTGTAAAAGTTCAGAATGAGATATTAAAATATGAGGGTTTAAAAATAAATCTCTCCCAATCCATTGCATCTTGCAGAATAAGTCCTTTTCTTCAGGCTGCCATCAAACCCCATGTAACCCTTCTGGATTCTAAGACTAGTGTGTCCTTCATCATGTTGGAGGCTTGACTGCAATTATTTTTAAATCTGCCTATTTGTTTGCTTTAAAAGGAAAGGATTAGCATTCTCAGATTTGACATTCTAGGAAAGAAATTCACCAAGAAGATTAAACATTAAATGATAATCTCCCAGTTCCTTTGGGTGAGAAAATAAAGCAGCTACAACAAATTGGATTTAATGTACTTATGCAGTTGAGGAATTCAGTCTTACAAGAAGACTACCTGAAAACCATGGTAAGTGCTAAAGAGGGAACATTACAAAGCCAGGCAACTCGTATTTAAAGTTTTACTTACAAGGAGACAAAACACCGGCTAAATTTCAAAGCCTTTGCTCTGACCCTTCTGCTTCTGCTTCCTTGGACAAACTTTTACCTGCTTTCTCCCTGACAGCACCTACATCCTCTTGAACTTTGTGCCTTAAGACATTTACAAACAGAATCATGACAAAGCAAGGAGAAGTACAGATAACTATTTTCAGAAGCAAGTTTTTTAATCAAACGGGGCATGATCAATCTTGGGAAAGGAATTATCATTGCAATAAAGAATACACTGAATCTTCCTTCAAGTACTCAATACTAGTAGATCTGATGTTGTATGTGAAACAGACAAGCTTATTTTGCCTGGACTTTAACGTGCATGCATTTGCTCTGGCGTGCTGCTCTCACAGAACTATTGTGGCTATGTTCAAGTGCTCTGAGAATGAGCTCATGGACTTCCCCAAAAGGCAGGATGCATTAGCCTGAGCTCAATGCAGTGCAAACACAGGGAAAAAAAGGTGTGTGGGTAGAGCAGTCCAGCAGTCAATGTGTGGAAAAGAGTGAGGCATATGTGATAGGCTGTGTACAACTCAGGAGTGGAAAAATACACACATTTACTGTAATTAAAGTATGTCACTGAAAGTCTCTCAGGGTTGCAAATAAACTGTAATTTCCTGTCTTTACAGAGACATTTGTTATCCAGATAGGACCTGCAGTATTGCTGGATCTATCAGACAGCTATATTAAAACACTAAGAATGGAGTTACAAGCACTGTTTGGGCCTGAAAAGACCAACCAATTCTGAAGTAGCAGCCAAATTAAATCAATCTAGCTTTAAGATTTGCTAAAACATACCAAAAAATCTTAATTATACAGACAAGCTTAATACAATGTAAGACATGAGTGTCCCTACAATTTGAGTCTTATTTGTGCCATAACCAAAGACAGAATTCCAAACACAGAACCATTTTTTTGACTTTCCTTCCCTCCTCATGCCCCTCCACAAAACACCAGAACAAGACAGGGATATGTGAAGAAACAGTAGAAGGAGATAAAAAACAGAAGTATAAAGTATAGAACAGCCACCGAATTTAAGAAATAACTTTTAAATACATGTTATAAATGTTAAAACAATTAAAATACTTCACCAGCTGAGAC
Source organism: Apus apus (assembly GCF_020740795.1). Classification (NCBI taxonomy): domain Eukaryota; kingdom Metazoa; phylum Chordata; class Aves; order Apodiformes; family Apodidae; genus Apus; species Apus apus. Next base: position 22,338,120 of record NC_067283.1, on the reverse strand, counting down.
AAAGGGCCTGCACCCTCTTACAGCAGCACACCAGCTTTAATACCTGAAAGATATCTTAGGAGGAAACCCATGTTGGTAAATTTTATGCATACTGTCATTTTAACAAAAACCACACCACAAGAGAAGTATTTTAAAGCATTTTAAGTTGAGGGTTTTTAACCTTTGTATACAGTGCTTGTCCTATTTCCATCACTTAATTTAAAAAGGTTTTTTTTGTTAAAGTGATTAGCTTTTAAAATATCAGTGAGTCACTCATGCAGGAGATGAGTCACTATTAAGGAAATTGATAGAATACATCAATATTTAGCATACAAAAATATAAATTTCAGATGCAGATCTGAACTTTAAAGTAACAAAAATCAGCAGTTTGTGCCTCAGATTAAGCCAAAAGAAAGACTAACAATCAACCTAAGGTGGAAAAAAAGCCAGTTTAAGCCAAGATGAAGAGTTTGAATACAAGGATGTGAGCAAACAGCTCCATATTTTGCCCAGTCACTTTTTTGGCTGAGCTATAATTATACCTTCAAGGCAGTGGTCTCGAAACTGGGGTGGTAAGGCAATCCTTTGAGGTACAGGAAAAAAAACACCTTTTTGTACTGTTAATAAATGAAAAAAAAAATTCAATTGTGTTTATTTCATCTTCATATAATCCTTTTCAATTTCTGCGTTTGTGTTTGTTTTATAATGCACATAGTATAGTAGTACATATACTTTTATAAATAAATAAATATTAGGGGGATGTGCTTAGAATTTTTTTACTGATGGGGTACACAATCAAATGTCTCACTGCTCCAAAACATATTCAATCCTTTGAAGGATCTTACAGGAGGAAGAAATGGATGCCTCTGTGAGTTTGGAATGCTCCAGGATAAAGTTCCTTGAGGACTGAGGATCTCTCTCCTCCATCACTGCTTGAACATTATGAAATTCAAACTGTTTTCTTCAGTTAGACACTCCATGGATCACTGGCTTCTCCTGGCTCTCCTCCTGCGAGCCATTATTTTTAAGCACTTAAGAGCTGTTAATTTTAAGAGCTTTAAGGCCTTAAGCACTGCCCCACCCACACTGTACAAATATAATTTCTATAGAAAAGTGGAGCCAAAAGCCCTGTTCTCTAACGTTCAACTACAACCATGTCCCAGTGACAGAAAACACTTCTGAAGAAAGCAGATGAAAGCCAGAATATGCCTCATTATTATTACACATGACATATATCACTGGGCAACCACTTCATCTGGAAATACTGAAAGTGTGGTAGAAAGGAAAGCTGTCTTAGAATAGAATAGCTGTGTTGTTGTTTTTTTTAACAGAATAGAACCACTTGGAAGGGACTTAAACCAATCATCTAGTCCAACTGCCTGACCAATTCAGGGCTGGCCAAGTTAAAACATGTTGTTAAGGGCGTTGTCCAAATGCCTCTTTAAAACTGACAGACCCAGGGCATTGACCACTAGAAAGCCTGTTCCAATGTTTGACCACCTTCTTGGTACAGAAGTGTTTCCTAACATCTAGTCAGAGCCTTCTTCTTGATGAGCTGTACGTTAGTTTAAACATGTCTGACTGATGATTAGGTGGCCTTATGGAGTTTCACTTTTCTAACTTGATTTGCCATCATGAATCTCCAGCAAAGTGAGACATCCAGTCGCCAGAAGGGTGGGCATATTACTAAGTAATCCAATTGAAACAAAAACATGTTATTCTCTCATGAATAACTAAGTGGGCAAATTTTCAGCTTCAGTATTTTCCAGATACTGATATTAATGAGATCCACAAAATAGCTTTTAACTAAATTGAAAACTGTTGTTCATTGTTGTTTAGGTACTCAAGCATGTGAGACAAAGTTAAGAATACTGAAAACTGTAGAACATTAAGTTTTGCACAGCTGCTGTAAAACAAAAATTATTTCCACATTTCTCCAATCTCCATATTTATTCCACGCTTTATAGCAAACTGCTTTATTAAATGTGAAGATGAAAAAGTTTCTCTGTAGGTAATTCAATTTGTAACCTGAAGGCCTTCCCTGATAGCTGCTGTTACCTGGTTTCCAAGTCAGCAACAGTAACAACCTAGACTGCCAACCTATACTGCCAGATCTCTATTCCCCACTCCATTTTTTTTTTTTTTTTTTTTGGGGGGGGGCATGTGGTAGGCAAACCTAGACCTAGATTCAGATTCTGCCCAAATGCACTGAAAATATATACAAAACATATACTTGCATACCTCTGAAATATCATTTTTGAAACGTCAACAAATACCTAACACAAATTGAAGCAGTAAAACATGCTACTTTAACACCAATAGCCAGTGGAATAGAAAAGCCATTAAAAATAAAATATAGAATGTTTATTTATAATAGTTTCCATTACACAGCAAATGATCCTAAATCAGATCTCAAAGTGTTTTACAAACAGTAATGTAATATATGCCTTAGTCCAAGTTATAATCCCAAACTTGCTCTTAGCTGCTGGTAAAGAATTAAAAACATTGCAGTATACATACACTACTTCAAAATGCTACTAATGGTAGGGGAGTAAAACATTAAGATTTGGAATTACATTAACACCATTCTAAAACAGCTGGATCATTAAAAGCAATTGGCCAAAATGCATGCCTCATTACAGACACATTAGTGGTACAATATAGTTTGCTGCCAGTTCAGAATAAAAAAAAATAATTAAAAATAGAAAGAAAAAAAAAAAAGTAGGAAAGAATGATTAAAAGATGTCAATTATTACTGGTATTCACCATCAGAAACCTCCTAGGAATATTTCTTCCCTTGCCTTTTCCCAGTAAGGAACTATGAGTTTCTAACACACTTTAAAAAGAGTTCATTTGACAGGCCCACTACACTCACAGCAATAACAATGCTAAAATTATACTCCTCTCTCAAAATCTCTAGTGTAGTTTGGGCTTCTGACTGCAGTGGCTCATAAACAGCTATACAAGAACACGCTGGCAAGATACAACATAAACTGCTCCACAATTTCTGCCTTCACATACGAGCAAACAAAATCAAACCACTAAGACAGATCTTTAGAAGAGTTTGATTCCATATAGCTTAGAGAAAAATTAACAGCAGGTCTGAACATTCAAAATTTCCAAGTATAACAGTGGGTTTAAATAAGCTCACACCTCTCTCCCACCTCCTCCCAAAATAATCAGAAAGGACAAAGAAGTGTGACATGAATCATTAGCTACATCACTAAGTTCAAAACGAACTCAAGAACAGGTCTCTCTCAAAAGCTTACAAGCTACCAGAAAAAAAATAATTACTCAGAAAAACATTTTTTTTCCCTTCATCAACTCTGAAGTGGATATAAATAAAATGCAAATGCTGTCTTCCTGAGGATTTTCATAAAATCCATGTCAAGCCCTGGCAATAAAATGATCTACCACAAGGTGGAGAGGGGAAGTGGGGGAGGGGGGAGAGGGGGAGGAAAGCACTTTGTTTACAAGGTAGAAATACTTTTTACTGCATAGAAAATATCTTTCCAGGAGGTGGTGTCTCTGTGAGACATTAAGCAGAGGCAAACAAAATACCCCAAAGCCATTGTTACATTTTCTTCACCCTGGATTGCTTCAAAGGCTACATATTACTTCCATTTTACTTCAGGGCCAGACACATGCAAATTACTCCAGTAATAAGGTAAAAGAGCTTATCTTGTAATCACTATGAACATAGCAGAACACACAATTACTGCAGTCGCATATTATAGCAGTCTTGTGGCAATTTATCACGACACAGCGAGTCTTCTATCTCTCTGGGTCTTTTAACACCACCAAGGAGTGTCTCTGCAAAAGGACAGTACCTTTCTACCCAACAGACAAGTCTGGGAGGATAAACTATGTAAGGATCGTAAGATATTAAAATATTTACCGTATTAGTAGTCATATATGTTACTAAAAATGAAGACTTTCCCTGTTGTTTTAATATTTTGCCTTGCATTGAAGAAAGGGTGGCTAGCAAAATGTTTCATCAGATTGAATATTTTTAGCACTACCATATGAACATTGACTGTGTCTGAGCCCCACATAAGTAAAATAGAATGTATAACAATAAATATTTTTTCATCCTCTCCTGCCTAACATTTTAAAAAGAGTGTTCAAAAGGAAGTTGTTTCAAATATCTTTTTTCTAAAGGGTAGCCTTAAAGCTGGAAATAATCATAGAATGGTTTGGGTTAGAAGGGGCCTTAAAGATCATCTAGTTCCAACACCCCTGCCATGGGCAGGGACACCTCCCACTAAACCAGGTTGCTCAAAGCCCCAGCCAACCTGGCCTTTAAAACCCCAGAGAGGGGCAGCCGCAACTTCCCCTGGCAACCTGTTCCAGGGTCTCACCACCCTCACAGTAAAGAATTTCTTCCTAATGTCTAACGTAAATCTACCCTCTTCCAGCTTAAAACTATTACCCCTTGTCCTTCCTCTAGACACGCTTGTAGAAAGTCCCTCCACAGCTTTCCTGTAAGTCCCTTCAGGTACTGGAGGGCCACTATAAAGCCTCCCCAGAGCCTTCTCTTCTCCAGGCTGAACAGCCCCAACTGTCTCAGTCTGTTTTCATAGGATTATCTTTGTGGCCCTCGCTGCAAGAGCTCCATGTCCTCCTTTTAGGGGCTCTGGAACTGGACACAGTACTCCAGGTGTTGGGACTGTGCCCCTTAACGAATAGAGAAACACCTCTCAGAGATAAACTGCTTAAAAGAGAACCCACACTGAAGACTATGAGACTGACCAAGGACATTGTTCAAGGGCAAACAAGCTCCTTGTTTGACAGACTCCAGGGTGGGAAAGCAGTAGCATTGTAGCAAGCTGCTCCTGCCCTCAGTGGATTGCTGCTTACGCTTTGCTGATTGGTCAGGCATCATGCCAAATCAATAGGATCAGAAGCACACCGATAGGGAACTGAGGTTCTCCCTCCAACTAAGAATAAAAGACTCCCACGGCTCACCTGCTTGCTGCTCGCTTGCCCTGTGTCTGCAGATTGTTGGTGGAGCCCAAGGGACAAAGGAGAAGAGATACTGCTTGAGCTACAGACAGTGGGCAGAGATCAAAAACCCAAAAGTGGGGTCCTTCCCTGTGACTCAGCACCGGGTGGCTCGGTCGCCAGCCAAGATCTCTTGAGCTGAACACTCCGCTACAACCATAGGACTAGGATGTTTGGTTAGCTCAGGTCCTGTCAGGGTCTATCACTTTAAAGGAGCTGCAAAAGGGAAAGCTGCTGAAGAATATCAAAGCCCTGCTGCTGCGAGCACACTGCCCTCTCGCATCTATGGCCAGTGCATCGGGACGTCTCCGTGTGGACACTGCTCACGATCTGAAGTGGCACTGTCAGGACTGGGGCTGCACAAGCAAAATAATACCTGCTATTTTCCTCCTTTAATTCCTTTTAATTTTTATATTCTCCTGGTACATGTTCTTCACTCTGCACACACAACGTCAACCCCGTAGAGGGGGAAACCACGCCAGGCTTATAAATCTTTCTTCTCTATCCAGTAGCTTTAACCTTCTGTCTGTGCACTATCTATCCGGGTAACACTTCCTGTAGGAGTGTGTTGGTAAAACAAGAACACCATACTGCTCTTTCCCCTGACTTACCCCAGTTACATTCCTCAAGCCCATTCTCTCTTTGTACCCTTGTTAGCCGTTAATAAACCCTTAATTAGTAAACCTTAATTTTGGCCATTGAGTGAGGTGATTTTAAAGAGCTACACCCGTGGGAACTCCCAATATAGTACCTCTGGCCCCAAGCCAGCGGCAGACCCATGTAAACCTTGGTCCAATTGCTTTGCTAACTCTCGCAGGAGGCTGCCCATAATGAGTAAAGCTGGTGTCAGAACCTGACTTACACCACCACAATCTCCCAGGTGAGAGCTCATGAGAGTGGAGAAGAGGGAAGAATCACCTCCCTTCATCTGCTGGCCACACTTCTTTTGATGCAGCCCAGGATATGGTGGGCTTTCTGGGCTGCAAGTGCACACTGATGGCTCATGCTGAGCTTCTCATCAACCAACATCCCCAAGTCCTTCTCCTCCGGACGGCTCTCAATCCATTCTCCACTGAGCCTGTATTTACACTTGGGATTACCCTGACCCGCGTTCAGGACCTTGCACTTCACATTGTTGAACTTCAGGAGGCTGGCATGTGTTGAAGACACATTAATAATAAATACATAATGCCTCTTATTAACTCAGCTGATTGAATAGAGAGATGTAACAAACTGAACTAAGCCTGTCAAGGACACAGCAAATTAGTGATTGACAGGACTTGAGTGGGAAACCAGCAACATTGTTGCAGGACAGCTGACCAATTGCCCTCAGCAGATTGGTCGGCACATATGCTAACGTAGGATCAGAAAACAGATACCAATCAGGGACTCAGGTTCAACCTCAACGGAAGTTTAAGCTGCTGGCTGCTCACGGTGGGAGGGGCGTGCTTGCTGAATCACCAGAGAAGCAGAAGACGACGAGAGCTACACAGATGGCGCAGAAGCAGCCGGAAGAACCCCAGAAGTGCGGCTCTTCCCCGAGATCTGGCAATCAGCGGCTCAGTTGTTGGCCAGAATCTCTCAATGGGAAAATAAATCACTACTGAGCTATCACTTAAACGACCCAACAGGGACAAAGGCAGTAGTTAGCGCAGAGCTGCCAGTCCCGCGTCCTACTCGGTAAAAGAGCTGATAACGTGGCCGCTGAAGACAAAGCAGCGGAGCTGGGCAGGAGGGATGGGCGGAAAAACCCGGAAACGCGACTCACCCCGAGGTCCAGCAATTAGCAGCTTGGTCACTAGCTAGAACCTCCAAGGGGGTAAATCACAACTGAGCTGTGACCGCAAAATGACCCAACAGGAATGGAGATTTGCGGGAGAGTCACCGCAGCTCAGCACAAATGCCTCAACCTGCCAAACGTTGAATTGTAAGCGTGATTACTCCTCGGTTCTCTCACTTGCCTTTCTGCGATTTCTCAACTCGGGAAGATCTAACTGGCCCTCTCACACGCACGCAAAGCGGCTACCCAACCGGGATCAGCAACAGGCACAATACTCACTGCCCCTCTATCTGGTTCTGTAATACTCTGTCTTGGAGTTCTCACCTTTTTGGTTAACACCTCCAACTGGGAGCATGTTGAATTCAAATGAGACACCTGTATTTTTTTCATTCCTCAATTTCACTCAATCCCTTAAAATTTGTTAATCTAAATTTATCCTGAGTATCCTTGTGCAGCCCTGACCTTTTAAATAAACCATGGTTCCATTCGTTAAAGCAGATCACGGTTTTACGTTTTAATTTCGGTACAGGGGGTAATTAGTGGAGCTGTAACACTTAGATACCCAGCACATCCACTCTGGCCCCAGTTTGGGGTGGACCCACATAAACCATTTGGTAATTTGTCTGGATCACCTGAATGGGAAGCTGGTCACTGTGATCCAGACTGGTGTCAGAAGCATCCTGGTTGTCAGGGAGGGCATGTCCTATAAGGTTGGCACCATCTCCCGCAGCATGTGACCCACTCAGATCGGCTCAAGCTTTCAGGCAGCTCAGGCCATTTTTTATTTTTTTTTTCCCTTTAAAAACGTTACAGCTTGGGCCAAGCTCTCAATTCTGTAAAGGTCTCTCTGGATGGCCTCCCTTCCCTCCAACCTGTCAACCACACCACACAGCTTGGTGTTGTAAGTAAACTTCCTAAGGGTGCACTCAATCCCACTGTCCATATAATCATAAAGAATATGTTATAAAAATGTCTTAAAATTTAAGCAAGTTTACTGTAAACTATTTAAGATCTAAGATAAAAAACAACAATCAAACAAAAACCTCAGAATTATTCTCTCACACTACTTGCAGTTTTCAGGAGTCATTTCTAAATATAAGGCTTGACAGAAAAAAAAGGTAAAATACATTGATTCCTTTAAGAAGTCTGTCTCATGTCCACAGGACCACAAGTTATTTGTATTTTATAGTTAAATAAGTTCAATAAATTAAGTAATACTGCTCAAATGTTTCTCCATTATACAAACTTACAACTGGTCTTGCAGTTCCACAACTATATATTCCAACTGTTCCTTCTCCATTTTATGGGCTAGATCCATATCTTCAATTCTTTGTAACAGTAGTTTATTCTGTGAGACAGATTCAGACAGCTGGTTTTCTCTGAGTTGTACCAATTCTTCAAGGTAACCCTGGAAATACAAATGTTGGAAAGTCTGAAAGAACATACTATGAAAAAACTTCATTATGTACATTCACATTTTTCTAGTTTAAGTTGTTACAGTTCTACTTTGGTTTCACTGCAGAATTTCTATTTTTAAGCAAATTAGTAAATTGATTTAAGATCAGTATGATGTTTCCTAATAGGTACCATGAAAACCATATACTTATTTATATTCCTGCAGAGGAATAGAATAATGGATGAAACAATGAGACAGGAATGCTACCAGCATGAAACACTAATCTATGCATTGAAAACAACATAGAACAGCCACTACAAGTGGCCACGTGGCCACTACAAGTACAGTACAAGAAAAAGATCAGAACTCAACAACTTAAAAGATGCAGGTGGTTGGATATTGGACAAGAGCAGAATGTATCTATATGGATCTGCATAGTTAATGAAAGGGATCCAGACTTATAAAAAAATCTGACATGTACAGCTGGAATGTGCATGTGAATTTGTGTCATTGCTTTCCCAGTTGATACTATAAAACTGTTGGGCAAGCCCTAACCACACTCCAACTACTTAGTCATTTACAATAATCCACAATGTGAGTATTTACAGTAGCTGTGATAGCAGGCTGGTCACAAAGTATATTCACAAATCACACATCTGGTTACAATACTAAGCAGCTATTTCTTTTTCTGCTTCAAGCCGAGTCCCAGCATGTCAGATGCTAGTAACTTCTTATGACTTCTTAGCTAAAGCTGGATAGAGTAAGTCAAAATTGAAAAAAAATTAAAATTGCACATATCTTGAGTCTGTGGAACAATGTGTAACTCTTTCATAGATGCTGGCCTGGTCTGAGGCAATTGCCTATGGCTATACTGAACTGAGATTGCCCAGGACTGAACCAGCTGCTGCCAGCTGTCAAGCTGGACTAGACAATCTCCAGAAGTGCCATCTGACCACAACTATTCTGTGATTCTATTATTACATACAGTTCTAGCTACGGCATTTATTTTAGTTTCAGTACAAGTTCCAAGGAAACAAAAGCTCTTCAGTATGCCTAGTTCTGCCCCATCAAATGTTACTATTACCTTGACTGTTAAGGTTCTCCTTGGAGCCCTAAATTTTCAAAAAACTCATTTTCAAAGTACTAAATGATGCATTAGGAAATATACAAATTTCTTGTCTCCCAGAAACATCAAACATTTGACAAAAAGACTTCAGATACGAAGCATCGGTATTAGAAGCAGAATTCTATGAGCAGTCAATACCTCTCTCTGTAATGACATGGAGATAGATCATTCCAACAGTGAAAGCATAAAAAACTCCAGTACATACAGTACCCAAAGAATTCAGGAGTTTACTACACAAAGGTGAAGAGTTTACACCATTCCAAAATGGGAAAGGGATAACTTCCATGTAAGTAACAAATGTGTAAACTATGACTCACTAATCTGGACAAGGGACAATTTGGAAAAGACAAACATCTTTTCAGAATGGCCTGGAGAGGGCAGGAAGGAAGCAACGGTCCATTATTTATTAAAATACAAGAGCTAGGCACCATGAAATGAAGCTAGTAGGAGCCAGATTCAAAAAACAGAAAAGGAGGTGGCTTTTCACACAACAGATGATAGATATGCAAAATGCTTTGCAAAAATAATTATTTGGATGCTAAAATTTTTTATGAGGTTAAGGAGATATTCAACAAGTATTTGGAAGAGAGGTCCATCATGGGTTACTAAATAAAGCTTGTCAGCTTCAGGAAGTCCTTGGGCTGATATGTGTGGGCCAAGAAAACACTGGAGGAAAAACAGCGCATAATATATTTGCTTTGATTTTATTTTTCTCTCCACATCTACTCTGGGCAAATATCCAAGACAGGACAGTAGGATAACCAAAGATTCTTGGTCTAAACCAGCTCATCAATATAGATCCAATAAAGCAAAGATGGGATTTACCTTGCTACAACAATACCTGATCCTATCCTACCATTCAAATAACTCAGAAGATAGATACCTTTACCTTATCTCTTGTCATATTGAGACCCCAGTAAGCATCATTCATCTGTGCTATTAATGGCTGTACATACTTACTTAGGAGGCACAGCAGGAATTCATCACTTGTTTACACAAAGTTAATTACAATAGAGCAAAAGAGGGATCTGTCAGACTTACTATACCAATTACTAAAGATACATTATTTTCAGCTTGGTCTTCTTTTTACAAACAGCCACTTTTCCAACACATAGAATGTCATAAAGCTCCTTTGTTTAAAAGAAAACACTCCATCTTTGATTAACTGCTGCCTCCTGCACTGGGAGGAGGCACTGCCTTTCTTTTCTATGCACTGTTTCTTCAGCATCTATGAACTGTCTTCCCCCTTCTCTCTGCCACTAGCTAATATGCACTGCTGTCTCTGTAGGTGTAATACACTGTTACGAAAAACTGACAAGCAACTTGCTTTTAAAAAAACTAAAAAGTTTGGACTACTACCGTGCTTCATCTTTAAATTGCAGTATTTTGGTTAACAGAGGGAGAATGTACCTTTGGTTTCTATAACAATATTCAACATGCCACATACATTATTAACATCAAATACAAACACACTTTTTTTCCTTTCCCATTATAGCTTGAAGCAGGTCTTAAAAATATTTATTTTCCAAAATGTCACCTCAGTATCACTAGAAAGATAGTTCTGCTTTTCATTCCTAGATAGAATACTTTGCTGATAATTTTTGTTTACTGTAAAACTAAACATCAAATTTTAACATCACTATCATTATAAAAGCTTTCAACTGGCAGTCTACCAACCTCAATGAAACTCTATGGCCTCTAAGGAAGAAGGAAAGCATGTGGACAGTCACGTTCACATCAAGCTTGCAACCAGAAATACACCGCCTGTAACTCTAAGATTAGAATAAAGACCCAAATCTCATCTCTAAATTATTATTATCTGCCCCCTCTCCTCAAGCTTCTTTTCCCTCAAATCAATGAGCAAAGATACTTAGCTACTCTGAGAATCGTAGAATTTAAGACCATTTACATAAAGCTAAATAATATTTAGTATGTGTTTCTGCCTTTACTTAAAAGGATATTGCTAGTTGGCTTTCAATGAGCTTTGGCTCCATCACACCCCCCTTGTCCCCCCCAAACCAATTTATTACCTTCTGTTCCAATGCAAGCCGGTACTTCTGCTCTACCCTTTTGCATTTGTTGTACCAACTGTTTTCATCTGTGATGAAAGGAGGACCAATGTTCTCTGGAGTGCTGCCTTCACTGCCACTACTGCCCAGCGTTCTTAGCTCTTCTTCATCACTGCTGATACTGTCAGAACTGAAGGATGAAGCCAAGTTAAAAGCTGTGTTTATTAAAATGCAATTTCCCCTTGAAATTAAAGAACCACAGTTTTAAAGATATCTTAAGCTCTGTAAAACAAGAATAACTGAAATGTTCCAATAGCATAGATCACCAAACACAACTTCTATTTCAAGCTTTTATTTCAAGCCACCTTAAGAATAGACAAAAATTTACTTGTGATATTAGTAAAATAGTCTTAGGCAAGTCAGACAACTGCATGTGGGACACTCTCCTGGAATAGAAAGGCCAATGCATTACAATGTGCTATCTAAGGAAGTGGTGACTTAATCTTTCCTTCACAAATTCAAGGCAACGAGTAGTATCTGAAAAGAAATTGTATTTGTTTCTAAAAACACAGAAAAATAAAAAAGTTCTGTAATTATGTTAAATCACAATAAATTTAAATGAGAATGTATAGTTAAATTTATAGCTAAGACAACATCTGTTATTTCACAGAACATAAGAATCTCCCTACACAGTATAGAGATTCATTGTTAATGTATCTCCGTATCATCCAGAATCAGTGAATGCCAGAGAATTCATACATCTGTCTCAAAGACAAGAATTTTAATTTAATCAACTAACAGCATTTACTAGTCTTTTAAGTAGTGATTCCTGCAACCTCATGATCCTGCTGTGATGCAAATTCTGCTTTAAATGGACCATGCAATTTGTCATTAATATGTAAGCTAATAAGAACTTCAAGAGAATAACTAAGATGTTTCATGTTCACTTTTACATCTTCAACACTAGTTCTAACTCCCCACTGCTTTCTTCATTTTGGCAAACCTAAAAATAGAATACATCCCATTAATTTCAATGCTTTTTAGACATGCCAAATCTGATCTGTTAGATAGTGATAATTCTTTTTATTATTAATGATATGATCAGAGGAGCAAAATGTAACTGGAAGGTCAGATTGTACATGCAACTGGTTTTCTATTATGTGCTAACTGCTCATACTGCAAACTGCTTATCTGTCACATCTGACCACTTACCAGGGCATATAAAATTTTTATTGACAAAATAACTAAAGTTTATGGCTACACAGAAAAGGCTCAAGAGAAAGGACAACCTGGTTTTGTGATCTCAGAGGGAAAAAAATTATTTCCTCCTGAACTGTGATTCTAATCCACATAAACAAAGTTAGTGTGACTCACTCTGATGAGTCATGTAGTAATTCCACCAGTCTCAAAGAGCAAGGTAGCTGCGCATACAGGTTTGTATTTAGATATGGATATAATTTTGAATGTGAATTGAAAACTAAGATGCCCAGTATGAAGTAAAATTTTGCCAATGAAAAAAATGTTAAAAGCAGTGTGAAGATAAAAATTACCTTGGGATGAACTTCAAGTATGGTGTATAATCTATGACAGCTGGATAGCTGCCATCTAATCTCTCACCCTTCAGACAAAAACTGATAAAACAGAGAAACAATTATAAGTGTGTAACAAAAAAGTTGTATGACAGTGACAGTTGAATCTTACCATTGTGTAATTTTATTTTTCTGAATTTTTTGTAATAAGAAAGGTCTACAGTATTTAATATTGAAATCCTACTCAGGCGAGCTAAACTGTTTATATATGAAATGAGAGTCACTTTAAATTACAGCATAATATAAGATAATGAAAACTCCAACAAACAGAAATTCCACAGCATCAGGAAACAGATCAGGGCAAGTGGTATAAAGCCTAATTTTTAAATATTTGTTTTTATTTTGAAAATAAAGATGCATTGCAAGGGAGTAACAGGAAAAAGAAAGTTAGTTGAAGCAAGAGAAACAGCAGAACTATGGGTTAGCTTGGAATCTTTAGTATTTAAGCCCACTTAAAGTGTTTGCAGAGTGCTTATGTAACCATCCTACTAACTTTAAGTAAAAAATCAGTTCTCATAAATATTTCAGTCTCTCCTTTCAGATACTTTCTGGTGTTGGGCTGCAGGAAGATGAGTATCACCAATGAAACTAACTTTCAGAAAATGCTCTTAAATGGCTTTAGCTTTATAAAGCTCTCATCTATTCTACCTCTATTCTTTTTGTACTGGATAAAAATGATTGTATTTGAATCATGTTTAACTGTCACAGAACTGACAAAATTAATTATGATTCCACAAGGCTCATATTCCTCACTCCTATGTCTGTCATCACAAACCAGATTCTAGTGAGACAGCTTTTTCTAACTTAATTGCAGTGTGCCATTTTGAGCAACACAGTCACTTAAGCGGTATTTGGGAAGTACATGTGAAAAGTGTTTTTTTTTTTCCCCTAACAAAAGAAAAGCAAAGAAAACAACAAAAAACACCCCTGCAAAACCACAATTATTTTAAGTAGAGACATAATTCCACATTGTTGTGAGGAGGGATGTGGAAACTTAAGATTCTGTTCTCACCTGAGTTCCCCCATCTCCACCCCAAAGTCTTACTTACAATTCCACATAGATAAGCCAGTCGACATTTATAAAAGACTTTTTGAACAGAAAAAAATCTCAAATACTGCGTGGAAAGAATGGCTTCAGCTTCTCAGCTATTCAAACCACAATACTATTAATTATATGGGGTACAATAAAAATGCACCTGTAGCACTATGTTCCTATTTTTGCCCAGACAATTTTAGGCTCTTATATGCCGTATTGGCTAACAACTTGTATGTCTCCAACAAGAGCCAATCATTACTAAGCTCTCATACCAGTTCTATGTATCACTTAGGCTTGTGCAGGGCAAACACAGTCAATTGATTGTTATTTATGGGAGAACTGACATACTGCAGACCTACTTGTGCTACGCTTCTTATTCATGTATAGCTATTGTCCTAAATACAGTGCTAACACGGAAGCAGTTTAACTTCATATATTGTAAAGCTCAAACTAATAATTTCTGGTAAGATTTAAATTTGCTGTACACAAGGCTAGCTCTCATCTGCCTGTGCAGTAAGAATGGCTTTCTATGATTCTATTAATGTGGCTCCAGGGTAGATACTAAGAGTGTACTCCCAGGAGACTGAGGAAAAGCATTATCACTCCCCAGTGAAACCCCTCCTCACAGGCTCTGTATGAGATGAAGTGGGCATGACCAGGCATACGAACAGAGCCTTGCACCAGCCAGGTTTGATCTTTTCATAAGCACTCCAGTTTTTATACCTTGCTGACTTATTTATTTATACCAAGATGCTTTTTCCATTACCTAGGGCGTGTTTGCGTTTTCATTACCTGAAAACATGTCATTAATCATGTAACAAAGCACATAAAAGTCTACCTAGAGACTGCAAAGCTAAATTCATGTAGCTGGATAATACTTTGCAGTTCAGCTGCAGTTAATTATAACACAAATTAATATTAAATGGTCATTTGTAGGTTAAGCTTTTAAAAATTAAAAGTGCTAAAGCTGAAGTTACCTACACCTTGTAAATATGGAGTCGCAATGCTGTCATCAAGGACCAGAGCACAACCATGTACTTAATCACGTTTTTCCCTACAATTTAGAAGTAACTTTAAAAGATTTGATTGTCATAAGTTTCACTTAACAGGTTTGATAAACCTTCTGCAATTATACTTGAAATTGCTTTCAGCATTTTGATACCTGAAAGACCATGTAATCATGCAACTACACAAACTATGACATAATTCTGTTCTTGTCTAGAATAGCCATTCAAGATTTCTCTCTGTCCCATCCCCTCCTTCTCTCCCACCTAGGTTTTCTCTCTCAAACTATCAAGAGAAACTAACAATGTTTTTCATAATGCATCAATTTATAAATACTTTCTTTGAGCATTTTGTTATCGAGCATGCAAATACCTGAAATCAATTGCATTGAGTCCCAACAGCATACCAGCAAGCATATTTGCTTCTTCACCAAGAACAACTGCTCCATCTTCATAAAATCTCCTTCAACAAAAACAAATTAGTTCAGTTAATACCATTTTCTCACAACTAACAATGTTTTTCATAGTTACCAGAAAACCAAAGAAATCCAATTTAATTAAAATCAAGTCATGTGAACCCCAAGGGCATCCATATTTCATTTCAAATAAAGCAAACAAGTGGACTGCACAGCACAAAACACCACAATCTTAAAGCACATAAAAACTGAGACATAAGCAAAAATAATCTACAGTATTAGCCCTAAGAAATAGCAGAACAGGATGGACAAAATGCAAAGAAAATGATGAAGATATCTTATACTTTACTGCTGAAAGGAAGAATTTGTGTCATGTACATTAAAAACGTAGTTATTCCATCATATGAAAAAAAGTCCTCTCTTACAATTGTACTTGCAGACTCTATTAAAAGTTCAACATTCACTGTTCAGTCTTAGTATTTGATGACTTTTTAAAAATTATTTTCACAAATCAGCTATTTTGCAGGTAGCATACTTTTTCTTAAAATACTATATGCTGGGAAGAAGCATGGTGCATCCTGTTATTCTGAGATTTAATATTTTCATTATTTGATGCAGGAGTGTTTTCTTAACATAATTTTTCCTTGTAAAACACCTACTGGCCAAAGTTTTAAAACTCCATAGCCTGATCTCAAAATCAATTTCAAATACCTCTGGTATATGTAGACTTGTGAAGGCTGCTTGAGGACAGTGACCAAAAAAAAGCAGTAATTTTTAAATGTGTTCCCACACCAACTTCCCATTCTCTCCCATTAATTCTCATTTTCTCCTCCCAGCTACCACAGAAGCAACTCCAGATAGAAACATTCCATGAACAGGGCAGGAGAAGAGGACCCACTATTGCCATGCATGCCCTTGTAAAAAAGGCATTTGGTCTGTCTAGCAAAGTAGCTCAAAACTTAAAATTTTGTGTTAAAGGAGTCTTGGTGGCAGCAGCAGAGGCAGAAAGATTACTGAAATTCGCCTGAGTTACATGTGAAAAGAAGGAAACGAAGAACTGTTCAGCACCAAAGGCAAGGTTGAGAGATCACTTAGCAGAAACAGAGATGTACAGCCCACCTATATATTCTAGCAATGTATGAATATAAGAAGGTGCCAGGTTATGCAAGCTATGTTTCAGACAAATACCAGGAAGACTGCCCTACCGAAAGCTCGATTTGTTGTAAGAACTGCATGAAAGCACTGGGATGGCTCAGTGAGAGCTCGAGTTGGCTGCATGAGAAACATCCAGAAAAGATACAATTTGGGGCACAGTTCCAAAGATTGAACTGTGTTATAAATGCACAATGTAAGAAGTCCCACTTTGGTGTTTTCATAACAGACTTCCATTTGCTGTAAGGGAACAAGTTGTCCAAGACGTTGGGTGTTCTCAGTGAAAGTAAGAAATCTGGAAGACTTCCTCTGGGAAGACAAGAGGTTATAGTCCCAACACTAAGTCCCCACACTAAGATGTACAGACTCAGCTCTCTAGCCTCTGACTCCAGGAAGGGCACCAGGAGGCTAAACTGGCCCCTACTTGAGACAGAATACTGAGAGATGTAATACTGAGCTAAAAGGACTTTACATTCTGATTCCATACAGTTACTCTTATTTAGGAACTAACAGCAATCCTCCCCATAGAAGCTGACTACAAACCATTTAACTGGCATTTGTAAAATCACTGCCAGGTACCTATCTGTACTGTGTTCAGTTTATCTTGAAAAATGGTGCCTAGGAAGTAATCATACAAGAAAAACAGGACATAGTGGTAAGAGTAAGAGGCAGATGTTAGTCTGAAAATGGCAATGTTTCTTAAACCAGCCACAGTAATAAACAAAAGAAAAACAAAACAAAACACAATTGCCTTGGAAAACTCCAAAATCATCTTTCAGTGTTATGCAGTTGACATCTCACAACAGAACAGTCTACCTTAAGAGTCTGTACTAACCAATTTGTTAGAAAAATAATTGTGTGCCCATGCTTAATCCAACCCCCTTCCAAGTGTAAATCGCAGGTGCAGAACAAGTAGTGTGGAGCTTCATTAGAAGACTAGCTCTAAGAGCAGGCACCTAAACAAAATATCAAGGCTTAAAAAGAACAAACTCTGTGATATATGAATCTCTTATTCTACATACACATGTATAACATATCTGTACTTTATCTAAATTGTTAATATACATAGAGCACAATACATAAATATAAATGCTAAATAAAGGGTGCAAAGCATCACAAAAAAAAATCAGGACACTTATAAGATATGCAGATTCCCACATAGGAAAAGAAAGCATGTTGATTATTACTAGTGGTTTTGAAATCCATACTATCAAGGCCTGAAACTGTAACTTTTATTTCCATCAGACATATTTAAAATAATTGTTGTTTCCAAAAGCTGTAACACTGCAAGAACATTCAAATACATTGAACATTAACATGTTCAAATACATGAATTTGAAACTGCTATTAAAGTAATACCACTGTTATTCACTAGTAAATAAATTGTACTACCAAACGGGGACAAAGAATGTACTACTTAACTACATAGTTTGTGACCCTCTTCCTCCTAATCTCCTCCTCAAAAACCCAAGTGACCTTTCAGTTTGGGGCAACATGAGTAAATCTATTCCAGAAATCCTTATTTTTCATATTACATCAAGAATCCTAGCTATGCCGGACCACTAATTATTTTCTTCTATATTTCTCAAGTTTCCTGGAATTTTCTTACTTTCTTCTTCAAGGAGATTTCCTATTAAAAACATTTTTTACTGCGTCTCTAGGGCTTTCTGCCAACCGTATATAACGTTGAAATAAACATAACATCTTCTGTAATGGAGCTGCTGGAGTGAGTCCAGAGAAGGGTCATGAAGATGATCAGAGAGCAGGAGCACCTCTCCTGTGAAGACAGACTGAGAGAGTTGGGGCTGTTCAGCCTGAAGAAGAGGGAAGAGACTTCATAGCAGCCTTCCAGTACCTGAAGGGGCCTATAGGAAAGCTGGGGAGGGGCTTTTTACAAGGGTGTGTAGTGATAGGATGAGCAAGAATGGCTTTATAGACTAGAATAGGGTAGATTTACATTAGCCATTAGGAAGAAATTGTTTAGTACGTGGGTGGCACAGGTTGCCCAGGGAAGTTATGGATTCCCCCTCCCTGGAAGTGTTCAAGGCCAGACTGGACAAGATGTTGAGCGACCTGTTCTAGTGAGAAGTGTCCCTGTCAGTGCAGGAAGGTTGGGATTAGATGATCATTAAGGTCCCTTCTAACCCAAATAATTATCGTGCTACAATTTCAGAATTAGTTCTCTTTCTTTAGAGAGGTTTTATTCTCTTTTGACCTTTCAAGAATTCTAGACTAGCTTCCACTAAGGTTTTTTCAGTTTTGCCCATGCTAAAATCCAATTAAATAATATCAACTCTAGATATCTTTTACTAGGTTACAGCTCTTTACTAGTGACAACATTTCCTATACAAATCAAGTGGAACATTCACTTTCCAACCTAGGTCTCTCACCTAAGCAACATTTGCTAAAACACTGCAAAATAAAAGTCTTAGAGACCTGGTTGTTTTGAAGTCTCTCAGAGCTGTGGAAATATATTCAGATAAATGCTTTTCCATAAGCGCTACTCTGATCCAGGCTCGACCCTGCAAGAAAAAGATATCAAATATTTAAGTATTACAGGTTGAAACAATTTTACATCTGAAAATGAATACAGTTTGTTTACCTGGGGAAAATGAACTGATTAACAAAATTACCAGTAAACAGAAATTTTTGCTAAGATGTACTTCATTACAGTAAAAATGAAAATTAAAAATAGATTCTTAGAAATAAACTTTATTATGAACTAAATTTCTCCAAAATTTGAAGGGGAAAAAACCAACCAAACAAAAAGATTTCGCTTTAATTTTATACTCCAGCCATTTGAAAATCTCATGTGTTTAAGTGGTAGCAGATAATGGCAGAATGCTTTTCCTTTTAAAGACAATGGTATTGGAAGCACCCAATCAGTTCCACTGTAAAGCAGCAGTAATGCACCCTCAGGATGATTTAATTAAGAACTAACACTCTTCATTAACTCAAGTATTTCTGGGATCAACTAAAAATACTGTAACTTGGTGACATATTTTTTATATCATTTGCATAAATTAGTTTTCCTCTCGGTAAGGACATGATTCTAGAATGTGCACATAATATACAGGAACGAAATCCTGTATGTTTAGGCTTCAACTCTAAGAAGCCTAAAACTTGTAGTCCAAAAGCAAAACTTCATTCAAACAGTTCTCTAAGTAGCAGCAAGAGTTTAAAAAATAACCTTTAGGAACATATGTTGTACTGTGTTTACTCATCTAGTGCACTGGATTATAGTTTACAAGAGAGTAATTTCAAATATCTGCCATATTTACGACTGTCAGTTTGAGAACAGGGACATTTCTTGTAACCCACATAAACTGACAAATAGCTATATTAATAAGATGTCTTTCTGCTTAATGAATCTTAATTAGCAGATAAAACTATTAAAAGTTTCCTGCACAATCACGCCAATAAACTCAAGGGCTAATCACACCTTTTGCATTATTGCATAAATTATATACAAAATAAAACTATACTTAGGTTAGGGGAAAAAAAAACCACCAAATTTCCACAATTTAAAAAAATTATTTGTTAGGCATGCCTACATGAACTTAACTTTCCTCAACAAAAAATTATCTAAGTTTGAAAATGTGAATGCAATCATTTTATAATACAACATGCTCACTGAACAGAGAATTTGAGATTTATTCTGCTGAATAACATAAATTTGAAAGGAAAAACATTAAGATTTTAAAGTCTTTTTAAAGTAAATACTTATTAGGTACATATAAGAAAGAATTATTTCAAACAATGAAAAGTTTTGTGGGGCAAGCTTAGTTAATATGGCTTTCATCTGGGTTACAGAAACGTCAGCTGTATTTTACACAGAACAATGCAATAAAAAGTACATTTGATCCCTCTTTCCCTACCTTAGCCCTAGAAGAAGCGACATTCTCCATGTTCTCAATACTGCAGATGCAATTGTGAGAGACTTTTCGGCAAGCTACTCGAATGTAGTCCCAGAAACTACGAGGGCTTTCATAGCCGAACCAGGTAACCTGACCTTTAATTAAAATACAAGATATGTAAAGATTTATGAACCTCTCTCTCTGCTTATTTGAAATGAACATAATTAAAATACTTCCCTATAGGTTGGCTGCACTGACAGGATTTTATACTAGCAAGCCCAAAAATTCCTAATGAATACTGACTCACAGGTGTGAAAAAAATCGTATTATGCAGCTCATCCCAGTTTGAAACTGATGCACAAAGAAAAGTTTGGGGCTTTTCTGTATAAATCTGTGTTTTGTTAGTTTTTTCTTTGTTAGTGTGCTATAGTGATACTCAAGAGTTCTTCATGGGATTTTTAAATCATACACTGTTGACTTAAAAATACAATGCAAGAAGTATTTCTGTTATTTGATTTAGGTAGTACCACATGTGTCACTAATACAGTCAAGTAAAAAGAGTTCTGTTCTTAAAAAATTATATATACATATATATACACACTAAGTGTGTGCTGTGGTTAACTGTATTTACGAGCAGACTGAAGCTTTCCAAAATGTGCTTTCATTGGAGGAGACATCAGTGCACGATCAAGAAACTTCTGAAGTCACAGTTTATTTTGAGTTACACACAGCACATTCCTCGGGAAGTTGACCAAAATGAATTGAGCAACTCAGCATCTCTTCTGCAGCTTTAACCAAAGCTCTTTGTACTTCTCCACACAAAATGAATTTAATCACAGATGCCACATTTCAGCCCCATTTTCAGACTAAACCACAATACAACAGCAAACAGGTACATAAAAAGTACAATGAATATTGCCCTCTGGTGACTGCCATTATCATGTATGTTCAAAATCTTTTCTTCATATAAAACAAGATCTTACTGTTAAGCTAATTTTATTTCAAGCCTTGAGTTGTAATTCTGAAGTGTTACTAATTTATCAGAGAGACTTCGATTCAGATTTCAAAAAAAAAATGACACTGGAAATCACACATACTGAAAATAAAATGCCAAGAGATGATGACAAGGACACTTTTATCTAGCATGACTTAGCTTCAAGCATAGCCAGAGTAGTGTCAAGGATCTGTCTCCTATGATCTTAAAAAAAAATTCAAGCGGTGAGTTTTTTTATCTCAGAGGGTGCATGTAACTTGACTTTGTGACCCATCTGCTTACTTCACCACATGGATTTACTTATTAAATTCAAAGCTAGATAAGAGAAAAAAAATTGAAAAATCAGGAAAAATTAATATATGCTACTCAATATGGCAAAGGAAAAGCAAAATCCCAAGGTGTTTCAGCCACTGTAGATTCAGATCATCTCAGCTCAAGGACTAAAATAAAATGAGGTAAGAACTCTTACAAACTTCATTTTTTTTGTTGAAATGCCAAGCATAACAGACATCAACAAGAATTCAATGGCATTTTAACATTAAAAGCTACAGATATTTTTCATATTCTTTACCATATCAGAAACATTTCTGCCCTGGACATTATACCTGCAAAATTAAATGCAACTGAAGTATGAAAATGACTGAATTCAAAAATTCCAGTGCCAACTAATAAAGCCAAGTATATTGCTCAATAAAATTTTCATATTTTTCAAACTATCTTAAGAACAGAACGCATTCTTCAAAAACCAGACAGTTTCACTCTTACAGTTTTCTGAAGTCACTAATACAAAGCAATTCCCTTTACCAGTGAACATCTAAAGAACACATGTAATTTAGAAACAAAAATAACTTTACAGCACAAATACATACAAGTACACAGCACTTAAAATTTGACTTACACTGATCAGCAAAGCAAGCTGGCCTTAATTATGATACACTCTGACATAACAGTGGGCTCTCATCTCACAGCCAGCTCTGCAAGAGGGTATGACGGGTTTCAGACCAAGATCTGTGTAGATGTGTCACTCCAGGATATGCTCTAGTGGACATGGTGGTTTTTTGGGGGTTGGACTAGATGATCTTTCGAGGTCCCTTCCAACCCCTATGATTCTATGATTCTATGACAGTTGGGCTCTGTGATCTTAGTGCCACATCTACACATATCTAAAATATTTCCAGGGATGGTGACTCCACAACCTCCCTGGGCAGCCCATTTCAGTGCCTAACTACTCTTTCAGTAAACAAATTCTTCCCAATATCTAGTCTAAAACTCCCTTGGTGTACCTTCAGCCCGTTTCCTCTGGTCCTGTGATTATTTACTTGTGAGAAGACACCAACACCCACTTCCCTACAACCTCTTTTCAGGTAGCTGCAGAGAGCAATGAGGTCTCCCTTCAGCCTCCTCTTCTCCAAACTAAACAATCCCAGTTCCTTCAGCCTCTCTTCTCAGGACTTGCTGTCTAGACCCTTCACCAGCCTGGCTGCTCTTCTCTGGACTCAGTCCAACAACTCAATGTCTGTCTTGCAGTGAGGGGCCCAGAACTGAACACAGTACAAGAGGTGCAGTCTCACCAGTGCTGAGTACAGGGGCACAATCACTTTCCTACTCCTGCTTGTCACACTAAATACTATTGCTTTTGTCAGCCAAGTAAAATTACTACATTAAGCATGTAAGCTTCATGTTTAATATTAAAAACTGTTCAAATTAACTATTGTCTACAGAACTTCAAAGTATCATAGAATCATAGAATCATAGAATCATAGAATCCTAGGGGTTGGAAGGGACCTCGAAAGATCATCTAGTCCAACCCCCCTGCCAGAGCAGGGTCACCTAGAGTACATCACACAGGAAGGCGTCCAGGCGGGTTTTGAATGTCTCCAGCGAAGGAGACTCCACAACCTCTCTGGGCAGCCTGTTCCAGTGCTCTGTCACTCTTACAGTAAAAAAATTTTTCCTGATATTCATCTTAAACCTCCTATGCTCCAACTTGTATCCATTACCCCTTGTCCTATCACTGGTCATCACCGAAAAAAGCTTAACTCCATCGTCTTGACACTCACCCTTTACATATTTGTAAACATTGATGAGGTCCCCCCTCAGTCTCCTTTTCTCCAAACTAAAGAGACCCAGCTCCCTCAGCCTTTCCTCATAAGGGAGATGTTCCACTCCCTTAATCATCCTTGTGGCTCTGCGCTGGACTCTTTCAAGCACTTCCCTGTCCTTCTTGAACTGAGGGGCCCAGAACTGGACACAATATTCCAGATGTGGCCTCACCAATGCAGAATAGAGGGGGAGGAGAACCTCTCTTGACCTACTAACCACACCCTTTCTAATACACCCCAGGATGCCATTGGCCTTCTTAGCCACAAGGGCACACTGCTGACTCATGGTCATCCTCCTGTCTACCATGACCCCCAGGTCCCTTTCACCTACACTGCTCTCCAGCAGGTCAGCCCCCAACCTGTACTGGTGCATGGCGTTTTTCTTCCCCAAATGCAAAACTCTACACTTGCTCTTGTTAAACTTCATCAGGTTTTTCCCCGCCCAAGTCTCCAGCCTGTCTAAGTCTCTCTGAATGGCAGCACAGCCTTCTGGTGTGTCAGCCACTCCTCCCAGCTTGGTGTCATCAGCAAACTTGCTGAGGGTACATTCTGTGCCCTCATCCAGGTCGTTGATGAAGATATTGAACAACACCGGTCCCAGTACCGACTAAGTAAATAGAAAAAATATTGTGAAAAATTCACTTTTTTGAATACTGCTACACACTTACTTGTATCAACACGATTTTGCTCGAGTCTGACAACTAGATACAAACACTAGTTATTTAAGATCTTTTTCCAAACTTCAGAAATTATTCACAAGTAAGACATTAAACAGTTTGGTTCCTACTCAATTACAGTCCACTTAATATCTACAAAGTTCAATAGTTGCAAAGTAATAACAACTAGGATGCTCTAAGGCACAGGCAGGTTTTCTACAGACTTCCCTGAATTATTTAGTTTGCAGCAAAGTTTTCTATCCTGCAAAAAAATTAATTTTTAATACAACTTGTTGGTCATAAACTAGCATGCTAGTCCTTCGAGGAATTTCTATGATACTTTTTCATTTTGTACCTAGAGCAGGTCATTAAAAATCTGTAGTAGTTCATAAACCAAATCCTCCAAGGCAATTATAAATTCAGTTAAGATTCTTCTCCATAAAGGAGAAAGGAGAATGAGTTAAAAACAAAAATTACACAAGAGTTCTCCTATTTCTTTTTAGCCAAAGTAGTAATAGGGTTACTAAGTGTGTATAAATATGAAATCTAGTAAAAGCTATTCTGCTAACAGCATTATTACACCAAATATATCGCCACTGCAACTACATGCTTAGACAGATTACTGATGATGCATGATGCTAGAACATTTTATATAATGAGGAAAGGAAGATAATTATTATGTTTATCTTCACTCTAGCAGCACTGATCATCCCAGAAGCTTACTGCTCGCAGTAGGTTTTCTAAAAGAAAAAAGCAAGCAAGCAAACTCCACAGTTACTAAAATCAAGAATAACATAGATCAGAGAGAGACAAGCAGCTTCCACAGGCAACTCTAGCAAAATTTTTGAAGTGTTTATAATACCTTCTAAATGTACATACAGTAAAAAAGGCACACCAAGTTATGAGAGTGTCAGAATAGAACAGTACAGCAAACTGTTGTGTGTCATTGTGGTGATAAATGCAAGTGTATAGATGACAACTAGACTGACAGCACCTATGACATGCAAAAAACACAGAAATCACAAGATGCACTATATACATTGTCACTGATAGAACTTAATTTATACACCAAAACTCAGGAAAAGCATCTCTGCAGTTGAAGCATTTTTCCCCTTAAAATGGATATTCTTCTTCCTCCCATTTTGTTTTGCCTGGATCCTATCTGAACACAAAACCAATAAGCAGCAACAATCACTATATTCCACCAAGACTATGCTTTGCTCCTTAGAAACATTGTATTTAGTGTCAGAAGACTATTCCCAGCAAAAGTATACTAATTAACCAGCCCTAACGCAAATTAAATACTTTTTTTAAAAATTCTTCCTTCCTCACCCTGAACTTCCAAAGGAAGTTAAAGATTAAAAATTGTTATTTGCCATGGTCTTAAGAAAGTAAAGGTCTATGTACTCAGACTCTCAAATCTGGATCATCCATTTAACTACACTGCCACGGGATTATCCTGACAACTTTAATACAATGAAGCCATTTATCTCACCATAGTCAAACTGATCATGATGTTCTGCCTGCTTTAAAACACTGTATACAACACACTGCAATCACCAGTCTGCTTTTAGTGTGCTCCCACTGCCATGAAATATGCATTCAGAATACATTAGTCACTTCCATCTATAAAACGCAATTTCTGTCAAGCCGTGAGTTGTGTAATATATACCATCTTAAAAACTGAATTGTCAAGGTACATTTTTAATCTCAATTTCCCTTTCAAGTTTTTAAAGAATAAAACAATTACTTGCAGTGATCTAGCTTATTACCAAAAATATTCCCCATTTGCAATATGATGTACAAGTTGCTGTCTTTTTCCATATTTTTATTTAACTCTGCCAATTTAGAAAATCATACCAGTAATTACAAGACTGAAACAACTATTTAGCTTTTTTATTTTCTCTATTTCTTATTTAAATAATTCTTTACTTGCAAATTATATTTGCCTGTAACTCATTTGCCAACCTGTCAAGGCTTCTGTTCTGTACTGCCTGTCCTGAATAATAGACTGTAAAGTAAAAGAACACTTTTGGGGGGTGGGGAGAATAGAGTTCATAATCATTTTTGCTCAAACATCACTAAAGCTGGGGGAGAAGAAAGAGCACTTTCCCTGCAGTGTCAAGTTGCTAAGTACCCATAATCACTCCAATAATCTTTGTCACAATGTGACAAACATTATGTTCCTACCCTACTGTGTGATTTATTTTTTTCCTTCTCTGACAAGGGCAGCAGGTAGTAATTGTGCTACTCAAGTGTCAGCCTATACACAATATTGTTCACAGAGCTTACTTACGAATATTAAAAAGCAAAGGTACAAAAAGGAGTAGATTGTGATATTACACACCTATATTTAGATTATTACTATGTCCTTCATAATTCTCAAATAATTCCAAAAACTGTACACAGAATTGAGAAATAAGGAGAAGCTTTAGAAGTCCTTTTCTAGGGACTGTTACTGCTAAGGCACGCTCTGTTCTTTTAGCAAAGCCGCTTTCTCTAGAACAATCACAAAAAAGCAAACACATTTTCTGGAATTAGAGCAACATCTGACTCTGATATAAGAGGAAAATCAACAACTGATCTTTCTCAAAAGTAATTTAATCCAGATCCATATAACATTCCAGTAGCAAAAACCACCTTCTCTAGGGAGGTTGAGGGACAGGAATGAAAAGACCTAAACACACTATCTGGAAAAGAGGCAACAACAGCAGGGAAGGGAGAAAGAAATGGGAGCAGAACCTCAGATCTGCTTTCTGTAGCTTCTGTTAAATCAGAAAAGACTACAATTGTCTTTCATAAACAGACTTTTAGGACACAGTCTTACCATAAAACAGAACAGCAGACAGAGCTCAGCACCATGGCAACATCCACTTGCTTAATTACCAGCTGAGAAGGCTTCTAACAAGAACACTGGAAATACCTTTCACGAAAAACACTTCCTTGACTTTTCCACAGCAATGCAAACCATCAAAAGGACAGGCACACAAAGAACTTCCATTCACCACCAAGGAGTTTCTACAGATGTACATCGGTTTCATATAAACAAATTCTGATGGCAAAACCATCCCCAATAAGGAAGTTAATTAACATACCTTTCAGTCGATGACTTAGAATCTGTTCCAGAATGGCTGCAAAATTATTAAATTCAGGGGAATTATCATCTACAGTCTCAAAACAGGAACGGTCAATCAGAGTCTTGACTGAAAACCTAAAACAAGAGTACAATATAATTAAATGGATAGCTATTGGTCCTCTATAGTAGGACAGTAGTTTGCATAAACCAAATGAGCAAAGAACCAGAAAACCACCTTGATTATTTCAAGTTCAGTCAGAGCAACACAAACACATACCACATCAAGAAACAGCCTGGAAATACAATTAGCATTGTTGGTCTTAGGCATAAGGACTTAAAACCAAACTTCCCATACTTTCTACATAAAGGGGACTGTTTTGGTTTGGTGGGTTTTTTGGTAGTTGGGAAGGGTGCCAGAAGAAGCTCCCCCTGCTCCAAACCCAGCCAAGGAGCCATTATAAGGACAACAGATGCTACTCAGCGATTAACGTACAAAAGAACTGATATAACAGCTGAGCAGAGAAGGACTTGGGGGGAGAAGAGCTGTGCTGGAGGAGAAGAGCTGTGCTGAGGAAGGAGAGCTGTGCTGCTGTTTGGTGAGGAAGAAGGGGAAGAAGATTCCCAAGCAGAAGTTTCCCTGCAGCCCATGGGGAGATAGCAGCTGTCCCCCTGCACTCATAGAGGAAGGTGGTGGAACACTCCCTGAAGGTGCCAGGAGGGGTGAACTTGGCCAATGGACTTGGATTTTGTGGCCAGTGGATTTGCTGCCAGTGGACTCTGCGCAGCTTTGGAAGACCCCAGCACCAGGGGAGGTGGCTGTTCCCAAAGCAGCCCCTGACTCTGTGGGAAGCCCACGCTGGAGCAGCTCTGGACCCCATGGGAAGGACTCATGAAGGAGAGGTTCATGAAGGACTCTCTCCCACGGGAGGGACCTCATGGGGAAGCAGGAAAGGACTGTAAGGAATCCTTCTTCCTGAGGAAGAGGGAGCAGCAGAAACCATCAGCCTGTGAACTGACTCTAAACCCCATCCCCTGTTCTCCTGTGCCGATGGGGGGAAGGAGGGAGGGAAACCAGGAGCAAAGTAATTTGGGCCCAGGAAGAAGGGAGGGGTGGGGTAACATTTGCAAGCCCTGCTCTTTGTGTTGTCTGTGTCCTGTCTGTGTTTGACTAGTGTGAAATTAAATTACATTTTTCCCCAAATTGAGTCTGTTTTGCCAGAGGACCTTAATCAGTGAAGAACCCTCCTTGTCCTTTGTCTCAGCCCATGAGCTTTGTCCTCCTCATCTCAGAGTGAGGGTGTGGGGGGGTGGAGTTGAGTGAGCAGCCATGGAGCTGTTCCTTTGTTGTCGTGTTGGGCCCAAAACACAACAGGGAGCTAATTCTTTTCTAATTAATTTTCTCCTCTCTGAAGCACATTAATAAAGCTATAGAAAAAACAAGCACTCAAAAGCATCCCATATGAACGTCTCTTTACCTAACCATCATTTTTGCTTGACATTTTGTCAATGCTCCTTTTATTCTCAAAGTCCATGCCCAAGAATCACAAGTATAAACTTTAGCCTATTATGAAAACACAGTAATATCATCCCAATGCAAGAATAATCCAAGGATGTTATAAAACAATGCATTTTTATACACTGTTAACACTGTGCATTAATTTGAACAGGCCGATTTCCCTGAGAATGGGAGTAAACCCTGTTCAGCACCATATTACTTCTTTATTATGCCCAAAAGGCTACCAATTTAAATGATCTAACATTTGAAATTGCAAAGGCTGAATCAAGCCGCTGTAAAAAGCGGACAAGATGTAACTAGTCCATTAGCCAGTTAGCTGTGTTTAGTTACACCTGCACTCACACTATTTCATTCTTACTCAGAAGATAGTTTAAACCTGAAGAAACAAGACAAAAATTGTTTTTTCCCTTGTCTTCACCATTTTAATAACTATCCATTTTTATTTTCCTTTCTGTTCCTTGTTCTTTAGTTTTCAGTTTCAAGGCAAGTTTCATATGTTCTCAACTTCGGGAGTGACATTTATTTTCAGACATTTCTTGTGTTTTTTGCAAGAATCCTGATTTCTATTAGAGCCTGAAACAATAGTTTTCACAACAACCAAACTTCCAACAGCACCAGCTTAGGAAGTTCTTGCTGTTTGCTCATCCCAGAGCCTATATCTGAGCCCACTGCTCTGCTATTTGTGCCAGCTCTTTTTATGGGGCTCACTATGAACCAGTTTTTCAGTACTTCAGAGGAGGGGTGGAATGACTCGTAAACATGGATACATTCATAATAAATATGTTTCACAGCATCCCAACACAAACAGCTGTGTTCTACAGCACAGCTGCAGAAGCAACATTCTATATAGGCAGAGAAGGAATGAGACTCCTTAAACCAGCAGTACTATTTTCAAAAGCTCTGTACTGTATAAGTAACTTAACTGCATCTTTAGTGGAGTCAGCACAGCTTCCTGATGCTCAAACTATGCTCAAAATTAATTTACATACATATAATTTCAAGAGTTTCAACTCAATTATGCTATACTTACAAACTTCTCAGTAAACACTCCCCATTGTACTTTTCCTGCAGGCTCCTATTGTAATGATTTTGGCAGAACAGGAATTAGAAGCGAGAAGGGTGGGGGAGGAAGTTTCTTCTGCAGTGCCAAGTTATGATTCAGTTTTGAACTCCTCCACACTTCCAACTGATTTTGAGTAAGTGAGAGACATGCATGCCCACCAATACATTTCTACCTTGTCAGTATCATTGCTATTGACTACTCAAATGGCAGTAATGATTGCTTTCGGAAAGCTATACCAGAGCTGTAAAATTATCTATTTAAAGAAACGCTTAATTTTGAAAAACAAACGTGTATAGCAATACCATGACCAAGTCAGTATTAAGCATAACAAGAACACTGCTCCTACACTGTGCTGATCTGAAAAAAAAGGTTCAGCACATCACTCCCTCACAGGAACATAGACAAGGGAGACAGTGAGCTAGCAGTGTAATGTACCAACCTACATATAAGAATATCATCTTAAAAGAGAGAGATAAATCCAAGAAAAAAAAAAATACTTAAGAGCAATTCACATACACTTCTAAAAATCACAGACAAGTAATTTTTTTATTATTTTAAAGCATTCTGCAATTCAATTGCAGAAAAAAAAAACAGCACTAGTTTTTAAGGATACAACAATTTTTAAATACCTATGGTATGATTAGAAAAGACAGTCTAACAGCTCATCATCACTAATGGTGGTCTTTTTAAGTGATCATTACTGCTACCATGCTCTCCATAGATACATGAATTTCCATCTTTCTACACTTTCACAAAAAAACCTAAAAACTTTCATAGCTATGTCAAGTTGGTTGATATTGACTTTTGGGAGAACTGGCAGGGAGTGCAAGTATGTACACCTTGTTTCCATAGACCAGGAAGATTAACAGTGCTACCAGGCAAAATCTGATTGACCTGAAATATCTTGGGGGATATGAAAAAAATCGTAAGCAAATACTCCTGTGTTGCCTTTTTTTTCCCCTTTTTTCTGTAGTACTACAGACAGGCAAACTTGTCTCTAAGTGTAAGTTAAAAGTCACAAACACATTTTGCATGATATTCATACTTCACAAAGCTTACTGCAGATTGGAGAAAGGATTTAAGGTACATAGAAGTGATGCCATTGAAAAAAGCTGACACTGTAAGCACTAGATAAGCAATTTTACTTAGTCATTAAAGATGCCTTATATGTTACTTCCAGTGTACACAGCCCACCTCTCCCCCAAAAAAAGAAAGCCCATGCTCTTGCACAGTTATGTGGAACCACCTGGGGACTTGGAGGCGAAGAAAGTAAAGGTCAGGTCTAAAGCACACAAGAATTATGGAAAAAAACCCCATACAAGTAGGTAGTTAGAGCAGCCTCCTTATTTCCTTTTGTTGCTCCCCTCTTCATCTTCTTTACACTGGGCTGCTACAGTACCACTGCACTCAGAGCAACAGGCTATCTATACTTCAGAGGTTAACTGCAAAATTGCAACAAAGGGGAATTAAAAGGTAAAATGGCTTGAAAACAAAATTTTCCAAGATGAACTTCTTGGTGGACTGTAGTGGCAGAGGAGTAATATAGCTCCAATACCTGTTGCTTCAAGACTCTTCAAAATGGAGGTAATTTATCCAATAAGTTCCCATTGTGTCTTGGCAACAATACGATTGTTTTGTTGGTTTTGAAATAATGTTTTGTGGATGGTTTGGGGTTTTTGGTGTTTTGTGGTTTTTTTTAATATGGTAACTGCCATTGGACAGATTCCAGCGTTGGTGTTTCTAAACAACCTTCATGAACTCTGATGTTTTCAGATTCTTAAGTGTTCTTCTCTGTCACAAATCTAGTTTTGCTTGAGTCAAAAAAAGATGTGGAAACTAGCATCCTCCAACCTTAAAAAGATCTTCTGAATTACGTAAGTGGGAGGTATTCTTGAATACAAAAGATTTATAGCAATCTTTCTGGGGTAGGTTCTTCCACTGTTTTGCAAGATGCACAAGAAGATCTCCCAGATTTCTTGATAACTCCAAACCAAAGCCAAACCTTTCCTGGATTAATTCCAGGTCTACAGGCTTATTTGCAAAACAGCAAGAAGCCTCTGACCAAAAAGCAAACAGGCAGGAAATCTGAGTGCTATATGAATTTGTCACTTTTCATTGTCAGATTCTGCTCCTCAGTTTTCATATGAGTGGAAAAATTCTGTCAAATCTACGTAGTTTGGGAAATGTCATTAAAATGTCATTTTAAAGAACATAAACTATTAATATAGAATAATCCTAAGATTATAAACTAATATTCTTCATGCTAGAGAACATGGCTCGGACAGACAGTTCAACTGAGGGTCAATGTCACTGCAACAGTGCTTATGCAAACTTTTCTGTATTTAAGCTATGACCAATTCCTGTCTCTTCTTTTCTGGTGGTTCTGTATCTATATGGATCTTCTATCTATGAATCTTAGAGAAGACTAAACTAAAATAGGGTGAACAACATAGAACAACCTCAAAATCCCAGCTCCACTTACTAAAAAAACGGAAGGCATCAAACTTAAGGAACAAAAGTGAGAGAAATAGAACATTTATTCAAACAAAAATATCCTAAAAATTATTGCAATTTATATCATGGCTGTGCAGTCACACAAACATAACCATGTATCTTCACATGCAATTCATTCATGGAACAGAAGTAACCTTATTTCCCATGGCTACAGTGCCACTCAACATTTTAGTGGAAATAACCTGTTCCCTCAAAAGCTGTAAACATAAGAAACTATCCACAGCTGTGTGAGGAGTTAGGTATCATCACTGTAAGGAAAGACTAAAAATCTAAAGCCTGGTTCAACTATTAAGTAAAAGTCTGCTAAACTGAAGCAGAACAGTTCATTAAATTATCAGAGACTGTTAACAGATAGTAACTCAGAAGAATATCTTCCTTGTGATCTCTCACCTTCACTGGAGAGCAAGCCATATAATCCAAATTTAATCTAATAAATTAATTTGAGCTATTTTTAGCAGAAATATGCCACACTCTCATGGGATTTTGCTTAGAAATAACTACTAATTTACTGGGTTTTATGCTAATTTGGCTATTCCTAACAAATAACAATTTTCAATAACAGAAAATGTGTAGTAACTAGAGTAAACCACAGAAATATTTTAAACATTTACACTGGCAGAAGAATATAAATATTAAAAATGTATTCATATGATAATAATCCTTTTTTCCTGATCATTATTTCCAAATTTTAGGTTGTATTGACAAACTAGGAACTTCAGGTTTTGTGAAGACACAGCAAAATTCAATTGTTTTACTGAGAATTACTAAAATACACCAATTTACAGTGGTTTCTGCTATGGCTCTTCGTTTCATATGTGTTTGACTGGATTCCCCCAGATTTCTGAGCTCCTTTAAATATCTTCCAACATAATTTCAACTGCAGGACAAGGACATAAAATTAACAAATGGAAAAATAAAATTTAACAGCACAGAGTACAGAAGAGTTCCTCTCAAATGAGAATGCAGAAAAAAAAGAGCAAGCTCTCTAGAACATGATGTACTCCATTAAAAAGAACTGTTTATATCCCGTACAGTTATCTCATTACTTCGTAAGGGTGGTGTTTTCCTAAGCCTGTGGATTGGCAGTATCTGTAGCTGTGTAACAACAGTGAAAAAGAAAGCTTCTGTTTCATCTGCTTCACCAAGTTTGATAAAAACCTTTTTTGCACATCTTTATCACAGTTAAATGCAGAGCTAGGCATAAAACCTTGAGAAGAGACAGAGTAGTGTCAATGTTACTCTAAAATCCAGATAGGAGGACTTAAATGATTATTGAAGCAAACTCCTTTCTGTGGCCAGATGAAAGTTACACTTTGTAAAACCCATCACTGATGTACAATTAAAGCAAAAACAAAAGCACGTAAGAGATACTAAACTATTTAATGCTGCAGCATTAAGTGGTGAGGGTACAAAATTATCTAATAGTTACCCTGGCACACAACTAGAATTTGTGAGAATTTAACTTGCATCAGAGCTCATAAAAATCTGTTGAAGACCTTCCCCAGATAATAATCAAATCCATTTAATAACTTAAAAATTTAGCAATTGAGACACACTAATGGAGTCATTGCTACCAGGATTCGTGTATTTAAGTTTGCCACGACTCAATGGGCCAGCACTGCACACAGCAGTGGAAATGCTTACATGAAAAAACAAGTGAAGTATTATTAAACTTGTATAAGCTCAGCACAGAGACGCTAAAAAAAAAAAAATTTGACTACAGTAGATCTAGCCTGTACTGCAGATCTCCTGATCTAGATTTTGGAGATAAAAATATCCCCTGAACACAGCCTGCTCGGGACTGCTCCTGCGGCCCCAGCGCCTTGGCAAGAAGGCACCGTTAGCCGCTTGGAAAAACAGATTTAGGTTTCACTCCATATATCTTAAGTCTAAATTTTAGAAGCAGCCGTACCTCCTCAACTCAAGCGCAACCGACGCTTACACCAACCCTATTTACACGAGGATGAAAACCTCGGTTCAACACTGCCGAGACCTCAGTCTGCCCTGCCTTGCTCCAGCACACGCCTCTCCCGCAGGAAGGCGACCGCGGTGCCGAAAAACAAACCCTCCTCCCCCGCCAGGACGGGCCCCCGAACGCGCCGCCGCAGCGGTGCGGCGCTGCCAGGTGTGCCCCGGCCCCGCGGAACACCCCGCACACGCCAGGGCTCCCGGCGGAGCTGAGTCAGGATGGGGGAGGCTCCCGCCCTCCGCTACGTGCCCGCGGGGTTCGACACCCCCTCGGAGGCCGGCAGCCCCTCGGCCTCCCCGCACAGGGCGGCCTCCGGCTGCCTGGGGCTGCGCGCCCCCGCGGGGCCAGGGCGCGGGGCCCCCGCGGGACCAGGGCCGCCAGCAGCCGAGGCGGCGGGAGGAGCGGTCGCTCGGCGGGGCAGGGCAGGGCAGGACGCGGGGCTCACCTGCAGACCGTGATCAAGTTCCGCCTTTCCACCACGGCGTTGCGTGACGAGACGCTTTTCCTGCGGAGGGAGACGTTGAGCCCCCCTAAGCCGAGGGACGCCATCTCCGCTGGGGACAGGTGGAGCCGCCGGGGCTGGCGCGGAGCCTTTGTTCCCGGCCTCCCGGTCTCCAGGACGCTGCGCCCGCCGCCGCACGCGGAGGAGGCGGAGGCCCCCGTGTTTTCCCGCCCCTCCTGCCGGTGCCCGCCGCGGGAGCGCCCCGGCGCAGGGGCAGGGCGGGCGCGGAGGCAGCGGCGGGGCCCCCCGCAGGCCGGGCCCCCCCGCAGGCCGGGCAGCCGCAGCGCCCCGGCGCCGCCAGCCAATCAGGGCGCGGGCGTGAGGCGGGCGGGGCGCCGGCACCTGGGGCGGCGGGAGGGTGCGACGGCCGCCCGCCTTCCCCTCTGCCTTGCCGCCTGCCTTCCCTCCCGCCTTCCCGCCTTCCCCCCTTCCCAGCACCGGGGGCGCTCTGCCAGGTGCGGGGGAGAGCGTCCGTGGGGGTCTTCCCGCGCTTCTCTTCTGCCGCACGCCCCTCTGCCTTCCTTCACCTTCGTGCCTCCTCGCCCGGTCCGTGCCCAGGGGCCCAGGACCCCCACGTGAGCCCTGTCGCCCTCTAAGCGCCTGTGAGATTGTGGCCTGCGCTTAATTGTTAGCAATTGCCTTTTCAGCAAGTTACCGCCTAGGGTGTGAGAGCTTCCCTGGCTGTAGGCTCCGGTGGCTTTAATTAAAACTGCTGTGAACCACTAGATGCTGCTTTATGGCATGTGCAACCTTTAGAGGCCACGCTTGTTGGAATATGGGTCTGAAATGGCAGTGCACTCTGCAGCCAAAGTACAGGCATCTGTCCCTGCTCTAAGCAAAGGCAGTATTTTTCAGCGTGTTTGGAAGAGTCCTAGTATGGGGCTTTGCCGTGGAGATGAGTTGTACAAGAGACACAATGAAATTAAGTTCAAGTCACAGGAAGATGGGATGATAGAACACTTACAAAGAAAACCTAGCACTTAATTAATTATGGTTTATGTGTGTGAAAGAGTGTGTTTGGCTGGGTAGGTGGAGAGATGCGAAGCTGCGTGGATTGACTTGTTTTCTTTACTTTATGGGAGGCATTTCTCTTTCTGCTTAAGAAAACAGCTTTATTTGTGCACAGCAAGGAAGAACGGTGACATACATGGTGGCACAGCTCTTTATTTTACTGGGTTATGCATGCAATACCATTAAATGTGTCTGTTAAAGTCTAAGCTATTCATAGAATCATAGAATCATAGAATCTTAGGGGTTGGAAGGGACCTCAAAGATCATCTAGTCCAACCCCCCCTGCCAGAGCAGGGTCACCTAGAGCACATCACACAAGAACGCATCCAGGTGGGTTTTGAATGACTCCAGTGAAGGAGACTCCACAACCTCCCTGGGCAGCCTGTTCCAGTGCTCTGTCACTCTCACAGTAAAAAAATTTTTTCGCATATTCACCTTGAACCTCCTATGCTCCAATTTCCACCCATTACCCCTTGTCCTATCACTGGTCATCACTGAGAAAAGCCTAACTCCATCTCCCTGACACTCACCCCTTACATATTTGTAAACATTAATGAGGTCACCCCTCAGTCTCCTTTTCTCCAAGCTAAAGAGACCCAGCTCCCTCAGCCTTTCCTCATAAGGGAGATGTTCTACTCCCTTAATCATCTTTGTAGCTCTGCGCTGGACTCTCTCAAGCAGATCCCTGTCCTTCTTGAACTGAGGGGCCCAGAACTGGACACAATACTCTAGATGCGGCCTCACCAATGCAGAATAAAGAGGTAGGAGAACCTCTCTTGACCTACTAACCACACCCTTTCTAATGCACCCCAGGATGCCGTTGGCCTTCTTGGCCACAAGGGCACATTGCTGGCTCATGGTCATCCTCCTGTCTACCAGGATTCCCAGGTCCCTTTCTCCTACACTGCTCTCCAGCAGGTCAGCCCCCAACCTGTACTGGTGCATGGTGTTTTTCTTCCCCAAATGCAGAACTCTACACTTGCCCTTGTTGAACTTCATCATGTTTCTCCCCGCCCAACTCTCCAGCCTGTCTAAGTCCCTCTGAATGGCAGCACAGCCTTCTGGTGTGTCAGCCACTCCTCCCAGCTTAGTGTCATCAGCAAACTTGCTGAGGGTACATTCTATACCCTCATCCAGGTCGTTGATGAAGATGTTGAACAACACCGGTCCCAGTACCGACCCCTGAGGGACTCCACTGGTCACACACCTCCAACCAGATTCTGCCCCATTGACTACAACTCTCTGACTTCTTCCTTTCAACCAGTTCTTGATCCATCTCACTACCTGATCACCAAACCCATACCTGATCAACTTATCTACAAGGATGCTGTGAGAGACGGTGTCAAATGCTTTACTGAAATCAAGGTATACCACATCTACCGCTCTACCATCATCTATCCACCTAGTAATTTCCTCATAGAAGGCTATGAGGTTAGTCAAACATGATTTACCCTTGGTAAAACCATGCTGACTGCTCCTGATGACCCCCATATCCTTGATATGCCTGGAGATAGTGACAAGAACAAGTTGTTCCATCACCTTTCCAGGGATGGAGGTGAGGCTGACCGGTCTATAGTTACCCGGGTCCTCCTTCTTGCCCTTCTTGTAGACTGGAGTGACATTTGCTACCCTCCAGTCCTCAGGCACCTCTCCTGTTACCCATGACTTACCGAAGATGATGGAGAGTGGACTAGCAATGACCTCCGCCAGCTCCCTCAGCACCCTTGGGTGCATTCCATCCGGACCCATCGATTTATGGATGTCCAGATTACTCAACTGATCCCTAACCCAATCCTCATCTACCTGGGCAAACTCCTCCTCTATCTTGACTTCTTCTGGGGCTATATGAATCTGGGGCTCATGGGGAAAGCCTGCAGGAGTAAAGACAGAGGCAAAGAAGGCGTTCAGCACCTCTGCCTTCTTTATATCCTCTGTCACCAGGGCTCCCACCTCATTCATCAGAGGGCCAATATTGCCTCTAGTGTTAGATTTGTTAGCTATGTATTTGAAAAAGCCCTTTCTATTATCCTTAACCTGACTTGCAAGGTTAAGTTCCAAGGAGGCCTTAGCTTTCCTAATTGCCTCCCTACATCCTCTGACAACAGACCTATATTCCTCCCAAGTGACCAGCCCCTCCTTCCATGATCTGTAGATTTTCCTCTTCCACTTGAGTTTGCCCAGTAGTTCCTTTTTTAACCATGCAGGTCTCCTAGCTCCCTTACTAGATTTCCTAACCATTGGGATGCTCTGATCCTGTGCTCGCAAGAAGTGGTCCTTGAATGTTGACCAGCTATCTTGAGCCCCTTTTATTAATTCGTATCAATAAAATACAAAATTTTGTACTTACTGATCACAGAATCATCAGAGTTGGAAGGCACCTCTAGAGATCATCTGGTCCAACCCTCCTACTAAAGCAGGATTTCCTAGAGCACATTACAATCCAGGAGGGTCTTGAACATCTCCAGAGAAGGGGACTCCACATCCTTCCCTGGGCAGCCTGTTCCAGTGCCTTGTCACCCTCACCGTAAAGTTTTCCCTCATGGAACTTCCTGTGTTCTAGTTTGTGCCCATTGCCCCTTGTCCTATTGCTGGACACTACTGAAAAGAGCCTGACACCATTCTCCTTACACTTGCCCTTTAGACATTCATAGACATTGTCTCCTCTCAGTCTTCCCTCCAGGCTGAAAAGTCCCAGCTCTCTCAATCTTTCATCATAAGAGAGATGCTCCAGTCCCCCAGTTATCTTTGCTGCCCTCCGCTGGACTCTCTTCAGCAATTCCCTGTCTCTCTTGAACTGGGGAGCCCAGAATTTGAGCACAGTATTCCAGATGTGGCCTCACCAGGACAGAATAAAGCGGGAGGATGACCTCCCTTAACCTACTGGCCACACTCTTCCTAATGCATCCCAAGATACCATGTGCAAATCCCCAGTGGATTAAGGTTTCCTCAGACAATGTAGCTACAAGCTGTTTCTTAGAGATGCTATCAGAGAGCTGTGTCCAGTTATTGACTGCCAATTATGTTATGTGAAGAGGAACTATGTTGACTGAGGAACTTTAAAAAGAAGACTTCTATACAGATGACCATGTTTTCATATGTAGTAGCATATAAATGTCTCTCTTTTTCTTCATCAGAAGATATTTAATAAATATTTGAAGTGTTGTTATCACTTACTAAAACTTCCAACATCATCATCTATTACTTGATAGGCTGTATTCTCACCCCTCTCAGCATGTAGCTGAGTAAGTTTGAACTAATTGTTATTGAACTTGGTATCAAATGGTAAGCTCTTCACCTGCCCTTAGTTTTGATTCAGTGGACTTTTTCCACAGCACATCCTAACTCAAATTCACAATCCATAAGTTCATCATTATGTTTTCTGCCTCTCTTCCACCTCTCTGCAGAAACAACACAAAAGAAGTAGAGGCACAGATAAACCTGAAAGAGGGTATAATTTCTCTCTCTACTCTGAAATCAAGAGTAACAGATTTTTTGGATGAACTGGCTCTACAAGAGCAAGATTGAAACACGAGCTTTTTTTTTAATTTTTCTTTCAGAAAATCAAAGGAAAATGTTGAAT
Organism: Apus apus; assembly: GCF_020740795.1. NCBI lineage: Eukaryota > Metazoa > Chordata > Aves > Apodiformes > Apodidae > Apus > Apus apus. The sequence goes on along the minus strand of NC_067283.1, from coordinate 22,298,789 downwards.
GTGTTACTTGCTGACTCTCAGAAATGAAGAATCTGCCTTCAGGTTTCTTCCTGCTTCTCAGTGTCTTTGTTGAGGCCCATTGTCTCTGCAGCTTCTATTAAGAGATTTGTGCAGCCTGAGTAATCTTTAGATTAAGTTAAAGCTGAGCCTGAAGAAGATTTAGTATCTGCAGATTTCAACTGCAAGGTCTGTTGTTCTTGAATTTATGATAAACATACTGGATAATTACCAAGCAAACAAGCAAAAGCAAATAAACAAAAAATTACACCATCAGCGGAACTTTTTTATATATATCAAAAGCAAATGTATCTTCTCTCTTCTCTTCTGCCTTGTTTCCAGAAACGGTAACTTTTTATACTTGAAAGAGATTTAAGATTAAATCAGCTTGGACCAAGCTTTGGGTTTTAATATTGATAGGTTTTAGTCCTCAAGTTAATGAATTTTCTCAAAGATCACTGCTTTGTTTCAAATATAATTTATCTTCTACTTACTGTCTTATGAAATCAGGAACTGAAAAAGGTTCCAGATTTCAAAAGAATTTTTAAAAAATAAATTAATATAATCAGCTGCCTTAGACTTAAGAAAGCTCAATACATTTATCAGGAAATTTACTGTACTAACTCTTGCATTTTTAATGCCCCTCTGTAAGAAAACAGGGTAAATTAAAATCTTACTCTCTTCAGCTACCTAATTGAAGGCTAGAGAGAACAGTAAGGCTCTTCTGAGGAGTGCATAGCACATGGACAAGGGGCAATAGTCATAAGCTGCAACGAAGGATAGACAGGAGAAATTTTTGACAGTCAAGATGTTCAAACACTGGAATGGATTGACCAGAGCAGCTGTGCAATGTTTGTCCTGGAGATACACCAGAGTTAACTGGATAAAGAATCAGAATGCCGCGGTCAACTTCAAAATTGGCTCTGATCTGAGCAGGTAGAAAAATCACAGAATCATAGAATGGTTTGGATTGGAAGGGAACTTAAAGATCATCAAGTCCAACCCCCTTACATGGGAAGGGACACTTCCCACTAGATCAGATCTCTCAACATCCTGTCCAGTCTGGCTTTGAACACATCCAGGGATGGGGCATCCACAGCTTCCCTGGGCAACCTGTTCCAGTGCCTCACCACCCTCACACTAAAGAATTTCCCCCTAATGTCTAACATAAACCTCCCCTCTTCCAGTTTTAAGTCATTAGCCCTTGTCCTCTCACTGCTTATTAAAAGCCCCTCCCCAGCTTTCCTGTAGGCCCTTCAGGTACTGGAAGGCTGCTGTAGTGTCTCCTGGAGCCTTCTATCCTCCAGGCTGAACAAGCCCAACTCTCTCAGCCTGTCTTCACAGGAGAGATGCTCCAGCCCTCTGATGGTCTTTGTAGTCCTCCTCTGGACTTGCTCCAACAGTTCCATGTCCTTCTTGTGTTGAGGGCTCCAGATGCAGTGTTCCAGATGGGGTCTCAAGAGAGCAGAGTAGAGGGGGAGTATCACCTCCCTTGACCTGCTGGCCACTTTCATCAGTTGCTTACAGCCTAAATTGTTTTGATTTGCATCTGACAGGTGCATCATAGACTTATTCTTATAACTAATTTCATAAGAAAATGTATACATTCAGCCCTAAAGTTTCTGAATACAGGATGCATAATATGGATGCACCATATTAATGACTACAGTGCTTTTGTGGGAGCTGATGCACAGGCTTAAACTGTTTGCCTCTACCAATGTTGTTAACATTAAAACATTAGTGAGATACCAATAGCTGTGTCCAAGTATACGGCTTCATTTAGAAGTCAGTCTCTGTAACACATGGGAATGAGTAATGAATGATCCTAAAAAAAAAAGTGCATAAAAAACCGAACCAAAATCAAACCTACTGGGAACTAGTTCCCATTTGATTTCAACCATGAGAAGATGAGATGCATTACTGACAATACTCAGAAACACTGTTACTGAAGCAAGAATCTGAACTGTCACTATATGAATAAATACAGGAGCTATGACTGGTATAACAGCAATTAAAATTAATTGGAATATTTCTGACGTAGCTGTTACCTTATTGACCACATCTATGAGGGACTTGGCAGTATGCATCTTGCACCTTAATTCCCAGGAACTGGATCTCTTTGGCAGGTCCCTTGACCTTGCTTCTCTTTTTGGCAAAACCAGCTTCCAACAGAGTGTAGCTTACTTTCCTACCTTTCCCAAAGACTTCCTCTGCTGTATTACCCCATACAGTAGTGTTGTTGATGTACTGCAGGTGGTCTGGAGCTCCACCCTTCTCCAGTGAAGTCTGGATGAGTCCATGGCAGATAGCTGGGTTGTGCTTCCACCTCTGAGGAAGTAGATTATAGGTATATAATGGATGCCCCTCCAGGTGAAAGCAAACTGGGGCTTGTACTTCGTTGCTCTGGGAATAGAGGAAAACACACTAGCAATGTCAGTAGTGTCATATCATTTTACTGCCTTGGACTCCAGTTCATAAGAAAGTTCCAGCATGTCCAGCAGGGCACTGCTCATTGATGGTGTAACTTCATTCATGCCATGATAGTTCACAGTTAACCTCCGATTTTCATCAGGCTTCTGCAATGGCCATATAAGGCTGTTGAAGGGTGACTGAGCCTTGCTGGTCACTCCTTGGCTCCCTAGTTGATGAATCAGGTTATGTATGAGGAGCAGGGAGCCTATGTTGGTACAATATTGCTGACAATGTACTGCAATAGAAGCAAAATCATAGAATCATAGAATGGTTTGGGTTGAAAGGGGCCTTAAAGATCATCTAGTTCCAAACCTCATGCCACCTCCCAGTAGACTAGACTGCACAAAGCCTCATCCAGCCTGGCCTTGAACACCTCCAGGGACGGGGCAACCTCCCTGGGCAACCAGTTCCAGGGTCTCACCACCCTCACATTAAAGAATTCCTTCCTAATGTTTAACCTAAATCTACCCTCTTCCAGTTTAAAACCATTACCCCTGGTGCTATCGTTACATGCCCTTGTCAAAAGTCCCTCTCCAGCTTTCCTGTAGACCCCTTCAGATACTGGAAAGCTGCTATAAGGTCCTTTCTTAAATTTCCTGGCTCTTTAAGAGACAGGGTTTGAACAGGGTTTGAGTTCCTTTTCCGTGACTCTCCCCGCTCTCTGTCCCTGAGTCATCACTTCCCACCGGGCGGTCCGGCTTCCTTAGATGCTTTCTGCGGGTCGCTACCGGAGAGACAAGGGCTGGCTGGGACTGTCACGGCCGCCGCCGCCGGCGCCAGCGCAGCGGCGCGGTTGGGCGCGGGGCCGGACCGAGCAGCGGGCGGGGCCGCGGGGCGCTCAGCGCGGCAGCGCTGCCGCGCAAGCTTTCAGCCATAAAGCACCCCGGAACACATTCTGGCAAAGCAATAATAAAATCAAGTAATAACAGCCGCTCCCGGCGTCTCCCAGGTCAGGACCAAGACTCTTCTCAGCAACAGATGGAGCTCGAATCTGAACTTCTGAATAATTTAAATAATTACAAGGTTTGCTTCTGCTTGAGCAAACGTACTACGCAAGTTGTCTACTGAGTCTGGCAGGGATGGAGTTAATTTTCTCAAAAGCAGACAGTATGATGCTGTGTTTTGGATTTCTTACCGAAGCAGCGCTGGTAACACACCAACATTTTAGCCAGTGCTGAACAGTGTTTATACTGTCTGAAGACTTTCTCTGCATCTCCCGCTGCCCTGCCCGCAAGTAAACTGACGATGCACAAGAAGTTGGGAGGGAACACAGCAGGCACAGCGGACCAAAACTGACCAAAGGGATATTCCACACTACATGAGACGTCGTGCTCAGTGGTAAAAGCTCAGGGGGAAAAGGAGGAAGCGTGGACATGTGGGGTTGTGGCATTTGTCTTCCCAAGTAACTGTCACGAATGATGAAGCCCTGCTTTCCTGGGATGGGTAAACTGCCTGTAGATGTGAAGTAGGGATTGTATTCCTTATTTTGCTTTGCTTGCATGCACTGCTTTGCTTCATTTATTAAAACCACAATTTTTCTCTATTTTGCCCTTCTAATTTCCTTTCCCATCCCACTGGGCAGTAACGAGTGAGTGGCTGTGTGGGGCTTATCTGCTGGGCAGGGTTAACACATTGACCCTGTATTGTGATTTCCAGTAGGAAAAAATGAACTGGGTATCAAGATATCATGTAAGACTTCCTCAGTTAGGAGGAAAACACAAACTGGTTGTGGTGCATTTGTTATGAAATGTCATGTATTTTACTATTGCAGTTTTGGATAGCTTAGTGTGTACTAATAGGTTGAAGCATATCTCACAGATTTTGGTCAGTTGCTCAGCTTTGTGTGTTTTGAAGGGCTTTTGGCTTTTTAGTTTTGTGCTTTTTTCTTATTTGTTGTTTGTGTGTTTTTCTTTGGTTTTTGGTTGGTTGGTTTTCTCAGCATCCTCTGCATATCTGTGTATATTTGATTTACCAGTATATTTGTATTGAAACCTGCTAGGTGCCATTTTGAGTTCTAGTTGCACTTCTGCAAATTACTCTTTCCTACATGAATTCTCAGAATCAGTAAATTTGTGAGATTATTTTTAGATCTTGCACCCTGACATTGTTGCTTACTCTTACATCTTACAAAACGTGTACAGGATCCTTTAAAAGAAAGGTTTGAGGGTGGTTTAAAAGGTGGTATTTCTCCCACCTTCTTTCTTTGGCATCCTGCTAATAATTCTGTGGAAGGAGTGAAAAGAATTGGGTAAAGAGGCATACCACATGCCTTTTTTTAGAGAGTACTTGGGTGACAGTCACGAGCAGAAGAATAAATGCAAGACCTGAATTCTGCAAAATAACATCGTCTTAGCAGAATTGGCCAAGAAAAAGCAGACACTGAAATCTGAAACATGTTTGGGATTTAGGACAGGAAGGTTGTAAATTTCAATCTATGAATTTTAAAACTTGTTGCAGATCAGTTTAAGGTCGCTTGCCTGAAGTTAGTAGGAATGCAATATCTGAAGGCATTGTGACTTAAATTCTGGAAGACAGCTTTTGAAAGCCATGCTTTATGTCTGGGCACATAAAATTTAATCCATGTTAATTTATCTTCATTACTCTTTCTCTATATTCTAAAGTTGTTACGTTATTAAAAGGTATTATACTTTTCCTTTGTGGCTTTAAACATTTATATTGCCACTTGGTGGCCTCATTTGATCAGGTAACAGATGATAAAGATTAAGTTAAGGTCCTTTTTCTTAACAGGTGTGCAATTCCAACCTCTATATATAATCTTCCTATACATCCAGGAACAGTATAACCCCTTTTGCAACTGGATATGTGTACACTGTGTTGACTGCTGTGGCTCTTGAGGGCTTGAATTGCTGGTGTTGAGGTGGTCAGACTCAAGAGCTCTTCAGTAAACATAAAATCGAAGTGGATGACTTTTCTCCTCATTCTTCCTTGCTCATCCTTGATGTTTCAATATTTTTCACCTCATCTCAATCAAAAACAGGAGAGGATCTCATCTGATATCAATATAATTTAACTTTATTTTTTAGAACTAGAGCTTATTCTGATTTTGCCAGGCTTCTTCTCTGCTTATTCTGAATCCTAAGTTCTCATTTTCCAGATTTTATTACTTTCAGATGTTTTTCTGTATCCCTTTTGTGAAACTGTATCCCAAGTCATTGTTCCTTTGTGGTTTTGTGTTATTCATATAATTAGCTGTGTTACAAAACGCTTGTATATTATTGATGGGTTTGCTGTTTCAGTGTGCTTATGTCTGAGTACAAGGCGAGAAAATATTGAATATATCATGTTTTGTATACTTCCACTTGTAGAAGTCTTCTGCCTTGGTATACTTCCTGTTAGTGATGGGTTGGAAACTCAGTCCCCTGTGCATTGATTCTGAACCTACTTTGTCAGGCTCTGTTGGCTAAAGATTTGGTATTGCCTCAGAGCAAGAAGGTGGAGTTTAACCCCGCTCCATTCTTGCAAAATCCATGCAGGTCATTTGCAGTTGTATAGCTCCAGAAAGCCTCAGGATCTTTGGTCACTCACTACAAGACACACTACAAGCTGTCAAAAAAGACAACTTGCTACTACACAGGTAATGATTTATAGTTAAAATAACACTGTTTTTGTACCAATATTTGACTGTCTTCTAAAAATGTCATGGTAGAATCAAAATTTCTGTGTCCATTCCTGATCTTAGTGGCTGTTGATTCTCTAAAGCAAAATGTCCTTTCAATTCTTGGTGCCTTTTCATTAACTTTCTTAGCTACTTGCTTTATTTTCTGTGATTCCTAAGTGTTTTTGTTACAAAGATTCCAAATTAGCCCAAGGTTGGTGGTGTTCTGGGTATTATAATTGTGGTGATATGGGTAAAAATTGCAAATGTTTACACTAAATTAGATAAATATTGGACACATATTTCTCTACACAGAACACAGTTTTCTGGCAATTCCTACCAAAATAGATGCAGAGAATCAACATGTATCCATAGCTGGTGTAACAGATCCTGGAATCATTAACTGCTAATTGGCTCCACATGCAAGCAGTTACTGCTAGGAGCTTCCTCAGACCATATTACAGTAGGAGAGGCCTCAGTGGCTCTAACCTCATTTCCTACAGTGCCTTTCCAAATCTGCTAATGCACCATCAGTAATGCTATTTAGCTTCTGTGCAGCAACTGGTAGAGCTCTTAAGACAGTAACAGAGCAGGTTGTGCCTGTGCTGTTTTACAATTATCTCTAAACCTCTTGTGTAGTATCTTGGCCCTCATTTCTCCTAAAATCACAGCTCTGTCTCATTTAAATGGTTGAAAATTTGGCCATCCTATACATTGACTGTTCCATAGCTTGTGTGTTGGTGATTATTGCTCACAGAATCTACTCTGCTATTAGTAGTTGAACAATGTTAATGCTACTTTCTAGTTCCAGTACTTTTCTTTTTATAAAACTGTTTTTGCTAGTTCTATCCACATTTTGATTCCCACATGCCATTGTTAAATATCAGGAAAGTAAAATTCAAATATATATTCCTATATTAAAATGTATATATTTATATTATAATATATACTTTTATATTTTATATATTTATACAAGGGGATTGTTCAACCTGGAGAAGAGAAGACTCCAGGGAGACTTCGTAGCAGTCTTCCAGTACCTAAAGGGGGCCTCTATAAGAAAGCTGGGGAGGGACTTTTTACAGGGGCTTGTAGTGAGAGGACAATGGGTAAGGGCTTAAAGCTGGAAGAGGGGATATTTAGATTAGACATTAGGAGGAAATTCTTCACTCTGAGGGTGGTAAGACACTGGAATAGGTTGCCCAGAGAAGCTGTGGAGTTGGATGGGGCTTTGAGCAACCTGGTCTAGTGGGTGGTGTCCCTGCCCATGCAGGGGGTTGTTACTAGATGATCTTTAACATCCCTTCCAACCCAAACCTATCTGTGATTCTATTATATGTTTAAATAATTTGTTTGGAATGTTGCATATAATATGCTCCAATTTTGGAAACTTACTAGTAGAAGTTTCTACATCAATGATGTCCAAATTGCAGTTGCAAATTCTACTCTCTCTACAATGGTATCCCTGAACCCTCTCGGTATGTTGGACTCAATCATGTGGAATCCATTCCTGGGTCAACATTACAAATGTCCCTTTAATAAAAAGAGTATATCTGTTCTGCCTTGGAAATGTTAAAGTAAAGGCTTTGTTCACAGTAATATGCACTCTATTAATTTGCTGGCACTGTGTATATCTTGTATTTCCAAAATAATGAATTGTCTATCAACTGGAAATTTTGGTTTAAAAAGTTAAACAAAAGCAACAACAAAACTCTGTGAACTAAACATGTTTGACCTCATTTATTTTGTTCTTGTTTCAGTTTCTACTTTGCTTGTGGCTTTCATGTTTGGTTTAACCATCTCTGGTGTTTTCCACTTGTATTTGGGTTGGTCATGTTGTTCAGGTTGCATTACGAGTGTTATAGATTATTTTGATTGTTAACACAGAGAATCAGACTGATCTCTGTTACCCCCCTCCCTTCCTGAGGAAGATAAAAAGGGCAAAAGAAAGGGACTTCAAGGCTGGAAATTAGAACTAGAACAGGTTTAATGCAACATGGAAGGGATAGTAACAACTAGGAAAGCAATGAAAAGTATACATATTTATATACACAAAACCCAATGTAAATTGTGTCTGATATAAGAAGATAACCTCGTGGCAGAGCTGACATGGGAAAAAGGGTCAGGACTCTTCTCAGGAATGGATGGAGTTTGATTCTGCAGAGCACTTGGCAAGGTGAAGTCAGAGAGCCAGGAGCTTTCTTCCAAGATGTCTGCCAGAAGAGAAAAAGGGACAAGGTTCAACTTTCCCATCTGTCTGGCATTTTATAGGCTGTGGCAAAAAATGGGAGGGAATACTGAGGTTCTGACCCTTTTCTGATCTGCCCACTGGACCTTCTCAGGATCCTAAGTATTGCCTTCTGTCTCTGTTGGGCTTGGCCATCAGAGGTCATAGCATCAATGCCATAAAATTAGTTTCTGCCACCTCAAACCATAACGTACTATTTTTGGCATCATGGAGCATAGATACTATTGTTTAGCCCTCATGCTTATTCTCCCATAATTTTAAAGTAGTGGAGAGATTTATCCAACGTTTTCATGATCTTTGAAACAAAAGAGCTTTTCCATGCCACTAGAGGTAGAATCTGTTACCAACAAAAACCAGGGTGCTTGCTACTCCCCTGTAACACAAACATATTAACAATTTTAAACTTAGTGTAATTATTAATATACAATTATTAATAAAATAGAAATATGCACAATTATCTTAGACAAAACCTAACAATTAATTTGTGCTGCTTCTTTTAATAGTCTTTCTGTTGGCTGTGATTCTGGTGAGACTTCCCATACGCCTTACTCACTGTTCAATTTTTCTAGCAATATCTGTAACAGCGTCCTTTCTTTTTGTTAACTTAGTTACTTTCCCGTAATTACAACTGAAACTGAAACTACTTAGGCTTTTTTCCATTCTAGAGTTTTACTTGATAAACACAAGGTCCTGTCTTATTTATAATTGGAGCTAGTCCATCCCATTTACAGTTTAGACTGTAAACTTGCATGGAAAACAGGGAACATTACTTTCCATCCTCCATGCTGTTCTGCAGAGTAGTGGTTTGTTCTTGTTTGTTTATTCATGCATTGAGCATTCCTTCCCAGTTAATCTCTTTCCAGTGTTTAGATAAGGTCGGTATCCATTTTTCTGTTTTTTTTTAAAAAAAAAAAAAAAAAAAGTCTTTTTTGTCCCATGCATAGCTCTAAAGCACATGAACTTATGTGAAGCTGTTGTGGCTCACAGATCATTGAAATTACAAGATGATGTAATATCCCAGACTTTATGTATTTTTTACCATTTTGCCTAGTGCTATTTTTATAGTCACATAGGGTCATTCAATTTACCTTGAACTGGAACTTCCCAGCAATGTGAAATCTTTCTTTACTTCCCAAGCCTCCACATAACTCCTTGATTATTTGCCCTGGAGAGCATGTTCCTTGCTCCAAATCTATGTATTTGTTTAAATCCCATCTGGAAAATGCAATGTTAAGTGTCTGCCCTGTGATAAACCTGGATGTAGCTTTCTTTACTGGAACTCTCTCAAACAATTTTGTCAGTAGATCTAGTATTGGCAGACAAAACTTAATGCCACTTTGCTTTGTAGGTGGGATTAAGGTAGAACTACATGTGGTCTGGTGCAGTGTGTTTGTATCCTAACCTGTGATTAATGAATTCTCTAATGTTGTAATGTTATTTTTCTCTTACTGGGGATATTTACCACAGCACAACTTAAGCAATTATATACCCATCTGTTTCCAAATTTGACCAATTAACTAGCTTCTAATACTCCTTTTTGCATTCAAGCAACCCCTACATGTTCTTTCTTATGCACCTCACATTGAGACAAACCTACTAGAAGTGTATATAATACTCCCCATATACAAGTGTTTGCTATCTGGCCACACTAACCTATGCTTCACCTGTCTACTAGATTCTATAGTAACTGCCTGTCAATTTCATCATTTCCATGGAGTAAAGTGGCCAGGTCTTTGATCTTTGTTTTATATTTTTTTTTTGTTTTGTTTTGTTTTCAAAATGGGTGTTTCTTCAAATGTTAATTCTACTGGGACAACCACAACTTTGGCAAGGGCATCTGTTTGACTATTCAAGTACTGCTGCTTATGTATTTTTCCTTTTGGTATGCTTTTGCATGACCTGCGTAATTTTTTCCTCTCTGCTTTTTAAAAACTATGTTCAGGATTTCCTTTCCATGATTGATAGGCTACCAGATTCCCATTTTGTGTTTGCAGGTCGTCTTTATTCCACATTGGTAGGCAAATAGTTAAAGCTTGATATATCCGGTCTGAAACTATGCAAAGCCAGATCATTTCCTTCAGGTTCCTCTTAACATTGTTAGTAGAGCTTGTAGCTCTGCTGCTTGTGCAGAGTGAAAGCAGGCAGCTCTTACTATTTTTCACAGGGGTTGCAGCATATCTAATTGAACCCATTTGTGAACGACGCGGAACATCCTGTGGCACGAAGTCAGCAGTGGAGCTTTCATCTGGTGAGAGGCACATAAACAGGTAAAGGGCACTTATGTACTCTTCCAGTGGTTAAAAACCACATAAAGCTAGTGATAAAATTGTGTCATCGTCTACAGAAAGCTCTTAGTTTATAAAAGCCAATGTATGTCCAGCTAACCTAGGGTCTAATACATACCCAGTTTGTACTTTTCCACTGATTATGTACTTCAGTGGAGTACGTGTGATTATGTACTACTGCAAAACAGCCTCTAGTCATGTACTTCCAAAGCTCATTGTCTATGCCAATACTAAACCTGGTTTTTCATATGGAATAGAGTTCTTTCTATGCCAATACTAAACCTGTTTTTTAATATGGAATAGAGTCCTTTCTCAAGATCTTGAGACTCTCAAAGCAAAGACTGTAACTTGAACCTGATTTTTGTGTTCTTGAAATAGCACAGTTGCAAGGTCTAGATTGGTACTAGCCAGCTGAACACAAAACAGCTTACAAGAGTCCGGGTGATTGACAGCATTTGAACTAGTGCAGTTTTGCTTATTTCTCTTCTTCCCATTCTTGTTTCTGAGTTTTCTTCAATAATTCGATTAGTGGTTTACTGATTTCTGCAAATGTAAGGATATTCTCACAAAAACTTAAGCAATTCCAGTTATTACTGTTGGGGCATGAATTTTCATAGCCAGTTTCAACCTTTGGTGATCTCAGCATCACCCTCCCTTTCTGACCTAAAACTATTTCTGAATATTTCATTTCAGATGTACCAGCTGAGTTATGTCATGATTAGCTTAAAAGCCTGTGTTTTGAGGAATGCTGATTACTTCTTAGGTATATTCCTGGACTTTCAACTGAGTTTTTCCATGGACCAACACTTCACCCATGTATGATATCACATAACACATTTTGATGGTATTTCATCCACAACTGTTACATTTGACCTGAAGTTCTTGAGGTACATAGATAAAACAATATTGCTTTCCCTCATAGGTAAATGCTTGTTTTCAGCTGTGAGAGATTCTGCTTAGTGCTACAAGAATTTCAGGCATCTTTCCACCACAAAGCACCTGAGAGGTGGCAACCTTATTTAAGTGTTAAAAATCCACTTTTAGGCTTTTTTCTTTGCTTGTAACCCTGGACAAAATGGGAGGTCAAAATTATAGGTCTCTGTACAAGAACCTTGCTTTCCAGTAAACTTGTTGATGATGGGTTACAGTCCTTCCTCTGCTTCTTGAGGGTGTTGATACTTTTTTTGGGAAGGTGGATCTGGATCTTCAATTAATACACAACTTCTGTTTTCGAGATGTTAACTTACAGACCTACAAAACCTGAGGAAATTCTGTTACCCAAATATCCACCGTTTTTACTTCCTCCGGATTCTTAATAACAAAGTGTCAATTGCTTGCAGGAATCACTCCACCCTCACCTCCCACTGGTCAGCCTCAATTCCATGAACATCCGTAGCAAAATCTGCAGCTACTCTATTTTGTTTCAGCAAGGCTGTGCCAATAATTCCCTGCTGCTTATAAGAGGGATCCTCCCATTCCTACACTCAGAAGGAAGTCCTGAAGAACATGACAGCTATTTAACTGCAGGCAGAGGTCGTGTCCTTTCATGCATATAATACAAGTTTTACCATTTTTTCATCTTGTTGAGTTCCAGCTGGAAGAAATATTAATTGAATCACAGAATCACGGAATGGTTTGGATTGGAAGGGACCTTTAAAGATCATCTAGTCCAACCCTCCCTGCCTTGGACAGAGCCATCTTTCATTAGATCGCTTTGCTCAGGGTATTGACACCACAGTCAGTTAACATTGTGACACAACTGGTAGTTAATGTTCTTGGCCTGACCACCCGGTACTAATATTTTTATTGGCTATTTGCATTCATTATATTGTAATTTTACCAGCAGACTACGGGCAGGTAGACAGCAGAATGTCCCTATTCTATGTAATTGAGACCAAGAGATGATGTCTGAAGGTTTCACTGAGCAGGACCTGTTATGCTCTGTAGTTTTCATTCCTCCTCCTCATCTTTTTGTGTTAGCTTGACAAAACAATCCAACAAGGGATGGATGTATTCTAGCCCATTTTCTCATATATTTTTCTCTTTTTCTCAAATTTGACCATGTTGCTTTCTTGCAGTCCCATTCGTGTTGTCTAAAGAAGTTTTCATCATGTTCTCCAAGAGTCTTTTGCAGTTACTACCTCTTTTTACACAAAGAGCTAAACCGACATTGAGGACTCTTTTCCCTTTTCTGTTCCTTTTGGTCTTTATTTTTAAATGGAGCTTATGGGTCCTTTATAACCATATTTCTGAAGTTTTCAGTATGTGAAGACCTTCTGTCAGATCCCCAGGACTGAGATTTCCTTGTGTTCTTTCTAGCTTCATTAATTTGCCCATTTGTTGAAGCTGAATTTATAGCTCATCCCGCTGTATTTCTGCTTGATTCACGGGTCCCAGAATTACTCTTGCTGACTTAACCCTTATACCACAGGTTCTATGCCAATCCAAACAATTTTTCCAGGATTCATGTGATTTTACATTCTCATAGCTCATTCTAGGTAGAATAACTTGCTAGACAAATCTCCTTTCAGTGCTCAGGTAACTAGAGTGAGACATCTACCTACTAAATTTCTTAGAGGAGATTCTCCCTGCGGTGTAGCTGATAATCATAATGCACTCTGAGGCAGTGTTTTCAAAGGCTGTTCATTCTTTACTAGTTGAGGAAAGCTAATCCTTAAGGCCTGAAAGCCCCCATTTTGCAAGTTTCTGAATTCAGTGGCCTCAAGGTTTAAGCAATTACTTTTGCTTGCTCTGCAGTCAGGTTGGTCACTGCTGTTAAAATCTCTCAAGTTTTAGGAGCAACATGACCAACAGGAGTAGCCAGCACTGTGAGTCCTGTTTTTACCACTGTTTTGGTTGTAACTGTGTAACTGGTTAATCAAAGGCTATTTTGCTATCACATAAGCATGAATTTTCAGTATAGTCAACTGAGTTTCCCATATATCTCTGTTTTATTCTGTATAGAGAAATCTTAACTTATTTAATATGTATACTTGACGGTTGTGTCCTGTCCTTCACTATTAAAGCAAAAGGGCTCTCTGAGTGCACAGAAATCCATCTGTAGAGTACAGCTTTCAGGATCTGTCTTCAAGTTAGGAAACGGTTCACTGCAAAAAACTGTAAGGTAAACTTAGCAATCAGAAACTGAGAATCTACTCTTAAAAAAAGCCACTAGACTAGTATATACCCAGATCAAAAGAGATTAAAAGTCTGGCACTTTTTTATTATGCTCTAGATTGAAGTTGATGCACAACAGAGGGTTTTGGTAACATTTACCATTATTTCTACACATATTTTTCTTGTTTAGAAGAGATATATACATATTTCTTTCTTCTGTTGTTCACCCCTCTCTTTTTTCCATAAAGTCATATAAATATATATGAAGATGAAAGGAAATTTTTGTAGGTGAACAATGTGATTCTTGTTTTCCTTTATTTCCTATCATGGTTTAACACTAATGTATGAGTCATCTGATATGGCATGGCGATCAAGTCCTTATCTGTATCCATGTGATCCATTGGAAGGAGATCAATTTACTCAGTTTGCCATTATCAGAATAAGCCACAAAGGATGTTTTGATTACTACCATAGTGGTGGCACATAAAAAGAAACAGGATAATAACTTCTACCTGTTCTTGGGGTTAAAATGTTTATGGGGAACATCTTACGAAATCCTAGAGTAAGCATTATTCTGCCTGCCTGCCTTCACCCTCTTGTTAATCAGAGGAAACTGTCAGTGCAGGTGCCAGATTTCGCTGGAACAATGTGAACTCTGTAACAAATTAAGTGTGATCACCTCCAGTATAAGAAAAGACTATATATGTACTCATGATGCTATATACTTACCTTCAGTGTTAGGCCTTACAAAAGCATGTACATATACTTTCCCTGAGAAACTTACCATTCTTAAATAGTTCAATCTACTTGAAATATGAATATAGGTGGAAATCAATTAGGAAAGTAAGTGGTAATTCTGTCCTGTGAAGTCACCTACCACAACAGTATTCCAAAAGAGTATTTGTCACAGTGATGTATTTGGGACAAGATGAAGCACCACATTTCAAATAAGTTTTGCTCTTGTAAAGGCAGATATGTTGTCTTCCTTCATGTGCACCATACCATGGAATCAGTTTTGGTTTTAGGACTTTGCCTTGTTCTAGTCACACCTGCTTATAACTGCCAACTTAATGGACCTCTTAATTAGCTGGCTGCCAGCCATGCATGATCACTGCAGCAATTACCTGTCTTCCTTCAGATTTAGCAATATATCTATCCCCCAGACACCATGGAAAGTGCTACAATGTCTTCTGCAAATGACAGGCAGATGCTCCCATTGTGGAATCCCTGTAATATTAATAAGCATACCTTGCCCATAGGGGGGACTTTAGGATCTGTAATTTCTAGTGGAACAGCATTCCTAGGGTACCAGGTGCATACACTGAATACAAGGGATATAAACCTTTTCTTACAGTAGCAGGTATCTCAGTATGACAAAGTGCTCAAATGGGCTGACAAGAGTTGCTTTCTTGAACGTTATTCCATACCAACAAAATCACTTGCTCTCAGTGAACGGTGACATGGAAAACAGGGCTGATCTGAATGCTTTATTCAGTCAGCTATTCAGAGCTTTGTTCAGAGCTGTTAATCATTCAATATTTGTTGCTGACTATAAAAAGAAATAAAGGAATTAAATTTAATGTCATGACCCTCACTCAGGGTCACGTGTCATTATATGCATGCAAAATGTAAACTGGAGCGAGGTAGTGACTCAGGGTTTAGTCACAAAGGAGAAAGTCTAAAGTGCAAAGGATGAGGAATCAGAATATAAGCAGAGATAACTGTGTCCTCTGATTATCTCTGATGGTGCTGGAGCACAGTCCTAAGCCTCATGGTTAAAGGGTCCTTGCAAACATCGACTTTTTGTGGAGCCACCCCCATCTTTCTGGCTCTGATCTACAGCCTTCATCCCATTCTGTCTGGGAAGTGAACATGAAATCATGTTGTGACTTCACAGTCCACTCAAGAAGGGGGGGGAAAGCATTGGGGAAGACCCCTGAGGCTTGCAGATTAGTTAAATACTTTGTATTGGTTCTTTCTGCTGCTTATTGGGCAGGAAGTTCTCTGTTTACTAATGTTACTCTATGAGTTTGGCCATGCTTTACACTTATTAAATTTCACGGAATTCTCGTAGTTGGAAAGGACCTCCAAGATCAGAGTCCCACCATCAACACAAAAGAAACCAAACCAAACAACAGAAAAAAACCAACAACGCACAACCTTGGCCACTAGAGCATGTCCTGAAGTACCAAATCTACACTGCTTTTGAATACCTCCAGGGATGGTGACTCAGCCACCTCCCTGTGCAAGCTGTTCCAGTGCCCAACCACTCATTCACTATAGAAATTCTTCCTAATATCCACTCTAAACCTCTCCTGCTGCAAGTTCAAGCCATTTCTTCTGGTCCTATCATTATTTACTTGAGAGAAGAGGCCAACACCCACCTCACTACAACCTCCTTTCAGGTAGTTGTAGAGGCCTTCTCTTTTACAAACTAAACATCCCCAGTTCCCTCAGTTGCTCCTTGTATGACTTGTTCTCTAGACCCTTCACCAGCTGGGTTGCTTTCCTCTGGACATGCTCCACCACCTCAATGTCCTTATTTTAGTGAAGGGCCCAAAACATTGATCGTGTTAGTATTTAATATGGTTTGTCACATTTATGCAAAATATATGCTTAAAAATGAGTAAGGTTTAAATAAGAAAAAAGATAAAATTTCTATATCAAAGGCAGAAGTCTAATAAATTCAAGTTTCACTGGGCAATGTGTGGGAAAAGGTTGTTCTGCTTCTGATATGGATAACATTTGTGAGTGAAACAGTAAACCTTGTTGGAATCAGAAGACGTCTTAATGATCTAATCATGTGCCAGCTTGCCAGCACTGAAGGGGGTTTTGTCTGAAAAGAAAGAAGAGAGAGAAATGGAATTTTTTAAAGGTGGGAGATTAGTTTTCTTTTAGAATACTGCTATAAGTTTAAGTAGAATAATACTATTGTAATATAAATATTAACAAAATTATATCAAGAGTTATAATACTGTAGCCTATGGTAGCAGCTTAATATATACATGAAGTAGTTGCTGTGAAGATAAGACAGTTAATAAATGTTTTTTAGGAGTTTTTCTAGGTCTAGATCTCCTTTAGATTTTTACAGAGTTGTCAATGAGATAGAACATTTTACAGACTTGGGAAGACAACATTTCTAAACTTTAAAAAACATGAAACATGGGATATGGCAGATCAGCTATCAAAAGCTGACATCTAAATGCTATACAGCTATCCCTCTCTGAGTGATGTTTGGCCAATGATGAGGCAACTTGAATTGTGTGCTCAGCAGTTACTTGAGAGCCTGTGGCTTATAAAAGATTTTATCTGTTTGATAACGTGAGAATTGACTTATAATTCTTGCAGACTAGAAACCAGAATAAGTTATGAGTCTTGGGCATTTCTGGGTCTCTTTGAGGAAAACATTTTGTGTATCGAATAAAAATCACACTCTGTACATTATTTTTTTTTTTTCCCCTGAAAGAAATCAGATTATTCTAATAGATGGAAAATTCCTTTATCCCAAAGAAACATTAGCTATTCTGTATTTATAAGTAGCTGATTAACACTTTGTAAAAACGTATCTTGTGCCCTGGAACTGGAAGCAGAAAATGATACCTGGTAAATAACCAGTCCACAGGGAGACTGTCAGTTGTAGTGAATAGGCTCAGAGAAATGTATCTTGCTTGGGATCAATGTAAATGTGCTTACTTCTTCCCCATCCCATTTCCATCCTTTCTGCCACCAGCTTCAGTTGTTGATAGCCCCTGTACTAAAGGTGGCTCAGAACTGCAAGCAAAACATGAGCTTGTACCTGGAAGTTTTGGGAAAGCCAAAGAGTTCTGATTAGCCGTTGAATAAGACTTTAGGAAATAAATGTGTAGAAATTAAAATTAATGAACCCTTATAGAATGAGGAAAATAGAGGAGATACAGATAAATTAATGAGACAGCAGAGCATCTAGTCTGGGTCAATAGAATGACTGCAGGTAATTGCCTTTTCAGTAACTGTAGCCATAATGTAGCTGGCCACAACATACAGAAATCTGATGTTTTTTGTAATCTCTGAAGTCCTGCATGGTGAGAGGGTTAATTCCTCTTGTCTCTCCAAAACTATTTATTGCAAAGTGGTCACATGCAGGCATATCTTGGTATCACAGCTGGATTCTTCCTGGTGGGTCTACCTGGGTTGTTGTCAGGGATGTATTGATGTTGTGGCATGTAAAGCAGACAGAGCTGTGATGTGTGGCAGTATGTTTCTGGAAGCGGATGTGGTGAGCAAGAGGAAGCAGACGTGGTTAGCAAGGGGAAGTGTTACCCCTAGGGTATATGGGTAGGGTTATTTAAAAGGCTTGGAGCTTGTGAACAAGTGTGCATCTGCACTGAATACAATTGCCTGTAGAACCACATTTTCCTAACAGTTTATAATAATTTTTTTGCAGTAAACATCAAAAAGAAATAAAGCAATGTGACTCTGGTCAAAGACAAACATGCAGAACATGGTCATAGTGCCATGATCAATCTCTTATAAGATGAACTGTAAGTAATTGTTATTTCTAGTCATTTCACTACAGTAACAACATCCAATGTGCAAGATTAAGTAAAATAAGTAAGTATATTTCCATTCTGCTACAGCACAATAAAGTAAAACTAGTCACAGAAATAAATAAAAAAAAATTGCCAGTTTTTGAAATAAACCCCAGTTTGGCACTGTTTTCCTCAAAAAAAACCCTGTCAGACAGTTTGAGCTCAGAGGACAGCAACGTCAAAGACCAATAACATAAACTTTATCCAGAAGAGTTACAGGAACTGTTTTTTTTCTGTCTTGAGAAGAGAGACAACACTTGAGAAAGCAGTACTGAAATTTAAAAAGTACTGCAAAGTGGAATGGAAGAAGTCATTCTTTTTATTCACTACGGAGAAGAAAGGGGTAATAAGTCTAACCTATCTCAAAGACAATTCAGGTTAGACAACAGAAAAAAATCCTAACAGTTCAGATAGTCTGAAAGTCTCCATCTTTGCTTTTGTAAGCTAAGGATCCAAGGGGCTGGTAGAAACCAGCAGTGCCCACCTCACTCAGAAATTCCTGGCTGGCAAAGACTGTTTCTTACTCAGAGCACTGAGCACTCAGTTTAGTATTTCATTAATTCAAGTTATCTTTTGTGTGTAGTAACTAATCAGTAACTGCTGAATACTTTTAAATTGTGTGTATTCAGCTTACAAAGGCTCTTTGTGCATGGTGAAAGGCTACCAATCAAAATGACGGAGTAAGGAAAGGATGAAAGTTCATTGAAGTTCCTTGACTACTTGTACTGTTACAATGTTACCGGGCATATAAATGGCTAGAAAAATTGTCATGGAACAAAAATGGATGTGTCTGTAATAAAATATGCTTTATTCAACTTCAATAGGCAAAAATGTTTTCTGTTTTTCTAGATATGCTTAGGGTGAAAACATCTGCCTATGCACTATAAAGATGGAATTTTTAAATTCTGCTTTAAATAGTTTAGGAAATCTTACTAAAACTAAGACAAATGTAAAAGCCACTGCAATTAAATACATTTTTCTATTATAAATGCAGTAAGAATCCCATTTTAAATGCTGCTGTAGTGCAAACAATGATTATGAAAAATATTATCTCCTCACAAGTTAATGCAGCATTGAGTCATATTTAATAACTTCAGTGATAAATAAACACCAATAAAGTTGTTTTCCATATATAGGAAATATCTCTCAAACTGCTGTAGATTTGTCTGTATTTTTTGTATAAGCCAAAAATATTTGAAGCTTTCAGAAACAAGACTGTGTTTGTAAAGCCAAAAACTGACTCATTACTAAGAGGAAGCTGGTGACCTTACTTTAGTTTGTGGCAGTCTCCTTTACTAGAATAAACAATTAACTACAAATCAAATCCCCAGACTATAAAGCTTTTAAATATGATTTTCAGAGCAGACTATCTTTTTAAACAGAAACAGAAACTTGATGCCTAGAGTAACTTAGTTTGGCCTCATGCTTGGTCCAGAACAGAAGATGTCTAACAATTCCCATAGGCAGTATCTTGTGGCTGAGCATACAGCACAGTTCAGGGAACACAAATCTGTCTTTTTCTGATTCTGGGATAATTCTGTTCATATAGGACGATTCTGGTCAGTAGAACAGTGACGAAGTTGGCAAAAATTCCTGTACAAAGCAGTTTTTTTTTCCAGCCCTGATTAACAGGAAAAAGGCTTCTAAAATAGAACAGGAGTTCCCTGAATATCATAAAACAGAGCTTGTTCACGGATGTTCTAACCTATGCTAGAGCTGAATGTAATTCAGGATTAATTGCAGGATTCCTGGGCCCCCTCCACCATTTTGCCTACCTGGAGCTTATTGGAAAACCCAACCCCCCATCTTTAAAGGAAATAAACGGAAAAAAGAGGGTTTGTCCCATTCTCTGGTTATAATATAAAAAGGCTTTGAAGTATTTGCTTCTGTTTCTTGTCTTGTTAGCTATTTTATTTTATAAGCCTAAAAAATAGTTTTTCTTAATATGGTTAAAAAATTTTGAAAGTCTCATGCCATCATTTCACATTTTTTTTACTCTGATGTTAAAGTTACATTAAGGTTTCTGTTTCAGTTCTTTATTCCCATATCATGTGTCAATTGGTCATCTCTTTTGCTGGCCTGCATCAGAAAAAAGACAACAACATATATATCCAACATGTGATCTGAGGGATGAGATTCTCTCTACCCAAGTTCTTTTCTGGAAGCATAACTGGCTGAAACTTCGTCACAAAACATGAAAGCCCTCTTTTTCAAGCATCTTCTTCTATCATTCCAGAAGCTGACTTATGATCAGTTTGTAAATAAAATCTTAGGACATTTTGACACATAGCTGAGGGTTGGATAAGTAAATTTATTTAAAAATATGCCTGGAAGGAGTCTGGAATAATTGATATTGAGTTACAATAGAGAATGATCTGTATTACCTAGCTTAACTGCATTCCAAGTATTATGTTATAACCATGCAAATTACAATGTAAACACTTTTGGGAAGAATAGAGCTATACTGACAAGATTGGTGTATGGCCTGTAAAAGCAATGCCTTAGAAAAGGATGCAAGATTTGTCATAGTTAATTTTTACAATACAATCTCTCATCACGTTAGAGTGTCAAAGAGATGTGATTCAAACCATGCATTTATATCAAATAGTAGGAGGGAATAAATTGTGCCTCAGTCTACAGTATTGCAATCTCTCAAAAATATTTCAAGGGACCTAATGGTTATCTTTCAAACATGCAAGAAGTTCTTATGCTCAAAATTATAAAAAGGATGTGTGAGTATCATCCAGGAGCTGTAAAACTACATCAGGCAAAACGAAGTTGGCTACTACCTAAAAAAGGAGAGGGCTGAGTTAAACCTTATGAATATTTAAAAGTATTTTCACAAAGAAAAGATATCTGACAATGAAATTCCTCACAAAAGTAATAATATCCAAGAGGTATTTTTCTGTCTTGAACAAAACAATTTCTGTGAAGGGAAATGGAACATAGAAGCAGCTACGAATAGGTGCAGTGAACTTGTGAGCAATTGCTATTTTTAAAGTGAAATAGAAGTTTTCCTCATGTATGTGACTTAGTTTAGACAAAGACAACTTTCCTGATCCTTTGTGTCACTTCCCAGAATTTTCAACCTACCCAAGCGGTGTTCCCCAGGGCTCATGTTTGAACCAGTTCTGTTTAATATTTTTATCAATTATTTGGATGAGGGGATCAAGTGCACTCTCAGCAAGTTTGCAGGCAACACTAAATTGAGCAGGAGTGTTGATCTGCTGGAGGGTAGGAAGGCACTACAGAGAGATCTGGACAGGTTAGGTTGATGGGCTGAGGTCAACGGAATGAGGTTTAACAAGACCAAGGGCTTGGTCCTGTACTTTGGTCACGATAACCCCAAGCAACACTACAGGCTTGGGGAAGAGTGGCTGGAAAGCAGCCTGGTGGAAAAGGATCTGGGAGTACTGGTGGACAGCCAGCTGAACATGAGCCAGCACTGTGCCCAGGTGACCAAGAGAGCCAATGGCATCCTGGCCTGTATCAAAAACAGTGTATCCAGCAGGAGTAGGGAAGTGATCATGCCCCTATAGTTGGCTGTGATGAGGCCACAGCTTGAGTATTGTGTTCAGTTCTGGGTACCACAGTATAAGAAATACATTGAGCTCCTGGACCATGTCCAGAGAAGAGCAACAAGGCAGGTAAGGGGTTTAGATGGTTTGTCATATGAGGAGTGGGTGAAGGAACTGGGGTTGTTTAGTCTGAAGCAAGGAGGGCTCAGGGGAAATCTTGCTACTCTACAACTATCTGAAGGGAGGTTGTAGGGAGGCTGGTGTTGGTCTCTTCTCCCAAGTGCCTAGCAACAGGATGAGAGGAAATGGGTTGAAGTTGTGACAGGGGAGGTTTAGGTTGGATATTAGGAAAAAATTCTTTACTGAAAGAGTGGTGAGGCATTGGAATGGGCTGCCCAGGGAGGTGGTAGAGTTGCCATTCCTGGAGGTGTTCAAGAACCGTTTAGATGTGGCACTTCAGGATATAGTTTAGTGGTTGTGATATTTGGATTACAGTTGGACTCGATGATCTTGAGGGTCTTTTCCAACCATAATGATTCTATTAAAAAATATCTTCAGGAATTTACAACATAACTGAGTAGAGGTAGATCTCCAAGCTGCAGTTGTAATTATCTTCATGGAGTCCTACTGACCCATTGTGGGATAGGATTGAGATGTACCTGTAGCAGAGTTTTGGACAATCCAGGTGCATTAACATTATCAGCCATTTTTTACTTGATTGTACTTCAAGGGGTTTGAATTGTCTGCAAGTTCCTGTATCAGCAGATCCCTGTTTTGTATCATAGAATAACAAACTGGTTTGGGAATGAATTTTGAATAGTTTACAAGCCTTAAATAGGTGAAAGGTCATAGATTAGTCATCTCTGTTTAAATACATCTTCTGTGGGAAATTTTTGACTAGTAAGTAGAAGGAGAAAAAAAAAAACGTTTTCTTTCTTCTTGAACTTTTGAGTGAACAGAACACTGCTTTCAAGATGTTCAAAACATCCTGACTTTGTGTTAGGTTGATGTCCATTTGGCAAAGACAATGTCTATAGAAGATTTCATGCTTCAGGACTTCAGTACACAGAACTAAAAAGATTTCTCCCTTGATATTATCAAGGATTGGTTAAAGCTGGGGTTAAGCAATTGGTTTAACCAAACAGCTGATCTGAGGAAATACAGGTTATGAATCCTCTTTATATATTTAGGCAAAACTGGTTGCCAGACATTTAATGAGACAGTATTTCTCCTCAAATTAGACTGACTGGCACCTACATTGTGTCTGAGTCTTTCAGTACGTTTTGGGCTATCCGTCAGCTATGATGTTTACCTCCAGGGTTTTTATATACTCAAGTACAGGTAACTTGCAGTGGCAATGCCTCAGACTTGTTTTTCTGACCTCAAATTTTATGCAACTGTGAAGCTATATCACTAAAAAGTCGAAGTACAGAAGCTACAGAGAAATGACAGAATTTTGTACCTTACTAACTAGATGTAAAATACTGTACTGTCCAGGTTTTCCTTCTTATTTTTAGTACCAGTTTAGTTTGTTCATCTCCTGGTATGACAAAACCAGCTGTAAAACAGTATTATGCTTTCTTTGCACTACTGTGTGCAGGCAACAGAAGCTCTGGTACAAATCGCTGTTCTGATATATTTCTCTTTCACTTTCTTATTATTTGTACTGCAATAGCATGAAGACATTGCAACGAGATAGAAGAACATTGTGACAGATCTTGCAGTTTTGTCCATTTTCCCTTTAAGGTGAAACAGTTGTGAAAGATCTGCATAAACTGTTTCATTTATTTAGTTTTATTTACTTTTCTCTAGAGTCCGTCATTCAACTTTATTCAGTTCCCACTGAAATAAATCGGTAGGGTTTAGCTGAAATTGGACCAGTCCGTTAAGATCAAGTCCAGCAAAAGACTTAGGCACACGAGGTAAAACTAGAAGTACTCCTGTTAACAGCTGTGGATAGAAGTCTATACAAATATCTCAGGATGACTTTTCATAAACAGATAATACTTATATTTACTAATCCTTTAAATTGTGCTTGACTGACAATGATAAACTACCCATTCTAAACTAATCCTCACTCTGCTAAGACTTACTATTCTAAAACATAGTAAAAGTACTCCATTCCATCAAAATTTTGAAATTACAGATATGTATGACTAAAAGAAACAGAAATTATCTCTTCTGATTAACTATGAGATTAAGTAAGTTTTTTGTTTGAGTAAAGTGGTAGGAGAAATCCATACTAATCTACTTGCCTTCTAGGACAAGGCTTTTTTAAATTTATCTTTTCATAAATTTTACTTCTGTAAATACAGGTGTTGAACATAACTGCTTTACTATATATATTGAAATGCCAGCTAAGAAGTAAAATAAATTTCTTTTAAATATTTTAAATATTTGTTATTATTTTCATTGAAGTAATGCTCACAGATACTGATAGAAACAATACATTGCACAATAAAATAAATGGTCCATTTCAAACAGTTTAAAATCTGAATCTACATTCAAAATCAGAAGGACACTAATTGAGCAGGTTTCTGCTGACCATACCTGTTTCCAAACCATTTCTAAACTGAATCTGAAACTCTACTTGCTGTTCTGCAGTTACTGAAATGAGAAGCCATATGCACTACAGTAAAATCCTATTTTCTTTCAGGCTAGATGGGTCATGTTTTTCTGGATTAGACTTAGAAGAAGGGAAACTCTCCTTTTGTGTTACGTGGTTTCATTCTCACTGTGTATTCAAGAATGGATTCAAGCTGAAGTGTAACAGTCACTCGGAGCCTTCAGCACCATCTCTAATAAGGTAAAGAGGAATTCCTGGAAGTTTCACAGGGCATAATCAAGTTAACAGCAGATAAGGGGAACTTTTCCTGGTGGAAGAATAGAATATTCAGGCTTGTTTTCCTGAGTGACAGTAGAATAAACGTGGGTTTAAGGATTTCGATACTCCCTTTCAGAAAAAGGAGACAGAGTCCAAAGAACATACACTTTACTCTCCAAAGTAGGCAAGGCAACAGGAGTGGGAAAAAAACAGGAGAAAGCTGTACCTCATCTCTGTTTTACATAATAAGAGCAAAGTCCAATCATGCTGCATGTCCTTAACCATATTAATTCTGCTCGCTTTTGAATAATCTTTCAGAGAACTAGACACAAGCCAAACTTCACAGTAAGTCAACAATTTTTTTTTTCTAGAATCAGAGATATTTTATAAAAAATAGACATATTAATTCAAAATAGCTGCATGTTCTTTTAAATAACCGTCTACTTTCTCATTTATATTTTTTATATCTGAATTGCCCAAAACATAATGCTCATATCATTCAAATGAAATTAACTTAAGGACCCACATTTATCAAATTGTTACAGATACAAAATGTAGATGTTTGTAAGCAAACTCCAAACAGCTGGGCTTGTTTCGACATGTTTAAACTTGCCCATTACGAGGATTCACTTGCAATGTATGGCATTAATTAGTTCATTGATTTTAATAAATATCTGTATTTTTCTTTCAAACAAATGGTTATTGAGATTACTGTCCTTGGTTGTATATTTCTCAGTCAAATACTATTTTACAGGGAGCTATCTTAAATAAATTTAAAATGCATTCTGAAGATGAAAAGCAGCAGAAGAGTGCTGCAGATACAAACAGTCATGAGATCACTGCATCCAGCCAGGGTCATGAATCTGAAGACAAACAGTAAGTATTCTTAAACATTGTAAAAGTGTTCTGTATTGAAGCTTGCAAGATTACATGATCTTATTTTAGATTTTATTTTATAGTTTATTTAATTTAAAATTTCATGTTATCAGGGAAGCCTAAGAACAGAAAGTTCTGTATCAATTTTAGAGCACTATTGACTGACCCATTCATTTGGTGCAGAAGGACCTTCTATCTTTTTCTTTAAAGAGCTAAGTGTCCACAGTATCAGCTACAGTTCATTGGAAAAAAAATCTAAAATATGACAGAAATTATGTTGGAAGGGACATCTTGGATACAATTGTGCCAGAAACTAAAAATTACATTAACATTTTAATATGACAGGAAATAAATATTTTACATAACTTGAACATTTTATTTATTCCCCATCACTCATTTGCCAAAACTTGATTTTATAAGTTATCTTCCTCTTTCTTGTTTTGAAAGCTCTATACTGCTTCAGTTCACAACTTCCCTGATAAGACTGTGGAACCACCAGCCCTTGTTGGTGTTGTTGCACCCTTGGGAGGTGTAAACTAGGAAGAGCTTGACTTAAATTTATAGTTGATAAATATATAGTTGATCCTATTTATATAACTGGAGGTTTAAATATAAAAATCCCAAGGATGCTCAATAAATAATATTAGTTTTACACACAATTGTTTCCTGTAAGATTGTTTCATAATTATATTTTAATAGAACTTCATCAATATATTGCATTAATATTCCTGTGAAAAGTTGTAGTTTTTTAAATGCACTAAAACTATTTTACCTTTTAAGGAAGAAAAACATGAAGAAGAAAGCAGAAAAGGCTAAGATGGTCAGTCCATTTACTCTGGTAAGATTTATTATATCTTTATGTGTCTACATATATATACATGCACAAACATTTCAAAGTGTAAGCTAAAAATGGCTAAAATTTTGTTGGAGTACTGCATATATGGTCTTGTCTCCACCAAATACTATGATACTACAGAATATTTGATATAGTGTAGCAATCAAGCAGTTCTTTTTGTGGATGTGATTTTATTAAAGAAGCTGTCTTATCACAGGTGTAAATTCTTAGGAGACTTCCCTTACTAAGTTATCATGCTAAGCACACCCATACTGGTTTTTTGTTTGTGAAAGGTAGGGATTTCCATCTTCCGTCATTTCTTCCAAGATAATGAAAAGGGCAGCTGTATTACTAAGGTTATTTGTGTTCTTGTCCTCTAAGTTACCTGAATCAGGTACTAATCGCACTAGTTAGCCCTGTTAATAGTTATTCAGTCACCTGAGTCAGCAGTAAATGACAACTTCATGGCACTGATGAAACAAACAATTAAAAATTGTGTACTAAAAATTACTTTAAATTCAATTTTTTTTGTATAGTTTAAATTTATTAAATTTAATTTTTTAATATTTCATTGAAGTCATAGGTCCTTTCATAGTAATACTGAAATGGTTTTAAATTTTTAGATTTAATGTGCATAATGCACAGCAATGTTATGGCAAATAAGAAGAATAAAACTATAGCCCATGGTGCTGGCTAATACCTAATTTCTCCACTTTGCTATACCAGCTTGCTCTTGTAAAATTACATCATACCACTATAATTTACAACAGTAGGCTTAGTATTTTTTTTGCAGTACAGAATAAAGCAAATTATTTTGTAACTGGTGAGCTCAAACTTTATTAAGTTCAATAGCATGGAATCATAGAATCAGAATGGCTAAAGTTGGAAAGGACCTTAAAGATCATCAGGTTCCAGCCTCCCTGCTATGAGCAGGGACACCTCACACTAGAATAGCAGGAGATATTTAGGATTGCAGTACATTTTGATAATGTCTGTGGTAAATTAGAAACAGTTTTTCTGGCTACATAATAATTAATTTACAGTAAAAGTAATTATTACTTTAATTTTCAGAATGCCCTCAAAATTTCTTAAAATTTGGACTTTAAATAGCAAACTTCAAAAGGGGAAATTTCTTATGTCTTGTTTTCACATGGCCTTTCTTACCCAGATGCAATTAATAATACATTACAATAGTACACTTCTCTGGTTTTGAGAGTTTATAGTATAAAAGTGCTTATATTAGAATAATTTATTCCTCTACATTTAAATTTAATTGTACATTTAATTTGTAGTTGGATAAAGTTGTAAAATTAGCCACTAGGTGTACAACAGATAGCTTTTGCTTGACTTACTTGGCTTTGTAGATACAACATTTTCTTAGCTTTCTAATATAACGGTTAGAATTAATTTCTCTTCTCACTCACAGTTTCGATACTCCAGTTGTTCAGATAAATTACTAATGATACTAGGCACTCTCCTGGCAATAGCCCATGGAAGCAGCCTCCCTGTTGCAATGATAATTTTTGGTGATATGACTGATAGCTTTGTTGCTTCTGGAAGCCCAAATGCTACAGGTAAGATTATATCCGCCATTGAGAGAACGTCTTATATTTCAAAATCAACGAGGGAGCTTCAAGCATCTTGACAGGAGATACTGATATTAGAAACCACAACTTGCTACTATACTAAGATGCAAATTAATAACTGTTGTGTTTGGTATAATGGAGATACACTATGGATTTTTTTTTTTGTTCCTAAGTCTTAGTTTCTGCAGTACTAGATTTTTGGTTTTATTTTTCTTTTTTAATAACCAAATTTTTCACAACAGTGCACATTTAACTACGGCTGTGACAAAGAGAAAGAGGCTGGTTTTCCATCTCCTGAGCCTGAGTTCCTAGCATCAAGTCTGGCAGTGATAGTTCAGATCAGTAAGCAGATCCAACTAAAAATAAAAGTACTAATTTTCTTTCGGATCATTTTGCTGAACTGCCTCATTTGCTAAATCAGAAGTAGAAAATCAAACTCAAAGGAAGACAGGCATGCACAACTAGGTACAGGAAGGAGGAGTCATACTGTCATTTTTTTATCAACTCATGGTTAGACCAGATTACATTGTCCTCTGAACTCACTCATTAGGCTTTATTCTTGTGAACAAGTTTGTTGCCCTAAATACTGTATAATAAAATTGTATTAAACATTTCAATAAATATTTGTGGCAATACAGAAAACATAAAGGATGTGACTGTCTTCTGTCCTGCATCCATTTTTTGCTCTTATTGTGCTGCTATAAGACAGAAATATGGGCATACATATCAGGACAAGTAATTTATTAATTACTTCTCAGCTAGAATACATTGATAAGATTTTCATGGTGCAAATGCAAAATGCTGCAGCTGTAATCTTCCAAGAACAGTTGTTCTCCTTTGGGGGGACAAAATTTTATGTCAACACCAACTTTACACCCAATATTTTTATAATGAGTTAAGCTACCTACAATTATTGATTTGATGTCAATATCTAGACCTGTATTTTTAATGGGTTTTGGTGTTATACAAATGCCCTACATTTTCAGAAAGGAAAAACCAAACTGAGCATTTAATGAACGCTCAGGAAGACCTTTCAATTTCAAGGTACACTGATGTAGTTTTGTAGTCAGTGGAGTTATGACTAATCTTATATTAATACAGACATTGTTTTTGAATAAGTAGAAACTCCTCCTTTCCTGATTAAAAAGGAGATGAAGCGACTCAAAATTTGCTAAAATATGCAGGAATGCAAATTTGTTAAAACTTGCTCTATTAAAATTATTCACTCTCTTCTTCCTTTCCAAGGAAATGCTTCTGCAATAAATTCCTCTTTAGAGATTCTTGCCAATCTGGAAAAAGATATGACAAGGTAATTAGAATTTTATATTTTGTCTTCTTTTTTTTTAATGTAGGTGCACATTTCTAGTCAAGCCATTCTTCTTCCACAGATGTTTTATGTACTTTAAACAACATAAAAGCAATGGTTGATTGAACAATGTATGTAATTAAAGGTTTACACTTGAAATTTTTTGAGGCATTAGGAGGATCTTTAAGAATCCCTGGCTATTCCAAACAACTTCCTGTAATCTCTTGCTCTCACCTATCCCACTCCCTTTTCAGGGATGGTCTGTGTCCCAGTGCTATCTGTATTTCCTTCCTTCCTCTGAATTTATAAGCAGTAATTGTTACACTGAAAAATTATATTGATTATCATCCGTCAATTCCTCAAACTGTGGTGATTCACTAATACAAAGCACAAAGCAGAATTAAAACTGTCAGATGGCATCTACTTTGCTACTAAAGCATCAAGTTCAACTGAACTATCTGAACTACAGAAAATATAGAGTAAGATTATATGCAACCTTAAACCTAGCATTTTAGAGCTGACAATAGCAGAAGACAATAGTTAGTAGGTGCTTCTGCTACAAAGCTTCATGAAGAAAAGGTCAAGTAAGGAGAAACTTCAGCTGCCAATAGATGTATTTTCTTTGAGGGTTTTCTTAGCCACTGTCCATGGACTTTGTTTATGCACGATGTCTGTAAATTCGGGTGCATTTTCTTGTACCACTTCAGCTTCTTTTCTTCAGGTTGAAGTCTGTTCCTCGTTAGGTACTGAAAAACATGGAACATGTCAGGAATGCTGGTGTGGTCTTCAAGGCATTTTTTTTTTTTTTTTCTGAAGAGGAGATAAGGCATTTCCTGTAATAGCTCATGCTGATTTATATTGAAGTGTGTGATAAAGTCTGCTAACAGTGAACTGTAGAGTTATAGATAATTTAGATTAATTACTTAAGTTTCTAATAAAATAAAAATAAACATTTACACCCCCCCCCAATATTATTTACACTAAAAAATGAGCAAGATCTAGTTAGGAAAAGATTGTTACTTTGAAATTAATAACTCCTATGCAATGAGAATGAACTGCCAAGGAATTGGCTATTGTGCTTTATTAGAGACTATGGACACCTAAGTGTCTTGATCCTGCAACATTTCTGTCAGTCTCTGACATGAATGCAAGTAATACATACACACCTTCAGCAGAATATACTTGAGCCCAGTGATTTTAAAGCAAATTTGAAGGCAAAATTGCAGAACAAAACAATTTGTGCATGGGTGAAGTTACCCTAACTGTTCTATGTTTAGTAAATACCTGGTACCTAGCTGCACAACGTTTTAAAAGTGTGTCTTATGTTTATTCTAAAGGAACTTCAAAAATAGCTGCTCTTACTACATATGCTCTTATTTAACTCCTTTTCGGAAACTCAATAAGATCTTGGTCTCCAGCATATATTTTGACAAGTCCAATAGTTTTATAAAGTGTCATGTAAACAGGAATTCCTGTTAAAAGGTAAAATTAAATAATTTACATTTAATTGAGTGTTCTGTTATTCTTGTGAAGGTAAAAAATATCTGGTTTATTTTATCTACAACAGTTAATTTCTGCATTTTTACCTGTTCAGTTATTTATTTTTATTAACAGATCTGATAGTTGGATTGCCTTAGAAACTGTATCACTTGCTGTTAATAAGTGATTTATGTTAGTGTTTTCATTTCCACTTTGAAGTGAAAGTAATGACACAGCTATTTTGTTTTGCTTTGTTTTCTATTCAAGCATATATAGCTTGTATTTTAAGAGTAGGATGTACTAGAATTATACAAAGTGTTATTGACCCTTATAGCATAAGAATAGCATGTAAATCAATGTGCCTTTTGTATAAAAGTCTTTTAGAGCAACAACCAGTCAGAACTATTTTTGGTTAATGGTTGAGATTCTTTTAATCTCTTAATTTTTTTTTATTTATTTTTTTTTTTCATAAACTAAAAGCAATAGGAATCCTCCCTTTTTTCAGTGAGCAATTGTCTAGGAGTCACGACTGCTTTAAGAACAGAGAGTACAGGAAAACAGACAAGCTGACTAAGAGAAAGTTTAAATGTGAATATACATGTACATCAACATCTAACCATTGAGAACTGTGTGTTCACGTGGCCCTAAGAGGGGGTCTGTTTGAGAAAGTTATTAACATCATTCTTGCCACCTTGTCTTTTAGACATTAACTCTGAAAGTACAAATATGAATAAAAAATAGCCCAAATTTCTCTTTAGAAACGAATTGTTCCATGAGGAATATATTATTTATTAGCAGCACAGGAACAGGTTCTCTTTTCTAAAGCTTCTGGATAAAGTCTTGAGTTACTGTGTTCTCTAGTTTGAATAAGCTGTTTGTACCCACCCCTTGTTTCTCTAAGGATGCCTGCCAGCAGGTCAAACAATAGTAAAAACTGTTGACAAGGGCAGAGTTCTCACACAGGTGTGTTCAAGTACTGAGCTACACACATGGAACAGATGGTGCTTATTTTCCTGAAACCCAACTATATATCCAAAGAACCACTGTTTCTCAATGCAGTGAGCATTTACTGTCTGTTAAGTTTCAGCAGTGAATGTACAGAATATATTTCATCAGTGTGGAATGTGACAAAGATATCAATCCCTTTTGATACAATTTGTCATGAAACAAAGTCCAAGCATAAAACAATTATTTCAAGTTATGTAACATCATAAAGTAATTGTCTAAAGTACTTTCTGCTGAGTTTTGGAGCAGTGTTCTTGGTTTTAGTTGGGTAATTTCTATGTTGAGGTGTAATGAAGCTGAAGATGATCGAGTTTAATATTCAACTAACTAGCAATCAGTTAGGCATTAACCCATTTTTATTTAACAGTTTAGATAAAGTTCATTTCATAATGAGTGTAATTCCAAAGTCCCTGACTAAACTGTATGGCTACGTAGCCATGAAAGAGTTTCATCTACAAAGCCATTCTCTCCTTTTTTTGAGCAGAGTTTTTGCAGAAAGATTTCTGCAATTTTCTCCTGCCAAGCTTCATGCTGCATTTCTAAAGAATCAGTATGTGTAACTTACTTCTTGTAAAAGTCCTAAAAGTTTAAAAGTTTTTTCTAATTATTTACTTTTATATAGATGCAATAGTCTTGCAATTACATTAATAGACATCGGAATATTTAGCCATTAGTTTTGATCATATTTTACAAACGGGTAATCTGTTTAGTTACATTTTTCTGGTTTAGTTCTGGTTTAAGTTCATGACTGGTTCTGATGTCAGAAGTCTGAATCAAATAAAAATCTGAACAGTGTAAAACTGTGGCTTAAATTCTGTTACAGTCTGAAAAATATTGTCCTTCACACACTTGTTGGTTTGGACTTGACACCCTGCTCATGGCCCAGAGCTGAACTAATTTAAAAATAAAATACCAGTTATGAATAAAATACAGAGCAAAAAAAAAAAAAAAAAATCTAAGAGCATTTGCTTGCAATAGATGTATATGTAGTAATGTTATATTCTGAAATTGGGAAATATTTATAGCATGAATGCACATGTATATTTGCATAGACAGACATGTTGTATAATGTAAATGTATTTGTGAATATAGGTACATATGATTAAGTCTTACAGAAATGTTATGAAGTTTTTGGAAATGACCGATTTAAGTGAAAAGGATACTGTATCTACAATACAGTTCTCCAATAATCTTATAAGAAAATATGGACTATATTGGAAAAAAAAAAAAAAAAGTAAATCCCATCTAACAATAGCTTCATTTTATCTGAAAATTGATATAAAATACTACTTATAGAAAACCTGGCAAGTTTTACAGAGAAGTATAAACTCTAGTGTAAACATACAAAGTTCAGTTCAGGTCCGAGACAGAAGTAAGCATCAAGCTAAATATAGACTAGCGAGGTATTTAAAACTGATCACAAAGAATCATGACTTTTTTTCTTTTTTTCAGATATGCATACTACTATTCTGCAATAGCAGCTGCTGTTCTTCTTGCTGCTTATGTACAGACTTCATTTTGGACCCTAGCAGCAGGTCGGCAAGTAAGAAAAATCAGAGAAAAATTTTTTCATGCAATTATGAGACAGGAAATTGGATGGTTTGATGTAAATGATGTAGGAGAACTTAACACTCGTCTTCTAGAGTAAGTATACTATACCTTTCCCAATATTCATCTATCTTATTAAGCATGCCTGACTAACAATTTTCTTTATTTTAAAATGGAATTATCTATTTTTTAAATTAAATTTCACTATGAAATTAAATTTATTTACTTAATTGTGAAGTCAGGTTTTCAAATTTTCACATGGAGAGTCTCAGAGGCTGAATTTTTGATCCTTCTTATACTAGATTGTCACTAGGACATCAGGAAAACATTTCAATTAGTTCCCTTGAACTCTAAGGATGACTGAAGCCCAGCCTATGAGATTACCTCCATGAAGAGAAAACATAGTTCATTTCTGTACACACTGCAGACTGAACAAGGTGCTGACTGACTCAAGCAGTGAGCAGCAAACAGCTATATATGCATGAGAAGCAATCTCTTTCTCTTTGCCTACATGAAAGGCTTTATCTTTTCTTTCCAGATGTCCCACAGCTTCCAAACAGATCAAAATTTTAATCTGAATTAAGAAATTCAGAAACTGAGTGGCAGAATTGCAATCTTTTCAGATGAGAACAGGTTTATAGCATTACATTTTTACAAGAAATGTGAAGTTTTTCCTTGACCACACCATATAGAGCTCTATCTTGAAGCAAACTGTTTTTTGGAAGTAATTGCATAATAAATGATTGTGCTTTACACACATGAGCATGTAACAAAACTGAAAAGCTTTCCTGTGCTTTCTACTTTTTCCTTCCTGTCTGAGTGTAATTTGTTTTTCAGTGATGTCTCAAAGATTAATGAGGGAATAGGTGACAAAATTGGACTGCTTGTTCAAGCCTTAACAACATTTATAACAGGATTTGTTGTTGGTCTCATAAGAGGATGGAAATTAACCCTTGTAATACTAGCAGTCAGCCCTGTCCTTGGGCTTTCAGCTGCCATCTGGGCAAAGGTAAGGTTAATATACAATGATTGTCAAGTTTTCTATTAATAAGAG
Source organism: Apus apus (assembly GCF_020740795.1). NCBI lineage: Eukaryota > Metazoa > Chordata > Aves > Apodiformes > Apodidae > Apus > Apus apus. The sequence continues at coordinate 22,264,458 of NC_067283.1, read as the reverse complement.
ATAATGAAATAAATCTTCATATCTGTGATTCTTACTGTTAGAATATATTGATTAGAACAGTTATGGTTTTAGACAACATCTATGTACATAAGCTGTTAGATGAACTGTATATAAAGTACCCTCATGTAGTTTGAATATTATAATTTTTATCAGTTGGACAGACTTGTTTTATTTGAAGCTGTTTCTGCCAATATAGCGTATTTTTATACAGAAAAGGAAAATGCATGAGTAGAATCCACATCTGTAACTGCTGAACTTCATCCACATGAGTACTTGCTCTGTTGAAAGGACTAATTGCACCTCCTGAATAATAAGTGAATGAATTTGACCAAGCCTTGTTCTCAGACACAATTTATTTTCAGATGTGTTAACAGCTTTGGTAAGAAATTTTAGACAGACTTAAGTGAGAGAAGTACTAAATTATCATAGGATCAGAGTGACTTACATTTGTAGTTTGGAAACTTTCAAATTTTCATAGTATTTTATTTCCCTTACATTTCAAAGATAATGTAAGCTTTCTCTGTCTTGGTTGAGTACATTGCAGAAGAGGTAAGAGTAGAGGAGCATGTGCTACCTATGTCTACTGGCTAAAGGTCTTCATGGACTGTGGCTGATCAATGTAAGCTGCAGAGCCCTCTAGCTAAGGTAGCCAGAGGTTAGCATGAGCTGAGGAGATCTGCCTGGGGAGAAATCCGCCAGCTCTGTATGGTGGTTCAGTCATCTAATCCTGCTGCACTGGGTAACAGTGAAAAATCCAGCCCTTAGTTGTTGTGGATGGATAATGTTGAATTATTTGGTTGAATTCATAATGTACTTCAAGGGTTCTGATTTTGAACATTTTGCACTTACACATAATATAATCAAAAGGCTTCATACTGGAAGAAAGTAACTGTGATAAAAGCTGTTATGAGGTGCTTGAGCTCACTGTGGTTTTCTTAAGTCAAAAAATTTGGTCCTTTATTAGGTTCTCTCTGCTTTCACTGACAAAGAACAAGCTGCATATGCAAAAGCAGGGGCTGTTGCAGAGGAAGTTCTGGCAGCAGTCCGTACTGTAATAGCTTTTGGAGGACAGGAAAAAGAAATTAAAAGGTAAGAGCAATGTTTGCTTTCATCAGGTGATTTTAAAAGTACTCACTTCAGATTGTTTGAAATTTTATTGTATATATGCAGTTGAAAGTCTGTCAAAACAATTAAGGCTTGTGTTTCGTATGTTTTCAAGAAATTGTTTGTTACAGGTTGTTAAAAGTTTCACTGCTGTTCACAGACAGCTAGTTATTTTTCTAGAAAATTACAAAATAAGTTGATATATGGTCTCTACCCTAGGAAGTGTACAAACTACTTGAAACATCACACAGTCTGAGCTTTAGACAGAAAAAAAGGCCCTGCCATGAGAAGAGATTGTGGTATCCTTGGTAGTCTGAGTAATCAGTAATTGTTGTGAAGTTACTAATAAAAAAATAACTCTAATTTCACTATACTGTAAAACATAATTCTAGTGATATATTTTAGCTTTTTATCTTAAGCTAACAATTATAATCTCAAAACCTGTCATGAATGGCTGGCAATCGAAGTTCACAGACCTGCAGGTTGTTTAAGCAGCTTGTATGCCAATCCCTGAGCTGCAATGCCCTTTTTTTCTATATACCAAGTTAACTGATGTTGGCCCTTAAGGTCTCTGTGCCTGACTACCAGGCTTACCTTTGTACAGTCTTAGGGTTATATATTTTATATATCTTGTACTTTGTGAGTGTTCTTTCTCTAATTCATGCACAGAGTTTTTTGGCCTGTGTGCCTTGGTACAAGTCTGAGTCTGTTTTGAACTAATGTCTTTCTTCCAGATACCATAAAAATTTAGAAGATGCTAAAAAGATTGGAATAAAAAAGTCTATTACAGCTAATATTTCTATGGGTGCTGCTTTCTTACTAATATATGCATCATATGCACTGGCCTTCTGGTATGGAACTACCTTGGTCTTAACTGATGATTACACTATTGGCAAAGTTCTTACAGTAAGTATTAATAAGTAAATTCCCAACAATAGTGAGGAATACCAAATAAAATGCATTAAAGTATAAACTAGAAACTTATTTGAATTTAGTAAGAATGATGTCCCAGAATAATCAAAATATCATATTTTCTTCTTAACAAAATTATTTTCACCACAAAAGTCTATATGTTGTTTCTAGAGTATCTAAAAATCTACATCAAGCCAAATAAAACATATATTTACAACAGTTTCTATGTCTTATTTGACTTTCATAAAATCTGACTGCTATAGAAACAGTTCAATCAAAACCAGTACAGTACCCTTCCTAGCTGCCATTTGTTTTCAGATTTGTGGGGCTGAATATATTTTCAGCATGTGGAAGCAAGTAATTTTTACTTAGCTGTTGTGTGGTGTGAGTAGATAATTTTATTGATACTTTTCTTATATTTTGGACTCATAAGTCATATCTTAAATTCTTCTCTTGACTGTAATTTTGTATGAGATATCAAATAAATATGGTAAGAAGAATAACTGTGTTAACTATGATGAAAACCAGCCAGGAGACCATATGTTTGTATTTATATCCTTTTTTAACTACTTGGTTTTTTTTATTTATGAATCACTGAAGTTTGTGAAAACAGGCTCTGGCGTATGTCACTGGCTCTTTCAAACCTGCCTTTTTTAAAAAAAAAGGCAGACAGACATACAGAACATATCAGTGAGGTTTATGCCCTTGTATGTAATTTTTTCAGTTCAAAGTATTTGCAATTTCTGCTGTCTATGTTGTAGTTCATTGGAATGGTGTTTTTATAACATGAATGGGAGGGTGTTGCCTTATAAGGCATCACATCTGAATGACCACTGTTGAAGAAAATATTATGGATGTGATGAACCTTTGCTCTGAAGTACTATGGCTGTTATTATGAACCATGTTTGAGCAGGTTTTATTACTTTTGTTTTGCTACTATCTGAAAGCAATAACTATGCTTCTCTGAGGAGAGAAAATATTTTTTCTTTTTCTGTTTTTTCTTGTTTGCTTGAACTCACTCTCTTTCATTCCAGCAGAGGGACCCTGTATTACTTTGTGATGGAGAAACTGTATTTTAATACTTCTATTTCACTGTCACTTTGAAAGCAGAATGAGAGTCCTTTGCATATCTGTCTTTGTTCCATTGGAAGCTATGCAATATACTTTCTGGTCTTTGGAATATCTTTTGCTAAATAATTAATTAGTACAATAAATCCTGAGACACCAAGCGCCGTTATATGGCTTTTGGCACAGATTTTGATGGTCTTGGTCACTTTTTAACTTATTAATATATATGCAACATTCACATTGTGCAGGAACTAATTTCTCAGCTGAATCTTAAAAAGCTCTTTTCTTAATGTTTTCTTGATCTGTCTCTTTTTAAGACAGATATTTTCATATTTTCTTTAATTCTGGATTCCTTAAACTTCCATTAACAGGCATGGAGCCTCCTGACCCAAAGATATCAAATGTAAATAAATTAGTGTAATTCTCTTCTTAAGTAAGAAATTATGTATGTCACATAAACTATTTCTTTCAGGTCTTTTTCTCTGTATTGATTGGAGCTTTCAGTATTGGACAGACTGCTCCAAGCATAGAGGCATTTGCTAGTGCAAGAGGAGCTGCCTATGCAGTCTTTAATATCATAGACAATGTGAGTATCTTTGCCCTCAATCTCATTAAAAAATTTAGAAAACCTTTCCAAAGTCCAGACACTATTTATGGATACAAAATTAGTAAGAGTAAATAACAGCGTGAAAAATTAAACAGACATGTAAACACAAAAGCAGATAGAATTTGTAATTATTAGTCAGTTCTTCTTTATCTTCTAGAGTTCTTCAAAGGTAAAAGTGCTGGATCTCTGAATCACTTGGTGTTGGAGTTATCCTCTAATGTTTTTATCAGGAAGGGAATGTTCATGATGCTATATAGATATGTGATTACAGCTGGTGTAGGACTATAAGCATAGGTTTCAAGGTAGCAGTAGCTCCACCTGCGTGTTGGCAGCTCTAGAAAACACAACCTCATAACGTGGATAGGTACTTCGGTTGCCAAGAGAGTCTGAAATCAGAGAAGCTGTGATTTTGCTAGATGATGAAGCTCTTTGAAATGCAATTCCGTGTCTTGGATAATTGTTAAGATTTACTTCAAGTTCTAGACCCACCCTGGATCGAAACAAAACCACTGATAGTTATGAACTCCATTCTGCTTAATGGTCAGTGGATTGGCTCTTTCTCACACAAATTGTTTCTGCAGAAAGGGCAAAGCTATGAATAAACAGCCTGTGAAAAGATCATGAGAGATGATCTGTTTGAGTTAGTTACCAGCAATTGAAATGAATCTCAAATTATGGGTAGCTGTGGGTACAGTCTTAAGTACAAGGTAGTAAATTCACACAAAAGCTTAAATGGAGACATTCTAAACATAGTCTTGCATGTGCAGATCATCATTGTAGTAATGAGGCACCAAAACATCATGCAATTACACATTTCAGAAATCTCACCTACAAAATTATATCTCATATCACTGCAGAATAACAGTGCACACTGGTGCTATTTTATGAAAAAAAAAAAAAAAAAGGAAACAAGCTTGCTGGTTTCTTTATTATTATTTTATTTTGTACAGGAACCTCAAATTGACAGTTATTCAGAGACAGGTCACAAACCAGACCACATAAAAGGGAACATCGAATTCCAAAATGTTTACTTCAATTATCCATCCAGACCAGAAGTTGAGGTATTGTAAATGAAATTTTATACATATTACAGTTAAGCATGTGGATAATTTGTTTTTAAAAAGTAATTTTTTTTTAAAAAAATATAACAAATCAAGTTGATTATCTAATTTATGTAAAACCATCTTGCCACCACCGTGATTTTAGCTACAATTATTTACTCCTTAGCTAAACAAGTTTTCTGAATAATTTTCCATCTAAAGCTATAGTCAGTTTGGCTATGCAATAAAATTTAAAGATTTGTTGCTATCATAATTTATATATCTAACCCAGGTGTTTGCATACAGTAATAATAATGAGAAAGTGGGTTTCAAATGTATTTGCAATGCAGCTCTGTTAAAACTGTCTCAACCAATTAAAAGATGATCCAGTCAAGGTTTTGTTATATATGGAATAGAGATCAGAATCTGTAACAGAAAGTTTGCCTTTTAAAGCACAGTCAGAAATCTAGAGTCACAGTGCAGTGCAGGTGGAAGACATTTGAACTACTTCTGAAAATACTTTAATAATGAGTGTCTTTGCACCATGTAACAATTTTCTTCTCTACCTTGAAGGTACATCACTGATCTTAATAAGGATCTTTCTTACATTGAATAGGCAGAAAGAAAAGACACAGGGTTTTCTTTTTTAAGCCATTTTTACTCATAAATATGTTAAATATTTCCGTTTGTCTCTATCAAAAAAGTGAAAAAAGTGAATATGCTTAAATTTTCATCATATAGAAATATAAATGAAAAGACAGCTCTCAATCTCGGGGGATAATTTTAAAAGTTTATTAGGTATCATACAACCAGAGATTTTCCCCCTATGTTTTCATAGATAATAATGATAGGAAGTCATGGCTGTACCAAACAGTATTTCATAAATTATAGTGAAGAGAAACATGAAGAGGTCAAATAACTCATGGTAGTTAACTCCTGCCTAAGTTTAATCTACCTGACTTTTAAGTTTAACTGGTCTATTCAGCAGATTTAAGAGCAGCAAAGTAACTGACAGGCATGATGAAGACTGCAAGTTACTTCCTATCTCACTAGACCGGTTTATTTGCTGTCCTTATTCTCCTCTGTTTGCTTTAAATTGTTAGTCCACTGAAATCTCTGATAATCTACCTGATCTAAGTAAATTTAAATTTGCTACTTTTTTTTACATTAGATTTAGTTGTGCCATTCTGTACAGGGTCTCTAGACTAAATGCTCTATAGCATTACGACTAGAAGACTAAACAAGGCTGCTTCATACATTTTTCAATTGTTATTACTTATGTTGGACTTTTTGTTTTGATCCAAAAAGATTACAGCAAAATAAGACATAGTGAAAGTTATTATATGTCTGTGCTTTTTTTCCCTAACAGCAAGATATGTTTCACTTGTAAAGCACACAAATACTGGTACTAAAGGTGAAGAGGCAGCAGTAGTGCCAAGGGTAGAAATTTAGGAAGACAGAGATGGTGACAAGGACACAGGGCTGCAAGGTATTGGGAAGCACATTGGATAGTATTGGAATGTATCAGTGCATGGCTGTACATTTAGAATGGAAAAAATGCCCTTGGCTCTGAAGAAGATGCTGAAGTTCTGCACAGTTCATTTCAGCCTAGTCTTTCTAGAAGACTGATTTGCAAAAAATATTATTTTCTCCATTTCAATGTACGTTTCCAACCACAGAACTTGTACAAAGTCACACAAGCTGTACAGACTCCTGGACATCTTTTTTTTTGTCTAATGTAGAAACAAAATCACTTTATTACTTTTTTTCTATCGTTGTGTCTTTTTACCACTCAGGTAATCTGGTTAATAAGATAGGTGGGCAAAACTGAATATACATGGATGGTCATGCTAACTGTGCATCTGTTCTCTAGCTCCACTGCACAACCCAATACAGGTTATATTCTTGAAAATAAAATGAAAGAGCAATCACATAGCACCAAAGAGCTACTTTTTACCTGTTGTAAGGGTCCCAAGGAAGGAAAAAAATTGTGTTTTCCATGGTTGTGAAATGTTATATTTTATGCTGACTAGTATGAAAATATTTAAATATATTGTGCAATGAAATGTTACAGTTGTAAAGAAGCTCCATCAGCAATTCAAATCACCAGCAGAAAAACTAGGGATACTTGAAGGTTAGGAAAATTACTTTCCCTCCAAAGCAATGAGGATATATTCTGTCGTTGTCAACTGTGACTTTTGCTGTACAATAGTTTTCCTGTAGTCTGCTTGGTGAGTTAAAGGTGAGGCAACATAATACAGAAATATTGCATTATATTGTTTTGATATTTTAGCTATGGGTAGTAAGGGAATACTGCAATTTTTTTAGTTCATGTTATTGATAATTATGAAGTATGTTGTAAAAGAGACTGAGATTGGACCAATTCTGATGTAAATATGAAGAAAATTAAGCTCAAGTAATTAGTTGACCAAAATTTAATCTATTATGTTTATACATTTTATTTTGTAGCAGATTCTGCTATAAATATGAAGGGTATTTTATTGTAGTCTTTAGAATTGCTTCAGATTTACATTAACTTTTTTACATATGGATATGTTTTTGGTCCCCTTTCTTATATGCACAGATACTGAAGGGCTTGAATCTCAACATTTATAGTGGCCAGACAGTGGCTCTGGTTGGTGGCAGTGGCTGTGGGAAAAGTACAACTGTTCAGCTCATCCAGAGGTTTTACGATCCCAAGGAAGGCACGGTAAGATACCTCCAGTGAGATGACTGCTCTGTGTGTCACAGCTGTTGAAAGTCTGGTTCTAGCCTCATTGCCCTTGTTCCAACGACATGGTAAAGTCTCCCCTAAAAAGGCAAGTGCCAGCCTGGTGAGAGAGGGTCCCTGATCAAAACACTTGGTCAGGTGTTTTTGTCTGCTTCCTTTTGTTTAGGTTTCCATTGATGGGCAGGATATTAAGACCCTAAATGTAAGATATCTGCGGGAGATCATTGGTGTGGTGAATCAGGAGCCTGTGCTCTTTGCTACTACCATTGCAGAAAACATTCGTTATGGCCGTGAGGATGTCACCATGGAGGAGATTGAAAAAGCTACCAAGGAAGCAAATGCTTATGACTTCATCATGAAACTACCCAATGTAAGCAAAGCAGCTGTCCTGCTGAAATTATTTCCCCCAAACCTTCTTCTGCCGAACGGTTCCTTAGGAGGGATTCTTGTAAACAGAAGCAGCTGCTTCCCAGAGCTGTGAATATGCAGAACTATGCAGAGCTTCTGCATAACTTTTGAGATAATGTTAATTTTAAATCTTTAAGTCATGGCTTGATGAGCATTTGGAGCACTATTAGAATTGTAGGTACACAAAGGATTAGGCAGGTGTATTCAAGTGGTGTTTGTGCTGTAGTGTTTCAAAAGAAGAAGCAGCTGCTGGGGCTACTGACACAGACATGCCTCTTCTTTGCACTGCCTTCCTTTGGTGAAAGGGCTGTGCCACTGAGTGTTGTGAGAATGTGTGTGGTTGTCTTGTAGAAGTTTGAAACTGTGGTTGGAGAAAGAGGAGCACAGCTGAGTGGAGGCCAGAAGCAAAGAATAGCAATTGCCCGAGCTCTGGTTCGCAATCCTAAAATTCTTCTGCTTGATGAAGCAACGTCAGCTTTGGATACTGAGAGTGAATCAGTTGTGCAGGCAGCACTGGATAAGGTCAGTAGTATTCTAAAATTAAGCAGGTAAGCAGGAGACTAATATTTATGTTTTTTTCCCAGACATTTATTGAAAGAGCTGCAAAAGATACCCATAAAGCACAGAAGTTAAACTTGAATTTTTCAAATTACTTTTATACAGAGAATTTTTTTACATCCTGCAGGTACTATAGAGAGGAATCTTGTGTCAAGATTTTCTTCATTTTCTTTGTGTAAATACCATCCTCTACAATTATCTGTCTTAAAGACATGCATTTTGTTGTCAGTTGGCTACTTGATTAACTTGTGATGAAACCTGACAGACAAGGAAAGTCACAAGGGATTGTACCAGTGACTTGGTAGGAAACACTTCAACGAAACATTAGCTTCAGTCAAGATTAATATTTCTAGGTGCTTGTCTTTATCTAGTGTAGGGCGGTCTCACTAATGAACAGCTGACCTCTGGTGCAACTCAGGAGTCTCTATATTCATACTTGTGCTGAACCTCCAAATGGTATTCTGAATTTACTCTGTTGGATTCTGCTGGAGAATTGTAGTGCTTGCTCCTGATATTGGATAGAAAAAGACAGTGTAAGGAGAATTATTAATTGGAAATACATTTAATAGAGAAGTTATTTGCCTAGCTTTCCTTGGTCACATCGTCTAATGCTTCTGAGTATAAACTATGCTTCACAGATTTCAAGGTTTAAATGAACAGCTATGGGCTTAAATATAAAAACACTTGGCATTTTTAAAATTTTAAGGTTTGTAACATTCCAGTATTTTAAATATTGATTATTTTGTTTAGACACTTTTGATAAAAATGTGATGGTTTTGTGTGCCACAGTAAAAGATTGTCTCTAAGATTGATTTTCAAGCTAAATATTATATTTCTGTTTTAAATACTAATTTAAATAATTTTTCATTTTTGAAAGATAGATTTTTCTGTGAACTATTTTAATGTTTTCTTTAGGTCTTATTCAACTCTAATATGAAGGTAAGAGATTTAAAAATATACTTACAAATACTCATATTCAATATTATTTCTAGGCCAGGGAAGGACGCACCACAGTTGTCGTCGCTCATCGACTGTCAACAGTCCGAAATGCAGATCTAATAGTTGTGTTTGAAGGTGGAGTTATCAAAGAACAAGGGAATCATTTTACATTGCTTGAGAAAAAGGGAATCTACTACAAACTTGTTAACATGCAGGTACTATTTTCTTGCCAGCTGTTATCTCATTTTCTTTTTGCATTCCATGCCCATAGTTACCGTATTTATCAGAAGTACAGGGAACTCTGCAGCATATTTTGTTAACTACAAAAAACCCACATACTTTGAAAGAAGAGCAGTAATTTGAAAGAGAAGACCACTAGTTTTTGTACCAGGCCTATTTAAACCCAGCATAGTACGTTTCCAATACTCTAGGGTTTTAAAATGCAAAGATTTTTTAAAAATATTTTTCTATTATGCAGTTAATTTAAGCAGCTTAATTATAATCCTTCATACCTTTAAAGAAAAATAAAAATCCTTCTAAAGGAAAAAAAATTGAGGAATAGGAGAAAAAGAATGCAAAAAAATATATACACATTTAAAGTTATGTAGCCAGAAACAGAGATACTGGAAATTAATATAAATAACAGAAATGTATTAGCTATTAAGTGAAGAACAAAATGCTTTGGTACATCCCAGTTTCCTGTGCAATAGTAAGGTTAGAGCTGAGTGTCACTGTAGCCTTCTGTGTCACTGGTGTTTTACTGCAAAACCACCTTACCCATTAAAGAAACTGAAACTGCTATCTCAGAATGTCAGACTGGAAAAAGTTAACTCGGACAACTAAAACATTTCTTCATAAAATAACTGTTCAAGTTAGATTCAATGTAACTCTGTATTCAAGCAAATGTAATAATGGGGAAAAAATAGGATTTTTTTTTTTTAAAGGAAAATTAAAAACTGCAAGTAAAACAAAAGAAGTTATTTTCATTAATAGTAAAAATGTGGCAAGAAATAGAAACTTTCTGGAAAAAATGAAATACGAGTTGAAGGCAACTTGGAATTCAGTTACTATTAAATACCTTAATGGTGAGTAGACACGTATTTATTCTGTCAAAGAGACTGGCAAAACTACCACCACAAGTAGGTCTCTCTTCCATACTGTTCAGATTTCCCAAAGTCAGTTTTCGACTGGTTCAATCTTGAACTTCTTTATTACATTTGAAGTCAAGGATTATTAAGTTTTCTGCACAAAAGAGGCGTAGGTTTTTTTCTCACTTTCCTGAATAAACAGTGTATCCCCTGAGAGCTCATTCTAAAGATCTCTACATGAGTGCATATGCTTTGCCTTCAATTTAAAACGTTTTTAGGAATTAACTCATAAAAGAGCAGCTACTTCCACTCCCCTGCCCTCCACTTAGTGTAAGTATTTTCTTGAAAGGTGAGACACTGATATAAGAATCAAGCTCTACTAAAATATCATACAGATTTTCATATCTAATTTAGAGCATTATGTATTCTTTTTCCATATGTTTTTCCACTGAAACAATCAAAAGTTACTCTTACTTTAATTATCTCTTAATTTTGAAAGTTCGAAGTAATATATACGTAATTAATCTTAGCATCATGTTCTTCCCTCTTTTAGGCAATAGAAGCTGAAAAGCCATTATCAGAAAAAGATGAAAATGCACTTACTGACAAAAAAAGTGACTCTGAACCAGAATTTGAAGAACCCTTAACTAAAGAATTGAGAAGACGGTCAACTCGGAGAAGCACGAGAAAGCCAGGAACACAAAATGATGATCATGAAGAGATAACTAGTTCACCTGTAAGTATCTTTGCAGAGCTCCTAGTGAACTTTGATTCCTTTCAAAAAAGTATGTTAAAATTAAATTCATTCTCCTGCTCTAGAAATGTACAAAAAGGTGGCATTTGATAGGGGTGAAAAAAACATGCAAATTTTCTAATTCTAAATAGTCTTTAACTGATAATAATTATGCCTTGTTTTGTTTTTCTCACTATGAAAGTTTATACAAATAAATGTGGCTTTAAAAACGTATAAGAAGGATGAGTTTAATCTTGAAATATGCTTTCATATGTTTGCATACCATACCAACACAGTCTATGCAGGTTAAACACTCGTTTTTGGATCAGAAACAGTATGCTTGGCCTGACATACAATTCTTGCAACAAAACACACAGTCTTTACAGAAAAAAACATAAAACAAACATGATTGCCTTCATATTTGTGGAAATATTTTGCAGTTATATATTGCTTAATGAACAATTACAATTAATCTAGACATGGATTACACACAGCAGCATGCCCAGAATCAATAGTTCAGTCACCATTGACCAATACCAAGAGCATTGATCAGTGAAAATTATACAGATAAACTAAAACACAATTACAAGGACTTTAGATATATTCTAACAACTCTTCCTTCCTTGTATCAAAATAATTTAAATAAATGTATTACTAGTTAATTATTCATGTTATTAAAAAGTATACATTTTTACTTCTGAGTAGATTCTAGAAGTAGCAAATTGACTATCAATTTCTCTTCACATTTCTTCAAATACATACATATTTGTACTAACAACATTCCCATTTTTTTAGGATGAAGAATTACCTCCAGCTTCATTTCTGAAAGTTATGAAGCTGAACAAAACTGAATGGCCATACTTTTTACTTGGAACTTTAAGTGCAATCATCAATGGAGCTTTACAACCTGCTTTTTCAATCATATTTTCAGAAATTATAGGGGTAAGTTTGAATAAAAAATTAAAAATAAACTGTAAAGTCTACAAAATTTATTTCTAAGAAAACCACATCTTGAACCATGACTGCATAATGAAGTTGAGTAGTGGATGAAGCACTATTACAAAAATCTGAAGAATTATGAGATTTATAGACACCTTACAGTACCTGATGAGAACCTACAGGAAAGTTGTAAAGGGACTCTTCATGAGGGCATGTAATAATAGGATGGGGGGGAACAGTTTCAAACTGAAAGAGAGATTTACACTGGATATTAGGGATAAATTCTTTACTGTGAGAAGGATGAGACACTGGCACAGGTTGCTCAGAGAAGTTGTGGATGCCCCATCCCTTGAAATGTTCAAGGGCAGGTTGTAAGGGGCTTTGAGAAACCTGTTCTAGTGGGAGGCGTCCCTGCACATGACAACGGGGTTGGACTAGATGGTCTTTGAAGGTCCCTTCCAACTTGAGCCATTCTATGATTCTGTGATTTACAAAATCCTAAAAATCTTGCTGCAACCTGAAATTTGTTTATACCTATGATCATATGTAACAGATGCTCAAATTTTATATGAATGCAAATGACTACCAAGCATAGATATTGAGAAAGATGAAAATATTTTAGATTACGAGTTGCTTAAAAATTTTTTGTTTGAATATTATTTTATAGGTGTTTTCAGAAACTGACAAGACCGTTTTAAGAGAGAAAAGCAACTTATATTCAGTGCTGTTTTTAGTACTTGGGATAATTTCCTTTTTTACTTTCTTTTTACAGGTATGTTTTATTATTTTAGCTTTATTACAATTGTTCAGCATGTTTTAGAAACCAAATCTTGAGTATACTGCATTTTTTTAATCTTCTTAATACATTCCTCCAACTCAAACGAGAACCCACATTTACAGTTCTAGATGTGTCTGAATCTGAACTGAGTATTTTTTTATCTAGACTTTCTCAGGTGCTAGAGATCTTCCAACCTATTCTGTTCTCTTCACTTCAGAACTTCCCCTTTTCTTGACCAGTCAAACACATCTCAGCATGAAACCCTGGATTCTCTCACCCTTTTTCCATTGCCACCTAATGGCCAACCCCTTCGACCTTTACTTCTCCCTTCTCACCCTCAAGCTCTACTATTTGAAGCTGGCAGTACCTGCAAATCTACCAGTCTCCTGCCTTAGCTCTCCAATTCTTTACTCCCCTAACCCCTTCAAGTCTTACCTTATGTGTGCCCTCCCAAAGATGCACATCCTGTTTCTCAGGTAACACCCATCATGCTGATATTCAGCTCCTGCTTGAATACTAATGATTGAACAGTAATACCCAATCCCCTGCTCTCAGTGGCATCTGTAGTAATCTCAACTTTACAAAAAAAAATATTTTAACTTTACTCTCAGTCTTACATGTATCTAATTGATACAGCAGTGCCACAGTTAAAAAAAGAAGAAGGTAGTAATCATACAGGTGCAAACTTTGGTATTTGAGTATTCTAATATATAGTATGGTTTATAATTTCTGACTATGTTTTTACATTTTTATCCGTTAAATAAGCCTACACAGTGAAATAATAAAGTGTACTTGGGAAAGCAACATAAACAGTCTCCTGTAAAAACCGAATTTATTTATAGAATTGTCTTGTTGCACATGCATGCAAGAAGGCCTTGAGTGTAGGAGACCGAGTAGATGGCTATGACAAGTTTACTCAATTTAAAGATGTTCAGATAATGTTTTAAATATGAGTGGGAAGAGTTCACTGGAATGTAACACCCTCAAGTTAATAAGAATTAAAAAAAATTAAAACATTATAATCTCTTGATATAGTCCCCGTTTTCTGATGTTCTTTTGTAATTTTTTTTTTTTGAAGTCACATACTTGTGCAAATTGCCTAACTTGAAGTGTGCTGGTGAAGTAGTGCTGGGAAATACTGCTGTGCTCTGTATATTTTTTTGAGAAATTATATTTGAATGTTGGGACTGTGAACCTTCTAGAATTTATGAATATTAAACCTGTTTTTACACTTGCTTTGTGCAATCAGGACTGCAATATTTTGTACTTTAACATTGTAGAGACAATGTAACTGAACTATTTTTTTAATAGACACAAACATTGTGTTAGTACTCTAAACAATGTACCTTCTTTCAAATAGGGCTTCACATTTGGCAAAGCTGGAGAAATTCTTACAATGAGGCTTCGATTCATGGCATTTAAAGCCATGCTTAGACAGGTAATAATGATAATAAATATTTTTATTTTGAGTGTTTTAAAAAATAATTCATTGTATAGATATAAAATAACATTATTCTGTCGCATTATAACTTGTCTACAGAGAAGATTCTTTCAGTCAGTCTAGAAACCAGTTCAGTTAGTGACATGTGGTTAAGCAAAGAAACCTTAGAGGCAGTGTCTTAAATCAAGGTAAGATTATTTCGTATGCTCCTTGTAATGACTTAGATTTACAGCCAAGTTACCACAGCTTGGCAGGTTGATGTGCACCAGCAGTGTCCCATCATGTGTTCCTTTGCCTACTTTGCTTTCTTGGTGCCCTTTCTTCTCTAGAGAAATGCAATGCAATGCAGCTTACATGGTAACTCTTACTTAAAATGTCTGTTTTAAACTGTAATATATACAGATATGTTTGTATTTCTTTATTAAATGTCTCTTTCAGAGAGTTCCCAAATCTCTAATTTTTGTTTGTTGATAATGGGATTGTGTACTTAAATCTAAAGTCACTTTCAGAGAATTAAAAAGTATTAAATAGTACTAAATTTAAAAGAATTAAATATATTAATCGAGTTTTTAAGTAATTAATGTTATCTAAATTGCCCTTAGTGTTGCATGATTTCAGGATTAGTATTTTAGATTTTCAAATATGCAATATAATATTTCTGGGGTTTTATATCTTGCACTTAAAGCTGTATGTAGACACAGAATTTGATTAACGTGAACATTATTCAATCCGGGGAAGAACAAAGCAATGAATTCAGAGTTTTTACTTTGAAAATTCTTTACATTTCATTCATCCCGGAACACCTTTTCTCTGGTGAAGGAGTGTGACTGGAGTCATCTCCTCCAAGGAGATGCAGTTTCAGCAGCAGTGGGAGAGGGTAGATTTTGGGTTTGGTAATCCTCCAGGCTGCTTTTCTTCCTTCTCAGCAGTGACAGTGTACATATCAGATCATGCACAAGCATACACTTTTTTCTTTCTTTTTTAAAAAAAAATATTCATTGTGCAGTGAAGAAACTAGATTTATTTAAAAATGCAGAACTGATGCACTGCCACAGACAGAGTCTTCTGACACTGAACTCAATTATATTCTGTAGACCTCAGTTTTACTTTGTGGTTTATATGGAATGTCCAAAAACTGGCCCTAATAAAAATGTTTCCTATTGTAGGACATGAGCTGGTTTGATAATCCTAAAAATAGCACTGGAGCATTAACTACAAGACTTGCTAATGATGCCTCACAAGTCAAAGGAGTAAGTAAAATTTTTTTAGGGGAATTTTTCACATTTGGTTTAGTATGTAGTAAAGTTGCAGCTTGGATTTGAGTGGTTTGATAACTGAGATTTGCTATAAAACTGTAGCTGGTATAGAATGCACTGATGTGTTTTACAACAGGGGTGGAAATATATGTTTACAAAATAATTTCCAAGTAAATTAATTTTTTAAAGTTTACTAGTCTGCTGTACTGTGATCTTCATTATTAAGCAAATTAATTGGGAATCTCTTTATCTAAAACATCTGCTTAGAGACATCTTATTTATCTAAAGATAAGTATCTACATTTTTTCAGTTTATGATATCCTACTATTTTTTTGATGGTACACATGTCTAACATGAGAAAAATTAGATATAGTAGCAATAGACTTCCTTTTCCTTGTTACTTCTTGGAGATTCTTTAGAAGTAATTGGTGGAATTTCAGGGATCTGTAATATTAGGCTAAAGAGCACTGGATGTAATTATTTGTGTATGCTTAAGTAAATCGTTGCTGCACGAAGTTACATGTTTTTTTTCTGAACCAAGGAGTCGTGTAGTATCCTTGGCTTCATTTCCAAAGTAGAAGTTAAACATATAATTTTCTTCTTGTTCTGTGTGATGACTTATAAAGCTGGCTTCATGATCTACAAAATGTGACAGATTTTACTGTTTAGCTGTGAGTATAACCAATGTGATATGGTTAAAGTCTGCTCAGATTCAAGACCAGAATTTAGAAACTGCAGGGCAAATATAAGTAATCAGAATATGAGGAGAGAAAAATTAAACATGATGTAGATAATTTTATAGAAAATCATTTAAGAAACACTTCTGTTGAAAATAGCAGAACTGAGTGAAGACTTTCTTAGTCTTAGTGTTTTGAGATTCAGGAATATTATCCGTAAAAATGCTTTCCTTATTTAACTTACATTAGCAAGAAATATCTTTTTTCTTCCTCCAGGCAACTGGTGTCAGACTGGCATTAATTGCCCAAAACATAGCTAACCTGGGGACTGGAATTGTTATATCATTAGTTTATGGCTGGCAGCTGACCCTGCTACTTCTAGCCGTTGTGCCAATCATTGCAGTGGCAGGAATGATTGAAATGAAGATGCTGGCTGGGCATGCTAAAAAAGATAAAGCAGAGCTGGAAGTTGCAGGAAAGGTGGGTCTAGAGAAGTTTATCTATTTCTTTGTAATGTGTATTTCTTTGTAATTTCTTTGTAATACAGTCATGTTTACCAAAGCATTGTTGATGGACATATTACTGCCAAATACAGAACAAATTGTAATAGATAACTTCCAGAGATGGCTAAACTCTATGTAATTACACTAATAGATCTACAAAGTGTAACATCTCTTCAGTAATAATTGAAGACTTATGTTATTACCTGATATTTATTTTTATAATTGATAACCCCAGATTGCAGCAAGCACTATTCAGTCACATTCTTTTCTCCTTCCTGTTTTGTTCATCTCTGTTTTCCTTATTTTCAACCAACTTCAGTTTGACATTCTCTTTTTTCTGTCATCCCTTTTTGGCATGTCATCTGTCTTATGTATATTATACTGCCCTTTTTTTTTTTTCCTGTTTCATTTTATTAACGTTTGCAGGGATAATATGTATATATCCACTGGTTTCTGAGTCTGTTTGCCATTCCTTTATTTCTTGAGTGGAAGAGAAAGATGAGAACTGAAAAGCGAGAAGGCTAGACTCTTGTTTAAGAAATTACATGAAGGCATTTAGTGTCACTTCATTCCAAAAATCCTTTTAGGACAGAACAACTAAATCATCACTTTCCAGATATTGCTTTTTTAAGGTAAAATTTTTCTAAAATCCCTTCCTATTTCCTACTGTTTTTAAAAGTTATTGAGAAGAAAATTATTTATCTAGGGCTGTGCAGATAAGCAACGGTATCGGTCTTCAGAGTTGGTGTTTATGTGTCTGCATATAGGCTGAGAGTCTAATGTCCCCTTATAGTTAGTTATTGGAGATGCCATATTATCTGGGTGGCCTCCAACTGCCATTTCAGAAGGATATGGGTCTATGTCATATCTGCCATGCCTTACCCAAATGTTTTTAGTATCCTAAGAGGATCTCCAGTGACACAATCTACCTGTATGTGCTCAACTGAAGAGTCCCTCCCACTCCAGTCAGTGATCCTGGAGAAAGAGCCTAGGTAGGCACAGAGTGCCTAGGCAGATTCATTGCTTTCTAGCTTTGTTAAGTCCAGTGACTACACTCATAATTTAGACACCTAAATTAAAGTGTCTTAATTTGGATCTGACCACCCTTCCCAGTAACTCCGGTTTACTAGATGAGTTTGATTTCCTTCCATCACATCTGCAGATAAAATTGCTGGAAAATGTATTTGTCCCACCAAGTCCACAGGAAATTGTGCATAATGATCTTTCCATGGGCTTTTTTTGTACAAGACAAAGGATGCATTTGCTTTCCTTTCAGATGACTAAATTTCTTCTGCTTTCTAATGGCTGAACACTTATTTCACATTGTTGTGTTGTAAGATACAACAGAAAAAAAATTGACAATTCTTGGAATAGGGACTAGAGAATTTCTTAATGCAGCAGTCAGTGAAGAGTTAGCACAGGTGTTACAAAAATTAATTATTAAAAAAAATATTGAGAAAACACTTCCTTTTCTTCATGTAACAATGTAACTAAGAATAATAAAATCTATTTAATTTCTTTGTTTTCATTAACATTGTGTATTACATTCAAATCCATGAGTTAGTCAATTATGCATGAGTTTTCAAATATTGGCCCAAGCATTACTGAGGCTGTAAGATAATGATACCCTTATATTTTAGAACAAAGATAACAGTACCACCATTAAAGTGTTTGATGACAGTTCATGCTTTCAGGTCTCTGGTTTAGATAACTTAGATAAAAGTAGCAGGGTCTGGATGGTATTTGTTTTTCTGTTTTCTGTCTTCTGTTAGGCACTTGAATTGTATGATTGATTGCCATAACTCTGGTGTCTTTTAAGACATAATGTGCAAGATTATTTTTCAGAGCAGAATTTCATTCTGTTCATAGAATTAGAAACATAGAATATCTCATATTGAAAGAACCCATAAGAATACTTGTCCAACTCCCTGCTCTTCATAGGACTGCCTAAAACTAAACAGTATGACTATTACTATCATCCAGACACTCCTTGAACTCTGACAGGCTTGGTGCCATGATTGCTTCCCTGGGGAGCCCATTCCAGTGACCAACCACCTTTTCCTCATGTCTAATCTGACCTTCTCCTGGAATAGCTTCATGCCATTTCCTCTTGTCCTATCAGCAGATCAGTGCTTCCCCCTCCACTGCTCCTCCTGAGGAAGCTGTAGACTGCAACGAGGTCACCCCTCAGACTTCCCTTCTCTAAGCTGAACAAACCAAGTGACCTCAGCTGCTCCTCATAGGAGCTGCTGCCTGCAGTACACAAGGTGTGGCTGCACCAGTGCAGTGCAGAGTGGGCGGATCACCTCCCTCAACCAGCTAGCTATGCTGTGCTGGATGCACCAGGACATGGTTGGTTCTTTTGGCTGCTGGGGCACACTGTTGATTCATAATCAATTTGCCATCAACCCAAACCTTCAGATCTCTGTCTGTGGGGCTACTTTCCAGCCTCTCATCCCCTAATTGGTATGTATAACCAGGATTACCCTGTTCCAGGGGCAGAATCTGGCACTTTCTGTTGTTTAATTTTATATGGTTGATAATGCCTAGCTCTCTAGCCTATCCAGATCTTGCTGTAAGGCCTCTCTACCCTCAAGGGAGTTCACAGCTTCTCCTATCTGATTATCATCACCAAACTTAGTGTAGATTCAACTCTTGAATCTGGTTCACTTGTAAAAACATTAAAGAGCACTGGCCCTAAAACTGAACACTGTGGAATCCCACTAGTGACTGGCTGCCAGCCTGATGTAACTCCATTTGCTGTAAGTCTTTGAGCCCAACCCATCAGCCAGTTGCTTACCCGATGCATTGTGGACTTGTCTAGCTTTATGCTGGCTATTTTGTTCAGAAAGATAATGTAAAGCATAGTATAAAAAACTTTATTAAAATAAAAAATCCCACATCTACTGGCTTCCCTAAGTCAGCTAGATGGTTATCTTGTTGTAAAAGGAAAATAACTTAGTTAAACAGGACTTTCACCCCATGAACCCATGCTGCCTATGACCAATGACTGCATTGTCTACCAAATGTTTTTCAATAACTTCCAGGATAACCTCCTCCATGATTTTTCCAGGCACTGAAAGCTGGCAGGCCAGTTGTCATAAAATAACTTACTAAAAGTGCTCATGCTTCTCCCTGAAGTGTCTCTCCTCCTTTTTGTGTAAGTGCTCAGCTCAGAAATTTTTGTGTAGAACCAAGACTTTGCTGACTTCTAGACGTGAGCTGGAAACAGAAGGAGTTCAAGGAACTAGTTTCAGAGAAGCACAGTGCTCCAAGCACTGGTTCTCAATGAGATTTATGAAAAATATGAACCATGTAAGCTAACCAATTCAATAACAATATTATGTAAAATAAATGCATGTCTATTATATGCTTTCTAAAATGAAAATATAAAAGTGTTAAGATTGAACTTTTTGAAGTTTTAGGATGTTAAAAAGCATAGCAGATCTCTTGTGGAAAAAACCTCTGCCCAGCTTTGAATATTTAAACGCAAAGAATCAGGGGCCTCACCACACTTGTGAGGAAAGCCCAATCATAATTAGAAATTCGGTGCTGAAAATACATCATTACTATGTAAAGCTCTTATTTTATATTCTAAATTTGCATGCATAGAAATATGGAAGCAGATGTCTGATTTCTCACCTTTTTCTGGGCAGATACAGTGTAATGGTTAGCTTCAGCCTTGCATTATGTACAGCGCTCTGATCTTTTACTCTATGGCCAGGTTTGTTATTAAGATGAAAAGGTCACTCGTTCTTGAGTCTTTATTATAGATGTACTTTCCTTTAGCTTTATTTACCCCTGACCTTACTTTATGTTCTTTTAGATTAATAGCATAAAGCATGCAATGTATATTTCAGCAAAGTGTCTTAAAGACTTGAGAGTCTTTAGTAACAAGGTCTACAAGTCTAGCCACATTACTCTTGGCATTGTCCGTATGAATCTCCTGCTAACTTCTACTGTCTTGTACATACAGTTCTCTGAGTTATAAACAGACTTATTACTGTGCATTTGTGTGGTATCTATGCTCATAAGGGAGCTCTCCTCCTAAATGCCCATTCTTAGAAATGAGAGCACTTGGCAGCTGAATAGAGCCTAGGTGTAAGTGCTTAATACTGTTTGAAATGCATTAGGAAATTGAAAAAAATCCATCCCTGTGTGATTGTCAGATATAATACAGTACATATGGGAGTGCCTGCCCTCCCAAAGAAACAGCAGGTGAGGCCAGCTGGAATACCTGACATACCACATACTGCACCAGTAGCGATGTGTAGGTCACAGACTCAAGCCCAGTGTTTCAACCAGAGGTGAACAGAGTGATGCAGCACTAGTTCTGATGTCTAAAGAGATGTGATTGTTCCCAGTATCTTCTGTTGGCCATTTCCAAGCATCAGCCTCTTCTACATGCATATGCAATGAATCAACCATACAGGCTTCTAGCCTTGCTGAGTTGTCACTGAGGAAGACTTTACGGGCACCTACACAGACTTAACAGACGACATAAAAGCCATGAACCTGTTGCTGCCATGCAGGTGTGCATCTGCTGCCTTTAACTGTTACTGGGTAGCTTTGTGTATGCACATGACTCAAGTCTAAAGAATATGCAGACTTAAAGAAGGTATTATTGATTAGATCAAATATTTACTGCTGAGATATAAGCTAGGCTCTAGGCACATAAGTACCCTGGATGTTCTGATTATAGCCCAAACTCAGTGGGCTGGAAGTTGAATGTTAAATTGCCTGTTTTCTTACTCAGTATCTTCTCCATGATTGTCAGTGCTGTCTGATATTTTTTTTTCAATACTTATTTAGAGTACATTGAAGAGGTCTTACAAGAAAATTCTGAGCATCATCAGAAAATGCCACTGTTATTAAAAGAAAAATGTAAAATGCTTACTTTTGATATCAAAGGTCTATGATTTTAATAACAATTATTGAAAATAACAGAATTCTATTCCAGCAGACTCTTTTATTAGTTTAGAATAAGGAATTGCAGAGTTCCTTAGAATATTTTGTTATAACATTTGTGTTTCTATTACAGATTGCTACAGAAGCCATAGTAAATATTAGAACTGTTGCTGGCTTGACCCGAGAAAGAAAATTTGAGTTGATGTACAGAGAACATTTGATTGTACCATACAGGTAAAATAAAAATAAGCTAATAAATAAATAAATAAATCTGTATTTAAGTTATGCAAATTAAAAACATTTACTTGGCCTAAGATTTAGTTGGTTTTTTTTAGTGTGTATGATATAACATAGTTTAATTGCATCAGAAGTAATGTAAATATTAGGCATATTTTTTTTAACAAAATGCAACCACCAGCCAAGACTTTTGTTCTTTGATTCGATTTTCTGTGATAATATAGGTATCTTCTATTGCAAGGTCACTTGGTTTGGGAAAATGTTAGTTTTAAGTGAGCTTTGGAGGTCATCTAGTCTAACTGCTCACCTGAAGTGTTTCAGAAATTAATAAAAACTTTTAAATGTAAATTGAATATGTCAGTAAGCCGTTTTTTAGATTATTAATAGGATTGAAAACATTGGATTACTTACTGGTTCGTAACTGTTTTAAAAAAAAGGAATTTAAATTTGCCTGGACTAAATAAAAATTGGAAACTCCCGAAGTGAAAAACTAAAAAGATACTGGAAATTAAAATGGAATTTGTTCTAGAATAAAGTGTTTCCTTTTCAGAGATCCATGAGAAAAGTAAAGGAAATGACATATGTATTCAGATATGATGGGAGACAAGTAGGGGTGCTGCTAATACATCCACCATAATAACTGAGTGGTTAGAGCACAGTGCAAAGTGTAAAATATACTACTTAACTTTTTTCTCAGGCTGTTAGATTGGGAGTCCGTATCTCAGAACTTCCAGTACAGTGCCTAACCATTCTCTGAGTTAACACTGGTGGGATTGCTCCAAGACTTTAGTCTTAATGTTGTTCTAGTATAAATAAGAACTTACTGCCCTGTGGGTCAGTTTGTCTGGCAGAGACAGGAAGTATGTTTTTCAGTTAATGTTTCAGTGCATGTTAAACCACTGATTAGGCAAAGTGTTTCTATTTCATAAAAACTAAGCTTGGGCCTTCTCTTATACTGCATTAATGCACAAATCAGCTACGTAAAAGAGCAGTAACAACAGCCTCGCATTAAATAAAAAAAGCAGCTTGTGAATCTGGCTCCTGTTCTGGTTTGCGTTTTTTGTTTTTTCCATAAGGGACCATGCAGCTGAGACTTAGTAATAGCATCAATGAAATTAAAATATTTCTTTCTTTTTTTCTTGTATCATTCTTAGTTATAGGAAATTTTCTCTCTGCTTAGTTTTTAGTTATAGGCATAGTTTTATCACCCAAAATCTAATTTCTGCATCATACACTCAGGCTTAATCTCATTTGAAAGCAGAATTTTGAATAACTAAATGGAAAAGAAACAGATCCTCAAGTATATAATATTGAAATCTTTAATATATTAGTATTTGGTAAACATAAAATTGCAAGTAAAGAAAAAACAACCCAAAAATCTGGCTTTGGCTGAAGGTGAGCTTCTGCTTTTTTTTCCTTCTTGTGTGATGCAGTAGTACAATTTCAAACATGTTATTCACACCTTCAAAGCGGTAATCAAGGACTGATTCAACACTCAAACTAGGTGATAGTAAGACAATAATTATATATAGCAGCTAAGGTGTTACCTTTTTCTATACCCATATTCCATGCTGTTCTTGGAAATAAAAAAATTCTGGAAACAAAACTAACTTTCTCTTGGACACAGTCTGATAGGAGACAAGTGATTATGTTGTTTAGGCATGAGTACACTTCCCATTCATCTGAAGTCAATCAATTGTTTTTTGCACACTAGGACGTAAGTGTGATTACACATTTTTCTGAAAACATGCATTCTTTCTTACAGAAATTCTGTGAAGAAGGCACATGTATTTGGATTTTGTTTTGCACTTTCACAGGCCATGATGTTCTTTACCTATGCTGGCTGTTTCCGGTTTGGTGCTTATCTAGTGGTAAATGGAAAGATGGATTTTAAAGATGTGTTTCTGTAAGTATCTCTTTTGCAGTCTTTTTCTGTCAGCCCAGACAGAGGTCTTTGTTTACTGCTAGAGATACTATGAATCCACTGGGTAAGCTATGAGAAAATGGGCAGGTGGTTCTTCTGTACTTGAAGATAGTGAAAGCGTATTACAAAGCAGATAATCTAGGTGACTGCAAAGTCTGAGCTATTCAGATGGGCCTGATTTTGGATTTCCTTTTCTGTATTTATTTGGGACTATTATGATTTCTAGAGTATCTTTTGTCATTTTGTTTATTCCCACCAATCTTATTGTTCATGTAACTGCAAGGTCCTTTCTATGTTCTAGAAAAACAGTTGTACCTGTTTGCTGAACCATAATAATATTCTAAAAAAATTTTTGAGAATAGGCCATTACTGTCTTTATTAATTCTATGTCAAGTTTATTCATTGAAATATGAAATATTATCTAAAATACATGTTAAATAATTGGAGAACAGGAAAGATAACAAAATAATTTCAGATTGCATTCTGATAAAAAGCTTGTTCACTTACTTGAACCGATTTTGTGTGGGAAATGAAAGTATGAACCACAAATGTTAGAACAGTATGCAGAGTACTGTACACACCCATAATCAGGAGTCAGATTGAGACAGGTACTGCAAATAAAATATCCTAATTTGCAGTATTCATAGAAGGAATATCCATTGCAATCTGAAATTATACAAGCAATACTACAATTATTTGTCTCTAAGGGCACTTTATAGGCTTTTAAGGGCAGCAACTCTACAAAGAATAAAGGAATTATTTTGAAATTATAGCTATCCTTAGCTCCTTAGTTTTTTATTTTGGGTTTATAATCACTGTTTATTGCATTGTTTGCCACAATAGCTAAGAGAACCCCAAATTTCAGTATTTTAGATCATATATAAACTCATGAGAAATATTATTTATAATTTAAGATGCAGTATAGGTTCTATGGAAGCAAGTATGAAAAGAATGAGACTCTGCTGGTATGGATATCAGTGACCTCAATACCTAAGAAAGGCCGATCATACTAATTATTTTTTTTTGCAGCCTCATTAAAGGTAGTTAACAAAGGTGTTACGAAGTGTCTGCATCCCATGTGTAGCTCAACATCTCTAGCCAGCTGTAGGAGTGAACTTCCAGTGGCTTAGTTAGCTTTGGAAGGCATTGTCTGATCTAAATCTGTGTGAGCTTTTCTAGGCTGTTCCAATGCAGAATAAAACAGATTGATTTATATAATATGTATTTTAATATATTATATTAATATCATTTATATTAATTTAGACACATTGCCTTAAAACAGGCTAAGAGGTCTCAGATGTCAATTACCATTTCTCAAGGATGAGTAATGCTGTGTTATGTGGCAGTAATTAATAGCTGAGGACAGCAGGTTTTTAATCCATTCTAATGTAGCCTTAAAAGGTACATCAACATTCAATACAAAAAAGTAACAGCATAGTTTTCAACTCTTTTTTTGCTGAACCCTTCACATTTTTTCCAGCAGAGCTGTGATAGCAAATTAAATCTTTATTGCCCATTTGTTACAGACTTGATTTCTTATTTTCATTGATGCCTTAAAAATGAGTCACTGACTCCCATAGGTCATTGAACCATAGAAGGCAAACCACAGCAATAGCAGAATATTAGTGTAATGATTTTACCATCCATTGACCACTTTCCTCCTAGCCCAGGTTGAGACTTAATATAGTTAACCAGTATCAATAATTAAAGAAAATAGTGATAAAAAGTAACAAAACCACTTAATTTGGAATGGAGGCCTGTTTATCTCACTTCACTAAAAGAGGATAAAAACAATTTTCTGGAGCTAAATGAGTAATAAAAGCAATAGTACATGGTTACTACTTCTTCCTTTTTAAATTTAGTCTCTTTAAAAAGTTGACTGCAGCCCCATTTCCATTGTCCTTTTCTTCACTGTCTATTTGTTCTTCTTTTTTTTTTTTTCCTGATTTCTTTTATAGAGTGTTTTCAGCTGTTGTATTTGGAGCAATGGCATTAGGACAAAGCAGCTCTTTTGCTCCAGACTATGCCAAAGCCAAGATATCAGCAGCCCACTTGTTTCTGCTGTTTGAAACAGTACCCTTAATAGACAGTTACAGCGAGGACGGAGAGAAGCCTGTAAGTCAGTCATGTGTAATGGCAATATTTTTTATTGACAATATGGACAGTAGTCTTCTTGCTTCCTTCAAACTGCTTTTTCCTCTCCTTCTCATTATTTCCTCATCTCAATGTATTCTAGACAGTTTATCCAAACACAACATGGACCAAGTTCTCTTGTGGGAGTCCACATTGTCTAAAGGTTGTTTGATTTGAAAATCTGGTTAAGGTACAATTTGTGTGTTTGACCAGCAAAATTATGAGCATTTTCAATTAGTTCACTGCTGTACTTTGATTGTATAGATTGACAAAGATTCAGATCAAATAGTTAGTCAGCATTCCATCAAATGCAAAACTATTGCAGACTTCAATTTGAATCATCTGTCAAATTGTCTTGAAGATGTAACAGTGATACTATTTCAATTATAGGAAACATTTGGTGGAAGCATTACGGTCAAAGATGTGACATTTAACTACCCAAACCGACCAGAGGTCAAGATCCTCCAAGGTTTGAATCTAAAAGTAGAAAAAGGACAAACTCTGGCACTTGTTGGCAGCAGTGGCTGTGGAAAGAGCACTGTTATTCAGCTGCTTGAGAGATTTTATGATCCACTTGGTGGAGAAATGGTAAGTATTTTTGTAAGAACATGTCATAGTGTTAAATGAGGATGTGCTTGTTGGTTTCGTGTGTTGTGATAGAGTATAATAGATACTTCTAGTTTTATTTTCTAAATATTTTAATGTTAAAGACAAGCAGTGGGTCATCATACCTTATTTAAATGCAATGAATGATGTTATGGAAAAAGTCTCAGTTTCCCACATTACAATGAATTAATGAAATGACATCTGTGTATTAAAATATACCTGATCCACAACCTAATGATGGCTTTGAATTCAGAGCTATTTTTCTGAGGTTTTTATGTTAACGTTTCAAAAGTTATTATATATACATATCTATTTCTGTGTAATGTAGTAATAGAATTTGCCATCTATGTTCTTTCCTAAAACAGTGAACACTGACAAAAATAATTATAATAATTTTTACTTGTCAGAAACATCTTTCAGATTATGCCCACAAGCAATAGATCGTAAATACTTCTAGTAATTTTGATTTAAAATACATCTAGAGTTTCACACACTACTTAATCCATAACTTTTTTTACTTTTTCACATAACTGTTTTGTTTATTGCTGTTTTCTCTTTGATGTAAATGAGCTCAGAGATTTTGCTTGAAAAAGAGCCCACACATTTTGGGTTGGATTAGTTGAGACTCAGAAGGATTTTAAAATTTGCCTCTGCAGAGACACTCACAAAGGATAAAGCAATACTTAAATAAGGCCTAGATGCAAGGAACAATTTTTTTTTCAGGTTGGAAATGCCCATACATGTCCCGTGTAGCAAACCAATGTGTAGCAAGATGCACTATAGATGATCTGAAAGTATGTTTAACCAAGTACAAGTTCATCACCAATGTTTTTGACCTCGTATCCATAAATAACCAACAATGGTTTACTAAAGGGAAAAGCACAGAGGTCTGGCATAGAAACCGTACGGTGGATCCAAAATACATAACAACTGAGTTCGCTACCATAATCAGTGATTTTTCACATCAGATAAGGAACAGGAAGCAGATCTTAGCAGCCTGCAAATCTGTTGGAATTCTAAGGAAAAAAAATGGCAAATATCCATGTAGCCGAAAGAAATTTCTCCTTTCTAGCTGTTCGTTTGTGGGTTTTGTTTGTTTTTTATTGGGTTTTCTTTTTTCTCCCTTTACATCTGGAGATGTAGAAATGCTGCCACTGATTTCAGTGGATTTTTATCAGGTTCATGATGATCTCTTTCCTTTGAAAAACAATTATAATGGCTGAGAATTGGCTGTTCTAGCACAGACTGTTGTATTACTGGATTAATCCTGTCCAGTAGCCATGCTATGAAGGGGACAGATCTTCCATTCTCCAGCTGTCACCCAACGTAGAGGCTGAGCACTGCTCTGGGTGGTTCTAGTAGAGGTGTAACAGCCCTCTTAATGTCCTGGTATATTTGTGTCCAAGTTGATATGACTTGTACAATTATGAAACTGGCCTATCCAGAAAAAACATGTTATGTTGTCGTTTATCTAATAGTCAATGATATCAACTCAGTAGCCAAATTTAAGAGAAATGTAACAGAGTTGCCAATAAAGACAACTGGTTGCAAATGACATCTTAAGGAATCTGGGAGTAAGTTTTTCCATTATCAGGTATTAAATTACAAATAAATTCAAGATTGGATGCTGGGTTTAGAAGGGTACAAATGAAATGAACCCAACTCTTTCTTTGTTTCAATGCCAATCTGTTCCTTCAGTGGAAATGGATGTGCAGAATTGAATAAAGTTTTACCATCAAAGAAAGAAATCAAAGAATTTTACTCAAAGTTCTTTGAAGTTGCCTCAGTGTGTCCTGTCTTCCACTGTCTTCAAAACCCCATTAAATCTTGAAGCAAAGAAAAGGACTGATGCAGCAGACGGGACTATCCTCACTTTCATATAATAACCCTTAGAAAATTTTGGAACATAGAGAAGGAGGGGAAGGGATTATGTGAGCTTTCAATATGATATCTCTAAGGAAAGAGCTTGAATTGCACAACATCCGTGTATGAAATTACAATAAGTCTCAAATACACATATAGCCATGTGACTGAAATGTGAAATGTTTGGTTTCTCAGCTCTTTGATGGCAAAAATACGAAGACACTAAATATCCAGTGGCTGAGAGCTCAGATTGGTATTGTCTCTCAAGAGCCAATCCTGTTTGACTGCACCATTGCTGAGAACATCGCGTATGGAGATAACAGTCGGCAGGTGTCACCCGAGGAAATTGTTAAGGCAGCAAAAGAAGCCAACATTCATTCCTTCATTGAATCTCTGCCAGAGGTAAGTTATTCCTTTTCTCTTCTACTCAGAACTGGTGATGACTAGCTGCAGCTGGAAAAAAATGTGTCCATTTATGATTCCCTGGTGTACAATAATTCCCTGAAATGCTAATGTCTCAAAAAACTTTTGTGCTTTTTGCAGCCAAATATGTAATATCTCAAAGACTACTGTGACCTAAGCACGAGTTTGTCTGGAACTGGCTGGTCCACTAAATTAAAAACATAACTGTCCAAAACTGTAGTATAGATAAAGATGAAGTGTATAAATGTCTATGTCTGTGTATAGATATATTATATAATTTGACCTGAAACTGGTACATCTTATATGTTGCTATTTTCTTCTCCAGGATGAATACGAGTGCATTAGAATAACTGATTGTTTAGGATGCTAGGTTGGAGTGTTTAATTTCAAGGTTTGATCCCCAGTGTTGTCATAGACTTTTACTGAGCCTTGTTGTTCTGTCTCTTGATTGAGAATAATGTTGCCTTCCAACCTTGTTGCTTTGAATTTATTAAATGCTTGATGCTACCAAGAAGTCTTCTAATGAAAGATCTGTATATCTGCAGCAGATAGTAATTCTGGTCATCTGTTTTCAGAGAGCTATTGGCATGGAATATGCAGTTTATGGGTGGCTGGTGTCAGAATGAATATGCTTAAATATACGTCAGAATCAATTTGCATTCATAGTCTGAACTTACTATACTCTTTCTAGAAATACAACACCTGCGTGGGAGACAAGGGGACTCAGCTTTCTGGTGGTCAGAAACAGCGCATCGCTATTGCCCGAGCTCTTGTACGTCAGCCCCAAGTTCTGCTACTGGATGAAGCTACATCTGCCTTAGATACAGAGAGTGAAAAGGTAATTTGATTTTGGGCCAGGAGTCTGGAATCTAAATCCATGTTTGTTTGTGTTATGATTATGGTTCTCCACCCCACAGATTAAAGCCCGAAGCTGGAAGTACAGTGTTTTATGCAAATTATATTTTAATGCTGAAAGACAAATACAAATGTCTTACTCCTTCTTGCCGAAAACCCACATTTTTTTCCATCTATATGGCAGCAAGCAGATAAAAGTAGCAATAAGGAAGGCATTTACCTGGGATTCTTCAGGGTTCAATTGGAAAAGTGCTACCAAATATGCATCAGGAGACACAAACTTCAGAAAGTGAAATTATTGAGGATGCTGCCAGAGAATTCTTTTCTGGAAAACTGCCAAATCTTGTGTTCATGTTTTTCTTGCTTCTCCCATTGCTCTCCTGTCCTTGCTGTATGTTCATGGCTAGTATAAAAGCTTCCAGTTTTCTTCTCATTTCTTTTAAAAGCCCAAAGCTACAGTCTTGGTATAACAGATTTACAATCTCACTGTAGAAAATCAACACAGATTCTACAAAAATACTTTAAATTAATGAGGCAAATATTGTTACAAATATTATAATCTGAAAAGCTCAAACCATATTGACTAAGCTCTGATCAATTCTAGGCATATAAACATAAGGTTTGGGCAGCAAATGCCATTAATTTAGGATTAATCTAGGATTCTTTGTTATCATAATGATGTGCCAGTTATGTACAGAAATTTCATTTCTTATTTTATTCTGCATTAATAAACATAGGGAAGCAAGAAAACGAAGCAGAGATTCTTATCAGTATTTTTCTGCCAGTGTTAGCTTCAAGAAACCCATGATTCATGAGACTCCCTGTGAAATCATGAGAACTAGTATGATAGTGGCTGATCCAAGATTGCTGATTTAGCTCCCATATATAATTAATCAGTCATGGGAGTGACCTCTGGAAGCTGCTAATCAAACCTGCTCTTCAAACAAGGGCCAATGCTGAATTCAAACTGGTGTTACAACCAGTATGGTCCTTGAAAATCTCCAAGGAGATTCAACAAGCTCTCTTTTGTCCCTGTTCCAATGTTTCATTATCTTTGCAGTGAATATTTTTCTTATACCCAGTCAGAGGCTCCTCTGCTACAATTTATTACCGTTTTCTCTTGTTCTCCTACCATGCATGACAGTAATTAACCTGGTTCCTCATCATCCTCTTGGCTATCATGGCATCATCCACTATGACAGTTTTGACTCCTTGCCAACACAGGCTAATTCTAAAACAGGAGGCTAAGGACACAGATATGCCCTTTCCCTCATTGTCATATTATAGTTCACTTCAAATATGGCAGTTGAGATATATCTCACAACAGCTGCCACTACAGCTCATCTTCTGGTTTCTTCATTGTGCAGATTGTCCAGGAAGCACTGGATAAAGCCAGAACAGGTCGCACTTGCATCGTGATAGCTCATCGCCTCTCCACCATCCAAAATGCTGACAAGATTGCTGTGATCCAGAATGGCAAGGTTGTAGAACAAGGGACCCATCAACAGCTCCTGGCTGAAAAAGGCATTTACTATTCTCTGGTCAATGTTCAAAGTGGATCAGCCAACATGTGAATTAAAGATATTACTTATATCAGAATTGTCACTGTAATTATTTCAATACTACTATTTTTGTTACTGTAATTACTTCCGTATCATGGTCAGTCTTGATACTTTTGGTTTTCCTCCTTCCTTTCATAAGTCCAGTGAAAAAAAGTACTAAGCATGTACATACCAGTTTCTCACTACTAGTTTTGAGAACCACTCTTACTATGTGGCCAAAGCAGAGGACTATTGCACTCATAAAAGTAGAACCATGCTAAGCCAAATGTATTTAGTATTAGATTTTTTTGAACTCTGTCAAAATCACAGTACTCAGACATATCTGGTAAACAACTTGTAAACATTTTCACACTCAGTAAAAATAGTGTTGCTGTTGCCAGAAACAAACCTCAAGCCTTATCCTCATTGTGCCTGTAGGACACAGTCATTCCTGGCCTCTTAGGCTTGTTACTGACTTGTTATGAGAACTTGGAGGTCAGCTGAAGCTTGATGCCAGATGTCTCTTCTTACAACCTTCTTATGGAGTTTTAGCCTGGGACAACAGGAAGTCTTGAAAATATGGCCACAGACTGAATACAAAGGTGCCAGAACTGTAAGTACCTTGCTGTTGGTCAGTTACTGATCATTGAAGAGGTGCAACCTTAAGATCTGGGAAAAGACTGCTTGAAGTATAACAGAAAAAAAGCAGCAGATAAGGAAAAAACCCTACAACTGATGGGCAAGGCAAAACACCTGCTACAGCCTGGGGAAGTACGATCGACAAGTCTCCCAAAGTTCAGAGGTCAAGGGCCAAGAACTCTTTAAAGACTGCAATATTTTGTAAGAGATGAAAACCTTGAAACTGGGCTTGGAGAAGGAGGAAGAAAGGCACTCTGAAAAGCTGTTATCTTCCTTCATTGAAGAGCTCTTGAACCTGTTTACCCCAATGACTAAGGCTTGTTACTAATTACATGGCTTTAGGTCTGTGGTATTGGATATTGCTAATTTAGGATTACTGTTAAGGACTAACTGCCTGGAACATGTAGTAATAGAGTTTATTAAGAACTAAACATTATCAATGTATATTGTTAATTAATATCTATGCAGTAAAGTTTTTTTTTTAAGTTTAAAACTGGCCTGATTGATCAGTCTTCCACATTTTCATTATAGCAATTCTGATTCCCTGAAATTTATATGTATGATCTGTCATATCTGCGTGTAGATATTTATACACACACAGCCTAACTGTTAGCCAATTAGGCTCATCAGTGTGCTAATAACACTCTTTAGAATGCTGATTGATGCAGTCTCATTGTATTCCTCTTCAACCACTTCCCAGTTTTCTTCTGTTCCTCTCTTAGATGGAAAATGAATTTGAGTATCAAATTAGTTTGTTTTCTATTAATGTGTTACTTTCTACAATGAGATTCTTGTCCATGAGTAAGGCCATTAGTTTGCACCATAGTATAAATAAGTTGTAATTGGAAGAGTGGAATAGATATTCTTTAACATTATAATTTGAAGATTCAAGTAAGAACATATTTAAGATTATTTTTTTACTGAACTCTGGATTTTAGTATTTCATTTTTTAAACTAGGCTTTTTAATTTTTTATGATGTAACTTCTAATAATTCGATTAGTGGTGACTGGATTATTTCCCGAACTTGTATAATTTCAAAGATGTTTGATTTTCCAGACAGATTTAGGTCTTTCTGAAAATGAGGCAAGCAATGTAAATGTTTAGCACAGACATCTGAAAATGGGTTCTGAAAATTTTGGCCAGATAGCTTAAAATCTACATTTGACATGAATTTCTAAAATAGAAATTTTCCAAACCAATCTATTTTCCCCTATGCTTGTCTTCCACATTTTTAAAGAAGTATTTCCCTTTTGTTGAGATTTATGCAAAAGTTTGTATAGTAGTTGCTAAACAACTTGCTTTTGGTTGAAAGGGGCTTTAAGGAAAGTAAGTACTTTCCTTTAAGGGTAATGGATCTTTGGTTCCAAACCCACCAAAATGCTTAAATAGCTAGGCTGCTGCTCACAATGGCTTTCAGAATTTCCTTTCAGAAGACTTAACAACCATGTTACTACTATTGTGCTACCAACAGGTGCCTCATCATGTGATTTGTAGTCACAAAGCCAAAGGAACACCTCCAAAAATGTCTTCTTCAGCATATTCTATGGGTACAATTTTATATTATAATGCTTGACCCAGTGGAAGGGTTCACTGAGCTAGAGCAATTCTGCTTTAAGGACAATTATTCTGCCAGTTTTTTTCTGCAGGGCTTAAGACATCTTACTTGCTAGCTCTGTCTTTTCAGTTTGGCTCTGAGACATTTTGGTTCGCCTTGATGTAATAAGATAGTGTGAATCCTCCTCATTGGAATAATCAGCCATAAGCACCCGAAACACTTGATGATATATATGTTGTTATCTTGAACAGATACGCCTTTTTAACTCTGTCTTGTTCTTTTGAGAGCCTGCAGCAGTTTCAGGCAGAACTTACCTTTCTGGAGGAAGGTAAATCTAGCACCGGTTTTCACACATTTCTTATGCCTCTTGCCCCAGTGCCTTTTGAACGAGTCTTTAGAGAGTTGTCAGGATGGACACAACCCTGGCAATTCTAACAACTTTCCAAGCATATGCCACTGACTGTGGGGAAAAAGGAAGCAAGAAACACTCTGCATTCAACAATCTTATGGCCTTCCTGCTGAAACAACTAATCAAAAGAAGTCTTTCAGAAGAAAAATGGCATTTAGGTTTAGAAATTCTATTTTCCTTCAGATTCTTATCAGTGTGTTAAATGCTACAGCGTCCTGTAGCCCAGCATTCTCCAGCACATTTACCCCTACAAGCTAATTTTGCAGTTCCTCACTACTAAGTTCTTCTATAATTTCTGACATAGAGTGAGAGTGCTAATAAATTAAAGCATTCTCCCTCCCCTTAGAAGATTCTGAAGAAGAATTTCTCACCAGTGCCATATATCATGTAACCTCTTTAAATGCAGACTATAAATCGGTTCTGTATCTCCACTAGCCTTTTCTTCAGGCATTCTCTCAAAGTTCTTCCCTAGCTATCCCACATGTCAGAAGATTTTCAGCCATCTTCCACCCTGACACTGGGTCCCCATCAATCAGCCTTTAATTGAATCAGTTCTCCTTCCTTATAAGTAATTCCTTTGAACTTATTGTCTCTTTTTTGCTGCTATACTTGTCCATGAAAACACTCTTCCTGGTAGCATTCATTTCTACAAGACACTAAAGATCTCCTTGAAACACTTATTAATGGGTAATCCTTGTAATTATTCATAGTAAGAACAGACATGCAGTTAATCTCTTTCTTAAGATTTATTGTATTTTTGTGCATTTAAAACTCTTCCTCCTCTCTCAAAGTCCAATCTACCTTATAGACCTGTTTTTTTTAAAGGAAAGAAGATGACAACTTAGAGGAGAAAGATGTCACAATGTCTAAGAATCCAGGGTAAGAACTCTCAACTAGAAATTTTTGTGCAGAAAAAGCCACATTGAAAATGTATCCATAGACAGTTTGAATAACTGTTATGATCAAGCATTGAGTCTTTCTTGTAGAAAAATTACCTAGAACAATGTTATTTAGTCACACTTTCACGTTCTGTATTTCTAAGACAGAACAGTATCTTTTATTCTAGTTGTTTTAATGCAGCAAACCAAAAGCAGAAAGTAAGAAACAAGACCCGCAGCCACTTGAAATCCTTTGCTGTGAATTCCATGAATTGTTAATAATAATAATAATTTAAAAAAAAAAAGTAGAGAACAGGAAGGAAAAGAGCAGAACACCCAAGGACAAGTATCTTTAGCAATCCCTGTTATTGTAAGGTGAGTACATTTCCCTTTGTCTTTGTATGCTTAATTCCTGTGTACGTTTCATTCTAGCCGAGCTCTGGAAACTAAGAGGTCTAGCACAGGACTGCATCTATCTGAAAATGTCTAAACGTTTAAAGTCAATGCTTTTTTGATAAAGACCAGGTTGGTGAAGACCCTCATGGTGAAGAATTATTCTTCAACATAAAATAAAATGTGTAATTAAAGATGAGAGTTATTTGCCTATCTGCTAAATCAAAAACAATTCAGTCCTTACTCTTCATGCATGCTAGAGTTGAGAATTACAATTCAGAATGATAATATTTTGAGGTTCAGCTTGTTAATGGTACATTCAATGAATCATACAACAATCTAGTTTTGCAGGTGTTTATAATTTCATCTCTTTCAGTTTCCTGAGGAGGTCAATAGATCATCAGAAACTTAGTTGCTCACTTGGCTCTCAGTTTAAGACATTTGAAATCTTTCCTTTAGAGACATAATTATCCCTTCTAAGTCTCATTCTTCTATTATTAACTATGAGACCCTAAAGACAAAAAAAATATATGTGCTTTCCATCTAAGAATCTTTCATTGATAAATTATTTCTAAAATATTGTTCAAAGTTCTCTAGAATTTCTCATAAAACAATGAAAAGCTAGGAGAAATTTCTGTTTCTGAACTTTCACACCAGTTTTCTTGAGTTCATGATTGAATGTATATATTTTCTTTATTATCACTAATACTATTATTTTTCTTTCTATGGACATGTCTTTAATTAGCCACATGATGGCCTCATTTGTTCAGACAATAGCTAAATTAATCTGTGTTTTCTTTAACAAATTTCTTTCTCTATTTTGTTAAACTCGATATATACAGTGCTCTGTCTAGTTCAAAGAGCAATTTTTTTTATTATTTTATTTTGTTACAGTCCAGGATTCCCCCTCTTTTTTCTGCCCAAGGGAAGAGTATCCATTTACAGTCCTGACAGCATTGCTACCATGTCTAATAAAGTCAGATTTCTTAAGACTCTAGATTAAGGCAGTAGACAATAACTGCTTTCCCCAGCTTGCACTGTCTTAAGGAGTGAGGGTAGATAATATTTATCTTGGAATTTAAATCTAATTCATTTATTTCTTCCTAATTTAATCTTATTTGTCGCAAAATATATTAAGATAAAGGGGGAGATTAGAGAGAAGACTTCCTATGTACTAAAAATATTTCTGAGTTGTACAAGAGCAAAGAGGTTTTCATTTAGTCTGGGTAATTTGATTCCAGATATAGATTTTGAATGCCTTTTTCCTGAGTGAATTACTTCTTTGAGAGATATCATGTTCAACACCAGTAAACTGAATTTCATGTGCCCTTTAAGTTTTAAAGAAGAGATACCTAAATTTACAAAACAGTGTACTCAAATGCTACAGTTATGTTGAAGTGAAACTTTTCATCTGCAAGACAACAGACATTTAGCATTGACCCCAGTGTTTTGAACAGGGCAAATTTAGTGTTTCCTGCTTATAGAAGATAATAGCATTATGTAATTGCTTGATTTTGCAGCTGTTGACAAGAAATTCAATGTTTGGTTCAAAGTAATAGATCACAGACTTTACAATAGATCTAGAATGCACTTTTGTGTAACTTAAATGAAAATAATCTTAAAAGTATTTGATTATATAATTGGTAAAACGGGCTGCAATAAGGATGCAGAATTGGTTTATTGCTCCACATTGGAGAAAAATCAGTTTCTAGGATGCAATTCCTCCACAAGAAGAAATATCTGTACATTGGAATAGTCTCCCAAGGGAACTGGTACTTTCCCTCACATTGGACAGTTTTAAGTATCAACTTGGCAGGGTGATGAACCACCACATATAAACTGTAGTAATACCTAGAAAGGTTGGACCAGATGATCTTTGCAGTCCCTTCTACAACTGGCATTCTACGATTCTATGATTCTGTGGGGGAAAAAAAAAATACAACTGCACAACTAAAAACTTTCAGGTCTCAGCAAGGTCTGCAAAACCTGCCCAAGACACGGAGCAGGTGCTTGTGCGTGATGACAGTGCCAGGCTGGCTGCTGTTGCAGCTACATTTTCAGCAGGGTTTGAACTAGCTAGGCTTCTTCTCTAATACCTACTTGTGGTAGGATGAAGATAAAACCTAAGTGATGCCCTCAGATAGGCCCACTCCACTTTCAGTACTTTTTATCTTGCATGTTGAAGTGTAAGGAAATTCTGTGAAGATCTTTTATTCTTTTCACTTGAGGGGAAGACAAAGTATTTGGCTCAAAGCTGACTGAAATCAGTGAAATGTTTCCATCTGCATCTTCAGAGTTTGGATCAGGCTCTTAGCTTTTATCTTATTCCTGGGGCTATCTTCCATGTAAATGACCAATACAGTATATTTCCAAGGAAAAACTTGAAAACAATGACTTTCGATCGAGTTCTAAGGTAGCTCAAGGGTTTAAACTAGGTTCCCTCCTTTCATACTTGCTCATTTTGACATCACCTGCATCTCACAATTAAAAATATTCTAAATAAAAATGGCAAATTTTAGTATTACTGAAATGAGTGTTGGTTTACCCTGTTGTTCTGAAACAAGAATTGTCCTGGCAAGTGTTCAATGAAATAACAACGTTCCTACTTCTCTTAAGCTAAGAACTTCCTAATGATGGCTTTCTACTGGGTTAGTAATCATGAAATAATATGACATTTTGTATAAACATGCAAACACAAAACTATAAATTGTTTCTCATTCATAACTGAAAAAGAAATATCCAGGAAAATATTCCCTTTCATCTTGTTACACAGAGGTTTACAATGACTTTCTGCTTGTTTTATGAGTGTTTGGTTTATAACTTTTATAGCTGCATTGATTGCTGTGTGGCACCTTCACCACTTACCTGAAACTGAGCAGTTGAGGAAGGAGCCATGTACATTTGCATGGAGGGCAGATCTTTGCTTTTGCAGTAGGTGAGACAAGGTCACTATTGCTGGTTTGTTTCAAGAGCTGCAAGAAAGAGAGACCCCTAGAAAGTTTCATACAATCTTGAATTTGGCAAATGCTCTCTGTCCATACAAATATTAGAAATTCTAAATAGGGATGAATTAACAAACAAATACATTAAAAACTGTTTTGAGACTTGCCAGCAGTAGCTTTATCAGGTCAGGCAGATTGCCCAGTGGTGAAATGTTTTGTTAAGTGCCCATGGAATGCAGTTCACTATGTGAGATGTAGGACTGAATTTACAGCAGATTTTCCCAAACAATGCTGTATTTCTTGTGTTCTCTAAGCAAGTGTATGAACCTCTTATGAAATATTTCCACTTATTCCTCAGGCTGAATCAATCATATTTTTTGGGTTTTTTCCCTTCCTCTGTTTCTCTCTTTTGCTATGCATCTATGCTTATGCTTGGGGCAAATGCAAATTCCCACCATTGCATGAACATTTTCAGGCACAATCACAGTCTATCCCTGGACAATATCTTTCAAAAGCATTTTGCCTCCATATGCTGTTCTGCCTCTGGAGCAGGTTCCTTACGCTATCCGCTGTGCAACGCTGGGTCTGAAAGAATTAGACAAGAGAATCTACACTCTCGTCTTCAAAGATCCTTTAGTCCCTAATTTTTACTTGGACTCTTAATTGCCACTAATCTCAATGAGTTAGACTCTGTCCACTAGTCCCAGATACTAATCATTCACACCACTCTACGAGACTGCACTAGCTGGCATGTTCAAGGAGCCTTCCCCTGACTCATGCCCAAAATAGTGGATCCCAGAGACAGGAGGGCAGAGAACTGTTGTTCAAGATATATTTGGTGGCATCCCAACTAACTGCTGCCATGTAAAGCAAACATCTAGTTTAAACAAGTTACTTAGCCTCTCGCCTCCCCCACCTATCTTTAAAGTATGTGATGCGATGAGATAAATCTCCCTGTTGACGCTTCTGGCAGAGGTGCCAGAAAGACTTGCTCAGACCAGCCCAGCCCTGAGGTTGTTAGGCAAGACAAAGTGAAGGTGTCTTGTGCCAAGCATTTGTTTGTCCTCCTCTTGCCTACTTTTCCCTTCCCTGCTGTGCTGGGCATGTACATTTGCAGAGGGTTTACACCAGATGTAGAGTAGGCCACTTTTCTCTGCAGGCTTCACTAGACCCTCTGCTGATTCTTCCCTTTGCTGGTTATGCACATGGGGTGTTCTGCTTTTTATAATTACAGACATTAACTTGATTTTCTTCTATGCCTTGATGTGATCTTAACTTTTGAAGATCATCTCACACATAGTTAAGGTTTCAGACTATTGTGTCAACATCTACCATTTCTTATAGGATGTTTTGAATAGCTGTCATTTACAGTTCTTAAAGTCATGTGACAGTATTAGAAGATCAGATTTACTGGAAATTCATTGAGAATATTTCATACATTACAGTTTTCTCTTTTATTTCCTAATTGTAAAACATTTATGAAGCCA
The DNA here is from genome assembly GCF_020740795.1 of Apus apus. NCBI lineage: Eukaryota > Metazoa > Chordata > Aves > Apodiformes > Apodidae > Apus > Apus apus. The sequence continues at coordinate 22,224,882 of NC_067283.1, read as the reverse complement.
TCATCACAGCAGTTCAAATGTTAAGTGAGAATTTTAAAACTGAATTTTATATAGTTTGGAGTCACTTGATTGATCATTAGATATTAACACCAATTTATCCTACCACACACGGTCACACTATGCCTGCAAAAATATCTCCGTCATGTCAAACTACATACTTACGGGATTTATTTTGTTATTGTTAGTAATCAAAGAGATAGAAAAACAACATGAGTAATAGAAATATTATTTTAAGTACAATTTTAGGAAGATATGTCCAGCTAACTCACATGAATAATTTAAAGCAATTAAAATTACTGTGTTAAATTTTTAATACTTGTGAAATGCTCTGAAACAGAATCGTCACTAAATTGCTTAATGGTAGACACTGTCTTATCAGTGAAATTTGATTTAGGAAGTAATTAAGAAAGTAATAGTCCAACCTGAAAAAAATCAGTACCTTAATTCATATTATCAAATAAGATATGTTTTGCAGTATTTTATTTAAGTTACATTTTTGCTTTAATTTACCTTGGAGAAGCTGAAAAATCTTGTGAAATACAACATTTCTCAGATGAAAATTTTGATCTTTACTAGAATATAATTTCCAAGGAAAATTTTTCATTTAAAGTATTTTGTTCGACTCTGACCTGAAGAAGGGAAATATCACATGTACCTGACAGTGCTAATGTGGCGCCATCTTTGCACTGTTTCCAGGTCAGGATCAGATGCTCAACGCTTGTTATCACTCATTGTCAAGGGTTAGAAATGCAGATCTTATAGCTGCATTTGGAAAGGACTCATAAAGAATTTATAGAAGAGAAGGGGATTCACTAGAAGTTTGTTAATATGCAGGTAGCTTTTTCACAAACATTTTTTCATAACTTTTATCATATTGTATGCTATTGGCCTGACCCAGCGGAATCGCTCCTAAAGGTATCTCCAGCTTCGCAGTGTTTTCTCAGTAGAGGAACACTGGGGGGGGGGGGGAAGATTCCATGAAGAGTGCTAAACTTCATGTTAAGACACCTTCATGGTAAGTAACAAGTGCAAGTCTAGTTCAAAGTTGGGAATTACAGGAATTCTAAGGAAAAAAAAAAAAGGGGGAAAAAAAGTTTATTTAAAAGTATGACATTAAAAATAAAGTATGTGAAAAGATAAAAATGAAGATTGTGGCAAGGATGAAGCTCTGCAGCTGATAAATTCTCAGACTAGTTTTCCATATCAAAGAATTATAAAATAATCCCAGTTGGAGGGGACCTCAGTGGGTCATGTAGTCCAACTCCCACTGAACACAGGGCAGAATCTGAGGTCAGAGCAGGTTGATCAAGGGCATGTCCTGCTGGGTTTGGGAAACCTCCAAGAATGGAGACTCCACACCCTCCTCAAGACACCTCCTCCATTGCCTCCCACCCTCATTGTGAAAACTCTAACCCTATTACGCAAGTTCTTTTGCAAAATTGCCATCATCTTAGTGACTCAGGCTCCTGAAATTTTAATAATTCAGTCATAGTCTACCTTGAATATTTTTATCATCCTGCAAGCTGTCCTCTGAGGTTCTCAAACAGCTTCTCTCTGACCTTAACTTTGAAGCAGCTGAAAGTCTTGCTCCTACTCTTTATGGCTCACTTCTCTTGTTGAATTTCTAATTTTCATATACTTAAAAGCTCTTTTATATAATTTTTTCATTTTAGAGAGGCTTTCCTGTGGGTTTCTTCAGTTATCACAGTTAACTCTCCTGTATGTTTTCAGAACAGTTTAACTTCACAAAAAATGAGTAAAAAAAGAAAAAGGCAAAACCAAAACCCCTGAAACTTTCCCCTCCTTGAAAGTGTCAGTGTATTGCCAAGTTTTTCACCAAGTATAAGGGGGACTTCATGAAACTTCAGCACTTGTTTGGGCTTTGTAACATTGCTCAGTTCTATCTTCCATAAATAACAATTTCTATATCCCTTATCAGGGGAATAATAAATATCCCTTAGCCATATCTACTGCTATCAGCTGAAGTACCTTCAGCAGCACAGCAGTCTCTAGTTGCTAAGCAGTGAGGAGGATGGCAAGGATCCTGACTATCTCCATAACCAGTCTTATCACCATCAGGTGCTGGTTGCCATTAGCTGCTTCCCGGAGCGGGTGGAGCGGTGACCTGCTCCGCACCCCTGCTCTGCTGCAGCGTGTGCACTGAACTGGTGCAAACTGGTAAGCCCTACCTGGGAGGCACAGCCTGCACTGGTACCTGCCCCACCAGCTTGCCACCATCTCCAGCTTGTATTTCAGCACAGCTAGAACTAATTCAGGTATTTTTGCCCCTCTTTTGCTGCCACTCCTGCCCTTGCTAGTTGATAGTCTTCTGAGTCTTTTTTGCTTTGGTTATTTTTACATTCATAAGCTACTTCAAGGAAATGTTGGTATTGGGTATTTTATTATCCATCAACAGTATAATGCCATCCTTCCGTGAATTTCTATTGTTTTACTCCCTGCTGACCCAGCTGTAGGCATGCATGTGATCCCTGAGGTAGTAGAAAGCAGAGTAATGTGAGATGAGACACATCAGTCCCTTGCCTTTCACTCACTGCAGTGATCTGTCCCAGCTGTGCTTGTGTGATACATCAGCAAGCCTGGGACCAAAGAGGAGGTTTCCAAACAGGTGCAACTGCACCACATCTTCAGCCCATGCAGCTGAGTGAAGTTTTCCTGGTCTCCACAGTGTCCTTTCCTCCTTGAGAAGTTCCCAGAGCCAACCTGTTATAATCCCTTCCACTGGAGGCCCAGATGCTCCTTTCCGGCTTATACAAGGAGGGATTATAGGTCACCTCCTTGGAAATTAGGTCCCAAACTTTTTTGACTAGCCCAGAAGTAATTATATTAATTTTCCTCACACCAGTGTGAAAATAGCGTCCACCAGGAATCATGTTCAAGTATCAGACATGGTAGCAGTGGGACCTGGGAGGATTTTGCATATTAGCACCAACAAATGTGGTGTGTTCTCAATGTCATGTTGCACCAAAGCAGCCATCTGACTATGTGAGCCTACAGCCAGATTGCAACTGTTTTACATTCACTGTATTTAAGAATACAGTACTTTTCTGCACTTAAAAATAATCCCTCACCCTCAATAAAACCCAAAGAAATCAAAATATAGCACATTTGTTGTTGTCTAAGGTTATGCAGTTACAAACTAATGGTAGGAAATATAAAAGCTCTTACAGTCACCTTATGAACAGTTCTTACAGAAAAATACCATACTGTTGATAAGAATTATGTAAGAAGTAATACAAATACTTAGGTAGTTTCATTCTAATTCTATATTTTTGCTTGGTTATTTGGCAAATCTGAAGGAAAGATAGCATGAATATTTTGTTTTCACTTCCTGCATTTAAATAAGACAAATGCTTCGCATTTAATTCAGACATTGAAGTTTTTAAATAAGTGCTTTGCAGTCACTGATCCCTCTGACCAGTTAATCTGAATTGCTAATGAGATACAAAAGTATATGATTGGCAAGTTTTTTTTCCCAGAAAATGTATTCCAGATGAGGAAGAGAGAGTCTTGACTAATCTGCCAGCACTGCATATCATTTTACATATGTCTTCTTCAGACACCACAGAGATTTTGCAGCAACACACAGACTTTTGAAGCAATTCACAGCAGACTTACAGATTTCACAGTTCTTATAACTTTATGATGTATTTTTAGCTTTGTAACAGGAGAAAGTATATTGTTTAGTAGTCTTTGCAGATGCATTTTATACCCCCAAGTAATTGTGCTTAAATTGCAGATTTCTTGATATTGCTATTTAGTGAGCATCTGATTGTCAAAAGATGTTAAATTCACAAGTGAAAATTACTTGCAAAGCTATATTTAACATGAAATAACATGGTGGTGTTTGTGCTATCAAAAGGAGGATATGCAGGTTGTTACTGCAATTCAGGTTTGAGTTTTGTGTTCCCATGCCTGCCTTAAACTTGTACATCTCTCTTATTCATGGTTACATGTGAAGAACATGATATTGCGTGTGTCACCCCACGGTAGTTCAGAGTGATTAAGATCTCTTACATAGCCTCATTACATGCTGTGCAGACTAAGGTTTTAAAGATTCTAATAACTCTATTTCATGTTGTAGGAGATCAGCTGATCTGATGATCCTAAAAATAACACTGGAGCATTGATTAAAAGACTTGCTAATGATGACTGACAAGTTAAAAGGGGTAAGTAACAAGCACTGGTATTTTTCATATCTGGTTTAGTGTGGAGCAAGTTACAAACTGGAGCTGATAAGTAGAAATCCTGCACACACAGAGATCTGGAAACTGATATTATTTATTTAAAAGTATAATACTATGCATTAAATAATTTTTGTGTCATATGAAATTTTAATATAGTAATAGTAGGTAAGATAAGCATTTTTATATATACATGTATCTCTTTCTAGTTCATACTAATGCTCAATCCTGCTATCACCCATGTAAGAGAGTCCTCCAAGGAATCCAATTATTTAAAGTTGTTAATCCAGCCTGCTTCAAATGTCTGGGTAGCACTGTTTTTCCATGCTAAATGTTACAAATATTAACAAAATGCTTAAGTGTATGCCTCTAGATGAGGATTGCTCTCATTGCAACACTGTTTGTTCACATCCTAAAAGTTAAAAACAGTCAGAGAAAAAAAAAAGACATCTCAGACTTCAAGTTAGGAAATATTCTAGGAGACCTGCCAAGTTTGAAGTCATGGCTCTATGTATGAAATATATGAGATTTCTGAAATGTCATTCTGTTTTCTTGGGTAAAACCTGAAAACAGGGACTGTAAGTCTGGGTGAATAGGTGGAAATAGAGGAAGAAGTGTTTAGACTTTTCCTTTTTTTTTGCTGAGCTGAAGGCTGGAAGTCATGTTAGCTTCCAAGCTGTTTTCTGCCTTCACAGTAAGGTCTGATGTTTTGCTAGACATAAAAATAAGAAGCTAAAAGAGGTTTATTTTGAAAACAATATATGCATTGCAAAACCTGTTTTTCTTTACATGGTAGAGTAATCAAGAAAAAAAATTAAAATACTATCACTGATTATTCATAGAGTTTTGCCAAACAAGTAACCTTGCTGAGTGCAGTCTTATGCATTGAAATGGTTTAAAGTTGTCTCATAGTCAAGTTATTTACAGCTGATTATCATTATCTCACACCAACTTCCTTGGAGACTATTTGTAAGAGCAGTTACATGGTTATTAGGTCATGACCTGTATATCTGGTTTTGGCAGATTACATTAATCAAAACAATTTTTTTTGCAGATCTCCAGCTTCTTACAAAATTTAAAACATATGTATTTCAATATAAATTCAGCAAAAGGTTTTACTCTCAGCATATCAGGCAAACCTGAAGGAAAACAAGTCACAAACATCTATTCCTGGAAAAAATGTCTATGGAAAAATGCTACCTTTCACACAGAGAGAAAACCTCATTGAAAGGCAGTGCAGAAACAGCATAGCTAAGAGAGAGTATCTCATGCCTTCCTTATGAGCAGCAGAATTAGTCATACACTGACCTAATGGGGTCAGTCAGTTCCTGGTACATCCCCAAGAGCAGGATCCAGAGGGATACAGGCAGCATGGTGGGGCTTCTGTGAAGGCAGTGGGATGCCCCAGTGTGCAGCTCTCACAGGGGTGACAATACATGGGAAAGAATGGAGCTTGAGGCTCAGGTCCTGTGAGACTTTCTAGACAGCAGATAATTTCAAATTTTCTTTTCCAATAAAATTAGTACACCAGAAGTAAATTATGAGCTGGAATGAGGATAGTGCTTCATGAACATACTTTAAAAAAACGCTTTCCAAGATGCTTTACATTTTGAGTTTTGATTTGCTGAATTCTTGACCAAGGCTAAATCAACTGTTGTTATTTAAAGATTTCCTGATACTAATTAACTACCAGTAAATCCCCTTAATATTCAGGGACCACTAAGAAAATTAAGGCATGAGCTCCCACTAGTTTTCAATCAAGATTGGGTACCTTGCATCATTAATAATTTTTGAAAACTTCTAGTCACTCTTTTTTCTTCTGTGGCAAAACAGGAAATTTTTCAAAGATATAAAAGTAATAGGAATTAGATGCCAAGCTGCCATATGGCCAAGAAATCTGTCACTTCATTTTCAGGAATGGCCAGCAGTTGTGAATTTCTCCTTTGGGAGTTTTGAATGCCCAGGAGTTTTAAATTTTTCCTTTAGGAGTTTTGAAAAACTTCTGATTTTCCAAAAATGCTGAGAATGCACCCTGGGAAAGATAATTTCTTTTGGGGTGAGCTCAAAATCACCAGCTGCTTTTGCAAATGGGGCCATATGTTTACCCTGCCGTTCCAAATGCGTGTGCAGATGATTTAGGCTCGTTCAGTTTGTCCTGACTGGGCGCCCACAGCGATGGCAGCTGGATGGCATCATCCTCGTGGCAGGTTACACAAGCCCATTGGAAAACAAACTCCCATTGCTGGCCTGTGCTAAAACATATGCTGTCTCAACTTCACTGCTATAATCCATGCTAATTTGATATATTTAATAGCAACTTACCTACTAATGTCACAACCACACTTGCAACAGTGTTGTAGACATGCTTCTATTGCAGTTATTCTATTTATCAGATTATGTTTTAAAATTTCCATTTAATCTTGTTTTTCTGCTAGTGGATATCTGCTCTCCAAGACAGATTGCTTCTGAAGCCATAAGAAATATTCAAGCTGTTGTTATTTTGACTCAGTAAAGACAATTTGAGCCAAGGTGCAGACAAAGCTTCCAAGCATCATCTAGATAAAAGAATGCTTCCTAAAAAATACGATTAAAATATTCCTTTTTAAAATGAATATAAATGAACACAAATAAATGGAATAATGATTTATCCCTATCAGTGCATCACAGAATCTTTCATACCAAATTCAGCTTGGACATAAAAATATAGATTATCTTTCCCATTAAGCTGTTCTTGACATTTTAGATAATGTTCTAAAGGGAATGTTTTAAAGGTCTTTTTTCCCCCCCAAAGTCTCAATGATGTTGTTATTGGCTGCTGTAATACTGAAAATAGAAGCCTTTATTCATTCTTATAATCATGAGCCCTTTCTTCTGAGGGAATCTATTGTTTAACAAACCAAAACTAATTTTTTAACTGTATGCTTAGGTAAGGTTACTATAAAAATCAGTGGGATTTTCCTGAGGAAGGAACCAGAAGGGTGTAACTGAGTAGCAGCCTCTGTATTTGTTCAGTTGAAGTACTATTGCAGATCATGTGAAACCTCATGAATTGTCACTTGCTCTTTTACCCAATGCAAGATAAAGCTCTGCTTTAAATAAAAATACAGATTAGCTCTATTGAAGTAATTTCTGCTTTGTAGAAATTCTAAAGTTCTCATTGGTTTTCCTCATTTGTCTTTTAGTCAAAGCTTTGAATTGCAGCTGTATTATAACTTTGAAAATTATTTTAGTAAATGCATGAGGTGAAAACAATACAAATTGTATGAGCTCAGAACGTATAGAGTTAGAACAATTGATTCTTCTGTCCCAATAGTCTCATAGGTTTTTACAGAAAGAGAGGAAACTGAAGCACACAGGAATTGTGATGTCTTAGCTTGGGATATTACAGATTACTTCAAAATAATAAGGACTTCTGGGTTCCTTCAAATTACAGGATACTCTTCACATTCTTGATCTCTACAAGTGAATGTACAATATGATCTTGACTATATGTTTTCTCTGCTACAGAAATTCAGTAAAGAAAGCACATTATCTTTGTAAATACTTTTGCCTTTACACAAGCTAATACGTATTTTATTTACACTGGGTGTTTTAGGTTTGGTGCCTATCTAGTTGTCCTGGTTTGAGCACCAGGACACTAGTGAAAAATGGGCATACACAGTTTAAAGATGTGCTTTTTTAAGTATCTCTTTGTTAGATGCTTTTTTTTTGCTTGTTTGATTTTTCTGTACGTATCATGAAATGGAGTATAGTAATGAAAAAAATCAATAAATACTTCTGTATTCCATTCTCCTTTACATTCCCCTTCCTTCCTGACACTACTACCAACCCAAAATAAGTGATGTTTCTAGACTGTGTTCAGCTACCTACTTACAAGTTCCCTTGTAACCTGGTTGCCCAGAATAAAAGGAAAGCAGCATGAAGAGAGGCAAAGCAAAGCCATTCCTTCTTCTCCTGGCCAACAAGGGTTTTTTAACAACAGACTCACGGACAAAATGAAAAGGTAAGCAGAGCAGGTAATGAGTGAAACTGAGGAAAGGAAATTATGAGTTCTGGGACAAGACGTGGAGAGCGGGAGAAAGGTTTGGCAAATACCCAATCTGGAGAATGACCAGCCAGAGCTGAAAAAACTATTCCAAGTGTTTCTAGTGAGTTGTTCCCACTGACTGGCAGCTCTCCCTGCTGCTGAAATCCCTGTCCATATTTGTCAGCAGCCATCTTATCTCCCATGCACATCCCATGTCTGTTTTCTGTGCTTACCACACTCTTGCCTGGCAAAAAATGCTGCTGAAGGTAAAGCTGCTTCTTACCCTGGTTACACCAACCCCTTCTTAAATACCAGTATTGCTCTTCCTTCTCCTACACATTCAAGTGAGTTGCGTCTCATGTATCTCTCTCCTAGTGCCCTTTGTTCAGCCCAGATTTCATGCCTCTTTCTCATCTCTCATTTGCATTTTGCCTATTTCTCTTGAACTCAAGGATTTGACTGGGCCATTCTCAGGTAATCTGGAATAGTACATTTCTCCATAATCCCCAGACTGCTCCACAACTAATGCCTTCAATTTTGTAAAGGAAGAAACTGAGCTGCAAGGAATTATTGATCCTACCACATGATATGCATTAAGAACAGAAAGAGAAATCAACACATCCATTTCTAATAAATCCAGTCAAGTGGGCAAGGAAGGGAAGCTTAAAGTGCTACTCTCCTTCCTTACAAACAACTTATGGATTTTTTCAGCAAGGAAAAAGATGCAGAGCTTGCAGTTGACCACTCTTACCCTACCTCAGCCTTACTAATATTTATCTGAAGCCTCTAATCTACTCATAAAAGCTTTTCTTGCTTTTGCCACATCAATGTCATTATATTTTTCTCCTTTTCATCCTTACAGTGTTTTTAGCTGTTGTAGTTGGTGCAAGGGCATCAGGATAAAGCACTTCTTTCACTACAGACCAAGCCAAAGACAAGTTATCAGCTGCCCACTTGTTCATAGAATCATAGAATCATAGAATCATAGAATCATAGGGGTTGGAAGGGACCTCGAAAGATCATCTAATCCAACCCCCCCGCTAGAGCAGGGTCACCTAGAGTACATCACACAGGAAGGCGTCCAGGCGGGTTTTGAATGTCTCCAGAGAAGGAGACTCCACAACTCATGGTCTTTGCAAGAGTACCCTTCATAGATAGCTACAGTGAGGGAGGAGAGAAACCTGTAAGTAAGCATGGTGTTAAGCACAGCCATAGCACACTCCTCTAATTTATTTCAAGCCTGTTTTCTTTTTTTTTTCTCCCACCCACATCATAGCTACTGAGAACAAGTACTGTGTGAGCCCAGCCACACCCATTCATCCAACCAAACAGGGGTTAACCTTTACTTTGTGTCTTCTCCAGCCAAAACCTCACCTTGCTCTTGGTGAAACATCTTTAGGCGCCACTGGAAACACGGTTAATTCAGCAAAGAAAATTTTTCAAGATTTCTTGCATGAAGCTACCTGAGCATGGATCTTGATGTAACTAGGCCTCTAATATTTAACCAGAAATTTTTGAGCTGTAACTTATTTGCAAGTTGTCCATAATAGATTGTCACATACTTTAGTAAATCTATAAAACAATCTATATGAGCATATGGGTGTATGTGGCCTCTCATATAACGAAGAGGACAGAACATTCCAGAGAACTATCACATACCTATTATAAACCTTTAGTTTATTATGCATATATGTGCTTATACTCATATGTGTATAGATACACACATAATAAAGGAAAATAGTTGTGAATTACCATACATTTGAGCTATTATGTTGGTTGGTCTTTTATATATGTCTATGTTTATCTTTTAGTCCTATGAACTATTTGACTTGTGTAGGCATGTATCCATATTGCATTTATCATATTACATTTTACAGGAAATGAATTAAAAAATATCTTTGAGTAGAAGAATTTATTCTGTGTAGAGATCAAAAATAATAGATTATTTTCAGTACCTTTAAGGGGGGGAAAAAAAAATCAGCAAAGAATATGCCAGGAATCTGAACAAGGACCTTGCGAAGCAGACAGAATTCAGCCATCTAGTTATTATTACTTTTGGAAATGTAATCCTGTTTAACAGACGGTGTAAGAGCAGCTGTCAGAATTTGTGTTTACAGAACAGAATTTTACTTAAAATATGCATGCAGAGAAGAATATTTAGGAAAGAATTTCTGGTTTTGCAATAGTTTCTCACTGCTTGTTAATTCCTGGAAATAAAATGAGCTTGATCTTTTGGAAAAACTTCCACTGCCCTCTTTCATTAATACTCTTCATAGTCTTTTATGATCTCTTACAGTTGCCTAAAAAATTGACCTAACTCTGCTGTTTCAATCAGAAAATATGCGGTGGAAATATAGCACTCAGTGATGTGGCATTTAACTACCCAACCTGTCCACAGACCAAAGTGCTTGCAGGTTTGGACTAGACAGTAGATGAAGGACAAACTCTGGCTCTTGTCAGTAGAGGTGGTTGTGGAAGGAGCACTGTTGTTCAGCTGTCTGAGAAACTTCATGATCCACTTGATGAAGAAATGGGAAGTGTTCCATAACAAAGTGTAAGTTGCTTACTTTATTTTGTTAATAACATTTATTTGCCCTTTTCCCCCCCACTTTAATAATCTCATTAAATATTTGCTAGTGTAACTACTCATTTTTGTAAACATTTCTTATATATTTTTAATGTAAATTTTTTAAAAATGAGGGCAGGAACACATGGATTGTCAATATTCTTTATTCTATCATGGGGTAAGTAAAATTTTGAATTTCCTATGCCATTTCAAGTTACTGGAACAAGATCCCATGGACACAAGTTGCTACATTGGCCTGAGCAAAGCCTAGTGGTGTCACTGAGGTTTAATTTAATTACAGTAAGGACAAATTGTTGGAAATCTGTAGCCAATGAGCTCCATTGCATTGTCACCTCGCATGTAAAAATTAAGGGAAGATGAAAAAACCCTGAAATGTTATTCTTGGATCTTGAAGCATTTGGATGTTGCAGACAGATGCCTGTGCATTCCTCAGACAATTTTGTATTTGCCAAATAAAGCAATTTCAAATTTCATGTTTCTTCACTTACATCTTTATTTCATCCATAGTCAGGGCTTAGTTTCAGAGGATTCTCTCTCTGTGAAAGGCAAGAGTGTCATCTCAAGCTCAAACTGAATTGCAGCCTGAAGTACAGATCATCTCCTTGACAAATGGAGATGCTGCACTGACCTTTTGGCTTCTTCTCCCTGGAGTTTGTAGTTAGTTCCTGATGCTTGTCAATGAAAGAGTGGCCTTGAACTGTGAGATACCTTTCTGAGACTGGAAAAAATACTTAGTGCTTATTCTTTTAACTACCTCTGAGTTACCTACATTCTGAGAATAAGAAGACAGATTCATTTCATCAGCCCACACAGAAGAAAGGTGGCAAACCAAGTTACTCTTTACAAAGGTGTCCCTCATCTCATGTGCACACAATGCAATTTTTCTTTTAAGCCAGAAACATTTAGCCTATTATTTTGCAGTAGATCATTGTACTGAGGAATCTGAGCCCTGGATTAGTGTTCTCTGCAATGCCAGGCCCTGCATAAACAGAACAAAAAGATGATCTGGCCTCAAAGGGTTCAATGTCCCAGTTTACCTGCAGGCACAGGATGGTGATTTAGTCCACAGATCATTAGTTCTGCTTTAGACAGAAGTCAAGAGGATAAAGCAGAAATACAGATTTATGTTTTGTTTTGGACAAAGTAACTCATCTGCATAATGGAGACTGTTAAGCAACTAGTAGTCATAGATGCTGATGTCCAGATATTCACAGCAGGAGAAGAGAAAGTGTTCAAGTGCAGATGTGTAGTTTTACACGTGTATTTCATCTTCCATGAGCAAGTGGTTGTTGTGGAATTTTTCTCACTGATGTACAAGGATGATAAGTTATGGCATTAGGGATTACTGTCCCCCATTACTGTCATTTAATAGGCAAGGACATCTCATTCCCATATTAGCATAATGGAGATGGGATAAAGCTGCTAATAGAGGAAGTGGCTGTGGAAATACTTTGGGGTATAGATCTACTGGTTTCTGAAACAGATGTTTCTGTCACAAGCATAGTACCAAATATCTCCAGTACTGATAAGGAGATGGCAGAGAAAGTAGATCTGTATTTGCTGTTTTAGTTAGGGTGATAAACAAGTGGGGTGCAATACAGCGGCTTCATGTATCTGGAGTTTTTCAAGGTTTATAGAGATGTCTGATGTTATTTTACTTATTGCTAATGTAAGCAGACTTTAACACTGAACTCCCCATGTCTGCTTCAATACAGAAGCATCTAAACTAACTGACTCAGAAGACAAAATGTCCTGAGTGCCCTGTCTGGTACAGGTAGACACATATGAAAAACCCCAAATAATTTTTTTTAAAAGGCTATCTATAAAGTACTATGATAAAAATACAGTATTTCTGACATCTTTGTTCCTGGATGGTCAAAATATGAAGACACTAAATATCCCGTGGCTGAGAGCTCAGATTGATATTGTCTCTCCAGAACCAACCCTGTTTGACTGCACCATTGCTGAGAACATCACATATGGAGGTCACAGTCAGCAGGTGTCACCTGAGGAAATTGTTAATGCAGCAAAAGAAGCCAACACTCATTCCTTCATTGAACCACTGCCAAAGGTAATTAGGCTCTCATTTCAACCTGGGAAAGGAAAACAGAGTGTGCCTTTCTATGTTTTCCTAAACAAATACATGTTAAAAGCATTTTTTTTTCCCTGACTTAACTGAATTAGACAATGAAAATTGGGGTTTCTCCTCCACCCCCACCCCAAAGACCTGGAAGACAAGGAGAGAGCTGGGTAGGTGACAGTGGCTGTCCAGACTTGCTTAGTCCCATTGCTGCAGATGCCTAAATGGGAGGTGCCTTTATCTCTGCAGGAGAAGCCCCTGTTAATAACATAAACTGGATGATACTGGTAGCTCAGGCATGTCATTCTAGATGGAAGAGCAACTGACAAGCAGAAAGTACTGAAAAAAGAGGATGGGTACTTCCTTTCAGCTAAGTGAAAGCGACAGAAAAATGCTAAGACAGCCCAAGGAGTGCTGGTCTCACCCTCCCTTTTTGCACAGCTTCTCATTAGCCAGTTGTGTAAAGTCACACACAGACCTGGCTGGCAGAAACCCACCATCCTGTTTCCACTTTCTTCTCTCCCTTTCCCTGGTGATAAGTGTTGTTACCCTCCTGGTTGCATCTACTGTGACAAACTGTCTCCAGCACGGTGGGCCTTTCTGTTGTAAAATAAACAGTGCCTTGGAGGAAAAAGCAGCTTCAGGTTTTCCACATTGGTGCTGAATAATTATAGTAGTTTAAAAATACCAAAAAAACCCACAACACAACAAAAAACCCAGAATTGATCTGCTTATACACCACTGAGCAGCTGCTGGCAGCTGAATGCAAACAAAGATTTTCCTACCTGTTGTCTGAACTGATCAGCTGAAGCTAACAAACACCTGCTTATCAGCTTGCTCTTGTAGGAAATACAAGCTAGGACCAACTTTTCTCAGTCAATAAATTCCCATAGGCTTAGGAGGTTGCTGGGTTTTCCCTGCAAAGCCTCATCCTTTAACTGAGAGATGTACATTGCTCCCACAGCAGGTACTCAAGGAGTCTAACAAATGGGAAGGGCTGAGTGAGAATCAAACCTCTCAAGTAAATTTCTGTCAGCTTTAAAACAGGGTGTGAGGCAGATGAAATTTTGAATCTGACTGGATTCTCATTTATGCTAAATCCCTGTGTCACCCAGGCTGAGAACTGCAGAGGTTAAAGAGCAGCTGGCTGCCTGGGTGGCCTGGTGCTAAGCTGAGCCTTGGGTTTGCCCCCAGCAATATCACAGCCCTCCTCTCACACCCTGTGCTTAGCTTCTCCGCACCTTGGGCCACTGCCCCAAAACACATTACACTGCTCTTGCTCAGCATCACTGGGTTTGCTCCACAGTTAAAATACACTCAGAAATGTGTTTCTTAGCTCAGCTACTGTATTACATAAAGTAGGCTTCTCACCCACACCTGTCCTGGTGACTGGGAAAGGGGCTGCCCCCAATTTGTGCCTTGGTGGAAAACCATCTGAAACGTCACACTCCACAGGATTAAGGTCAATTCTATGTTTACATTTGTGCTTACTTTCCATACTCAGAAATAGAGTCCATGTGTGGGAGACAAGGAAGGCAGCTCTCAGGTGGGCAGAAGCAATGCATCGCTATGGCCCAAGCTCTTGTACAGCAGCCTGAATCCTGCTGTTAGACGAAGATGCCTCTGCTCTGGATACAGAAAGCAAAAAGTTAACATGACTTTGGAAATGGTGGGAACAGGGATCTGCAAGTCGGCTGGTCATGCTGTGGCTATACCATAGCACTGTACCACTGAATTGGAAACAGATCACTAGTGAAAAAAGGGAAGAGCTTGTTCATCCATTCAGGTTTCAGGGGCTGTGTTTTTACAGGTTGATTATAACTATACATTCTAACTCTGCATTCTCTCCAAGTTGCAGTGAGCAATGAGGATTAAGGCAGCGAGATGTGCACCAGCAAGAGACCAGCAAAGATTGCACAAACAAGGTCTCTGGAAAAAAGAAAGTAGCCATGTCTTATGCAGAAACATGTCAGTGCTCACAGGCAGAAGGATGTGAAGTGATGTTTTCCTCCAGGCCCATTGCACCATTGAGGTCTGACTGTTACTAAATAGATTCATGTGCAACACAGAGCAGAGGGAAAAGGAAGCCTGTTGGGATTGGCAACTGACTCAGTCCCACCAGTGCAGAAACCTGGCTCGTATTCTTGACTTGTCAGTGCATTAATGGGTGCAGCCAATTTCTGCAACCCCTACTTTAGTCTCAGTGGACAAACGATGCCTCTCCTATGACAACGGGACTGTGCAGCTTAACCAGCCTGATCTGAAATCTGAGGCCCTGCTACATTATAGTGTTTCTGCATTGATTACATTTTCCCAAATCTAAAAAAATATAAAAAAATCTGTTTAACATTTTATGCTTTAGTCCCACATTGTCCATAGCATAAACTTAGTAGAGCAACTTCAAAGATAAAAATGCTTTACTCCTTACAAGGAAATTACCACACAGCACAAAGTAAGTAGCTCTTACAGTGCCAGACTTTAGTTTTATTTTCTTTGAATACACTTCTAGCTGTCTTCAGTTCCTCTAAGCAAGGCAAAGACTGTTGCTGCTGAACAGGAAATTCTGCTTACACTGGTGACTCAATGACATTTTCTCAATGATATGAAAAACCCAAACCATTTCAGCAAGTGTATTTCTATGCTCCCAGAAATCCCCACAGATGCAGGGGTAGGTGTGTGGAAAATACATGCAAAATTACACCCTTCATCAGATTCAGGCTCTTTCAATTGAGTGTTGAAAGCAAACTTTCCTTGTCACTGTTGCAATTGGGTTTACTAACTTAATTGAGGGCTGAAAGGTTGTAACTATCAGACAGAACTTATATTAAAAAAAGAAAAAGAAGAATAAAAATAATCAGGCATAGCTTGATCCTAATCTATCCCACAGAAACCACAGCATCATAAAACATGCTCTCATCTTTCTCAAACCCCCCAAGACTACAGAAATGGGTACTTTAGAAACATCTGTCCCCAAGATCATCTCTTTCACCAAGTTTATTTGTTATGAATTAGAGCATCCATAAATCCACCAATACAAAGCTGATTTTTAAAATAATTTTATTTCTAGGACAGGAAAATACAGAGCTGCTCAAACAGACGAATCAAGTCTTAAAATCCTGAGAATAGTATCAAACTGCATTCAGTGCATACTTTTATTTTGTATTATTACTGTGAAGCAGCAGAAATTCCCAGTTCACTAGAAGAGAACTCATATGCTGCTTTCTGTCTTTATTATTCAGAACTCCTTTTTCAAAATACTTCAGAGTGTAGTGCTCTCATACTACAGATGTAGTGGGAACGTCCCTATTCACGGTTATGTTTATTTGGCATCACTCCAAGGGCAAAAAATAAAGATACTTACAAAATAGCACACAGTCTGATGGAGGCAGCCCTTCTATTTCATAAACCACTATGAATAGGAAACAACCACCTAAGAGAATAGTGTGGTTACTCTTAAGTACACAATTAAGTGCTCCACCAGCATAAACATCAGTAGACTACAAAGTATTCTGTGTGCTACTACTAAGATCATAAATACAAATCTCCCATAAATTCTCCACTTCCAACATTTTTTGCATTGTTGAGGCATATTTTAATATTGCATAGTTCTACACAGATAAGGTACTACTGCTTGCATTGTTGTTGCAAATGGCTACACTACTCTTACTTGGATACCACTATCACAGTACATCCCATAAAAACAGGCAGACTTCAAATAGATCGTTAACTGTCCTAACTCGAGTATAACAGTATTATTGAGTAACATTTCATTTGTAAGTACTACAGATAAATCAAGAGCTTGCAAAGGCTTTTACATAATTTTCAACCTTACAGCTGAGCTGCAACTGTTAACTGTAGCATGTCATGAAAACACTGGAACACAGTTCTGCACAACACTTTCGCGTCAGTCTCCGGACACGACTTCCAAGAAGAACAGGTAGCAAGGATCCTACCAATACAGAACACAGTGAAGTTACCACTCTTCCTTGTCATGGTCTATTGATGAAAGTCACACAAACTGCCTTGAAATGTGAAATTACTGACATAAATTCAGAAGCAAAAATTGTTACATAAAAATACTATCTCAACACTCACAAAAGGACTCAGATCCCCAGTGCCTCTGTAGGCAATAACGCTGACAGATCTTGAAACTAGACTCTCTGATTTTAAATACCCATATCTACATACACTGTGACGTGACTTTTCCGCTTATATTTGAAAATATTGTGGATTATATTACTTCTCTGCAACTAGATAAATCTTTAATGCACTTCTTTTTTTCTGTTTACCTAGGAAAAGGTAAAACTTGATCTAATTCTATGTATCTTAACAGAGCTATAGCTCAAATTGAATCAAATCTGCACATGTTCCATACTCAGCTGTGGAAAGAAGTCAACCAAATTAGACCTAAATTCCAAAACGGCAAGTTATCTCAACATGTCTAAGAACTTACTCAGATTTGACAAAGAAGCAATAATTTTTGTCCATAAGACCAATAACCTGAAGTTGGAACTTTACAAATTCCATCAGTGAAGCCAAACGTTCTAGCTTTTCCCTGTTACTCAAAGAGGTCTGGCTCCAGCCAAGAGATGTGTGCACAGCCACCAAGAATGATGGACCACATGTCCATCTGTGCTCTCTCCGGTCTCTCTCAGTCAATTACTATTTTTTAAAAAACATCTTTTAATGTTATATTTAATAACCCCTAAAATTAAAGCTTATTTTGAAGGAAGTTAGCTTATTTCATTCTTCCCTTCTTTCACCTTCCCCACTCCTTTCTTTTTGCTTATTGTCAGTATCCTGGTGCTCACTCCATCTCCACTGTTCTTCCTTCCTCTCACACAAGCTTCCCCAAATGTTAATGCCTCTATTCTTGTGTACCTCACTTCTTAACCTTTTCTGACATATTCAGCCATGTGTATTGTCTTCTCCTTTCCTCATTCTAGTTATCTACCTGTCCTCTTGTTTCAGAGACAGAACCATGCTGAAAACATAGTAGTTATATCCTTACCTGTCATCTCTGATTGAATAAAAAAACCCATATCCATGATGTACCATAGGCAGTGCAGATCCATTGAACTTAGTGTAGCCAGTCAGACTAGTTGAAAGAACAAAATTCCCACCTCCTCCACTGTAAAACAAAACAAAGAAAATCAAAACCAAGTGAGCTTTACAAAAAAAGTTATTTGTCCTAAAGATCAAGAAATCACTACACATCAAGCCAATGTAACAAAGCCCTCGGTATAAAGGGATACAAGCTCCCCAAAGGACAAGAATGCCAGTTACCTAGCTGTGAAGGCCTTATCCACATAAAGTTCTGGCACTGGCAGTCCCTGCTCCTGTGCTATGAGGAGGAGGCCAAGAAGATGACGATCAAAGCCTGTCAAATAAATGCAAATACTGCATCATTAATAGCAGCTTTTCCCATTTTTCTTCTTCTTCTGGTCTGGATAGCTGGAAGCTCAAATAGGAGCCAAGGACACATAAGCAACAGAGCCTACTAAAAACCAAGATTCATAATGTAGAATTCAAATATTTGTGTGTATTTTGTTCTAAGAGGTCTTCATCACTTTCGGCTTGCAACACTGAACCCACACGCAAATGAACCAAGTAATATCTACCCAGCACAGTTCCTGTGAAACTGGCCCACTGGCAATAATGTGGACAAGGTAAAGAGGAGGCTTTAGCTGTCACAGCTGCCTAGAAAACTCACCAAGTAGAAGGGAGAGAGTTCAAAGTTTCATCAGATGATTATTTCCCAGCTACTCTCTCTCATTCATCGGATAGCCTACCACAGTAACACAGGTGGGTTAGAATTTTACCCACTTCTCTCCTCTGCCTCAAATGACTGCATTTCTTACTTTCCACCCATGCATATATTTGATTAGAAAGTATTTTGAAACAACGTCTAGCTGGGCCAAAAAAGTGAACTAATATTCAAAGTAAACATGTCTTTGGGGCACGAGAATGGGTGCAAGGATCAGCTTTTAGTTCCTTTCCCCAAAATTAAAGAATAAAGTGTTAAGGAGTAGTTTTTACTGGGGCTGAAAACCCACACCACCAAAACATGAGAACTTTTGATCCCGGAGTACCTTTTCCATTCTCACATTCTTTCCTCATTTTGTTGTGCTTTGCAAAGGCCTTATGCATCAGCTGTATTCGTTGGTATGTCTGTGTAAAGTAGAGGAGACAGGTTAGGGGGAAAAAATGAAACAACTAAAAACAATCCAGATGATTAACACATGAGGAATCATAGATCACAAAGTTTCTGCCTTTCACAGTTTCTAGCAATTTTAGATAAAAGAAAATGGAGGAACTTGAAATGTACATTAGAAGCCTTCTCAAACTCTGTCTCCCAAATCCAAATTCCTTTTTCACAAGATCTTGTTCACTTCCCATATCTCTATTCAGTTACTCAGATCACTTTTGCACTGAATAATACTCCAAACCTCTTGCTCTTTCCCAAATAAGCTGAAACAATGCAAAGTAGCCACTGAAAACCACATTCATCAAAACCAGAATTTCCCTACAATACCACTTCTTTAGAAGCACACCGGCCTTTAGCAGGTGTGGCTACATTTACCTGATCATCATTTTTCATGGGAGGGGGGGGAACCCCACAAAAATCACAAATCAAAAAAAGCCCAGAACTCAAATGAAAAAATCTGTGAAGCAAAAGCAGAAAACAAAAAAGACCCTAATTAGGATATAAAAAGATGCCAACTGTATTCCTAACTTTTCTGTGCTTATTTAAATACTACTTCCACAACAGTAGTTCTGCCCAATGTTAGGTATTTTTTATTTTATAGTGAAACTTGCATAATAAAAACAGAGAGAAGAGAATACAAATACTTCTTTTGCTAAAGGAGGCCTAGAGAAACACCTCTATACATCCAAGATCTTGATTTGTAAGAAGCCAGTTAGATGTAAGATCTAAGATCTTAGCTAATTAAGAAGCCCTTTTAATCCTTTTATTCTCCTTTATGAATGCAAAAGAAGGGCAGTAACCACTCAATTCAGATAAAAATCAAGCTACTGAACTCTCAAGAGGCAAAAGAAAAGTTGAGACGTCCAACCTGGCCACGAACACCTCCAGGGAGGGGGCATCCACAACCTCCCTGGGCAATCTATTCCAACACCTTACTACCCTCATGCTGAAGAATTTCTTCCTGATGTCTAACCTGAATCTTCCCTCTTCCATTTTAAAACCGTTACCCCTTCTCTTGTCACTACCCTCTCTGACAAAAAGCCCCTCCCCGGCTTTCCTGTAGCCCCTTCAGGCACTGGAAGGCCACTATAAGGTCTCCCCAGAGTCTTCTCTTCTCCAGGCTGAATAGCCCCAACTCCCTCAGCCTGTCTTCACAGCAGAAGTGCTCCAGCCCTCTGATCATCTATGTGGCCCTTCTCTGGACCCTCTCCAACAGCTCCAGGTCTCTTCTAATTTCTTGTAAAAATTAAAACAGATCACTCCACAGCAGAACACATTGGTTCCAACCCAGTCATTTTGAGGTGTGAAAAAAAATCCATGTGAATGTAAGACAATACGCTTAAATTCTTGAAATCAAAAGGTAAATAGGGAAGAAACCAGACAAGCCTGCATGACAGCTCACCTCAGTCTCAATCACCAAAGCCAGACTTCAAGCAACCCAACATTTGAAAACTGTCTCGCTGGAAAGAGGCCAACTCCCATTAATGACACAATAGCAAAATGAGTTTTAGCCGGTTCAAATGAGAGGCCTTCTAAATACATGATAAGTGGAATGTAAGCACTTACACTGTCAGAAGGATCCAGCATGGACTTGCACCACTCCACTGCTTCCATAGTGCAAGATCTTACGGTCTCTGTGCGGCCGTGATAGAAGCGCCTGGTCATGGCCGTCTCGTAACAGCAGCCCGGGCTAGGAAGAAAAATTATGGACTATCTCATTGACTTAACAAAACTATATGCTCTCTCAAGGAAAAAAAATAGAGTTCTGCAAAGTATCCTACATATTTAGCCTACTTTTCTTCAAATTTTGTGTCTGAAAAAACCCACAAAGCTTTTATGAAGCAGATGACTGAAAAAGTGCCAGTGCTGCCTGTAGCCATGCCTAGTATAAATAAGATTAAATTCTTCAAGCTTTGGTTTTCACTCTGTATTTCCATTAAGGAAACCACCTACAGTGTCCAAAACCTCAAAAATTAAGAGACATGCTAGAAATAAGTAGTGTCCCAATGCATTTATAAGGACATACTGACCCATCCATGTTTTACCTGGAGCATTCCCAGCCCTGTGACAGTCTGCCATTTAATATTCAGCTTACATGAAACATACTTGGGTTTAGAACAGATTCCACAGGCTATTTTAGTCAAACAATTTATTCCAATGTCCAGCAAACTGAGATCTAGCAACCTTTCTTCTGATGAGACAGACAGTTCCAGTGACTAAGCATAATGCACGTATGACAAAACTCTCCTCTTCCTGAAGCAAGCAGTGTTTGCCAGGTTGCAGTGTCTCCTAGAAGCCATAACCAGTGCAACTTAGCAAAGAGAAATTTGGGATCACCAATTTCAGGAAGAATGCTGACTTTTACAAATAATTCAAAATAAAATGACACACTCAAAAATGCAGAACCAGGCATTTGAAGGGTCACGATCTAGAGCTCTATTATTCCGTCCAAATCTTCACATCTAATAGTGCTCAAGAGACACTGAGGTTCATAAGGCTTTTTACAGGCTTGGAACACTAACCATTTACTGATGGCTGCCACCTGCTACAGATACAGCTCTTTTCCATCTAAGCAACTGTTTGGCATTAAAGAATCCTGACCCACCGCAGGCTTGGCATTTGCCCACTTATTTACTTTGTGCAGTCTAAATCCACATTTTCATGGATTGTCTCCTGCTTTCCATTCCATGATATGTACACACATGATCCCTGTGGGCAAAAGCACACAATTTTTCTGAAGCCAAGAACAAAAGTCCATGGATTTCAATGGCACAAAGTAAAGCCCTATTCAACTCTTACAGTAAAAAACCTCTTACTTCTTCATCCTTATATTGGCATACTGAATTACACCGTGGCATTGCAAGTCTGCTGCATCGTATCTCCAGCTACACCCCTTTGTCCAATAATCTATTTTTATTTTTTTTTAATTCCTAATCTGGGTAATAAGCTTTTCCTACCGTCCATGACATTTGTAAAAAGCCATCTGAAGGGCAAGCTGCACAAATGTATCGGGATGAAGTTTCTTCTTCTTAATCAATGCCTTGCCAAAGGATGTGAAGGCATAATTCACTAGCTCCAAGTCAGATACCTGTCATACCAAAGGAGAAAAAGCCACATAAGCCAAGTAATATCACAACTTGGTTCACTTTAAATAAAATACACATCATAAACCAGCAACATAAAAGATTTAGCCATGGTATTAAGTCCCCTGATTAATCAATTGATCAGTAACATATTCATCCCTGGAGAGAGACCAGCTGAAACATATAAATAGAATAAAAATTTTAAAACCACAAAACAAACAGTGACAATTAAGAAAAGCAGCAAGAAATTTCACCTTTTTATAATACAATTCTTTTGTAAGTCCAATTTCATTTTTAAGTTTTTGATCCACTGTGAATACAAGTTCCTCTGGCCACGGAATATCCCTCACGTTATCCGAACCCTGGGAAGATGCAGACAGAAAGGAGAGAAAACAGAAAATGTTATCTGTAAGAAAAGACACTTTAACTAATTAATTTGAAAGTTTAAAAGATAGATACCTTCCATTTTCCCTCATTCTCAAGAATCTTCTTTTCGATATAAGACAACATGGTAATTAAAACCATGGCATCAAAAGGAGCATGCTAGAATCATGTAAGACAAGATATCATGTTATTCGCATAACTACTAGAGGATCAAATAGCTTTTTTCCCTACCTCACTCTTTTCCCTGCAGACCAACATCTTTACTGCACAGTGCTAAACTTGTTGTTCTAGTTCTACAATACATATAAAACTACTGGAAGTTCATTCACTGTTTTGACTGCTCTGCAGCCAGAGAGGGAGACACAACACACCACTGCTGAAGAGAAGCAGACTTCAGGCAGGATGTAGGCCCTTCTGCCCATTCTATATTGAATTTTGAGAAATACAAGTTTAAAAACACAGCTGTCCAGATACCTAATACCAAGAGTAAATTTTAAGCCTTCTAGTGCAATGTACTTTTTTTTGCCTTTAAAACTCTCTCATTAAATACTTTTAAAAATAAGATTAAGATTTCAGAACTCATGTTCTTAATTCAAGCATAGTGTAACATCAAACACCATGAAGACAGACTGCTTTTGGAAACTTGCCAGACAAGGT
This sequence comes from Apus apus, assembly GCF_020740795.1. NCBI lineage: Eukaryota > Metazoa > Chordata > Aves > Apodiformes > Apodidae > Apus > Apus apus. The sequence continues at coordinate 22,201,654 of NC_067283.1, read as the reverse complement.
GCCTGATAAACAACGCTACACTAAGAAGGATCATCCTACCTTTAAAAATAATACTCTAAGAAGGAGAAGCTAGTAAATAAATACTTGAAATGTTTGTAAAGCAGGCAGGGGGGGATTTTTTTCAACTTACATCACAGAATGCGCTAGAGGTTCCATTGGAAAAGAAAATGCTATTGTAGGATTTATCTCCCCAGCGTACAGTCAGATCACCTGTTAGCCCCAGCCTTGTAACCTAAAGCAAAAGTTACACACAGTGGGTTTTCAACAGCATTAAGTACACTGCCAACCTCTGTCAGCTCTACCAAGCCTACATTGAGGGCGAGGCTTCTCTGAGAGCCAAGACCTTTTCAGCCAGTTGAAAATTAAACATGATTATAAGTCTAAATTTTTAAATTAAGAGTGCTAACAAGGTACTGACTGGATTTCTCAGGACCCTGAAGCACAGAGGGCTAAAAAGGTTATGAAGATAGATTTCAGCCATTCCCCCTTCCGGTGCCCTAACATTCAAACTATTTAACTAATCCTGTGGATCACCGTGAAACATTATCTCCACACTTATCTGTTTCACTTTCTCTGTTCTGAAAGAGTAAGAAGTGCTAATTTACTACAGAAAGAGCATGCACCTATGCAGACAAAATGTTTATATAAACATTACAAGATATGAACTACCGAAAGCCCTTAGCTACCTCAGAATAGTCTTCAGGAGTTGCATGGGGACTAGCATCATCCAGGCTGACCACAAACAAACTTTTCTGAATTTTTTCCAGAAGAGTTAAGTTCTTTGGATCAAGATCAATCAAATACTGACGTAACTAGAAAGCACAAAAAGCTAAGTTAAAAGATGTATTTCCAGCAATCACAGTACTTTTCTGAGAAATTAACTGCTGAAGTACTCCCACCTCTGCCCATTTTGTCCTGTCATTGCTTGTTAGGGCTGCCAGTCCCGGTCCATCTGGTTCACTCTGGCATCTTTTCTGGATATATGCAAGTTGCCTTTAAGATTTCAAAAACTGAAGTTAACAGAGAACACATGGAGAAAAGACAAATCAATCTTTTTCTCTTTCTTTTTTGCCAAGCTGGAATTTTTGTTCCACATTCACAAGTTAATGTGAAGCTTGAGTCAGTTCCCTCAGACCCTAAGGGCAGCTGAAGACCTCCTCTGTGTTTTCAGTCACTAATGGTTACCTCAAATTGCAGCAACCAGCCCAATACAAACTTACATGCAAACAACCATGATCCTAAGTGTTATGTATGCACTTAAATTAAAACTAGATTTAAGACTTCAGCTGTGCAAATGAAATTTTCTTGAGCAGCAGACATCTGCAATACTGCAACTTTGTAGCTCTTATAGCAACTAATCAGATAAAAGGGGGAAAACATCTACTCAAGATAAACCCTGAAATTTAAGGCAGAACAGCTGCAGGACTGCCTAAATGGGAAGACTGAACTACACAAGAATACTTCTCTTCCTCACATTTTCCATTTGAAGGGAAGTATTAACAGAGACTTAATTTTATTTTGCAATTTTTTTTCACAGGTTGTTCTAGGTGTTAAAGAAACTCCAAGTGTTTAATGTGTCTTGCTTTTTGTGCTGGCACTCTTGCCCATTAAACTTCACTACTGATCATTAGTTACACAGTTGTCAAAAAGGTAATACACTAATGATGATGTTACAAAAAACCCAAAACAACCAACAAAACCCAAACAAACCAAAATCAACCTGCCCTTTCTATAGGCAACAGAAAGCTTTAGGGTTTTTTGTCTGTATACCAGGTGTTAATTTCTTTGTTACTTGTTTGATCTAGTGGGTACAACTACAGGAAATTAGAAATACATATGTTGAAATATTTTAAGTTTTGAAGTAGCAGACTTAAAAAAAATATTTTTGAGCTTCTCTAAAAAGTGTTTTTCTTATCTAAGAAATCTGGAAATCCACCTTCTGCCAATTTTAATTGTAAAAGTCTTCTGTTGTGCTTTATAAACAGCACTGACAAATGCAGTAACTTACTCCTAAATGTAATGCACAGCCCTTCTTTAATGAGTAGGTGCATAGAGATCCCAAATCAATCACAGGAGACTTATGCTAAAACTACCTCTGTATGTGACATAACAGTTCAACCAACAGAGTAGAAAACTTGGTGGCCACAACTATATTGCCATTTTGGAAAGCTGACACCTGTATGTGCCGCTGGGAGATAAGAGATATAGCATGGAAAAGCTTTAAACATTGCTGGTTGCACCAGTACCTAAGTTTACTGTTTAAAGAACAAAATTATCTCTCTCTGTTCCTTTGCAACAGCTCAGGAATATAAGAAGAGCCACAAAAAGCTGGTTTTCACAGGTCTGGATTAACATGAATTGGTTCTGAAAGGAATTATGTTACCTATAATCCTAATAATTCCATGCAAAAAAACTTCCCATATAAGTGATGATTCCTACTGAAACATCTTCATTCAGCCCTTTTGTGTAAAGTTCCATGGGTGCACTGCTACAGTAACATAGCAATTGTGCTTCATGGCAAGAAGATGCCATCCACTGAACAAGAATTTACTCAAATCCAAACTCCCGGCAAGAGAAGCTGTAGCCTCTCTCACACTTAATTCTTTGGGGTGAAGGGACAGAAAGACTCTTTTTTATGAAGCTTAAATAGGACAGGTCATTTGAAACAAGGTAGTTTGAAAACCTGAATATCTCTGGAGGAGTCATCATATTGCCTTCATGTATAGCATCAAATGCAAACACTCGACCTCGACACAGCACTATTAAGTGAGATGGGCATTCACCTTCAGTCTCTGAAATGAAACAAAAAACAAAACATGAAAATCCAGCCATAGGGATAAAGTGAGTGACAGATACAGAAAAAACACTCAGCAAGTCCTACAGACCCTTTTTTTTTTTTTTTTCAAAGTGAGCCAGACTTCATCCAGCTAAACACAGAAAAGAAAAAAGAGTATCTTTTAAAGTCCAGTTGCATGTTCTTACTGCAAGTATGAACACATTTTTAAACAGAGAAAATATACAGAACCATGTAACTTTCACTGTTATTAACTACCATAAGTCATTACCTACTGGCAAATGTTATTTATGTGTGCACCTTGTAGGCAGGAACACGCTCTGCTGTTTGCTGAAAGCTGACCTAGCAACACCTCTCTTGCATGAGTTTTGTTTAGGTTTGGGTTTTGTTGTTTGTTTTTCAAAAGGGAGGAACAAAATGCAGCAAGCCTGCTGCTAAGATATTTTACAAATGATTCATCCTTCAGTTTTTATGTGACCAGTTTCAGCTATGCAGCTCAAGATCTGAGATGCACTAACATGTCAATCAGACCTGATCTGTAATCTGTAATTCTGTAAAAAGGAAACACTGACACACCAATTTGACCAATGTACAGAAATGCAGGTGGTACTGGCTCACGCTAGCCAGGTACCCTTGCACAGCATTGCCTTATCAAATCTGTCTATCTGGAAATAAGACTAAAGTTGGAGAAGATTCTGATAAAAATCATATGTTAAAAACCCAAGAAACATGGCTATAGTTTTCCCAAATTGAGCCACTGTCCTCCATCTCTCATAGTCCAGTACTCCACCCTGGAAAAAAAGAAGAAATGTATGCTACTTTACCCACAAGTATTTAACTGAATGGGCACCCCTGGAAGTCTTAATTTCAACTGTAAAGCTTTTCTATCAATCTTTATGGTCTTACTTTCTATATCAGATTATGCAATTCAGTGCATACCTGATTAAAAACCATTCTAAGAGTGGGGAATTTGGACATTTCATGCAAACCTCACCTTCATAAATCATGAACTTAATTTCTAACATAACAAAAATCAGAAGGGATAACATCAAATTCCATTACTTTAGGCAGCATCTTCCTAACAGCAGCTGTCTAAAGCAAGGGGCAGAATTATCTTTGAAAGTTAACATACTCAGAATTAAGCGCCTGAAACCCCACTACAGTTGGTAGAGATCTACCCAATACACTCAGTGACATCTAATGAGCTCTTCATCTGTTCTCATTCAGGTGTCTGCTGCAGGCTCCACCAAATTGCTCCCCAGGTTCCACTGATCAGGCTCTCTTAGCTTTCTTTCGCTGTCGTTTTGACTCCAAGCTGACATTATCTGTCAAATTTCAGGTACTCTACTCTGCAATCCCAACACTACTTCAAGTGTTTGGACCATGTCAGTTCCCTCTATAGCCAAAGGAGAAAAACAAATCCCTCAATATGGCAATTCCTCCTGCTCATCTCAGATACCTTCATATTTTGACAGCCCAAATCCTTCTCTGGAGGTATTAACATTTCTCTATGTTTCACAGACAACCAAGACAACTAACCTGACTAAATATTTAATCTGGAGGCAGACAATCTACACGCAAAAGGATGTCACCTGCCCTGTGTAAGTAGAAAAATTACGTAAGCAAGTTTGTTTAATAAAATTCTTACAGTATTTATAGGCAGAAAAGGGATGTGAATTATAGAAATTGTGTCTCCACAAGATAACAGCTTTTTAAATTAAGCATGATCAAAACAAAACACTAAGCTTCCACCATTTGAATGTTTCTTGTATGTTTTGATATTTAAACTAACTCTTCAACTGCAATTCTAAGTTAAAAACCTGGATATTTGCCTTCAACTTTGCCTTTTCTCATCACATCCTGTGGTATGGAGATTTCCCTATGTATTTTCTGTGGCACAAGGCAGTAACTTCCTTCTTCAATTTCTGTGTCACAGGAATTCACATGTCCCATTATTATCTACAGTCACACTGACGAACAAATCTGGAAGCATCAGAATGTGTGTGGGAAGGGTGTTATGATTTCAGATTACTAATACTACAGTATTTGTTATGGGAAGATGAATAAGAACATCACTATTTACCCTAGCTGAGAGAACAGCTTCAAGAAACACTATGGAGTACTTCCAACGCTGAAAATAGAAGGTGATCAAGCCAAGAACCAGCACAACAACAGAAAAAAATTAAGAATTATCCCAACAGAATGTATAGGAGCACACTTGAGAAACACATTCTGTGAAAACTGCATTTTGCAATTAGTATTGATGCAGAAATTCTGTCTGTATAATACACAGATTCCACCCACATTTATAACACATGGAATTTATCTTTTTCCAATTCTTAATGGTGGCACACTTACACACATCAGGCTGGTAACATGCAATTTGAAGCAGAGCTTTCTTTAAATCTTATTTGGAAAGGACTAAATATTGGATCAAAAAGGGCATTTGTATATTAGATACTTTCTTTCCTTCCTTATATAAGGACTCAACAACCAGTATCTGATTTAGTGCTTGTGGAAGCAAGTATTTTCTGGTTAAAATGATGACTCCACTAGCCCACTAACACCAAATCGTTTGCTTTTATTAACCTACAGTTTGCATTTGTTTACCAGTTTTAAAATGACTGCTGATTGAGTCTCTGGTAACTCCAGGAATTTTGCAAGTGCAGAAGACATTCCGGAATTGGCTCATGTCCAGAACAGCATCCCCAGATCTCTCTATAGGCACCTTCTCTCTGCAGTAAACAAATACAGAAAAATTAAACATGAGAGATTATAATTAAGTTAATCAAAGTAAGACAAACCCATATTTTACTACAAAGAAGGCATGCCAATGAACACAAACTTTTTTGAGACTAAAAAGTACACACAGATCATCAATATTTTGAATATTTTTTTTTTCTTAAGTCTTACGTTCGTAATAGATCCCAGAACTGCAGGGTGTGCCATATATTTACACACGCTCTTTCTATCTGAGTGCCCTCTTTGACTGGCCAGCAGTGCTCAATAAAGGGAGAGGGGCCTCCGATATTACAGTATATTTGTGTTGGTATGCGAAGATCAAGGTAAGCCACATTCAGCCACCAGTCTTCCAGCTGAAAATGAAAAATGTTTAGCATTAGAATTAAGTTTTAGCCATTAATTCTTTAATAATTGCCTGATTGTTCGACTGCCTGTTTCTTACTACTTTTTTTTAATATTTTGAACTGCTGAGGGTAACAACAAATCTAGCTCTTCTATTTTCCAGCTTAAAATAAAATTCAATACTGCGTAAGACTATTAAACTGTCAACAATTATTAAGAGCTCTTCCCTGATATCCAGCATCTTAAACTCTTGCAGATGTTAGCTGTGCCTGCTGAGAATATCAGATTAATCTATGAAGATTGAAAGGAAAGGAGATTTGTGCGAGAGAGGATCTGGGGCAGACATTTCATAGTGTATTTTTTCTATCATCATCTAAAAATCCCCACTCTGGAGTGTGTCATGCTAAGACTTAGGAAGTTCTCATTACTTCCACTCAGTAACAACACTCCTTGTAGCCCTTTCTCTGTTGAAAGAGAACTTTAATATGCTACCACAAAGCTTTCTTCAGTAAAGAAAGAGATAGAGACCACACTCTAAATTCTGTTTTTCTTTTTTTTTTTTTTTTTGAGGGGTAGCAGGGTGGAGAGAGGGGGCATGGAGGTGACAGAAGAGACAGAGAGACTGACAGACAAAGCATTCAAAAGCTGGTAGGTAACATTTCACTTAGAGAACTCTCTTAGCCACCCAACTTTGAAAAACACAAATCATACATATATAAGTGAATGTATTCCTATCCATAGGTCAAGTGGCTCAGAAAGATCCTAAAATTTAATAAAACTCTATAATTATACCCTGAGCAACCAACTTTTCACAAGGTGAATTATGATTTCTCACGCATCTAAATACGCACCCAATTCCTCCGCGTTTTAGCTCTTTCAAGTAATTTCTGATGCAACTCTTTCCCAATCCCATTTTCAAATTTTTTAACTATATTCTCAGTTCTTTGATATTCTTCTTGACTTAGAAATGGCTTCACTGTAAAAAGAAAATGTTTTTATTTTAAAGACAACTGCATACTGAGATTTATTCCAAGATTCAGATATCCACAAGCAAGTGAGTGGATGAAAATACTCAATATTTCTTTTTCTAAAAGGTATTTGAAGGGAAAACATTTTTAAAATCTATAAATAAATCAGTGTGCTCTAATAAAACATAAATACACACCTTTAAATAAAAACAGATGTTAGCAAATGAAAGCAATTGCTGAAAACCTAAAATACCTAACAGATAACTAAATCTCATATATTTAAAGATGTAGCTGTTAATACTATGGATTTCTGCAACTCCATCAGTTGCCACAGAACTCACTGAATAATTAAATTTACAGGAACTTCGTTTGTAAATTTAATACATTGAACCATACATGTCTGCCATCCTGCTGCACCAACCATAAGCTACTTGGCTTAATTTAAGAAATTCTATTCATGGTCTAGAAGTACCTTGCCCATCAAATCTCATTCACTGTCCCTGTGTTATACTTACCTTTGAATTACACTGATGGCAGTTAGTACTACCCAATTTTATATTTTAAAATACTTTTGATTTCTCTCAGATCATGTGCCATACAGTCCAAAGTTATCTGTAAACATCTGGAAAACTAGTCATTAATTTAATCTAAAACCCTCCTTAAAGCCTTTTTACCATGAAATCTATGGTCAGTGACAGGCCCTGCTGATGACAGTTTCCACACAGGCACATTTCTTGTCTGCCTTGCCAGTGCTAACCCTTGTGTTAAGAAGCAAGGAAAGATTCTTGTATAATTGTTAGTAATCATCTATCTCTATCATCCCTAATCTAGCTTTTGTGAGTAACAATGGAGTTTCAGCTGGGCAAAGTCTCAACCAACTATCCTTGTAGAATTAAAATTTTTTACTTCCTCACAACTGTGTCTTCCTGTAATTATCACTGCTTGTCTGCAACCTCTACTTTTTTCTAGAGATCATCTAGTCCAACACCTCATCACAGCAGGGCCATCTACAGCAGGTTGCGCAGGTCTGTGTACCTCCAAGGATGGGATGGAGTCTCTCCAAGCTCTACAGCAGCAACCTGTTCCAGTGATTAACCATCCTCACAATAACGAGAATTTTAATTCAAAGGATCTTCTTGTATTTTAATTTGTGCCCATCACTTCTTGTTCTGTCACTGGATACTACTACAATGTCTGGCTCAGTCTTTTTTACTCCTCCCATCAAGCATTAACAGGCATTGCAAAGATCTCCTAGAGCCTTTTCTTCCCCAGGTTGAGCAGTCCTAGCTCTCTCAGTCTCTTCTCATATGTCAGATAATCCAAGCCCTTAGCTGCCCTCATGGCCCTTTGCTGGGCTCACTTCAGTATGTCCATATCTTGCTTGTACTGGGGAGCATAGAAACAGACACAGCATTCCAGACATGGCCTCCCCAGCACCAAACAGTGAAAGATCACCTCTCTGCCTGCTGGCAACTCTCCTAAGGGAGACCTGAAGGCTACTGGCCTGCCTTGCTGCAAGGGCAAGGCTTGCTGGCTCATGTTCAACGTATCATAGAATGGTTTGGGTTGAAAGGGACCTTGAGGATCATCTAGTTCCAACCCATCTGCATGGGCAGGTACACCTTCTACTAGACCAAGTTTCTCAAAGCCCTATCCAACCTGGCCTTGAACACCTCCAGGGAGGGGGCATCCACAAGCTCCCTGGGCAACCTGTTCCAGTGCCTCACCACTCTCACAGGAAAGAATTTCTTCCTAATGTCTAACCAAAATCTATCCTCTTCCAGTTCAAAACCATTACCCCTCATCCTATCACTAAACACCCTGGTAAAAAGTCCTTCCCCAGCTTTCCTGTAGGCCCTCTTCAGGTACTGGAAGGCCACTGTAAGGTCTTCCTGGAGCCTTCTCTTCTCCAGGCTGAACAGCTCCAACTCTCAGCCTGTCTTGACAGGAGAAGGCTGGAACATCTTCGCATCATCTTCATGGCTCTCCTCTGGACTTGCTCCAGGAGTTCCATGTCCTTACTGTGTTGAGGGCTCCAGAACTGGACACAGTACTCCAGGTGGGGTCTCACAAGTGTGGAGCAGAGGGGCAGAACCACCTCCCTTGACCTGCTGGCTATGCTTCTTTTGATGCAGCCCAGGACACAGTTGGCTTTCTGGGCTGCAAGGGCACACTGCCAGCTCATGTTGAGCGTTTCATTGATCAACACCCCCAGGTCCTTCTTTTCTAGGCTGTTCTCAATCTATTCTCCACCCAACCTGTATTTGTTGTTGGGGTTGCCCAAACCCATGTGCAGGACTTTGTACCTGGCCTTGTTGAACTTCATGAGGTTGGCATGGGTCCACCTCTCAAACCCATCAAGATCCCTCTGGATGGCACCCCTTCCCTCCAGCATGTTGATCACACCACACTTGGTATCTAACAGGACCCCAGGGACTTTTTTGCAAAGCTGCTTTCCAGCCAGTCAGCCCCACCTTGTGCTGGTGTGGGGGGTTACACCTCCCTGGGTGCATTACTTGGCATTTCCTTTGTCAAACTTCATGATGCTTCTGTCAGCCTGTTCCTCCAGCCCATCAAGCTCTCTCATCTGGGGCATCAGCCACTCCTTCCAACTTTGGATAATTTGCAAACCTGGAGTGCACTCTGAGTCCCATCATCCAGGTCATTAATGAGATCTTAAACAATACTAGACACATGAGGTACACCAACAGAGACTGGCCTACATCTGGAATATGTGCTGCTGATCATAAACCCGAGTCCAGCAGCTAAGCAGGTTTTAGTCCACCTGACTGTCCACTACCTAGTCCATATTTAATCAGTTTGTCTAAGAGAATTTTTTAAAAAGCTTTTGATGTGACAAAAGCCTTGTTAAACTCAATATAAACAATACCTAGGTGCAACTTAAATTGCACCACCATCAGTTATGAACACAGATGAAAATGGAAATAATAGCAACAGAGCCATCCACCTATACCATTTAGCAGTTTACAATATTCACCCAGGAAACCTGAAACTGAAAGACTGCCCAGACTGCAGGTAGTCCAACACTCAGGTTTCCCAGAGAATTATCTTACTACCACGTAATATCATACTAGAGTGATTATCCTCTTTCATTGAAGTTTCAAAGTCATTACAGAGCAATATGCACCAAAGAAAGAAAATAAGCAAAATTACTAATTTATGGTTCCTATTCCAAGGGTAACTAAGACTGCTAGAAGACTAGAGCATTTTATCATGAGATGAGACCAAGATCTGAGTTTGTTCATCTAAAGGAGAGAATGTGAAGGAAGGACCTTGCTGCACTCTACAACAATGGAATGCAAAAGGCATAGCAAAGATAAAGCACAGCTCCTCTTAGAGATGCACCGGAATAGTACAAGGGAGAATAGAGTCAAGCTGTAACACAGGAAATTTCTGACAAGGAAAACACGAGGCTTTTTTTTTCCCCTCTGCTGGTTTGGTTTTTGTTCCCCCTCCTGCAATCGTGAGGGTGACCTATCACCAGAACAGGCTGCTCAGAGAAGCTGTGGAATCTCTATCCTTGCAAATATACCTGCTTTTGATGGATCAACTTTAAGCAGGAATCTGATGTAGAGGAAACCTTCTCAACCTACATGATTCTATGATTACAAGGCCTTTTTCCATATAAAAACTATTTGATCAGATGTAGAAGCAGGACTATTATGAAGGAGCAGAACTCATCCTCTTTCTCTCTAGAGTTCAGTTAAACTTTTCTCTTGTCACTTTCTCCAGGCCCACAGATGGTGTCTTCCTTTCTGCATAGATCAGCTCCATCCAGGAATGAGAACTATCCAATGGAAGACATTTTCAGCTGCATAGCTAAAGAATCCTCTGGAAAGCTTTGGGTTTTCAAACTCTCACACTGAGTCTGTGCTTCTGAGTCTCTGGGTTGAGCTGAAAGGCTAAATAACATAGCTATGGCCACCTCCTCTGCTCAAGGCCTGCCTTCAAAACAAGATTACTCATTCTGAATCAAAGCAGAGGCAGCTACTGTAAAGTCCTAAGTAAGGCACCTCCTGAGACTTACTCTGTCCAGCTTTTCCAGTTGTGTAGCTTTAAACAGACAAGTGCTTTACCAAGAGGCACACTGACTAATGTTAAGTGCCTAGAGTTCTCCTCCAACAGGAGTTTCCAAGGAACGATTCACAGTGTCTATGAAGAGTTGTTTGGAACTTTCAAATTGTTCTCCAGAATCATCTTCCTTCCTTCCTTCATCTTCACAGACTAAAAACATCAAGAGCTTAAGCACTAAGAATCACTGAACTATTGTCTAGAATTGTGCACTGCACATTCTGTCTTTGAGTGATTTGAACAAGGGAAGACTAGGCAGAAGAAAAAAATACTGGATTAATTTGCCTCCAACCTCTAGTGAGACTAAAGGTAATCAATGATGATGAAAGTTATAGCGGTTCTTGTACATAAGTAAGTCTAAGTAGCAAGCAACTTCAGCATGAAAAAAAGGGACGTGATAATGTATTTCAGATACATACACACAGATAATGTATTCCAGATTAGAATCATAAAACAAAAGCAAACAAATTCAGTCAGATTTTATCACTCTGTGAGAGAGTTATTTATTAATTTGGAGAGCCAGCTGAGTTTCCAAAACTAAGTTCTGTGGGGTAATTCTCTTATTGGAGGTTCCCTACTATTGTGGTACAACTTAAATGAATCTGCTTTACAACAAAGAGAAAACGGGTTTTGTGACATGCATATACACACACAGTATTTTTTTCTCTAAAATCACCATTTCAACATTCTGCACCAAAATATGATGATTTAAGTAACAACAAGAAAACAAACTTCTACCATCTATTGGGCCACTTCCACTACTCAGAATAAATGCACACTCAGAGTGTACTTAAGGATTTCTATTTTGGGAAAAGGAATTTTTGGTGTATTGTATCTCAGCTAAGGACAGAACTCTAGGTCTTTCACTGTTAGCATTCACTCCTGTATTACAGGTACAACAAGACACAATGCACATGTTCCAGAAAAATGTTCATTGTGTCTGAATTCTGAGAATTTTTAAAGAAACAGGAAAGTAATACTGAGATATTGATAATAAATAAAATAACAAAAAAACTAACCAGTCATCTTTGCTTTATAAGCAGAGCTAGACACATATGCATTGATGATGTTTTCAAAACTTCTCATATGTGGTCTTCTTTAGGCAGCCAACACTTCAAGGCAAAACTTACCCAAAGTTAAGTTAACCAAAAATGCTCATGGCTGCCTTTTCCTGTAGCATGTATAGTTGACAGCATTGATGAGAAAGAAGAACATTTCAGTATGAAAAAGTTTTTGTAATAACTTTTTAATAATAATAAAAAATAATCCTGGGAAGTCATAATCACACAAAGTAGTTATTATGCAAAACAAAGTTTGTAGATAGAAAAATATCTTTTATTAGACCAGCTGACATAGGTGAGGGAAAACAAGCAAACACAAAACCACAGAATTCCACCACCTTAGAGAGGGAAAAAAAAACATCAAAAAGTTAACATTCTTACATGCTCAGTTCTTTTCCATGCCAACAGAAGGCACGTAGGGATAAAATGGAAACTTTGACTAGGGTTGCTCTGATCATTTAATTTCCTATTTTGAACCTGAAAAAGACCTTTTGCACTCTAAACTTCTCTGGATTCCCACCCCAACTACATCAACTAACACAAGTTGTCTCTACAAACCGCTTTGCAAACATCTCCAGCTTAGCCGGGCTGCAACAGCACACACCACGCTGCTATTACAATACTAAATCATTACCTGAATCAAGGTATTTACTTAAAGATTCACCAAGAGGAGGTACTGGCAGGGAAGGCAGAGAATCTTGGTACTGAAACGTTCGCTCTTCAGACAGTTCAAGCACTTGCTTTTCCATGGCGCAGATCCGCAGCACATCAACGGACTGTGAAGGAAACCGAAGCTGTAAGATGCATTTCCCCCACACTGCTCTCTCCCCGCCCCGCACACCGCCATACACACAGCAAACGACACGTACCAGGAAAGCGGTCCCTGACAAAGCCAGGATTGAGGACTTTTCGTAGGTCTGAAGCCACAAGAGCATACGAGGGGTAAACTACGACCGGGCGGCTCCCAACGCCTTTTCTCGCGTCCGTCGCGACTGAGCGACTCGAGGCCTGTTGCGCCCCTTCCCCGGGAGGAGCCGGCCAGCCCTGGCACCCCCACGGCCACCAGACTCGCTGCGGAAGGGGGGAATTCGCCGCCCGGCGGCCCCGGCCCGGCTGGCGACCCCGTCACGCAGCTCGCCAAGCCCCCCCAGCCAGAGGAAGGGCAAAGGGGCTGGGCCCCGCAGCCGGGGCTGCCCGCCCGGCGGAGCGCAGGCCGGGGCGGCCCGGGACGGGCAGGACCTGCGGCCGCCGCACCACGGCCGCGCTGGCCGCGGCTCGGGGCCCGCGCCGGGGAGCTGCCCCGGACAGGCGCGGGTGCCGGGGCCGGGGACACGGAAACGGCCCAGCCGAGCCGCCCGCACGACCCTTGCTCCACCACCGCGCATCCCCCCCCCCGCCCCGAAGAAAGAGGACGGCGGAATCCCCGCCCGCTCCGCGGAGCCGCGCTTACCTCGGCCGGGATGGGCAAGGCACCCCTCAGCGGGCTGGCTCCCTCACCCCTGCCCCTTCTGCCCCAATTTCAAGCGGCCCGGAAGCGGGGCGGGGCGGGGCGGCCGTGGGGAGGCGTGGGCTGTGAAATAAAGGGCAAGGGGGAAACCACAGCCGGGGCCTGGCGAGGGGCTGGCAGCCGCCTGTGCCTGCTGCCGCGGGCAGGGTGCTCCCCTTGCCCCCCGCGGGCCGTGCCGGCAACCCTGAGCCTGCGGGGCACCCTGCCCCGGCGGGGCTCCTGGCCCGGGGGTGGGTGGCTCTTCTGCTCTGGGGATGGGAAGGAGCTCAGGAGTCTGCGGAGATGTTTCAGGCTGGGGCCAGACCGGTGGGTTTCTGTGGAGAGAGGCTTGCAGAGACTTGCAGCTCCATGGGGGTAAGCACAAACCACCAGCAGGGAGACTGGAATTTGGAGTGGTCCTCACATCCCAGAGCAAACACCTTCACCTTAAGCTGAAGCACCGCTTGTACTGGCAAAGGCACGAGGCCTACCCACTTGCCATGGTTCAGGAGGGTTCTGCTGCCCCGGCCCCCCCAGTGCTGCCCCGGGCAGGCTGCAGGGCTCTGCTGCCCGCACGTGGATGCGGGCGATGCGTGGTGGGGAGCTACGGCTCAGCCCAGAGGGTTCACGTTCTGCCACTGTGGCTGGAGAACCTGGCTACTCTTTGAAGAGCTCTCAGGCCCCGAGGAGTTCCTGATGAAAGGCTGGCAGCTCAGATAGGTCTTGAAGTTGCAATGGGAGCAGCTTGAGGTGACGCGGCCAGCAGGGCGGGAGAGGGAGGTGCGTGTCAGTCTACCTGCGTCTTGCAAGAGTCTCTTCTCGAGGTAGGAGGGTTGCATCAGGCTTGAGAGTGTAGCCTGGTGGCTGCCACCACTGCCAGCAGGCAGAGCCTCAGGACTTGCAGAAATCCTGTATAACCCTGAACCTTTTGAAGACCCTGTTACTCCCTTCTATTCCTACAAGGCTCCTGACGGCTTTGCTACTCTAGGCAGTATGAGGACTGCAGCCTCCCATGGCTCCCCCTGTGGGAACTATGGACTCGAGATCCCTGCGGCCCTCCCTTTCATCAAAGCTTGCTGTCACACATTGTTTTTTACTGCTAAACACTTCCTTGATCCCTCTCACCGATTCCCAGGTAGATCCGAAGGCAGCTCAGAAATTAAAATCAAGGGCAATCATCCCTTAATCTAAAAATCTAATTAGTAGCCTGTGGAAAAGAAGAAAGGTATAATAAAATTATTTTTAAAATTCAGTTTAACAAGGGATTTGTAGAAATAGTTGCTGTTTCTAAGTGGATTTAAAGTTTAGTTCAGGCTTCAGTTCACAGCTGTAAGTCTAATTTTGAATGAGTAGCAAAGTCAGCATGGGATAGAGAACACTATCAAACATGCAATCCTATAAGCTCTCAATTACTCTTGCCATTGAAGCATTGATAATTGGAAAACAAGAAATACTACTTTTTCATATTCTGTATCACAAATGGTGATTTTTAAAAATGTTGCTTAAAAGTCTTTAGTTGTAGCTATGGAAATTGCTATGATGTTATCCAAGTTGGACCCTAGCCAAAAGTTTTACATCCACACATTTTAGATGACACAAAAGACATTCTAATACCCTGTTCAGACTGCAGAGATGGAAGCAGGAAGTTTTGAGGTTTTTCTTTTCATCATTCCTCACTATTGTATAGGAGGACACCTAGCAGGAAAATTAAGGACATAGAATGGCATAATAAGGATCATGTCTCCTTCTTCACTCTCTTCATGGCCTTGGCATCAGTGTTAAAATACTTGCTGTGGTATGACCTGCCATGCTTAGAACAAAATGTCAGCATTGCTATACTGCATTATCACTCACAGCTTATGTGAACAGGGCTTTGCTCCTTGACTTCTTTCCCCTTTCCATTTGCAGCAGTGGCACCTTCTGGTTGCTTCCCTGTTGCTACATGCCTTTGCTGCCAGAATGGCTTCCCATTACCTATCTCACGATTTCTCATTCCCTGGGACACTTTGTTCAGTCACCTTTTGCTATGTGCTGTTACATGTAAAGCAACTACTTTGTGGTTAACACATACAAAAGATAGCCAAGATTAATGACCTACTAAATTAGTATTAGTATGTTAACCACCGTTAGAGTCTTTGCTAGTCAGATGTAAAAGGGTCGGCTTTCAGTGCTCCCTATGTCAGGTGCTTGGAGGGAGGTACCTGTGTTCCTTAGGAGTGCTGGAGAAGGCCAACAGCTCCTGTGAGCTCCTGGGGAATGCTGCCTACCTGTGAGAAGGACAAGGAGTGTCCGCTGGATCGTGGACCAGCACAAAGGGTGCAGCTGCCGTGTGGCTCTCACCAGGAGAGGGAAGGCAGGGTCCAGCCGCACCAGCCTCCCCTGGTGAGGAGGGTTAGAAAGCAAGGGGGTTCTGCCCCATCTCTCGTAAGACCGCACACCAGCCCTAGCGCACCAGACATTGTATTATCCTTGTTTTGTCCTGGCAAGATAATAAAAAATTGCCACATATCCGAATAGCAGATCGTGACAGCTGGTGAGTGGACTACCTTCAAACTAATTTCAGTGAGCAGACAGCCACCTGGAGGTAGGGTTGCTGTTTGCCTGGCTTCCAAAAGCTGCAGGTAAGCAGTTAACCCACATATGCACAAATGGGATGTGTCTAGTATGCAAGATTTGCAAGTGCCTACGTTTCTGAGAATCCTCTGGTCCTGGACTGCCCAACTGGCAAAGGCCATGCTCCTGCAGCTCACAAAGACTCATTTCATAGGTTTCCAGGCTGCGTGCTATAGAATTTACTTTCATTTGGGAAATATCAAAACAGCCCTGAGGCAGGGTTTGTTCTGTATGTTCAATCTAAATTATTCTGTGATTTATCTGACTGTTCTTTTAATCTTTTATACAGCTTTTTATAGAATTGGAATTTTATTTTCAGTTTATTCTAAATTTTGAAGAGAATAAAAGAATGTGCACTCCCCCAGAAAGACAAAATCATGGTTTGTGGGTTGTTTTTTTCTCACACTGAGCCATTTTTTTGCCAGTATTTCAACAAAGCGTTCTTTTGACTGTGAATACTCTCAAGCAGATTTTGTCTGCCATTAATTAATAAGATTATATATCTAACTTTTAATGTATAAGCAATAAAATAAAAGCTTGTTTCTCTTGAAAACTTTGCAGTCCAAGAAAATCTTGAATATGCAGAGGAATCCTTATGTATCCATTCTTCATTGTAGTAGGGTCCAGGTCAGATCTTGTGTGTAGGGCAAATAAATGGAAGTAGTGGAAACATACAGACAAATTAGAAATAATCTATTGTGAAGGACCGGGCTTTTCCTCACACGAACATGACATGCCCCTTAGGTCAGCAGCCATAACTGATTTAAACTGGCTGCTCTGTCAGGCGCTTCAAACCCTCTCCTGCCTGCCTGCCCCCTCTGCCACAAAACAACAGCTTAGACCCCATGAAGGAGCAACCAGCCCAGGCAGCAGCAATGGGGGAAAACCACAACAGTGTTGCAAACAGTGGGCACACGGATGGTGCAGCAGGATGGGAAGAAAGTCAAGGACGGAAAGAAGACCCAGGAACAAGAAACTGGCCAACTGGGGACGAAGCAGCGAGTCCCTGAGACTCCTGAAGAAGCTGCCAGCCTGCTGCTCGCTGCTGCTCTTGGGACGGACACTGAGCCTGCTGCTGCCTGCCTTCTGGGGGTTTGCCTGCTCTTTGGGGGTCCCTGCTCACCTGCAGTCCCTGCTCACCTGTGGAACCTGCCTGCTGCCAACCACCTGCGGTGAGACTTCTTCCCACCACCCGGGGGTTCTAAGACCAGGTTGCAGGGAAGTCACCCACACCTAATGTCTAAATACCTAGACCATCTCAGGAATAAAGTGAGGGGTTGCATTTTGGTATCATTCCCTCCATAAGGTGTTCCTGCCCTGACTTACCTCCACACAAACCGCGACCCTAGAGGGGACAGGCGTCGGGCATATCCCTCCTTCCCCTCAGATAATAAGAGTTAATCTTGGTGTGTAAATAATAAGGTGTATTCATATATAAGTATTAGTACATGTGTAAGTATTTGGTGTTTCAAACACCCTGTCTTTCCTGAACCCTTCCTCCCCTAAATTGTGTTAAATTCGCTAATAAACCATTTTAATTCATTAAACTATAAATTTGCGGTCAGTACAAATCTGTGTGTGTGGCAGGAGGTGTGATTCAGTTATTCCACCTTACAACTCAGCTTGTGCAGGCTGCTCCTCGGAGAGAGGCGAACACCACGTGCAGACCCCTTGGTTCCACTAACAAATGTTTCCAATAAGGGAGGTGAACCGTGTTTTAACACCCTGACAAATCCTGCGCATTCATGACATCTACTAAAAAAAACCAACACAACAACCCCCACACCAAACTTCTGTCTTGTAAAAAAGAACAAAAAGCATACAAAAACTACGTTTCCATAACCAATATGCTTAGATTTTAAATAAATCCAGATTCAGCTGAACATATGTCAAATATTATTATTTTTTCATGCAATAAATCTGTTTTGTGCATTTTAAAAACATTTTTTCTGAAGAAAATTGGATCACCTGGATATATATTTCAAACCAGTATGACAAACTCCTCAGGTTTTTCTTTCAGTAAGAACTGTAAAATAAATCTTAAGGGCAAATTACTCCATTAGGTTACCACAGATGTGTCTTTTACATCCAAACCTTGGGGCTGCATGTGTAATCTCAGCGCGCACCTTTCCAGCTCGTTTAAGTGGGTCAAAATTTTCCGAAAGGACCCTTTCATTATCAACAGGAGGGGGTGAGAGTGTACATGCTTAACTGACTTACGTAGGTGACAACTATCCTGTAGGTAAATTTTCAGCTCTATCCTGTAAGTTAATTTTAAGCTTGATAAACAATGTGCTCCTACTACACAGCAAGTAGTTGCTAGTGTTGACAGAAAGATTGGGATAGAAATGTATGCTCCAAGAAGGTGGGAAGGGCAGGATTATCTTTTAATCAGCAGCAAAACCAAACAAAGCTGATGACACATCTCCATCTCAGTTACAGCTTTGTATTAGGTTGTGTTCTGAACCATGCAGTTAATCTGCTCCCCATACTTGCCATCCCCACAAGTTTTGCAATAAAGACAGATTTGGTTTGTGGCTAATGTTGCAGCAACAGCAGCCTAACTACTTCCAGTGGCTTTGGACTTCATAAGCATCCTAAACACTGTGATTGGCAACTGGAAGTCACTCTGGACACTGTGTGCCAAGCCTTGATACCCTCTCCAGTTACTTGTTCTTTAAGGTATCCTCTATTGAGCAAAAGGAAGTTGTATGAGACCCCAGTTCTGTAGGAGGAAATAGAGTCTTCCTTGCCTTTATGCATAACAAAGGCATTAAACATTTTTATTAGAACTTTGCAGCAAGGATAACATCCCTTTTGAATACTTTAATAGTATTGTTGTCATCAAATACTACTGTAGAATCAT
Organism: Apus apus; assembly: GCF_020740795.1. NCBI lineage: Eukaryota > Metazoa > Chordata > Aves > Apodiformes > Apodidae > Apus > Apus apus. The sequence continues at coordinate 22,182,690 of NC_067283.1, read as the reverse complement.
AGAATCATAGGGGTTGGAAAGGACCTCTGAAGATCATTGAGTCCAACCCCCTGGCTGCAGCAAGAACACCTAGGACAGATCACACAGAAGTGAATCCAGACGGGTCTTGAAAGTCTCCAGAGAAAGAGACTCCACAACCTCTCTTGCTGGGGATACACTCTGTCTGCTCATCCAGGTGATTGATGAAGATGTTGAATAAGAGGTCATTGCCATCTTGAGGTATCCATCCATCAGTGAATCCATGCCTGCAGTATGGGCTGCTAATTAACTTGTGTAAATACATGTTACCAAATTCTCTTTAGGCTCCCATAAGAGTGTGACAGCTGGAAGGCAAGTGGGAAGATGAGGCCTATTTGTGACACTGGGAAAGCTGTAGGTGGTGCCATGCAGTAACTGGTAATTATGGTAACACCTGAATAAAGTCAACCCTTTTACAAAGAGAAACATACCAGATACATACCAAAGAAAAACACCCACAGGTCTTAGCACAAGGCCCTTCAACTATGTAATCTAATCGTGGATGACAAAGAGCTCCATTTCTTGCTGATTACAGCCTCTAGAGGAAAAGCACTGTGTTAAGTATCCCAGTGCTAAACTGCATTTACACTGAATTATTTCACTAGTACATTGGCAAAAAATATGCCTAGCATTTCTTTCTGTTTTACAAAATGACTGTTCTAGAGAAGAAACAACTTTGTCCCTCATTTCATCATGTATCTATCAAAATTTCAATGCTGTGACCCGGTCGACCAATTTGTAATAAACAACAGTGTAGAACCAGTTAATACTTCTGCAAGTGTGCTCATTTTAGCTGTTTGCAGAATTGCTGGTGCCTTGCTTGGTCAGTGACTTAGTAGAGGTGAGAAGCTTTGTCTGCTTCCTGGCAACAGCAGGGAGTAAAGGTACATATATCCTCATTAACGTAATTGCCTATAACACAAAAATATTTTTTAATTTTCTATATACCTACACATGTTACTGAATATGCTAAAGATTTAAATTCTTGATGGTGAAGTAAAGCAGCATCTACAATTACAGGCTCTTCTCCCTCTTCTACTTTTCTTGGATTCCTGCTATTTCCACACATAATCACCTGCACTTGTTCAGTCCCGCACTTCACTTCTGTTTTGGTGGGCTCTGGTCATCAGTCTGACATTCTTACCTTGAGCTCTCCTTTCCCGTTATCAGCCCTGGGGTCTATCACCCTGGGCCCTTTGTTGTCCATACAACGTTCCTAGCTCATATGTTCACAAACTGAGAAGAGTTTATTCATGCTTTTGGATAGCTATTTCTAATTTTTTCCATTATTCAGTCTCTGGTAATATTTTACTTGCCTCACATCAAGTATTAATGATTTCTAAAAGACTGAATAGCAGAGCTGTTAATGCAGGGGGGTTTTGTCAGCAATTTCTGACCAATATAATTTGTTTCAGCTGCTGTGCAGAAATTGCTCACTTTTCAGCCAACAGTGCTAAAAGTTTATCCCTGGAAGATCTAGCAATTGTCTGTAGTGTACTTTTGTGTGACAATGGCATAAAACATTCTGGGATACCTGCTTAATCTCTTGGGAAACACTGTTTAAAAATCCCATGGTGTGGGTTTATTCAGAGGAGTGATTGCTTCTACTCACTGCTTCCTGCAGGTATGTATGGTTTTGTATCCAGGCAAAAAAAAAAACACACACAGTTTTTCAGTGTATCACTTGTTAGTTTTTTTGTACAACAAGGCTGAGTGTGAGGGAGCTCAATCTATTCAGAGTAGCAGTTCTGCAAAGTACTAGTTCTCCAAGCTGTTTTCATTTTGGCACCAAGGATTGCTGATGGATACATCAACAGCATCTGTGGAGGAGAGAAACACAAGCTGATTTCAAACATCAGGAGATGCAATGCACTGTTCTGCTGCTTATGGTTATCTTAATGCTTTTTTTCCAGAATAGAATGGTTGTGGAAATACTGGGATAAACCCATTTTTGCTCTAATTTCTGTGGCAGATGAAGTGGGTCAAGCTCTGAATGACCCACAAGTTATCACCAAATTAGCACTGCTGTTCACCCTCGGTGGCTGACTGGGAGCTGGCAGTTACGTGACTCTTCATGCTTTACAGAAATGCAGAGGTAAAAGGGAAATGTGTTCGTACAACTGACCACTGTCTCCTGCTATGCCTGTTTCTGCTGGTCAAGAGTGTATATTTTCTGCAATTTAGCTGATGTATAATAATTTGTTACTCTGCAGAATTTGTTAATATAGTTATGTGCAGTGTCCAGATACTTCTGCCTTTGGAAGCTGGGGTTGTAATCTGCTATGCTGAGGTAGCTGGTCTATAAAAAATGAACATGCATTTAGTGAACATTTTTCAGGCTCTGGGCTGTGATTTTTGTTGCCGGTAAGTGTACTCTGATCTCTTCTTGTTCTGCGCCCTCAGCTTTGCATCTGTGCCCCCTCAGTTGGTATATGCCTTAGTTCATCTATTGCCCCAAGTGTGAAGTGTGTATCTGTTGATTTCGGCTTGCTCTTCTATCTACTGCTGTCACTGCTTTGTCACCTTAAACAAGATCCTGTCTTTAACAAGCAATTTATTTCTTACTTCTTAGGAAAGTGGAATAGACTGTTCCTTGCCATTTGGCTATCCTCACAGTACTTTTAGTTCTACTGCTACAGTGCTGTGGAGTTTGCTGTCTCTCTTGGAGCCTCCAAAAGCAAATATGCATATGTTGCTACATTTGTCAATTCTATAGAGCCGATTGTGCTGTGCTGTGGAAGGTTTGCAGCCTGCACATGTATAATTTGTAAAGGCAAGGATAGGGTCCTGCTCAGTGCACCTGTATCAGGACGTGTTCGTTCTCCCATAGAACAACTTCCATGCTATTAACATGCCTGGGAGCATCTGGCAATGGTTTCCTCATGCTGTTTCCTAATGATTTGTCATCAGTTTGCATGTTTGCTCTATGCACTGATGGAATTACTACCTTCTGAGGAGTAAGGTTTTTTCTGTATGAATTCACTTTTTTATGTCTAGAAGGGCTGTCTTAGCCGAGGCTTGGAAATGGTGCTACTCCTGGGCATCTTTTGAAAGTCTCTCTCTGTAACTTTAGTTGCTTCATTTGTTTATTGTGTGTTAAACCTCATGCCGTGCTCACTTCAGGTCTGCAGTCTTTTTCTATGCCATCCTCTGCTCATGGCATTTCTTTAATTGCCTTCAGGTTTTCAGTGTCCAGTTGTGATCCCACAGTGCTTAGCACATATCTGGCACAGATGTCAATAGGCTTCTTGTGCTTTAGCATCATTATGTCCATCCTGAAATTTTGTCCTTGACACTTTTTAGGAGTTTCTGGATTGCTGGATTCACAGTTGTTGATTGCCTTTATCTTTCGATCTCCTTCTTCTGCTCTAAACCAACTTTAAGCCTGAAAGTCTCTCTAAAATATTGTTCTTTTTACTGTGAAGCACTCCAGCACCCAAAACCAATATTCAGATTATTCAAGTCCAGTGGCATCTACTGAAGGATTTGAAAGATTTTCAGGAGTGTCACAGCTTGTACCTAAAGAAAATACAAAAGACATGTTTATTTCTGACTTGAGGTTGATGTCTGGTTCTTGAAATATATCCTTAACTTCTCTTACAAGTTGGATGGGATCCACAGTGGTAATTTGGCCTCCCTTTTGTGCTGAGAATATCTGTGGTGGTTGTTGAACTGAAAAAATCCCTATGATTTTCTTTTACTTATGGGGAGCAGAGAACCTAAGGACCAAAAAATTATTTTTCTTATTCCATAGCTTTCATATTGACAGTTTGCATAGTCTCACTACCTTATTATAGCACCTGATAACTTTTGTCTTATTTGATATTGACACCTTGAAGTGTTGCCATCTGGTTTTGGCTCTTGTCCTACATTAGAAGGTATTGACATTTGGATCCTCTGCTTTGAACATTTTAGGTGTCTTTGCTGATTGAAAGCATTTCTGTAGAGTGAGCTTTGTTCCAGAGCTGTTAAGGACTTTCCAAATTTAGAGACCAAAATTGTGTTTCTGAGCTTTGTGATCTGTGACAACAGTATACAGGGGGTTTGTTGCTGATCATTTTGTCGTGTTCCTGTAGGAGGCTGTAGCTGGCCTTGCAGTTTGCATTGCTAGGGCTGCTGCACTCAAGATCAGATGGAGACTTCTGTGGAGTGCCACAAGGTTGTGCCTAGGCAGGGAGCCTAGGGAAGTATAGTTGCAGTAAAGGTGCTAAAAATTGTGCAGATTTATTAAAATAATAAATAAATATTGACAATAACTAATGACTGACTTTCTTCTTTAGATCTTACATTTGCAACTGAGAAATACCTGAGTCTTTTTTCCTTTACTGCATTAGGTGCTCATCTTACTTCTCAAAACGGGTCACATGAAATGACTGTTAGTGGATTGCAACTGCCCCAGCAATGTTTCTATTCTTAAAAACTAATTACATTGGCAGGTTTCCAGTATTAGTCACTAGTAGATAAAAAATTAGTCTTGCACTGTATCATTATGATTTATGAAAGAATCATACTTACTAGTAATCCTGTAAGTGTTTCACCCACTTTTAATCTTGCAAATTGCTAGAAATAACAGTTTACTTAGTGCATTCAGGTTGCCATGATCTGCAGTGCACACATCTAGATAGCATAGCAGGTGCTGTAATTTGCTATCAATAGATAGTAAGTAAGTTTCAGTTTTTAGAGAATGAGGACATTTCCTTACCATTAAGTCCATTTGTATTAGTATTGTGATCCAAAAGAGACTGAAAACTGCCATGGATCAGGAGCTAATACATCTTTAAGGATGAAGGACTTTGTGGAGTGTTTGAGAGTCTGAAGAAAGAGTGATCAAGTGGAGCCACATTCTGCCATCTGTGATGCATGGAAGCCAACTTGGCATGGCCACTAGGAATCTGCTTTGTACCAGGAGAAAGGCAGCATCACAAGGGATAAGGAGGGCTGGAAGAATGTTACAGCATGGAGTGATCAGAGAAACCCTTCTTACCCTCTAAGTTACTTTCTAGGATACCCTTACAAAACAGGTATGAGGCCATGCCTATGATAAATGAAGAGCATAATGAAGAGGAGCCAGCCCAGGCAGTCGTGCCAAGGTCAGAGAGACCAACCCCTCACAACAAAACCTGTGTTAAGACCAGCGCTAAGAAGGAACAATGTGATCTATGATCATTGGTGATTCCCTCCTGTGCAAAATGGAAGCACCCATTTGCAGATCAGACCCTCTTTTCAGGGAAGCGTACTGCCTCCCTGGGGCCCAAATTAGGGACATCACAAGACTGAAGAGCCTATTACAACCTTCAGACTACCATCCATTCCTGCTTTTCAACGTGGGTACAAATTATGTTGCAACAAAAAGTCTGAGTTCAATCAAAACAGATTTCAGAGACCTAGGAAGAATACTAAAAAATTCAGGAGCACAGGTAGTGCTTTCCTCAGTCATCCCAGGAATGAGGAGGAATTTGGAAGAAAGAGGTGAGTCTGGTATATCAATACCTGGCTCCAGGACTGGTGCCTCTGTCAAAACTTTGGGGTTTTAAACCATGGAAGAGCCTTTGAGAGGTAAGGTATGCTGGGGCCTGATGGGTTCCACCTGCCCCAGTGGAGAAACACATCTTTGGGCATAAGCTGTCAGCTTAACATTTGCTCTCCTGAAGTCCAGCAAGGGCTAGGACACAAAAGGCCAAAGGTCGATTAAAGTCGAAACCGGTCAGTGCTGTTTCAGATAACAAAATGGGCTTCTTAAAGCACATTAATAGCAAGAGGAGGTCTAAAGAAAACATTGGACAAATACTTGTTGAAGGTGGTTATCCGACTTACAGTCATGAAAGAAAAGTGGAGGCATTCAATGGGTTTTTTTGCCTCCATCTTTAATAATACTGATGGGCTGGCCAGTCCCCTGAGTCAGAGGATCATGAGTGTGGGGACAGTGACTTTACATCTGCAGACAGTGAAATTGTAAGGGATCAGCTGAATGTCCACAAGTCCATGAGGCCTGATTGGATTCATCCCAGAATACTGAAGGAACTAGCAAATGTTATGGCAGGACCCCTCTCAATCATCTACCAAACGTCTTGGCAGTCCGGGGAGGTCCAAGCTGACTGGAAGCCAGCCAGTGTCACTGCAATCTGCAGAAAGGGCATGAGGGAAGACCCAGGGAACTACAGACCTGTTAGTCTAACCTCAGCTCCTGGAAAAATTATGGAGATTATACTGTGTGCTATTGAAAGGTATTTAAAGAATAATGCAATCATCAGGCACAGTCAACAGGCTTTCACTAAAGGTTTCACTAAGATCAGTAATCTGGATGCAGGAGTTGAATGCACCATTATCAAATTAGCTGATTATACCAGACTGGGAGGGGCTGTTGACTCCCTTGAGGGACAAGATGCCTTGCAGGATCCAGATAGATTGGAGCATTGGGCCATGATTAAATGGGAGTTTGACAAGCTGAAATGCTGGATTCTGCTTCTAGGACAGACTAATGCCAGGCACAAATATAAATTGGAAGAGGAGTGGCTGGATCTAGGGATGCAGGTTGACAGCAGGCTTAGTGGGAGCCAGCCACGTGCCCTGGCAGCCAGGAGGGCAAACCACAGCCTGGAGTGCATCAAACACAGCATCACCAGCCAGTGAAAAGAGATTTTTCAGTGCTGTTCAGCAGTGGGGCAGACTCACCTTGAGCACTGCATGCATTTATGGGCCCCACAGTTTAAGGAGGCTGTGACGGTCCTTGAATGTCTGGAGGAGGGCAACAAAGATGGTGAAAGGGCTGGAAGGAATGTCCTATGAGGAGCTTTGGTTTTGTCTGGTTTAGAGAAAAGGAAGCTGAGGGGTGATCTCATTGCTCTCTACAGCTTCCTGAAGAGGGGAAGTGGAAGGGAGGTGCTGAGCTCTTCTCCTTGGGATCCAGGGATAAGATATGTGGAAATGGTTCAAAGCTGCATTAGGGGAAGTTTAGACTGGACATTAGGAAGCATCTCTTTACTGAGAGAGTGGTCAAACACTGGAACAGGCATCCTAGAAAGGTGGTTGGTGCTCCAAGACTGTCAGTGTTTAAGAGACATTTGGGTAATGCCCTTAACAACATACTTCAACTTGGTCAGCCAAGTTTTATGAAAACCAATAAATTTCTAGTCCTTTGATACCAAGAAAAAAATTAAAAGGTAAACAAAACTAAAGAATACAAATTATAATGTCATTATTTTAAAGGAAATATCAGGCTGTTTGATTAATGCTACACTTTCAAATCTTATTCTTAACCCATTTTCTTTTCATCCTTAGTTAGGAAGTAATTGTTTCTGGTAGTATTTTATTACTTTTAGGAACATTATTAGCAGGCCTGATGTTTATAACAGCTGGCTTTCATAACATTAACATTCGGTGTCAGATTTTAAAGCTGGCACAATTTGAGGTAGGAATAAATGAATCATATTAGGTGCTTCATTATCAATTGTACCTTATAATCAAATACCTCTGACAGCAGATAGTCATGATGAAAAAGTATTGGGCATAACTGTACAGGTCAGGACTAGCCAGTGTCAGCTGCTTTAAATGGTGCACCTTCCAAACATAGGTGTGGCTCCTCTTACTTTGTAATACTTAGAACATAAAGTTGCTGTAAAAGATGCATTGGCAACGGTTTCCACTTTTGGGATTTGGAAGTGGCAGCTGCAGGACCTGCAACCAGCCCTCACTGCCAGTGCCTTCCAATGCAAACTGCTGCAAGCAGAAGAGCCTACTCATGGTTCCCCAGGAAAGCAGAAATCAGAAGTGAGTGGAAGACTGCAGGCTTTGTTTGAGAAAGGAGCAATGCTTACTAACTGGCTAGGTCAACAGGCAGACTTTTCTCTTAAAACCACAGATTTTTCAGTTTCCTAGAAATGATGAAGAGAAATGTAAAAGAACAACGATGAAAACCACGTAGTCCTACTTACGTGTCTCAAGTCAAGCATCAGAACTAATTTGGGCACTCAGGTTGCTTAGCTTTGGTCACTGTTTTTGAATGTTTTTATTCTATTAGTGTTGTTCCTGATGTTTTTGGTAGAGTAACACTAAAAAGAAAAAATAGCCAATCTTCTTAGTACTACAAATGCAGTTACAAAATACATTGGTGTTTGTAGGTTGCTGGTGGCTTCGGGTCACCAGGAGCAGAAGACGGTAGCTACTAGAAAATCATCAACTGTAGCTACAGTGTGTTGTTCATGCACCACTATGTCTTTCAGCTTGTAGAAATTGCAACTGGCCTACTAGTAACAGGCAGTGTTTTATTCATGCCAGATGATGGTTTTCCACACTGACACCCTCAGACCCCTACAAAACCATCCAGCAGAGGTGTGAGTGCTGTAGTTTTGAATATAGTTCTTACAAAAGGCTGGTCTTTCTTGGTTACCTTATACAGGTTGTTCTTCAGTGAGGCTGTGGGCCTCCATGTATTAAAACTGCTACAACTTCTGTACTGCCATGGGCTTGTTAACCTGGGCTTTTAAAATCACTGGGTTTGATGCAGAGTGCCTGCCTTATATTGCTGCCAAATACTGTGTCACTTCTTGTTTCTGTCTCCCTTTAGGAGTGCTGTGTGCTTCAGTACCTGCCTTTTTCCTGGGGTGTGGTCTCCTCCCCTTGAAGCCTACAAAACACTTAAAAGCAGGCAGCTGTGCCACCTGGATGCATATTCCCACCGCTCTTACCAGGCTGGCTTTGCTCCTGTATCTGCTCACAGGTACCAATTCTGATTTCTGCTTCTTGCTGTGCAGGGCTGAGCTGCAGATTCACCTTCCTGGCACTGGTGGTCTTCCCAACTATTCAGGTATTTGGATCTAAAATAAGCTGGTGGTGATGGAATAAACCTGTATGAGTAAAAAGTGTGAAAAATTCTCAAGTGGCATGCAATGTATCTTAAAATAGTTTAAGGACTTTAATTAAACATGCTTCTTTATCATGCCTAAAATTTTAGCATCACTTTTAAAATCAGTTTGAGAAGAGACTTTTCTTATTTGACTGTTAAAATGCTGGCTTCAGAAATATTTGAGATTTTTGTGTCTTTTTGTGGAAGAAATGACTGTGTGAATGGGACTAATGAGGCTAAATGAATCTACCAGAGGAATTTTGTTTTCTGCAGCACTGGTTCTGCTATCCTCCAGCTACTTTTAAGTTCACATCATCTGCCCAGTGATTTTTTTTATACACAATATTTTTGCTTGCTCCTCTTCTACTTACTTCAAAGTGATTCTTAACAAACATTGACAAACTTCCTAGTTTAAACATATGGGAACATAAAGAGATTGCCACATCAACAGTTGGGTAGATTTTCTTCTGCCTTTCTTGCATTACGTAGTTTTTAAATAGGTATGAATTGCTTCCTATTCTGATCTGGTTGCATTTCTCAAACTCTTTGTGCAGGAAAAATGACTGTATATAGGCATAGAGGTGAATGAATCAGCCCTTGCACATACTGAGCTATTTTCAAAGCAAGAAATAATACCCATAGTGATTTGCAGCATTTTGGAAATGGATTTTTGCTGCTTGTATTCTTCCTGTCTTTTCAATGTGAACTTGTGAGTTTATTCTAATGGTTACATTTAAAAACAAATCTGTATCACTATTGCTTCTAGTTAATTTAACCTCACCAGATACTTCTATTGTTCTTGGTGTTCCCGTTGTTTCGACAGAACACAGCCTGATACATTATGTAACAGGGTGTAACCTCAGAATTTATGACTACAGATTTAATCATCAAGAATAAAGGACAAGAAAATTGGAAAATGAGAACCAAAATGGTTGAGAATTGCTTTTCTTCAGATATGAAAGATAGTATCTGATGCTGGAGACAAGGCAGTTGGCACCTTCAATGTTATTTTCCTTCTAAGTGACAAGGAAGAAGTAGTTATATATCTTGCTTCAGCTGCTAGTTCTGTCAGACAGTAACAAAAATACTGTGATAAAGCTGAATGTGGCTCTGGTTACTCCACCATCACAAAAAGGATATAACAAAATTAGAAAAAATCCAGAGACAGGCAGCAATGCTGGTCATGAGTATGGAAGCACTGCCAAATGAGGGTGCAAGAGGATGTCGTAGATGCCAGCTACTCATAGGAACTTAAAAGGAGCCTGGATAAATACATGAAAGAGAAATTCACAGATGTTTCCTTTATATAAATAAACTGCATACAGCTGTTCCCTAAACAGCCATTTTACCACTGTAGTAGAGAGGATATTGAACTAGGTGGTTCTTATATTTTCTGGGTCTTTAGATAGACCTTATATTTTTGTGTATGTTCTAGAAGCTTTAGATTTTAAATGGTCATCCTGAAATCCCGTATCAATATATTTGATTGTCTGTTACACTCTTTGTGGTCAGTGACTCTCTCCTCAAAGAGGAGAAAATACTAATCAAAGGTGTTGCCCAATACAATTCCATCACCATTTATAAAAGTAAAAATGCTTTCCACTGTTGCATTAAGATTATCTCATACCTAACAGATTGTTGTAGCACAAGTAGTTCTGATGACAGAAAATGCTGCAGTCCATTGTTTCAAGTCATACTTAATTATTCTAATTTCCTATACCTCAAGAGTCTCGTACTAGAATGAAGTGTTGTTTTTTAGGAATGGAGAAGCTGGTTGTCTGTCCATACAAAAGGCCAAATGCTCTCTGCAGGCTGATTTGCTTTCCATGGGCTGGAGGTGGAACTTCTCAACTTGCTCAATGGGGCAAACTCTTCAGCAGCTCAGTTGAAGGTTAGTAATTTGTATAGGTAAAGCAGAAGTTAAGCAAGTCAAAAGTACATGGTAGCCAATTTTTTTTTTTATGGAATACAATGTTCTTGAGAGCACTGCAATCTTGTTTCAATGTTTTTTTTCCAGAAAATAATTCCATTAGGAATTAGCATTTCTATCAGGGTGCTGAGTTTACTATGTTCCTGTACCACTTTGGATCAAATTTAATTACATTAAAAAGATATATCCTCAGAGCTAAATTTCACAAGACCAGAGTATGCTGACTGCTTCAGAAACTATTGGAATGATACTGGAATGTTCAGAAACAGCAACACTGGCATATTCTTAATCTGCTTAAAAAAGGCATCAGCAAGGTTAACAGTGGAGATATGAGAACGATTTTGAATATTGAAGGATTGCGTAGAACAAGTTTCCATTATCCACAGTGTTTACATGGCTTTGTACTCCTTATATCAAAACTGAAGTTGAAACTATGGGTTTATAACAGTGAAATGACATTTAGTTACAGTGCAAAGTAATTATCATTGCTATCAGGATGTATCAGCACTAAAAAGATCCTTTGCTGAGCCATTTGGAAATAAAAAAACCACAAACAAAAAACAAGTTTGTTTTCCAGATCTACCACAAAGAAAAAAATAATTTAGCATTTAGAGAGAAAATTATCATTGCAATTTTACCAGTCCTCTAAATGCCTGTATGCTTCCATAAGGAGTTGCACAAGTCACATCAAACTGTCCTTGAAATTAAAAAAAAGAACTCAGACAAAAAAAGCTTTTGTTCACTGGAGCTACTTCCAACAAAGTTACTAAGGAGGTGTCATAGAAGCAACTGAACTGCAGACACAGGTGAATAAACCCAGGGTGCATTAAAGCCCTTACTTCCACATGAGTTTGGCAGTACTTGTGATATCATGGAGGTTTTAGAAAATCATAATTGTTTTCTGATCCATTAATTCCTTCCTTTCTTTAAAACCTGAGAGGAAAATTCCCATTTTTGAAAGAAATATAATAAAAGCCTGTAATATGTCCTTCCATATAAACATAAATTGCCATCAATGTATACTGTGATTCCTCATTTTACTGTCTCCAGTGCTGAAGAGCCTGCAAGGAAGAAAACGGGGACAGTACAATTCTAACATAGTTCAACTTTATAATGCTGCCCTTGGAAGGATGTACTTTAAACAACCCTCAAACTTACTATTATTGAAATTAATTATTTTGTGGTTATTATGAATACTAATAGCAATAAATTTGCTTTGAAACCTCAGCTGAGATCAAGACCTTGTGGATTTCTGACCCAAGGCACTTATCAGTCAGATCAATTGGACAGGCAACATCTGTGAGTAAAAGAAGGGATGGAAACCTAACCTTTCACACGATTAAAAGACAGCAATAGCAAGTACACTGTATCACCTGTAAGAAGGTTTAAGTTAAATAATCTACATATTCTGCAGAATAGACTAAAAAACTTAATTAAAATTATTTTACTGTTACTATTTGAAATTACTGTTAATTCTTTTTCCTCCCTTCCTGCACCCCTTCTGCAGTGTCCTCTCTCAGGCTTCCTGGAAGAGAATCTCGTTCTAGGGAGCCATTTGCAAAAGACATGGAGACCATAGTTAATGAAATTACAAGTGTTTTGTTAAAAGAACTGCAAGAAAAACCATTTGCATTTTTTGGTCACAGGTAAAAATATATACATTTTTAGATACCCTGGTGAAGGAATTCTATATTTGAACTCTATAAGTATGTAGTTGCTTGCCTTTACTTGCAAAAACCTTCTGCAAAGGTCTTCTGTCAAGTCATCCTAAAACATCCTGATGATCTCAAAGATTCTGGTTATTTATTACTGCAGGCACAATGTGTTCTATAAATGGCAGTGTTGTGATTTTTTTTTTTTTTTACACTGATAAATTATAATTGTATTCGCTGCTAATATTTGTGTCAGTGCTTACTCTGTATGAATGCAGGGCATGAACCATACATAAAACTCATAGATTTTGAAGATTAATTAGTCCCACGTATTCAAAATAAGTCATCTTATTGCAAATGAAGGCGACTACTAAAAGAGACACTAAAAAAGGCCTGATTTGTAAATCTAGACTGTGTAGGCATACACTTCCTCTCAATTAGCTAATATCACTATAATTTGCATGTCATATAGGTTTTAATAACTGTTCAAGGTAACAAGTTAGCACTGAAATTTAAAATATGTTTAAGTGTTCCAGTTTCTACATATGTTTTTGCTTACTTTGCTTCCGTTTCTCTTTTTGCTGCAGTTTTGGTTCTTATATTAGTTTTGCAGTTGCGCTACACTTGAAAGAAAAGTACGGACTAGAGCCCATCCATCTTTTTGTGTCAGGGGCACATGCCCCAAACGTAAGTTACAGAATCATTAACGGTAGAAAACAAAACAGTGTATTAGCACAGAGAGTAAAAAATGACATTTTACGGGATGGTGTGCAGAGTGGCTTTAATACAGAACAAGCATTGCTGCAGGATGCATGAAGAAAAATGTTTTCTTAGGGGAAATTAATTCAGAAGTGGATGGAGAATTCCACGTTGCAGGGCGCACACTGCTGCTAACCTTAGCCTGGGGAGAAGAGTCTCCTTGAGCTAACGCTACCTTTTTTGCATACTGTATTAGTCACTGTGGCCTTCAGGTTAATACTCAAATGCAATCAAAACAAAACATAAAGTGCTACTCCCTGCTGTTACATGTGAAATAACTGTCTTAACCTAATATTTCATAAACTTCCTGCACCAGCCCTCAGTATATTTGTCTCTCTCTCTTTCCCTCCTTATCCTTTGTTGGCTTGTTAATCTGTCTTCAGTTCCTTCTGAATTTTTGGTGGCTTTTCTAGTCTGTCTCAGGTAAACAACAGTGAAGTGGCTTTTTCCCAACCCTCCTGTCCTTAAACATAATTTGCTACTTGCATTCTTCTGTTTCTGGGGCTTCTTAGCAAGCCTGAGTATGAGCTGGTACATCATGGAAGCAATTATTATTCCTGCAAACTTCTACAATCAGTTGGTCTCTCCAGTCCTACATTAGTCAGATTTGTGTCCCCTGATAGGCTTTTCTTTCTCTTAAATAGATTATTTTATTAGTTGTATTTCAATAGTAAGAGTTAAACTTTGAACAAAATTAAATCAATGGTTATTTGTCTGTGCAAGTTTGAAACCTTGAGGGTACTTGGCTCACTCAATCTGTCTTTTCAGCACACTAACCCTTTCCAAGAAGTATTTTCTGTGGCTGTTAAAAATAATTCTTATTGTAAATATTATTTAAAGTATATTGCATACAACACCTGATCTGTTTGTCTGACTGTTTTGACAGTCTGAAGCATTTCTTCTCATCAAAAGCATACCCATATGTGATGCAAAAGATGAAGATGTTCTTACATATATACAAATCTTAGGAGGAACTCCTCCTGAGCTTCTGCAAAATGAAGATGTTAAGAAACATCTGATACTCACTTTCAGAGAAGACCTTAGAGTTCTTCAGACACTTTCGTAAGTTTTACAATTTTCATTATTTGTATTTTACAGTTTTAGTTCTATCTGATCATTTCAGGTTTTCTTTCTCTGCAATTTGTTCTCATTTCTTTTATAAGAATAATAGGAAACAGTAAAACATAGCTTTCTTCTTTGTGTGCTTTTCCATTTCTGCTCTGATATTTAAGCCCTAGATGAAAACACTGCTTACTGTAGTAAACACAACTGTAACTACTGTAGTGAACATGTCATGGTAGAATTACATTTCTACTTAGGATCCAAAGTTAGAAGCCACTAAATGGAATATTCTGTCATGTTTTATTGTTTTCTGAGGCTAGCAAGCTCAACTGATCATGCTTCAGGATCATTGCATTCAGCCTCCTGATCCAAGCCACCCCAGCCTCACCAGGAGCCACCAATCCCTGTATTCTAGGCATCTAGAACTACCAGCTCCTTCTGTCCCAGCTGCTCTCCCCATGGGATGTTAAACAGCAGCTCCTGTAGCTGACTGGTTAAGGTTTCTTACCCTGGCAAAGACAAGGACATTCTTGGATGTGAGACCACCCATTTTGGCCATAGGAACCTGACAGCACTAAGGCCCTGAAGCATTAGAATTTGAATATAAGCAGACAACAAAATCCTTCATTGTAGGTGAGAATTTTTATTGCAGGTTGAAACTCTTTTTCCAAAGTATTGGGTCATTCTTTCTTTAACATTTTAGACCTAACTGCAGAAAGGTAAGGAGCTACAGTAATCCCTTCTCCTGGGATTCTGCACAATCTAATGCCTGAGTGTGTTACATTTTGGAGAAGAAAGAACAAGCTATTTTGTATGTGGAAGCAAACCCCAAATGCAGGTTATCTTACAGAAAGTTTTATTACTACTTTTATGTTCACAGTTTTGAGAAGTCAGAAAGGAATATCCCCCTCTCTTGTGATGTTACCTGCTTCAATGGGTCTGAAGATAAACCCCATGATTTAGAAGGTACTTTGCTTAAATATTTTCCTTCTTACGCATTTTTCTGTTGGGTGGAATCGGCTAATGAAGAGATTTCTAGAGTCTTGTATCACCTTCTTAAATTAAACAGATAACAGAGCAGCCTCAATGTATGAACCAAAACAGCTGATATGGGATTTAAAATAACTACAAATAATAACATAAAAATACTTATGCAAAATTATAACAATAGTTGACATTTCTTTGACACTTTAAATATCTTTTTTAGCCTGGAATGAACTAACAAGTGGAGATACTTCCTTCTATAAGATTCCTGGAGGTCACTTTTATCTGCTGGAACCCTCTAATGAAATCTTCTTGACAAAACACATAACAAGATGTATAGAAAATGCTGGTCTATGAGTAGTTTCCTCTGTTTTAAGGCAGAAGGTATAAGCACAAATCCTTCTCTTCTTTCCATAACCTCATTTGCCAAAAATGACAGCAATGTTTTTTGATTCTAGAGCTCCTCTCTTGCTGTGCTCCTGTAAAAATGCTAAATATAATTTAATACCCAGAAAAATCCACAATTCTTACAGAAAACTTAATTTATGAGGTTGAAATTTATTTAGAATAAGATACAATCTAAAAATAAAGTATGTGTGTAAACACCCTTTACAGGAAAACAGCTTCTGCTTAGAAGATTTTACTGTCAGATTACACAATCAGGAGTTAGTATAGCATTTTCCTCAACAGTTAGTTCATCAGCTACTGAAGACTTAGTTATTAGTGGGAATTATTTTGAGTATTCTAGATTCCATATTTTTCTATCATTTCTTTTGCTTTAGAGATATAGGCATTCATGGCGTCCTCCTTTGATAAACCTGCAAAGGAAAGTAGGAATCATTATCTTTCCACATTTGTCATCCTATAAACATGACTAAATGGTGTAAATTTAATTGGTGCAACACCTTTTTTCAGGTTCCATGCTTCCCATTTGGCTTTGCCTTTCAAATCTAGCATGCCTGGACATTCTGCCAAAATAAATGCACACATTGATTATCATGCAGATTTAGATAACATTTGCTTGATTGTATCAAGATATTGGAGTAACTGTGAAGGACACATAACAATAGGAATACCAATATTAATATCTCCAACAGTAGCCTGTTTGTAGAATCCATATAGTTCCTTCAGTTCTTCATCAGTTGGTCTTGTTTTTAATTTTTTTACATCTTCTGCAGCACCATCAAAGTCAGCCTGGCAAAAGAAAAGAGTTAGTTTTCTTCTCAAAGGGTTTGCTTAAAAGATTAAGTACAGCATACACAGTAGTATCATTACATACTCTCAATTACTTAGGTTTAGTGCTAAGTCTAGGCATTTTCCCATGAAACAAGCTTAATAAAACTGTAAGTTATTAGGAAGGGAACTAGGTCAGCACTGCTAAAATACGTAAACATCTTTTTTCCAACAGTTTGCTATCTTAATGCTTGGAACCATCACAGCCTGCCTAGTGTCAGGATATCTACAGATCTATTAGTGCAGGCAGCCTGTATGTGGTGTTTATGTCTTTCACAGTCACACTGCAGGTACGAAAGGCATTCACTGAACTTCACACCAGCAGTAATCTCTGAATCCTTCTGGCCCTGACTGCACAGCTTTGGCTCGAGTGGGGGAGCTCAAATACCATCTGAGGGGTACTGCCCACATGTCTCTCCATTTCCACTTCTCTGCTGACAGTGCAGTAGGTGACCAACAGCTGGCACAGACATACCTCATGGAGATGAGCAGTGCCACTGCCAGGACCACCTTCAAAACCGAGCTCTCGAACACAATGGAGCACAAGAGTGAAGTATAAATTTACTCCTTTCATCATGCATCCTACATTGACATCAAACCAAGGCTCTACTTGTTGTTCTCCCTATATACTACATCTCAGGCTAGACTTTAGCATAGAGTTTGGATTCCTGTTTCATGCCCAGGACATTTCAGAGAGCACTAGGTTTTGTACCATGACCACAGACCCACCAGGTCACTGCACTGCTATAATGCAAAAAAGATACAGGCTCTTCAATACCCTGTGTGCTGGTTTCAGTAATTATTTTAGCTTTTGAGTTGGATCTACATTTGCAGAAGCACAGTATGTCATGTGCTATTACACAAAGGCTTAACATGTACAAAACCAGCCTACAACCTTGCACTGAAATCAGTGATGTATTCAACAATGGTTTCAGCATGAGGGCTGTGGCTCCATTTAAATAACTGAGAGTCTGCCAGTACCTCAGCAGTCTGCACTGTCCTTCTTTAGACAACTTTTTCCTTTCTCTAGTTACAGGAAATATTAAAACAAACAAAAAACAACAGAAAAAAACCCCCCAAAACTAATGCACATTTGTCTCCTTAATTGATGCCTTTCTCCTTGGCAAGAGACTGTGCTGGGTGCAACAGGTGGTAGAAATAAGAGCACAAGAGAGCTGGGTTCACTGTAGCATTCTGTATTTAAACAAAGATAAAGATCAAGAGAAAGTTTATTTCTGAATTTAAATTTAAGAAGGAAAAATGAGAGAGAATTTCATTAGAGACTGATGCTCAAGGATCCTTCTCCAAATAAAGGCCCTACATGGAATTAGGAAACTGTGCATTGAGTGTTGTCACCGTTTGACTCAGGTCCGACAACAACGCTCTCGATCCCCTCCCCCCCCCACCCAGGTAGGGAAGGAGAGAGAGAAAAAGAGAGAGACTTGGCTGGATTGAAAACTAAACTACACAGCTTTAATTAAAACACTAATGAATCATACCAGAAAATATATACAATTATATACAGATATATTCAGATATGGGCAAAAGCCTCTCGCCTCCCCCCACCCCCAGCAACTCCCACAGCACTCCCCTGAACTGGGAAGAGTCCCGAGGAATCCCGGAGCTGCTGCTGGAGAAAGCAGAGAGTTATGAGGGTCAGGAGGGCTCGAGCCTAAGGGTCGATGGGGATGGATGAGCAGAGTCCTCCCCGGACGCCGGCCATGGACGGAAGAGAGGCGAGAAGAAGAAGGAAGCTGTCTTCTAAGATCTCTGACCTTCCTTTGAGCTTACGTAGATATATGGAATGGAATATCTTTGGCCAATTTTGCTGTCTGTCTAACTCAGCCTCCCACAGGGGGGTCAGAGATCTCCCCATAGTGTCTGAGCCGGCGGAGTGAAGGTGTAACCTTGAAGCCTCAGTAGTTAGAAAAACATTCCACTGTCTTATCAGGCTAGCAGAACACACAGTTGCTAGTTAAAAGAAAGCTTACTGAAGGAAAAAAAAAAATCAGTGAAAAGAAAAATTGGCTTAATCCTGGCTCAAACCAGGACAAGTGTGAAAGGCCACATCAGCTGGTGGGTGCAATGAGGCAGCAGTAACATCTGGAAAAGAATAAGGATAGGGAGCTGAGTGTGCTGGAGCCTTCCTGCACAGAAACCTGGCAGCCCTCCCACCACGTGAATCCTCTCTGCCTCCTGAGTTCATTTTTTTCTTTTTTTCTTTTTTTTTTTTGCCTGAAGGTTTAGATTGGCTAGTGAGTAAAGTTCCCAGATACAAACTTCTGAGGAATGTATAAATTTCTTTTTTGCAAAATTTTCAATTGCTATTTGAAACACAAAGAGAAACTACAAGTCTTCAAAGAATGAAAGTGCTCACCATAGGAGGATGTACATCTATAACACCACAGTTGAAACAAGGATTGGCAGGCAGACAGATGTATTTAAGAGTGACATTTTAAATAAATCACAATGAATTACTAAAAAGATTTTCTAGCAAAGGAATGCTCCTGGCAAAACAGCAATTAAAAGTAAATCTTGAAACTTCTTGAAACTGCAGATATGAATTCACAGAACATTAGATGGGAAGTATTCATGATGATAATCCACATCTCTAGTTCTGACAGTTTATGCAATGGAAGGAAAGCTCTTTAGACCAAAAATCCTGCAGCAATGTACATGTGTATTAACAAACAATCTTCAAACTCAGCAAGGAAGTGTTTGCATAACTGACAAGCAAAAGTTTCCAGAACCAAGTGCCCCCCATAGTGAATGCAGGAGTACAGAAAACAGCTATGCTTTTAGAACAGTCTTTATCAATTTTAGGTTTGAGAAATGCTGCAGTTATGTGGAGTAATTCTGAGTATAATGATCCTTCTTTACGCAGTACAATACTGAGAATTAGCCAGATTCCAAGTGCTATTTGTCTGTTTAAAGCTCTGAAATTTAGTAATTTGATAAAGTATATGATTTGGCAGAGTTACTGTATTAAATAATAAATCAAATTACTTCCAAATTATATTCTTAAATCTAAAATATTGTAGACTGAAAACATGTAACTATGCTTATGCAGTTTGTTCCTGATTTAATAAAGATTATTCTCAATATTAATAAAATGCAACTGTACTACAGAATCAGAAAAACATGAAGCTTTAAGCGCAACTTTTTATGTCTGATTTCTTTGAAAAATAACTAAACACTCTGGGGTTTTAAAATTTTTTTCTTAACCAACCAAATATTTGGGAGTACTGCAAGACAAATACAGGATTTTTCTACAATTAAAAACCAAACCACTCAGAATATATGTAATTTAGATAAACAAAAATCATATAAAAGCAGAATCAATAGCATTGAAATGACATTACAGCATCTCAGCTTTTTTTGTTGTTTTCATGTATTCTATTGTTTACCCAAAAAAACCCCACCCCAAACAAACCACCATTCTAGCAGGAATTAAACTAATAGCTTGGATCTCAAGTAAGAATGGATTATATGGATAACAGGAGCTCTTTTGTGTGTCTGTTCTGGATTAAGAAAATGCAAAATATTTTCTTCTACAAAGTTTCATGTCAGAAATATTAAATCTGATTATTTCTTTTCCTGGAAGGCTAGAAGACTGAAGTACAAGCTTTCTCACCTCATCTGAAAGAGTAAATTGTTAAACATTTCATGAAGTATCTTCTGTCCCAGTTAATCAAAGAGTTTAAGTAACATTTGAGGGGATTGTTTGGCTTTGTGTTAAACACAAAATCTTCTGAGTTGCAGCTAAACTGAGTTGGAAAAAAAAATAATTTAAACAAAACCACCACCAACAAAAAAATGGTCCTCATTATAATAAATCCTGGAACATTCAGGGAGAAGCTGCAGAAAAACACAATTACCAAACAAACTATATACATAGCACATGAGCAGAACCTTTGCTTTGCAGCAAAACTCAGCTTTTCTGACAGCTGCAAGCTCTCAGAGTCAACACCACATTTCCTCTCTCTCCTTGCAGAATTAAGCACTCTTGACAGGGTCTCTCAAATACTTTAATGATACAGACTGTAACGGTCACCCAATGTTCCCTTTAGAAGCCTGACAAATTCCACAGGTGGCACCCCACAAATAGTAGCCCACAAATAGTTACATTGGTATAAGGAAATAAATCTTGGGAAGACTATGGAGGGTGCCCCTTAAAAAGCAGTCTTCTTAGCAGCCTAATGATTTAAATTAAATACTAATAAAAGCAAACGATAGTTATGAATGGAAGGTCCCTACATACTGGGAAGGCTGAAGACTCTCTGAATGCTATTGTATGCCTCCTAACCCTCATAGAGTCCTGAAAAGTGTTTGCTATTAAGTGTTGTGTTCTCTGCTTGAGATTTGTTCCCTCCCATTCACAAGCAAAAGAGGATCAGAGACAAGGTACAGTTAGAAAAGAACTGAGGAAATCCATAGGCCTTGTTAGTTGGCAACAACTAGATGCCTTAATGATGCTTGAAGTTGCATTTTGGGAAATGTTTGCTTTTATTATTATTTAATTTAAATCATGGCCTGCATCATTCAATCCTTGGCTTGTTCCAGATGTTCAAATCAGAAATATCTTTGGCCATAAAATAAAAACAAACAACAAAAAAACAACAGTGTTTTAGTTATTAATCACAGTACATAGTTCATGTGTTCTTATTACAAGCAAGATAATGAAGCCCTCACTATGGGGAATTCCTAGTAATAGTTTCTTTATTATTTATAAATATTTGCTTTCCTTTCTTATTATTTGTCTATTTATTTCCCATTTATTTATTTTATTTCCTATTATTTATTTATTTATTAATATTTGCTTTCCTGAAAGCCTTGCAATCTTTATTTTTCTTCATATGCAGTATTTTTTCTTGTTCTCCTTCTGCAGGGTACCTGAATTTCATACAACCACTTAAAAATGCTTCAGAAGTTCAGTTGTTAAACTGATGTTTAAGTTTTCACCAAAAATTGGTAAGGGCCACAGAAAGTAAATAAATAATACTGTCCTTCCTTCCTTTGAAAAGCAAAACCAGAAAGGTGGATGGACACGTTTGAGGCCAGCAAGTTGCCCATGACATGAGGAGTGAACCTGGGGCCTTGGGGCAGGAGGGCAGTGCCCTGTGCCTGAGCCACCAGCTGGGCACACAAGGCAGGACCCACACGTTGCTGTAAGGTAAAGTGTGGAGTCTGAACTGACAGTGCCTGTGGGACTGTCACTATGACTTTCTACCTCATATACCTTGGTAGATAGGGAGCTCATCCCTCCCTCCATGGAAATAGGCCTGTTCCCCGTTGTGCTCACCTGAGGGCAGGAGCAGGGACCTCGGCAGTTACTGCGCAGGAACTCGCGTGGTCCAGGTTTGCATCCCGCCCCATCCCAGCGTCACTCCAGATGCACCTCGCTGCTGCTCAGTGCTTCAGACACTGCAGCATCAGGACACGGAGGAGTTTTGCACTGAGGCAACAAAACTGCAGTCTAATGATGCAAAAAACCACTTCCACATATGCACTGCCAAGCGTACTTTTAACAGATGGATAGTATTTATCATGGAGAAGTGCTCGGTGAGGGGAAACAAAGTCAGCAATGCAAGTATCATAGCACTGAGCTGCCAGTAACACCTGAGAGAGATTGGAGCTGCACATCTTTGACACTACTAAAAGCAAAGCATTTACCCTCACACTGTTGGTGTAGATGTTCAAAAGGGATGTATGTTTGCTTATGAAAATAAATGTGATGGTCCACCACTCTTAAGACCTTTTACACTAAAACTTCATTAAAATAAATAATTTTTAACCCAATCACCAGTAGTGTGACATTCTTTACCTATCACTGACTCCTACATCACAGACATCTCTTACTTTTATCCATAGATGTACAAACAAAAGCAGCATTCATGCTCTGTTAACAGTAAGAGTAAGAAGTGGTATGAATAATAAAACATAACTGAGTTGCCACAACTGTTTAAATAAGTTTTACCTTAATTTTTGTAGTGTAGCCACTACTGCATGTGAGCCTCTGCCAGCATAGGCATACAAGGACCATTCAAGTCAGTGGAAATCCTCCACATGCCTTAAATTTTTTTCTGACCTAAACTTCACTGTGAGAATGAGCAGGAGGCCTTGTTAGACTTGTACAGGCAAAAGATAACAACAAAAAAAAAATTAAGAAAGGAAACCATTAAGCTAATGAGCTTATCTTTGTATCCTTTTATTCTATTTAGAACTATAGGCAAGTATCACAAGATATAACTCTAAAAATATCCAAATACATATCTTACACAGCAGGAAATGAGCAGAAATGAAATTTAAACACTAAACTTTTCTTTCTTCATCTCCCTCCAGCCGATCATCATGCACAGATTGCTGCTTAGGATTTGCTTGCTTACACAACATGCTTAGAAGCAGCCTATAAAAATATTTCCTTTTAATAATGCGTCAATAAAATTCCCTTCTCAAATTAAAAGCTTAAGTATATATGTTGGAAGGGAGGTTGGAACTAGGTGATCTTTAAGGCCCCTTCCAACCCAAACCTTTCTATGATTCTATGATATGATTCTATGTACGGGCATAAACACACAAATGCATCACATGCACAAATCATCAGACTATTGTCACAGGCTCCCTTTCCGCAAAGAAAAAAAGCTTGAACAAAGTCTGTTTGCAGCAGAATATTTTGCCAGTTTGTAAAACTTACAAATCTATTACAGCCTCCCTGATGAAAACACAATTTTATTCATTTTGCCCTCATTTCCACACAGCTTGATCCAAGGCATTTTTGTGGCTGTGGAAGTAGCTGTCAGTCAAAGTGACAGTGATGAGAAAACCTCTGTAACATCTAATGCAGAATGTGTAGGGTACTGTCATATTTCAACCACTGTTTTTATGTGGCAGTATAACTGTAAACAGCAAGGGAATGGCATATCATACTGCATTCAGCTCTTTATGACAGTGATTTATGATTAATTGCTTAAACATCAGGCTAATACGTTTATTCTCAAGAGGAAATAAAAGGCACAATAAAACTATAATTTCAGTGATCACTAATTAAAAAAAGGTGTTGCTATGTTTGGGATTTGGCAGTTCTGACCCACTGAAGAAAGCTGTAAAACACCACAATGAAACCTCTGTGCCACTCGACATAACTGCAGCTCAGAGGAAAATTGCTGAGCTACTTGCCATACACTCCCTGCATCTAGGTCAGAGCATTATGTTGCTCAGTCTTTGCAAAGCACACACACTACCAAGCTGAGACAGACATTATAATGAGACTGGAATAAAAGAGCTTGTAAATCTTGAAGTGAAAGGGACAACAGAATGCCTAATTAATATAAACAGCCTAATCCACCAGGGCATGGGCAAGACAAGGGAAGTATTCATACTCGGTTACAAAAGTAGGAGACTAAAGCCAGCGATGAAGAGAATTTCTTCAGGAGCTATTTAAATTTGTAGTTAGAGAAAAGGCAGAAGGAAGCTCTCTTTAGCCAGAAGGTAGAAAGTAGAATCTTTCCTACCAAAACATAAGCCCCCCAAAACTCCAAAGATTCACACACCCGAAACAAATATGCACAACTCCCTTAAAGATTATCCATGCTTCCTAAATGCACCCATATCACTGCTTCAGTGCCAGAAGTTTCCCTCCTCCTTGGACAGCTCCAAGTAACTAGACCCTAAACAAATAACTCTGTATATTTGTACGATAACTCTGTATGTACCTTTCAATGCATTATCCAGTCCTAGCTAACTGAGACGCACATGTAAAGAAAAATAATTCATGCATGTTCTGAACGGGTAACGCTCCAAAAATGAACGTGACCTATGAATAGTTCAAAATAAGCAGCAAGTCTCTCACCCTCCATTTGCGAAAAGCGATGCAGTATTTAACCTCCAAAGGCCCGGGGAAATTTCCCGTTCTGCAAAGTAACCTTGATTTTGCAGTAGTAATCCTTACGCAGAAGAAAGACTGCGGTCTCCGACATGGTACCGCACAGACGGGCAGCCTATCCCTGCCCCTCCTTGCGTCTTAGTCTCACCAGATGCAGAGCGGCTCACCTGCAGAGTCATCGCGCTGCGAGGATGCCCGGGGAACGAGCTCGCTCCGGCTCCCGCTCCCGCTCCGGCTCCCGCTCCGGCAGCGTCGCAGCGCTCCGGCCTCTCTGCTCCCGTGGGGGGAGCGCGGCGGGGGCTGTGCCCCAGGGAAGGGGGGGCTGTGCCCCAGGGAAGGGGGGGGCTGTGCCCCAGGGAAGGGGGGGCTGTGCCCCAGGGAAGGGGGGGGCTGTGCCCCAGGGAAGGGGGGGCTGTGCCCCAGGGAAGGGGGTGGGCTGTGCCCCAGGGAAGGGGGGGCTGTGCCCCAGGGAAGGGGGGGCTGTGCCCCAGGGAAGGGGGTGGGCTGTGCCCCAGGGAAGGGGTGGGCTGGCTACGAGTGACCTCAGCTTCCCCGCTGCAGCAAAAACACGCCGGGGGGGACGCCCCTCGGGACTCGTGGGGACAACTGAGCAGCTACGAATACCGGGGAAGTGGGAACATCAAGCCCACAGTAGTTTCTTCAGAAAGCCTAAACCTAACCCCTGAGGATTAGTCCTCCAGCCTGAAAGCAGACGTATCAGCAAGATTTCCAAGCTGTTCAACAAGGCACTCTCCGGAGTGCTCTGCAGCGCCAGCAGCCCCGCGCTCCCTCTGCCGCAGCTCCTGCCCGGCCCCGCATCCCAAGGCTGCGGCTCTGGAAAACACGCGGGACACGCCGGGGATCCCACACACAAGCAGTTACACACACAGAGTACCTCGAGAACGCGGTTTTAATTTGCTCTCCTAAATACGGAACAAGATAAAAGATTATTAAATGAATTAATAAACTAGCCTACAACTGTAACCATTAAAGGAGGAATAAACTGATCTCTGCTTATCTGTAATGTCAGTTCATAAATCATCTATCCCCGCAGCTCTGTACCTGTTCATGCACACTTCCTGGAGCACGGTTTAGCCTCAATACTGTGCGCTTCAGCACTTCTAAACCCATCAGCCTCCATAAACCCACCTAGGAAGAGCGTTTCCCCTCAAGTCCAGGTTACGTTAAGCTGGGATTTGACAGGAAAGCAAACCAAGCACATCTCAGAAAACAAACGATCTCTAAACCCGGCAGGTGACCGCCCCGCCGCACCGGGCGCGCTGCCGGCGCTGCCGCAGGTCCCGGGCACGAACGTGCTCCGGGGTGAAGACCGAGCCTGGCGGTGCCTGCGAGGGGCTGCGGGACCCGCCAGGAGCAGCCTCCCCGCACCCCCCGCAGGGCTTCACGTCGCCCGCGCAGCTTCGCGCCCCCGCTGCCCGCCGAGCAGCCCCCGCGGGGACCCGCGGCCGCCGGGCGCTCCTCCGCCCGCTCCGCTACGAGCGCCCGCGTCTCGGCCCCGCACCTGGCCCCGCCTCCGCGCTCCGCGCCGTGTGCGAGGGCCCGGCCCGCCGCGGCGGCGCCGCTGGAGGGAGGGAGGGAGGAGGAAGGGGCGGGGGCGGCGGGAGGACCCGCCCTGCGGCCCCGGGGCGGGACGAGCCCCGCGCTGAGGGCGGAGCGGGGCCGCGTGGGCTGCCGGTGCTGCGGCTGCCGGTGCGGGAGCGGGAGCGGGGCGGCCGGCGGAGGCCGCGGCGGAGGTGGGGCTCGCTGGCTGCCCGGGCCCTGGTGCGGGGCCGGGCCCCGGTGCGGGCCGGCGGCCGGGCTGGGGAGGCCGGCCCGCTGTCGCGGCCGCAGTCTGGGCCCGGCCCGGCCCGTAGCTGCTCGGGAGGCAGGGCCGTGAGGTGTCGGGGCCCAGGGCGGGTGGAGGCCTCGGCTCCGGGACCGCCCCTCCGGCCGGCGGAGCGGGCTGGAGGCGGGAAGGCCCGGGCGGCGGGGCCGCGTTTCTCCCGCAGGAAGCGGGAGGGTCGCGACTGGGGAGCGAGATGGGGGAGCCGCGTGTTTCGGGCTCTTCACCTCGTTGCTTTCATTTCCGTTTTCCTCAGTGGTGCCCCTTCTGAAAGGAAAAACGCAGTCTTTCAGTTGTGAAATCCCTCATGTTTTGTTCCTTTCTCAGTGCTCTGTTGTATTTTGAAATCTATTCAGTGTTACTGTTCTCTGAAAGCTGCTGCTGCGTTTCGGCTCTCGTGGATGACAGCCTCACAGTTCACTTTGCCTGAATACAGCTCCATTTGATAAACTTCCCCTGCTGGCTGCCGGATGAGGGTTTAACTGAGGAAAAACCCCTCCAGACAGAGGTTGCTTTATGGCAGTACATCCTGTTGGGGGATTTTCAGTAAAGATGGGGTTTGTCTCTTTTCTGTATCTAGGTAGCTTACTACTAGTAGTACACAGAGAACTGCTATGACTAGCAAAATGGCACTTGGCGAATATCTAAAGCCTGTCACCTAAGAGATGCATATAAGTGCTATCCATGTGTACTGTCTGTTGGAAACCCAGGAGACAGTCATGTCATATTTCTCCTGATTTGAAACCTGGGCTGCTCTTACTCTTATCTTGGCTGCGCAACAAGGAAGACATAACTAGTTTAGCAAGGAGATAGTAAATAGTAACGCAAACAGGAGTATGGCCACTTCTGGAGTTTCCAGGGCCTGTGAACAGGCCTGCATTTGTGGCTTCACTCTGATTCTGGACTGCATCAATCAGAACAATTACCTTTCGCTGCTCCCATTTTGTTTTTCTCATCTCTTTAAAGGCATGGTCTAGGTGCAACAGAAGAGCTTTCTGGAGGCCTGTAGAGGGTTGCTTTCCTTCACTGAAAGTAATAGAGTCTGCAGGTTTCTGTCATACCTTATAAATAAAGGCAAAGACGAGATGTGGGTTAAAGAATGAAAAGGCAAATTAAAGATTTAAAAAATCTAAATAAATTCAGGAACTTGTAGGTTCATGTTGTGGTTCTGCTTTTATTTCCTTTTTTTCCAGCAGTCATACTGCTACAGTGCAGCTGTGCAACGGTGAAAACTGACTGGTCCTTCAGTTACTGGTTCTGGGCCTTTTTTGTTTGTGGGGGTTTTTTGGGTTTGTGTTTTGCTGTTGTTTGGGTTTTTTTTTTTAACCTGTAATGTCTCCAGCTGCTTTCATTCATTTTCAGAAGGATCTCTTGTCATTGGTGTTGCCTTGCTGTCCATTCTGCTGGGTTTTTTTTAAATTTATTAAAAACAAAAAGCACAGCCTGTGCCTCAGGGAAGATTTGTTCAGGATTAGCACTGAGCCAGCGTGAGGAGGGCAGTAGTTTCCAGTATCACTTTGTGATGTTTCTTTTCTGCATTTCCAAGACAAGCTTCTGGTAACAATGTCCACAGCAAACAGGTACAGTATTTGAACTGATGTTTTCCTCTTTCTTCACTTCTAGGGTGGCAAAACACCAGGGAACCTCGGGATGTCTGTCATTCAGCAGGGGACAGCCACGCTTCGCAAAGCAAAGAAAGTCGTTGTCAAAACATGTCTGGACAACCCCTTTGTTTTTCAGTGGAAAACCATAGATGGAGAAGATATGCATTTTATACTACAGACTTTAGAAGAAAGGATTAAGCATGTTGGAATTAAAAAGATTGAGACTCAAAGAAAGAAGAAACGTTCCCTCACAAAAAGACAAACGGGAAGCGCGTGTGATGCTAGCGCCGATGAGCTCCCTCGGGAAGCGGGGACAGAAGGCCAGCGACAGAAACCAGGATGGACTGACATAAGTATCCGCAGACAGCTTGCTATTGGGGTGAACGAAGTTACAAAAGCACTGGAAAAGAACGAACTACTTCTCCTGCTGGTGTGCAAGTCTGCAAAACCTGCCATGATCACATCGCATCTTATTCAGCTGAGCGCAAGTCGAGCCACGCCAGCCGGCCAGGTTCCCCGCCTCAGCCAGACGGTTGCCCCGCTTCTTGGCTTAACCTCCATCTTAGCACTAGGCTTTAAAAAGCAGTCTGATAAATTTACTGAAGCAATAGAAGCAATCATTCCAAAGATACCAGCTTTGGAAGTGCCGTGGTTTCAGTACAGAACTGAAGAATCTTATGCGCAAACAGATTGTTCAGAAAATCAGGAACTGGAGCAGCTGGGGGATGAGCTCACAAGCCAGAAGCGGAAGCGTGTGGAAAGCAATCAGCTCAGTCTCTCAGATGTGATGTTGCAGCCTTTGAAAATCAAGAAACTTGTTCCAAATCCGGATAAGATAAAGAAACCCCCTCGCAAAAAGAAAAAAGCTTTTTCAGCCTGAGTTCTGCTTGGTTCTTTGTATTAAACTGTTTGTTTTAATGCAGTATGAAGTACAGCTCTGACAACTATTTGTTAGGCTTTACAGGGTAAAGAACTTGTATTCAAGGTGAATTCCATGTTGCATTCAGTTGTGATACTTTCTGCTTTAATAAAGAATATTGCTCAAACCTGGGTATGAATCTTTCACAGGAGTAAATACTTCATTTGCAGTTGAAGAGCAAAGGGTTAAAATTGGTAATAAATATGCTGAAGTATTGTAAGAAATGATAAGTACATCTTTGGAATTAATATAATGCATTAAACAAACTTTGTATTTTTATACAGATGAACATGCTTCAAGCAAAACAGATTTAAGCATAATTATTCAAACAAATCAATACCAAAAGTGAGAGTTTATTTAAACAAAGGTCCATGCCAGTATAACTCTTTTAAAGCTGGTTCAATGCTTGTTTCAAGTAAACAGTTGCAACAGCAAAGGCAGGCTTTCCTTTTGAACTTTCATAGCTTGCTCTGCTGAACAAGAAACTGGTTTTGGTCAAGAATATATGCAGACTTGAGTTCCATCCAATACCTGGTGTGTGATTCCCTGAAGGAAAAACTTTATTTTCAAATACAGAACAAACCAAATTACTGCTGCATTTTGAAAAAAAACTTACTGTATGCAAACTATTGACACACATTCTATGAGAAAATGTAAACTAACCTAAACTCTTACTTGATTTTGAATTGAGTCTGACGTTGTTTCCCAGGAAATTGAGGTAAACCATCAACTGTTGTATGTAAAGTAGATGACATCTATAACTACCACAAGGCTGAAGATCTGCCATGTAACTTGATTCTCCTTTAGTTTTACTGAGAAGGGTGAACAGTTTCCTATAGAAACAATGGTGTTGTTAGACAGAAAGGGAATAGTGCTGCAGTCCAGACAATCAAAATCAACAGCCTAGGAATTTACTTGGTGCTCTGTATTTTAAGCAAAAGTCAGTGGGATACTTTAGAAGAAAGGATAAAATAGCTGAGTTACTTTGTTGTTCTTAAAGATGAAACTTCCATGTTGTAGTTTTCAGAAATCTGCTAATGCAGACTTCCAGTGCCATCAGGTATCTAATCTGTATTTTCGATTTACTTAGAAGTTCATGATACCAACCCAAGTACAAAGGGAGATGTAACAGTGATTCTGTTGTCATGATGCTCCTTGAAGTTTAAACAAAACTAAGACATTTAATGCCAAAATTTTTTGCCCTCCCTGGCTGAGGATGGCAAGGTGAGGGTTTTTTGCCTTGCTTTGTGTCCTTCAAACATGTCCTTTGTTTTGGCTTTTTTTGGATGCATAACACTTCGAAGGCATGCTAGCACTAGTGTATTTAATTCCCATGCTGTCTAACTGTAACATTTAAATCTTAGCCTTTAAACAAAGCACGAGGATTAACTTTGGTAAAGAACGTTAAGTGCAGCAAATGTCTTTCAAGCACTTTGCTGCCTGCTCAGGCCTTTCATTGGGGATTTGTGTCCTGCAAACAGGAAGGTAAGCTGGGAAAGAAATAACAGCCATTTCAAAAGGCTGGGGAAAGGTAGTGGAATGAGCCTGAAGTTTGCCAATCTTTGTGAAACCATCTATTAGGTTTTGAGGAGCCTTGCCTGGTAGCTGTAAGCAAGCCTATTACACAGCCAGATTCAGCTTTGGAAAGAACTGTAGAATCTCTCCTACTGAGCTGCTGCCAGTGGCACCCACACGGGTAATAACCTTTAGTTAAGTACCTGCTTGGAAAGTGAAAGTGAGTTGCCACAATCTCCACCTCCTGAGTTAACTGTCCTGTTATGTGGGTGCAGGCTGGGACGCCTTCAGGATTCATAGCCTCTTGATGCTGTGACACTCCAGTGAAGCACTTGAGCTGGAGAACATGGCTAGTCAAAAGGTCTGAGCACGTGGGAGGGACAGAACAGACACAGCCATGAAATAACACAGGCTTATGAACAGAACTCTCCAGGAACTGCCCCAACATGCAGGCTCAGGTGTCAGCTTCCCTCTCACTCTGGTCTGCTCTAAGTTTTCTCTCTCAGCTACAGCACTGCACAGCTCCTACAGGAGCATGACTCTGCCCTCTTTCCCCTCAATTAACATGGTGTGAGCCAGAAAACAAGGTAGAGGTCAGCCCCCAGAAGCAAATGGCACTGTTTTCCCAGAAGACAGAACAAGAGTGGCCACACTTTCCTAAATGTGCAATTACCCCAATATCAGAGCAGAAAACCAGGCTGCAGAAAACACAATCTGTCTTCTACATGGACATACTTTGTCCCATTGTGGCCTCAATCCTTTTCCAAACAATAGTACTGGGAAGGATTTGCCACCTTATTTCAGAGAGAAGAGAAGAAAACAACTGCCTACTATTTTTCCACTTGCATTTTTTTGAGGGGAGGGATGGCAGAGAACACAAGCGTATCTTTCACCTGTCTTGGCATTCAAGACCACCCATCTGGATTAGGGAGAGCTGGGCCACGATTATTTCTTAGCAAGGAGGTGCCTTAGCCATGAGGACAGAGATATACCTCGCTGTTCCACCTCACGTTAGGCAGCAGCCGAGCAAGGATTGCCAAGGCTCTGCCTTTAGAACCAAAGCAAAACATGCAGAGCCCCATGGCAAACGTTTTCCTCATACCAGCCAGAAGCTCCAATGCAAAGCCCAGTGAGAAAGGTGCCTTCCTGCCTTTTGGAACTTAAGAGCATAAGTCTTTGATGGAGTTGAGATTAAATCCCTCTTGTTATTTTAGATATCACTACCATTGATTACATTTTCAGGCACTTAATTCTGCTCAGGCCTCATGCAGGGAGTCCAAGCTCCCTCTGCACCATCTGTCATGACGGGTATCAGAGTGGGCAAGGCTGTAAAGCTCAACTGCACTGTTAGATGTCTGAAAGATCTCCTTTAAAGCCCTTTTAAATTCATGAGGTCCTGAGCTGGTCAGACAAACCACATTCAATCCCTTCATTTGTTTGAAGGGGGTCAAAATGCTTTAATCACAGAGCTATAACGCAGTAAGGGAAAGTATTTATCACCGTCTCTACGGCAGAATCCTCCTACCACAAATCAACAAGAAAAAGAAAACAAACCACAAACCATTCACACATTGGAAAAGGAGCAGCAAGAAAGAAAAAACCCACTGCTATAAGGAGGTGGATAGGGATAGCAGTTATGAAGAAAAGACAAATGTATCTTCATGTGAATTAATGTTTTCAGGTACAGAGTTCAACTTTCAGCAAAATCTGCTGTCAGAATTACAGGCATGTTTAAAAGGAAAGTTCAGACATTTGCATTTCATAAGATATTCAAGTCACATTCAAAAGATGCTCACAGCACAGAGGCTTCACTACCACAATTTGGCACTTTCAGCTAGAACAGTTTCCTGATGCAGGTTTTCTTGGTGCTCACATTACTGCAGCATCCATGAGCTGAAAGAACTGCTATTGTATCTCGCTAGGACGCTACGCTGGAACGCATATAAAGTGCTTCAGAAGCCATTCTGGTTGCTGAGCATTCATGACGGAATTAAAACATCTCCCCCCGACAACAAAGGTCAGCCCTTCTACATTTCAGGAAGCACAGTACAGAGACTTCCAAGGACTGACGGTCGACCATTTCTCTTCTGCTTACCAGCCACATAAATAGCAAAACTTCTTGTTCCAAAGTCAGGATAAAAACACTACCAGGAACAACTTATGACTACGTATTTACACAAGATACTTTTCATTGGAATTACAGACTTCATAGGAAATCAAAGTAGACAAAGGAATATGTGCAATTTCGCAGAAGCGTTGAAAACATTCAAACTATAAATATCCTGATAGCACTACTAAAATTCTTAGTTTTACACACAGGCTGATGTTATTCTACTGAGGAAAAACTAAGGTTTTGTGCCACAACTGTAAAGAAAGTACAGTAATGTATTATCATTCCAGCAAATAGGTAACACCTGCACTGAACAGTGCGATACTGTTAAATCAATCCACTGATCTATTGAAGATCAAAGTACAAATCTGTATTTTTATTGATTTGGCAGCGTTGCGTATGGAGAAAAAAATGTACTAGTTAAACCAGTACATTGTCATATACTGCTCCAGTTACAAAAACACCCAGGACTTTCATAGAGCTACAAAAGTATCATACTTCATGGTTTTCCCCCAAATGATGATATCCACGCGAAGTAAATAGCAAAGATACTCAAGTTTGTATCCTTCATTCTCTTACACTGACAAACATACAACACCACTTAATAAATAGAAATGCAGCAGTTCTTCCACATAATAGCAAATATTTTTGTACCCTAATGCACCACTTAAGTTCAGTTTGTACAAAACAGTCTTTTCTACAGAGTGGAAAAAAAATACCTTCTTCTCATCAAGGTGCAAGCTAAGCTTTGAAACTT
Organism: Apus apus; assembly: GCF_020740795.1. Lineage (NCBI taxonomy): Eukaryota > Metazoa > Chordata > Aves > Apodiformes > Apodidae > Apus > Apus apus. The sequence goes on along the minus strand of NC_067283.1, from coordinate 22,149,580 downwards.
AAATGAATGTGCTTTTATTCTTTTCATGACAATAACAGAGTTTCATGGACCTCCTGATCTATCTGAAAATGCATAAATTTGGTCACATATGGATGTCTTCATTGTTCAGGTTTAATGGACTATTTCAGTATCACCAAAGTTGTGCTTTTACTCCTCTTGAACCATACTGGCGACCAAATCAATTGAAACCATGACCTCAGAGTTCTAGAAACATAAGCGTCCTCATTGTAATACAAGACCAACCTAAAGGAAGAACAAAAAGATAGTCTTTTAGATTAAATATGGCAATAAATCTAAATAGTTTTCTGCCCCTCAATTATGGATCTTAAATATGACTCATTTAAAAACATATTTTAAATCTTCTGACCATTTTGGCCAGTGTAGATTAATGTACCATTATACCTAACAGAATTCAGAAGCTCTCTTTTTTTCTCCCTTACCTTTTCAGATTCCATGCCAGGACACCTCCAATTGTACAAATAATACTGCAAATTTCCATCTCCAATCCCAAACTTGAGTTTTTCCAGGAATGTTTTGTTCTCCATTAAGTCTAGTGCATTGAACACATCAAATCCTTTCTGGCAATAGCAAAAAAAAAAAAGTTATTTAAATTTTACTTTCTAAACTTTCAGATGATGCACAAATGATACTTTACACAGTGGTACACAAAATCCAAGAGACCAGGCTAATGAAGTGTATGAAAAAGACAGTAAGAAATCTTGCCTTTTAATTAGATACATGCACAAAGAAATTTTCCCAATAAAAAGCGAAGTAGAAGGCACAACTGTGCTTGATTATTATCTCCAAAAGTGTAGGGATTTCAAAGCCACTTTCAGGGGAAAAGGTCTGAAGAATCCTTGAGGCATTATCCATTATTTTATCTGTACAGGTATGCATTTTTTTTTACAGTCACAGACAGTGCTTTGACACACACAGCCTATTCCAGCTAAAGCTGCATAAATCCAGCTTACGGTATTTTTCAGCCGTTTATCATTCTGTTGATGATAAATATATTTCTGCAGTTTGGTCCTCTTCTGAAATCCCACTGCCTTTAGAACTCCCCTCTTTCACACGTTACTCCTCCTCCCCTACTCATGCACCCTCATACCAACTCCTTTTTCCATCAACCTCCTGGATTCATCACTAAAAGAGCTGTTTTGCTCTCGGAACAGCCCCATAGCTGAATTAGTCTCTGGGTTCTGTGCAGCAACATAACCATAACAAAATCCCAACTCAACGTGAACTCTTAACAAGCAACATAAAAGAAACATCAGTTTAGCCACCACAATGACAATCGTCACGAGTGAAAAGCTGAATTTGCTTGGGTGTCTGGATATAAAAGTCCACTTATTTGCAATTAACTGCAAGAGAGTCTGACCTAAGATCCTGGAGTCTTAACAGCACAAAGGCAGTGTGCCAGCAGGTCTTTCTATAACCTAGGATAAACAGAAGTTACAAAGCAATAATGCTCAGTTACTTAAGCACAAGAAGATGGTAAGGAACATTCCTTACTCAGTATAAAAACTAGATTATTTTTTTTTCTTTTAAAGAAGCACCCCATGTTAGAAAAAATAGGAGGTTGAAGAAAAAGAGCATTTTAAGCTCTCCATCAGTTTAGGACTATTTAAAAGAAAGTCACAAAGCACAGACAGTGAGTTAGTAGGGTTCCTCACTGCCTTACATACAGATCGTTCTGTGTGCAGAGGAAGCCATACTAAGTCAAATGTGCTGTGAAAAACACACAGAAACAAGATGAATAAGGTGGTAAGGATTTGACACTTGGCATCTAAAGAAGTTAATTTTGAAATATTCCAACAACAGACCGTGAAAGAAATTTCAGAAGGCATAAAGAGGGGGGGAAAAAGAGACACACTGTAGATACAGACACACTAATGAAGCTCTGCAATTAAGCACTCAATATTCAAATAAATTATAAAGTCTAGGGATGTAGTTTTTATCAAATATCTAAACATCAACAGATTAGGTTCAGGTAAATGTCTTCTGAGAGGTAAAAAACTGTTTCTGTTCAAAGATACTTGCTCCATAGCTCTGGCAGACCATTAGAGCAGACTCAGAAGTGAATTTGTTCCCTGTTATAAGTTCTATCTTGTTCTTGATCTAGAAACCCAGTCTCTTCAGCAACTAAATACCCAGGGTTTGGAGCCGGATTATCCAGCTGCAAAATCCCACTCTCTACATGCAGGATACATAGAACCTAAGTGCATAACTCCATATTTTGAGTTTTGCTTTGGAGTTCAGGCATTTTGTCCTATTAATTGCCACAATTTTACCGCACTTAGTTCTAAGCTAACTTTATATAGTGTAACATGAAGACAAAAATCAACATTAATCTGCCACACAAACCCTGAAAACAATTTGCTGACTTGAATTGTACCTCCAAAATGCATTCTTTTGGAGTACAAACAGGACTGTGGTGGGATGTGCCCAGCCAAGGGCCAAAAACACCCACGTAGCCTTTCGCTCTCCCAGGGGATGGGGAGAAAATAGAAGGAAGGCAAGACGACTTGTGAATCAAAATGCAATTACAGTTCAATAGCGAAAGCAAAAGCTGCACACACAAGCAAAGCAAAAAGAAGAATTCATTCACTACTTCCCATCAGCAGGAAGGTGTCAAGCCAATTCCTGGAAAACAAGGTCTCAGCATGCATAATGGTTGTTTGGGAAGATAAATGCTGTAACCAGGAGCATCCTCCCTTCCTCCTCCTTTCCTTCAGCCTTTTTTGCAGAGCACAACATCATATGGTGTGGAAAATCCCTCTGGTCAGTTGGGGTCTGCTGTCCTGCTGTGTCCCCTCCCAACTTCTTGCCCATCCTCAGCCTACTCACTGGGGGTGAAAGGGATAAAGCCTTGAGATTGTGCCAGCACTTTTCAGCAGTAGCCAAAACAGGCTGTTACCAGACCTGTTTCAGTCACAAATACAAACTGCAGCACTACATGAGCTGCTAGGAAGAAAGTTAACTCCATCCCAGCCAGACCAAATACATTTGGAAACACAAAGCTGTGAGTAGGACTGTATTTATAATTTCTCTTCCCTTGCCTCACCTTTCCTCCAAGAGGCAGATTTGCAAATGCAATTAGGCATCTAATGATGCAGACAGGCCAAGCAGGTACTCTGGGAATCCAGAAGTGTTGAAATGCCAGTGTTCTAACTATGTGATGATCCATTTGAAACAAAAGAATTGCATGTCACATTGAGAGAAACATGGACAGAGGAAGGTACAAAGCCTTGCAGTTAGACCATGTGACTGCTTCCTTACCTGTTCCATCCATGGCCTAGTAAATAGCCAGCCACTCAGCTCCCTATGCCATGCTTCAAATGGAAGCCAACTTTTATTCCTTTTTTCACTGTGACTTCTAAGAATAAGTAGTATTAGTATTTTTAGCCACTTCTGAAATCTATACTAGCCATCTTCCCACATCTTCACATATCTTAATACCTTTCAAAGTCTGCCTCTGAACTTCCTTTGGTTATTATTCTGGAGCCTGAATAATGGGGTTTTATGTTTCCAATAACTATCCAGGAGTTTTCCTTTCAGACTTCTTACTCAGCTCAATACCACTTATAGCTCAACAAGGCTCAGCAAGCAGCTCACACCACAGACACCGGCTCAGCTGCCATGCTGCGCAAACATGGCCGAGACCGACACGTTGAAGACTCTGCAGCTGCTTTCACACAGCCTGAAGTCTGAACAGATACAGCCTTTGAAGACCATCACTGGCTTCACAAAGGATCAACATGGAAACCTCTACGCCACGTGCAGTGCAGATGGCTCTGAACAAGGCCAGCTGGAGCACATCCAGCCTTCTCTTGCATTGAACACTCATCTAGTAGGTGTAACACCACAAGCAGCTGGGAGGGTCAAGCCTCAAGCATCAGGACAGAAAACGTGCCGGGGCTTTGCAGCGTGTTGGAAACAGCTGCTTGAGTAGATACCATGGACTGGATGAAGCCTGTGCAGGGCTGTGAAGTGCCAGGACTAAAGAGGTCTCTGAGAATTCATTCAGAGTGCTGGGATGTGCATCCCCTACACAGCTCTGTACCACAGACTATACTGCCATTGGTGTTTGCACTGCACTCCCCTGAGACCCTGATGATTAAGGGCTGAGTGCTAATTTTTCATCAGCCATCACTAAACTTTTACAATTCTTATGTTTAAAAACTTCATTATAGTCTCTTCCTTCCATTCAACTAAACCATCTATCAATGTAACTCCATGCATGAAGGTGTGCTTAAAAGCTACAAGAGGTCATCATCTAGAGAGCTCTAAACGCAGCAGTTAGTAACAAGATAAAATCATAAAGCTTGCACAAATGAATTTTAAAATTTTTTGGAAAACAAACAAACAAACAAAATTTATTTAATAGAACTTATTAACTCATCTCCAATGGAAAATACTTTAGTCATACTTTCCATTCTTCTGATACTTATTGAATATGGTCATCAGTATGCTCTCGGGTATTTACACAGTTCAGGCTATTGAAAACACTTGATCTTCATGCACTTGTCATACCCCAGCATCACTCAAAGTAAAAAAGCAAAAACAAGCATTGTGTTTCCTGTTTTAATATATATAGTACATGCCTCATCAACTGCACTCTGTGCTGTAGATAGTAAAAGAAAACTGAATGCAATGACATGGATTCACTGCTTCCAATTCTTACCTTGCCACCACTCCTAAGACCACTTTTGTGAAAGAAGGAGGAAAAAAAAACAACCAACCCACAGCTTACCAATTTAGCTATAATGAGTGCATCATTCATTAAATCCAAGAGGGGGGTCTCTGTATGAATATTGTAAAAGGAATAGGCAGCTTTGAGGCTTTTATGAACAGGATGGTGCATCACTGTTGAAGGTAATGTGTAGAAACTCAGGAAGTCTGTTAAAATACCATTTGAGCCCTACAAAATAAAACAAAGTCAATTAATAAGAAGTAATCACTCAGTTATTGGTTAGGCAAACATGGCCGTTCTACAGAAAATAAGTAATAAATGCAGCACAGTTTTGCACACCGTATTATGGTGTAACAGGTAATCTTGGCTAAGATGTGAAGAAACTGAATTCCTGCCAAGGATGCATCTATACACCAAAGCAAGACTGAAGCCTGAAATGGTCACTTCAGAAAAGGAAACAAACATCTAGGTTTTTCTAGTCTGTTTCACTAATAACATTTTGACAAGCAATTACCAAAGCATTTCAGTTTGTTTCCCCAGCCCAGCCTGCTACAAACAAAGCTCTAGTGATTATTAATCAAGCACAATCCACTTGCTAGACAACAGTGCTAAATCACATTGAAATTCTAACAAGACTGGTAGTCATCAGATGGTACTTATACAGAAATCTAAAGTATCCTACATCAACTTTCTTACTATTTCACATACCTAATGAAGTTTAACCATCTTCAAGAGTGTAGATCAGTTAGAAAAGGGAAATAATTATTACATGGGTTATGACTGACATGCTGAGCTCAAAAAAATTACCCAGATTTTCACTCCTATTCTGATTGGGTCTCTTGATATTTCCAAGAAGATAAGGCAAAGGAGACACACAAATGCTCATTTGCTTTATTTTCTGAATGACTGGTGCCCACTATTTGAGCTCAGTGAAGGACTTCACATGGATCCTTAAACTGATAGTACTTCCACATTAAAACTAAAAGAGTTGAACCCATCACATGCAAAAAAGCTATTGTCTTAGAGCAAGTATAGATTCTGTAGTGGAGATAAACTAACAACAAACAACAGAAAAGTTATTAAGCCACTCACTAAACTCAGAAGAATGATGAAAATATTAATTAAGGAATTATACAAAGTATTTTAAGATTTTAGCTCTGCATGTTACAAAGATAATTTTAAAATCTGATACTAGCTTCTCTGGGCCACACATCTTAAAAAGTTTTTTAGCACCAACAAACCCACATTTTGTACTGAAAAACTAGTTCAAGAGACAGTCTTAAACAAGCAAGCAAAGACTGCACCGCTCAGTTAAAAAGCATTGCCAAGGGCACACTCATGCTGATCTGCTGCTTGTGGACTTTTGTGTAGGCGTGAACTCCCTAACAAAGCCAAAACTGACCTAGGGAGCACGGCCCAGAGGCTGGAGAAGAATTTAAAGTGGAGAAAAAAGGAGGAACAATACATTAAATTAGACCATGGAGGAGCCCAATGAGCAAGTAGTAAACCCACTATCAAGTGGAGATAAAAGCTAAGATTGGACAACTCAGTAAGTTTCTAAATTCAGCTGAGACTCCTGCACAGATTCAGATTTCAGTGTGGGAACACTGAGCTTCACCAGCTGCACCTTCTGTAAGGAGCTGGCAGGTTTAAGGATGTTAATGCTGCCTTTTTTGAAATAACATTATCACTATAAACAAAGTAATACACTATCTACATACAGTGTCTGCAACTGACTTAACATGGACTCAAAGGGAAGAGTGTGTCTCTCTCAACTAGCTTTATGGCAGCTATTCCAACCATGCTGTGGAAATTTCCAATACAAATGCTAGACTGCTCCTTCCTGCACAGCTTATTTTGCAAGAAGTATTGCAACCAGCAGGTTGTAGGGTGGAAGTGGGGAGGGAAGAGTAGGTGGTAGGAATAGATGATACTCTCCATCTTGTTGGTGGACAAAGATAATAATTTTCAAGATAACTGAACTCCTGTCTGACAGTAACACACGACAGCACCAAGTGTAGTTTACTTTTTACACCTCTATTTTACATATACTCATGCATATACATGTGTATATACACATACATACAAATTTGTACACATACATACACACAGTCTTACACTGGAAAAAGCATACCTATTACTGAAACAGACTACAGAAAAACCTAAATCCCCCAGAAGATGCTTCTAACACTGGTTTTAAAAATAATGAATTTTGAAATGGTGCATAGCAGAAACTTGAGACACCTGGGAGAATTATACTGAATTTAAACAAATCCTTATCTCAGTCATTATATAAATTTTTAAATTTTTTTCTAAAAAAATTGAAAATCATTGCTTATTATCATGTCATATCTCTATGGGGACAAAAAAAAAGGAGGAATGCAGGTGTTTTTTTGCTGTAGTATTTCCAAGCTAGTGATATTTTGAGATTTCAAAATTCTTCTTTAAAAAACCCTGTTATAAGAGCACTGCAGTTTATCACAACAAAACATTTTCTCATTAACAGAATGAAATACTAAGAGCAAGGCTTGAATCATGCTACAAAATTCTATCTAGCTATAGCACACATTTTTCATACTGTTGGAATTTTAAGAACTTGATGCTGATATCAACTTTTATCAGTGGCATTAACATTTACATTCATTAAGTAATTAGGGTATGTTTTACCTCTACGACGTAAGTGTCAATAATATGATCCCGAGGCAGGAACCAGTGGGCTACCTCTGCTTCATCCATCACAGGAGCAAGATTAAACTGTTTCAAGTAAGTGTTGATTAATTCTTGTACTGCTTTAGTATCTTTTTGTTCCATTGGTCTCAGACCTGAAGTCTTTGTGGCCTTATTATAACAAAAGAAAAATAAATATTAAGATATTGTAAGGAAAACTGCATACACAGCAAAGGCTGAAAGTAGGTTATAGAGCCACTCCACTTGCTATAATGCATTCATTATTAGCCTACTTTATCCCAGCCACCTAATTCATTATGATACTTTACAAACGTCTTTCAATCAGAATTCCCTCTTTTCTAATTACTGAGACAGTCTGGAGCACTTCAATCTTTATATTTCATTATTGAAACAACTTCAAAGAGATACCACTGCCAACAGCCTAGACTTCACACATTTTATATTTTGGGGTTTTTTAGGTCAATCTTTATTTCTCATCTTCTTCTAAAATACCTAGGGCCCAGACACAGAAACAAGACATGAAAATCACAGTTAAGCTATAAACCAAAGTCAGCTGATTAAGTTTAATCAGAAATTACTTAACAAAAAAAAAAATCCACCTATTCCTCACACGTACAAATTCCCTTGCTAACTCAGCTTGCTATACAGGCACAACTGCCTCTCAAAACTTGAAATCAAAAACCTACAGTATTTAACAAATAAAGTTATTTATTTGACTTTAAACATCAGAAGAGGAAAAAAAAGTGCTTTCCAGTACTATGCAATTAATGTTTAAACAAGCAAAGGTGATTCAAGTTTTCTCCCTAGCTTTTGTTAGCTTTCCTAAATATTTCCTTTTTGGGAGGCTAAGGCTTGCTCTTCTCAGAGCTCATTCATCCTGCTTCATCTGTCTGAGCTACACTCTTCGGCACGTATCACATTAATCACGGCAATGTCAATTGCAAGAGCAGCCAGGTAGAGACTTGATTACTGAAAGCCTGAAATTAGTGTAGCTGATTATGGCCTGCTCAAAAGGCATTATTCTGGGGGTGGTTATTTATTGACATAGTCTGGGAATGAGCAGCCAGATAAAAAAGTCAAGGCATGTTTTGCCACAGCTCTGGCCTATGTAGTACATTTTAGTCTTCCTGCTTTCCTGAGCAGCCTGGGCAAATCATCTAGATTTTCAAATGCCCTGAATCCATAAGGGTGTTCAGCTGACTCTTGTCCTTATTCTAAACAAAGCCAAAATTTACCTCTTCCACAAAACTTCTTCCTCAAGAGACTAAACACTTAGGAAAAAAAAACAATCAACCCACAACTTTATTTTTTATATCTATAGGCCCATGCACAAACACAGCCTTCAGTGAGGGTGGTATTTATTAATTACAGTATGTATTATTTCTGCAAACCTTTTAAATTCAGACTGTTCAAGTCATTAGGAATGATTAATTCCTCTTAAAGGACAATGAGCTCCCAGTGGCAATAATATTGCAAGGACGCTAAGAGGCTAAAATGCAAGAAACAGTGCTTGGTGCTGAGGGACAGGACAGTGTGGCCTGAATGACCACATTCGTGCAACAGATTTTTATGATAACAGACTGAAACTGAGGATAAAGATCATCAACAGCACTTAAACCCTTTCTTAGGAAAAAAACCTTCAAAAATAACCCCCAAAAAACCAACCACCGAACAAACTGCAAAGCACAACACCTGAAGAGAAAATATTAGCACAAAGATTAAATATTTATTTTCCGTGGGAGAAGACCCCAAATCCAATAAAAAAAAAATAAACAAACAGCTGAGCATACAGACTCCTACATCACTTGGTTTTAAAAGTTCATTTTCAAAGCATGTTTTTTCTATTTGCATATCCCTATAGTATCTTTGCCTTAGCTACCTTTTAGGAAGGAGATACAATGTATTTGTTGTTTTCCATAATGTATTTTTCTGTTTAAATCTGGGGTTTATGATATAGGAAGATGATCTACTACACTTCTTTAGATGATTAAAAATGTCTTCAAGATCTGACGGATCTATATTTAGGTCTACAAGATTAAAACCTAATTAATTTGGTTATTAATTCTTAAGCTCTGCAAACTGCTGCCCTGCACGCAAGGGAGAACCTGCGTGTGCAGGCAGAGGCAGCATCCAGGCAGCGCAGGAAACGAGTCTCTCTGACAGCAGCAGGAGCTCGGATTGAGCCATGGCACATGCTCTGTACTGAGGACAGCTTAGTGTCAGATAGATATCTCAGATATATAAGCAGTAAGAGAACCTGCAGCATCGAGGTAAATATACCCAACAGGCACGACTGTCCAAAGTCATATAAATCATAACAAAGTACTACAAGTGAGGAAAAAAAGTTGTGGGTTTTTTAACCAAAAGGGAGGGTTTGTTTAAGTAAAGAAACATTTACTGATACAGTACAGGTAAAAGATACTCTGCAATCCCTACAAATAGAAAGGTAGCTTTTAAAAGCAAAGGAGTTATTTTCAATCATAAAGCCTAAACTAGCTTTTAAAGGCTATTAATTAGAGCAATGAGATTTTTTAATAGTACATCTCAGACGACTTACAGTGATGTACCCCATCATGGAACTGCATCCTAGGGCTTTTTGCCAGCCTAACTATTAGAGAAAATATTTGAGAAAAAGTACTTTTAACTAACTTAGATATGTCAGAACACTTTTTTTTTTCTTTTTTTTTTTCTGCTAGACCATGCAAATAAACAATATGCAACATACTGAAGTGGGTTTTGCTGAGCCAGAACAGAAAAAACTGTGAATTAGAGTGGAATCAACAATCCTGCTGTACTCGACCAACCTTCTGATGGACTTCTCTGAGAATTTTAAGACAAGAACTGTTAATTTTCTGTTCCAGTAATCCTTTACCAGATTAATCATACCAAGAATAGTCAGTCTTACACAACTTCAACTCAATCCTTCATGTTTAGGAAGTCAGTGTTTTCGGTTTTTCTTTGTTTAAGGCTTTTAGGTCAAAAAATTACATTCTCTCTATATACGGATCTACATTTCCAGCAATAGTCCCTCTTGTTTAGTGTAGCCCTTAAGGTCTTTTTCATCAACCAGATTTTCTTTTTTTTTTTTTTTTAATGTCCTGCACACACTGCCTTTCCACAGAAAAGCCTGTGCTGCCAGAGACAGATGGAAGGTTATTTTGGGCCTCACAGTAACTGTGGGGATTCTCTAGAAGTAACACTGCTTACATCAGGAAGTCTGTAGAGCTTCATTGTTCTTTGTAGAGTCATGTTTCTACTCAAATGTGAAAATTTCACCTCCACCAGTTTTCTGGGATTCAATGATCGATGCCAATACCTGAAAATCAAATTAATAATGAGTTAAACAGTATTGTAAGTGTCTGCTTTACTTGCATCCCTTTCCCTACTTTCTTGCGTTACTCCTTCTCCTCTCCAAATTTGTTTCTCAGCAAGCCTGTACTATGTCTGCAAGAAGCTTGAGCAATCAAAGATAAGGAAAAGCTATAACCAAACAATGGCTTTTAAAGATACCGGCTATCACCATGCTTTGAATCCAAGCAAATGCTTTTTTTTACAGAATGAGTAATCACAGGGCTAAACATTTTAGCACTTGCCATAGCCCTGACAATCTCACTATACTTACACAGTAACATTTATTTTCTTGTACAGACAGGACCCCCTGCTCATGTCCAAGGAGTTCATTTAAGGAGATTTCTTCCTAGGAGATCACAGTGCAACAGAACATCCCTGGTTACTCCAAGACAACATGATTGTTTTGGCTTTTTCCTTAGAGAAATTTAGAAGTGTTGGGTGTTGATAGGTATAAACACAACTTGAAATGAAAAAGCACCCTGTCCTCCAGGATAGACAACTGAACTAACACTGCTGAAACTTAACTTCTCCCAGTAGAAATAAAAAACACTCCGAACAAACAAGATTCTATGTGGTTACATAGAACTCCTCTCACATGACAGTTTTCCAAACTTTATTAAACGCTGATCAAGTTCTCCTTTCTCCACGGAAGAAGAGCATATTTCAAAAAAAGCAAATCATACAATTCCCAGAAATGATCTGCCATCTTTGGCAAGCAACCAGGTCAACAGGGAAGTGTCCCAGCAGGGAAACAGGCCACTTGAAAAACACAGGTATACAATGTTGTCACTGCTAGCTTGGCTTCCACCAGAACGTTAACAGAAACATCTATTAGTCTATTTAAGGTATGATAAACAAACACAAAATTTGATTATAATCTAAAAAGCTGTTTTATCCAAGGCATTGCGGGGGGGATAATGGGCAGGAACCAGAATTACAAAGCAAACCACCCTGACAAACACTCGGGCCTTCACGTACTCAAGGCCACAACATATAATTTATTTGAATGTTACACTTTTATTATTTGTAGCCAACTGCACAAAATGTTATTTTAAATAACTGCTGTAGGAACTGATATTATTATCAACATCACCTAGGTTACCTGCAAGTGGCCACAGGTTTTGGGAGTACCACTCCAGCAGTGTAAACAGCCTGAAAAATTCCTTCCAGGTTTACTCTTCTGGTAATTTCCCGAATCAGTACAGGTGCTACCCGTTTAGATCTCAGCTTCTTATGGACACAAAGAAAATTGATTTCTACCATTTTCTTCACACTAAAAAGACATTAAATAATGAAAAAGTCAAAAAGAGTTGCACATCGTGTATTTTAATTTTCGTAATTGTAGTTTCCCATGTTGTGACCGAATAATTTGAGGTAAAAATAAACTAGCCTGTGACAAAGTACATCTGCAACAAATACTCATCTATGCTACTGACAGTGTAATAGCATATTATGCAATATGAAAGCTGTGGCTAAGATGTTTGCAACACTCCTTTTTCAGAGCTCTATCAAGATTTAACCAACTGCCTTACTTTAAGATGCTGAGTGGCATCCAGTCACAGGCTGCATGGTGTCATAATACTTTAAGACTGTCAGTGTATGAAGACCTGGCCAAGGACGTCCAGCTGACTGACTCCTTTAAATACCTTCCAGTAGGGTCAGAAAATTCTGTATCATTATCTGTATCATCCATAAATAAGAAAATTCCTTACTTATGTATTACTAGTCTTTATTGTAAGGAGCCCAAAAGAATTTCTGCAGGGGGAAAAAAAAAAAAAAAAGAGGGTAAAAAAAAATAAATCTCTGCTAAATACTCAGGACACTTCTGACTCTTGATGGTCACCAAGTCTCCTCTCTTTTGTAGTTCTCTATGGCAATGGATATCAGTTTAAGATTTGTTTCACGGTGTTATTATTTTACGAATACAAAAGTAACAGTAATTTTACCTGTCATAAATACGAATATTTGCAGGAATGGCACTTATGAATCCTACCAGTTTTTTGTTTGAAGACACTCTAACCCCACAGTGCCACTGGGGTAACCAACCTGGAGGACGTAGTGCCCTAGAATTGACAGAAATAATTACAAATTACTGCCTAAGAAGATGTAATTAAAACACCCTTCTTTGCACTCCAGCCTTAGAAGAATGTGGAACTCGCTACTCACCACAGAAGAAATTCAGGTGAATAATCAAACCTAAACATATTATCATCATCTTCTACATAATTCTCATTTAACAGTGTGTATAATTCCTTCAGCTGAAAACACAGACAAAAAAATCCAGTTTTATCCACACACATCAGTCAGAATAAGCTTCAATGATTTTAGATACACATACAAATTGTTTTACTTACAACTTCAGCATTGCTAAGATCCAATGTGTCCCACATAAAACCCTGTGGCAAAGAATATGGCTCTAGGCGGACATTGTCCTTATCTGGTTCAATTGCACCATGTGAAGTTATAACTTCATCTTTCAAGGGAGGAGGAAGGAAAAAAAAAAAGGAAAAAAAGAAAAAAAGAACAGTTACATTGCTGGCTTTCCTCATAGTTCTCAAAACTGCATTTAATTCATGTAATGGTATTTTCTCATAATTGTGTGATAGAAACTTGAAGCTTTTAAAAAATGCTGAAAAAAGAATTAGTATTATTAGCTTATAACACTTCTCATTTTCACAGATTGAGGTCAGACTAATTATTATCTCATCGGAATACCTATATATATGCATATAACTACTCTACCTCCACTGATACCCAGTATTTCATAACACAGGACATCGATTTAGAAGCACATGCACAGCATTTAGCCAGCCATGAGACTCACGGTCTCCTCACAAGAAACATGTTCTACACACAGCCAACAAGCTCAGTTCCTGTTTGCCACTGACTTGAACAGACCTGAACTCAACAGCATTACTCAGGAGCAGCGGAATGGCAAAGCCAGGGCATTTAAAGGGAGGCTGCTGAAACGTGAAACTTGTTCCTACAATCCTACATGAAAGCGTGCTTTCTTCTCCTCCCTTACCCTTAAAATCCTGGTCCTTCAGTATAAAGCTATAAACAGATGCTGTTCCTCTTCTCTGGAGCAGCACCTGCCAAATCATAGAATTATTTAGGTTGGAAAAGACCCTTAAAGTCACTAACTCCAACCAGTAACCTAACACTGCCTGGTCCACCACTAAACCATGTTCCTAAGCACCACATCTACATGTCTCTCAAATACCTCCAGGGATGCTGACTCAAAGGGTTTCCTGGGCAGTCTGTTCCAATGCCTGGCAACCCTTTGGGTGAAGAAATCTTCCCTAATATGCAATCCAAACCTTCCCTGGCACAACTTGACGCCATTTCCTCTTTTCCTATCACTTGCTCCCTGGGAGAAGAGACCAACCCCCAAACCTTGCTACAACTTCCTTTCAGGTAATTGCAGAGGGCTATAAGGTCTCCCCTGAGCCTCCTTTTCTGCAGGCTAAATAACCCCAGTTCCCTCAGATGCTATTCGTAAGACTTGTACTCTTAGACCCTCCACCAGCTCCACTGCCCTTCTATGGACATGCTCCAGCAACTCAATGTCCTTCTTGTAGTGAGGAGCCCAAAACTGAACACAGTGTATGAAATGCAATCTCATCAGTGCCAAGTACAGGGAGAAAACCACTTCCCTATGGTCCTGCTGGCCATACTACTACTGATACCACCCAGGATGCTGTTTGCCTACTTGGCCATCTCAGCACGCTGCCAGCTCATATTCAACCTGGCTATCAAACAACACAACACCCCCAGGTCCTTTCCAGCCACTCTTCCCCAAGCCTGCAGTGTTCCATGGGGCTGTTGTGACTCAAGTGCAGGGCCCAGCACTTGGCCTTGTTGAATCTCATACAATTGGCCTTGGCCTATGGATCCAGCTTGTCAAGGTCCCTCTGTGGAGCCTTCCCTACCCTCAGGCAGATCAACACTCCAACCCAACTTGGCATCATTCGCAAACTTTCAGAGGGCGTACCTGATGCCCTTCTCCAGATCACTGATAAATATATAAAAGAGAACTGGCCCCAACACTGAGCCCTGGGGAACATCACTTGTGACCAGTTGCCAACTGGGCTGAATTACATTCACCACAACTCTCAGCCATTCAGCCAGGATTTTAGCCAGAAGAGTATGCCTGTCCAAGCCATGAGCAGCCAGTTTCTCCTGTGGAATGCTGTGGAAACATCATAAAGGCTTTACTGAAGTCTAGGTAGACAACATCCACAGCTTTTCCCTCATCCACCAAATGGGTCACCTTGTCATAGAAGGCGATCAGGTTAGTAAAGCAGAATTTGCCTGTCATAAACCCATGCTGACTGGGCCTGATTGCCTTGTCCTGTAGGTGCCATGGGATGGCACTCAAGACAATCTAGTCCATAACCTCCCCCAGCACTGAGGTCAACCCTATCATCATCTTCACCAAGCTCTAGACAGACAAATGTTCCTTTGTAACACAAACTTCTCCCAAATGATGTGGAACCTTGATGAATAGTTATGGCCTGTTGTCCAGTTTGGAAGGTCATCATTACCAGCA
Organism: Apus apus; assembly: GCF_020740795.1. Taxonomy (NCBI): domain Eukaryota; kingdom Metazoa; phylum Chordata; class Aves; order Apodiformes; family Apodidae; genus Apus; species Apus apus. Next base: position 22,134,296 of record NC_067283.1, on the reverse strand, counting down.
TCTTTACACAAACCCTGGAAAGTATCAGCAGCCTAAATGTTACTGCCACTACATTGCAGACTTAGCCTAACTAAAGGACCTATTCCTAACAACCTTAACTAGAAGACACGGGGATTCTGAAGTCAACTTAATTCAAAAATCACTACAGCTATTTCTTGAATCAACAGATCATTTTTTTCCTCCAAAACACGTCTAGCACATCACATAGTGAAGATCTCCCAGTATGTTCATCCAGCAGATAAAGTAAAAGCTTAAAAAAAAAAAATCAACAGGATCAAGAAGCAATTAATAAACACTGTTGAACAAAACTTCTGCCAGCCAAATTCAACAAAGCATATTTCTACTGAACAACACTAACAAATCATTTTTAGAGACAACGTGTTAGTCCTTTTAGGCCGGCAAGTGACAGACTCTCATCTCTATAGAAGCACTGCAAGATACACTGACTAACCTGAACTGAAATCCTGGAACTGCTGTGCAGACACCTGAACTGCTCTGATAAAGCTTTGTTATGGACAGAGTGTTTTGTTTATTTACACGTCAAGTTTAGGCTCTTCCTCCACCTAGGCAAGATTACTGTAACAATAACTACCATTAGTTTACAGAGCTATCTGGATAGAATTTGTATGGTGTAGTGCCAGCGCAAGTCAGTTCAATCCAGTGGAAAAATATTACATCCAGGGACTCTGCTCTGGACTTCTCTATGCAAGATAAGTCAGGGAGAAATGAGATCACTACGGATTAAACTATAGAAAAGGATTAATGTGAAAAGCTGTCCTGCAGAGAGAGAGAGAGAGAGAGCGAGCAAGCAGATTGCTCCTGTGCTTTAGACTGTACCTTCATTCTGCTTATTCTACACCAGTCTCCAGTGTCATGGAGAGAAACCTGCAGAACAGAACAGTGACAGCTATTGCACTGAGACTGCTTTACTTGTGGGGTCCCTAAGTTTCATTGGGACTGAAGAACTACAACTGCTTAATTTGAAGATAATGAAGGGGGAAGAGGAAGGTTCAGAAAGCAACTCACAAAAAGCAAGAGAGTCAGCAACTATCTTCTCCAGCAAAGTCTAAGATTTACCAACTGTGTTATCAGGGATCAGACCAGTATCAAAAGTAATCTGCCAAATTCCTTACAAAATTAAAAGCAAGGAGAGGTCATCTCACCATCTCACTTGGCACCAAGAACAGAGAATAAACTCTGAGAGAGCATGTCCTCAAGATAATGTTCACTGTGGAGGAAGCACATGAACACAAAGCGGTAAAAGTGTTCATGCGTGAGAGAAGCACTATCATCCACTTAAAGCTGCATGAAAACAGTGTAACTTACAGCAGAAACCTCTGCTGATAGCAAATCTATTTATGGGGAAAAAAAAAAAAAAAGAATAGTTTTCTCCTTGTCACCACTTAGAGTTCTTGTTTTCCCTGAAGTGGAAAAGACTTCCTTTTACATTCTGTTGTTCAAGAGTTCAGACCTAAAATATACAAAGGAATGCAACATCAATAGCATTTCCCATTTTTATAGAGAAAATCAGAATGAGATTTATTAACACTGCATTTTGTTGCATATGATTTGGGGGGTGGAGGAGGCAAGCACTTTTCTAGAGGACATAAAGAATTCCACATAAACTACACAAAAGAATAAGGATCTCTACTGCACACAGTCCAACTTCATACCCATTTTAGAGAACATGCTACACAGCTGGCACACATTCTTTTAGTGGTCAATAAGACAGATCTTATGCCCAGGTCCAGTTAAACTTACTAAGTTTTGGTACAGGTTGTGTATCCCAAAACTGGTATTTACGTTTGGTAGCCTCATCAATATTCTTTGCTGGGCCTTGGCATGCAGAGAGCAGCTCCATTGCTCTCTGGATGTCTTGAAGCTTCTGCATGGGAATGGCTGGATTCTGTACACAAACGGAAGAGGAAGTTTATTTTGAACAAATTGTACAAACATGTTAATTTATTTTACTATTACATATTATTTCATGCACTTATCTCATCATGGTTAATTTAGATAAAACCTTCAGAGGTAGGAAGGTAGAAAGTGAGATGGGCAACAGACAAGCAACTTTACAAATGACTTAATAGCGTTAAGTAACACTTGCATTTACCCATGAAACTTCAGCAATTTAACATCAGTACTGAAGCATTATGGCCAGATACCATTATCACAAAAAAAAGCTACCTTTATTCCCTGCCCACCCCACCCTGGTAAAATACAATAAAACAGCAAAAAGCAGACAGATCAGTTTATATATCTAAGATATCACTGGCACACACAAAAATGTCTGAAGTTGTTGAAGTTACACATACAAGATAAAATAATATTGAAATTCACTATTGTTCAGGTATTTCAGGCACACTGTATTGCTACAAATATCTACTTTTTAACCTTAGTTATATTGTATCTGCCTTCTATTAGCTTGCATTTTTTACAGTCGGTACCCTTCTGCATTGTATCATATGTAGGAGTTAACCATCTTGCCACTAATGCCAACTGTGCCAACACTCACAACTAAAGATAATTTTAACTGATGGAAGCAGGCATAAAATAAATGAACTTACCAATTAAAAGTTGAAAAATCTTTACAGAAAGTTATTTTAAAAGCATAAAAACTAAGGCTAAGCATTTCTAAACTGAGCTCTCAAACCCTCACTTTTGACCACTATGCATAAGTGTAACTGAAATGAGAACTTTACCTGCATAGGAAAGTACAGAGGAATAATGGTAACAGACTTTTAAACCTAAAGGGATCTTCCCTCTCCTTTCTTTAATTCATTAATTTGTTTTGTTATCTCCCAAGAGGTAAGTCCTGGTCTGAGGCACACTATCAGCACGCTTGTGCTCAGATTTTCCCAGACTGCAGTGCAATAAATACATTTTAAGGAATAGTCTTCAAATGCAATGGAAATTTTTAAGCAATTACGCATCGATTTCAAGCCAGATATATATTTTTTACTGAATATCCATGGATCTCTGTCTCCATATTTCACCTTCTTTCTAGGATTCATGTGTTGAAAAAACATAATCATTTATACATAATAATGATATAAAGCTTCATTTGGATGGGCATCTGCCTCAGTATCCTCAGTTATAAAAGAAGTAAAACTCCTTGCCTGTAGCTCAGGCAGGCTATCAGTTTCTATTTACAATAATTTGTACTGTCTAAACATTATGACAATTCTTTCATTAATTTAAATATTTGTCACAGTTTAGCACAGGATTGACAATTAAATGAGTGACAATAATGCTCTCTATCCCCTCCCCCTCCCACCCACACAGGGAATGAAGGGAGAGAATAAGGAGAGAGGCTTCTGGATTGAAAACTAAACTCTACAGCTTTAATGAAATACTAATGATAAAAGAAAATATGTACAAATATATATATACAAATATGCACAGGAGTGTACAAGACCCCTACCACTTTTCCCCACCCCCAGCAACTCCCAGTGTACTTCCGAGTTGCGGGCAGTCCCAAGAAGGTCCTGGACTGCTTCCAGAGACAGCAACAGAGCAGACAGGGGCCAAGGGTAAAGATATGAGGGTCAGGAATGCCTGCGATCAAAGGAGATGGATAGATGGAATCCTCCCGGGACGCTGGCCATGGATGGAAGAAGGGACTTGACTTCTGTGATCCCTGAATGTATACCAATAATTACGTATTTGGGATGGATTACTCCCTCTGGCCAGGTTTGCCATCTGTCTAGTCTGTTCCTCCCTCCTGGAGGGTTGTAGATACGACTTCTGCTCCTTTAGTGTCCAAAGCAGCAGATTCAACAAGCGGAGCAAAGTGTCCTTGGTCTCTCAGCAGTAACTATAAACATTTGGGCATTATCAGTCCACTAACTGGAAAACTTGTGTTAATTTCAGCAAGTGTGCTGTTTAGAAGAGAGTTCACTTAAGAAAAAAAAATAAATTAAAAAATCAGTAGAAAAAAAACTGGCTTTATCCTGGCTCAAACCAGGCAGTATTGAAAAATTTTACCTGCGAGTATGCTTCAAACACCTGTTATCTGAGTAGCCGTGAGCTGACACACTTACATGCTTTAGAGCAACACTGTGGCAGCATGAAAACCTAAATTCAGATTACAGTGACATAAGTTGCTCTTCTCAATTAAAAATCAATCTGTCTGTTACACACTGGCCTGATAGAAATACTTCTAATGGACATAAATTCTGAAATCTTATCAGTACATTATGAAATCATACGAAATAAACTACAGTATGTCCATTTTTGTGTAAGTTTCTTTTCAGTCTCTACTGTTCTTCTACATTAAGAAGAAAACAGAAAATCTAAAAAAAGATCTTACTAGCAATTGTAAAGTAAAAACTTCACATTGGGGTACTAAAAACAACACAACTAGTGACATCAGGGGGAATCTCCTTTCCCTTCAAAACGTCCAGAGATCAGCCTTCCCAAGAAATCTGCTTTCAATCCTTTTTGTTTTCCTTTAAAGGAAAGCAAGAAAAACCCATACAGAACTTCAGAGGAATTAGAAATAAGAGTGATTTTGTTTAGTTTCAGTTTATGGGTAATACCTTCTCGAAGCACAAGACAGCACTGTTCTGCCACAGGGCTGAGGTACGCAATGCTCTTTTTGCCTCCGTTTTGGTGACAAGATGTGGCCTCAGACCTTTGATGGCCCTAATCTTTGTAAGCACACTCTATGAAACTCCCATTAACCACAGCAGCAGAGAAAGTTAATGACCACTAGAAAACTAATCATGCGTGGGTCCATATGAACAAACTGGATGCATCCAAGGGTGCTGAGGGAGCTGGCTGGTGTTACTGCAACTAGCATTTATCCAGTTTAAAGTTATAGCCATTGTTCGAGGTTTCTTATGACTAGAAAAAGGATCATCTTCAAGAAGGCAAGGATTTTGAGAACTTAGGGCTTGATACTATTTAAAGATCTGGATGTGAAAAGTGTGCTTTCTCTGCAAGTTCACAGATGATACCTAGTAGGAAAGAATGTTTGATACGCTGGACTGCAGAGTTGCTATTTAAAGCAGTTTCCAAAGGCTGAAAACAGAAACTTCATGAAGTTTCACAAATGCATGGACTGGCTAGGAAGCAACTTTGCAAAAAAGAACATGGAGATCCTGGTGGGCAAAGACCTAAACACAGGACAGCTGCAAACTGGGTTGCGCCAGTAAGACTGGCCAGCCAGTCTTCCCCTTTATCTGACAGCCCTGAGATCACACTTCACAGTTTTGGGTTCCTCATTACAAGGAAAACATTGACATAGTGAAGCAAGTTCAATGGAGGGCCACCAAAACAATTGGGAGGCTGAAGAACATGACATACACAGAGAAGATGAGAGACCTAGTTTTTTTCAGTCTTAAGAAGATAAGGTTAAGAGAGTAGAAGAAAACTTACTGCTGTCTAATTGGAGGATGTTGAGTCAATGCTTTCCAGAGGATCACAATGATAGGACAAGAAACAATGTACACAAATTGCAAACCAGTAAAATCCATTTAGATATAAGTAATTATTACTCTGTGACTATGCTGTGCAGGCCATTGGAGACTACACTAATGGCTGGTAACGCTGCAGATCTGACAAGCTTCATTTGTGTCACTGTGGACAGTCTACATGACTCGTAATGGGGAGAGATCGAAGTCTTGTGAGATGAGCAGTGAGATGGGCATGATCCTAAAGGTCACTGCAAGCATACCATGCTAATAAGCATTTATTGCTATGGTTGCATTCTTGACAGTGTTCAAGATGTCCAATACCACAAATAAGAGACAGAGAAGCCAAGAAGATCCACCATTCTGTTTTTCTTATCTCCAGACTGGAACACCTGACTTCACCTCTGGAACACCTGGAACTCACCTGACCTCAAAATCTTTTTTTCCAAATAATTTTCAATAAGTTCAGAAGCCCCACTGAGTATGACTTGATGTTCCTGCATATATTCTCTTGGGGAGAAGGTGTGCAATGTCACTTTCCTCTGAAATACTTTGTAAACCTCTTTTAAATCAAAAGCAAACAAATGTGAAAGTCCACTAGCACAAGGAATACAAATTCTAAATACCACTTGAGTAGGGGAGAAAATAAATATACTTCTCCACACTGATCCAAAGCAGCAGTCTAAGATGCTTTAAAAAAATCTAAAGCAGGAAAGTTGTTCAAGACAGAGAAACTTATCTACCTATCAGTGTGTACACCTGGAACACAGCAGTGAAGTCAAAATAAAATGAGTCAATACTGATGCATTTGCAACTTAAGAAAAGTGGAAGCCATGTAGAACAGCAAAATGGTTTAGCTGTCTAGAGCCTGAGAGAAATACTTATATAAGAACTTTTATTTTATGCCAATAAAAGAGAAAGCTTTGCAACTTTGCTAACAAACTGGCTAAACTTCTTCTGAGAGTAAAATAATGACAGAGTGGCCCCTCTAAGAACACAACTTAAAACAAGGATAGACTTCCATGTTTACAAAACGCATCACACCAGAGACATGGTGTGCAAAAATGCAAGGTACTGCAGACTAAAATCTTACACATGAGAACAGAAAATTTGAAGCAGCTTCCTTTTAATGCAATTAGAGAGAACATATGGAACAATAAGTTGTGTCAGCAGGGAATCAAGGAACTCCCAGGATACCACAGCAATGAACTGTGTCTTTTGTTAACATTAAAACTGATCTCACTCCAATTGTAAAAGAGCTTGAAGTTACTTGGTTATTGCTTGCAGTCAGTCTTCTTGTATTAGCAATTTATGCAACCTGCTTTATATACACTGTATCAAAACATGTGGTGAGATCAGAAAGCACTTAAGATCTCTCTACATATTTTAAAGTCTCCCTTGTGCCAAAAGTGCCAGTTCATAGCAGTGGGGGTGAGACAGAGAGATCTAAAGGGACAACAGAAAATCTGTCACTATGTTAATGAGTCAGAACACAAATTTTTCCCTAAAATTAGTTGGTAGCCCAAATGTACTTGACAAATCTTACAGGATTAATAGGACTACCGGTACCATGGTGTAACTTTCTCCACATAAATCTGATAAAGCAAATATAACTACTTCAAGATGCTCAATGATCCATAAACTTTCAGATAATGAACTTCAGTGCTCAGGGTTGGATTTCTCATAAGATAAAAGCTATGTAATAAAAAGTCACCATCTCATATTCCCTGTTCATTCAAAATTTGGCAGTCAAAAGCACACAGACAATGCTGTTTATCATAAAGTCCATAAAGACTGTTCATTTCCTCACGTAATTTTACTTTCTTATTTACAGCAGAGGACTTTTGGATGGCAAAAGTTTATTTTGTCTGTATCTCCATGTTAGAGACTACCACATTTTATGTAAGATGCAATGCTGCTTGTTTGCCCAAATGAGAGTCTGGTTAGCACACACTTCCCTCTGACTGCTGATGCTCACCATGAGATGGCATTATGCTGTATGAGTTACTGAAATGGCACTAAGCAAAGTTAGGGGGTGGCTAAACTAAAGGCAATTAATCAAACAAAATATATTTAAAAGCAATACCACTGCAGATTAAGATTCCCTGCAATGAAACTGTCACTAGCCTTAGTTCTAACTGCTGGAAAAGGAAGACAAAACACCTGGTCCTCTGCTTTTTTCACAGTACACCACCATGGTGGTGACAACGACTCTCTTGCTAACTTCCTACAGTCTGCAAAAAACAGGTCTTACCTTGCTCCTGTCTCTACTCAGGACAGTAAGCATTTGCTTCATTCTACCATGTTAAGGCAGAACAACCAACTTGCTTTTACTAAAAGCAACACACAAATTAAATTAGAATGCAAGCACAAATTAAAACAGAACCAGGCTCTTACTTTTGAAGGCTGCTGAATTTTAATCTCCTGGGAGTCAGATGCAGAATCTGATTTGGTGCCTCCAGAATTTGGTTTCTCCTTTTTTCTCTTCTGCTTCTTTTTCTTCTTCTTCGCTCCCAAATCCCCTCCAGGACTTCTGCCAGAGATTCAGAGAACATGCAAAGAAAAAAAATCAGTATCACCAAGCTTAAAATTCAAAAAATCTAAATATGGAAAACCTAGCATTTTAATATGAAATTCTAACAGTAGCTTGAATGTGAAGAAAAGGCAAGGGAAAGCAAGGAAGGAGGGAACTGGCAGCACTGATGAAAAACTTCCTTCAAGTACTTTCTCGTTTGTTATAGTCAGACCCCTGCACAACCAGCATTTTGACACACCAGTGTCAACTTGTGACACTATGTAACAGGCAGTGCTCTTCTCCAGGCTGTATTCCCTGGCACAAACTTGAAGCCAAATTCAACAAGGGTTTGAAAGAGCTCGGGACTATGCAGGAACTGAGGAAAGTAACCTTTCCGGGAATTCAGTAACTGTTTACAGTTGGACCTAATGATCTTAAAAGTCTTTCCAGCCTAAACTACTCTGTGATTCTATTAGTGGCCTAATATTTTTTCTCCTTCACACTCAACCATGAGGCACATCTGGATTTGAGAAGAATCATAACAAATCATTCTGTTTTCAGGGAATTCTGTTTCTAACTTATGTAGCATGAAAGTCTTGCTGAAATCTCAGTAAGAAACAACACAAAACTAACCAAATATTTGTGCTTTAAAACAATAAGTACAATGGGTCAACTTTAATTAAAACAAACAACACAACAACAAAGTATACTCTGCACTTGCACGTTCTGATACCTGTTGACTATTGATAATACAACTCCTTTTTTCTTTAAGGAGATTCTAATTTGACACATAACCGAGATATAATATCAAGATTAGATTAGAATCTGAAAAATGTGGGAGGTGTTAGCAGCTCTCAGACGGAAGGCAAATAAGGAGGCAGTGAGTCAGATAACATTGAATCCTCTTCAAGATGTTAATCTCTCAGTAAAACTATACACACATAGTGGAGCCAAAGACAGATACTGGGGCTTGGGTGTTTTTCATTGGAAAAGAAAATAGTCAATGCAAAAAAACATTTATTTTAATTCTGGAGGGGGGGGAAATCAGATATGACACTAGCAAACCAAACTGAGAACTCAGAAGAACACAACTGAAGTGATTATGATCAACACATTTGTAAGGGCCACGTTATTCACTGTAACATGCCCACTTTCAATATTACAATGACCAGTCTTAGCATCTATACCTTATCAGAGCTGAAGTTGGCAAGAAAACACCCAAATGACCAACTGGGAGACCAAAAGGCTGCAATTAATCAAATGTGCAACTAAACAAAGACTCATTTCTGGGAGATTGTTACTATTCCCCAGAACAGCCTGTAATGAAAGATCAACCCCAAGAAGTCTTAACATTTACAGTTAATCTTAACATTCACCGGATTATTAAATTATGCTCTCAGAAAGAGGGGAGAGTTACAAATGCAGCACCCTCTGGGACCTGATCAACAGTTACTCAACCTACAACAACGTAGGAAATCGAACCTTCACACAGTGGAGCGATTTGTAGTATTTACTAGAAGTTTGCAGAAACAAAAGATGGGAGTTGTGCAACTGAGGCATGGAGAAAATTTTCTGTTGCAGAATGAAGATACTGCCCAATGACCTTGACAATTCTGTTAACAATTGTTATGTTCTCAGTTTCAAATAATCAAATGTGAATTTACTTGAAGGCCTGTATACCAAGCTGACATTTTGAGCAGAATTATAAATACGAGGGAGTGAAAAACCAAACATGTAAAAGACCCAGGACTTCACAGCCTCTGGCAAAAAAGAGATAAAAATACTGGGCAAAGTGATTTCACCTTTGCTAAGATTCATTTAATGACGTACTCTTCTTTTTTCCTGAAGTGTCCACAAACTTTCAGCTTTTCCTGTAACATCTCACATACAGCAACCAAATAATGGCACTGTGTCCTTGAGCTGACTCCCAGCGGATTTTGCATTGAAGATAAGGCTACCGAGACTTTCAGCAAACACAGCTCTTGAACAGACACCCTCAGCAGGCACTGAGCCCCAAGTCACACTAGGGCACCTCACTTGTTTCTTGCCTTTCAGCAGAAGCCAGCCTCAATTCTGAATGTTTCTGAATTACACCACAGGGGAATTCTGCTCACTGGGATTATCTGAGGGTCAATGTTTTACTTAGTTTGGTGAAATAATGAATGACTGTACTTCCAAAAAAGTTTGGCAGCTATGGAGAAAAAGCAGCTTTGCCAAGCTTTACTGATGTTATCCCCAGTTAAACTGTAATCTTAGTTCTTTGACCAACTCAAGGTCTTTTTCATGTTGAAATGCACACGTTCGAGCTGGGAAGAGGGAAAATGGGCCTAAATTGCTGTAAAATATACATGGCGATTAAAACTTCACTTTTTTTTTTTTTTTTTTTGTAATCTTCCAAAATCCCAGTCCTTGACTTATGACCTTCAGGTTTAGAGCTTTCACTATCTCCTGCAAAATAAATACCGGTATCTTTGATGGGTTATCCAGGGACAAATCACAGCAGTTATTTATGCACAGTCTCCTGCTTGGGTCAGTCTTTTTTTTACTGTTACAGTCCACAGGAATGTAAAAAGAGGATTTAAAGATAGATCTACTTCTTCAACTATTTAGGCACGCCTGCAACTCCAGAGGTTTGGCAACAGGCAGCATGTAGAAACTTCTACTGAGTAAACAGGTTTGCCCAACACAAGTTACAACCAGAGATACCAGGCAAACTAGGGCAAAAGCAAAACCAAACGTCTCAGGATGTTTTGTCCTGCTCATACTCTGCCTTGAAAAGAACCAAAAAGCTCTAAAACTGGGAGTCAGAATGCACTGGGAAGAGAGGAACTTTCTTGCTCAACCTGTAGTAATTACACTGGACATGACAGTACAAAGGATATGGAAGGGTAATAAGATTAAAAGCAAAGACTCCCACTAAAAGCTTTTCTTTTAATTAAACATTCTTGTGTGCTGACTGAGATCCAAGTTTTCCTTTGTCTGGTTAGATTCACCTATATGATAACACCATAAAATCAATCTCATTTTTAGCAGTTTGGGAAAAACGAAAAAAGTTTTCTTCTTCTACAAAACTGACCTTCAAAGTGTGACGACTCTTCTGCTGAGTTACCCTGCCACCACTGCAGTGACACAACTCAGAGAGCAAGTCCCACGTGGGAAGCAGGAAAAGGATATGCAACTCAGGTTAATGTCTAGCTGTCGGGTCAGGAAACATACCCTTTTCAGGCAACAGATCAGCACATTTGCCCCAGTCCAGCCCACCACATAGACCAGAGCTGGTTATACTAAGAAAATAATTCAGCGTTAGGCTTGGGCAAGATTTTGACAGTCTCCCTCCAGCAGAGACACACTTATACCAGGAGCACTTTTCTGACAGGAGGGCAAGCCTACACACTGAGGCCAAGGTGTGCCTAAGCTCAGACGTGGTCCGAGATATTTTTAACTGCATCCATGATGATGGCTTTGTCAGTTTGATGAATAAAGAACTGGGACCAGTACAAAAGTGATGTGCATATCAAAATACCACTGAGGTGAAAGAAGTGGCAAAAGACCTTGTTCTGCCCCAAAAATACTTTAGCCTTGCCACAGAAACAGGCTGTAGATATGACTCTGAGACACAGAGTCTGGACTTAGGACCACAATTTTATGATTTTGTCTGCAAGTTACAAATGCAAGCCCATGATCCCACCCACAAACCTTTCCACTTATGTACACACATCTGCTGTTTTGCATAAATGTGAAAAAAGACTTTTGCATCTCCTTGCATGTGTTGGTTTTCTTGTGGGGGTTTTTGTTTTGTTTTGGGGTTTTTTTTTAACTGAAAAATGGGGATACTTACTGCATTTGGAGAGGAGTGCAGCAAAGGCAGAAAAACTGTTGAGCTCTGAGCAAAACCATGAAAAGCTGAGACGGTAGAATCATGATGAGCTTGACAGTTACTCTACTTAGGTGGTCAAACTGTTTTGCTTCCCTTGGTTTAGATTTGAGATTATCTTTCCCACTGAATATTTGTCAGTGTTAGTTTAATTGCCTTTTTGGATTCTAAATCCTGCTTTAGCAGAAATACAATTTTTTTGGTACTATCAACATCTGTTCTAAATTGCATGGAACGGTACTTGTAAGTTAGCAATTTCTCAAATTTAAAACAAAACACATACTTCAGTCATTTACTTTTAAGCTGCACAGCCCTAGGCCAGGGGGTGGGGGGTGGTGTGTGTGTGCCCTCATAACATTTTTTTCCCCCTTCTCTGTGAGTAAGCAATAATCAAAGGGGTACACTACTAAAACACTCAAAGTAAATTATTTGTGAGGGTTGGGGGAAGCTGTTTAAAGGTCATACTTTTTCATCATCTGTTTACTACATGTTCTGTGCCCAAAGCCTTTCTGCCACTGAGCATAAGGAGCTACTTAGAACATAATGAGAGACCTTACAAAGCCAGACTCAGCAGGGTGGATTCAGGTGCAAAAAATATATTTTTTTTCTACATACCCACTAACCAAGCTATTTTGTAAACAACACTTTATTATGAAACACAACAAGTACAGCATAATGCATCTAGCAGGAGCAAGCTGCAGACACAGAACAGGAGAACAGCAATGAGTCACAGAACATACACAATCCTGCATCTAAAAACACAAGCAAAAACAGGACAATGACATTTGCACAGCTGAGAGCTATAAAATGGTATTTTCTGCTGCAGTCACTAGTGCTCAAGCACATAAAAATAGCAAATTAAAAAAAATAAAGTCATACATATATTTACAAACCATGATTTTTTGTGGTCAATATTGTAAGGACCTATTTTCAAATGTGAAGGAACAGCTTGAAAGTAGCTTCATTTACAAAGCAGTTCTACTAAAGACTGTCACACAACACATGCTCTACCTCCTTTTAAAAAAAATGAGGGTTAAGATAGCATGAGATTACATACTGATCAGCAGCAATAAAACCATTCAGAATTTACACTAAGTCAGTTGACACAGCCATAGTCTTGAGTAGTAAGACTGCTCATAAATTGCTTAGGTACATAAAACAAATTTAAAGGCTCAAAGCAAATTTAAGGCTACCTCAAACATTTATATACTATGATAGGGAGAAAACAGGGAATAATTAGGCTCCCATTACCATAGGTTAATCTCCCAGATCAAGGCTAGATCTTTGTGTTTACTGTAATGTAAGAATTTTATTTTTGTTTGAGGGAATTTGTTTGAATACTACAGCCTGCAGACAAACAGTAGCAAACAAATTCTCAAAGATTAGAGGGAAATAAAGTAATCCTAAAGTCAATATTGGACTTAACGCATAAGAAACATGATAGAATACTGACACTGATACTTGGAGGCTTTTTCTACTGGAATGATCTACAACTAATTTAATTAAACTTCATTTTACTTGGAAGCATTCCTTTTTTTACTCAAAGATGAATAAGGCAGCTTCTTCAAAATACTAATTAAAATACATTGGGGATCGTCACCAAAAACAAGCTTTGGGAAGAACGGCTGGCAGCCCACCACCACAGAAGTCGTCCCTCAGCAAGACCCAAGCTGGAGCAGAGCAGCAAAGCTACGATTCAGAACACACCGAAGTGCAATGCTTTGTTCCCTGGCTGCCTCTTACAGGCACCGGCAGCGCAGCCCGAGCGCGGAGCCGCAGGCCCAGCCACGCTGCAGAGAGCAGCTACACCTCGGTCGCGCACACAAGCAGGAGGAAACTGGCGTAAGAATAACGTGCGAATTAGTTCTAGACGTGCATCCCCCGGCTATGAAACAGTATGGCCTGGCACGCCAGGTTGGCTCCTCTGAAAAGCAATAAATAATCATTCTCTGCTCTTAGTGGTGCTACTTCTACGTGTTTGGTGATCATCAGCTGTGGCATATTTATGCAAACAAACATAACAAAAGCCTCAAGATAATTAAAGGCCACTTTGTCCCTTTATCATATCGCAGATGTGTAGCACTATCATTATTTTTAACACAACAATGCATGCCATGAATTCACTGGCAGCAGCAAGCATTGAAGTTTTTCCCTTTCCTGTCTTTTAGACAAGTCAGTCCTCCCGAGTCTCTCAGATGCCTCCTGCCACACAGAAGATACAGAGCTGTTTGTTGCCACGTAAATCCTAGGGGCAGGAGGCGACAAGCAGCGTATAGCCTCAAACATCAATCACCTACAGAAACGCTCTCAATCAGATGAATCAGAAATTCATGAGGCAGATACTCGTGTAGCAGCGTATAGATTAACCTATTTCTGTTTCTGGTTACTCCAGCCACTCCCAGTTGCGACAACAAAGCGTTTGCTCTGCAATCACGTTTTCTAACCCCTCAAAAAAGAAAAAAAAAGGCAAAAAGTAAATTTAAACGAGGTCGGTTTTCAGACACATTCTCCGCGCACTTCCCAAAGCCCACAGCCGCAGAGCCAGCCAGAGCTGGCACCCCGCACACACGCAGCCCGGGGGCAGGCACCCCGCACACAGCCCAGGGCACCCCGCACACAGCCCAGGGACATCCCGCACACAGCCCGGGGGCAGGCACCCCGCACACACACAGCCGGGGGGCAGGCACCCCGCACACAGCCCGGGGACATCCCGCACACAGCCCGGGGGCAGGCACCCCGCACACAGCCCGGCACCGCTGGGAGCCCCATCTGGGCCGGCTGCCTCTCTTGTCAGCTTCCCAAGAACTGGAGACAAATCTTCCCACGGCAGGGGCGCGGGCGCTAAGACGCAAGACAAGCAGAGAAGGAGCTACAACCACAACAACAGCGTTCGCTCCGGCTTAATGCCTCAGAAAAACAACCGCTCCGCTTTCCACAGCGCGTGGATTTAAGAGGTAACATTTCCCTTCGGACAATGGGTGACGTTGAGGAGGAGTGCCTGCAGGACAGACAGACACAGAGGATGCCTGGACGGGTCCCCAGGCCGGGGAGGGGAGTGTGACCGCAGGGCCCGACCCCAGGGAGCCGCGCAGCTGGAGCCAACCCCGACAAGGAAGCGGGGGCATCTCCCCAGAGCCCTGCGACCGACCGCGGGGGGCTTCCCAGCCACCAAAAAAACCAAGAAATGCCCTCAAATCCTGAAAAAGCACAGACCAGAAAACAGGGCTGACCCGCCCTTTTAAGGCCGGTGTCCGGAGGGGAAGCACCAGCCCCGCCGGCCCCCTCGCCTCAGGCCGGGGCCCCCGCTTCTCCCCCGGGCAGAGGCGGTCGCGGAGGAGCGCGGGGACGAGCCGGGCGGCACAGCGCGGCAGCAGGGTGCGCGCAGGCTTCCAGCGCGGCGGGAGGCGGCCGGGCAGCAGGACGCGGGATGCTGCCGGCCGGGCCCCCCGGCCGCGGCGACGCAGGCGCCGGGGCGGAACGCGGGCCAGGCCGCGCCGCGCAGGCCGCCCGGGGCTGCAGCAGCGCCCGCCGCCCCGCCCCGCCCCGCGCCGCTGCCCGCACCGCCGCGGGAGCCGCGGTGGGAGCCCGGCCCGTCCCTCCCCGCGCAGCGGCCCCGGCGGCCCCGGCGGCCCTCCTGCCGCCGAGCCGGGCCCGCCCGCCCGGCCCGCAGCGCGCCCCTACCCCTTGGCGTGCTCGGCCTCCTCCTCATTGTCGCCGTCTATGCCGCAGGTGTCCTGGTCATCCAGCTCCAGGCTCTGCTGGCTGGCCGCGGACTCGCTGTCCTCCGCCATCACGGGGGAAGGAGGGAAGGGGGCGGGGGCGCCAGCGAAAAGAACCGGGGCGCACGGGCAGATGCGGTCCGGAGGAGCTCCCTCTAGCTGCTGTCCTCCCCCGTCCTGCCGGAGGAGGCGGAGGCTGCCGGGGCTGCCCCCGACACTCCCGCGGGGCCGTGCCGGGGGCTCGGCGCCCTGCCCTGCCCGGCCCTGCCCGGCCCGGCCCGGCCCGGCCCGGCCCTGCCCTGCCCTGCCCTGCCCGGCCCGGCCCGGCCCGGCCCTGCCCTGCCCTGCCCTGCCCTGCCCTGCCCTGCCCGGCCCGGCCCGGCCCGGCGCACCCGGGCGGTGCCGCCCCCGGGCCCGGCCCCCGTGTGACCGCCCCGCAGCCGGCATCGCACCCACCGGCGGGGCCCCGCAGCCGGGGTGTCCGAGGCGCAGGGCGCGCCGGGGTCGGGCCTGCAGGCGGGCCAGGGCCCGCCCGGCTCGGCGGCAGCCGCCGGGTTCGGCAGCACCGGGGAGCGTGGAGCCAGCTCCTCACGTCTGCTCCTCGCCCCGAGACACTTCGAGGCCGAAGCTGGCGCTGGCGGGCGCTGCTGAGGCCGCCGTGGCCATCCCCCTGCACCGGCTTTCCCAGCGCTTGTTTTCCCCAGGCCTTTTGTGCTTCTGCGGGCTCCGTGCTGGCAGAACTGTAGCCGAACGGTCATGGTTTGAGCCCAGTAAAACAAACCAACAGAAACTCGCGTTAGTTATATGGTCCCTGGTGATTTCCAGGGTCGTGTCAAGATTTCTGGATGAGATTCAGAATTACTGTGTGCTTCATTTAGCAGTGCTGCCAGTTGCCACATTAAGACGTAAGAACAGAATGCATCAGTTGTAATTTCTTCTTATCTCCACCACTCCCTTAGAAAGGCATCTCATGTGAGGAAGATAATGCTTCCTCCCGTTTTGATTTAATTCGGTGATGTGGATTACTTTTTCCTAGTTCTGATTTAAGGCGGTGTCATGTTCATCAGATATTGCAGGTGACACGTCAACTCAAAGATGTCACTGGCCAAGCAGATGACAGCTAGATGTGCCTCCAGCTGTGCCCCCTCAGTCAAACCCCAAACCCACAGGTATCCCGCACGAGCTCTGGTCCACTTTGTCCCACTGCACCTGATCCTTTACAACACATGAGTTGCCACAGGAACTTCCAATTCACGTGCATCAGATTCTCAACAGCCAGTGAGACAAAAGCCCAGGTCACCCTGCCAGCTGTACTTCATCTGCAACAGTTCTAAACTGCCTCTCAGCTTCTCTTGGTCTAACCTAGCAGCCACTTGTATCGTACAAAAGTGGCTGCAAAATAATCCCTGAGAATTCACTTAGTCCTGCAGGTGGATTTGTGTGAGCCCCTCCTGCTTCGCTGCGAAAAGCCAGAGGCAAAGATGATTCTGAATGGGTAATGGAGTGTGGATTTATCAGATGTATGATCTACCATGGTACACTCTCGATGTCTCACGACTATGTTTAGATCTTCAATGACTGCAGTCCATACTGGACTTCCATCCCCTGACAGGTATTTTCTATCTTGACAGTTTTGAAATACTAGCTGTGGTGACTGGGAAAATTCAAGAGTACTAAATTGAGAAGGCTAGAAAATATTAAACCAGCACATTCCAAATAAAATGAGCCATGGCATAGAACATGTATCTTTAAAAACAGTAGTTGTTCCTGAATATGTCTAAATTGTTAAGGTGGTGTTGATCTTCCACAAATGAGCAAAGGCAGAGGAAAAAAAGCATCTAGACAGGTGTTTTACCTTCAACTATTGCAAAACAGACAAGAGTCTGAAATGAAAGCTTCACCAAGGATAACTTTCCAGTGTCAAGCCATTGCTGTAGTTCAGAGAGGAAATGTGCCTTTCATGTTACCACATTTTGAAATGACCTTCAGAAGCAAACCTTCAGTCAGTTGTACAGTATACATATGTGCATGTCTGTAAGTATATTCTCCAGTCAGTTGTACTGTATATGAGAGAAAGGAAATCTCAACACAAAGGCACAATACCCAATAGTTTTCAATAACAAAAAGCAACTGTTAGTTGCTTCATAGCTTGGAGATAAGTTAATCCAGTGATTACTAATGATTTTTTTCCCCTCTCATATTAATATGTAGGAGAAAGTGAAGAACAGTATGTCAGTGACTAAACAGCTGTATTGAATCATTGTGTTGGAGAAACCGTGGGTTTAACCATCTTACGTCCTTTACCACAGTTTCCTCACTTCATTGAGATGAATGGAGTATAGGAAGCCTGGATCCTAACTCTTGCAGTTCACAGTGATGGAAAAAGAGGCAATATGAGTCTCTCCCAGTCTGTCCCCTGCTAGAAGGTCTCCCTGGAACTTCCCTACACTCCTCCTGGGGACCAAGAGAACTATAGCTGCAGAGCAGAGCTGTTCTAGACGTCAGAGTATGCATGAAGAATATCCTTATGGGTATTGCACTTTATCTTCTGAGAGGTAAAAATTGGGATTATACTCCAGATTTGACTGTTACAAGGCTAAATGACAACAGTGAATTGTGCCTTGTGTTTCATGAATACGCAACTTTTGCTTATACCACATGTAGAGAAGCTGACCAGAAGCAAGAGATATGCATTTTTCCTGCATGGAGGATTTCTGATGTAGCTTCTCACTTCTGAAGTTCCCAGGCAGATTTCCAGTGTTTACATTCACTCTACAGACACTGCTCAGTAGTTGCACTTCTTGATAGATGCTGGTTATCACACGTATTGATGTCTCCCAAAATAGAACAGCAAGGTGAAAAGGTGGACCCCTGAATTTCAGGACCCCACATGCTCAAGCATGGTGAGTTAGTGGAGTAAGTACCATCAGGACAGTGAGCAGCTTGGATGGCACCTGCTGTGCCTGAACAGGCTGTGGGTGGGCATCTGTACTTCCAAGACCTCTGTTGCAGTGGGTGGGTATATCTGGGAACTGCCCAATTGCTGCACACACTCACACCAGTCTAAGCAGCCCATCAAAAGCTAACAGGAACATTTCATTTTAAACTTAAGAGGTAAAGAGCCTGTGTTTGTGAAGGTGTAAATTTGCTGGTTTTAATTCATTACTTCCTAGATGTATGAGGAATATAAAAGCCTTTTATTTTATGAAGATTAAAAAGAAGAAAGCAGAGTCATTTCCCACAAAAGCTAAAAAATTAGTAACAAAGGAAAACAGACTTCCTAATCAGGAGACACATTTCACTTAATACTAAACAGCATATAATGAAATAAATTAAAATAGTTCCTGCATTTGATGAATTATGAATTGGCTGGATACTTATTGCCCTGTGTCTCCTTAGAGCTTTAGTAGTGTTTTGCTCCTAGATGTAGCCAAAATATCCAGTTGCTTATGGCAACAAATTAGAAGAAAGGAAGAGAGAAAGGTCAATAAAACACTACAGATATAGCTCTGCCTAGCTAATCTCACCACAATCAGCCTCTGAGGAACAGACCCATCTATAGGGGACCCTCTACATATCCCATCTTTCTGGATCTTTCCCCATCCTACTTCTCTTTCCAGGCTCTGTCTCTCCTGCTTTTCTTAACAGGTGCAGTCATGGGCCTATGGTAGATACACAAAAGGAACCTGAGCCTACAGTTCTGAGAGGCTTTTAGCCAGCTTGAAGGTAAGCATACGAGTGTAGGCCCAGATCCACAGATGAACTTTGGTGTTGCCATGTTTAACTTTTTCCTAGTTGACTCCCACAGCAAAATCCAGAACTCAAAATTAAATCCTACAAGCAGTCAAATACTTTGGGTATGTCAGTGGCCAACATGAGTTGAAAAGAACCTCAGGCTACTGAGGGAGGAGCCATCTAAGCTCCATGGTAAGAAATACTGAGGATCAGGAAGCCTGGACTCCCAGGGCTGTACAGGATTCATCAGCCCTTGCCTGTTGGATGATGGTCAGGGTCGTACCCTTCTTCTCTTTGCTCCTCTGCAATTGAGTAAAGCCAGCCAGTCACAGACACAGTTTCCCTCAAGCAGCCAGGCCTAATGCAGACTTGTTTACCTGCCCGGTGAGACGTATTAATTACATCCCAGTGAGATAGTGATATATCATACAGTATTCAGAATATTGGCATCGTCAGATTAGTCTATGTGGCCTGATTATTAAACACCTGCCAAAGAAAATCACCTGAAATTTTAATGCTCCTACCTTTACACACCACATTGAAATATTCATGGCATTTATAATTTGAAACTGAATTGATGTTGCAAGTAATAATAGTAAATAACTTGGTGGGGACTTTTTGTAATCTTCACTCCTGAAGGAGACATAAAAGTAACAGAATAAAGATTCAAAATACACTGAACTAATGCACCAACACATCTATATAGTTGGCACATCAGAATAGGTAGAAATTGTTAGGGAATGAAATGAGCTCATGATCCCATATGTTGCACACGTGTATTCATTTAAGATCATGTCTCTGATCTTTATGGTTTGTCTCACCCACTTTACATCTTTTTAGCCTCCTGCTGCATACCACGCTGGGTGAGCTGAACCCTTTCCTGTCTCCCACAGCTCACTTGCTGCTGGCCTGTGTTGGCTGCAGCATTGAAACTGGGAGACAAGCACTCCTGAACCTTCAGGGCATGCTCTAGTGGCCTAGGTTGTGGGGTTTTTTTTGTGGGTGTTTTTTGGTGGAGTGTGTGTGGTTGGTTGTGTTTGGTTGGTTGGGTTTTTTTGTGCTGAGTTGGACTAGGTGATCTCAGAGGTCCTTTCCAGCCATGATGATTCTGTGATTCTGTAAAACAGCTCACTCTTTCTGCTGCACTCTGGCATTCAAATTTCCTTGTTCAATTCTGTTTTAAGATGCAGTTTATACCATACCTCTTCCATTTTATATCTTACCTTTTCCACTGAAGCATCTACTTCTCCACGCTGGTTCCTGCATCAGCAAGGGCCATGGGCTATACAGCATTAAAAAAAAAGAGTTGGACATTTACATGCATATTGAAAATGTACTGTAGCATTAAAAAATGTGCATGATAAATACAAACCCTTTTACTTAGAAAGTATAAATGATACAGATAGGAAGACTTTTATCCTGTGGGGTTGTTATTGCTACTAGAGATTCCTTTCCCAGATTTCTAAGCCTCTGGTTTTGATGATTGTTGGAAGCAGGATACAAGACTTAGATCAAACACAGG
This sequence comes from Apus apus, assembly GCF_020740795.1. Lineage (NCBI taxonomy): Eukaryota > Metazoa > Chordata > Aves > Apodiformes > Apodidae > Apus > Apus apus. Next base: position 22,113,514 of record NC_067283.1, on the reverse strand, counting down.
TTCAAACTGGTTCCATCACTGCAATCCCCCTGTTCCTAGGGCCTCTAGCCTCAAAAGGCAAATAAATAAATAAATAGTTTTAGATTATAATGTATTTAATAGTCAGAACTCTTGAATGATGATTATTTCAAATACATACGTTTTGCATTTCTATGCGTATTTTTTCCTAACTTTTTCTGACACTTCTCAAATATATATGTGAATGAGAATTAGTGGTGACAGATTTATTGACAAAGTTGGTGTTGACACTGGTGCTACAGGAGCTCTGACCAATACTCAGCAATTACTTCTGCATATCCAATCTCCAAATAAATCCAATTTACTCCTCTCAGCTCCTAAATCATGTCCTCTTTGCCCTAGGGTACTTAACACTGTTAGACACAGTGAAATAGAGACTAGAGTCTGAAAACCTTGAAAATACTGAGAAGGATAGTTCTCAAAGTTCAGGTATGGAGAAAAAAACCTAAAGATCTGGCTGTCCCCAAACAAGTGGTATGTCTATCAAATAACTGTTCATTACCTATTTCTATGAGCATAAACCACTTTTATTGAAAAGGTGCTTTTCTAGTCTTGGGAGACTATAGTCTAAAAAGAAGCAGATCTTGGATGAGAATAGTATTTTCTGACAAACAATGCTTTTTGTGGTGACAACCAGCTCAGGGACAATATGTTGTTACTTCTGGGTAGACACTGTATTTCCCATATTCCCATGATAGCGAAGGGAAAATAATTTCCAGTGTTCTGTAGGTTGCTCCAACTAGAAGTATCCCATTAACTTACTAATCAGATAAATGGATAATGCCAATAAAGGTCCTTCATACCTTCCGGGTGGTTAGAGCAGATTAACAGCATTCTTCAGGATGCACACCTACTGCATGAAGAATTACACTGAATTAAGAAGTGTCACATGGATACAATGTCTTCCCTATGAAGAAAATGGGAAACCAGACTCTATTATAAATAACTCTTCAATTTCTATGCAAAATTTTTTGAGATTTTACGGCAAGATTTTACCCTTTGGAATTTTACAGCTTTCTGCAAAAGAAAAGCCTCTGTCAAATGTAGCAACAGTTGCAGAGTAAATTACTTAAAATAAAGGCATTAGACAAGCTTTAATGAAAACATGTAGACATCAGGTCTGTTAGGCAAGTGCAAATAAATCTCATGGGAGTCGGGGGTGTAGGCACACCAGAAACTCAGCATCAAGCGTGGCTTTGACCCTGCAATATCAGACCACAAGAACAATTAAGTTAATGAATAAAAGCCTTTATGAGCTCTTACGCCCATTCTTCCAGTCAGCCTAGGTGAGTGACCTTTACTTCAGCATTGCTTGATGTCCATGTGCTGAAACATGCGTGGATGCACGTGCACATGCACACACTTGTGTAGGTAAACTTGGCTGATTTCAAGTAATAGAAGACCAGTCCATCTCTCAAAAGAAAAACACTGCTCACACAGGGGAACTTGGCTGTTGCATTCTGCTTCCCTCATCACTATTGTGCTATTTAATACAGGATTAAGAGATGTTACATTCAAGGTAGGCTTAATGGCATAGACATAAAGAGGCAGATAGGTTGAGAAAGCTCACCCTCACCAACACCTAAACACTACTGGAATGTCATTAGTGTCACATTGTATGTCCCATTGACGCTGGCCTCACAGCATGGGACAACACTGAAGGTGGAATCAGGGGGTTGGGTTTGTAGAAGGGGCATTCCCTGAAGACAGGGGAGATGCAAGCCAAGAGCTGTAACCTCTCTCATCTCCAGAGGTAAAGGACACTGAGAGAAAGGTCCAGCCCTAATGAGGTAGGGAAGGGTAGTATGTGGGCACATCTCCTGCTGTGTTACTTTCTTTTCAGATTTTCCTGAGTTTGAGATGTGGTTCTGGCCTCTTCCTTTATTGATAGTAAACTTCCAGAAGAAATGTGTTGGGAACAGAGTCTACCTGCCGTAGCTTGTGGTGCATATGCCACAGCCAGAGTGGCAAGCTCCAGAATGCGTAGGACAATAATGGGTTTCTACCCAGGGAGTGGAGAAGCTCAGGGGCCCAACTCTGCTGGGAGTGTCCTTGAAACATCTGGTGAGGGATGGAGAGAAGACAGTCCTGACCCTTTTTTCAACTCCCTACTACATCACCAAAACCCTTTAAAAAACAATGCTTCTAACAGAAGACCTCTGAAATAATTTATTCCAGCTTTATTACAGCAGGACCAGCCACTCCTTTGAAAGTGGGATTTCCATCCCACAGCTGTATTTCATGCACCGTTTCCTACCTTTATAATATAAAACTCGCAGGACCATTCCTCAGTTGGGTTTATTCAGGACACCCTATCTCCAGTCATGTGAACAAACTCCTTCTCCTGAGAATTACAAAAACAAACTGTAAACAAGTATTTCATTTGTACTTCCCTGTTGTCACCACATTTTCCTTCCCTGAAGCTGTAAGTTTCCAAGACAGAAGAGATATTTAATGATCAAACATACTAACTGGCACTGTTTAGTCCTAGAAGAAAAGCACATAAATAAAACAAGAACTACTTCAGTTAAGTGGTAATAGACAAGGCACCATGTTTAGAAAGCTAATAACCTGTGAATATTAGAGGATTACTGATAAAAAGAACGACATGCTACTTGTGTTATTACTGTCAAATAGAAGGCAGTGCCTGGTGTCAGTTTACTCATTGGAATTACATGAATAATGTGAAAAAACACTCCTCTAGTCTAAAAATGGTACTTGGCTGTTGCATACTGGCCTACCTGAAGATCCAATTCCAAACGGTTTGCAGACTGGGGCTACCATTTGTGTCTGTCTGTCTTGTCTATCTATCTATCAATCATTATTTAAGATATATCATCGTATTATATATATCAGATATATGTATTTCATACATGAGTAAGATGAGCACTGAACGTGCCAGCTTACATCTGAGTTTAAGCAGAGGAACAGAAAAAGAGTAACAACTGAGTTGCCCTTATTCTTCTTAACTTTTGAAACAATTTATACTTAAAAGTGTTTAAACTTTCTTTTGATCTAAATCCAAGGTGTTACTCATGAGGTGAGAGAAAACAGGCACATTTACGCCTGAGCCCACTACATGGCCGTCAGTGACACTTCATTTTGACTGGAATGGAGATGTTAGGAGCTGAACACTGCCCCAGCTAAGATGCTGGGTGAGGTGTCTCAAGCTGCCAGGGATCTCTGCACTCGGACTGACAGCAGGCCTGAGAGACAACTGATGATCTTGTGCCAGCTGCCTGTTGCTGTTATCGAATGTAAAAACTGCTTTATAGACAGTATGTATGGAGACAGTTCACCACCAGGTGGCAGATAGTCCAACTTCAAGAATTTCAAATGCTAAAGAGGCCCCCAGGGCCGCACTGATCCCAAACGAACCCTTGTCACCGGTACATTTTAGAAAAGCAATCTGACATCCTTCTCATCTGACCAGGTCCAAGGATGTCCTGGATGGATGCTACCATGCCCCATGCCCAGGTTACAGCCTACTAACAGTTTTAAAAGTATTGTGTTATAGTTAAGTTTTAATCCTCAAATGAATTCTCATTGGTGAAAAAAAAAAAAAATGCTTTTTTTGGTTCACTGGGGACCTTCTTAGAGAAAAGTATCTAATCCAGCACTTGCTCATTTACACCTCTGCTATTGCATAGACTAAACGTTACATGGCACATGTAATTTCTTACCAATTTCAACCATGTCGGTTTAGGACAGTGAAATAAAATTGGTCCTCCAGAGCATACATGGATAGAACGAAGGGCAGAAAATGAAAATGCTGCTAAGATATTTCAAGAGTGCTTAATTCACTCTACTAAAGCTACTCAATCCTTCCTGTGAGAGACAAAAGCATTGTGAGCAATTTCCGAGTAGCAGGGTTTCTTTGTAAACTGTTGGTCTAAGCTCAGTACCACAATTTTGTATACTTGTGTAATGTGTTAAGATTGCAAATGCTCTAAGGCAGGAACCTTTTTTTTCCCCGTATTTGTAGAGGGTTTAGCATGCTGGTACACTGACAAAGCACTTAATCAAATAATAAAAGGTCATTATCACAATAATTCAAGATGCTTTACAGACAGTTAAATAAGCTTTGAGAAGCCAGTATTTCAGTGGGAACAAAGTGGGAGCTGGGGGACACACATGAAGTGAATGGTCACTTAATGTGTATTAATTCCCAACAGTCCTAACATTTCATAGGTCCTATGACATTAAATGGACTTTGGATAATATAATCTGAGATTTAAAAATTATCTTTACTCTTTCACTTATAATCCATTTGAAAATCCTGATTTTTGATAGATTAACTGAAGATTTGTTCCTAGTATTTTTTTAAGCCCAACGTATTTACATTACTTCTGTAAGCTTCGTCATTTCATTCTTTTGCATTTTCCCCCACTAATACTTGCCACAAAAAAATAAGAACACAACTGCCTTTTTAGGTTACCTTCTATGTGGACTAAAATCACTTGGAGCTGCTGATGTTAAGACCTATTCAATTTGCACTTTTTTCTCTATATTCTAAGCTTTATTGGTACTTGCTTCACTGTGCAACTGCAAAATATATGTAAGAAAGTACCTTCCCATTTTACCAAAGTATACTCCTCAGTATGTTTTTGAAAATTAAAACACAGATCATGTCACTGGACTGTAAGATTAGACAAAGTGTGTACAGTGGAAAAGCTCTAATCTCAACCCATTGTCTGATCTGTGTTCCTCTGTTCCAATTTCATTTAACGTGGCTGAGACGTGTTGGATATACTAAGAATTACATTTCATAAAATACATACTCTGCAAAATTAAACTATTTTATGGCTGGTGGTCTCACATCAATTAAAACAATGCTATTTTAAAGAAGTTTTGCAAAATATCCACACTGTGTTTGTTCAAATGCTTTTGTGTATTAGCACCACAAATTATTGAATCATCAATTATGCAATTTGAACATAAAACCAACGCAAGGAAAGAAACAAACCACTGCCATTTAATAGAAACAACCTCACTTTACAAGACAGCATTGATGGTAACTTTGCAAAGGAATCTGAAAAAGAATATAATTAAAAATGACAAATTTAAGACAAGAGAAAGCAAAAATGTAAATATCACAACAATTCTAGTATGGAGAAATTTCAACCAGAATGTTTACTTGATGCAGCATTCCGATGGATACGTGACACTCCATCACCAACATTTTCTGACATCTGATAAACACTATTCCTTTCAAGAAGTATTTTTCCATTCAGTGACCTTGCACAGACTGTCAATAGGTAACCCAGACCCCAGAGACAGTTCATAGGTGGTCAGTAGCAAAATTCCTAAATAGAACAGGAAAGGCCCTGGAATGCACATGGTGAGTAAAATGTAACTTGCTTCTCATACAGTGTTTTCAATATTCAATGCACTCTGCAAATATGATGTTAGATTTCTTTTATGACATATACCACTTCCAAACATGAATCAAAGAAAAACCAGAGGCAATGTGGCTTTGTGGATAGAGAGGAGCATTGATCTGGGAACTAGGAAATCAGGAATTCTGTTCCTGGCTTGAGCCAGACTCCCAGGTAAGACATTCAGTAAGACAAAAATTACAACACTGGCCTAAGAAAACCTTGAAATCTACTGAAAAAAAGAGCAGTGAACTATACAACACTTTCTATGATCACTTTAGAAATGACATAAAAATTAATTTTATTAAGAGGGATTGCTGATAATGCTGTGTAAAAACAATGGAATGAAACATGATAAACTGAATGTATATGAAGGATTCCACAAGAATATAAGCCACATACTCTCCCTTCTTAGAACCCAATTAATGAAAAAGTTAAACGTGTGCAAAAAGTGTGAGTATCCTCAGAAATCTCAGAAAGAAAACTGACCGCACAGGAAGCAAGACTCCACAGAGAATGTTGGTAATACCAGTATTTCAGTTCCAAAGTCTTCAGAGATACTTAAGCAGTTATGTTTTTATCAAGACAGGGAAGATGCTCTTCTGAAAAGGGGTTTAAATTTCAGTATTGACTGAAGTTCATGGGAACTCAGTGAGAAAGTGTGTTATTAAGTCACACAAGCATAATATCCACAGCAGAAGTTAAGCCAAAGTATTTTTCTTATTAAATAAAATAATGTGATGACTACCAACAGAGGAAAAATCCATGAAGATATTTTTTTGCAGTTTATTTTCAATTGTAATTTTTGGATAAGCAAGCAGCTCTGTATGGAGAAAGCACAGAAGAGTCATTCTGGCACTTTTGGATAGTACATTTATTATTTTTTTCCCAAAAAATTTTCTAGACACATTCAGTCCTCTTGCTCGGTCAATAGTCCATTTTATATGAGCATGATTAGCTCATACGATTCCAGAGGAAACTAACAATATATACAGTCAATGAAACTATCTTCTTGGCTACTCTGGGCCCTTTAAAATGTCTTCTAAGTCTATCCTGGCTAAACAGAATCCACAATATACATGATAGCTACAGAATACACTGTATTGAAATGAGAAATGCTCAGCACAAAATGGGATTCTTGGCATGCAGCTTAAAATAAAAGGTAGAAGTTCAGAAGTTTATAAAATCCCAAATAGGGTCAATTAAAAGGAGTTAGCAAAAGAAGGGACTGTTCATTGTTACTGTAAAAAAGGCACTTTGAGTAAATGGGACCAGAATTGGAGGAATCTTAAGTCGACACGAAGTTCAGTTTGGTTTCATAAAAAGGCTTCAATGCTAAGGGATGCTAATCAAGTTTCCTGCAGTTTTACATTAAAATAGATTGCTGAGTAGTTTATAATAAAGGACATAAAATGTTTACAACCAACTTGTGAAATTAAGAAAAGCATAGTATAAGCAAAAAATTACTAAAAGCAGCAATGCATAGCCTTTCATTGAGATAATGCACAATTTTGGACACCATGTGTCAAACTCTTGTTTTTAAGATACTTTCAGTAGCATTATCAACATAAAATTGGCCTACAAAACAAAAGCTTTACCAGCTCCCATTCATGAGGAGACTGAGGTCATAAACCAACTAAAACGATTTATCAGTATTTTCAACATCCTGGATGACCAATATCAAGTATATGGAATAACAATCACACTCTTCGTTCAGCTATCTCACTGGAGGCAGCCTTTATGTCAGAGGAATGATTTTAATTCTTTTCTAACATTTACACAGTAATGCATTTAAGTTCTTTCAAATGTTGCTCACCACAGTTTGTTTTTTTTCTCTTTTCTCTCCACAACAAAACAAATAAAAATAAAATCAAGCACTTCCACAGAAAGAATATTTGGCAATTTTATACTCCACTGAAGGGTGGATTTTCACAATAGCTCACTTTAGATTGAAAGTCATTAGTGGTCTTTCCTCTCGTTTCTGCCAAGGACTCTTCTTATCTTCACCTTGGTCATCTTCCTCATCCTCCTCATCCTCCTCATCATCTTGAACTGATGTTCTGTGTTCAGGACTAGTTAATGGCTCTGGTTTGGTATCTACAGTTCTTGTTTCCTCCTGCAGGCTGGGCAGCTGCACACCACTCCTCTTACTAGTGCCTTCTAGCAGGCATCGTAGAGCATTGTCCTCAGGACTACAAACTGCTGTTCCACACTCACTGCCACTTTGGTCCATATCGTCTAAGTACACAAGTTGTGTGTAAGCTGTGCTATCTGAAACCTTTCGCTCCCTCTGCTGGTGCTCCTGCACTGGTGGGTGACTCTGTGGTGCAGACAGATGGTCGCCTCTTCCCTTTCGGGCAGATTTTGGTTCATTCATGTCAACACCAGAGTCCAAACTGGCATCGTTACTCCCGTTCCTACCAGCTCTTTGGAGATCGATGTATGAATGTCTAACATGAGCATTTGAACGTCCATCTAGAGAAACAAACCACGCTCGAGGATGAGGCAATGGCTTTCCCCCTCCTAGTTCCATCAAAGCCTTTTCTGTAAGAAGCTGCACTTCGCTATTCATCTGCGCCAGGGATGCGTCGTTAAGTGAGGCAGGAATGGAAATAGATTCAGACATGGAAGCATTTTGTTGACTCCACTCAGCTGCACCTGCATCTTGCAAATGTTGCTGAGATATTGCTTGGGATGCTAACTGTTGGGGTTGCAGCTGCTGTGGGGGATGCGGGAAAAGCCGGGCGTGAGGGTTAGGAAGCTCAGCCTGAAGTCTTTCTAGATCTATCTGCTGGTCAGCTGGGACAACCAGTGGCTGGCTAACAAAAGGGTGTTCTCCTGGCAATTTCATGTAATGACCTGGGATTACCAATGCAGGCAAAACTTTTCTGTAAACACTGTCATTGACTTGGTCAACAGAATTGCAGCAGATTAACTGACCTGGTCGAGGGAAAGATGTAGGTCTTTCAAGGTGATCAACTGAACGAGACATCATACAATCAGTAGGTCTGCAGTCCAGCAGCTCTTTTTCAGGGGCTGAAGGTGTGGGGTATATTTGTTCCTGAATATTGTATTTACTTCCAGAAGCAATATGGTTCATAGATACTTGAATTTCTCTCTCTTGCTTTTCAAATAAAGGCTGAGGCAGCATAGCATTGTAACTTCTCCTATACTCATCCTTCATCGGGGACTCGTAGCCTTCAGCTGTTTCTGTAGATTTTCTTGTCTTCAAAGGAAAACCATCTGCTGATTTGTGGTAGTCTTTTCTTAGAGACCCACTGGGAGTTAGGTCATCCAAGGAAATTCTGCTCTTGTCTTTCTCCTTGTCAGAGAGCAGCTCCTCTCGGGAGCTAAACTCCTGGGAAGTACTGAAGGAGTGTTTGAGCATAGGTGTATGCATATCTGCTTCTCCACTAGGTGATACCATCTCCATGTGGACAGCGCTGATTAGTTCCTTTGCACCTGAGTTTTCAGTGTGTCCATTGCTGGCAACAGACAATCCGCCAGGAAATTCTGACTCACGACGTGAAAATATTAAATTGATATGGGACATTGAGGTTGCTTGATCCTTCTTAGAAGTGTCCAGTGCTGTTGAAAGTTGCAGTTTCTTATGATGCTGACGTGGTCTTAAACATTTTCTTCTACAAAAAACAGTAATAAAATAAGTTACACATTTATGACTGCTGTACACAGAAACAGGAGCAGCAAGTGTGTCTTAATGGGAGATTTTTAAGCACTTATTAGTGTTAGGGGAACTGAGCTTTCATTACATAACCTAACAATTAAAAGCTTAGCCCAGCACTGAAAATAAAATTAAAGAATAACTAATGTCAACTGGGAAATATCTCAAGCATCAGTTACAAGTTGGAACACATGTCTGGAGGAGGCAAATATAAAATCAGTCATTAATGCACGCTTGCTGATAAATGTTTAATATTGATTTTAATATAAGACTAATAGGAAGATAATTTTCAAATACGTAGCACTTGAAATGACAGGGGCAATGACAGACATCTTGTACCTATGGCAATGTCTGATAGGAGGTTTTAGAAGATCTTACAAGGAAAATATAGGTACAGGTGTGTGTGATTCACTCAGCTACCATCCTATCATAGGCAGGGACTGCATATGCTGCCTGTATCCAGGATCATATAAAATTTGGTTTTTTTTAATTTTATCTCACTGATTTTTTTCTTCTTAAAGTGCTTTCTTGCCTCTTTTTTTTTTCCCCTCCCTGAAGTAAAAACGTTTCAATACAAAAGCTCTTAATTTCATGAGCACAAAAAAGCTTGTATTTCCAATAGGAACCAGGATGGTGAATCTTACCTGCAATAATACAAAAGCAGACACATCAAGACTAGAAGTATGAGAGCCATCCCTCCTAAAATTGCCAAAAGAAACATTGTGTGATAGCTGGTAATGTCGTGTGTTACAACGGGACCTGGAGGGCCAGAAAAAGAGAATTTAGACCTGTAACAACCTGCAAACAGGAAGAGGAACAACACTTAAGAAGAGGAACATCTTCCCTTGTTATCAGGGTGCTAAGTGAGCAACATTGCTGTTCGTAGCCCTGGTTCCTATTGAGCAGACCATCTCTGGAGAAGGGAGCAAGTTGTGGAGAAAGCATGTGCCAGTCCAAAGAGATAACTGGGTGGAAAAGCAGCCAGTCTCAATGGGAGCATGCATCAGTGAATGCTGCCTTCCAGGGCCTGAGGCTGACACAGTGTGCCATAGCTCTCCTCACTGGAGAAAAGCCACCACAGCATCTTCCAGCACTGTAATGCATGTAGCAGCACTGGTGGCCAACAACTTGTCTTGAACAACAATTGTAGTGCTTTGCACTGAACAGTACATACAGTGGAGTATAGGACTCACTGGAAGATGTGTTGGTGCTCTGAAGCCTAGATCAAGCCAAGCCAAGCCAAGCAGATCTTCAGCAGCTTTAAAAAACAGGTCACTAGAGAAAGTGTTATAACTCCAGGTTTCAATAATGCTTAGTAAATGTTCTAACATGAAAGGAATGCACACATGTGGGCAGCATCTGCTCACAATTACGCATGTTTAACCCTGTTGGTTTGTAAAATCCTTAACATGGTTTTGAAAGAAAGGCCCAAATTTTCAGCTGCAGGAAAGGAGGTACAGCACCTTGGCCAACATCAAGGTTCTAGATCTTGTAAAGCCTCATCTGTGGATCTTGAGTGTTCTGTAGAGCCACTGCTAGATTTTCAAAGCTAATTTTTTTCCATTTTTTCAGATAAGAAAACAAGATTCAATGATGAGATAAAATAAGCAAAAAGACATCAACCTCATTAAAAATTACATCACGTATACTGCATTTGGGAAATCGAAATATTTATATATCCTGTCCTACCACTACCTTTACACAATTGATACTGTTGCTTCAGGACATTAGGCACACATAAGAAGAGATAAATCCCTTTAAGTTTTCAGGGAAATGTTCCCATTGCAACAAAGTTCAAGGAACCCAGACCTAGTCCTCAGAAAGAAAATTAAAATACAAGTAGAAATTCTGCCATACAAGTTAAATTGCAATGTCAAACAGGCCTTCTTCTGTTGGAGTTACAGGTCTTCTAACCTCAGAATTTCAGGTATAATTTCATGACTAGTATAACTTCATTGCAGTTTGGGACAGAGCAGTACTGGGAAATGTTTAGCTCAGTGCAGTTACTTTTTCTTAAAATACAATTATTTTGCAAAATTCCGTTAAATTCAGTATGATAGCTTACTCAGATCTGCACTTGTCTCTAAACTCTTTTCACCAATGAATCAGCTAAATATCCCAGCAGTTTCATTTAATATAACCTCAAATAAAAGGCTTGCAGATCATGAAACAACTTTATGGCATATGCAAGCAGAGTGTAAAAACAGTCTTCATGTTAGAGTTTGTTTTCTTGGTTAGATAACGTTTATTTAGCTTCCACAGCCAAGGCAACAATATTTTCATTTCTACTGTATTTGGTTTTCATCCAGAAAACCTAATCAAGAAAATCTGTAAGAGGAGGAGTTTTTTGTTCAATTGATTGGCTCTTTTATGCAGTTATCTTTGATTACTGGTGGCTGAAGAACCAATACTAAGAAATCTGAGGCAGCCACAGAAAGAAAAAAGGAAGAGCAAACCGCAACATCAATCATCTCCACAGGCACGTAAGTCATACAATGCCTAGTTCAAAGAGATTTTTTACAGTTATGCCAAGAGGCTTGTAGATGGGCAACCAGCCAGCTCATCTACTAATGCCACTCTGCTAATACATTTCCTAGAACTTCTATACTGAGTTATTAGTGGTGTGAATTAATCAGTCACCAAGATGATGCAAAGCGTAAGTCAGAGCAAAATGGGCATCTTCAGCATAAAAGAAAAATACAGTGACAATCAATCAATCTTTTAGTGAATGTCTAACCCAGGATGATGTTGATCTTGGGTGAATCCATTTCTTTGAGAGTTTCTGTACAGAAAATTCACAGCATGTATTTTTCTACCTGCTGGAACACCAACACATCGACACTGTAATTCCCCTCCTTTTCTAGCAATGGCTCTACCAGGCAGTCATGACATGAATGGAACACTTTAAAATGTTTCCCCCTGAAATGACTCAAGAGATTCTAAGGGTTGCCTCCCACAATCCCCAAAAGACGTTAGCCCTTTACTTTAGATTTCTGTTTTCTAATAATCCATTATTGATCAAGCTGTGGCATCTCAGATGAGGTCATTCTGAAAAATATAAACGTTATATATGAATAAATAATTACTCAATGCTGTGAATATCAGTAAAATTAAATTCCATCTTACCTGGGATAGTAGGTGACATAGCTGCAACCCAGTAGCCCAGCTGAGGTGCAATGTAAGTCCAAGTCAACTGATTTCCTTCTTGCTGCACAAGGCCCAAGCTACTCTTCAGCCATGTCCCTGTAAATGCAAAGGTTGTAGGAAGGTGTTACAGATATACTCACACCTTCCTCTGCAAACAAGGGATAGAGCAAACAGTAGCAAAACCTATGCATATGTTGTAGGGGTTACGTGTAGAATGTAGAATTAAGTTGCACCACCACTTTGATTCAGCAATGTCAGTCATTCAGAAAGTGTATCCATCCAGGAATACAGTTTGGTAATGGATGATGAGTTTTTAAAACAAAGGAAATGTAATAGAGTTCTCAGAACTATCAGATGATCATTTAAAAATAAATAAGGTTGAAAATTTTAAAGCAATGTGTTTAAGTTAACATAACTCTTAATTAGTCCAGATTGACAACCTGCAGAAGTTGAAAGCTATTGCAGTTTCACAAGATAAATTTTGTTGCAAGAATTTTGCTACAAATTACTTTACAACTGAAAGAGCTGTATGCCTTTTTAATAACTTCAGTTTCTGGTATGTATCCAGTATGGCATGCAGGCTGCTCTCCTACTCATTTTCTTTGAAAGCAACACAAAATTGCTGGCCTGGACACTTGAGATCAAACACTAGGAAACCACCCTTGCACCAAGCAGCACTTCCTAAGGCTCAAGTCCTGACTTGGCATCTCCAGTGGCTGCTGTAACAGAGGGCATTAACTAGCTAAGGAGTTTCTTCATACACTTTGGTGGCCACTACCAGCATGGCTGATCTGTGCACAGAGAAGAGAGAAACCTCTCTGCACTTGTGTCAGGCAGCTCTGTATTGCTGTGCAAAGGAGGGACAGAATGCTGCATTTTCCTTGCTCAGCCTCACATGCTCCCATTAAAGGCAAGCTGCATCTCGTACTTGTGATTCCCATTCTTTAAATAGTCTCCTGCATGTAATTCCCAAAATGGTGCTTTTCATCAGATATCACTCAGGACTAAGCTCGAGCATTTGCAGATGACAGTCATCTGAACACTTAGCAGTGGGTGCAGAACACACACTGAGATGCTGTAGCTGGTTTTTTGTTTGCTTGTTTGTTTGTTTTAATACCACTCTGATCCTGATGATTTCCTCTGTGTTCCTCAGATTATCCATCTGTGCAAACCTTGTAAACATAAGAATGGCCTTTCTTAGTAATTATTTCCTCTCCACTAATGATTTTTCCTGTGTAAGTACAGCCTTAAAGTCCACCATCTTTGGCTAATAATAAACTAATCTAAATAGAGATAAAGGTTTAGAAAAGTATGTTTGAGAGGTACAAAAACTTTTGTAAGCTTAAAATTTGTCATTGTTTCTTTCTGCATGCTAAGGTCAATCAGATTATGCACCAGCTATTCAAATATGCAACTGTGGGAAACAAAACTTTAAAAGCGATATAAAAGTGCTGACTGAAAAAAGAGAATAGAAGGACCTGGGTGATGAATTAAGCACACTTCTCCGACTTCTCTTACTGTCTCTAAGCCCTTTAAGTCCACATACAAGCAGAACACATACATATATATCCAATTGAGCAAAGTTCATTTTCTTCGTACTCTATTTCTATAGCTACCTCCTTTAGCAGAAGCTATTATTGTTTCCCTCACTAGGGGGAACTTGTGTCCAGCTTGCCTTATTTACATTACATTGCATTCTAATGAACACAATCCTCCTAATGCCTCTTTAAAAGCCTTTTGCTCAGTAATACTCTGCCTGCATAACGCGGCGATCAAGAAGCCAACAGGGGCTGCACCCTTATCGCTGCAAACAGAGCTCAGCTGCCATCCTGCCAAACAAGCTGCAGCTCAGATTGCTCATATTTTAGCAACGAAAGGAATCCCTGTATTTGCAATGGAAGCAAACAATAGTCTCTACTGCACAAGGTCAGTCAGGTTTCATGCCTGCCGTCTGCTCATTTGGGTCACCCGTTTTATCTAACCACTGGATGTGCTTGAGGAAATCTATTGGTCTGTGTGACACTAATGAAAAATGCAGTTCCCTCTCTCTTTGTGGACAGTTAAGAATTTCAAAAGCCTAACAGATACATCCAATATTGGTCACCTTTAAACAAGACTATCGAAGCTTTTGTTGACCATACCCTACACATTAGTATGTGATGACAGCTAGAAAAGAGTTACTTTTTAAATGGCACTGTCCCAAACTCTTATCAAGACAATACCAAGTGTGGGTCCCTGGGAACATGGCTACACAATCTCACCAGCTGCTTTTTTTAATACCTTCCTGGTCCAACACTTTGTTCATAAACTTGCTTCTTGTACTTCTACCATCTCCTACCAATAATCCACTAATAAAACAGAGCATCCTCCCACATGGTGGGCTGAAGAGAATAAAGAAATCCATTCTTCACAACAGCAGCAAAACAGGTTTGAGTGGAAACAGTTGAAACACAAAATCCTGTATTGTTTATTGTCTGATCAAACAGCTGAAAGCCAACAGAGTATTACTGGAGGAAACTGATGTGCCCTCAGTATTCTGCAAATCCACTGGGGTGTTCCCAGGTCTCTCACATTTCATCCTTTATAGGTTCTAATATCCCGGTCACTTCTCAACAATAATTAAACACCAAGCAGTGTTCTTGTGGCTCCCTACAAGCAATGCCTTGCTGTAATGGCTAATGTTGGGCCTTCTGCTGAGCAAAAGCCAACTGCATTGTACTTACTGGCTACGCTCCTGGTGTTTCAAGATGCCCTGAGTAAGCAAGAGCTCACTGCTGTGAGAATGAATTCCCTATCCCATCCCAGATTCTTCCTTGCAGCAGGAACCAAGATATTTTCCTATTCTAAAAATGCAGCTGCTTACCCTCTGTGTCCTCACATACTTGCTCTTGGAAGCAAGGGAAAAGACTGAAGGGCAGTGAGTAAAGAACAACTTCCACTTTTCCCGTCCTTTCCTATCCACTTAGCTTGCAAACGGAGCAAGGGTGAGCAGCATTCATTCTTTTCTGTGCTGGCAGAACTACAACTGCAGGAGAACTAAGCAGAGGGACTTAGGAGGGAAGAGAGGTCTGACCTCCCTGCATGGTTAAGTGTTATGATAATTTAATCAATTATTCTTCATATATCCTATAACATCTACTTGCTCCCCCTGTCCAAGTCAACCAATCATCTAGTTTCACTGCTTATTAAGTTTTATACATGATATGCATTCGTTGTTAAGTAACAAGCAATATAGGATTATAAATAAAAAGCAGTAGAAATAACTGGATGCAATGGAAATGGTAATTTTTGTTCAAGACTGATCGTGTCTTTCCAAAGAAAACATGTCAATGCATCTTTGGAGCAGAAACAGCACATTCAGTATAGTTTGTAAGCACTGCGTGATTGGGGCCAATTTGCCATTAACTCTTAAAAAGTATCTGGTGCTTCATGGAAAACATCTATATATAGAGACATTCTTGCTTATAGATCATTTTTACATTTCTCTTCCTCTTTTTCCTCTATTACTGCTCAGTGGAGCCAACATGCTGATCCAGGATTCAAGTCAGGAGAGCTGTCTCCTGGCTCAAACTAATGGCAGGGGGAGAACCCAGAAGTTTCTTAACTCTTTCCTAACCAAGATTATATTTAGTGTTAGTGACTTTTTGGAATACACGGTGTCATCTAACAAATTTCCTCTTAAAAAGCTTATAAAACAGCTACCCAGCACTTCTTCATATATATATAATGTAAAACCAAAGTAAGAGAATTACCATCGCTAACACTGCAAAGCATAAAAAATGAGAGGACTTTAAAAGAAACACAGATAAAAAAACAATCAGATAAAGAAAGCTGAGCTCCATCTGGCTGAAAAATACCAAAATATTAGAGAAGAGTTAAAGACTTTGACAGAGCAGGAGAAAAAAATTTCTGCTAGGGAGAAGTATTTTAATACTTTGCAGTAACATTGATTCTGATTAACAAGCTTACTTATTGCAGGCAGCTTTTAGGACTTGCCAACAGGGCAAAAGGAGGTTATAATGAGTACATTTAAAAGCAAAATTTTTCACATTAAAACTCTGTTTCAACAAGAATTTTGCACTAAAGATGCCTTTTTATAATTAAATTTGGTTTACTTCTAATTCAGATCGAAAAATGGCCCTTTCAGCAAGAAGTGCATCCAGATGGGCATCTAATGCAGAAAAGCCAATACAGAACAGCTATTCTGGACTATTTCCCCACACAATCAGGTCACTGCATGTATGTCCAGTCTGGCCAGACACTCTGTTGTCTTCAAAGACCCTAACTATTCCATGTGACAGCTTGCTGGATCCAGGCAGCACAAGTGAATCTGCTTTTGTAGTCTAGATCCATGATGCCTCTGAGCAAGACATTACTTCTGCACTTTAAAGCTAGACTTTGTTATTTTAAATTACTCTGTAGTGAAATCCAGAGAATTGTACACCTCTCTGGCTTCCACGTGTGGCGGTGCATGCTGACAATCCTGTGCTGCTCCAGCTCAAGCAAAAGGCAAACTTCCCACTGGCCTACATGAAGCAGGATCAGGCTTCCTTCAGGCAGGACTGCCACACCAGGCCATCCGCTCTCAACAGGCCCATGTGCCTCCTACTAGAGTCAAGAAACAAGGAGACAAATTCCCCTCTTGTGTGCTGGCTGTGAGGGGAGTTTGCAGGCTGGTACCCCAGCACAGGACTTGGCTCTCTGTGAAGACGTGTAATACTGCTTACTTCTGGTTTAACTTTCCATGATGACCGTTCCTGAGCCTCCCAGATAATTTCTGCCACAGTGACTTCTGCTGACTGTGTATTCTTCTTATCACTGATCCAACGGTTCTGGGAAATGACTGTCGGAGGAGTACGCTGCAGCCAGCAGCTTCCCCTAAGGACAGTCATAAAGTCTAAATATTGCTAGTGTTTAAATGTGTGGTAGCTATGGTGGGGTTGTTTCCCATAAATTACTTTTACATGTGAGCTTTTGGTAGGAAACCCTTCCACTGATCAAATACTGTTTGCTTTTTATTTCTTTTCTTTTAACTGGCAATAGGATCATTCAGTCCCACCCAACAGAGGAACCAAAATTGTGCTATTTACAGCATGAATACAAATAAAGAGGATTTAATTAGTCAGAGAGCAAATTAAGCATAATCTCATTATATGAATTTATTTTTATTCACAAGATAATCTCCTCTGGACAAAAGAGTTTTGGAAAGAAAAGAAAAATACTTTTAAGCATACTACTTAACAGCATAGATGTTTTAAATATATATTCCTTAATGAGAAGTGGTATTCTTTCAGCACAGATCTCTTCTGTGATGCCTGCAATGTCTTGTAAGATTTCCCTGCTTAGGCAGAAATTCAGTTAAATGGAGATACGTGTGTCAAAAGGAATGAGGCAGGTGGTTACCAGAGTGTGGGACAGTAAAGGTTATTCAAAACATACTAACAGTGTTTCTAGAAGTAATTGATTTAGACACTTCAAATCGCAGTTATTATGGAGAGTTAATCAAGGGCAAGTTTGTGAAAATAACTTCCTAAAGCATGTTCTGACATACATAAATCGTAGCTTTTCACTCTACCAGCTCAAAGCTGCTTATCAGATTTCTTCTTCCAACTGAAAATCACCTCTAATCTGCATCAGCACAGGAAGTTTTACTACAAAAGGATGGATTTTTTGGCTTTGCTTTTGTTCGTTTTCTAAAAAAGCTAAAAGCCACTGAATTTGGATGTTGAAAAATATCTTCTTGAATACTGGTAGAGATTACTCTCCTCCCCCTCCCCACAATACACAAGAGTTTAAAAATTCACAGTATTTACGTTAATATTACAATTTTGGTTTTGGAGTTGCCAGGCAACATCAAAAAATAAACGTCCCTGTTCTGAACTCAAACCTTCATTATTCTTCCACTCTTAAAAAATTTGTTACACAAGCCTTCCAGGGCTAAATCCTGCTACTGTTCCAGCAGCACCATTTTTTGGTGTACTGCAAGGGAAATACTTTTAACATCACACCTTGAAGATTTTTGCAAGGAAGTCTAATAGTTGGATTTATTACTAGTGTCTGAGAAGCTTTGTAGTTTTTTGCCATCTTTGCTCATTTTCCCCCTTAATCACCTGTCAAGGGTTTAACAACAGAACATGCCAGTTCTCATTATTTAATATTTTAATTACATCTGGGCAGAAGGTAGGGCACATTGTCTAGAGAACTGCTTGCACTGCTTTCGTCATCTCAGCATTTCCTCCCAGAACACCAGAACAGAAGAGACTTAATAAAGAAAATTACTTCCACAGGTTAATTACTGGTTAATAATTATATTTCAAAAAACAAAGCTTAGTTATGCTTGCTGGACCACCATCCCTAGTATATATGTGAAAGACACTGCCTTTAATATTTGCTTTATCACATTATTAATCACATTCAGTCAGTTAGTGATAAAATTATTAGAACAAATAATAAATAAAAGCAAAAGGTAATTAAAAACACTGCATACCTTTTCCTTCATTCAGCCTCACATCACGCTCACATTCAGTGTCTTATTTTTCAAGCTGGAAGTGGAAGCAGATGCACACTGGGATTTGATCTACCGTCCCAAGGCCACAGAGGAAGATTGTCTGAGGTCCTCCTCAGCCTTTTCCAGTCCCACCTAGACACTTCACACTCCTGCTCTTTGCACTCCTGTCTCTATTTCCACCAACCTCCAATATCTCTCCAACTCAGGCAACTGTACAAGCACAATAGTCTTTCCTCCACTTCTGAAATGTTAAGGTCCACTTCTTCCCACCTTCTACTGCATCCCTTCTGTAGGTGGAGCTACAGGGCCATCTATTAGATACCGCATATAGTACATTATTAAAAACTGTTCACAGCATCCATGCTATTTGTTTCCAGTTTTACCTCCTTGGCTACATAATAGTCGATTATTTGCTTTTATCACTATGTTTTGGCACCAAACTGATTCCTTCAATGTCTTTTGAAGCGTCACCATCATGCCATATCGTGTCTGCTTTGCCACAAATGCCAGTCAGAGGGTCTATGAGGTGAGGAGAGGACCAAACAATCCATTCACGTAACTTTCACACGTATAAGCCACAAGATTCATTTTAAAACCAACATGCATATTGATAGACAAGAACTACTGCCTCCTGTGATCCACTACAGCTCTCCAGAGGAATCACGACAGTGAGAACATACCTCAGTGAGCTACACTGTGAAGCACCAGAGGAAGAGCTTCTTTTCCTTTTACTGCTGAGGTCTGTCAACTACTCTGCAGTGATATCTGCACCTGTTATGTAGACATTGTACATGGTAAAAAGCTGGGTTTGGTAGCTGCCATTTCTATGGCAACACACAAAATATTAAATTCTTTCAGATAAGTTAGTTAAAAATCTGTATTCCTCAGTGTATTTAGGCTTTCAGAGCAATTTAACCTTCACAGCTGAGATAAAAAGGAAGTAAAAATCACATTGTCAAGGACCTCGTAAACTACAGAAATACTGTAGCTATGAACTTTGTGGAGGCTTGGCTTGCCCCTTGCAATTTGCAAAGAAATCTCCCATGCTACCAGTGAATCTGATCTAGAACCTAACTTTCTAAATCTGATTATATTAAATTCTAACTTTTGGGGGCAGGGAATATGTTTTTCTGAACATGTCCATTTCTCATATGTAGAACCCCAAAAAAATCCCAGGAAGAAGGGCATGAAGTCCCAGGCAATGTGGGCAGCTGCTTGCAGTCCAAATGTAGGCCAGCCAACCAAGCTTAGAGGCTTGTACTCACACTCAGAGTCACATCAAGCAACAGACTACAAAAGCTTTTGTTAAATTATTATTTTCTGTCTGTCCTGCAGTGTATGAACGTTGTGACAATCAGAAGTTAACCAAATTCACAGCAAGAAATGAATAATCTTTTTTTTACTATGAAAATATGAGTCTACCTTTTCTTTGGGTGGATTATGGTTGCTACCACATGGGAAGCTTAAATCAGAGACTTTAACACATCATCTTATTTGCAGATAATGTGCAGTGAACTAGACAGGCAGGTGTACAGTAACCCCCTTACATGTTCTCTGCCTGACAGTAGCTGTCACTCTCTCTAAATACTACGAACAAAAACCAAGCATCATTTCACCTCTGTGAAACACAGCGAAACTGTACTGCAGTCAAGTTTAAGTAGGCACTGATACTGCTTATGTATAAGCATATCCTCATGACTTCTCTTAAGCACAGAAAACATTATCTTCATTTTGCTGAGAAGGAACATCAGGAAATTCTGACTCTGTCAAAAATCAACCGAAATGTTACCACTGAAGGCAGGACGTCACCCAGAAAATAGGCACCAGAGTTTCAAATGTATTTAGAAATCTATTATGGCATGAAATGCAGTCAGAAAGCACTGACCAAGCACAGCAGGGTACATAAAGTACTGTGCTTTATAAAGCTATAAAAAGAGTTCCCCAAGATAGTCTTCTTCATATTCTGCCATCACTTTGCATTAATACATGGCTGAGATTTCAGCCATTGGGGAAACATCCTCCTCTATGAAGAAGCTAGTAATTTAAAGACAATAAGGTCATGTCAAAGATGCAAACCAAGTTTGGGGAGAAGGAATAACAGAGAAACAGTCCAGGTAGTGCACAAGAAATAACACATTTTAAGAAAGAGGAGCAAAAGGATGGAGTTTTAACTCACTCCAGAGTCCTTTGCCAAACAAGGTAGGAAACACAATTGAAAATATTTTCCTGTTACTTGGTGGGATTAATGAACTAGCAGATGCATCAATATTGTCACTCATTTATAAATCCCATTTCCCTATTATCCACTCTGGAATATTTGGTAATATTTTAAAGTACTTCATACAGCTCTAGATGTGGATGTAGAGGTCTAGGTGCAACATAATGCCTCCCATACCACACAGGATGAAACTGAGGTCTTAAAATGGAGAATGCTGGTCTTACAGTTTTGCTCACTAAATCCAATGAAAAACAGACACCTTAACATAAAGCATAAACCATTTAAATGGGGGCTGAGAAGAACACAGCTGAGCAAGTGCTGTGTTATTCAGTCCAGCTGGTGGGAGTTGGAAATGATACAGAACGTACAAAGTTTCATTTCTGCTGGGATCTGTAGTGTTCATTTCTTACTTAAGAGGACAAGGCTAGAAAGAAGTCTTGGACAGAAATCTGGTGTCCAAGAATAGAGAGATTAATTATATTGCTGTAAATCCTGCTGACATCAAGGCAAATATACAGGGAGGAAGTCATGATTCCAACCATCTGTTTACGGATCAAGAAAAAAAAGTTTTTCAGCCCCCTCAGATTTTGAGAAAAACAAGACAGCACTTCAGGAAAAAAAAAAAGAAAAAAAAAAAAAGCCAGCAACCCAGAAAAACCCACTGAGCAATCCTGATTGCAAAAATGAGAATCCGTATCTCCCTACGTTCAAACCTTTAAGTGTGTACTATGAAACAAAACCACTATCCCACGTTAGCGTGAAACACAAGAGCTATGGGTATGTCAACAGCATGGAATGTTTAAGTTGCATTTTAGTGTATAACTCTCCAGAACATCAATGTATCTGTGCTTATTATTACCAACACTAAGAAATGCTGCAGAACAAGGTGGTGGAGTGCATCTCCAACACAAGAACAAGGCCAGACATATTAATTTAACCTAAAACTTCTCCAGGGCATAGACAGTTGCTCTTCATTTTATTAATTATTCAAAAAGGTAGTACTGCTTTAATCTGCTTGCTGTGCACGCAAGGCAGTAAGTTTGTTTTGTAATGAAAAATCTCATTTGGAACAGTATAAAATAGATGCAGCAGATTGCCTAATTTTGATGTCAGTCTGCTTTTTCTGGCTGTGTGTTTCATCAGTGTCAACGGAACCACCTTCAGCCTTAAGCAGACTGAGCTGCTTCTCCCCCTTCTCTCCCTAGTTCTGTCTCAAGGACAGAAACTGTGTTAACGAAAATACAGACTGTTTATGCTAAACATCCTAAAAAGCCATTAATTTTTTTGGCTGCCATAATATGCAAATATGCCTAATTTCTGTAGAAACCATGAAAATCTCTGCACTTTCAATCAGATTCCACTGTGTTTATATTAATACATCATGAGCTCAGCAAAACGCATAAGAAGATTCTAAGGATTAAAACATATTTGTTAGTATTTCTGTCCCTTCTTCACTCCCTCCTCTAAGTGAGGAGAAGTGAAAAGTATTTCTGCTTTTTAGAGCAGAAATTATACTTCATGCAGTAATGATGACAACCACATGGATTCTAAACAAAAGCAACGGCTTGCACGAACAAGCACCCACTGTACTGCTAATATGCTAGACAGAAGCACTGCGTTATTGCCTGGTCATACAGTCATAGTTTTCCATCTCTGGCATTCACTCAATTTTCAGATAAAAGTTCGAAAATTTAAGCCACTGAAAACCTCTTAAGGAGAGACTGCAATATAAGTAGCAATGAAAAAAGTAGGGCCTTAAATGAAAGACAAAACAGCATAACGAGGTTAGAGGTCCTATCCTGACAAGGCACTGAGCTGGCAGTGATGGGTTACAACAACTTATTTGGCAGTTAAGGATTTTTCCAACATGGAGCCATCCGAGTCATCATCCATTCTCTTCCCTTCACAGTCCAAGAACAACAGGGAAGGGGAATGATGGGATATCAGTATGCTCATGCTATGTATGGCTAGTTAGAAAGCCCTTAGGTGCTGCTGTAGCCCACACAAGACAAGAGTGGCTGCTCTACTTCCTATATTACGCCTCTCTAATTTGGAATGTGGCCAAAATTCTGCTACAACTGGCATGCTGCACCAGGGCTTAAATGCATCTTTGTTCCACATCTTTGGAAAGATGCTTACTTCAGCTGAAGTGAGAGCTGGAGCTTAAGCATAACATCTTCAATACCTTCTTCTCCTTGGCTTTGTAAAGCTAACTGGCCTGACAAAGATGCATTATGTTTAGTGGTCCTCACGCGTTCCCCTCCCAATAACTTAAGTGCTCCAGTAGTTTGTCATGAAGCAAACAACGTTGGACTTTTCTCAACCCGGGGAGCCTCAAGCCGGCAACGCTAATTAACTAACCCGTACTGATCTGTACTAATATGTACAGCACACAATAGGGTAACTAGCTCTTTATATGCAACAGTATAAACCATATTTCACAATAAGAGAGCTTTTGTGGCCCCATGGCAGGGGCATGGAAATTTGGCCATAAATGAGAAAGCTCCATAATCAAAATCAGAAGTGCTTTAGTTGTGGTAATTAACTATCACTGAGGTGGGCTGCAACTATAACATGGCTTATGGGAAGGACTGGGGATTGACTGCTTCTTGTGGAGAAAGTAAATGTGAATCAGTCTTCCCCATCTTTTTTTGAATAAGAGAAAAGAAAATAGCTTCTAGAATCACAAATCAAAATCAGTTCCAGGAAGAATGTAGTGAAACGCACTGCTCGGGCACCAGAAGAAAAGAGATGTTTCCACACTTAAAGGAAACCCCAAATCCATTCTTTGCACTCTTTTACTGCTATTCAGTTTTATATACTGTTCAGATTTACTCTTCATTAAATCCTATGCTTTACTGTCTAATACAACCAACTTCTGGCAAAATACACCACTTTTTCAGCAGAGACAGGAAGGAAGCAAAGATATTATTTCCCCCTTCACCTCTCTCTTCGCCTCTCCCCTCCCTTCCTCCAAAACACTGGTTTTGTGCTCATGTCTGTATTTCTGGATGTGATCACCAACTGACTCAAAACATTTGCGCTGAAGGGATGAAACTCCACCAACTGTCTACACAGATCCATATTTCTGACTCATTTTTCTTCCTCTCTTCTTCACAGCCTCCACGTTTCTCACTTTCCATTCTTCTTTTTTTTTCTTTTATTTTCCTTAACAACCATCTAGTTTGCAATTCAGAAGGCACAGTGAAATAACTGGAAGGCAATCACGAGGACAACATTTATGCACCCCTTTATCTTTTACACTTGGAAGGTGTAAGGAGGTTCAGCACAGTATACCAGCCATCAATGAAAAAAACAAACCTAAACAAAAATAGAGATCTTAAACCACATATTTCTGGAAAAATTCCTGTTCACAAAAGCAAATGTTATCCTGCAACGTAAAAAGCGGAGTGCATTTTACAGCTTACGTTTATTAATGTAATTAATTCTGTCCCTTCAAAATATTTAATGGATTTTACTCTTTTTTTTTTAATAAATAATTTATGTGTACTTTCCTTTTTAATCTTATTAAGTCAATCTCAAAGTGATTTACAAAAGAAGTCAGTATTATGTTTCCTATCTGACAGGTAGGAAACTGAGACAACAGATGGACCAAAGGTTAGAGAGCTGGCTGGTGGCAAAGATAAGGATAGTTTCCATTTCTCCAGACTTCTAATTCAATGCTGCAGCAAATGCATCTCTCTGCTTCGCAGTCTCTGGGTGAAATCAAGTTCTTTCAAGATAAAATATGTAATTATTGCAAAATGTTACATTTACCAAAAATAAATTGTCTAGAAGTGGCAGACAGTACTACTCATGTTTATTTGCACTATATATATATAGTACATATACACATATATATATACTTTATATACACTACATATTTCTTATCAATACAACTCAGTCTTCTCTCCTTTCAGATAGAAAACAGATTTCTGTACACTCCAAGGAACACCTTAATGTATTCACATAAATGCAGTGAGACATTAGTTTCAGGCAAGTTAAACCATCTAGGGATTCACAATTAGATGTTACCTACCAAATTTTTGGTCAAACCTCCAAGCTGGAACATGTGCATTGTGCTTCAAGTTGCTGTTTGTTGGCAGAGGCACAGTGACATAGATGGGGCCATTCACAGGGACCGGAGTCCCGTCGCTGTTGAGGAGATGAACACTGACGGCAGTGACAGGGGTGAGGTCATACCTTGTGCTGTTTCCTACCGAGAGAATGAATGAACACTGTGACTACAGTATTTTCCAGAATTCAAGACAAACCCATGTGGTTTAACACCATAGCACTTGACCAACAACTTGACCAACATACTTCTAAATGGATGGCAGTAGTAATCTTCCCTACCTTAAAAAATTAACGACACGAATATATTCCTGTATTTTTCACTCAATTTTGGAAAATTTAGAAGGCGGAAGACCTACCATCTTGGTTTTGCACGGCAATGTTCTGGTAGGGGCAGGGCTACAGGGGTGGCTTCTGTGAGAAGCCATCAGAAGCTTCCCCCATACCTGACTGAGCCAACACCAGCCAGCTACAAGACAGACCTGCTGGGCAAGGCTGAGCCCATGAGTGGCAGTGTAACATTTAAGTATGGGGAAAAGCTGTGCAGTAGCAGTCAGAAGAGAGGAGTGAGAACATGTCAGAGGAACACCTCTGAGGATTCCGAAGTCAGTGAACAAGGATGGCTAGGACGTGCTCCACCCAGGTGCCAGAGCAGAGATTCCCCTGCAGGCCATGGAGATCCACAGTGGAGCAGATACGGACCTGCAGGCTGTATAGGACCCCACACTGGAGCAGGTGGATATGCCCAAAGGATGGTGTCCCTATGGGAAGTCCATACTGGAGCAGGCTCCTGGCAGGACCTGTGGATGTGTGGAGAGAGGAGACCAGGCTGGAGCAGGTTTGCTGGCAGGATTTTTGATCCTGTGGGGGACCTACGCTAGAGCAATCTGTTCCTGAAGGAATGCACCCCATGGAAGGAATCCACATTGGAGAAGTTAATCAAGAATTGCAGCCCATAGGAAGGACTCATGTTGGGGAGTGGCCCCATGCTGGAACAGGGGAAGTGTAAGGAGTTCTCCCCCTGAGGACAGGGGAAATGTAAGGAGTCCTCTCCCTGAGGAGGAAGAAGCAGCAGAAATGTGTGATGAACTGACCGTAACCCCCCTTTTGCCTGTCCCCCTGCACTGCTGTGGGGGAGGAGGCAGAGAAATCAGCAGTAAAGTTAAACCTGCAAAGAAGGGAGGGGTGGGGAGGAAGGTGTTTTTAAGATTTGGTTTTATTTCTCATTATCCTACCCAGTTTTGATTGGTAATAAATCAAACTAATTGCTCCAAGTCAAGTCCGTGTTGCCTGTGAGGGTAACTGCTGAGTGATCTCACTGTCCTTATCTCAACCCACAAGCCTTTTGTTGAATTTTCTCTCCCCTGTGCAGCTGAGGAGGGGAGTGACACCCCGTGGCTTTGATGGGCACCTGGCATCCAGCCAGGGTCAACCCACCACAAAAGCCATGCAAAAATTTCCTACATGTATTTTCTCATCTTCATCCATCTTAAACACATATGTGTATCACAGCCTTCATCACAGTCAAAAAATACCTCACAAGCCTTTATTTTTAGAAGCCTGTATTATAACTAACAAACATCCAAACACACAGTGACACTGCAAGGACAATCAGTCATACGTTTAAGAATACCAGGATGTATTTCATTTGGTCTTCCATTGAAATAAACCAGGCTAAATAGATCATTAGGATACACATTGTTGCATTCTTGTTTCCATAAGATAATAATTATTCTTTATGTTGAAACTGCATGCCAATGGACAGTACTTCATTACTACATCATTTAAAAAAAAAAAGTTATAACCATTTAACCAAATGAATCATTGACAGGGAAAAATACTAAAAACATATATATGTATTCAGGCCAAAAAAAGCTTTAGGTTTAAAACCAATGAGATCTGGAGCTCAAAGCAATAGCTGCATTAGTTTAAATCTAAGAGAGAGTTTCCAGTTTCACAAGGGGCTTGAGCTCATCCAGATCCACACTGTGGCTAAGAGCCTCCTTGGTGCTGGCTCAGGGGTTGTGCAGCCACTCATTCTGCTCAGGGGCGAACCTGAGAGAAGGAACAAGGGTGCCTGGCTGGCAGAAAGTGGGGTGCCATCCCTCCTGTGATCCTGATGCCTTACATCAGCTAAGCTGCTTGTTAAAGCACATTTGCACCCAACAGTTGTGTGCCACCTGCTATACCAAGGCACAATAAGGTTAAAATAGTAAAAAAAAAAAAAAAAAAGGACAAACCTCCTCAAAACTCCTAAGAATTCTAAATTATTTTAATTTTGCAAGAGGTGTCAAACTGAGAAAACATTGCACGTGGCTGATTTACCATAGCAGCTACTCTGAGGCACATTTTCCCCAGAATTCAAGGTGAATGTCAGTCACACAGCTGACAGGCTAAGGATGGATGAAAGCACAGGCAAGGGGCATGCACACTGCTTTGATGTTCTGTGAGCTAAGGGGCAGATGCACATCTTCCGGGGTGATTACAGTCCTGAGAAAACAGGCACTCTGAAGATGGCCATATAAAAGAGCAACACTGGTAACTGAGAGAAAAAAAAACAGAAAAATAAGGTTTGGAAATTCAGTTAGGGTGTGGGGGAAGGTTGCCATTCATATTACATATATAAAAAATTAAAAATAAATAAATATGTTTATATTACAGATTTCAATGATGTTCAATATCATCCCCTTACAGCTTTTGCATAGAAAGTAGAGAGACAGAGGAGAGAATTGGCAGGGAAATATCTATACTTGAATTTTACTTTCATTACTGTCTTGACAAAGTGTATCTGCCTACTATCTGCAAAAATGAGTTTTCAGCCCCAGAAGGAGCATTCTGATGTTGAAACACTGTTTGTGTATTTTTTATTTCAGATGCACTGACACTTTGCTTAGTACTGCGGGTAACAAGTTACATTAGATGAAGAAGTTTCTGAAATCAACTGACTTCTGGCCAGAAGAAAAAATTCTGCAGTTTGCCATCTTGCAAAGTATGTAAATGCTAAATAAAAATACAAAATTTTCCCTTTTCTGTTGTGAAGGTACATTAAAATAATGTCAAAAAAAAAAAATGCTTATGAAACTCTCACATGCTATAAAACTGATAAGCACACACACAGATTAAATGGTAATGAACTTGAGTGTATGTCAGCTTTCATTTATTTATTTTCATTTTTGACATCTGGTGACCTGTATAGCGCTCTAAAAATATTAAGAGGAAAATCCACTGTTACTTAGACCTGATTCTTTATAAAAAGAGACAGCCAATCTACAAAATCAGCAGCAGTAACAGTTATTGGCCAGCCCTGTCCATTTTTGCAGACAATGAGAAGTTTTGTTTAATTAAAAAGATACGATATTGTAAAATGATCCTACTGCATTCCCACTGGTGATGAATACAAAGTATGATTTTATGTTTGAAACATGTTGAGAGGGGGAAGAAGGGGCAGCATTAAGGAACAATCCAAAATTTACCATTCAAAATAATGCTAAGTTGCTTCCCAATTCCAAAATTTGTATGCATTTTTCTTCTTCTCTTGAGAACAGAGATATGAAAAAATCCCCAGCAGGTGGTGATCTGATTTTTTATTCCCTCAAAAGATTTCCAGGTGAAATCTTCACCAAGTTGCTTAGATGTGAAGCAAAGGATGTAAATTCAAATTTAAGATTTTAAAGTTTAATGTTTCCACAGGAGGAGAAGCTTCTACTAAAACCAGGGGATAAGCCTACGCTATATGCATATACATATGTACTTATCTATAGTCTGTACTATTACTATACTGGATACTACACAGTATTCAGACAACAAGGCTCCTCTCAAGTTTCTTAAACTCCATTTGTTTGCAGGTAATTTTGGTTTTTTTGTGACATACTTTTACTTGAAGACTAATAAAAGACTAATTGAGGGCCCCCATGTTCAAGTAGAAATGTTCGTGTCATGCACACATAGAGAAGACTCAAAAAACAGCAGTGCATTCATCTGTTTTGTAGGAGGCTAAGGGGTAAAACAGGAGAAAGATTATGTCCTCATTGTGTAGTTCCTATGGGAAGTGATAATCTGAAATCTTGGTAAGATCTGTTTCACTATGTAAGTGCAAGGGTGAGAAGGTGGGTTGCAGAGTATTGAGGAAAGATTTTGGAGAGAGGAATCCCACACACATTGTCAACAGTTTGTTCAGTGAGTTTTAAGATAAAAAGAAAGGAGATGAGGAAGTAGACAGATGAGTAAGATCAAGTGCATTCCTTTCCTTTTAAAAAAAGATAAGAGATTTTTTATCATGTCTGAGTACAAAGAGCCAGAGAAAACAGAAGGTTGAAGATGAGAATAGGGAAATAACAGATGAAGAGACAGGGTGGGATGTACTCATTGGAGCAGACAGCAGGGTTGGAGTAAAGTAGCAGACATTTCTAATTGTAACAGAAAAGGAGATACTCAGATTTGGACACAGGGAAGGGGAAGTTTATTTTCTTTGAGGTCTTTGTTTGTTTGTTTGTAGTTATGAAGGAAAAGCTAGCAAGCTCAGTACATACCGTTTGCACAGAAGACATCGCATTCAAAGCCACCGAGACCAACACATGACAAACAAATGCATCCTGAGAAGCAGCAGGGAGGGACCTCAAGGGGCTATTCAGCCTGCTTCAAAGCAGTCTCGGCTGTGCTTATGCCATCCTGACAGGTGATTGTCTAACTCTGTCCAACACCCTCAAGCAACTGATTCTACATTTTAAACTACCCTCACCATAGCAAGGGTTTCCTAACCACGAGCATGAAACTCTCCTGCTGCACTGCAAGTCCACCACTTGCTTTCTACCCCCATGCAGACACAGAACACTTTATTCTCCTTTTTGCAGCAACATTTTAAGCATTGGAAGATTTCTATGCCAAATTCTTCTGGTTTTCTTTAGCCTACACAACATAAATTATTTCTATTACGACTAAAAGAGAAGTGCAAGACTAGCAAGCAGTTGCAGTCATAAAAATGAATTGCAGCTTTGACTTTAAGACTGTGTTTCTATAATGAATTTTCATTGGTTTCCCTTTTGTGCTAGAAAATGTACACATTTTTGGCTGAAGGTAGATTCAAAGTACTGAAACAACCTTTAGCTGAAACAACAGAGTGTTAAACCCCTGATATAGAGGTATTTTATTTCTTTTTAGAAAAAAATTCAAAACATTAAAATTCTCTTTCATCCCTTCATGTTAGTTTCTATTTTTGTATGTGCACATATGACACATTTGGTGACTTAGCTCTAAACTACAAGTGCAACAAACTTTTCTATATTCCCAAGGCCAAGGACTCTTCATCATCAGTGGACCTATTTAAGGGATAGCAGACTTGCTCTCTGTCTTATTGGAACAGCGTTTTGGTGGACATTTGAACCTAGCATGTCATCCAAATTATAAGGAATGTTTACTGGAATGGAAACAATTATATGGTCAAAAGTCCGTCCCTGGGCCAACATGAAATCAGAGCAAAACTGAAGTAGTGGGTTACCTGTTCCATTTCCATCTAATCCCTGCAAATAAGGAAAACTGTCCACTTCCCAGGGTGAACTGGCTGCAGTCAGATATGCTGTCAAATCACTGTAGCTAGTGTTTTCTGGTAATTTCACAGATCTTCTCTGAAAGTGAACTTGTGGCTGAGTCCGCGCACCTAAAAAAATTAAAAGTGACTTTATATTCAAGCTGGGCAGAATATTTAGATGCTCCTATTTACAGAAGAACATTTAAAGTTAGATTACTTATTTCATTATAAATTGCAATATCTTGAGAAGGACAGAGACGTTGGAAGGCTGTTAAGAAAGAATTAGAAAATAAGTATTTTTAGGCTTATTTTGCAGCTGACATTATTTTTCCACATATATCACAGAGCAAAATTGTGAAGGCATCTAATATCAGAAACTTTTCTGACTACACTAAGATTTTCTATGAGACAATTCTACCTGTAGTCTCAATTAACTCGGTTAATTTCTATATTTAACTTTTACTGTAATTTCTTATTTAACTTTGGCCATGTTAATTATCTCTAGTACTGAGATTATAATAACTTTCTATTTAAATCACTGGATAAATAGATTCACTTCAACAAATCCTGGGTGAAAAGTTTCTGTATTTTCCCACTCAAAGAACACACCTAAACAGAACCAGACAACTTGGCATGTAAGATTTCTCTCTTTTCCTCTCTCTTGTACAGTTTTAGCATTTTTTTTTCAAGATCACTACGTGTTAATTGAAGGGTCTTTGCTGCAACATGACTTAAGACTGTTACATGCACTATGGCATTTAACATCTCATTTAAATCTCAGTTTATAAGGTCAATAGTCTTTTTCAATGGACGCTCACCATTAATACTGTTTAGCAACACACAGCAAGACTCCACCTGCAAGTTCGTGTGCAACATGCACATTATTTTTTAAATCAAAAGCTACTGTATTCTCCATAGTTTGTTTTAAATACTCGCGGAACACTCCCCACACAGCAGAAGATCTAGGCAAGTAGGGTTTCTTTTTTCAATTTGCATTTGACCATGCAGTTCAAAGATGTCAACTCAAAGCAACTTGGCATCTTTTTTCCTGCTAGTCTTTGGCAGCACTTTTAGGTTACACATAACTTCACTGCGAGAAAAATTAAAGAGCTTGACTCACAACACCTCAGCTTTGTAACTCCTGATGTCATTAAGCAGGAGACCAGAATTCTTTCTCGCGTTATCTTCTAGCAGGATCTTTAGCCATGAGAAAACATAAAACTCCATAGAACAAACTTGGTATTGGCCAACAAAAAATTGCTATGTAGGCAGGCAAGTATCTCCATAGAGCTGACCACTGTTTAGCTGTTATGTCTTTGGCAACTCTGCAAGAAAAAGCTATAAGACCACTTCTTTAGTTTCTAACACATTTAAGTATTTACAGCAGGCTCTCAAGACTGGCAGTATCCTTACATGTTTTAGTTAGTTATTAAACAACACCCACATGAAACAGGAAGAAATCTCCCTTAAATGGAAAACAACATAAAAGACTAAATAAATTGACTGCAATGAACTCGGGGAAGACATCTCTCCTGAGTGCTCTGTAATACCACAGTAGTTAAGCTCTACCTCTGGGACAGGTCTGCTCAAGCACTCAGGAAGCTCTGACTGCACTGCTGAGTGGGCTCCCACAGCCTGCAGGGATAAGCATCCACAGTAACAAAACAAAAAAAACCCCACAATAAAAACAAAAACAAACCCACAACAAAGACCATGACATTAGGATTATCACTAACAGTTCAACGTAAAATTGTAGGATTTCCTGCTCTCTAAACCTCTGGTTAAGATTAATTATTCGAGCTGCCAAGAACTAGTATTGTATTTTGGAAGATCCAACTAATTATGAATTAAAAGCAAAGTAATTGTTGCTGAGTCTGTAACACAGTAGTTTATGGGGAGACTCTGGAATTTTCTATTAAAAAGGGGTTGTTTTGTAGCACTGGGAGAGCCATGAGCTGCCAAGAGATTTCAAAGAGGCAGAAGACAGGCAGCTACCAAGAAAAGGCTTGTACGAGAGGCAGCTTCCAAGGCTTTCACCTTCTCTCACCACCTTGTTTATAGGATAATCCAATGTACTCCTATAACAGAAGTCACGGAGTATTTCTGGGCTTATATCTGGGAATAGATGTATCGAGGGAATTGGAAGTGCTAAAATGAAGAAAAAGACTTTGCAGACCAGATTCAGAGTATTATTCAACAAGCCAACTCTTGTTGCTGGGAGTAGCTTATTATTATTGTTTCTGTTACTGAAGATACCCAGTTTTGACTTATAAACCCAAACACATTCAAGTGTAAAACTGGCATGTGAGCTCCCTGCACTTGATGAGTGCCATAAGGGGAAGGACTTCTGAGGACTGATGTTATATTCTTTAAATATCCCCTCATCAGCATACCAGCCATGGTTCAAAAGCTGCTGGCTCCAGTTGGCCAGCGCACACCTGAAGATGCAACCACCTCGAGGAGCTCCTGTGAGGCACCTCCTGCCATACTGGATGCGTGACATGTGGCACTGCACCAGCCTCTGAGTTCAGTCTATGAGGTAACATCTGAAGTATAATCAGTTAATGCTCTGATTGCTCTTATGTCAGTGGCAGATAGAATATCCCATTCACTGAACACTGAAGTTCAACTTGTCACTGTGCTGGCATTAAATAACTTAAACGACCCTGTGGCTGGTGAGCCCCATCCCTTGCAATTACTGACAGAGCGCAGCAGCGGATGGTGATGCCATCATGGAAACGAAGCTGCATCAACTCAGACAAGCTTCTCAATTGCATAATAAGTTGCTTGCTTAATTATTCAAAAGCAATTGGTAAGATTGTACTAGCCGGGCCATTCTTCAGCTTTGGTGCTTCAAACACCAGTGTTCCCAGTCTGTTCCTGGTATAATGAGTTCCGTTTTACTCATTTTTGCACTAAGGTAATTCCTGATCAGCTCTTTTGAAGCAGCTCAAAGTTACTGGGAAATAAATTGGAGAAGTAACAGAGAAAAAGTAGGTCAAAAGGATTTTGGATTGAGACTAGAGAGGCTCCATTCAAACGCTGGTACAATGTCTAGGCTGTCTCTCATTTAGGTTTCAGCACAAAAGAATTGTCAAGAAAAGGAGCGTGGGCTGGTCCCATAAAATAGTTCTTACTGGGAAACACTGAAACTTCAAATTCCAGCTCTTATAATACTGTGGGTACTATTTTCTTCCTTTATCCTCTTCCTTTGCTACACCAGCAGAATCAGTTACATTATTCTAATTTAAATATATTAGGAACACCCTGGATCAATTCACTGAAAGGAGTAAGATTATGTGGAAGATATTTATGAGTGTCACTCAGCTGTTAAATGTCCCTCTAGCCTTTTAACATCCCACATTTTCTTGAAGCAAGGAAGCTGTAAACATGAAAAAAACTGCTCTTTTAAAGTTAATTGCATAATATTAGGACACTTGCATAAGAATAATTTAATACACTATGCTAGTAGAATACTGTTGGTAAACAGTGTTTCATGTTTTGTCTAATGGAATCCCTTGTGGTTAAACACAGTTCACTGTCCATCTAATTTACCCCATTAGATAATGTCGACTCTCAAATTGCAGAATATACGTATGGCAGCTGTGCTGTTCTCCAGCTCCTTCTGTGCATTTCACCAGCTACCTAATTTGTTTAGTGCTTTTTCAGCTCCAGTCATGTCTAGTGCTATCATTAATGAAAAGCCTATTGTGTCTGGATGATTTCTAACTGTAAAAAAAAATGTTAGGAAGGCATAATTGCATTATATTCCCTTAGATAAGACAAGGTTATCTTGAAATATCATTGCAGGTAATATTGCCCTGTTTATTAACTATCTGGTAGAGTTTAGAGTGATGGTAATCATAACACACATAATACAGTTTATGCACAGTAAGTATGTCCCCCTGCTTCGGTTCACCAAGGTATCTTTAAAAACTTCTGTCCTGCTAACAGACTTACCTCAGCTATCACATCAATTTGGCTAAATTACGTCAAATCCCTAGGTCAGATGAACATTTTATTCTTTACTGTGCAAATCAGAAAACAGTGTTCATTTGACTCATACTACAGTTGCTTTAACTTCTGTCTTTGGCCTTGTGAAAAGGTGAGTTGAACCTTATTCTTCTAATACAGTAGGTTTCATCCTGTAGTACGTGGATTGGCAGGCAGACTGATAAGGGCTCCGTGGGAATTAATTGCAGATATGAGAAATTTTCAACTTTTCTATACCCTAAATGTGTCAGGCATTCACAGTAGGAAGCAATAAACAAAATAAAAACAGAGAAAAATCATAGCCAATCAGAACATTAGCAAATATTTACTGCAAGGACAGTCAGATGAGGCTAGATGAAAAAACATCTAACAGCAGAAAAAATTTAATCTTTAGCTCTTGAATGGCACACTAAAGTCCACTCTTGTTTATTACCAAGGAACTTGATTTCCCTAGTCACAGCAGTTACAGATGAATTAATCTAGTAATAAATTTGGTAAAAACATTCTACAGAGGAGCATTCCTGAGGAAACTCAGAAAAATTCCCCACGATATACCACTCAAACCCATGGGGCAGAGTTCAGAAAGTATCAGGCTGTTATGCTTTTTGTTTAAAGCTTCACTCAAATTTCAATTTCAACTTCCAAAATCCAGCATACCTTGAAATCCTGAGACTATCTGGACTACATCATCATAGACCATTAGAGTAGCTGAGCGTTCAGGAAGAAGGCCGAGACTCAGTGAGGAGAACACTGTGAAAGAGAAGTGGTTTAAGTGGGATATATTTGAATTCTTATAAACATAACCCAACAACAACAGCACTTATGTTCTGCTTTCTTCTATACTTTTGCAAAAGCAGACCACCCAAACTATTAAAATCATATTGTATACATGACAGAAACCACGTGCATTGTCTAAACCAAATCATTACTTTGCCAGGATAATTATTATTGAAGTAAACAACATGTTCTGTGCTTTGACTCTGATAAAGCCATGCACAGCAGCTCAAAATACAGAAGGCTGAAGCAAAAAGCAAAGGTTTGGTTTATAATTCCCAGTTCTGCAGAAAGACTTGTTGTTACATAAAGAGAAGTGGAACACTAACTCAGTCTGAGTGAATTACTGTTTCTGCAGAACAGTTACACTTCTTACCTCAGGAAGATTTTAATGAAATCTAACTTCTAAATAGAGATGCTTACATAAAAAGTCATACAGAAAGGCAAAGTATGATGAATAACTGAATAATTTGCTTTAAAATACACCATGTGCTTATTGAGTCACCACCCACACTACAGAAGAGTTATGTATAGCAGAACTACCATCATTCTACCACATGGTGTGAGAGGGGACAGATAAATGGTATTTGCTGCAAGAAACCTGTCTGCAAAGGCCTCTTCTGCCACTGGGTACAGATATTCCTTAGAGGAGGTGTATGCACACATGTCTGGAGAGTGAAGAACAGGACATAATTTCACGCAGAGTTCTTCAGACCCAGAAGACCAGAAATGTGTACTGAATTAGCCACTGAGCACACCTGACTCTCGCATCCATGAAAACACTAAGAAGTAGATCTGCCTGCAGTTCATGCTTGGCTTTCAAATACAGGAGAAGATTAATGCAGACTAGTGAATTTTTGTAATGTATGCCCCATTTGTACCTGGAAAGAACTCATCCCATTCTGAAGTGATTACAAGCTGAGGAAGACATTTCCAAAACCAATTAATAAAATAACACTACAAACTCTTCTGATTTTCTGAAGCTTAATAAATTTCTTCTAAATTGATAAGTATTATTTGACCCAAGAGACCATATAGATGTTAGAAACAAATAAGGAGACTGAACACTATTTCTCTTCTAAGACATCTATTTTTAAATTCAGAAATTTTAGAGTTTAGGAGAAATACAGGAGAGAGAAAAAGAAACTAGGAGAAACACACTGATAAGAACTACCATCTAAAAGATATTCTTAATATATATGAACATTAAAAATAAAGTTACTGTAAGTACAGCTGAGAGTTTCCTTTCCAATGCTCTACATGTGAAACAGAGCTACATGTCAGGCAACATAAGTAAAAATGCCAAGTGTAAGTAGCACTAGGGCCAGAATTACAAAATTTGTTTTTCTTTACTCCAATAATTTAAATTGTATGAAGAAAGTGAAAAAAATTTAGACACTCTAGGGAGCTCAATACAATAAACCATGCCAACATCATCTTCTATATTGCCATATTTATAATGCTTATATTACCTCTAAACTTCCCCTGTGCTTTTCTGCATTATTTTTTCTCAGCACGATAAATGCAGAAGTCACAGTTTTTAAGGCCAGAAGGATGACTGTGATGATCCAGTCTTACTCCCGTATAACTATAGCCTTCCCTGAATTAATAACTGCTACAGATCCAATAGCCGTGCTTAAATGAGGACACGCTGCAGACAAACTATCCAATTTTCTTTTAAAGGTGAAGACTACACCACAATATCAATGCTCTAGTAAATAATTATGAGGGCAGTAAAACTATGTGCCTTTTTACCCATCAAAATTTATTGAGGTTAGACTTCCAGCCATTTGATCCTCTTTATACACAAGCCTGCTAGACAGAAGAATTCTCTCTTACCCGTTTCCTGTTCTCTATGCAGGTACTGATGACTACGATCAAATTACCCCATGAATTTTCTCTCTGGTGAACAAAATAAACGAAGGAATTCCAAGTCCTTCCCTGTAAGTCACATTTTCCAATCTTTTAATCGCTCCTGACATAACTGCAGTTCTAAGCATTCTTCTTGAAGTGTGGATCCAGAACTGAACACACACTTCCCACAGTGGCTGCACCAAGGATGAGTTCCAAAATACTATACTCTGCCTCCTCAGCCTTCACCTTATTTTACAGCTAAGGATCATACTATTCCTCTTTCTTGCAGTGAGAGGTTATTTTCAACAGTTCATCTACCATGACGTAAACGTCTTCTGCAGAGTCACTGCTTACCAGATGAGCTCTCCTCTCCCAGAAATACCATGAACATCCTCTGCTCCTAGAACTACATTTCACCACAGTGAATACCACAGTTTGCTTTGACTGACCCTACCACACAGTCTGAACTGTGCTGCCGCAGCAACTTCCTTCTTTTCATTGCACACGTTGCTCCAGAACACCCTGGATTAACAGTTACAAATCTATTTTCTTCCAAATTATTTACAAAGAAAAATCTGCATAGCCAAGAATAGATAGATGAGCACATCTTCCATCATGAACACTTCAACAACTCAAGTGATGTTAAATTAATGAACTGTTAATAAGTGGAGTCATGGCTCTGCTGATAAATAGTTTAATGGAAGAGATCTTAATCTTTTCTTCCTACTATTAATCACTATGTAAGTAAATAATCCTCCTGCTTAAGTGGAGCAACTAACTGTTTTGGTTAATACAAGAAAAGTTCATTTCTGTCAAATTATGAGAACAGAAAACCCTTGATGCTTACTCCTTAAAGCTATTACAGTAACATAATGAGTTCAGAGGCTGCACAGTGTTTTAGCATAAGATTGTAACTAATGCATATTCACTGTGGTGGAAGAATCCTGATCCCTTGGCAATGTCCCATTACAGCACTTTTGAACCTTCTCCCCAGTCATGGTTATCATTTCCACATTGAGGCGTTTGAAGTAAACACATCCGTACTTCATTCACCACAGCACACAGGACAGCACACGAGCTTAAACCACTACTGTGAGTGGACTGCTCCTCAGAGTGCTGTATCTGCTCTGTGGGCTCGTACTGCTAAAAGGCATTTTTGGGAAATGAGGATCCCACTGTACTCATGTGTCCACATTGCACACAGAATCAACATTTAATTATGCTGCCTGTTTGCCATCATTCAACACAGATGAAAAATAACAACAAAGCTCCCACAGTTTTCAAAACTTCTATACTGTGCCAGTTACAAGTATGATAGGCATTTAAATACAAACAGTTCTTGTTAAGTTTAAAAAAAACAATAAAAACCCCTCAAAAAAGAGCCAAAGTATCTTGAGCCTGAACTTTTATGGCATATCCCTTTTAAAAAGTAACTCAAGGAACAACCCTATTAAATCTACATGGGAGTATCAAGTTGTAACTTGTTGTTTCTTTAATCAAAGAAAGAATTAAGTTCAAGGTACAGAAGGCAGAAGAAAGGATTCTACTCTCAATTAAATCAATGGCCAAATATCTACTGGTTTCAGTGGGGGAAGATCAGAGGTGAAAGGCAACTATTTTCTGAGCTAAAGTCACATTTCAGACATAGAAAGAAAGATTTTGTGGAGACTGTATACAATTACTGCTCTTTAAACTTTAATGATTTTCAAAAACAATAATGTCATGTTTGATTCCCTTCTCTCAAAATCAGTATTTATGAAAAAGCAAAAAACCTAACCAAGCAAACTCCAGGCTATTGAAGAGTATGCTGTATTCAAAAAATCTAGAGTATAAGTCAGAAAGATACAAGACAGATGACAAGAAAAGGTTCACAAAAGAAAAGGCTATTGCATGCTTGAATCATCTATGATCGTGTTTTAAGAAAATACATGAAGTATGATGAGGAATCATAGAACCATCCTGGTTGGAAAGGACCCTGAAGACCATCAAGTCCAACCATAACCTAAATCCACCTATCATAACCTAATCTACCTATTTAGCAGTACAGAAATAATTGCCATGGCTCGGTTTCCCCTCCTGTATAATTAACATAAAGTCACCCACTCCCCATGAAATTTTGAGGCATCCTGATAAAATCAGCATGCATGTATTACTGTTACACTTGTTTGCTTGCCTAAGAAACAAACCATCCCAATTAATGTAGAAAAAAAATCCTTACATCTGTATAACGTAACTGCGATTAAAACTGCCCTATGGACATGGCCAAGAACTGAAAAGCCAGGGCTTTATTTTTTTTTGTACACAACAGTCCACGATGCAACAGTTGTTGCCACACCTTAGGAGATAAATGAATGAGTGCATCACAGCTGTTGAAACAGAGCACTTGAAAACAGAGTTCCCATAACAAAAAAGATCTGGAATAGGTGTTATTTTCTGTGGAGCTGTAAGACCACAAATAGTTGTTTGAAAACTGACGTAGCACTGTATTAAGGACAGCCAGAAGCAGAGTGAACCTCTGCACAGCCCTGATGCCACAGTTTAAATGAGGAAGAAACCTGTTTTTTTTTTAAACACGCAGATGTTCTTCCTCCCACTCAGGATCGCAAGCATTAAAACACATCATACAAAACTGTGTAACTTCATTTAGATGCAAAATCTTACCTCAGAACAAAAATAAAGATCTCTTACCAGGCAATCTTACAGGTTTCCATGGTGCAGAATTTGGCACATATGCATGTTTACTAGCAGTCACTATCAGCTGATTGCCCAATTTATATTGAAACTTGAGGAAGGCAGTGCCATCTGCTCCTGAGGTTCCAGATGCAATGGAGATCTGGTTGGTAAAAATCTCAATGAAGGCTTCAGTTACTGGCTGATGTGTGCTGGCATCGCTTACATGGACCTTCAGCGTTACTTCTGTAATGACAAACAACCACAGCAATTATTGTCTGAAAAGCTCCTGCAGAAGGCAGCAGACAAAACATCCTAGCACACCAATGATCAAAAAGACGAGACTCAATGCTAATGCTTGATACTTCAGTGACAAGTATGACCTCTTGTCCTGGACTGCAGCTCTCCATTTTGGGCATTAACTCTTAAGAGACATTGCAGAATCTGCCACAAGCAAGACCAGGTCCTGAATTATTGCCCTACCAACTGCGGCTGTGGAGGCATCTATATTCCACCTATGACCCACATGTCAATCTTACAGTACCATCATAATTCTAAATGCACATGCAATAAAACATCACATATTAGCCATGGCCATCACAGCACTGTAACTCACTGTGAAGTCCCTGCCTTGCTGTGCCTCTGCTCCAGCCAGCCTTCTCCACCAGCACTGGGGAGAGGGAACAGCTAGAAGTGGGCTGTGCACTCTCACTCCTTTGTCTCTTTGTGTAGCAAAGGAATCGAGAATATCTACTGCGATGAAAACCCAGGAAGAAACTGAGCAATGAGCAGGCTGTGTTACAGTTGGAGATTTTGAGCCTTGGTGGCAGAGACTGCTTCAGCTGGCACAGGACTTCCCTAGTGATGTCTAACCAAGACAGTGGAATCCCACAGGGTCAGGTCCTCGTCCTCAGGACACAGGAAAACCAGACAGGATGCAGAGTTCTTGTAGAGAAGAAGAGAGGAACACCTCCCCCCCTGCCTCCCTGTTCACTGGCTGTTTTTCTAAATGGGCAAAACTGTCTCAGCCCCTAGGGATATCTGCCTGCCAGCCCTGGCACGACGGCATTACCTGTCCCCACATACAACTAGTGGGTATGAGAAGCGAAGAAGCAACAGTAAAGGCAGTCAGGAGAATCACACATCTTGTAGACATGCAGTCAGAAGCCAACACAATGGACTACATTTTCCTTGAGTAATTTGCCATTTTTCCAGAAACTAATTACTTGTTTAAATGATTCCAGATGTACAGTATTTGTCCATTCTGGGGCACTCCTATGACTAAACCATGCATTGTGTCACCAGTTTTTTGTTACATAAAGTGAAGAGGTTTGTGTAAGGCAGTCCCTCTGGAAAGCATTCCTATATATCTACGAATATTTTTCTGCCCCTCCAATACTACTTCTGCCTCATGCTCTAAAGTAGCAGCTGTTGCCTTTACTTAATAACTATGACTTTAATGCAATACCATGTTGAAAAGACACAGCAACAGTCTGATGCCTCCACTAAGCCACTCCTTGGAATTTTCCATCTACAGTTGCCTTGTTCTCCTAAATGAGTACCTTTCTCCCTTTTTTCTCTTCCACTCTCTCATTCTCACCCTCATCTTTAGAAATTCTGATGTTCTTGCATGAAGTCCCCTACCTCAGTTTACTCCACTCCCCTAGGCAGTAGACGATATTTTGCAAAGTCCCTTCTCATGTCAGAGGAATTCAGTTGCTAACAAGCAAGATGCTCAAACTCCACATGCAACTTATTTCTTCATGTGCTGCCCAGAAAAGAGAGAATGACCTCCTTTTCAAATATATTTAAAACCAATACATTGATTTCTACAGAACAGCATAGATGGTACAGTTCTCTTACATTACTACTGTGTGTTAGGATTTTAAAATTTTTTTTTGGCATAAACCTTGAGAACAAAGAACTTAGAATCTCTGCTGCGAATTTCCATAGTGAAATGACACAACTGAGTATGCTGAGAAACACACTGTAACAATGTAACATTTAAAAAAGACCTCAGAATCTATTAGAAAAATATCAGCACCTCGGCCCTAAGGGCATTTCAGCCAGAAAGATATTGTGCCCTTTTATAAGTGGAGACCCTCTGTCTGAAACCTACAGTACAGAAAATATAAATATTAGGCAACCCTGAACAAAAACCCCATTAGAGAAATTCATCATCATTGCAGCCCTCACTTTAGAACTTGGCAATGGAGGATGCCAATTTAGAGGGGATCAGCATGAAACACATTCTAGCTATTAAAGATTCTGGCCTTGTTCCCAGTTTTGCATTTAGTAGTCAAAGAAAACAACATATATTGAAAAACTGTGTCTATACACTCTGGTGTGCACATACAGAAGGCCTCCTTAGAAACCTTGCCTTAATCACCAAGCAACTTGTGACGTCTTGTACATGCCACATTAATCGAGGGAGGAATGCATATGTATTTATGTACTTACAAACTGTACATGTATTTACAAACAGGAGGGCAAAAAGCAATGCAAGTTTTTATTTTCAAAACATGCAGGAACAATACACTTAGATCCAAAGCCAGATAGCTGTGCTGTTAACACTTCCCACTTTGAATTGCCTAGCAAAGAATGCTGAAGAACAGATGCGGTTAAGAATAATGGGTCATGCATTAAAGAAAAAGCAAAGGAACAGAAGAAGCTAAACATTGTGGTTAGCAATTTCAGTAACATGAAAGTTTAGTCTTTTCAAAAACAACCACATATAAGAAGGAACCAAGGAGCTCTGGAATATTAAATACTAATCAAGGAAGAGGATAAGAAAACACAACAGAAGTATGAAATCTATTTTCCTCCTAATAGACATCCAGCATTCTAGAATAGAGACTGCTACTAAAATTGATCGAGAAGACAAAGACTAATAAAGTAAAATTTCCCTATGTAAGCAGCTCTCTCTTCCCAAACAAGAGAGCTAGACATGGTTATCTCTCGCAGGAAATTCTTTGATCCTTTACACTATAGCTATATATGGGCTTCTGTCTGCATCTTCTTTCTGATACGGAGGGAGAAAGGGTTTCCAAAATCCTGTTTCCAAACGGAAATAAAGATGACTATCACTCAAGATACAAGACGAGGGTCCTGAAAGGCAACAGATTGGAACTGCTGTTTCAAAGCACGGTTCCTAGATCACACAATGGACTTTTTTCCCCTCCTTTTTAATATTTAGACTTTTTTTTTCCTAGGAAGACAGAGAAAATCCTAGCAGCCTGAACAACCCTAATTCCTTTTCATGTGTTATCTGCCCTGACATACGTGTGAAAGGTATACAACTTGGTTTATTCAGGGCTTTCTCCCACGCAACAACTCCTTTTTCTTCTTATCTAGTGCAGCAGTGAAATAATGAACACTGAACCTGCATTATCACAGTAATTTCCACAAGAACAGAACAATTACAAGCTTTAAACTGGAGAGAAATTGTTGAAGAAAAACAGAGTAAAGAGAACAATCTATGAAGAGAGGCTACTATTAAAACTTAGAGCTATACAGTAAGTTTCAGAATTGTTAGGAGATATTCAAGCACCCCTTTAAGAACAGGAAACTGAAGAAGGCAAAGAAGACAGCAGAGTAAGGACAAGTGATCCGAGATCAGTCTGACCTCAAAATTAATAGGGAGGTCTTAAGACTGAAGCATTAAGAATACTAGAAGAA
Source organism: Apus apus (assembly GCF_020740795.1). NCBI lineage: Eukaryota > Metazoa > Chordata > Aves > Apodiformes > Apodidae > Apus > Apus apus. The sequence continues at coordinate 22,069,996 of NC_067283.1, read as the reverse complement.
GTATTTAATAAGAAGAAGCTGCTTAGAAGACTCATTATTAGCTAAGGAATAGAGTCTTTAAAATGACTGGCAAACTTTTTAGTTGGTTCTTTCACCAAAACATTGGGGATAAAGCAGATCGATTATTCTTGAGTTTACTGCCTACCACAGCAAAGAGGCTCACACAGAATTAAAGACACATGGACTCAGAGAAGGAAGGATATCTGCAGTATCTGGGGAACACAGTGGTGGCAGGGAACTAGAAGTGCTGCAGAAGATGAACTCCAAGAATGTGAACTGCTAAAGAGAAGCATGGTTCATTATTTGACAGATGTGTGATACTGTTGTGCTTTCTGTTATTTACTATAATAAATCCAGTAACTAAGTTCTGAAAGAGCTTTGCTTTGTGCTGCCAGTGACGTCTTGGAGGAAGGAAGGGGACATGAAGGTGCACACAGTGCTGATGTTTCCTCACCACCGAGTAAAGCAGGGATGTTCCGAGGTGATGAGTTCACCCAATGCAGCTCTGATCTCTCTCACCTCCCCAGTCAGTTCAGCCACACTCAAGACAGGCTATGCCTGAGCTGCTATCCCTATCTAAGATACCTGGCTCCTGACTTGTGTGGTGTGAACATAAGTCTTTCAGATCCAGGCTGTTTGGCACAGGGCTCCCAGTGGGTTTGCAGTGCCAAGTAGGTGAACACAGGTAGAGCCAAACTAATTTACCTGCCCCACTAGCTCATGTCCTACCATTATTCTCCTACAGGAATGTTTCATGTCCAAAGTAACAGCTACTTAGGTTAACTGTTCATTTCCAGGAGATAAACCACAGGCAAAGGATACTATGTCTGGCTGGGCAAATAGACTGTATGCTCCTGTCTGAAGGTGCAAGCTAGGAACAAGCCACTCACAAACATTAAATAGCACATGCCAGCTGGGAAACCCTGCAACTCTGGCTTCAAAAATCACAAAGCAATGTGGGAAAAAGAGGTTAGTGGGAAAACAACAAATACAGGGTTACATTTTAGAGATCGAGTTTGATTTATGTGTTTGGTCAAGCAAGACAGTGTAGCTCAAACCTCCTTTCTTATAGTTATATTCCTTTGTCTTCTTTCAGCAATCCCATCTTACTTGTTTTTCAAACAAGCACAAACTAAAACTACTAGTTACAGTGAAAACAGATGCTTAACTGTAAGTCCCTCCCAGATGTCTAAAGTACTAAATTTATTGTCAGCTAAATAAAAATCCCCACCATCTCCAAGGTTATAATTTGGGAAAGTGAAATTAAAAAAGACAAAAAAAAAACAACCCAAAAGCCCCTTACATTTTAGAATTCCAATCCAGAATCCCATCTGTCTTCTTAATCTGATTTTTGTGATTTTACTAAGCCTAAACTTTCTCTGAGCAATCCCTCCTGTGCCATCTGCTTTATGAACCACACTACCTCGTCTGAAACTCAAGTAACCTTAAGACAACTATTTCTGCAGTCACAATCCCTTTTCTTAGACTCACACCTGCTCTTTATAGTGCTGTGAACTCCCAGTTTGAGAACAGTTTCCTTCAGAACTGGTATCATCAGCACGGCCTGTTATACATAACTCCTGAAAAGCACTTATTTAAAAAACTCAAATATTACATAGAAAGAAAATCCCTGAGTACTCTGAGTGATGGCACACTGTCAGATCTCAAATACTGAAGGTAATAGAGAAAAGTTATGGCATAGATTGAAAGTCAAAGATTACAATCTTATTCAGGTTCCAATTCTGCAATTTGGTTTTTGTGCACACAACCCTCTGGTCAGGCAGACTCTTGCTGACGTCTGCTGGACAGATGATCTCTTTTGGGAATAGGCTGACACAGGCAGCCATTATCACTTGCCTTTTCCTCTGGGGGTCCCTATCCATGGACAATGTCAGGATATTACCAAAGAAAGAGATATGTAAATTATCTAGGTTTTGATTAGAGAAAGAAAACTTCCTGCTCATTTAAAAACTCTAAAATACAATTGTATCCACTGCTCTGACTGAGCTTACTGGCAACATGCCTGGTTCTGAATCCTACATGCCAAATGGATAAGCCTTTCTGCCTCTTAACCTTTCGCCCATGTGCAAGGTCACCCCTCAGCCAAACAATGGGATTTTCATTTATCTAAAGGAAAACATTTTCCTAGCAATAGGGGTGTTCCCCAGTCCTTAGCCACAGATGCCAACTCTAGCATTTACATATTGTCACATCTTTCTACTATATTGCATCAAGAAGTCTCTACTGACAATCAAGCTTCAAATGAGTAGCGTGAAAAAAAAAGGAACTGTGTATGTAAAATCCCTCCAGAAACACACAGACTCTGGTCCTTAGTCATGTGGTCACCTGAAAAGGTAAGTTCACTTGTACCACCTCAAATGGCAAACTAGGCATTCCTGTAGAAGAATTACAGCAAAGACAATTACATCCTCTGTTCAGAACAGGCTCTGGTCCATGTGAGAGGAAAACCAGTGGTGCTTCACAACCTTCCCCTCCACCACAGGTGACCAAAGTCTCAAACGTGTTGAATGTCAGCCACTGATTTCCAGGGAACCCAACCACGCAGAGGGTGGGATGCAGGAGGTCTGCTTCTGCTCATCACTTGTTCAACAATTTTCCAGATTATACCTGGACTACTGCAGTCCCTGGCATCAAGCAGAAAGATCCTTCTGTCCACAGCACTGGTCAGACCTCAAGTAAGGACCACACAATAGGGCTTGGCTCTCAGCCCCAGACTTCAAGGATTTAAAGAGCAGAGAGTTTCAGATAAGAGCACATCCAGGGGACAAGGAAGCAGCCTTGGCATCAGCTGTCTGAAGAACTCAACCTCATCAGTTACTGCAAGAGAAAGATGGATCACTGTGCATTAACAGGGAAACTGCAAAATAGAGTCAGCTGAGGACCTTTAATCTTGCTGACAGAGGTGCAGTATGACCCAACAGTTGTACAAAACAAAACCACAATGTACTAGATGGCAGATTCACTCACACTGACAGACTATGGGAATTTATTTTTTTTAAATAGCTTTGATTTTTGTTCTAAGGTGTTTAATTAAGGCTTACAATTAATGTTTAACTCTGCAGTTAAAAGAATTAATGTTTGATTCTATTTAATTCTGCAGTTAACAGAATTAATGTTTTATTCTATTTATGGAGTCAGTTCAATGGTTGTCTGTGGTGGTTCTTCTTAGCATTGCAATCTGAATTTGCTAAACACTTTCTGCTTTACAGGTCATGGGGAAGACTATCAGTACAGTCCCCTGCACACTCTGAGCACCTGTAGTGCGAAGACTATAATGAACTCTCACATCTCAGAAGTCAAAGAACTTTTCTCCCCCAAATGCACAACTGTTGCAAGCTGATGAACAGTTTCCCACAACAACTGACTGCTATTTCTGAATTTTTCTTTTATTCCTCTCTTTTGCACTTCCTCAGAAACAGTAGAGATCTGATGCAAGGGGAGCTGCACAGTCCAGTCTCTTTGTTGGTGCAGGCAAACTCCTCTGTGCTGCCTGATAAATGCATGGTGCTCTCCTCATCTCAGCAGACAAAGATCTGGGGTCGTGCAGGAGGTGGCACTTGAAGCATTTTTGTCCTCTGCAGCATAGTTTGATTAATCTGCATTTCTCATCTAACATTCCTTGCTACTGCAAGTGCCTTAGGCATTGTTGGCACTGTGTGTGGTTCCTCTAGTGCCCAAGAATTTAATTTCCAGAGGACTGAAATGGTTTAGCTTAACTGAAATAATCAGACTCAATCCTCAATATCCAAATAATGCACAGTGGTCTGAGATACGAAGGTCAGACAGGTGCAATACTTGCCTCTTCAGGTTTAAAATCTATTAAAGTATCTGAAAATGCACACGATAAATACGTTAGTTTACCTCTAAACACATTTTCTCCTAGTGAAAATTACACAAATTTTAGTAAAATTTCACAAAAGAAACTCTAGTATAAGAACTAGAGCAATTTATGTGATCTCCAGTGACACACAGGCTACTACTACACAACCACGTACTCAAGGGGGAAAGAGAGGCAGTTAAAGGATAGTAAAATAAAGACGTTCATCCCACAACTGTCCAATATTTAAAACAGGTTTTGCGTATCCTGACCTGCTAGAGCCTAGAGCATTACCACCAAAATTGATTTCCTGGGAAAAAAGTAGGAATTTGCTTTAATTTAAAAAGTGAGAGCATTATGCATAATGCCCAGAGGAGACTCTGATACCCTATTGTCAGGTGATTAAACAAGCATTTATAATTAACTTGAAACTCACATGGCTATGAAACTCATGAATAGCAACAGTTGCATTAACAGGTCTGCCTTTGATCTCTACAGGAACTGTGTATGATACAAACTCATTTCCAAACCTTGTCTTTTAGACATGGAATTATATAAAGGTACTTTCACGGAGCACAGATGGAAGTTGAGTTTCAAAGCCTTAGCACGCCACATGCATAATGCATTGTTTACAACACACAAAAAAGTAATCCCTTCTTAAGCCCTCCCCCCCTTTATTTTTTTTCCCTAATAGAATGTTTTGAAACTCTGTTTGGAGATCAATATGAAATGAAAAGTTAATGCACCGACATTTTTCAGTTGCTGAGCATTACAGTTCTCTACCGACTCAAGACCACAGCTGATTTGGCAACACCAGCTCTGAGGAAAACACACAGCTCAGCCACTGCACAGCTCACAGGGATTTTCAACCAAGTTTATACCTACTGCATCACTGGTCTAGTCTTGGGGGGGACAGAAAAGGAAAGCTTAGATTTCACAGTTTCACAGCTTAGATTTGCTCATTTGCCATGAATGGATGTGTTAAAATTTTCTTGGAGTAACTTCTTCCTAACTATCAATGACAGTATTCATCTGGTGAAAACAATTTAAAGCAGATGTATTCCATGTTTAAGTGAAGCAGTGTATGTGCAATGGAGCAGGGTGGAGAGAAAAACTACTTTTTTGCTTATTTTCAAGTAGCTTTAATCTTAGGTTTAATCTCTACTTATTTTCTAAACCTATTATGAAAGTGGAGCTTTGGAAAAGTGTATTTTTAATTGAGTGATTTGTCTTTTTTTTAAACAAACTACTGTAATGATTCAAACAAACCCAACTCTAGTGACTGTCTACATACCCACAGCAGTAAGTCGACTTCCACTTTCATCTCAGGTCTCCACTGACATGAGCTAATACAGGTACAGAGGCAAATTGGTGTTAAAAATTTTGTCTAGGCACTTCCAAATAACTAAATAGTCAATTTATATTCACTTAATTCCTTGAAGAGGTTATTCCCAGCTGGCAGACAGGAAAATTAAGCATAGCTGAAGCCACACATATAACAATCTCATTCCTCCAGCCCAGCCAGCCTGAGCAGAGAGCTCAGCAGGGAGATGAAGAGCTCTTCACTGCTGCTCAACTACACCAGGGCAAAAAAAGAAGCACCCTTTCCCCTCCCACCTCCATGGCCTGGCTGTGAACTCCCCCTTCTCTTGTGCTACCTGCCACCATGTCCATTCCATTTACTGACCCAGCAGAGCACCAGCCTAACAAAACAAATGGGTTGTTGCCAGGTTATCAGGTTGAACTGCTGAAGCAATGCAGCCCCATGTGCCAAAATCAGCAGAACAGGCAGGTGAGGGGGTGGAGAAGCATGAAGTCTGCCGGCCAAATGCAACACTGGCAAAGGACAAAAGGGGAATCCGGGACCACTCCTGCTGGGTCCTGGGCAATTAGGTCAGCTTAGCTGTACCACAGAACCATAGCCCTAGAGTCCTCAAGTAACTGCACCCCTACAATCACTTTGGAAGGATGCCCGTCCCTCTCCTGGATTAGACAAACTTTAGGCCAGCATCTGACATGAACAGTTGTGGTAAACCTTTATAGAATCATGGAAGGGTGGGTTAAGGTTGGAAGAGACCTTAAAGATCATCAGGTTCCAACTCCCCTGCTATGAGCAGGGACTCCTCACATCAGACCAGGCAGCACAAAGCCTCATCCAACCTGGCCTTGAACACCTCCAGGGAGGGGGCTTCCACAATTTCCCTGGGTAACCAGTATTCCAGGGTATTCCAGCACCTTACTACCCTTGTGGTGAAGAATGTCTTCCTGATGTTAACCTAAATCTCTCCTCTTTCAGTTTAAAGCATTAACCCTTGTCCTATCACTGTCCTCTCTGGTGAAAAGCCCCTCCCATTCTGTGTTAATCCCAAACAACTGAAGGTTGGCCAATGCCTGACTACGGTATCTCAACCACTGCACATCAGCACTACAGCAGTAAAATATCCTGGCTCCATAAAGGCATGACGTGTGGCAGTGTGAGGGAAGGGTTTCATTTGGAGCAGTAAGGACTTTCACATGGGCGCTATGCAGGATTTACAGCTCCACTTGATACCCAAAAGCCTCTACAGCCACAGTTGGCATTTCTGTCTGGGTGGAAGGAGGAGATTGCTGTTGATTCCTCCTGATTCTACAATTGCTTTCATCAGCATCTACATGCCAGGTGCTGTAACTTCTGTTCTCTCCTCACTATAGCACTAGGATTAATTACACCCCTTGCCTCCACTGAAACTTTCTCACCCTCCAAAAATATTAATTATAATTCCAAGTTTTTAAGTCTTTTTCTCTTCAAAACAATGTTTACATTTCCTTACTTGGAATAACTAAAAAGAATAACAATTAACTTGTGATCTCGGTCTTCTTCTAGATAATGAATGAAGACTCTAAAATAGAACCCACTACTGTTCCCTTAATCCTACAGTGTAAAAGCATCTCCAGCTTGACATGCAGCCATTTGTCATTACCCTTCGTTTACTCCTTCATCCAATTTCAGTCACACAGAAGCAGCCTTCTCATCCAACTGAACTAATTCTCCAATTAATGTTTTTGAAGCAGGCTGTTCTACTGTCTGTATTTCAGCTGTGATGACTGCCTATAGATGCAGAGCATAACAACTGACTCTGTGACCAAAACTTGCTTCAGTTTAAATTATCCTAACAGCCACAGTGATATTAATTCTTGTCAGGGGATTAATTTTAGGGCTGTTAAGATTCCACAAAAAAAAAAATTTCTAATAAGATTAGAATTGTGAATTTAAAAAAATGCACTTTCTATTCTCTTACACCAGAAGTCAATTATGTAAATCAGAACTTATTGTCTCTTCTGCTAATTCACAATCACAATTATCAAGTACACTTTTAGTTGTATTTGCAACATTCACCTTCTTACAGAATCATTTTATATAAAAATATGAAGTGGCAATGACCAGGGTTAGGTACGATACTAATCCAGCTTATATTCCTTTCATGACTGGGAAGGGCACTGGAGCATACCTTTGTATTTCTTGGTCATCTTGCAGCCCTGATTCCCTGTGCTGCTTGTCACAGTCCCACAACTACCACTGTAGCTAGAAGACAAAGGTTTTTAACCAGGAGGTCCGTAGTCCTGGCTTTGGGAATGTGTGAAAGTGCCTTGGAAAAGCGTGTTCATTTAGGCTCCATAACTGCCTGCCTAGGGGAGTCTGAAGGGGACTACACTATGCTGAAAGACTCCTGGGGTTCACAGATCAGGATGCTGAAAACCAACAAACCACTGCAGAGATGGCTGATCAAACTAATCTGAGAGCTATTAGTTCTCTTCAGAGATAAATCTCAATGTAAAAATGCTGGGAGTGGCCAATAAACGATGAAAGAAGGCTGAGAGGAGCTGGTCAAGGGCGATGTGCCCCGGAGCTCAGGGAATAATGCAGGGTGTGACTGACACAGCCACTGCAAACAGAGCTGACTTTATCTGAACACAAACTGGACCCAAGGGTGGCCTTTGTTTTAGATGAACAGCTATGTCAGTTGAGTGGATCAACTGACTACACCACATTAAAAGAGCGAGAATGTCTCTCAGATGAGCATGTGGAGGGGGTGTATACATGGCTCAGCCCAGCACAGAGTATAAAAACTGAACAAGTAACAAAATAAATAAATCAGAAGAGACCAATGGGCTTGAGCTGGTTTCAACCCATGTATTTCATGGGTTCCAACCCACCTACCTGGTGGCTGGTACTGCCCAGCATCACAGTGTTGAGTACATTACAGAGATCAGTAACAAGGATTGAACTGGTGTTGTGATTGAGCTGTTCTTGCCATTGCTAGATTTCTTATTTGCTAAGTACAAGTTACATTGATACTGTGATTTCATTACATTTCCTGTCACTGTGCTAAATCAAAAATCCCATCTTCAAATAAATATATTTGATATTAAATATTACACCCTCCATATGTGGTCTACCCAAAAGAGCCCAGTCAGAGAGAACTAGACTCTAAAAAATGCTCATATTACTTACCAGTTTGTCCAAGTAACAACAGAAAGAGTTTATTGCTTATACTGACATAAACCCATTTTACATATTTATAGTTGTAAACATCACTCTGCTTAAGCTCTCTCCCACTATACAGAATGCCTCAGATTCTTTCATTTTACCTCTTCTGTTTCTTATACTTGTGCTACAAAAGACTTATCTCTTTAAAAATAACACTACCACAAAGGGTTGCTGGCATTCCTACTTTGACAAACACATCCACTTTCCTGTTAACAATCAGATACATAAACTGAAAACATTCCAGCGGCCAGCTCTGCTTCCTTGGCACAATCAGCAACACTTGTATTTTGTAGGCCCTTTAGTCTATGCATTAAGCAAGCATTTTATAGTAATATACTGGTTTAAACAAACAGCATTATGTTTGGAAAGTAATCTGCTATGTACAAACAATCTTTAAAAGGGAAGAAGGAGGAAGGAATCTCTAAATAACAAAATCACACAGATGCTAAACTTACATACAGAAGCTGCATTAACAGGATCTGCTGGGGAAATTTGCTGGGAAGCAAATGAGAAAGCACATACACAAGACCAATAATCAACTTCTGAAAGGACCAAATACGCTCTCTTATTTTGTGCCCAAAATAAATATAACATTAGCACATGAGGGGCTTACATGTCATGCATACATGCATACCTACACGTATGCTAAATTAAACAAAAAATACAAGCTACGTCTAATCACACTAAAAACTACAGTGTTTACTTAAAAGTTTCTTCAACACTACCAGTCCATACCACTGCCCTGAAACCCATTCTAAAAAGAAGTTTACAGATACTTTCCTCAAAACTTACATGTCTTTCATGCAGAAATATAATACCTTTCCTACTGTTGTTGTTTACAATTAATTCTGTTCTCACACTTACTTACTGTTTTATGGTTGGTAAAAAAATAGCAGTATGCAACAGTTAAACAGTATTTCAAAGGAGCAAGGCCAATAAATTTAAAACATATTTTACTCTATTTATTCATAATACAATTCCAGTGAGCACTACAGGAGTGCTAACCATTTTGTAAATATGTAAAATAGATACATAATCACCTTACCTTCTGAAACGTAACAGCTTTAGGAAATCCATAAATACCAGTTTTTCCTAATACATTCACTATCATTTCATGCTACATGTTGTTTTGACATCCACTTCTCTGAACTACTATACACTTAATTTTAAAGTTCAGATAATTTCCACATGTCCTAGGATTTGCAAAATTAATACTCCACAACACAAAAACACAGTATTACTCCCACTTTGCTGAGCATGTTCTAAATCAAAATTGCTCTTCACGTTCCCCCACCACCCCTGCCTCCCTCCCCTCCAACTTTACATTTGGCCCTGGGAGAAAAACCTAAACACATAGCAAATGGATGCATATGTGCATACACAAACTCCCAACTCATAGGAAGCAGTTTTACAAGAAAGCTGATGTATTTATTTCAACAACTGGTCTAATAAGCCAAGTGGCCAGTTGTTCTCTTGAGATTAGAAAATTACTTAAGGGAAGAGCAGAAGGACAGCAGATTGCTGCTACTGCTCAAAACCATCCCGAATTCCCAGGCAGCCTTATGCTACCATATTAGCATGACAGGGACTTCTAGTTATCAGCTGGGAGACCACAAGATGCATCATTTTAAAGAGCAGAGGAAATCTAGCAGCACTCACCTAGTAGGAACTGAATGTCTACTCCAAAGATGCTGTCGATCAGCTAAGTTGCCTTAAATGCTTACAAAGAGAAATGGATTTGAGGTCCACTGCTCTAGTAAGGCATCAGCCCATCAGGGCCATAAATAGCATGTAACATGCAAGATAATTACTCAGCTAAGTATAGACACTCATAGTGTATAGATACTAATTTAAAACATGGTGATTCTTACATTACCTGCAGTACCAAAGCTAAGCAAATTACATTTCATATTTTTTTAAACGGGTATGCCCATATATAAAACATTGCTGTCTGCCTTGGAGCCTGCTTCTGAAATTCGTTTTGTTATTGCCATGTTAAAACTGCAGTGAGGTGGGTGGAATTTCTTAAAATCTCTTTTCAACTAGGAACCTCAGCAAACCTATTTTCTAGAGCCACTGCTCCAATTCCCTTGGTAAAAAGAAAGTTAGAACAACAAATAGGTACCTGTGAAGCAAAACAGGTGAGATTTCATTATTCACTTAAGGATGCAGCCTAAACTTGCTCTCAACACAGACAATGGTAGGAGCAGACGGCTCTGCAGGCCATAAGCTGCTTTTGCACTAAAGTTTTCTGTGAATTAGAGGAGTTTCCTTGCAAAATGCCCTGGGGAGTGCTTGTTGCACCAGCTGTAACAAAGCCTGGATTCTTTACATGTGGCCTTGGCCTTGATAAGTCTCTTGTTTTTTCTGTCCAGGATCTGTGAGAGGGCATGGGGAAAGGGCCTGCAAAAGGGAGCTGCACTCTAAGCTAGGAAGCCTCTCTGGCCGGCCAAGCAGGTGCCGAGCATCTTCCTCAGTGCAGGCTCCTGATGCAGTGTAAGAAGGTGCTCAAGACTGATGGTGTCACCCAAGAATCATGACCTGGGTTATTTTTCACTGTAGTGCTGAAGTCTCATTTGACTTAAAACCACCACCTCTTGGTATGCTACTAGTGAAACAATTCCGACAAGATGACAATATGTGTTTAGTACCTCAGCTATGAATTCTCAGAGCTGTTTGTCAAATACCTTGCTTCATATTTAGGTACCTTTGCCCTGCTATCCTCCCAACCCAGACTCCATCACTTGCGAAGAGATATTTTTTAAGAAGGAAAATGAGAAAGCTCTGCTAGTGACAAATTCAATCAAGTGATTAAGCTTAAAAACCTGAAATAAATGCATTTACACTAAAGCAATCTGTCTTTTTTAAACTTAATTTTATTTAAGTAGCAGTGATAGCAAATATGTTTAAATACCAGAACTGCCATAGTTAAAAAAAGCTCACATACTTCACTTTTGGCTCTCTTTGCAAAAGTTTGGGACAACCCATCTCAGGTTTAACACAGGACTGTAGCAATGTGCAGAGAAATAAATACAGGTTTCAGAAATTCATCCTACACTGTGTACAGAAATTTGAAATTACTTTTAAATTAAGATCGCTCATTTTTCAACAGCTTCATTGCTTCATGCTACTTTCTTCCCTAAGAGTCCTCTTGAAAATATGCATCCTTTTTAGATCTGTTAGTGCAGTGACAGCAGGTACACTGCGTCCAGCAAGTGTAGCAGCTCAGTTCTGAAGTTACCAAAACTTTTTCCCAAATCAGTTAAATCCAGAGTAAGAAGCTGCCCACAAAATCATGTAGCACAGTATGTTCAATCTGGAACACTGTATGACCATAAAGTTCAGAGCAGCAGGGAGGCCCCTTGGTACATGAGAGTCCTGGAGCTTTTAAATCTAGGGGAGATTAAACCCAGGTTCCAGCAGACTCAAAATCAGCTTTTTCCTCTAATTTTGTATGAGCAACCCTAATTCATTTTGCATTTCAAATGCAACAGTTAACAGGTGTGTACTTGACCTACTCCCTTTTGAGGAAAGCAATCACCTATCAGTCTACTTCATTTTTCATGGCAGTTTTTCAGGCTCTGTACAAGGTCCTTGAACCTACAGATTATGAGAGATCCACAAATGACACCTGAAAAAGAGCAAGCCTTAAAACAGCAAGTCCTGAGGCTTACCAGTGTTATACTGGCATTTTTACTGGATTTTTTAAAATAGGACCCATAAAAGCAGAAAGGCTAAAAACCATTGCTGAATTATGAAGGAAGTCGATTAAGATAGCAGTAGGGTTGCTTCTTGGTCTGGAGTTCTTAAGAAACAGATACTATGGACTCTATTTAGGAAAAGGAGCTCCAAACTCAGTAAAAGAAAACAGTGCAATAACAGAAGGTGAAAACATAATGAAGATAGGGCAGCATTGAGCTTTTGCATGAGTTAAAATAAAGCCTATGAATACATTTATTTTAACAATTTGTTAGTTTGCAGTAGATTTACACAAGGCTTCATGTTCAGTGGGATTTTCACCTCCTATTAGATAAAAAAGATGAGTGAATGTATCCTTTAGAAGGGAAAGGCCTTTGGGCTGAGTTGGGGTGAAGAGTAAAGGGACTTAACCTCCACAGACAGAGACTGCTCATACAGCTGGGAGTCCACCTGGTTACCTGCCATATCTGTCAGGTTGGGTAGGATGGAAGAGGAGTTGAAGAGATGGGAAGAGGTCAACTATCTCCATATACTGCAACAAGGAAATGAGACCAAGGAGAGACATTTAGGGGAATGTCACAGGTTTGCAGATGCCGTCCCTTTGTCTTGTTGGACTATTGTTTTGAAAAATAAGGTCTTTTCTCCTTGATTGCTGGACTTTTTTTTCTTTTAAAGTCCTTATAAAATTGGAGTAGTTACTATCAGCTCTGGACTCACTGTTGGGGTTGTTCAGCCTGGAGAAAAGAAGCCTACAAGGAGACTCTATAGCAGCCTTCCTGTACCTAAAGGAGCCTACAGGAAAGCTGAAAAGGGACTTTTTACAAAGCCTTGTAGGATGAGGGGTAATGGTTTTACACTGGAAAAGAGTAGATTTAGATTAGATATTACACAGAAATTCCTTTCTGACACAAGTTGCCCGGAGAAGTTGTGGATGCCCCCTCCCTCGAAGTGTTCAAGGACAGGTTGGATCGGGCTTTTAGCAACCTGGTCTAGTGGATAGTGTCCCCTGCCCATGGCAGGGAGGCTGGAACTAGTTAATCTTTAAGGTCCCTTCCACCCCTAACCATTCTATGACTCTACAACTTGTCTTAAAACTGATCCAAATATATCAAGAGAAGGAAGATGCAGAGAAAATTTTTCCTTGGTGCAGTAGTGAGAGAATAATACCTGGACTGTGCTACAGGCCCTGCTCACTGATACACCCATCACTCCACCTTCCTAACCTGCCATCTTCTTCAGGACCGAGGTGTACAGCAGCAGAGGCAGCAGGGGCAGCATACAGTTACATTCCCCACAAATAGCGAAGAGCAGCTGAGCTTCCTTAGTGATCTACTGGGGGGTTTGCCCCATCCCCCACTACTGGACCTACACACTTAATTGACATCATCCCAGATTCACTCTTCCAGCACATCCTCCCAGATACTGCCAACATCTGCCTTGGGCCAGAACACCTTGGACTTTTGACTCCCATTTCCCCTTTCTCTTTGGGATCATTTGCTACATTTTATTTATTACAGCATCTGGCTGTTCAAGTTTTAAGATCCTCCTACGCGTATGGGGTTTGTATTTGCAAAGTACCATCTCCCCCTAATGTGGGACTGTTGGGACACACACAAAAAAGAAGCTGAGTATTTCAGACTGGTGCCTTTGATCTGCACAGGAGTACATTACTGTTGTGCCCCAAGACACTTTGGTCCAAGGGCTGCACAGAGCCGCGCTGTTGCGGAGTCAGGCAGCAGAACACGGCAGCTCTGCTCAGCAGCCAGCAGACTCCCCTGCAGACCCAACAGGGGGTTTTGGCCCACCATCTCAGGGCTGTCAGCTAGCTGCTAAAGAAGTGAGGTAGAGCAGGGAGATAAAATAATCCAAGGCTCTGCCTTCTCCCTTCACAGCACTCAAGACAGGCTCTAAGAGACAGAAACACTCCCCTACCCACACATTGTGCTCTGATGCTGCTCAGGGACTGCGGGAACATTACACCCCTCTCCCCATCCCTCCCTCCCCCCATAGGCACAGAGTGACTCATACAAGCACTGACTTCACATCATGCAATCATAAGAACAGCAGTAGGGTATGAGTGGCGGGGGGAGGTGCATCAAACAGTGTGCCCTAAAACCACCTGGGTTGTGCAAAAACGCAAAGTCCAGTCTTCTGCTATGGGGCCCAGGGAAATCTCTTGGCTCAGGGGCCTGTATGCACTGCTTCAGCTGATCCCTGTCTCGTGCTGGGAGGAGATTAAGGAGTATTGCCATCCCCTCTGACTCCTGCAACTTGCTTTTCACCAGACAACATTTTGGAATAGCTGTCAATTATCTGGACCTGCCCTGGTCAGAACTGCAAGGCACATGATGGTCTCCTGTCCCCCCAAAACTCCGGCATAGGTTGAGTGACAGCACTCAGGACACTTGCAGTTTGCAAGATAAAACCAAAGCAAGTTGCAGTGAGACGGGCGCCTAACATGGTTCTTGCAAGTAAATCGTAGGCTAAGCAGCTAAGTAAGTGCTGGAAGATGCTCTGCACATTAGTTTCTGGAAAAAAAAAAAAAAAAAAAAAAGAAAAGAGTCCGATGGAACAGATTTGTCACTTGCAGCAGTAAATGGTGGAAGCCATCTATACACCTTTGAAAAACATCAACAATCAGATATGAATCAATACCTATGGTGAAAAATAGTAAAAATAGTATGCTTAAATGCAAATCGTGTGCCATAGCTGCTTTTTCTATCCCATCTTAACTCCAAAAATCTTTGTGGTTTTCTGGGTGTTAAATGACTACGTATGATTATTAAAAAAAAAACAACAAACGTTTAATTATGTTCCTCATGGCCAGTAAAATTGTTGTTAACTTTTCCACAGAAGTTCTCCACAACAGTTTTACTTGAAATGCTTATTGGTGCTGCACAGGACCAGGTTAAGCTACTTCAGAAACCACAAGCTTTAACAAATGTGGAAAATTAAGTTTTCTGAGTAGTCTGTGTATACCTCCATGATTCAGAGGCTTTAGGGATTCACTCTCCCATGTCACCAGCATTCCTTTGGGAAAGAGTCAAGCAACATCTGGAGTGTAAGCCTAGCCTCCTAGTTTTGAACATTCTGGCCTGCATGCATCTAACAAACTATCCAAATTGTTCAAATGGCTCATACAAGAAGAAAATAATTAGTTCTTAACACTAATCCAATTTTACTTTGAAGTGCCAGAGACCATACAGAACACAGAAAGTGTTTACCAGGCAGTTGCAGGGTTCTACACCCTACTCATGTCCAGCAGCCAGGCTGCCATAAATGAGCAACCAGAAAAGCAAGCTCTTAAGCTGCAAACACATGGACAACACCACCAAGGTCAACAGCATTAGGAGCACGAGTAGCATTGCCTACCATACCTACGTTCTACAGACTCACAGGCTTAATTTGCAGTACTTTGGCTTTTGCTGTACTGAGACTTTTGAGATATTCAAAAGAACCATTAGTGAGGACAGCTTATTAGTAAACAGAGATATAATACAAACCTTACACACTACAATCTGAAGATTTCATCAACCTGTGTTTTTAAGTAAAATACACAAACTCATAGTTCAAAAAACAGCTTCAAAAATGCAGAAAATGAAGTATTTAAAATTATTCTTGCTTATATCTCATCTGAAAAATCCTACAGTTGTATTTACAATTCATACATAGTAAAAAAGCATACTTTCTTTAAACAACTTAAGCTTTAAAGAACATTTAAAACCTAAATAATCTGATGCGTATGAAACTTAATTCCAAGAATACCACTTTAATAGTAGCTTTAATGTAGGAAAAACAGCTGTGAAGTTCACCAAGTGACCAGAGCCCACCAGTTTCCAGCATGGGTTCTGTCTGGACTTGGAGACCAAGTCAGGTAGAAAGGCAACTGGCTAAAGTTTTATAAGAGGAAAGGATGACAAGCACTCCTGGGGCTTGAGGGAACTGACCACAGGCAGACATGGGAGAAGTTCCTCAGCTCTAGACACTACTCATGCCAAGGAGGCCAGCTGTATTACATGTCTAACCAACATGCTCCTTTCCAGAGTGCTCCTCCAGGGAAGTGTGAAAGAGAAGCTAGAGCATGGCACAGGAGACCGACAGAGAACCAGGTGACCAGATGTTTCTATTAACCACTTTTTTTTTCTTGCTTTGTTTTTTGGAGGGTTTTTTGTTTGTGTGGAGTTCTGTCTGTTTGTTTTCTGGTTTGGTTTGGGTTTTTTTTAGTTTTAAATAACAGAGATTGATAGGGGTTTGATATTTTGTTATATGTGTGGCAACCACATGGAAGTATTTATTCATTGTGCTGAAGGGGACGCTGTCTCCCTGGCAAGTACGTTCACAATGTCTCCTTTATTCAAAGCTAGCTCAAGAGGGCTTGCAATGGAGTGAGTGGGCTGAGGATTACAACCTCCTTGCAAGAACAAGCAGGAATCTGGGGACATACTAATTGCTGCCTTGATTTTTCACTGCAGAACCTCTCATATGCCTGCTTTGGAAGCCAACTCTAACCCTGCTTTGCTGCCACAGCAACACAGAGCATCATGTGGGAGTGTGGAAAACAGATTTCCTTGCATTACTGAAACCAACAGACCCAGCAGCAGATGTGGAACCAAGAACCACTCTTCTATCACCTTGTGGGCTCACAATACTTAAGTCCCAAAGACACAGTGGATCTTATCCTTATTCATCCTTAAAACAAACTAACACACACACGTGTATCAACCTCAGCATTACATGGAGCCTCAGATTACGCTGCAGACCCAGGCAAAAGGAAACAGCCATTCTGAAGCCAAGGCCATAGTAGACAAGAAAAATAATCTTGACTTCCCCTTTGGGGAAATAACTGCTTTCAGCAAGGCCTTAGGCTGACTGGAAGACCCATAAACTTACACAAAAAGAGACGGAGGGCAAGCAAGCTGTGCAGATCACTAAGACATCTAATTATGCTTTGCTTTTTTAATTGTAATAGATTTGCAGCTTTTTGACAAGTCTGCAAGGATACACAGTTCTTAATTTTGCCCTATAAACTTCCACAGTAAATACCTTGACAGCCAAGGATATAGATAATAGGTAGCTGAGATTTTGCCCTGTAGTAAATTCAATTTGTGGGTGGTTTTCAAAGTAGCAGTTTCCCTTCTGAGAAGGTTACTATGGCATCTGTGGTTATAGGGAGGAGAAGGCAACAGTTCACTGCAGCAGGATGTGCAAGAATACCCCACTGCTGCACACAAAGTGCTTTTGTCACACCCTGTGCCAGAGGCGGAGTAAAACTTGGCCACTACAGGAATCCAACCTATTTTATTAGTATACACTGTCACACAGTTTACAGCTATTAGTGATACCATTACATTGCCTATCTTCAAATTACATTTTTGTGCAAGAGAAGAAAGAATGTTTATGCTGAGTAATTTAAGAAAAAAGAAACAATTAGATGGGAAGTTTCTAATTTTCTTCAGCCTAGACAAGGCAGAATTGAAACATCTGAAAATCATAGTATCACTTAATTTCAATGCTTCAGTGCACTCTTTTAATTAGGAAATTATCTTCCTACAAAATTTTGTGGGTTTTATGCGTTTTCTCCATATGCATTATGTCTTCAGTAGAAGAATCAGCTGAGATGCATAAAGGAGAGTGAGGACTAACTTTGCAGTTAAATCAAGAAGGACTTTCCACTTCATATAGGCTTTGTTTCAGGGTTAGAAGGACCCAACCAGAAATGTCTTCATCATACTGTGATTTTAGACAAAATTTAGTTCAGCACCGTTAAATCTGGTGGTTGTTTAATTGTAAATGGCGAGGAAGATCTTACTGTATCTGACATTTTGAGGACTGGAAGGTTCTCACTATTGTAGCTCAAAACTAGGAATATTTATTCTGTACCATATGAACACATTCTGTCTAAGAAATACATCACACCTCATGATGGATCCAGCAATGTGGTGTGCCTGCCTGACTCTCACCATCCATGCACAGCACACCTGCTGATAAGAAATGACCTCAGTGTAAAATCCTGCAGAGACAGACTAGAACACTGTGAAGATCCACCTTTCCTCCTGTCAAACACACATCATGTACCAGTGGTTGACAGACAGTGCTGTGAGCAGGATGACTGCACCACAATGGTCTTTGGCTACCCCCCAGGTTAACTGAGGTTGTTCCCCATGACTACAGCTCCTCAGGGGCTCTGGAGGTTTCATCACCAGAAGAAAGCAACAGGACTGCTACTCCCTAGCATTTGACTTGTCTTTCAGATCTCTGATTTACTCTAACTTCTCTTTGCAGACCAAAAGTGCTGCAACTATCAGATAAAGCTCTAGGAATGTAAAGATCCTGCACTGGATAAATAACAAGGGGGTTTTTATATAATCTGTTTTAGGCTGCCAGAATAATTCAGATTCAGTATCACCAAGTAGCTCAACATTTCTCAGTAAGCTTATTTTGTTAATTCAATTTGTAGGCAAGTTAAATGCCCATAATAGCTTAATATTAATATAGCAACACAGCCCATGTACCTACATGAAGATTTATGATGCAAAATTATGAGGCAATTGGAAAAAAAGGTCTGCTTACCAAGTACTTGCTGGAGAGTCAGTTTGACTGCAAAGGAGAAAGTGAGACTGATTAATAGAGCAGTGAACCCTTTACTTGACTTAAATTCAGCTGTATTCATTTATTTAACAGATGTCAAAGACAACAAGCCACTCTTTGTAAGTTTAGAGCAATTTCACAAAAGCAATCTTCAACCCTCAGTGGTATTATCTCCCTTTGCCTTCTGACCACTACAAAACTGCTAAAAATGTAGTTAATCAGCCTGTTATCAATACTGATACCACTATGAGGGTGAAAGCAATGAATAAAACCCATAGTTTTCTAGGAAAATAATTTCCTAATTAAGAGTTCACACTGAGGCAATGAAATAAAGTGATATTCTAGTTTTCAGATGGTCCAAGTCCAGATTTCCTAGCATCTTCATTAAGTCAATCCACAAACATATTTGTAACAAGCCTGCCTACAAATTTAAGACTCCTGTACTTGATATGCTCCCCTCTCCTTTTAATTACACCTAGAAAAGAACAGTGTTGTGAGTTTAGTTGAGATCTCCCACATCTTACAACCATATGTTTTTTGCCTGCTCTCCACTGTGTTTAAAAGAGAAAGCAAAGTGGATGCTGTACAATTTTATGTAACAAGAAAGACTCCTCACTCAAATTGTGCTGCAATAAATTATCTTGTCCTAAAGCATCCTGAAAAAGCAATTTTGCTGAAAGATGTCCTTTGAGAAAATCAACTGGATTCCATTCCTCCTTTGTGCTTTCATTCCTGATGCCTCCTCAAAAACTTTTCAGTAATTACTGCATTTGCACCTTAATTTCATTTGACATTTGAGTTAACGTACATATTAAACATTAGTTCAAAGTAAAAGCACCTTACTCAACAGTTCCTATATGCAAATATAATGGATATATCACCTTAATTACAGTCAATCCCTTCCTCCCCTCCAAAAATAAGCCAAATAACATCCAGAAGACAGAGCAGTAACACTGCATTAGTTTACTATAGTGTTGGAAACAAAGGACAGTAGTGGGCAAGCTTTCAAAATACAAATTTTTCTACTGTGAGAGTCCTCCTGTTTTCAATCTGTTACAGTTAAATATGCGTGCTCATTAAAGGCATGTTTTGCACAAGCAGGGCTTAAAGAGCAATGAAATGTTCACTTTCAAGTAAAGTGAATATGGTTGCTCACAAGTCCACATGATGCAAGCAAAAAGGCAACATGGTGGTGCAAAACCAACACCACTTACCTGCCAAGAACAACAGAAATCAAACCCACATTGCTTAAATGCATTTTTTCAAAATGCTGCATGTAATCTTTCACATTAAGCCAGCTTAAATTGGCTCAGATCACTACCTTGTCTTCTGTGGGCTTTTTAAGATTGTTTCCTTTTTAAGACTGTAAGCTGATTTAAGCATTACAGCAAACGACCAAAGCTTCCACAATTTTGGTAAATATTTAGGAAAGTTACTGGATGGATGCCTGCAATCAGACTTTCATGCTGAATGTAGAAAAGGCTCACTAACCACATTAGCCTGCGTTTATAACTAACACAGTACATGTGCCTTCATACACCCTATTTTTGGAAGGGGATGGGGGGAAACTATGTGCGTGAAGAAAGCAAATTTAAATCTTCAGAAAATGTCTACAATTATCTGCTTGAGCATTTGACTGCAGGGATGTTTTTTCGTGGGTATACAACTTACAAGAATACTGCAGCTCTCAACCCCTTATCCCTCGTCTGCCTTTGTGCACTAAATTGGCAAAAGGGACAAAAAGAATGTGCAGTTTTCTTCTCCTGAGGACAGAAACCTCCTCTTGGCATGTACCTCTGGAAAGAAGCATTGATGCAATTATCACATGGAAGCAAAGCATACAGGATTTTGAGGTACATTTTAATTACTTTCCCATTTTTTAAGCTGGTCACATTATCGATGACAGGTAAAAACCAATCCAACTGGCATTTTCAACATGTTAACTTGTAATGCACAGAACCCCATATTCAGTTGTGTAAGAACTATTTTGAGTTTCTTCTGCAGTAGCACACAGTTGCCATTCAATTTGCAGCTCCAGATCAGGCAATACACACCACGGAAAGGATGAAAATCCAGAAAATGGACCATTCAGGAAGTCCTTTTCTCTAAAGGAAGCTTGATTAGAAAGATCTAGAGGGTCTGTCCCTTAAGCACATCTTGCTCTGTAACTTGATCAATGCTACCTGAACATGACTATACAGACTGGTCAGGAGGAGAAAAACTCCATTAAAAAATGTTAATACCTGAGGGTACTTTAAGTAAAGATATTTACCCTTTTAGTAGGCTCACAATCTTAAGAAGTGGTTCTCACTTTACAGGAAGTATCACTATGAGGAGAATTCTACATCTTGGATTCAGGAACGCCAGTTATTACTTTTTCCAAGCCTTGGCTTGTTACCAACAAAAGTGACTGAATGCGAGTGTGTGTGTAGCTGGGAAAAAGAAGGGAAACCTGCCATGAATACTGATGTGTGATGACTTTCATGAAGTTCCATATGAGATTCTGACTCAGTCTACTGATCCTTCATTTTTTCCAGATAGATAGATCTATTTCCTTTCTCTTCTCAGGTCCAACTTTAATTTTTTCCCCCCCTTACTTCTTAGCAGTATCATCTACATAAAAAAGCAGCAAAGAGTCAAGCTCTTCCTTGCTTGTCCTCAAATCGCTGCTTCCCTGGTGTTGATTCTACAAAGAAAGTCCAATTTCTGGACTCTAGGTACACATACATAACCAAGAGAAAAGATGGGGCACCCACTGCAATATCCACAGTACATCCACTAGAGCTGCAAAAAAGCTGAATAGTTAGAAGGATGGGCAGATGAAAAGTCATTACAATTAACTTCAGTAACTTTCAGCTCACATTCTTGTCTGCTTATCAGGCAGAGAAGAGTCTGAATAATATCTAATGGGCTGCACCTTTGCTGAGTTACGTATCAATAGCTCTCCTAAGTCTGCCTTGTAGGCTCACACCCCTATTATGAGTCAGGACAGTTGTTTTAGTGACTTTAAATATCAGCTTTTCCATATTGTCCACAGCTAATCATCTTGCCAGTGAAGTCATCTTCAGCAGGTTAAAAAGAACACAAAATGAACATATTTGTTGGTTTAAGGAGACAACTGGACCAGCCACTGAACCTGAAAAGGTTGCAGCTTCTTAAGCCGTAAGATATTTGAAAAAGGGCTTTTGCTCAAAAAACTACCTAATAAGAAAACTAACCCCCAGGCAGTCCTCAAAGTGTATTAAGTTCAATGTAAGTCATTGTCAAGCGTGATAAGTTATATCTTGACAGCAAAAGCAACATCTATGATAGAGCATGAATTATCATCAACCCTCTCAACTAACCACTTAAAACCCAATATCCTCTTAACTGTCCAGTCATATTATATTTGTCAAGATATTAACAAAAATTATGCAAAATATTAAAAGCAAACCAACTCCACTACTGAATGAACGTTTTGAAAAATAGGACTGTACTGTCCTCAACAACACAAACATTTGCCAGTTATTCCCCTACTACAATGTAGGGTATAGTGTCCTTTAACTGTCAACAAGCAAGGCAGAGAATTGATTAATCCATTGATTTCTGTTTGTGTGTTTGAGTTGGGTTTTAGCCATACAAATTGAGGGTTATCCAGAGCCAGAGGGTAGGTACAGACCACCTGATATACCCTCTGTGATAGAACTCAGTCACTGCTTTGACTAAAGCCAAGTATCAAAGCTGGGAAATGAGGCTGAATGATTACAATGTGCCTTTGGGCAGTCTGGGTGGCTTTTTTTATGGCAGCACAAATATTACTTTACAGATCAGGGACTCCTGAATGATGTATATGGGTTGAACTTGAACCAGCGATCCTATAAATTGTGTTATCTTTTGTTGGGTTCTGCAATTTACTAGTGTGACTACTGAAAAAACTGAGCCTGTTCACCTGATTATACCATTCTATTGGCACTCCCAAAGGCCATATACTCCTTCATGCTTTTGGACACAGTTTAATCTAAACTTAACCCCAAAATACACAATTGTTACAGAGTAATGAGCAGTATTTCGCTGTGGTTTGGATTTAGGAAAATCAGATTTACGCTGACACATTTTTAAAAAAGCATCTATTAAAGACTGCAGCTAGGGTTTGCCACACCAGATCAGGCCACTACTGTACCAAACATGGTATTTGCCTTCAGCATTGGCTTGGTACAGCAGACTGGTAAGAAAGTGACAAAGCCAGCCTAATTAAAAAAAAAATAAAATTGCATAACATACACATATGAAAGAGCAAGAGTAAAGGATAGGGCAAAGAGTATTGTCTTACATAAACTCATATAATAAATTACACCATTTACCCAAGAGTTAATGTCACTTTTCAAGGCTGTAACTCTGCAAGTAGTCCAAGGAACAATTAAGAATAATGCCAAAGTATTCTCACAAGCATTACAAGTGAGAGCAAATTTAGAAATACAACAGATAATGGTATCATGACAGATGGAGCTCCGTCTGCCAAGCACTTAGATTTGATAAAGGAACTTAAAAGAACTGATGGGGAAAAAATTTTCCAGTGGATCCAAGAAGAGAGCTTCTTCAGATGTGGTTCCAGAAGCAACCGACTGAGGTACAGCTGCACTTAAGAGTTTTGCAGTGAAACTCTGTAGGCCTTCAATTCCCTTTGCTTCCCCATATACATGGGCTGGTTAGCAGGCAGCAGGTAAATAACTAAGAAGGGAAGGATTTGGTTTTAACCCAGGTCAAGTCACTGACCTCGTGTAGTGGGTGGTGATGGTGCCAGTACAGCCAAAAGGCAGTAGAGAAGACAGATGGGTCAAGAAGAGTGGAGTTCCACTCCATTTTTTCTCAGTTTTACATTTTTGGAGATGAGAAGAATTACTCACAACATATATCCTTTAAGATGTTTCATGATCACCAAGAAATTTCCCATGAGGGAGTTATTTGGATAATTAGGAAATAATCCCTCATCCATTTTACTAAGATTAAAAAAAAAAAAAAAAAATTAAACCAGTCTTTCTGAGGCAAAAAATTGCTTAGTTCAGACTAATCTAGATTGAGAATCTACCTTTCTTGTAGGTAGACACAGTGGCCATTGGGATGGCATTCCATGGTCTGTTGAGGTCCAACAAAATTCTGAAGAAAAAAACCCAGAAAACTGAAAAAAACCAACCCACCCTCCCCAAAAAGAAAAATCTAGTAAACTATTTGAGAGAGCTATCCAGGAAAAGATCAACTTTCAGGCAAGCCATAGTGGACTGTATGTGTCACACTCGAGCAGCAAGCAAGGCACAAGGCAAGGCCACATAGCAGAAGGACTTGATCCTGGTATCTACTTTTAATGCAATTCCACTTGGGATCAATTTTCAACTAACAACCCTTTCATCAAACCAAATGTAGAAATGAGACATCCTTTGGCTGAAAAATAGTTAAAACATTAAATATTACTGAAAATAGTTAAATATCTATTTGCAGTAAAGTTGGACAGACTTCTGCTGCTCTCCTGTGAAATTTGGGAATACAGTGTTCCCAAGTCAATACCTGTTCCATGGTCCCATCTTTGGCACTATGACTTGAATAAATTACCATAGAGAGCTTCTTGAAGTAAATCAGACCACTTCCTCTCAAAAGCAATTTGATTTTAATATGAAATGAGCTGAGCTTTATATTAAAACCTTACATATTTTGCATCAAAAAAACCTAATCTTTCTAAAATTCTGAATTCCCGGTTGCTGGTCATAATATCAAACTATAGCTAAATACTGTCAATTAGTTCTCTAAACTTAGAGCAGCTCTCTGTTCCTACCCAAGTGTTGGGAATACTTGGATTTTCTATTTAAAGCTTCAACCTTTGCCACTTTATCATCCAAGTCTTTAACACTACAGATGAACACACAAAGAAAGCCACAGACTCATGCTCTGCAAGCAGGTGCTGAACACGGCCACCATTACAGAAATATCATTCCATCAACTCAATTAAGACAACACCCGCAGTAGTCACACCTTTGTGTGGTCACAGAATAGGCATTTAACAGTAATTTAAATTTTCCCAAAATTAGGAGCTCCACTTACAGGTTTGGTTTAATATTTCTCTTGCTATCGGTGCTTTTATATTAGCAATTAACAACCATCAAACCCACCACAAACAAGATAGCAAATTCTTCCATATTCAATAATTCCTCAAATCAGCACTGACATGCAGTTACAGTATTTTTCCTTTCATTCTCTTATCCACACAATGTTGCTCTATGTGCACCCAAGTTCTCTTGCATTAAGAAGTGGCAAAAATTATTTGTTTTTTTAAAAAAAGTAATTTGTATAGAAATTATCAAGAAATATTAACATACAATCCCAAGTACACTGCAATACAAGTACTAAAGGAAGTTTAAATTAGAGAATCACTTTTTCAACTTCTTGTGTTGTTTTCAGTTTTTTGTTTAAATACTAAGTCACCTCAGGCCATTTAGAAAGGGATTTAAAAAAAAAAAATTTATTCCACTGAAAAACAAAAATGGAAAAAGGGGAATAATATTTTAGCTGTATCTTTGTTGGACTATCACATCTTTTCTGTTTCTTTTAGCGTGTTCTTAGTAGTTTAAAATTAGAATAAAGGACATAAAATAATCTTGTAGGTTGTTAAATCCAGGCCTCTGCCAGCACAGGAAACATATGTAACAAAAATAGCTGAAGTATTTCAAGTTCCATCTTAAAAAGGTAACTACACATCATTCATTCCTACACAGCTGGCTACTGCACCAGAATCCCATTACTCAATAGCTACTTCTTTTACCTGCATGCTTTTCTCATAGCCAAACAGCCAAATATTATCCCTTCCTTACACAGGTCCTTTCTATACCTGCAGCAAACAATCACATTTTGCTCTTCATTTTGCCAAGTCCCCCTTTGTTTTTTCCTTTGTGGTACTCCATTGAGATGCAACCTCTTTCGCTTTATCTATTTAACAGGTATTTTTAAATGTTTGGGCTAATCTTTTCCAAATAAGACACAGACCAGAAGCAACACTTTCTGAGAAGGTGCTGCCCATGTCTTTACAACAGCATCAATACCACCCTTTCTGTTGAGAAAAACTTGCCCAACTCAGTGTGCAATCAAATTTGCTTTTTCCATAGCAGAATCACTTCAGTGGCTCATAAACATTCCTTGATTGACCAACACTCCTGTATCTGTTTCTTCCTCTGTAACTAACAACTGATGAACTTCCAACTTATAAATTCTTTTTATTGGTCCCAAAATACACACATTCATACTGCATTAATAGTTGCTTCATGCTGTAAAGAATGTTATAAAGCTAAAGCTTTAAAATTTTATTATTAGAAGTGTGAATAAAACCCCACTAGTAAAAATACCCAGCATCTATTCACAAGCTAGTGTGTTTGTTCATACAGGAATACTTCTGCAATGCCAAATGGAAAGCAAAATTCTTATGAAACATTACTAACAGCTTTGTTACTGCAGGTGCAGTAAGGTTTGGGCTCCATAAACTTAAGAGGAGCAGCACTGTTATCACATTCCATATTAACAGAAGCTTATATGCCATGTTAATATGCTAGTGAAAAAGATCCAAAATAGCTTTTACAATAGTCTATCAAAATTTCAGCTTTGTAGAAAACAACTGGAAAAAAGTAATGAATGTTCTTTGTCACAGCCATTTTCTGACTCCTACAAATAAAAGAGCAAAAGTAGCATAAAATAACAAACAAATTCCATAACAAAAAAACCCCAACAAACCAAATCAAGGCATCAGTTCTGGAAGTCTAAATACAAATGCGATCTGAAGACATGTTGAAGTCCTTAGCAAGTTAAAAGTTAGCTAGAAGATTAAAAGTAAAAATTTAAGATTCAAAATTTGCTGAAAAGTGATCCTGATAAATCTGATGCTCTCCCATGTTACAGGGTTACTGCACACACCATGAAACCATGTATTTCAAGACCACTAACATATATACTAAGTGGAGGATGCTAAGGATATGACTGGATGTATTCAATATTATGAGGTTCATTTTGTGACTACTGTTAACAAAACAACAGCATATAGCAAGAACATACTCTTCTGGTAATCAGCTTTGAGAAGAGCATTTAAATTCCCTGAGAAAAGCTGAACTGTGTAACTAAAACCACAGAATGCGAAGGACAGTAAGGTAAGCAAAAGAATACAAAGGTCTCAGGATAAAAAGGTTTAATGAAGTTTATATGAGAATTAGCTTCCTACTTGTGTAACGACAAATTACAGGTTGAACTGTGCTGTTTCCATGAATACAATTCTTAGGGATTTACAACTTATAACAAAAAGAAAAGAAGTGCTCTTAAAAGCTAGTCTGGTCTCAAGAACCGCAAAGGTGGGGTGTAACTCTGAGAGAAGCACCCTGTCCCAGGCCATCCAGCAACCAAGACACCGACTGTAGAAGTTCCCAGCTCCACACCCAGCACCTGAGATGGGGAATTTCCAGCTACACCTCCTACCCTTGTGCATAGGCAATGACACTAATTCCTGCTACACTCAAGAGCTCAAGTACCTCCTATTCACCAAAATATTTTCCAAAATTCTTGACGAAAAGCAGCAGGTAAATGGATTAACCTGGGGATGGCAGGGTCTGGCCTTCAGACATGCAGCTTAATTAAAAAATCTTGAAATCTTTATTTCTTCTCCCCCACATGCCCCACCCCCCCTCCTTTGTTGTTTGGGTTTAGGTTTTTTGAGGGACAGAAAGCTAAGAGTTTTTCAAGTACTGGGTGGGATCCAGCGTTAGTTCACAGAAAGCTGAAAGTCAAAAGAAGAACGCAATTATATATTCTGAAATGGTGATACAATCTATCATATAAAATTATTTATGTGAGCAATCTGTACTAGAGGAAAATTAAGTTAATTATGCTATGAGAAAAAAGCAACCGTGATTGAGCAAGTTCACCTGTAGTTCAAAAGCTAGGTAGCAACAAACATTATACAAACATGACATAACATTTAATAATTCATTTATTATCTCTAGTCATCACACTCATGTTTATATGATTATTCAGGGCCTAAAGCGCCTGCTTCCTCCTTTCTGGGAAAAGAGGGAAAAACTGAATGCAATGGAGCTCTGCCAGGTGGCACAAACTGTTATCAAGAGAATAAACATAGTCCCACGTGGCTTCACAAAGCTGTGAGCTCAGGCTAGCAACACCAACCTTTTCTGTATAGGTAAATATCATTCATTTCTAAATAGCCAAAAAAGTAATTGATCCCATTCAAAAGCCAGGTTGTTTAACAAGTATTCACCATGGATACCAAAAGTGTATGAAACAGCGTAATCACAATCACCAGTAGCAGATGAAGATGCTCCTACCCAAGCTGCTTAGCACCATCTCTCACCTGTGTATTATCTCTCCTACAGCTCCTCCCAGATTGCGGAGCATTACTTGAAACCACCTCATCGGCATCAGTGCAAAAGCAGCCAGGCAGTGTCTCCATTCACCAATACTCTTGGCAGGTTTTTGGTGAAAATCAATTGAAGTTATCAATTTGGTGATGACACCAAAGCTGAGTGTTATGGTTGACACTCCTGAGGGATGGGATGCCATCCAGAGCAACCTGGACAAGCTCAAGAAGTGGACTCATATGAACCTCATGAGGTTCAATGAGGCCAAGTGCAGAGTCCTGCCTATCAATATAGGCTGGGGGATGAAGAGATTGAGAGCAGCTCTGCTGAGAAGGATTTGGTGGTATCAGTGGATTAAAAGTTGGACATGAGCCAGCAATGCGCACTTGCAGCCCAGAACGCCAACTGTACCCTGGGCTGCATCAAAAGAAGTGTGGCCAGCAGGTCAAGGGAGGTGATTCTGTCCCTCTACTCCGTGCTGGTGAGACCCCACCTGCAGTACTGCATCCAGCTCTGGGGCCCTCAGCACAGGAAGGACGTGGACCTGCTGGAACATGTCCAGAGAAGGGCCACAAAAAATGTCAGAGGGTTGGAGCACCTCTCCTGTGAAGAAAGGCTGAGAGAGTTGGGGTTGTTCAGCCTGAAGAAGGGAAGGCTCCGGGGAGACTTTACTGCAGCCTTTCAGTACTTAAAAGGGGCCCATAAGAAAGATGGGGATGAACCTTTTAGCAGGGCCTGCTGCAATAGGACAAGGGGTAATGGTTTTAAACTACAAAAGCGTAGATTTAGACTAGATGTAACAAATAGATTTCTTAGAACAAAGGCAGTGAAACACTAGAACTTACTAGGGAGTTGGTAGGTGCCCCATCCCTGGGGCATTCCCATCCCTGAAAACATTCGAGGTCAGGTTGAACTGGGCTTTGAGCAACCTGATGTAGTTGAAGATGTTCCTGCTCATGGCAGAGGGGGTTGAACTAGATGACTTTTAAAGGTTCCTTCCAACCCAAACTATTCTATGATGCTCTAACTGCTGAAACTTGCAAAGCTGATTCTGCCAGATCTGGAACGATAATACGATCATATCTTACCTATAAGGAGGTAACAGTATAAGGAGCATATTATAAAACTGCTTATCAAGTAAGATATAGATACCAACTCATATGGCACCAAAAAACATACAATACCTGTGTATTATATTTTGCATAGCCAGAGCTCTGGATACTAGACAGATGCATGGTGCAAATACTGTCCGAGAGACATTTTATATCACATGCAACTATTAAACATTCACATTTTTTGGCAGTCCACCTTGTATCTTTACTGTTCATGTTTTAACAACAAATGCTATGAAAGCAACACAACTCCACTCAAAATAAGAAAGCGGAATGGCAACTTCTTGGCTCCAGTACGGAATTAATAATTCTAAGAAAACATGCAAGGCTTGATTTCCAAGGCATATCTTATACTGAACGAATAATTAGAAAAAGTTTGGTAATTTTTCAAACACAATAGTGGTTCCACCCTTTCTAGTCTTATCAGTAGCAGCACCTTCCAGCCAAGTTCAACTTGGAAAAAAACAGCTTTTAATGTGGCATAATTATGCTAATATCATATCACAGCTTTTCCTCACTTCCTACTTCATTGTAAAGATGGCGAAGCCAGGCTCTTCTCAGTGGTGCCCAGTGACAGGACCAGAGGCAACAGACAAAAACAAAACCACAGAGATTCCCTCTGAACATCAGGGAACACTTTTTCATTGTGAGGGTGAGTGAACACTGGCACAAGTGGCCCAAGGAAGTTGTGAAAATCTCCATCCACGGATATATCCAAAGTCATCTGGACACAGTCCTGGCCACTGGCTATAGGTGTCCCTGACTGAGCAGGAAGTTGGACCAGATGACCTCTAGAGGTTTCTGCCAACCTTGACCATTCTGTGATTCTGCGATCCTAGCCACCCACTATTTCAATACCTTCTGTTCCCCAGTCTGATGGGTATTAATAATCCTTTTTTCCCTGCATTCAACTTGTCTCGACATTCGCTTAACCAAAGTCAGAACAATTTTACTTAAGTATGTTCAAAATTGGGAGAACAACTTCATCTGAAACATGGATAAAATCTTTATGCCTTGAAGCTTATCTGCTGCTTTTCTATTGTACAGCTGATCTGAAATATTACCATTCTAACAAAAAGAACCATGTGCAAGCTACATTCATTTGGCTAAGTCTGGAGAAGGAAAGTATGAGATTATAAGGCTCAGACTAGCTTAGCACTGTAGTTCAGTTACCTGAGTTCCCCTGAACACCAACTGGACAGGAGTTAATTGCTTTTTCTGAACTTGCGGCTCTATACTGCGAAGGGTTTTCAGTATCTGTTGGCAGTGACCCACTGTGCCTAAACTTTAGTTTGTATATTTTTTGAAATGTTATGTTTTTTAAAACCTTGAAGGCATTTGTACAACTCTTTTCACTGAACACAACCAGCTGGATCGAGGTGTTGGGTCACTCATAGATCTATGACCTATTTTAGTTGCTGTTGCTGATAAAAAGTATTGGAAAAATTGCACCAGATAGTACAATATTAACAATAATATTACTAGTGATGGTGAAATGCTATGATTCATCAATGGTGGAATCAAGCAGAACTCCATTTTAAGATTAGGTCAATCAGATTCAAGAGCTCACATGGCACCTGCTATAGAGACGATAATCTAGTCTATTTCAGTCCCATACTTCTCTCCACTTTCTTTGGGCTCACGATTCATATTCAAAACTGCTTTCCAAACATATTTAGGTCAAACACAGAAGGTAACATACTGCTGCACTTCATTTACCTCACCCAGATTACACAGAGAGTTGCAGTCACATCTTGCACACCACCTGTAATTTCTGCAGTAATACGTTGGCAGACTGGATGGCAGAAGGGCCACTTGGAAGGATCTCCACAATATAACACTAAAGAATTTCACCTAGTCCCAACTTCTGTTCTGCGTACAAGCACCGACTGCAACCATGCAGACCAAGCTACTCACTCTGAAAACAATCATTTTGCACACCAAAAAGGAGAAATGAGAGAGCCTCCCTTTACTTTCAGCTAGCAAGTATTTGCTTTCCATGTTCTGCAGTTATCCTCCTGCTCCAGGCTGAAAGCACAGAAGACAAGATAGATCTATGAACCAAAGAAGTAGGGAAAAAAAGTTAACAAAATAACAAAATCAGTAATAAAAAAAAATCAAGTATAAGCCATTGCTGGTGTCTATAATAGTTTTCAGAAAGTCAAATAAACACAGATTACTAGCAAGGAAATCTGATGTGTATGTCATACACAAAATCTTGAGACTATTACCAAAAGTTATGAAGTGCTCCAGAGACTACAAATGGTCCCAAAGGAAACAATTCTAAAATAATAATAATAAAAAAATGAACCAGAAATCACAAATTACATTTGTTCTGGCATAAACTCTGTATATTTCTTGGAATTAAATATCTGTCTTTTTATTAAAAACATCCATGTCTGTTCATGCTGCGCTTAAAACATTAACAGAAGACATTTGCTAGTTTAACACCCTTGCTATCATGTTTTAACTCTTTAAGGAATCACACAATAAAAAGTGAACATCTGACTCTCATCAGTTCACAATGCAGACCAAATTTTTTTTTTCATGAAAAAAATACTAACTTTATTCCTCGTAATATAATCCAAGACAGAAAGTAAAGAGTTAAAAGCTGTTTGGCAGCTGTTACTTTCAACTCCTTTGGGTTTTATAATTTGCAGACCATGTCAGTTCCTCCACCCTGGAACTTTTTTTAAAAACCCAAGCAAAGGAATGTCAAAGCATGATCATCTGCCATCAGTACAACAGTCAGAGATATGACACAGCAGAGGACCTCCTCCTCCAAATCTGTCACTTGTAATAAATTACGGTGTAGCCAGGAGCTGACTGAGACCAAACAGACAGAGAAATCAAAATTAAAAAAGCATGTAAGTTGGACATGACCTATATAGAAGTGATGGGTAAGGCTGAAGAGTGCAGTAGGATTTCTTAGAGGGAGAAGATAAACGGAGAGGAGAGACAAGGACAGACAAATGGCACTCTACAGTGAAAGGGAAAAACAATAGCATAAAAGCCTTAACACTCCTATTAAAAAGGAGCAGTTTGAGGCAGTGTCCAAGCACACAAGACACCAGTTTCTCAGAAAGTAAAGACATACAGCACTAAAACCCAGCCACAGTGAAATAAAATCAGAGACAAGGCCAACATTGCAAGAACTGAAGGACAAGCATAATATAGCAATCAGAGAATACTTTTGAAGATAATATCTAGGACAGAAGCTTTTGCACAATTAAGTAAGACGAAGAAATACTTATAATTCTTAAAAGCAATACTCTCTTTCCCATAAGCTCCTCTTCCCTGCACCGATAGAGAAAGGCTATTCCATCATTCAAACATCACGTATCACTACATCAAGGCCCTATGTCTAGGCAACACAAATCCTCTTCAAGCAGAGAAACTAAACACAGATAAAGAAGATAACATTCAAAGACAGATAAACTGCTACCCCACCATTTCATAACCATGCACCAAATTTACTTCTTCTCGAAGTATCCACTTCCATCAACCCCAAGCTGTCAGCGAGAACTAATGAACAGTAAACTACCCTCTGGCTCCTACTCAGTATTGCAGGGTAGTAGCTCTGAAGCAGTCCTGAGTATGTCAGCAACTGGCAAATAAGAGTGGACACATTCTTCTCTTACCCATTAAGAACAAGCAGCTAAAGCCAGTAAGACCCAGATGGGTACCTTTCACGTATGCTCTTCTATTTTGCTTACCTCCTCCAATTACTTACATTTTCCCACAAACTTTTTTCCTGTTTCTACCTTATTTACCTTTCCCTACTGCAGAGATGACAGCAGTAGAATGGGTCACAAATCAGAACTTCTGCTATTTAGGTCCCTGGCAATGGAAAAAGGAAAAAAATGCAACAGCTTGACAGGTTACAGCCCAGCAGAACACCACCACAAGCTGATACCCTTGTGCAGTACTGCTATGTACAGATATTTAACAGCCAAGAAAGAAGTTACAGTGGTGGCATGCAGAGCAAGGCCAGCATCTGCCTCCTGCAAGTACTGGGAACAAAACAATGAGATATTTGTTCCAAGCTCACGCAGCAAGGCAAAAACAACTGCACAGCAGCCACTGTTGTTCTAAATGAAAGCCAAAAAGATTTATTTATTTATTTATTTTAATTCCCCCCAATGACTTCACAAACTGTTCATAAGAATCATCCTGTAATTTTAATTATTACACAGTTCTACATGATCTGGATGCAGAGCTAATAAAAAATAAGCAGCAGTGGGGCTGGGATGAGTGTGAAGAAGAGCACAGCCTGCTCACCGCTCTGTTCTGCAACACCAACCAAGACCGAAGGAGCTAGCTGCACTTTAGGATCCTCAGCTGGCAGAAAGCCAACATGACAGACCTCCTAAATCTGGATGGAATGTGTCAAAAAGAATAAAAAGGACTGGCCAACACTGCAACAATTAGCAGCCATGAGATACTTCCATGGCTGTCAAGATAACCAAGCTTTCCTCAAGTCAGAAAAAAACACACACAAAAACGCACTGTTCTTTCTAGCTACAGCCCCATCTATTCACATCCCTGTGGCAGTAAAGGCCAGCAAAATGCCTTACTCCACCTACACATTCAACACCTCTCTCCAAGAACCACTGAGCAACCAAAGCCTTTCCAATCACTTCTGATACAGATTAAGAATCTGGGAGAAGAACAAGATACATGGATGAGAGTATGGACAGCCTCCAGAAACAAGAATCAGGAAACAAATAAGCATGTCTTAGCACAACTCCCTGATTAACTCTTCATCTCCTTCATAGTTTGCCCCAAGCGTGCTCCTTGCTCTACAGGAACCATAGGAGCATTCTGAGAAGGACACATGTTCATCTCCTCTAACAGAGGAGATGTCTCACAGGCTCTAGCATAAAGCACCACTAAGTGTAGGAAAAGAAACAGAAATACATGGAATTCACCAGTTCTGGGTACATCTGATTCAACATTTGGTCTGTTTTTAGGATACTTTAACTACCTCTGGAACCCTACTTATCTTAATACAGACAAAAAGATACAAAGTAGGTCAAGTCTCCATTTTAATGCTAAGCATAGTTGTGTTTTTAAAAATGATAATTTTTAATAGTATCAAATGCACTATCACAGACTAAAGGCTGAATTGCCTTGAGCTACTAGAATGACAGAAAAAAGTTTCAAGCAATATAGGTTTATGTAAAAGATTTAAGTCTAATATTAAAAATCCACTTAGAGAAAGCTGGAAATTTCTAACAACTCCTGATAATAGTATGAAAACACCATGAAAAGTGCAGGAAAAAAGATCAGAAGCCAGTGATGCTTAATTAGACTCCTCAACAGATTGTTTAAAAATCTTGAACATGGAAGTACACGTACATTCAATTAGTTCAGATGCCTGCTATTTGCTAGCAAGGGATTATTTCAAATCTATTGGCATGAACAAGAAAGAAGAGACACATCTGTATATACTTGCAAGCCAAAGCTGCTTTGAACAGAGCAAGAAAACAGAAAAGGAGACAACTTCTGGTGTTATTGAAATAGCCACAGCAATCCAAGGACAAAACTGAAGCCAAGTATCCTGGATAATACATTAAATTCATAGAATAATGACCATTTACAAAGGACAATCACTGTAAGTTGTTCGAAGTACAGAATACCATGCCATGAACACATAACTGAAAATGGTGGAAAATGCATTACAGTTTTACTACTGTGAGGTAAGCTTTGATTCATACCATATGGCCTTACAAGCATGTGTGCGTGTCTGCACATGTGTGCACAAACGCTGAGGTCTCCAACCCACAATTGTATCTATCCCAGTTTTTTAGCTGAAGGAGAAGGCAGGAGGATTCCAGACAGCAACAAACAGTTTTTCAGAGTAATTCAGGAAAGATAATCATACCAACTCAGTATTTTTTACTTGGAAACCTAGTAATTAACACAAACTGAGATAAATTCAGGTGTGAATACCTAGCATCAATATATTAACTCATTATGTTTGTATTTGTTCTCCTTTTTACAGGCTTTAAGAAAACCCCCTAAAACCTAACAAACCCAATCATACTAGTATTTGAATAACCTATGACAACAAAGGGGATCAATGGACATATGAAGTTATTTTCTTCTCCCCTATTCTGTTTAACTGTTAAACATACAATATTTTTATACCCCACTCAGGCAAAGAGGTGCCATGAATGCAATATATGGCTACCTCATAACATCATGGCTTATTAGTCTGGGTTTAAAATAGAAAAGCTAACCCAATATATTATAGTAGGAGCACAGTGAACATAATTTACAAGTTCAATTAGTTATCAGAAAAATTATCTGAAACCACCATTCACCTGTGTTGCCTCACTTTTGAACTGAAAGAATTGCTTTTTACAGCATTTTTATACTGTAACTACAGACAAGTACTGACTTTTTAACAGCACGTTGGATTTGAGGTGTTTTGTCCTCCTGCTGCTGAAGAACGTGAAATGAAATTCTGATGTTACTAGCAACATCAAGCTTGCAAGTATGTTTGAAATACAGATTTGTTTACATGACTACTTGTGAAAACGTAGGCTGTCTTCTGGCAGACTGAAATCAAGTTAAAAATTAAACTCAATGAGGAAGGGAAGGTGATGGAAAGAGCTAGAGGAAAAGCAAGTAGCTTCTTAGTACTTGTATCTGGAACCCATTCAAACTTCATTTCCTATATAGGAACTTTAACACGCCATCCTATAATTTTAATGCTTTCTCTCCTTACCTTCATTACAACTATTTATATATTCAGAAGCCAACCTTGCCATCCATTCTGGGGACAAGTGGCTGAGTATGTATTGAAGAAAAAGTACCCTCAAATTTGAACACTGGTGTAGCAGGTGGGAGCTGTCTGCCCTCCCAGGAGGCCAAAGACAAGGCCAGACTGCTGACATACCACTGTGCTGCCCACTGCCGGGCAGCCTTCTGTCTGCACCCTTTACACTTGTGTGACAACGAAATGCATGGAATGGCAAGAAAATGGTGACTAAATCTGAAAATTATTTCACAAGGGTCCAAGAAGAAAAACTACCAGGACTAAGTATTAGTAAATCTGTTAAAAGCTTCCTGATCATTAAAGTAAAAATGACATAAATTAAGACCAGACTCTTACGTGGCCTTGGTTTACTTCCCAGTCCTGACTTAGACAGTGTGCCATCTTGGTCACTGCACTCTCTCTTTACTCCTGAATCTTATCTTCTGCACAACAGAAGTATCATCTTCCAGTGACCAGAGAGCAAGCAGCAAGTGTTTCTTCTCCAACATACGCCCTTTTATTAATATTAACTTTTAATATACATTCAGGATGCTGTAAGAATAACTTAAGAGAATGCAACTCAGCAAGTGAAAGCGCTATTCCTGTTGGCAAACGTATGCATCGCCTTCAAAGCCCCTGGGCTGTTAAAAGCTCTTCTGAATTTTAACAAGACTTGGAGTAATGAAGGCTGCACTTTACTATCTGCACAAAGACACACGGAAAGCAAAGATCAGCTCTACAGCCCAATATTGTCAAGATACTGTTTGCTTGTAGCCAGCCCCAAGATGTACCAAAGCTCTTTTATGATGGACTATTTGGAGTACATTCTTATTAGCTGTTAACCTGCATAGCAGTAGCCAGAATAGCATAAAAGAACAGTGACACGACATTCCTGCCCTGTCAGCACCGTGGTCAGGAAACACTCCTGTGCATTTACTCTTCCTCCAATTTAATATATACCTTACTGGAAATGCCAAAAGCGCCACCGGCACAGGCACATAGATTAAATCATACCTGGACTGAATAAACACCTGAGAGAGTTTGGCTGTTAGAATTTGAGCTTTAGTATTTTCCACCATACAATCAGGCTAGGGGTAAGAGAAGATGACACTTGATGATTCTATGTGGCTAACTGATGCAAGACTTAACACTCAAATGCATCAGATATTAAAAAGTGTCTTTATTTGCAATTGTCTATGGTAAACAAAGATTCTCTGCAGCTCTGAAGGAATCTACAGGGATATCACTTTTATATAAATAAGAGTTTGCTCTTGTTAGCTTATATACACTCTAATAAATTCTTCTGTGGTAAAGAAAGTATGGAGCCCCACTTAACAGCATGCATTAACTTGCACATGAAGCTAACCGCTACCTTTCTTGGACACCACAACAAAAACTGCTCTACTCTCTGTTACCCAGCCCCTCACACCTCAAAACTCAAGGATTTTTTCTATGTAGGAAGTTAGCTTGTGCCATGACACTGCTTCAAATCCCATTCTAATGACAACATCTGCTGAGAGGACTCACTCAGCTCCTCTGGCAGCAACAGTAAATCATGCTTAAAAAAAAAAAAAAAAAAGGTTAATGAAAGATTAACTACATACTTACAGGTAAAATTACTAATTAAAACAAGATCTCCTGCAAGATTTTGAACACAGCTGAAGACTGCCAAGTTGTTTTTCCTGAGGTAAAGCTTCACAAGCAGATATTAATATCTGATGTAAAGAAGGAAGTCCTTATCTAATGAAATGTCTGGAAAAATTAATATTTTTCAACAAGAATTTTTGTACATCAGATTCTCTTCCTGCAACAACTTATGCTTAAACTACTTTTACCAATTGAATAGTCCAAAACCTCTTCAATTATAACTCAATAGCTTGCAGCAACAAGTAAACTTGAAACTCATCCCATTCAAACTCTTGCTTCTAAATTAAAAAGCGTATTTTTAATTTTCACTTAGACTTCTAACAGCAATATTTACATTGAGTAAGTTTAATGCTGTTGTTCCC
Organism: Apus apus; assembly: GCF_020740795.1. Taxonomy (NCBI): domain Eukaryota; kingdom Metazoa; phylum Chordata; class Aves; order Apodiformes; family Apodidae; genus Apus; species Apus apus. Next base: position 22,032,082 of record NC_067283.1, on the reverse strand, counting down.
TCTAAAAAGTTTTAACTAGCAGTATAATAAAGAATGAAGTAACTATCCTGTGAGAACAAAGGAAAGTTTAACTTTTGAAGAAAACTAGCTTCTTCATATTAAAGTTTTAGTAGTAGGGGAAAAAGTAACAGTTCCCACACACAAGCACTCTGCAAACAACAAAAATACAGCTCTCATTTCGAACATCTGTGTCCCTGGCTCCTGTAAATCATACATCATGAACCTAGAGACGGCCTGGCTCAAACTTAAGTTGTTTGCCAGGACCTTGACTGCAGCAGCACACACTGAAACAAGCTGAGTTGCAGTAATACTCTGGGTACTAGCAGTAAAGCTAGAAGAGCGGGTATATTGCTGTGCTTCACTATGTCTGTCAACATTATTACCACAAGTAGCTTTTTAAACTACTGTAATATTTGTGCAGGTCAGCATGCTACTCAGCAGGTTTCAGAACTTGCCAGGAGCACAATTCAGAGGGAAGCAAAAAGAGCAACTGTTGCTCCCATCTTGAGCTGATGCCACCCATTCTGCAAACACAATGCGGCGCCTGGACAAGTTTATCGCCTGGCTGCCCAGTGGCGTGTTTCTGCCCATGTCTGCCTTACTCCCCCCAGACCATCAGTCCTGTCTCCAGAGGTCCTGGACCCACTTATTTCCCTAGCAGTGCTTGCCCAACTCACAGAAAAAAACAAACAGCCACGAACACTCTCTAGCAGACTTTCCTGTCAGTCAGCAGCAAAAGCACTCCAAGCCTTTTAAGATACAAGAGGGCCAAGACAGTGACAGAATGAGGAAGGGTAGGATAAGGAGTGAAAACTTCTTATCTCTCAGCAGACTCTCTAATCTAGGAGACATCAATGCAGAAGTCAAGTAACTAAGGAAAGCAAGGCAATTATCCGGAGGAAAGTGGGAATCCATCTGGCTGAGGCAGTTTAGAGAGGAGTGACCAGACACCACCAGGCCTCATAAGCTACTTATGCCAACCAAATCATACATTCACAGCTATCTGACAAAAGTGACTCTACCAGAATGCTATGCTAAGTGCCCAGGAAGGCCCTCCACATTTCTACAGCATTTAAGTGGGCCAAAGTGCATACTTTCCTCTCAAGACATTTGGGACATGCAGATTGCAGAGAAAAGGTAGTAACCCACTCATTAACCTACAACTGGGAGAAACATACACGAGCACTGTATCTCACAGATCACTTCAGCTGAAACTGTGGAAGAAGCTCTGTTTAAAACTACCATGCCGGGTACAAACTGGGGAATCTGAGACAGGGATAACAACCTCTCTTGAAGGAGACAGAGATGGTCACTGATTAAACCATCTCAAATGGTTTAATCTCAACTGGCAAAAATTGCCAGTACCTCGGTACGGGTCTGCCAATACTCACTGCTCTAACGCAGTTTTTCGCCCACTGTACGCGAATTAGTTTTCAATAAATTGTTTATGCTTTTTCTTTGAGCAATGTGGTGGCATCACATTTTCAGATAACAGCATTCTCCTTTGAGCAGTCTCTTCTAAAACAGTTAACTTACTAAATCTTGTGCCCTACATCTTTATGTTACAGTTCTACAAACAATTTAATACTGCATCAACATGGTGGCTGCCATGAAGTCCTTGTTTTCCCTTATCAGCTCCTCTCAACCCTTTCCTCAGCATCAGCAATAGCATTTGTGTAACTCCCAATGAATACCATTGGGGAAGTGATCCAGGTGAACACTAAACTGGCACATACTGGAGTTTTCAGATGGACGACTTCCTTGGTCTGGTTTACCACATTGTTACAAAAATGCCACTAAGAGAAAACAGACAAAGGTGAGAGTAACAATGCAGCTTAATCCAGAATAAATCAACTCTTGGAAATACAAAGCTAATTAAAAACATGGAAATAACATGCAGGCAAGCCCAAACAACTCTGTAAGCCTCCTTACTTGTTTCTAAACCTTTCTTTTTGTTTATTTACTCTTGGGAGTAAAGCATTTAGTCTCGTAAGCATAATTATACAAAGACAAATGGTTTAGAAATTTAAATAGACAATAACTCGTTTGAGTCTTAAGAAATGCAAGATAACCCAGACAGGTAATCCCACAGTGTGTGTTTCTTTACATAGTTTATTACATAGTATACATTCAGTAGCTCTAAGGCCAAACCAGAGGGCAACACCACACTAATGAAACTTCCAATTACATCTGAGGGAAGATTCATCTGACTAAATGGGAGCACAAACAGCTTTGTCTAGGCTCCTGAGCTAGTCAATGGAGATTCACACAGTACGATTCATCTGACCAAATGTGCTTACTCTGGGTGACAGGAATGACACTCGGCTCCAGTAGCTGAGAAGATTAGACCTGTATGTGTGTAGAAGGACCATGGATGACAAGCTAAGATGTACACACTTGCAGACTGCAGACACAATTGACTTAAGTGAGATGCCTCCTACCCTTGATGACAGCTGCATATCCCTCAAATGAGAAGCCTTACATTCACGTATAAAGTACAGACTGATTGATTATATGTTTGGATCTTAACCTTTCACTCTGCACAACTGCACAACTCTACCACAGTATGGTAGAGAGCAAGAGGGCTGGACAAAACTGCTGATATTTTTATTTTCTTCCAGCAGCAGTTCAAATACAGCATTTACCTTAATTTGTTGTTGCTTTATGGTCAAGCAAGTCTCACAACATCATTTGAGAAATACTTGTTGCTGTACTACTATACACCCTTGCTTATAAAAGATGAAAGACACTGTTTTTTTAGTAATGATAATCACAAAGGAGGGATGAAACAATGGGAGCTCCCCACACTGCTATCACTTCTGATAATTACTGCGTGAAGAAGAAAGGCCTCTTTGTTTTAACAAAGAAGGAGTACCTTATCCCTCTACCTCTTATTTATCTCAGCATTTACCAATGGTCAAGGTAAGCTCCCCTTTCCTGCTAAATGTTGCTATTGTGTTACCCCATACCTACCACACAGCACAGTAGTTCTCAGAACCTTTTCCACTAGATCATAAGAAAACTGGAAGCATTGTGCATTTCACTGGATTTAGTTCCTTTGTTGTCCCTAAGCCAAAAGGACACTTACTTCCTTCCCCTTGGCTTCCCTCCCCCCCTTCCATTTCCTCCCTGCTAAATGCAGTTGCTGCTGTTGTCTCCTCAAAGCCTGGTTCCCACAGTGCCGAGAGGCCAAGGGAGGCCAGTACAAGACTCACCCCAAGACTAGCAAGGCTTATGTGGGGTCCCCTCCACAGTCATGTGCTCTTGCCTCCCCATCTGAAAAACAACTATTACAGCAGCAGAGCACTTTTACATGGTGCAGATTCCTACTCACAGTGACAGGGAGGCTTCTCCTTGTGGTGCATGAGGTGTACAGATAATGAATAAAGACAGGACTTCCTAGTATGCCTCCAAGGTCTGGCACAGGCAGTGACAGCTCACAGAACTGCCAAAGCTAAGAGCTGGAACAACTAACAGATAGCTTCAGTGTTGGATTTTCAGGGATTTTTGTGCCCTGTCTGCAGTGACTTCTTCTATTAAAAACATACTTTATATGCACGGCAGTTGAGTTTAAATATATCCAGTCTCCCAAGTAACCAAATTTACAGACTATACTGTACATAAATTAATTTTCCCTTCTGATTGTCTCAAGATCTGTTGCTCTTTAAGCTAGCAAAAAAGTGACATGGGCATATCTGAACCAAAACATTGGCTTTTTACATGAAATGAAAACGTAGCTCTATGTTGAAATAAACACTACTTTCAAGGTCTCAGACTTCCCATTATGTCAAATATTATTATGTCTTAATATTTTATAGTAAGAGATTCGATGCACTTATTAAAAGCAGCAAGAAATTACACCATGTTCACATTCTTTTTGCTGAATATTAAAATACATATGTATCTTTCCAATTTCCCATGAAACTAAAGATGGTGTTTGCAAAAAGTATGTGGATAATGCTTATTATCCATGCACAGAAAGCCAAATATTACATTAACAGAAAACTTAATGTAAACCAGCTTACAGGAAAATGTTTCTGAAATTTCTGAAGGGGGAAAAAAAAAAAAAGCAAGCACTCCATTCTCTTTGGTATTTACTAAAAGAAAATGCTTCAGTAGCTATTATTAGTGTGTATTACATCTAAGTACTATTAAACTCATTTGTTCTAGCAAATACAACCCTTTAAAAGGCTTCTTGCCTCCCTTATGTGCTCTGTGACAGGTAAGTGGTAAAACCACTGAGACCTGTGGAAGAGGCAGAGTACCAACAGTGCAGTTCCCTCAGAAGTTGTCTGTCTTCTTATCTAAAAGCAAAACTGATATATGCTGGAACAATGGGAAATTAATAGTACAATAAATGCAGCCTGCATAAATTAATCAGTGTATAAGTTTACAAAAATACTGGAAGTGCACATTTGATTTCAAGTCGCAGGTATTTTGGAGAGATTATTTAGTTTACCTTTGCATGACTTGAAAAACTCTGTCCTTAAAGTATAAGATCAAGGTACACAACACAATTGTACGGATCAAAGGTACTACAGTAATTTCAGATATGTGGAAAAATGTCATTCCTAACCACACTACTATCCAACAGCCAAACTTCAAGCAGGCTTGTTAGTACCATTAAAGCTGAGCAGACCTATGAATTCAGTTACCTTGCCATGCATTTCCTCTCAGTTTTTTTCACGCACAAAAACTGTGGCTAGTCACTGCCCACAGAAGACAAAAATAAAAAACTAATTTTAAGCTTGTAAGACCAGGAGGCAGTCTGACATTTCTGCTCCTCAAGGCACCAAAACCATCGGAGATTTCTTAGGTTTTCCAACAGACCTAAAAGCATAATCCTTCCTCTCCAGCACAGATACACATATACCCAGACTTCTGTTAAAATAACAAGCATATGGTAAAACTGCATTTCATTGCTACCAAAAATCTCTTCTGTAGATATGTGACTACTATTTGAAACCATTCACTTGACCAGTACTCGGCACAGAAGGCAGCCATTGCTAAAATTTCATGAACAAAGTTCTAGTCTCCAGAAGTAAGAGATGTCAGTGAGAGGTTTAAAGAAAAAAAAAAAAAAAAAAAAAAAAAGAGAGGGGGGAGGGAGAAGGTCGTTTTAACCTTTGTGTTAGGTAACACATGGCAATTAACACTGTCTCAAGACCCAAGCCGACAAATGACTCCAGGGAAAGCCTGCACTTGAATTTGCTGTCACTTGACAAGTGCATACACACATTATTTAAGGTAAGCTGAATCACATACTGCAAGGTATAAGCCAAAAGGGTGAACACAAATGTTTAGCAGAAAAAGAGTGCATTTTTAAACCCACACCTCGCCTAAGGTAGCTTGTACATCTGGCTGAGAGAAACCAGTTGCTAGACATTTGCAGGCACTATTAGTTCAAGGTAAACGTGAAAAAAAACCACCAAAATTCTGGTACTTTCCTGGATCCAATAACCAATAAAACAAATTAATACCTCACCCTCATTAAGATTTTACAATACCATCTAGTACTGAATGAACAATTTTCTCCTCCACTAAAATAAAACAACATTTTTTGTACTGCTTTAGCGTAATTTAAGATTCTAGTCTTATGAATCCACTTGTGGTCTCAGTGAAAAATGTTTGCATTTGAAGGCCATCAGTAATTTGCAGCTGATTGAGAGGACCTAATAGGTAGTGCAAGATGAAAGAGAGACAGATTTTATTTCTGCATCATCTAAACTGTATCATCATGGCTAAAATGGCAAGCTCGGGAAAACTGGCTTAAAAAAAAAAAAAGCCAAGACAAGAACTAGAGGGTCTCCTCACAGCTGTTGCTGTGCTGTCCAGGAAAGAAGCCTTTATGACATGTCCAGCTGAAATAGTTGTGAAATTAGCTTTCACAATGTCATGTAATGTAATGGCTATTTGCAGGCAATTCCAAACTTCAAGCATCATCACTCCTGTCCCCCATGCAGGGGGAGAAGATACTGCAGATTCTGACCAAGGAGCAACAGCTGAACTGTTATTCACCATGATAATGGAAAAAAAAAATACCTGCCTGATCTCATCTTGGAATTATGAAGGTGGGATATCCTGAGGATACTCATTAACTACTAGAATAGTCCTTGAACTGGGTGCTACTTATTACTCAAATGTTATTTTATTATTCATAACTTATTTCTTTTCAACAAGTAATTAAATGTGAAGAGCAATGAAGAGAAAATAAAATCAATACCCACTGCAGTAGACAAGTCACACTGGACTTCTGCACTACAACACAATATTCTAGGATTTCTCTTAAAAGAGCCTCCCTAGCACCCACGAATGTATCACCCTTGTTTTCTACTGCAAAGTAAAGTTTTCAGGCGACAAAGAAATTTGACCCCTTCTCAAATAACACTGATTATGCTTGCATCCTCCCGGGGTTAGTGCTATCTCTTCATATAACTCTTAAAATCCTGTTTGCTAAGGTTCTCTAAGTTTAAAAGGAATCTGTTCATATGAAGAAAATTCACTGTGTATTTTGGCTGTACTCTTAAGACAAATCACCAATTCCCAAGAGGAATGCAGCTAAAGTTTGGTTTGGGTTTTTGGTTTAATTAAAATTTCTACAGATTTAATTAAGCAGTGAAACCAAATTAAGTTCTGGAATACCTGATAGAACAATTACAAACCAACGAAACAAAACAATTAAAAAGAAACAACCTCAAAACCATAGTTTGATCCTCATCTGAAAAACTTTTGTCAGGTTTGAAGTACTTCAGAGAAGTTAAAGTCCTAAAGTGTACATTCACAGACTTCTAACAACCTCACTGTTGGGGCTCTAAGCGTGGACACTGGCAAAAAATAACAACTCACCCATGTGGATTTTACCATATTACAGAAAATAAGTTACTGAAACTTAGAGGGTACCTTTGTCACCTTCAGAGGCCACAACAGATTTGCGTAATGAATCAAACAAGGTAATAGTGTGCCAAAGTAATCCAATTTTCTAAATAGGGTGCTAAATGCAGAGCTTAATTAGCAATGCTTTCCATATTCACGAATTAGGTAATTAGTCTGACCAAGCAGCATTCGAAGCTGGGACAGTCTGAACATATGGCTGAGAGCAGTGAAACAGAGAAGAGCCTGACACTAAGCACTGTTCCTCACCCCTTCCTTAACCAGAACACTGACTACAAATCTCATCTTCAAATAGCTCCAAATCCAAGAGCTATTTATTTCATTTGTTAACACATGCATGGAACATCTTCACTGAGTCTTACCTAATCTGTCTCAACAGAAGGAGGCCTCTCTGCCCTACTCTCTTTTAGCCTGTCCAGTAAGAAATATTGCAGCTGAAGCAATGACTCCCTGATGGCATCCTATGGCTTCCTCATGTCCACCTTTATTCCAATCCCTTTATTTTTCACTAGCCTCTTAGCAGTCACAGGGGAAAGTCAGTCATCTGCAAACATGCCTGAACTTTGGCAATGGTGCTTTACCTGTTGCTACAACTATCACCATATGGTGCTAAAAGGGCAGAAGAGAAAAATAGTTTAGGTTTTACAACCATTTAGCACTTACTGTGCTCAGTATAAAAAAAAAGTAATGTGAATGGTACTAAAACTCTTTTCCCCAGATGTTCACACCTGATGATTAGGAACTTTACTCAAGGCTACAAACTGGCATCACATAAAATTTCAAAATAAGACTTGAGGTAAGTAGCTGGTAACTAATAAGCAGAATACACTTCAATATGATATTAGCTCAACATGTCCACTTAGCAATGCACATGTCCAAAGAGTAAAGACTGGGCTCATAATCAAAGTTTGGAAAATTGTACTCTCTTTGAAAATTCAGATGTTCTTACACAGAAGATTAAATTAGACCATTCTGTTTTGACAGAAGTGTTTCTACTCAATGACATATCTGCTATTACTTAAATAATCAGCTAAAAGGCTTGATGTGGATGCAGCAGCTATAGAGACAAGTCTGTCCACATACCATGAACAGAGCTTGACAACAGAAGATTAGGTTGACAGGGAAGTTGAAAGGCACTAATTTGGTCAATAACTCACCACTTTGATCATATATCTGAAAGAGATTTTCCGTATGATACAGATATTATGATATTGATATTACCTTTGTATCTCAAGTGCCAGCTTCAAGGGATGAACACAGTTCTGTTTTTCTGGCACTTTTATCAATAAACTCATTATAGTCCCAAGTTTACTGGCCTTTGAGTTACAGTTTACTACTTCTCATTCCAAAACTGCTATTCTTTTGTTCTTAAAAAAAGGAAGAATCTGACATTACATTTGATGCCAGACTGCCTGGTGTGGTTTTGCTGCAAGATATGACCTTTCAAATCCTCTGAATGAGAGTGCAGGCCCACCAAGATCTTACTAGGTATACTGCAAATGCAATCATGAAAGATGGAGTTCAGAAACATTACTTTAAACGTTTCCCTTCTTACGGCAAGCATCACTTACTGATTCTTACCAACATGTGAGAGAGGAAAGCTTAGAGGAAAAGGACGTGAGCTCCCACCACCACAGCAGGAAGGGTGCTGCCAACCCATCGCCACAAAGCCTAAGCTGGCACATGATGTCTTATTCCAGATGACACATCTAGCCCCTTGACAACGCAGGCCACAAGGCTAACACTACACAGGAGGAAGAACGCATTTCCTCCTAGTACATTTTGTACCCTCAGGTACACAAGTTTTCTGCTTCTTAACGTCACCGTGGTGCTGGCAGGCACGATGATGCCACCCGATCCCTGTGGGAGCCAGGCAGGAGGCTGATGGAGGGGCTGCCACCAAACCCGAGAGGAGAGCAGGCAGGCACAGGGGAGTGCCTCCCCCCCGAGTTTCCACACGGGTGATGATGGCTGGAGGGCAGGTGCACCTCGCCACGGCGGTGACGCCTCACCGTGACACCTGTGAGGATCAGGGCAGAGCAGCCCACGGCAGGACCCTGCTCTGGCCCGGCAGGACCAGAACTGCCCCAGGTGCCGCGGAAGGCGCCAAGGCCTCCCGGGGGCTCGGGCGCTGCCCGGCAGCGGCTTCTGCCCTCGCCCGGGAGAGGGAGGCGGCCGGGCCGACGGCCGGGGCAGCGTCTCTGCCCGGCGCCGTCCGTGACAGGCCCCGCTCGGCCGGCGGGCAGCCCACCGCTCCGAACAAAAGGCCCGGCCGAGGCCCGGAAACGTCCCAGGGTGGCGGGCCGAGCCGCGCCGCCAGCCCGGGGGGCGAACCCGCAGCCCGGCGGCCCCGCACGGCCGGGGGCAGGGCCTGAGGCCGCGGTGCCCCTCAGACCGCCTCTCACCGCCGCGTCGGGCCCTGCAGCGGGCACGGCGAGGAGGAGGGGGAGCCGGAGGAGAAGGACGCAGTGCAACAGCTCCGGCAGCGCGCAGGGAGGGAGTGGGCAGCACAATGAGGCCAGCGGCAGCCCCTGCCCCTTCCGTGAACAAAAGCTCCCCAGCCGCAGGGCTCGCCCCCACCTCCGCCGCAGCGCTGCCCTCGCCCCCCGGGCGCGGGGGATGCCTGCAGCGGGCGGCGGCCCCGCAGCGCCCCGCAGCCGGCGGGAGCGGGGAGCCGGGAGGACCCTCGCACCGAGCCCCCAGCGCCCCTCGCTCCCCCCACGTCCCCGGCCCCCCCGGGTTTGCCGTCGCCCGCACAACGCAGCTCCCCGCCGCTCCGGGGGCTGCCGCACAAAGCGGGCCGGTTCCGCCGCCTTTCCCGCACCGACCTTGAGCCGCCTCGGGCGCCCCTAAGGTTTTGGTCACCGCCTTCCACACGTTGCAGCCCAGCAGGCAGAGGAGAAGCGCCGCAGACCTGCTCATTTCCACCCGCCGCCGCCAGCCGCCGCCAGGGAGGGAATCGCCGCCGGAGCCCCTGCCCGGAGGAGGAGGAGAAAGAGCCGCATCAGGGGCTGGCCCGCTCCGCGCCTCCCTCCATGTTGCCGTGCGCTGCCCCTCCTGCTTTCCCCGCCTGCTGCATTGTCGTCCCGCCGCTGCGCCCCGCGTCCCGGGCTGGCCCCCCGAGCGGGCGGCGGAGGCGGGGGGAAGGAGAGGCGGGAATACTCCGCGGCCCCGACTGCCTGTCTGGATTTTTTATTATTATGATGATTATTTATTTACTCCCCCCCCCCGCTGTCCTCCCTCCGGCAGGGGCAGCCAGGCCCCCCGCCCGCTCCTCACCCCTCGGCCGCAGCCCCTGCCCCGCGGCAGGCCCGGCGGGACAGCGCCCCCTGCCGGCCGCGCCCTGCCCTGCCCTGCCCTGCCGTCCCGCCGCGGGGCTCCCGGGCGAGCAGCGCGGCCGCGGGGCGACCTCGGCGGCTCCCGCCCCGCCTCCTCAGCCCGGCGCACCGGCTGGCGCCGGGGACGGACGTGTGGCCCCAGCGGACAACTTGCCCGCCCCCCGACCAGGTGCTGCCGCTCTTACCTGCCGCGGGGTGGGGGGGGGGCTGGGTCCAGCCCGGCCGCGCCCGCCGCCCTCCCTCCCTTTCTCTCCTTCGGCGGCTGCAAAATGGCCTCCGGAGCGGCCCCGTGCCCCGCCGCGCCGCGCTCGCCCTCGGCCGCAGCCCCGCGGGAGGGACGAGGGGCAGGCAGACGTGACGGCTCAGAGCGGCTCGGCTGAGGCGCGGCGAGTCACAGGGTCCCCAGCGGCCCCGGCCGGGGCTGCTGAAGTGTGTGTGTGTGTGGGGGGGTTTATTTAAAAAAAAACCCACAAAACAAAAAACCAAGAACCAAAGAAGAACAAAAGAAAAATGCATCCACCTACTGTCTTTTATTCAAAAATATTTTTTTAAATGCTACTGCGAACTGCATACAGAAGAGAAGCGCGGGATCTGGAAGGCTGGCGTCGGAGGCTGGGAAGATGCGCGGGCCGTGGCCGTGCGGTGGCTCCCAGCGCTGCTCCGGCCCGGGCAGGACAAGCAGCGCAGTGGAAACCGCGGCGAGGGCAGGAACAGCCTCCCAGGGGCTTTCTCACGGGTACCGTTTGCAGACTCCGTAAGAGCATCCACCTCCTCCTGCACCTTCCTGCCAGCCGCGGCGGCGGAACACGAGGCCACCGCCCCTCACTCCTCCCTCCCCGGGCTCTGCTGAGCGCTCTGCCTCTTCGGGGAGGGAGAAGGGGCTCTCCCCGTGTTTCCTGCAACGCAGAGGTTGCTGCTAGAGACAGCTATTCTGGCATGTCTTTACACAGCTGTGCAGAGCAAAGCCTCTGCCCCACCAGCTCATGGATTTCCCACGATCTGCTCCCAGACACTGCCAGTGCTTCAGTTTGCCTGTGAGGCTGAAGTTTGTATACCTGCAAGTTTAATCTCTCACGGAGGTGTCTTAAAGCTTCGGGTTTGATTTATAATCTATTTTAGAATAAACTCTTCCACAGAAATGCAATGCATTATGCGTTTATTTTTAGAAAGCAGTGCAGTTTACTTTGTCACTTCTGTGTTTGGCAAGAGAAGCTACACCACAAGTTAACAGGTTGTTCCTTACGTGAATTTTATAAAATTTGTATGCACCAGAGGTGCTTAAACTGATTTTACGGTTTCTTTTCAGAGACACTCCAACTGATTACAATACATTTCACACTGTTGTTTTCCATTCAGTTGTTCAAATACATTTTCTGAGTGTTGACAAATATGGTGTAGACACTACAACTTCATCTTCTTATTCTGAGAATTTGGAGGATTTATATGTAAAGCTTGGTTCTGTAGGAGAAGGTACAAAAAGGCTATTCAAGTTCGTGGAAGAGACCAAATAGGCAAACATGGATCATCTGATCTTACTCCCACTTATCATGAAATGAAGAGTTCCATGTTGTAAACTCCTGTCATGTCCAAAGAGTTCTCAGCTACCAAGCATGGTCTGAAGAGGCCTTGGATATATAACAAAGCAAATAAAAGTTTAGGGACTGTTAGTGATAGCAAGGAAACTCCTTTCTAAAGCAAGAAGGCTGGCCATGTGATTAATCACCACACATTATATTATGTAGCATCTTTTTTGAGATCCCATTTCCCTCTCTCTGGATGTCCATGGATTTAAACTAGCATAAATAAGATGAGCTCATAGCTAGAAACTTACATAAAACCTATTTCAGTCCACAAGGAAAGCTAAAGCAATTTGCTACAAAGAGGAATATGCATTTTTTCTGAGTATAGTTGTACTATTTTCAGAGCAAACATATCAAAGTCCTTGCAACATCAGTGGATAACATAATTATTTGGGCTGCAATAAAAATGAGATACTGCACTGAGAAATAGGATATTGCACTGAATTTTGTCTAGAATTTACATTTAAGAAAGAAGAAAGCCATTTATATAGGCCCTTCCCTTAATCATCTTTTACAAAAATGGAAAATTTTGGTTTATAACTAGCAAACAAATGGTCTGTTTCAAGACTCAGTTTGACTGCATTTGCTCGCTTGACCCATTATGCAATGGATTTGCAGTTCAAGCAAAGGATGTTTCCTAATTCATACTACATTCATAATATGAGGTTAACTTTTCATAATTGTCCCCATCCTTCAAAGATGAAAGAACGCTGCTTGGAGCCACTCACCATGGCACTTTCCCCTCTCCTATGCCTGTGCATTGGGAACTACCACAACTCATTAGGATTACAGACTGCTTTGGCTTTATGATGTCATATGTACCTAACTTCAGTAAGACACCCTAAAGTTATGATATTCATTAGTTTGGTGGTCTTACAGCTTTGGGGTTTTATTTAGCCTGGGCAATACAGCTCACCTATGTGGATTCCATGGCTAAGAGATGTCACTATATGACATCTACTATTTCACAAAAGCTGATTAGACATGATGAAAAGATAAAAGCTTTTCTGGAAGTGGTTATTCATAAATCTCTTATTTTCAAATTATGTATAAATTGATATCTAGATCTTGATATGAAAGGAGAAGAGAAGAGAAGAGAAGAGAAGAGAAGAGAAGAGAAGAGAAGAGAAGAGAAGAGAAGAGAAGTAGAAGAAAAAGGAAGGAAGGGAGGGATGATTCAAAGAGGACAAAGCCAGGCTTTTTTCAGTGATGCTCAGTGACAGGGCCAGAAGCAATAGACAAAAACAGAAACACATGAGGTTCCCTCTGAACATCAGGAAACACTTTCTACTATGAGCACTGGCACAGGTTACCCGAAGAGGTTGTGGAGTCTCAGTCCATGGAAATACTCAAAAGCCATCTGGACACAATCCTGGGCTACTGGCTCTAGGTGTCTCTCATTGAGCAGAGCATTGGATTAGATGACCTCCAGGGTTGCCTTCCAACCTCAACCCTTCTGTGACTTCTCTTCAGAAAGAATACTTGAGCCCTAGCACTCAAGGTGCAGTAGGAAGTGGATGGTTGGACCTATTCCTACCCTAAGGTGGGTAAGGAAATTTTTCCTTTCTACAGCATTTCCTATCTGTCCTGTCCATGCTCACTAAGGATACACATTGTATATTTTTACATTGTACAAACGATATAAACAATATTTTAAATAGTACAAACACATTTCCAAATAGCTGACCATTCAAGTCACGCATACTAATGTATTTGCAACATGGTTAGCTATTGATGAGTCTCTCTGTACCAATCATTAGTAAACAGACAAGTTCAAAGTGTGCCTTGAAGAGTATACAGCTTATTTTGAGGTTAGGCTTATAGTTAACATTTTCAGTTTTCTATGATGAGTAGTTTCACAGACACTTTTGCATGGTGTGCCAAATACACATAAGCAAAAATTTGGGCTGATTTGTTCTTTTCTATTCTCTCTTACAATTTCTAGCACAGTTTTTCTTGTGGTGTTATTTCCATGTACACAAATGTAAATGATGAAAGATGTGCTCATACAGCCAATGAACAATCTAGTGGGTTAACCATTAAATATTTTCTATATATCAAGTGAATTCAGTGAACCGAAGGTGGAAATATTTGTAATAAATACATATCTGTAGGAAGCTGTTATCTGGCCTTTCTGGTTGGTAGTACCAGTCTGCATTTGAGAATGGCTTTGAAGTACTTTTGTGATTTCTAGCAGAATACTTGTTTACCAGTGCACAAGTTACTTTACATGTGGAAGGTTACAAAAAACTAAATATAAAAAAAAATATAAATGAGAATGTCAAGAGTACAAAGCCCTGAAGATTATTTTGCAATTCCCCTGGTAAGCTGAACCAGCCACTGATTATGTGGTGTTTGGTGTTTCACATGAAAAATTATAGTAGCTATTTAGTCCTGGATCTTTCAAAGAGAAAAGCAAAGTTTGATGACCAGGACAACAATAACTTCCTATCCTTACCAGAAACCTAGCAGTGTTTGAGTACAACTGTTGTTTTAGTTGTAGCCACACTAAGCGTTGATACAAAAAAATAATGCTATCTTTGGCATAAATGTCTTTCACCCTGAAGATCTCAGAACACTTCAGTATTGACATACACATGCTGTGCTATTAATATGAAAGTCAACTAGTGCCTGGATGTGCTCATAAGGTAAAGAAATGTTTGCCTAAGAAAGACCTAAGTACTTGTTTACATAGGGAAGTCAGTGTGGAACAGTTATGTATGAAATACATTCCCGTACCTGACTACACACTAAATCCCTTGGTTGACAACTGGATGTGGACCAGCTCAAGGCTTCTATAAATACTAGAGCCAAAAGTAGGTTTCACTGCCCTATTTCTGTATTAAATAAAATAATATCTGTTTTTTGGGATCTACCTGACTAGGATTAGGTTGAGATAAAAAAAAAAGATCTGTAAGCATTGCCTAAAGGTTCCAGAGGAGAGGCTAGTAGGGACTCTCAAACTCAAAGTGAGGTAATGAGGGTACTGAGCTCCAGCAGCTGAGAAAGGACTAGGAGACAGTGGTATATCTGAAGCAGGGATGAAAGGATAAATGAGGAGTTAGTGGGCTTTGGACAGTGGAAGGAAAGACAAAGGAAGGGCTGTGTGGGATCTGTGGAGCTTTTGGGAGCTATGGAAGATATCAGCACCTGTGAGCTTGTGCCTCTCCCTCCTTCATGATCTGCTAAGAAGATGAGCAGATCCTTGCTCTCTTTCTTCCCAGCCACCTTCTCCCTCTCAGCAGAAAGAGCAGCCTCTGCTCCTGCTGAGGGAGATGACACATGAAGATGATGAGCAGGCTCAGGGCTGAGAGCAATGAAAGGGGAGATGAGCACCAAGGAAGAAGTGAGCGAGTAGTGAGTACTGCTACCAGTGGATCACAGGCTCCCCTTCAAAGTGGCCACTGTCCTTCCCACCATGGCTGTTCCTGAAGCAGAAACAGCAGCAAGACTGACCCTGTGCATAGGTACAAAAAATAAAGTCCACTTCTTGGACCGGTGAGCTCTGCTTAACCCCATTGGCAGGTGAGCTGTGAGGAAATACACTGGGGTGAATGGCAGCTGCTGTAGATTGCTGCCTTGGGCAGCTGCCTATAGAAAAAAACTGGGTTTTTTTCTGTCAACACTGTGCAAAGCCTCCTTAGAATAGCTGAGGCACTGTGTTTGTATTTCCCTGAAGACAGAAACAACTAGCTGAATTATACTCAATCTCTCTTGAAAAAAGAAGGTCTGGACTGACCCCAAGGACTCCTAGGAGTCCTAGGGTAGAGGTTTTCAAAAGAAAGCTCCATATATTGCTGTTCAGCATTTCCCAGAGGAGAAAAGAGAAGTTCAAAAATTCTGTACAATTACCTCTCACTTTTTTGAAACAGCCCAGACTTCTGCTTGAAAAACATGTGGTGGAAGCATATGATGAAAAAGGCTTCCAGACATTAGCCTTCCAGTCCAATATAGAAATGCCAGTCCTGATATCTAGATATTTTCTAGTGATAATACATGCCAGGCACGGATATTTCAGTTTTCAGCCACTGAGTTAGTGCAAAGTATATTCCAGTGTGCAGCAGCCAAAAGTCTCTCTGTAAAAGATTGGGACATGCTAGAATCCACATGTGGCAATGTAATTAAATCACTATTTTATAAACTAAGAAGTTTAATAAGAGCAGAGGACAGGCCAGAGAGGGCATATAGCCTTGTGGACATCTTACTAACAGCAAACATCTGGCGCTAGGCTGAAGATTTTTCATTTAACTGAAAGATAAAACATTAAGATATTCCAAAATTAGAACACTGACAAGTAAATCAAGGTCTCAGTATCTGATCACAGATGGTCTAGAACAGACTGTAGTTATGATTCTTTTTAATCTCTGCCAGTTCCTGCTCTAGTTCTCATACAAACATGCAAAACCTGCATAACACTGAGAGGCTAATAAACATGTCCTGGCCTTAAGATTCAGTCCTTGTACACCCAAAAAGTAGTGCCATGTATAATGCATCAAGTGCACAGACACACACAATTTGGTTTCCTTACTTTTTACTGCATACGTTTCAGATTTTCAGCATCACTACTCCTAAATGTCCAGTTAAAAACCAGACACCTCACCTCCTCCCACCCTGAAATGGAATAACTTTGTGACTGGTAAGGGTTTTGTTGTTTTGTTTTTAAACTCTGGGGTATTTATGTTTTTCAGCTTTTTTCTGCATTTCTGAAAGCTGAATTTAAATAGAACACCAATTATTGAGAATTCCTGACTCTGAGAGATAGGATTTACTAATAACACCAACATAACAAAATTCTCAGTAAAATAAGAAAAGTTGACAACATTCATATGAAGGATTGTTACAAGGTTAACACAGATTATAATTAAGAGGAAGTTGCTATTCAGTTCAGAAATACTGCTTTACCCTTTTCCGTTATTTATGGCTCCATTTAGCTGAAGGGATGACTATCATTCGGATATGAGCTAGAAGAACTTAAAACTTTCTCTGGAGAAGGCTTGGTTTCAACTCTGCTGGACGCTACTTACGTGATTGTCTAAATTGCCACTGAGCTCTTATGATACAAGAAAAAATATCTCAGATTTAAATAAACCAAATGATCTTTGTGCTACATCAAAGGATGACAGAAACATACCAGCAAAATAGAAGCCTTCTAAAGTGTCATTTTGATGTCTTACTAAAACCACTGTCTTTCCTAAAGCTCTTAATGGCTTTTAACTAAATTTAAGAGCTTCCACTCTCTATTTAATTGCTTTGTTGAAATACACTCAAAGCAGTTTAGAACACCACTGAGTCACACCGCTGCTCTCAGTTGTCTCCCCCCATCCCTCTGAAGCAGTGCAGCTCTTCTGGAAGTTTGACAGAGATTCATTCACCCGTCCAGGCACAGCTTTGTTCTGGGAGTTCGTGAGTGCCTGTGCCTCTCTGTGCCTCCTGATGACAGTTCCTTCTGTTCTCTCCCTTTGTGTCAGCAAAAATAAAATGTAAGACAGTCCTGCTCAATGGCCTTGAGCAGTCATGAAGAAGTTCTGTACAAATTTTAGTGTTTGGAAAAACAAAACCAACCAAACAAGAAAGAATAAATGAATACAAAACTAGCAAACATTGTTCTCAGAAGCTGTAATTTTAGCAAGATTTTAAAAACTCAATTTCACTTAAGTTCTCCAGTCAGTTGTTTCAATCATCTTCTTTCTGTGGCTCCTCTTCCTCTCATCTGCCCATTACCACTGCTCTCAGACTTCCTCTTACCCAGGACACTTCACTTATTCTCATGGTTTCAGCTATTGCCTACATTACCAAAATCTCATCTTTCTACTTCAACCTTTTAGTTTCAAGAACATCAGCTTTACAATTGGAAACTATAACCTTCTCCTCAAAACCCTTGTCCTGTCTGTTATTTTATTATTTAAAACCTGCTTACTATCACCTCTTATCCATACTTCTAAACAGCACTTCCATTTTCTTTCTCTTTCCTCATGTCTGTTTTATCTCATGCATTTATCCCAGTTTATCTTCCAGACTTTATCCAAAACATGCCTACTGCCACAGACTTGTTCAAGCAGTTTTACCTAATCTTGATTACAAGAGGTCCCTCTCCATCTACTCCCACCTTCCTACTTCAGCCTCTTTTGTTCCTTAATCTAAATTGAGGAATGATTGCTATTGACTGATCAGAATTCACTCCTTACCTTCGTCTGGTGTCAATACACCTGCTGATTCAAAGAGATGACACTGCATTGGTTTGATTCATTGTTTCTTTATAAGAACTGGAGATTTACCATTTCTAAAGTTAAAACTCTGGTATTTTTTCAAACACAATTATGCAGCAGCTTAAAAACAATTCACAGTTATCGGTAATTTACAAAGACAAAGATTTATATTGTAGTCCTGGAATCTCTGTAAAGTAGAACCTTCCAGGGTCTGTCTAAGCTTGACTATTATATTATTTCAGGTATTCATTTCACCATATTATGCAACCAGACCTTGATGGAAATATTTTTTTGACTATTTTAATTTTATCTACCTAGTCAAAACCAGAATGTTGACACAATTATTGATACAATTTTTCTCCAATGACTGGTCTGCTGCATCTGATTGCCACACAGATCTCATCACAGTTTACTAATCTCTCAGACAGCTACAGCTGTGACAGCAAATGCAACTAGTTCCATAGCTCCCAAGGGTCCAGTTTTGAATTACCTAGTGCTAAACAGTGTTCCTCCCACCACAATTGTGCACTGTTTCGTTTTTTTCCTTCTGTCATGAAGATCAAGCTCATTATTAATGTCTTCAACTTCACATAGAGTTTGCTACCAAGTTGTTTGAGGTGACACATAGGTATTAAATTCTACAATATTAATATGTGGAAACTCCTTGTTTTTTCACATGTATTTATGCTTATAAATGGGTCTGATGGTTTACTTGCAATTATTCTGAGTCCTATGATTTCCAGAGCTCCTTGCCTCTGGAAGGATCTTGGTGTACTTCTGCCTTTTCCTTGTCCTGCTGTCTCCCACTATTTTGGAAGTGACCAAAAGCCAAACCCTTAAGATTTTGCCATTCCCTTCAACTTTACTGAATGGAAGTAAAGGTGGTCACAGTCATGCTGTTTTCAGGTTGCCCCTGAAGACACCAAGTGCACCAGTTCTCTGCGCGTAGCACAGAGGGAGGAAGTGATGGAAATGAAGTGGTATATGTGAAACAAATAGTCAAAGAAGGTGACCAAAGGACTGATGGAACAATGTGTCAGCTTACATTGTCAGCTTGTGGAATAAGACATGACAGTGTTCTTAACGCCAGACTTTAGGATGAATTAGCTTTAGTGAAAAGGAGGTAGCAGCTCTTCCACAATGCATTTAAAATACAAATGATAGAACTGAAAATGAAGAGGGTTTACTAAGAGACTAAAAAAATTAAAATGCAATTCATTATTATATTTAAATACTCCTTTTTTTGGGGGACCACTGCTTTCCTTTTCTGAGTCCACTGAGGTTGAATATTTTATGTGATCTAGATTCAACCAAGAAGTTAATTGCCATACTGGCAAATATTTATACACTTGTGCCAAGGCTTTTTCAGGTTAGGTTTTGCAAATCTTCCCTGGTATTTCCCTGTGTACTGATTAGAAATGCACAGAACTCTGTTTGCACCATTCTCTCCTTTTCAATTTATGCTTATATTTGTCCAGAGCGTGTAGATGTGGTTGAATAGTTTGTTCATTTGAACTGTAATACTTTTCACTGTCAGTGTGCATTATACTTGATATACAGTAGATCATACTGACTGAAGCACAAATACAGAACCTGTCACTGACTGCTAATTAAACCTGACATCTGTGCTGTTGATTACGAATGTACCAGAATTTAACATTTGCTGAATTTTTTATTAAAATACATTAAAAAGATAGGAGAGCAGTTATTGTCTCACTTGCTATCTGAAAATCAGCTCTTCCCATTCTTTTGGAGGACTGGTTGTCTGAAAAAGATGCCGCCACTGATTTCCAAGGGAGGCGAGTGTGAATGAGAGTAGGAGCATCTGCAGGTGGTTTTGCCTGAATTACTCATTATCTGGAAAAGACAGAGCTTAAATACCATGCAAGATAAACACAGTGAAATACTGGAATACTGAAATGGCAGGCAGGGCTCTATTACTTGTCTCATGAGTGAATAAGACCAGGCATTGTAATTCATCATAAATGTAATTGGCTGGGAGGGACTTGTTTCATGATTACTTAGGAAAAACACTGAGGCTTCTCAAGAGGCACAAGCCTCTTTGTGAAATTGTTTTTGTGTCTGGCATTCTGAACCCTTTGAAGACCAATGTGGGTAGGACTGGGTCTGAGAAAGGCAAAGTGGATAGTTGCTTATCAGAGAAGACTCCTGGGAGCAACAAAATGCTGCGGACACTGAAGCAGGGATCAGCTGCTTCTAGGAAAGGCAGCAAACTTCTGGCTTTCCCAGACCCTTCCTCTTAACTCTGCTCACAGCCTTTGCCTGATCTGTTGGTGTTTCCCACCATGCTGACACACCATATGCCTGCTCTGGTTATGGATTACTCAGTTTGATTTTACACCAAACCTTGTGCTGCTTCCTGAGGAATATTCACAGCCCCTCACTGAGCACTCCTACACCCCATGCTGCTCCAGGAACAGTCCTCCGGCTGAGAGTACGCCTTCTGTAAAGGGGGGGGAGGAAAAGAAGTGTTATTATCAGTCTCTGCATCCAACATAGAGAAAACTACTGAAGGCAAGACAGTTTGTGGCCAGATGTTGGTAAGACAGGGTAGAGACTAATAGAAATCTAAAAATATTTTTTTTTTCCCTTGAAGGGAAGAAATTTATGGGACTGCTGAGCATGGAATTGTGGAATAATGTCCATAGATAAGAGCTAGGCTATGCCCATAGTGCAGGGCTCAAGGACACAAGTGACTGTTCAGCTTCTTTCACAATCCCTGTACACTGCAAAAGAATAATATGGGAGACAGAAACTAGAAAAATTGTCCTGGCTTGACCCAGACCTATTTTCTTTATAATAATTTCACTTTTCAGTCAAGTCTCTTCTAAATAACTGCACTTTCAGAAATTAGCAGCATGTTTTTCAGTCAATATCTGCTCCCAGGACTGATAAAGCTCAATGTTTATAGTTACTGCTGGAAAATGTCATGCAGAACCAAGGCCACTGCTTGAATCTGCTAAACTTCTTAAGCACTGAAACAAAAGGGAGGAAGAGGGGTCACACCTGTGACCTTCCTGTGGGGAGAAGCAACAGGACAGGTGACCCAAAATTGACCAAATTAAGAATCCCATCTGGTATGTGTCATACTCAGTATAAATCTAAGGGATCATGAGGGTCAAGCTCTTTTTCTATGGCTGGTGTCCTGGGAGGGCTCGGTCCATTCTTCTGCCTTTGACTCCTGAATCCAGTTCCTGTCTGGCGATGAGTCGAGGAGTTAAGTCCAGGACTTTCCCAGGCCCTGCCCTGCAGCCTCAGTAGTGACATGAGCGTTATTGGAGGGTGAGCACGATAGCTGGTTTTGTGTATATTTGTGCATATTTCATTATTTTCTTTGTAATCATTATTATTTTCATTAAAGCTGTGTAGTTTAGTTTCCAGCCTGTTAAGTCTCTCTCCCTTAGTCTCTTTCCTTTCCCTTTCCCTTTCTGGGAAGGGAGAAGGGTTAATAGAGAGCACCTCTCATTTGTTGAATTGCTGGCCCAGTGTTGAGCAGATTTATTGACACCCAATGTGGGGCTTGAGGTCCTTAGCTTTTCACATATTAGGCTTAACCATGTATGCATGCACATGCATATGGATATACAGAAACTATTGAAAATGGAAATCCAGTAGTGCCGACATGGAAGCTGTACAGTTCAAACATGTTTTTCTTTTATTTCCCCTCCATGAAAAGCATTTATGGATGTGTTTTCAATGTCACTCATTTTTTGGTCTTTACTTAAATACTGTTACTGTATACATAAACATGAGACACATACATATATGTATGTATACAGCTGTATCTATGCATGCCACTGGTAGGCCTACAGATATATCTGTGTGTATGTGTAAATGTATATAAGAATTCCTTATTCACTTTACAGTCTGTGGCATTAGTATAATTCTTTACAAATGATGGTACTGCAGAAAGGCACACAAAGATCATGCATTCAGCAAAAACGTCTTGAGGAAACAGAAGCACATTGGTAAAATCTTACAGCTCGTGTTCTTACTTTCCAGTCACCAAGGTGTGCTTCAGAATAGAGACATGACATTAGAAATAAAGCATGGCAGTGACTGGAGTCCAGGCTAATAAACCCTGCTGGGATAATCAGGATGACCTCCCTGCTATTACCTTAAGAGACATTAAACCAAAGGAGGGCACAAGAGGAAATCAGAAGTGGAAAGGACCAGACAAACAAAGATGAAGTCTAGGGGCTGGGAAAGTGGAGAAGATGGCTGCAGGGAGTTCTGGCTGCAAAAATGTTGGGAACAACAGATTCGTATTCTGTAACACGATCTAATGGTCCCAGTTGGCCTTAACTCTGATGGAAAGGCTTTGTTTAAGAACTATAAAATCTTCATTTTTCATAAGCTATGAGTGTAATAGGAAGAGAGAGAATTTTTCTCACCTGAATTATGTGGTCTGTGTTCACATTGAATTCCCTGCCGAATCTAGGCAAAAAAATGTGAGCCCTCCTGTGGCCAGCTGAACACCTGTAAATTCCCTTGGTTGCAGTTAAAGACAAGACAGCCCACGAGGTTGTGTGTCTGCTTTCTTGCTCAATGGGAGCCAGTTGTTACTATCACACAATCTATTGTCTCTACAGTGACAGAGGTGTGCATTGCACTCTCAACAGTAAATCAGAGGTGACTGTCTTCAAACACCTATCACATCTAAGTTAGTGCACAGACACAGCAAAGTGAAGCACAGACGTAACACCTGTACCGAACATAACACCATAATATCTACTGCTGTAAGTTGGCACAACTCCATCAACACAGACAAAAGAAGATAAGTCAATTGAAAAGGTAGCATATGGAGCACTAACAAAAGGCAGAGGACCTGAAGTGGAAAGGATGGCTCTGGACTCCAGTCTGGGTCTTCATATAGAACACATGGACATTTACACCAACATAGATGAAAAATTCTGTGCTTCAACTGGGTATTTTTGACAGATTCTTTTGCAGAGGGGGAGATACTGCACAAACTACCCAGCAGAATTCTTGTTAATAATCTCCCACTTCTACACAACTTCAACTCCACCAGACTAATAATCATTCACATTGACTTGGTTTAAAGCAGTGTCAGACCAAAAGGATTAAATCATATAAGAACAAGTGAGAGATCAAATTTTCAGTATCAGTAATCATTCCACTAAAATTTTTCCATTTGCTACAGATGCAGACAAAAATTCTTTGCAGTCTCTTGAAAAAGGGAAGTACAGAGATCTTGAAAAGTAAGAAAAAGAACAACTGATCTTTTAAAGAATATGTATCAAAATAATCCTTTTTAAGCTAAGAAATCTTACATCAATTTAGCCCTTTCATAACTATGCAAACGCCTTGCCATGAAATAATTTTTCATTTACATTGTGAAGTTCAAGAAGACACTGAGAAGCAAGTGACAGCTCAGCCCCTCCTAACAAGTGTGCTCTGAGTTTAGCACAAAGAGCCACGTGTGTGCCCTATGCAGTGTAATGCATGACATTCCTGAGCTCTTTACGTGGGTGTGGATAGCTGAATACCTTGAAAGAATTGTCAGAGATAGTTTACACAATATTTCTAATTATTTTAATTAGCACAAGCAAAAGTGCAGGAAGAGACAGCAACTTTTAACCATTTCAGTGCAACATTAATCCGTGTTGCCTACCCTACTGTCATCACTTTTTTTGTGATTTGTAAGTCAAAGCAAAATGCTGTTCCAATAACCTGTATCTGTGTTTTTTCCAGCAGTAACTCAACATTATCCAAAAAACCTAAATACTCGCTCCCTTAAATTTTTCAGTCTAATCACTCTACTAGACTCTTGCATTTAGCTCTCCTTCCTCTCTTTCTCAGGCATATGCAGCATGTGAGAAAGAAGTTTAATGTGTGAATTAAAAGCTCTGCAAATCCAAACCAGTCCGAGTGGGGGGGCCTCTGTTGGCAGTACAGCCAGTTGATCAGTAGATGGTGGTGGTGCACTGTCACCTGAAGCAGGTGGCCAAGGACAATGCTTAGCCGCTAAACCATTCCTCTTTCAGAGCAGATCAGGAACAGTCTTGGAGATGACTGGGGTTTTAATATATCAAAACAGTAAGAAATAAGAAATGCTAAACAGCTGCTTCTTTTGAATGATAGAAAAGTTGTATTTGCTTTTTATTTTTTCCTTAGAGTTTCAGGAAACATCTACACTTCCTTTTCCAGCATGCTGCATTTTTATTCTGTGGGAAGAGAGTCCTTTAGTTTTTGCTGTTTTCATACACTAATCAATATGAAAGAAGCAAGGAGAAATATTAAAAAGAGTAAGAATATACCTAGTGCAATTGTCATGCTGCAGAAATCCTGCCAATGTGGTTATTTGCCACTCTCCCTCCCACACTGACTTTGTCACAGTGGCATCTGTCTGGAGGTGAAGAAGGGAGTGAAGGAGCTGGTTTCAGTCTCCTCCTCCCACGCAGGTAGGGTGGAGGGAGGAGCACTGGGGACATCCTTCACCTGTTTTACAGCAGCTGGTTTATATGTGGGATCCTGGTGTGCCTTTATCTCAGAGGCTTGCTCTGCTCTCACAGCTGCAGGTATTCTAGAGATTCCTCCTATGGAATTATCTGACATTATGCATCTGGAGCCAGTGTGTTTGTTCATTATGATGGACTCTATTGATCCTGGGGCCTCTACTGAGAGTAGAAGTGAAGTCTTGGATGAGGACCACAAATCAGTTGATTAGAGCTACCTTTCTGAGCAGGACAGATGCTGAAGCTTTATAGCAGGACCTCTGATGGGAGGGACAGGCTGAAAGTGGTATCTAAATTCCTGCAGTCTGTGGGCCATGTAGCAGGGGCAGAGCACATTTCCATGTAAACATTTTGCCTCCTACTGGCCACGCTGCAGATACGCCTTTTGCTGCGATGGGAACCTGCAGCTTGTAGCTACACGTATTAACATATGATGGATGATTGGGATGTGGAAAGAGCAGATTGACAGTAGAGAACATTTGAATGTTTCTAGGCTTTTGTTTATAATTTTAAATGTATTGACTCCAGAACTGGACAGTGACAGGTTGATACTAGTACCTTTAATTTAGGGTTCCTTTATGCCATCACAAGCAATGCTTTCTCACACTAAGAAGAGAGAGAATAGCTGCCTAATCACAGATTATGTGCATGATCAAAGCTAAAGGCTGTGCATAAAACTTATTCTGGTGGAATAAAAACAGGCATCAGTCAAAGTCAAACTAATACTTGAGAACAGGCTGAGGAAGCTGATCCAAACTCTTCCTCAAGTATCTGGTGTCAGAAAAGCTAAGGGGAGAATGCAGAGCACTGGGCTGAAAGCATCTTCCCAAAGTATTTGTTCCTACTCATTTTTTGTTTTGGCCCTACCTTCACCCAGAAACAGAACTGCGTTATGAACATAGATGAGTCTTTGCCTCATCTCAAAAACACTAGTAAAAGTTGGTCAATGAAACAGAGGGAAATGTTCCCCAAGGCTATAAACAAGAAAAGACCTTTTCAGATTTTCCCACCATGAGTCAGATTATTGTTTTTTTTCCCCCTTTCCTCCCTCCCTACTTCACTGTAATTTTTCTATCACCTAGAAAATATAAGAAATGCTTGTTTAAATATGTAATGTAAAGAGTAATTCCCATGCTGCCCCTTTTGGACTGAAAAGCTGGTAAGAATTTATTGCTCAGTCAGTTAAACTTGATAATATGATATTTCTAAGGGCAATGGCTATGTAAATGCATCCTTATACTGTCTCTGGGGTGCCACTCCAAACAAAAAACACAATCCCCATAGGGTAATGATATCACCTTTATATGACTGAGTACAGAAAATGGAAAACCATAAAAATAATCTTTTAAGAACAGTTTCTCCTTTATTAGGTCCTGGAAAAATGCGTATTGCTTCTAAAGGAAACAAAACAGGGAAAGAGTGAGACATTTAAATAATTTTTCATGGTACCTTCAAATATTAAAAAAAGAATACAATAAAATACAAAGGAATTCACAAACTCATCTCTGAATGCCCAGACATAATTAATTTTGCACTGTGAAGATGTCAGTGCAGAAACTTTATTCATGTCAGAAAAAAACCCGAGTCTTAAGACGAAATTAATATCTTAAAGAAAAATCATTCCACAGCTTGGACAGTAAGGCTTAGTCATTAGTGAAGTTATTTAATATAAGCTGTTTCATCATGCTGTATAATTAAAATGATACGTTAACCATAGTAGTGACAGTTCTTCCTTGATTAATGTATATTACTCTTACAGTCTGGTGGTTTTCAATCTTAGAGTCATGAACTCTTGGCAAATTGAGCCTAGAACCTCTGTATGGAGTCACAAAGTTTTTCATACAAATAGAATTTCTAACCCTACAAAGACTGAAGAAAATGTACCTGTCCCAACTTAAATGATGGGGCAAATAGTCCTCTAAGAAATATGAAAGTCATTAATATTGCAGAAGGAAAAAAAATACATATTGATATATAGATGCATGTATATATTTGATGTAGTCTGAACGTTAGTTATCACACCTATCCATTTAACATGAAATCTCTTTTTCTTGGGCAGATACATGACAAAGAATTCAGGGACAAGGTACTATCTAAAGAAAAACATAATTGCCAACATTGCAATAAAAAACACCAAGCTCCCTCTGCTCCTTACCATGTTGTAAGGCACAGTACTGCACTCACTGTTCTTGCAGATTATGACTATCTGTAATGAAAGGCAGATAATAAAAGCCAAAACTTGGTCTTTGACTTTCATTTAGTAATTTATTTTGTGCAGACTATTCCCTAACTGAGAATGTTTCAAAGAAAGCACCACTGAGTATTAAAGGTAAGATTCATACCTTCCAAGACAGGCTACAGGAACTCTCCAGTTGCCTGAAGAACTAATGAAGTTTTCAAGACAATACTTCAAATTGGCCACTCAGCTGATTACCTCTTTCTGCTGCTGTTTGTAGCCTTAAAAACAGTACTGGGAAGACTTCCAATACTGGGAAGAACTCCACCGGGCTGGTCTTGCCATTCTTCTGCCTTAGGCTATGCTGAGTCTCTGCATTCAAAGCCATTCCTGGTGATCAGGACCCTGTGTCCCAATTCAGTCCCCAGGCAAACTGATTTCAGTGCTTCACTGCCCAGTCTGTTCAGAAACACTTTCTAACATTTAATCTAAGTCTCCCTTAGTGACCTATAAGCCTCTTATTTTTTGTCCTATCCAGCACGAACATAGCAAACAGATTGCTTACTTCCCCTTTGCAGCAGCTTTTTACATGTTTGAAGCTTCAGAAGCATTGAAGCTTATTGCTGTCTCCCTCCTCAGTCTTCTTTTGTCTGTCAGTCTTTCCAGACATCTAATCATTCTTACTGCCTTCCTTTGGACCCCTTCCAGATCATCCACATTTTTCTCAAAGTAGCTGGAGTTGTCAGACATCCCATATAATGTGGGATTTCCTCAAATCTCACATGCCTTATTAAAAACACGTGATACATTGACTGCTCATGTATTTACTCTCTATTGTAACAGGGGACATAGGTTTTGAGGTTGAAACATAGGAAAACCTACAGCTGTTTTGCCCCATTCTTTAGAGCCACCTTTGGCAGCATAGAACCATGACTTGGATGTGTCTGACATGACAGAAATGAAAGACAGAGGATCCCCGAAGGAGCTAAGGAGGTCTGAAGGGAATGCACACCCTGAAGCACCAGAAGGACTATTGGTGCTTTGAAATTCAGAACCAAGTAACTCTCATATGCTGCCCCACATCACGTGATCTTCCTGCCAAGGACTCACCAACACAATAAGAGAAGAAATATTCCTATGTATTGTAGGCAGTGCTTTTGTTTATACAGGTCAGGAAGTGAAATTTTAGGTCGATGACTTATGTTTGACTTGGAATTCTGTATGCTCTCTCCTCTGCAAAATGCTATCTGGCCACTCATGCTCCGTCCTGCCTTTTTTTTGTCATTTATACCTGATTAACTAAGTACTTGATCTGTACTGAATCTTTTTCATATCAGAACACTTGTTTATTTTGTCAAGATAATTCTGACTTTTACTCCTGTCCTCCATTACTCTTTCTGTTTCTCCCAAACTGGTGTCATCTGTGAATTTGATAAGTCTACTCTCTTTTCAAGCTTACAAATTATTAAAAACCAAACCAAACCAAAAACCAAACAAAAATAATCAAAACAAAACCCAACAACCATAACAACAAAAAAACCCCCCTTCAAACCTAGAACCAGACCTTGGACAGACTTTTCACCTGTATCTGATGTATCTTTAATTTAAACAGAAAATAATCTGTGCTGTTATTTGGAGGAAGTCAAGAGCAGAACAGACTCTTCCACAGACACCATTTCCATGGATACAATGCGACTCAGAGAGACAAGTTTGCTTCTTCCACTTCCAGTTGTATGGAATTACTGTGTTGCTTGTAGAAGCCAGTATCAGTTCTTGTCTCTGGAAGGAAAGAGTGGGTGGAGGGGCAGTCTGAGGGTCTTCAGCCCTCTCTACTGCAGCAGAAGCACCGACATTTCAGTGAAAAGGAGGCTTTGCACCTGGTGCAGCTGTCCTTTCTACTCTTGTCAAGGAGACCTTGCAGGCAGTGGCAAACTTTGACATTCCACAAGGTGAAAAAGATACTGATCATCCTTACCTGGTCTGGATGTCTTGGCAGGACCAGGAATTACTTCTAGGTAATTCAGTCCCAATGCAAAGCTTCCGATGAGCAAAGTGGATGGAAGGGAGGGGACAAATGCAACCTAAACTACATCTTAGTTAGTTTCACTCCCACTATTTCCAATTTAATTTCTAACATTAAAACCTATCACCATTATTTTCCATTAAAAATAAAAAATTCCTGTTGAAATGGAGAGGTGATTTATACCATGCACCAGCCAACACTGAGAACAGAGGTGGCTGGAAATGTATAGCCTGTGCTGATAGAACATGGGCTTGCAGGATTTATCCACACTCAGGGACCACATACAGGACTGTTTTGTGCTTGTGTGGCCAGGTATGTGAGTGTCATGGGGTAGTTTTTCTTTGCAATGATGCAAGGAAGTAACAATTCCCACATTCTTGTCAGTGTCAGAGGGAAGGTAGCTTGAAGAGCAGGAAGGCTGAGGATTGGGACCTCTCGTTTCTCTAAGGTGATATTCAAAGATTCTTTAAACCCAGACACTTCGTATTACTAAGCTTCTTTAAGATTTATGACCTTTGTGACAGTAATTTTCCCTTGTGAAATTTCTCTTCTGCTTAAGTATTTACAGGAAGAAAAAGTTTCCTTTCTTTCACCCCTCAAGTCACCAAAGCTTACCCTGTCAGGATTTCTCAATGAAAGGGGGAGATGAGTGTTTCAGGAACACACCTTAATTCACTTTAGAAGCATTAACTGGACTTCCTGCCATGCATCCTGTCCAGCTGGCTGGGCAGCCACCGCCCTGCCTGCCTCTGGGCACAGCTCTTTGGCTTTATTTTGTGGGAAGGGATTGGGAAGAAAATCCACAAACAAGCTTTGAGACGCTTTACATCATAAAATCCCACTTGGGATGTGATTTTGACTAAAGGAGGGAGCTTCACTTAACAGGATTACGGAAATTTCCAGCTGCTTATAACCTCCTTTTCTTTGCCTCTCATTTACCAGGAAAAAAGCTTAATAATTGCAATTATATTGCAGGACAATGCATCCAGTGGCTATTGACTCAGTGCCCAGGGGCAGCCTTATGGCTACCACTGTCTGAACTGTACACAAGGGAGTCAGTTGCCCTCAGGGTTTTTTACCAAGATCTATTTCTCACCAAAAAAGGAGATTTATTTTGGTCCTTAAATGTACCTTGACATTTGCCTGAAATTAACAGTTCCTTTTTATGAAATATTGTCCTGCTGGGGGTGTTTAGGAAAAAAAGTGCGAATCACCTTCTTTTGTTGAACATTAGCTTTTCACAGAAAATCACTATTTTCTTTCCTACATGGGCTGGCAATGTGCACTTGCAGCCCAGAATGACAACCATGTCCTGGGCTGCATCAAAAGAAGCCAGCAGGTCAAGGGAGGTGATTCTCCCGCTCTACTCTGCTATTGTGAGACCCCATCTGAAGCGCTGCGTCCAGTTCTGGAGCCTCCTCCAACATAAGGACGTGGAGCTCCTGGAGTGAGTCCCGAGGAGGGTCACGAAGATGATCCGAGGGCTGAAGCACCTCTGTTATGAGGACAGGCTGAGAGAGTTGGGGCTGTTCAGCCTGGAGAAGAGAAGGCTTCTCTGGGGAGACCTTATAGCGGCCTTCCAGAACCTGAAGGGGCTACAGGAAAGCTGGGGAGGGGCTTTTTACTACGGCATGTAGCAATAGGATGAGGGGTAATGGCTTTACCCTAGAAGAGGGTAGGTTTAGATCAGATATTAGGAAGAAATTATTTCGTGTGAGGGTGGTTAGTCACTGGCACAGGTCACCCAAAGAAGTTGTGGATGCCTCATCCCTGGAAGTGTTCAAGGGCAGGTTGGATGGGACTTCGATCAGCCTGGGCTAGTGGGAGGTCTCCTTGTCCATGGCAGGGAGGCTGGAACTAGATGATCTTTAAAGTTTCTTCCAACTCAAACAATTCTATGATTCTTTTACTTTTGGGGTATGTTTCACTGCGATAGTGATGGATCTGCAAAACAGGATCACAAAACTGTTTTGTTAGTATAAAAATACATTGTAGAAGAGGGGGAAACACAGCAATCCAGCTTAAAAATAATACTAAAAAAATCACAGCACTGCACAAAGAACTTACATTATGTTTTTGAGGTTAGTATATTTCACAGAGTCAGGCATCTTTACCCTGTCACCCCACCCTCCCAGGTTATCTGCCTTCTTAGCTGTGTTTCCCTGAAATACATAGAGGGGTTAATAAAAAAGGGCTCTTAGGCTATTTTGAGATTGAGAACTGCTGTGACTGGGCTTTTTCAACATAAGTAATCTGTAGATGTGTGCTTGGCATGTGTGTTTCACTAGTATAATTGTATCTTGCAGTAAGCTCATTGTTTGAAAAATAGCCTTATCCATTGTGGTTTCCAAAATAGAACAGGTCATAAAGAAATTATGGACTATTTCAAAATGTAGGTCAGTAGTTATTTACCTGCCAATATATGTGTAGCTACTTAGGGTTACTTGCTGTATAATATTAGCATTGAAGTTTTGTGAGGGGAAATTAAAAACATTCTGTGCCCTAAGGAGCTTGTGAAAGGTTGCATCAGAAGAAAAAGATGCAAGTGTACATTAGCATGCCTTATTCCAGTTTGACGTGGAGAAAATACATGTGATGCTCTATGTACTTAGAACTTTTCTACTTTATATTCTGCTGTCCAAAATCTGTTTTACGTTTTCATTTCTCTATCAAGGTATCCTTGGCAGGCATCTAAATGACAGTCTGTCCTCATGGAGGAATAGAACTGATAAAGCAAATAATCCACCAGGATGCTTAACACACCAGGTGCATGGCATGGAGGGGCACTGGGGTCCTCACCGGAGCAGTTCACTTTGCATTTGAACCATCTCCAATGTGGAGTCCTGTGCCCTCTCACCTCTCCTTCATTTATGTACCTCCATATAAACACTTGTGATTTCTGTGTATGTGTGTTTAATCTTCGATGTTTAATTCAATTTATGAAAGGATTAAAGAAATACGCTGGTTTTATTGAGGACGTTAGATTTGCAGAAAACTGGATAAATTGTGCTTTTACCTTACACATTTTTAATGAAACTTTTATATTTTAAAAGGAAACATAAAACTTTCACAGAAACTGTTTTCAGCAAAATGAGGTATTTTCTTCTAAAGGATTTTTAAATTTTTTCCTGAAGAGTTCAAAATGTTTGCCTTAGAAAGATCAAGAAAGCAGAAATTAATATTCTTTGATTTTGCTACAAGACTTGCAGGAAGCCCCAGGGATTTTTATTACAAGTTCTGGCACCTTAATTGCATCATTTTTACGTAAATGAGGCTCTTGTTAAATGTTAAGTAAGGCCTAATTGTGCTCTGCAGAGATTGCTAAGCAGCTTGACTTAGAATTACTCTCTCCTCTTGATTACCTGATTTTCTTGTGAATTCTTTATTTCACTACTTCTCCAGTTGCCACAGAGCTTAAAAAAGCGTATTGAAATGAGCCCAAAATTCCCAAATAAAACAAATCTGCAGCAAAATAGAGCAGTAACATGAGGATAAAAGGTACTGATGAGGCAGGTGGAAATAAAAACTTCATAGTGTCCTATGTCTCACTCACATCATTCTTTGAGTTAGTCAATGCCATATTAACCAATGGTTAACCAGTACCAAGAAAACTTAGCCAAACTCCATACTTCTTAAAAAAATAAATATATAATAGTGTTACATATAATTAATTTAATGTTAACATTTCACTGCTGTCTCTTTGTTTCACCATTTTCTCCAGCTTTCACATATAAACCTGCTAGAGGGGTCACAGGACTCTAAAGTACAGCTTGAATGCTGCATGAATCACTGTTGGAAACTTAGAGGCTTCATGTTGGCCTGGTTCCTCAGTGCCTACATCACTTCAGCACATTTGTAATCCAAGCATCTCCCAAGCGTTTTGATACAAGACTTGGAAAAATCCCATTTTTTATCTCTCTAAAGCCATCCACAGATTTTATGCTTCCCAAAGGAGAAGTTTTGTTATTTACTTCTTGCTAATGACTCTTGGACAACAGGAAAATGTATATCTGAACAACTCAGGTTATGTCCATACAGAAAAAATTCATTAGATGTTGTACAATACCCTATCCAAAAAGTTCAGTTTCCCTACTGCAGCAGGCTCATGCCCCAGAACACAAGGAAAGAAAAGATGCAACAGTAGCCTTTAACGTAGAAATTCATTTGGCAAATATACAAGCCTACTGCAGCCTCCCTTGAGAGGCTGAACAAATTTAAACTTGTCTCACACAGAGCTCCTTTAACATGTTATTTTCTTTCCTAAATACTAAGTTGAAATTCTACTTTTAGCGAGTTTAGAAATATAAGTTACACATTTTTGAAACTGAAAAAGAAATCTCAGTGAACAAATAAATCTTGAGAAGTATAGCTACAGGGCAACAGACACGGGCATTGCACCACTCAAAAATGTAAAAAAAAATAAATAGTGTTTGAACTTAATAAACCCAGCATCACCTGCAAGACAGGTTAGTAAGAGGGTATGTTCTCCTGCCAACCTTGAAAGAAAGCTTGTATTTTCAAGAGTTCATAACTCAGTTGAAAAAATGTTAACAACTGTTTTTCAGACTTCCCTTTAGTATACAAGATTCGGCCCAGAAATCCTTTCATTTCATCAAGCATGGTTCAGGTTAAGGGAAAAAAACCCTGTAAGTAATTTTGCAGCATTTTTTATGCTACAGTTCTACTAGGGTGGGAACTGTTG
Organism: Apus apus; assembly: GCF_020740795.1. Taxonomy (NCBI): domain Eukaryota; kingdom Metazoa; phylum Chordata; class Aves; order Apodiformes; family Apodidae; genus Apus; species Apus apus. The sequence goes on along the minus strand of NC_067283.1, from coordinate 21,998,666 downwards.
TAAGCCACAGAATACAAATAGTCATTTTTTATATTTGTACAAATTGAAAAAGCAATGTTATTTATATGAGCACCTATTTTGTGTAATACTTTTCCCCAGAATATCTCAAGAGGTTGGATGTCATATCCCGTGTTAATTAGATGAACACCTAGTTCTGCATAGTACTTTTTACTGGCAGGCTTCAAGAAGTCAGGTTTGAGACCCTTGATTTGCAATCGATGAAGAAACAAGAGACATATAAGCTGATCTACTAGACTAGCAACAAAACTAGAGAAGAGATCAAAGGATCTTTAGTCCTAAGTGAACCTGCTCACCAGAAAGCAAGTTACCTGTGCAGTAAAAAGTATGAAACACTGTTTACACATGTGAACAGTGTATTACAGGATCGGGTGTGTAACACAGCCTGCTCACTGACACAGGTCCAGTTGTGGGCACAGTCATGGCTTGCTCTGGCAGAGTGTGATCAACAGCCCTACATGGATCCGGGGAAGGTTTCATTTGCCTGTCAGGGGAACTGAGTGTCTGTCACCCAGGTGCTTGAAGCATGCCATGCTAGTATTTTTATTTAAAAGTAACAGGAGTTTATTATCCTACAGTTATGTTATCCTAAGAAACAGGTTTAGATACAGATTTTGCCAGTTTTTCTAAATACCTACATATCTGGATATTAAGCCCACAGTTTTTAGTGGTACAGAAATTCAATTCCTGCACATTGCCCTGAAAAACAAAGCAGGGAAGAAAATCAACCAGGATTATCCTTCCTCTGAACACATTTAATGGTAATAGTTTTATAAAACTTTCCTGTTCCATGTCTATTAGGTGTTACACACTTCATACAGCAATATGTCATGTGTGATATTGTCTTTTGCTGCAATTTGTGTTTCTTAGCCTATGAAAGCAAATAGTAGTGGTCTGATTTCTTGCTGCAATATAAAGCTGAAACTTTAGTCTTCAGTCACCTGCATGAGCTTATTCATCTCCCAGCCCAGGCATGCTGGTGACAGTACTGCAGGAACATCTCTCAGTACAGAGCATACAATTATTACCCATTATGAAGACAGCACTGGAACAGAGATATAATTAATTCCAGTAAATTTAGCACCATGAATTGAAGGACTTGGCTCTCATTAGCAAACAGGGGAGGGAAGCTCAGCAGGCAGATAACATCTTTTATACACAGAGATCACATAAATGCCTATTTCACAGTTACTTAATCTTGCAAAAGCACTATTAGGAAAAAAAATAAAAATCTGTTCCTGAAAAGCAGCTGAGCTATTCAAAGGCATTCAGACACCCCCATAACGTGTCTGTGTTCAACAGAGCCTTGAGCAGTCACGAAAGCCACGTGGGCACCCTAATCAGGGTTTAAAACCTTCAATAAGGCTTTGTAATGAAAAACACTACAGTGTGTGATTGTTGGCGTGTTGACATGCTCTGAAGATACCAGCAGCTACCAGAGTGGGTATGTTCTTGTGAAGATACCTGGAAATAAGACCACTGTATTTGGGGCCAACAGTGTTATTAATAATGTCTTCCTCTTAATTTCTCCAGTATGCAGCAAGACTAAGCAGAAAACAAGTTACTGGGAAAACAGTGATGGCTTTGAGTTAGAAGTGTAACAAACAAAAATCAGAAAAAAGCCTACTCAACCATAACTAAAACCCCAACTATCCAAAACTTCGTATGTGAAAAGATCTAAGAACTGATATATGGACTGTCCATCCACTGCTCCAGCTAGGGTGGAGGCTAGATGTTGAAGTTTAAACACTAGGAATACAGCTAGAAAATGCTACAAATGCAGTCTTTACCCAGGACTCTCTCTGAACTGCAGGTTGTATCACAGAAAGCAGAGCAGGAAATACTCCCAGGGATGAAAATGTCTGTTACATTCCTTAAAATATTGGCATCTAGTGCTGGAGCCTTTTTCCTCTAATACGGTACAGGTGACGAGAACTGCACGGCCATGAGGCAGGTCCCCTGCACTCTCTCTGCAACACCAGGAGAGAACTGGGAAATGTGTAACTGCTGAGCCTTTGGCCCAAGACTGAGTAATTGGTACCAAGGGTACTGGTAATGTCTGGAGTAGGCAGCAGTACTCTAGTTTCATAGTCATTCTTTCATAGCCTGCAGATGGGAAAACTTTAGTTTAAATCTTATTTATAACAAAAACCAGAAAAAAACCCCATTTATTTGGCTGTTTTTTTAGCATGCAAAGTGTTTTTACAAATTATTTGGAATATCTCCTTTATCTTCACAGATAACTATATTTCTCCTTTGCTTGTTAAGGAATATAACTTAGGAGCAAAATGTTTTGGTTAATTCCTCTCTGATACTATTAACTTTTTCTTACTTAAATCTGTAATGTAGATAAAGCATCACCAGTTGTGGAATTCTGCAAGGTACTCCTTAGTTACAGGAAATATACCAACAGTTCTCCAAATTACTGCAAGTCATCTAAGTGTCCAGGTTAGCTGCTAACCCTGTGTGAAACTGAAACTTGGGCACCCAGGATTTTGCCACAGGACCTAAGTGTTTGTAAAAAATGACAGAAGGAAACAAGACATGGAAAAAAGATGTACATACAGAAAAGTAAAGTCTAAATTCCCTAAGACTTCAAACTCATTGTTTCATTTGGTAGTTTTGCTGTGATATCAGTTAAAAGTCACTGTGAGTGTGCACTAACAGTACCACTCAGAGTTCCAACTCTTACCCCAAGCAGAGACAAGGTGAGCATGTCAAATGGTTGTGCCTTTAAAGGTTACACTGTCCTCCTGATCTTTCAGTCATGATCCCCTTGCACAACCAGAAGGACTCTCAGCAATACCAGTTCCTGACCTGGGAAGTGTATTGTCCAGACCAAAACTTCTAAAAACAAATGCTGGTGCTTGTAGAGAAACTGCTCTCCCATGGCAGCGCTGTGGAACCGGCTTCCACGCTTCTCCGTATCTTCAAAGGGCTAAAGTCAGTGCCTGACTCTACAATTATTTTCATGGACGTTTTGTAAATCAGACATAGTTCCCCCAAGAACCTGTCATATGGTGGTCACGGAAATAAGATGTATCTAGAAGCCTGTTTCTTTATGAAGCACTTAATATCCTGTGCCCTGTAGCTACTTTCAGATACTTCCAGGTCAAGTAAAACACGTAGCAAAACCAAACTGGGTATGCCCAATAACCTGTACTTTCTTCAGGTAAGGCCACCTCAGAGAAGCAAGAATAACAGTGTAGGAAAGTTTTAAGAGACATTTTTCCAGCCAACACACACAAATCTACAGTTAACCTTGTTCCCAGAGGCCAATTTTTCTGTACCACACCATGAACATTGTTGTTTAATTCGGTTTGAATTTTGGCATATGTTTAACACTGTCACTGTTCACCTGAGGCTATTATAAAACCTCACTTCTAGCTTGTTTCATCTCCTAATTAAATTCACATATTTTTCATTGCACAGTTTTCTGCAGCAATTCAGGAGCCATCATCCTGCCAACCTAGATTGACAATACAGTACAATCCTTCCATCCAAACAGTGTGAATCTCTTTCTGCAGGGTTTCACCATCAGATGTAGCCTAGGCAAATCTTATCCAACAGTCTTATCTAGTGAGTGGTATAAAATCAGATTAATGAACATTTAATCTGGGCTTTTTGCTTGGTTTTGATGCAATTTCTGTCCCACAGTATAGATAGCATTGGTACTTCTGGCAGCTCTCAGAAGTTTGTATCTCATTTGAAAGCCATGCATTTGCAGACAGATAAAAAGTATCTCTGTATTCTAATTACAGTGCTTGTAATGCTCTTCGTGGCAACAGCAACAGCTGGATTCACCTGATGATACCCTCCTATAAAGACATTAACTTTTTGTATTCACAGATTAACTTCTACATATTTGAGCAGATCTCTGGCACACTAACTGTTAGTGTCCAGTGTGTACCCTACTGCTGCAGGAGGTCTGTGCTAATGCAGTTTATTGGAGGATACTTCACACAATCTGGGTTTGCCCTTAACCATTGCTGGTGAATCCAAATAATTTTGTCAAGCAGATTTTGCCACTTCGTATCATCCTGCTTGTTTCAAGGGACCCACCTTGAGTTTAAGTCTCAAATTCCTTGGCAAAGATGCTCCTGCCTTCAGGAGCTCTGTATTAGGACCTAAATCATAGAATCATAGAATCATAGAATCATAGAATCTTAGGGGTTGGAAGGGACCTCGAAAGATCATCTAGTCCAACCCCCCCTGCTAGAGCAGGGTCACCTAGAGCACATCACACAAGAACACATCCAGGTGGGTTTTGAATGTCTCCAGTGAAGGAGACTCCACAACCCCCCTGGGCAGCCTGTTCCAGTGCTCTGTCACTCTCACAGTAAAAAAATTTTTTCGCATATTCACCTTGAACCTCCTATGCTCCAATTTCCACCCATTACCCCTTGTCCTATCACTGGTCATCACTGAGAAAAGCCTAACTCCATCTCCCTGACACTCACCCCTTACATATTTGTAAACATTAATGAGGTCACCCCTCAGTCTCCTTTTCTCCAAGCTAAAGAGACCCAGCTCCCTCAGCCTCTCCTCATAAGGGAGATGTTCTACTCCCTTAATCATCTTTGTAGCTCTGCGCTGGACCCTCTCAAGCAGATCCCTGTCCTTCTTGAACTGAGGGGCCCAGAACTGGACACAATACTCCAGATGCGGCCTCACCAATGCAGAATAAAGAGGTAGGAGAACCTCTCTTGACCTACTAACCACACCCTTTCTAATGCACCCCAGGATGCCGTTGGCCTTCTTGGCCACAAGGGCACATTGCTGGCTCATGGTCATCCTCCTGTCTACCAGGATTCCCAGGTCCCTTTCTCCTACACTGCTCTCCAGCAGGTCAGCCCCCAACCTGTACTGGTGCATGGTGTTTTTCTTCCCCAAATGCAGAACTCTACACTTGCCCTTGTTGAACTTCATCATGTTTCTCCCCGCCCAACTCTCCAGCCTGTCTAAGTCCCTCTGAATGGCAGCACAGCCTTCTGGTGTGTAAATGGTTCAATGAATCAGGCAGCTAACACCAAGCAAGTCTCAAGGTAAAGATGGGACCACAGGGGGACAGCTGCACAAGGAAGACTACAGTAGAGGGCACAGTGAGCTGGAGAAAGAGATCCTGGTTGTAGGCTGCCTGAAGCTCCTGAAGCCCCAGCTTTTCCTCTTGTCAATAGGACAGAAATGGAAAAGCTGCAAGAGAAGGAGGAAGGGAGAAGGACTGTGCAGGACCTCCTGACTTGACCCCACATTTCTGTAGTGTAAATTTTTCCTCCCTCTCCCTTGCCGTACTTCACCCATAAAAAAACTTGATTACTATGATTTCATGCAGGTGAAGTGAATTTCACTTTTAAAGCTTGAGAGCTGTTTCATTTTCAAACCCTAAGGGTTTACAGTGACTGAGTGGGAAACGGGCTCTGAGAGATCATGGGTGTGATTTTACACTTGTGGGGTTTTGGGGCACTCAGCCTCAGGAGCTGCATTTTTAACACTGCTGAAAGAAGTCCAAATTAAGGATTGCAAAATATCAGATGAAAGCTGTAAAATGAAATGCAGTCCTTGCAGGAGGTGGTTTGTCTGTGTTAAATTTCACATCTGCCAGTCGTAATAGCATCCTTGTAAATCTAAAAAATTCAATCTTCATGTTATTTTGCATTTAAATACAAAACATTAATTAAAAAACTTGTTTAAAGCCTGTCATTTAATGATTCATGTCTTAGAGAATAAACTGAATCCTCAGCATGGAGTGACTATAAACTAGAAACTGTAATTTCCTATGTAATTAAATTTTTTCCTAAGACCTTACTGCTTATCTAATATAGTTTGGTCATCTAATTATTCTATTTCAAAAAAAATGTGCTGTTTCAATAACTGGGTTCTTTATTGGATATTTCTCTTCCAAAGCAATTCAGAGCTTTCTGTTCTATTTTCCCCCCCTACCACATACAACTGCATAGATTGGACATATAATTGGACAAATTAATGTTTCAGCAGATAAAAAAATTGGTCTTCAGTTTTTTCTTCAAGAAATGAGTGATTCTTTTTATTATTTAAAATATGTTAAACATATTTTGTAAACAATTTTACAGCTGATTTAGAAAGGCCTAAAAAAAAGACCTGTAGCCCTTCCTATCAGCATTATGCTTTGGGTACCCTGTGGGAGTCTGGGGAACCAGAAGACCTGTTTGGGCTCAAGACTGTGGGCTACTGGGACCACAGGGTTGCTCAGGCAGACCTTGCCCTCAGGTGGGCCAACACACTGCCAAGTCTGTGAATGGCTCTGGCATAGGAAGCCTACTAGCAATATGAGATCTTGGTTTCGGTACATATTGTATGATCTCAAGCTAGACCGGGACAGATGGATGCATGGGGGATACTGATCCCTGACTGTGGAATTGGCTGGCATGCTCCAACATAGGATTAAGTTTTTCTTCTTGCAAAAGACATGGTGCGTGACAGGAATCACAGAATCGTAGAGTGGTTTGGGATGGAATAGACCTTAAAGATCATCTAGTTCAAACCCCCTGTGTGGGCAGGGACACCTCCCACTAGTCCAGGTTCCTCAAAGTCCCATCTAACCTGGCCTTGAACATTTCCAGGGCATTCACAAATTCCCTGGGCAACCTGTACCAGTGTCTCACCACCCTCATAGTGACAAATTTCTTCCTAATGTCTAGCCTAAATCTATTATCTTCCTGTTTAAAGCCATTACCCCCTGTCGTATCACTACATGCCCTTGTATAAAGGACTGGTAGGACACACATCCTCAGTCAGGTAAGAGACTTACCAGTCTGGATGCAGGAGCATTTTCAAGTCTGATTGTTCACATATCACCTAGGGACTATGACAGCCCTTCCAAATTCCTCATTTTCCCCTGTATCAACAAATTTAAATCAATCCTTGAAAACATGCTGGAGTTTTTCACCCCAAGCCCTCCTGGCTGCAGCTCATAAAGGAAGGCCACTGCTCTCTGGTGTACTGATTCCTTATCTAGAGGGAAGCTGTCCTGAAAGCTCTCTGCTTAATAAAAACATGCCATCTATCATCTATCACACATCATAAAAATGAAACAGAGTGACATCAGACGACAAATATAAACACTCCCACAGACCTCTTCCCACTGTAAAGTCATTTATGGGGTTGGAGCTATACTGGCATATTGTCCCTGATAATGTTTCCACTGGCTTACCAGCACCTATAGTTTCTTTGGCTGTATGCAAAACAATCCCAGCTCTAGTTCGAGTTCAGTAGATGACTTTATTTGAGCTCTGCTCTTAAGAAAGTCTTAGATGTGGCCAGTTCTCCCTCACTAAGTGGAAAACTGTGTTCAGTTGTGTCAGAATAGCCAAAATTAAGCTCTGTGACTTTTTGCAGAATAGTCCAAAAAGAAAAAGTCTAACTGTGACCACCTCATTTTTTCCCTCCTGAAACGTCTCCCACAAATTACTATGAAAGGACTAGACAACAAAAATCCTTCTTAGACAAATAAGCCCAAACAGAGCAAGTAAAAATAGGCTCCACACAAAATTTAACATAAACCCCAGTACTCTTCTACCCCAAAACCTGTAATTTCGTGAGCTCACATGTGAAACTACCAAAATCTCCATCTTTTCTCCTACAGATGGCATGTAATAGTACTATTTTTAGTGGGGACCATGTATTTCTTGCCTTATGAGCTCTTAATGACATTCTTATAGATCTGCCATTCACATTAATTTTTGTGTTAAGAATGCTAAGAATAGGTCTCTAAGTTTATAGGAGAAAACCTGAATAAAAAGAGCAAAGAAGGGAGGTCTTTCATTACCATAAAAACCTGTTCTGAGGAACAGCTTTGAATCCAAATTGAGAAAGCCCCAGGCAGTAAGCAAAGGAGTAAATTTGCATATATTGAGTCCTATGAAAGATACAGCTAGATACAGTGCAAAAGAAATGGAAAAACTGATTACAAAGAATGAGAAAGAGAAGAATGATACAGAGAGAAGGCAGACTGGTCCACCAGCAGAATACTGGTATTGCAGTCAGGGATTCAAAGTCACCCAGCAGGGTAACCATGAATTCAATCAAATGTTTATGCTGAATTTCTTCCTTGCTGTTTTTTGAGACCATCATTCCAATAGCCTTTTTACTCCCTATGGATTCAAAATCCATCAAAGGACATGAGAGCAAATGGTCAACAGAAAGCACTTCTTTATATGAGTGGTAAGTGCTTTACTCTAAGACACAACTGGAAGGTAGTTCTCACATATAGCATAACATTGGCCTTTTATGAACAAGTATCTGATGGATACACAATGCAATGCTCATTACAAAACCTACATTACATGAATGGGCTGGTTTTACTTGAATGCTCTTTCCTAGCTGTGCATTTATCTTTATTCCTTTATTAAAACAAAGTGTGTGGCTGCTCTGAGAAGCCACGCTGCTGAAATGAACTGCAGTGTGTATAATATCCACTGCTGTGTCACTGCACATTTTTCCAGCACTAGCAAGGGAATGCTAGAATTTTGTTCCTTTCTAAACCCATACACTGAATAAAGCTCAATTTGTTCTTCACTCATTGAACTCCCATTGCAAAAGTAGGGCTGGATCCATTGTGCTTTGGACAGAGGGGGAAATGCGTTGGAAAAATATAATTGCAGAGAGTGTTTATTGCACCAGAACAGCCTGAGGTGGGAGGTGAGAGCCACGGTAGGTAAAGGATCTAGGAAAAGAGAAGTATTTCATAGAAGTAATTGAAGTTACAATCAGCAATCTACACCCAAATCATAAAGGAGCTATCTTCTCAGTAAAAAATCCTGTAACTAAAATCACCTAAATTCAAAAGGACAAAAGAATGTCTTACTACATCCTTAAAGAAAGCCAGGGTATTTGAGTGTATTTACCTGAAAAAACTAGGCTGAAATTTTGAAAGCCTCTAGTGTTAAATATAAAAGTCAGCTTGTAGTGTGAGCCAAGACTACACTTTCTTGCTGATAATACAGTTAAACAAAGTAATACTTGCTTGATTAAGTGTGACCTGGAATTTTCTCTGTTTGCATCTCTTGAGTCACATAAAAATACACTGCAAGTTAAAAATAAGAATAATTACAGTAATGGCTTTATTTATAAAAGCTGCTACTCCTTTTGCCAGGTCGTTTGGTGTTCTGAAGCAAAATAAACATATGTTGAAAATATAAACACAGTAATATGAAAACAGATTCCTAGCATTTAAACAATGGCCAGTTGAGAAAAACGCAAAAAATAAAACAAAATAAACCATCACAAAAAGGGAAAGACAGAGGATAGAGCCAAAAATGATGAAATATGGATCAAATGTGACGTAACTATGCATCTCTGATGCAGAATGTGAGGACAGCCAGAAATGCTCTCTAAGATGCTGTCTTATGACAATATGTTGGAGAGGGGGAAAGCAGTTACTGGGGCCAATGTAGATGCCATCCAGTAATAAAACTCATGAGAAAGAAACACCACAAACACTTGCTTGGGGTATTCCTCCTCGTGTTCTGAAAAGAAAGGAATGAGAAAAGATGGTTATCTCCCTAGCAAAGTAAGCCCTGGTAACCATTCCATGCTCATCCTGTGACGCTGCCACAGCACACAGAAAAGCAATCTTCACAGGATGAACCAGTCCTTTCTATGCTCTATCTCAAAGGAAAGAGATACCTTAAGAAAGGTGTCACCACCTGAAGGGGACTGTTGTGACCCTGAGCCCCATGTACTCTCTCCTCTCCCTGCCTTAACCTGTAAGCTGCAAAGCTGGAAGAGCGACAGTCTGATTCAGAAAATGTCTGGTAAGAATTCAAGTTTACGAGGAATTGGGACCAGGTGGCAATAAATCATAGTATCCTCAGCAGGTAGGAAGTCTCCACAGCTCCTAAGGCTTCTGAGGCTCCTAAGACCAGGGTAAGATACCAACCTGCTTAGCATTGTGAACTGCATGCAGAAAATCTCCTATGACAGAGAGCTTCCAGCATCACAGGTCTACCATCAGCCATGGTGGTGCACAGGAGCTACCTCTGAACCATTCCAGAAACTGTCTGAAATTTCCAGCTTCAACTGTCAGACTTTAAGCAAGAACAGAAAAACAAACAAACAAACAAAACCAAACCAAAACAAACCACCAAATAAAACATGCATTTTATCTTCTTTAATTTTTTGTCTTTTCCTCCATAGTTTTAAATCTTCAAAACTAATCACAAAGTTCCTGTCCAGGAATAAGCCCTAAGCTCTTTCATGACACTGAACACCCACAGCACCACTTACCTTTCACAGAATCGCAGAATCACAGAATCCTAGGGGTTGGAAGGGACCTCGAAAGATCATCTAGTCCAACCCCCCTGCCAGAGCAGGATCACCTAGAGCACATCACACAGGAAGGCGTCCAGGTGGGTACCTTTCTTTAAAAAAAAAAACAACCCTTAATGCCTCTTCAGTAGTCTGTGAGGCCTGAGAATCCCACCTCACAAAATATTTAAGGACTTGCTTAACATAAGCATTTAAACTGAGATAGGGTCCAAAGCAAACACAAAATGAGTGTGCAAAGTGAAATGTAACCCTTTGTGCAACAGGTAAAACCAATGTATTGTTTTCGTACAAACTCTGGTGAAGAACAAATCTTTCAAAGGAAAGATCAATATTTTGAAATTAAATTTAATCCAAGTCTGAGATGGATTCTATGTTCAGATACACACAGAAAACTCTAAGGAAGCAAATGAATGTTGTTAACGTGAGTGTAACACTGACATTGAAAGACTGTGTGGACATAATTTAACTGCCTCAGAAGAGAATCTGAGCAAGGGCTTTCTGGCCTTGCTTGTCAGTGTGAGCACTGACTGAACACAGGTATAAAGTTATCCTCATCACCCATTATGGACAGAAAAACCTGATCACTGGTATTTTTATAGAAGCCATTTGAGCTTTCATTAGAAGGAACATGGAGTACTGAGTGTACTGAGGCCTGTTCTGTGTGCAGAGTTTCTGGATTCAGAAATTTAACTTTCAATAAAAGTTAACAGCATGCTTTTCATTGGCAAGTGCCTGGATGAAACCTTGGGCAGCCTGAGGATTTTCAGAACAGCATGTAGTGTCAGAGACATCACTGTAATTTCAAAGAGCCTTTCTAGTCTGGACACACAAATTATATTTTCTTCCATTTATATAATGCCTGAAAGAGATCTTATTTAAATTTGATAGAGTAAACTATCAATAAGGAGGATCATGGGAACATGTGGTGCTCCATATTCTTGACTGCTCTCATGATAGTTCTACTTCAACATAATTTCAACGTCTTAATCTCCTTGTTTTAGGATCACCTATTTGATCTCTCTCTACCCTTCTATGTAACTACGGTTTCTGCACAAGAAGTTACAAAGCAGTGAATTATCACACAATCTAAATGGGCTTCAGCCACATATTAGTCCTGGGGGAGTATGGGGGACACAGCTACAATGTGTACAGCTTCCTTCAGCTACATGGCAGCTTCAGCTGTCCCTGGTTCACAGTGTAGCAGGAAAAGAGCTCTCGGCTGTGGAGCTCCTGTCACTGGAGAGGTGCCTGACCTTGAGCTGTGAAGTTTTACATAAAATCTCGACTGAAGAACAGTTAGGTGAATCCAAGAGTTTGTCTTTTACATGGTTTGACACGGACAACAGAAGAATCCCTGCACACAGAGATCCTAAAATCATGGGGCCAAATTTATTCTTAGTGTAGCTGTATCGGCAATAATGAAGTTACATCTGGGATGAATTTGGCCCTTAGCCTGTGAAAATGGAAACCTTAAGAAAATCTATTGCAGAATTAATGACATTGCTGAGCAGTAAGTAATTTTGCAGTAAGTTCCAATACACAGTGGTAATAAATTTCAATGAGGAAATTGTTTTCCTTCTTTATTGGCAGCCAGCCCTGCTTAATCAGAGTGCTAGAAGGTAGGAAGTGTCCAGAAATCCTAGTTGCTGTTTGTTCCTCGAACACAGTATCTTTAAGGGCTAGAAAATCTGTGTGTACACCTTTGATGCACCAGAAGAGCAGTCTCTTGATGGGTCTGCTTCGCACAGCAGCATCCAGGCTCAACCTCCACTGTTTCCAAAGGGCTGATGCTGGTGCAGAAAGCAAAACTGATGTCCTGACAGAAGAGTGAAAAGGGATAGCTCCCTAATGCCGTAAGTATTACTTGAATGAGATATGGCTGGAGAACAACTCTGAGAAGGGGAGGTCGCTAAGAGAGTCACACTTTAACATTGTCCCTCCCCGAGTTGGCAGTGCCTGGCAGAAAACCTCACCTCAGTAAGCAAGACTGATGGAGAAACCCCTGTTCCTGGTGCAGGTCTATTTTATTTCACCCTCTTAAGAGCAGTAACAAATGCACAACTGACTTTGCAGAAGGTCTGCATAGGACACAGGTGTGCTTACTGTGTGTTCAACTCCCTGCCTCAGCTTCTCAGTTCTGATTGGAAGGGCATGTACTGCCACGTCAGCAGACTTTGAAATGGATTTTCCTCTAACTGCAAGATACTAGGACTCACTGTGTTGCTGTAAGAAAATTAACACAGAAAGAAAATTTATTTTTAAAAATACCAAGGGAAGAATAGAATACTTATTCTAAAAATTATTTAATATAATGTTCCCTAATGTTCAAGAAAACAATTTAAATAAGAGAATGAAAAAAAAAATCCATAGAAAAAATGTATTCTAATAGCCTTTAATTTTATAGCCTTTAGTTTTTAAACTCTTTCCTATCACTGAAAAGAGCAGCCTCTGTCTAGCATTTAACTTTTCTTGCACCTCCACAGAAACTTCAGCTGGAGCATCCATGTGCTGTTGCTTCACACTAACCCAACTACCATTATGACAATACAAACAAATGTATCTGATTCACAGCAGTCATCATACCTATAAAGAACTCCAACGGCAGTAATATCTTCAAAGACCTCAAACAATATAATTAATTATAAACCATTCTAGCTTTCCTTAATCAGAGTGAACCCTTCCAGGTGTTCTTTAGCCAAATCACTCAAGTAGTGTCCAGGTTTCTCTACAAACAATGTTCCATTTGCTAGTTTATAGTTTCCTGTCCTTTGCCCTCTTTAAAATGCAGGATTCAAATCTGCTACTCCTTAATCTTCAGGAATCTCTTCCTGACCCTTGTGAACTTCTAGAAAATGTCAGTGAAATGCCTGCAGATGTGCCTCTCCTAAAAACTTAGGGATATTCATTATCGGGACTTCTGGCTCTGTCTGCTTTTAGTGCATCTAGAACTTTTATAGCTGCTGCTGCTGTTATCTCTAACACGTGGGCAGACTCTAACCCTCCCTTTCCTTTCTGCAGACAGCTACAAATGACCTGTTCAATGAATGTGCTGTTTCCTATCACCCAGTACAGATTCCTCACTGTAATTTTTCATTGACCCTATGATTATCCTTTGTCTGTTGTGTATATATACAAGAACATTTAACATTTATCACACTAACCACATATAAATTCCTAAACTGGACAGTTGTAGGAGATTATTTTACGTAGAACCAAAGTCACTTATCTGAATGATTTGCAGATGTGATCTCAGAGCTGCCTCCCAGGGCAGTGGGAGGAATGGTTCCTGTGACCAACAGCCTTCCACTGCAGGCTGTTAAAGTCAGCCTCAGCATCAGCTCCCAGTAGTACAATTATCAAGTTACACAAAGTGGGAAAAAGGATCCTTTGACGAAGTAAACAGGAACACCTATTTTCCTTTAGGAAAAACAAAGGAACTAATGCTTATTCTTGGATTGCTATACTCAGAAGTACATGGTGGGTCTGCGAAGCTTCCATTGGTGACTTCCTCTATCACTTCACATTATGATTCTCCAAATGATTTCTGGAGCACTTTGGAAGAGGTGACAGTGCCCTAATTGCTCAACAGGTGACTCCAACGATCTTGGTGGCAATGGGGCTTGTGTTTCTTTGCTTTTGAAAAGTCCTGACATATTTGATTTTCGTCTACAGCTTCCTGGAATTTTACAGCCTGGGTTCTTAAAATAAAGTGTATTTTATGTTTACTAGCACTTTTTCTTGTTTATTCTCAATATTTTGCCTGTTCCATAATGATAATAACCTGTAATGTACAATGAGAATGGACAATGCAAAATGTGATCAATAAGCCTACTGCCACTGTTTAACAATTCATATATGCTGAAAGCTTCCTAAAATTTTGAGTACTTTTAAAAGTATCTTGAGATATAGTAGATATATTTAGTATACACTATAGGAAATAATTTTAAAATTATGACTGACAAGTAAAACAATTTCAGCTCATTGTGATATCCTTTTTTGTAATAGCCCAAAAACATCCCCTGCAGTAGAGCAACAATTTGTTACTTTCAGGTAGGAGTAAGCACCAAAAGCTAACACCTTTGACTGAAATAAATGTAATTAGTATGTATTTATCACTACACCCTCAGCAATGGATGTTAATCTCTGCAGTAAGAGCCGTGATTGCCAGTATGAAATGAACCAAATGCTCCAACTCATGTAAAGCTGCCCAGCAGACACTTAAGTGATTCACAGGGGTAAAGCTCTTCTGAAATGACTGACATTTACAAGAAGTTAGCCTTTAAATGTACAGAAGGTGTAAGGTGGGATGTCATCACCTCTTTCCATTTTCCCATTTTTTTCCTGCATAGTTCCCCTTTGAACTGCCCTTACATAGGGTTTGCATAATAATTACATAAGTATCACTATCTGATAAGTGACCTGGTTTACAAATTAAGGGAAAGTCTATTTCAAGGATAGTAAAATGTAGTAAAGTCAACCGACTTCAAAAAGTTGATCCACAGTCTCCTTATTTTATTTTCTTCAGTTCATCAAATTTTATACTCATGAAGTAAACCACCACTTTTTCCACAGTAAAACAGAAATGAAACTGGTTGCTGCCAATCAGATGAATCTTTTCCACCAGTGACTTTGCTTCAAAATGGCTGTTTTTCCTGACAGATGTAATGTTTCCAACCTCTCAGAAGCCCTCAGTTTAATTGCAATTACAAAATGTGTTTTATAGCGAATACTCAAGAATCACAGAATGGCTTGGGCTGGAAGAGACCATAAGGATCACCTAGTCCCAGCCACCCTGACCAGGCAGCGACGCTTCTCACTAGTCCAAGCTGCTCAAAGCCCCGTTCAACCCGGCCTTGCAGGGTCGGCACGCTGCTATTCTCGTTACCTAAAATTACTGATACCGCCTCCAGAGACAGGACAACAGACACACAGCAATGCTGAGAGCCTCTGGCCCTGGGTTCCTCATGCTCAAGGCAGAAGAACCGCTCAGGACCAGACGCCCCAGCCAGGAGGCCGCAGCCGCCCTGCTGGCTCTGGCAGCACAGGAGAGGCAGCCCGCAGGGGGACCTCGGCCAGAAAAGGCCAAAGGTTTATGAAGTGCCTCTCCTGCACCACTGCATGACTAAACTTTAAATGCACCGCAACTGCCCGCCCCGTCGCGGCCCCGTTCGCCGGCGGCCTGCGAGCGCGGCCCGGGAGGCAGCCGCGGGGCGCCCGCTGCCTCTTCGCAGAGAGCCCACAACGGCGGGAGCCCCGCACCACCGGCCCGGCCTCGCGGCTCCGCCCCGCAGTGCCGCGGCCGCCGGGGGACGCTCCGACACAGCCCACGGCGCCTCCGCGGGCGGGGCGGGGGCGGGCAGGGCAGGGAGCCCGCCCGGCCGCAGGGCCCGGGGCGCGGGGACGCGAGTGCGGCGGGACGGGGCTGCGCTGCCCTGCCCTGCGCTGCCCTGCCCTGCCCTGCCCTGCGCTGCCTGCCCTGCCCTGCCCTGCCCTGCGCTGCCCTGCGCTGCCCTGCCCTGCCCCGCACTGCCCTGCGCTGCCCTGCCCTGCGCTGCCCTGCCCTGCCCTGCCCTGCCCTGCGCTGCCCTGCCCTGCCCTGCCCTGCCCTGCCCTGCCCTGCGCTGCCCTGCCCTGCCCTGCCCTGCCCTGCCCTGCGCTGCCTGCCCTGCCCTGCCCTGCCCTGCCCTGCGCTGCCCTGCCCTGCCCCGCACTGCCCTGCGCTGCCCTGCCCTGCGCTGCCCTGCCCTGCCCTGCCCTGCCCTGCGCTGCCTGCCCTGCCCTGCCCTGCGCTGCCCTGCGCTGCCCTGCCCTGCCCCGCACTGCCCTGCGCTGCCCTGCCCTGCGCTGCCCTGCGCTGCCCTGCCCTGCCCTGCCCTGCCCTGCCCTGCGCTGCCCTGCCCCGCGCTGCCCTGCCCTGCCCTGCCCCGCACTGCCCTGCGCTGCCCTGCCCTGCCCTGCCCCGCACTGCCCTGCGCTGCCCTGCCCTGCCCTGCCCTGCCCTGCCCTGCGCTGCGCTGCGCTGCCCTGCGCTGCCCTGCCCTGCCCTGCCCTGCCCTGCCCTGCCCTGCGCTGCCCTGCGCTGCCCTGCCCTGCCCTGCCCTGCCCTGCCCTGCCCTGCGCTGCGCTGCGCTGCCCTGCGCTGCCCTGCCCTGCGCTGCCCTGCCCTGCCCTGCCCTGCCCTGCCCTGCCCTGCGCTGCGCTGCGCTGCGCTGCCCTGCGCTGCCCTGCCCTGCGCTGCCCTGCCCTGCCCTGCCCTGCCCTGCCCTGCCCTGCGCTGCCCTGCCCTGCCCTGCCCTGCCCTGCCCTGCGCTGCGCTGCCCTGCGCTGCCCTGCCCTGCCCTGCCCTGCGCTGCGCTGCGCTGCCCTGCGCTGCCCTGCCCTGCGCTGCCCTGCGCTGCCCTGCCCTGCGCTGCGCTGCCCTGCCCTGCGCTGCCCTGCCCTGCCCTGCCCTGCCCTGCCCTGCCCTGCCCTGCCCTGCCCTGCCCGCCCGCTCCCCGGCGCTGTGCCCGGGCGGGGCCGCCGTGCGCCCGCGGAGCTGCGGCGCTGCACGCCGGGCTCTCGCCTCATCGCCGCCGCAGCCCTGGGGCCCGGGGAGCCCGGCGGGGCGCGGCCGCTGGCGGTCCCTGCGCAGTCACGGCTCCGTAGAACGGTTTGGGTTGGTCGGGACGTGTTGGCGGTCCCAGCGCCCTGCCGGCAGCAGGGACATCGCTGTGGCGTCCCGGGAACACCCGGCCTTGCCCCCGGCCCCGGGCTGCTGGCTGGAGGCAGCGGGACACAAGGGCAGCTCTTGGCTCCGGGGCAGGCATCCATTGCGCTGGTTCTGGTTGAAAGGAAAAAGCAAATTCCTTGGTCTCACCTAATCAATTACATTATTTTAACTTTCCTGGTTTTTGTTGTGGTGTTTTGTTGTGTTTTTTTTTCCCCTCTCAGCATATTTTACATCTTACTCCAAGCTTTTTGCATTATTTCTACTCTCAAAGCAAACAGAAAAAGTGCTTTTTTCTCATTTGTATGTAAGCATGAGCACCCTCTACATATCCTTCTAAATATTTTTATTTAATTTTTTAAACTTCAGCATATTTAATCTGTGCCTTATTCGTAGAGAAAACAAATACTTGAATGTTATGACAGCTCTTTTCAACTCTGCTGCTTGACCGTGATTACACAGCAATACCCAAAACATCTTTGAGCCAGTGAAGTGGCTCAGAAGTGCTGTTTACAGCCCTAACTCAGGTCCTGGTCCTTTTCCAGCTCCATCTCCACAACCAATTAAAGCAACTGTGGTATAAAATAGGAATTGGGATTGTTTGTGCTAGGACATCTCATGCACCCCGGTCAAACTACATTTGGTCCAGAATCAGGGAATTCTTACTTTCTGGATATTGAACTCACCTCTGAGAGTGAGTGGAGAGTCAGCCTGACTACTGTCCAAAGCTGTTGTATAGCTTTCTGTGTTAAATGGAACATTTAAAGTAAATATATAAACATATAATGATTATTTTTTTTTTCCCCTGAGACTTCTTGAAATATCATAAGCAGGTAGAAATGAGACTTTGTGTTGCTTGATATTTCTAACCCTTAGGCTGCTCTGCTGAGTCTTTACTTCCAGCTGTGCCAGGGAAGCACTGACTGGCACATCCTACCTGAGGCTGTGCTCTAACCCTAGGTGGAAGAAAGTGTTGCCTAAAGGGGAGATCTGTAAACTTTCTGTAACTGAGATTACCTCTGTGTGAAATAAAATACCTTTATTCATATTATCTCTCTGCCTTGAATCACACTTTTAAGGCAGGACATATTAAATCAGAGAAAACCTTTGGAAACATCAAATTCTGTGCTTGAGTTCTGATTAAAAAAAAAATAAAAAAAATAATTCCACAACACTCATAGTATAAAACAGGCAATCGTGAGAGCTGTCCCTTGAATGAAATCTGAAATGTCCTACAGGCACAGAAGGTTTTCTTTTCTGCTTGTTATATTTGCTCTCTTTTTATGGGAAAATTGTACAGGTGACTGAAGAGTAAGTAGGACTAAGCCTTGAAAGACAAGTCAAGAGAGGGTGAGTAAAAAGAATAGCGTGGAAGAAATTTTTATTTAAAATAGCAAAACCTTTTTTTTCTTGTCCTAACCTAGTATTGCCATACAATTAACCCCGCCATGCATAATGCTTATTTATTTGATGGCCTCACACAGAAGTTGTATCCATTTTCCACATTTGATGTGATGCCACAGCTTCCAGGTGGGACCTGGCTTCTCCTGCCAGCTCAGAGTGCAGGCAGAACAAACGTGTCTGCCCTAAGTCTCCCACTTTCCCAGAAAGTAGGAAGATGCATGATCACACAGGACATAAATAAAGATTGCCCTATGCATCCTGGTTCACATTTGTGCAAATGGTACTGACTTCCCTATACTCCTGATTAATCTTTAAAATGCGCTTTTATTAAAGAGTTTGCTAGCTGAAGCTGAACTTCTGAAATCAACTGTCTTGCTGCTGATACACTAGAGTTCATGTGCAATTTCCCTTCTCTTGTAGAGTCTGGGAAACTGATACTTTAGTTGATTTTAAAGAGGCTATTTAGGAGCTTAGCAACAGTGTTATGATGACTGGAAGCCATTTGTTCCTTTCATGTTGGGTGCTTGTGCAACACAGCATCTGGGTTATGCCATCTTGTGCAACGCACAACCACATACTAATTTACACAACAACAATCTGAATTGAAATTCCAATTCCCTACCTGCCTATCTGAGAAACACCAACAAAGCCTTACAGAATAGGATTTTGCCCTCCTGACTATACCAATAACCATTCCACATCCTCTGAAGTGCTCTTTCATAGTGTGTTTATGCGGTAAAGTTTTCCCACTAAAAATTGTGGCAGGAACATTCTTTGTTCATCAAAACATGAAATCAAGTGGTTGCTGCTTCTTGAAAAACATGAAGGCATTGTTGTGAATGTTGCTCTGGTGTTTACAGGAGAATGGAAAAAAATAGCAGCCTTTTAGAGAGATTTTACTCAGATCCCCATGTGCAGCAGTATTGCCTCCAGCCTAAAGCCAATCTAGTTTTTGATCCTAATCCTGCCAATCTGAAGCTATCCTGTGGTTCTGCACTTGTGTTTATTTTGGAAGATGCATGACAAATAACGAGAGGAAGGATATACAGAGATATCACAGAGAGCTGTAGGGAAAGGGGTTGCAACTCCAAGGAGGGGGGAGCTTTGTGCTTGTGGCCTCAGAAAACCAAAAAAATGTCTGTAGATAATACTTGCTTTTTCTACCCTCCCTTGGGCAAACAAAAATAAAGGGCAGAGGGAAATTATGGGTTTTTTTTTTTAAGTTTTAGCCTTTAGTTACTAAGGATCAGTTACTGTTTTAATCAGTTGATCTGCTAAGGAGGGGAGAAGAAAGTTTTACCCTCAAACTCCTGGAGAAGGTTGTGGAGCAGACAGGAAATCCGCACTGTAAGTGGGAATCTGCTGTGAGCTGGCTGAAATGCTGAAGTTCTGTTTGGGACAGGGGGTCAGGAATTAGCTCTCTGAATTTGCTTTCATCTCCAGTTGGAATGAAAAGTCAAAATTCATATCCCCTGTGTACCAAATATTCCCCTAAGCTGAATTTTGGGAATACCAAAGTGGACTTACCGGAACATGTCTTTTGAGTGAAGTCAGAGCATTTTCTCTTGATAAAGTCAAAGGACTTTGCTGCAGCTTTTGATTTGGAAGCTCTTTGACACAGAAAATGGTGGAAACCTGTTCTCTGGAGGATGTATTGCTCCCTGAAAAATCTCATGGATTGTTTTTTCGAGCAAGTTGGGGCAGAATTAGTTTATTGGAATCTAACTGCAATGATGGCCAGCTTCCTAGGAATTCAAAAGCCACTAAGGCATTCTAGAAAGGGGCAGCTTAAAAATCCTCACTACCTACAAGGATACTGGAATGCATCTTTGCTCTGAAAAAGATAATCTTGAATGCTTTTAACAGAAGCAGAGGAGGACAGCCCCTCCATCTTACATGCATGGGGTACTACAAGCAGCCTGCCCAGTCTTCATTAATTTAAAACAGCAGTATATTAAAAACATTTTGACCAAGCCAAAATAAATGGGCTTAGTATACTAGAATTTTATTGTATTCTTGGCAAATTGAAAATGCAGTTAAAGGCACTGCAAAATACTGAGGGCTCCTTGGCTGTTGCACCTAGTGATTATTCAGATTAATGTTTTTACATCTTATAAAGGTGAGAAAATGACTTGTCTTTACTATGGTTTCTCCTACTTAAAGAACTGGAGTACTTACAAGGTTACCTCTGCAATTGATTATAACCTGATAATTACATATTAGAGTAATAATGGAGCTGATAATTGCATTTTTTTCCTATTTTTTGCGCTACAGTATAATAAATTCTAATGAAAAACTGCTATAACTTTCAGTAATGTTTTACATGTGCCTAATTAAGAAGACAAGGTCAAATAAAAGAGTTGTTAGTAACTGGGCAGTTAATTGTGGCTGGTTGTAAGTAGCAGTTGTTATCCTGAGGTCAGCTTAATTTAGAAAATACCAGGACAGCTTTGCCAAATAGCCCAGGCTTTGGGGTGAAAATAAAAGTGTTACAAAAAATAATGACTGAAGCATTACAAGTAGATTAAATGTTTACCAGTGGGAAAAAGATAAGAACAAGCAAGAGGAAACATTATTGTTGGCCTCAAGGGAATTACAAAGGAAGCAAGCTAATAAACCTGCAAGCAAGGAAAAGCAGGATTTGGACTAAGAACAGGTGAAAACAAACATATTATCTTGGCGCAAGTAGTCCATCACTGCTGGCTTTCATGAGAATGAAAATCCTATTATTCAGTAACCATTAAAGAGAGGATTAAAAAAGGTTATGTGACTAAATACAAGTTCACAGGTGGGTTGGTAAGGGAGAGAACTATTGGCCTCAGTTGAAAAAAAACAAAGTGCACAGAACAAGCAAAAGTTAAGAGATGGGGACAATAATGATTAACTGCAATTGAACTCTTAATGAAAACAGATTAATTTCAGGTTCTAAGAGAAAGACATGAAATGTGTTCTCAGATACGGAGGAGGAAGGCAGTTATTTTAAAGGAGATTCATATGGTTGATAAGGAGGAAGGAAATAAGTTTAAATTAAGACATGGGAAACCAGGGAGGAACAAAACAACAAACACTGTCAAGGAGATGGACTACATGACCTTGCAGGTCTTCTCTATCTCATGCTTCTTTGACTCTATGAAGACAGCAGGGTCTCAGTAGCAGATACTTAGGATATCATGTTAATGACCAACTTCAGCAGATTTGTCCAGCTACGAATAATCTGCTTTTCTGCCTTTTTTTTTTTTTTTATAATGAAGTTAATAAAATGCAGCTCTGAGTTTTGTCAAATCATATCTTTAAAATACTGACAATAAGTACAGATGCAGCTTCTCTCCTCTTAACTGTCCAAATGTAGTGGTGTCTGCATTGTGGATTATTTTGGGTTTTTTCCACCTGCTTTGTACTATGCTAAGGATAACCAGGATATCTGGCTGTGCTGATATGCAGTCACTTGACACAGAAGCCACCTGGTTCATGTACTGGCATAAATCTCATTTGTATTTTTGGGTCACACTCCAGTATTTGCTGTAGCCTTGTACCAGGTCACATTATTGCACACCATTTCATAGAATCATAGAATGGTTTGCATTGGAAGAGACATTAAAGATCATCTAGTTCCAACCCCTCTGCCATGGGCAGGGACACCTCCTACTATACCATATTGCTCAGCCCCATCCAACCTGGTCTTGAACACCTCCAGGGATGGTGCATCCACAACTTCCCTGGGCAACCTGTTCCAGTGTCTCACCACCCTCAACTCTCTCAGCCTCTCTTCATACATGAGGTGCTCCAGCCCTTTGATCATCTTCATTGCCTTCCTCTGGAACTGCTAAAACAGGTCCATGTCTTTCTTATGTTGGGGGCTCCAGAACTAGACACAGTACTCCACGTGTGGTCTCATGAGAGCAGAGTAGAGGGGAAGAATCACCTCCCTCAGACTGCTGGTCCTGCTTCTTTTGATGAAGCCCAGGATACAATTGGCTTTCTAGGCTGCAAGCACACATTGCCAGGTCATACTCAGTTTTTCATCAGATATCCCCAAGTCTTTCTCCGCAGGGCTGCTCTCACTCCACTCATCACCTGCCCTGTATCCATGTTAGGGATTGCCTTGACCCATGTGCAGGGCCCTGCACTTGGCGTTGTGGAAGGTCCTGCCTGTCAAGGTCCCTCTGGGTGGCATCCCTTAGCTCCAGCATGTTGACCACACCACACAGCCTGGTGTTGTTGGCAAACCTGCTGAGGGAGCACTTGATCCCACTGTCCATGTCACCAAAATTAAATAATACTGGTTCCAGTATGGACCCCTGCGCCACACCACTTGTCACTGGAATTCACCTGGACATTGAGCCATTGACTGCAACTCTGTGAGTGCAACCATCCAGCCAATTCCATGGCCACTGAGCGGTCCACCTGTCAAATCTGTGTTTCTCCATTTTAAACAAGGAGTGGGACAATATTAAATGCTTTGCACAAGGGCAAGTAGATTTCAACTGGGTTGTCCTGGATGTCTCAGCTCTGTGAGGAGAAAGAATGAGAAAATACCAGGCCTTGCACCTGGGCCAATGGAAGTGTTGGAGGAAATTAAGGGTATGGCCACCCAGTCACAGGAATGCCATGCAGTGTTGAATGGGGTACCTTCAAAGGGTACTAACTTGATAAACCCATATTTCCAGTGGTACCACCACTGTTGTCTGTATTTAGATGAATTGGACAGGATTTTTCAGTGGATACCAGTATCTTGGATTTGATTCATGCAGAAGTAACTGAGTACTGTCTGGTACTGGACAGATACATAGAGGAGCCCAGCTGAGAACTAGCGATGCTGGGTTTAGCCAGCCTGGTTGGGTGCCCCTTATCCTCAGTCCTCACTGGCAGCCTTCTCTCTCTGAGGACATACAAGCTGGAGGAAGCACTGAATTGGAGATAAAGCTCTAGTCATCAATCACAGAATTACAGGCTATAATACATGTCTTGGTGCTCATCTACATTTTTTGTTTTGGGCAGATACAAGGTAGTTGCTTTCTGAGTTGTCCTTCCAGCTATGGATATGGTAGTAACAGTCCATCTAACAGTCCATCCACCAGTCACTTCCTGAGCATTTTTTTTTCCACTGCTTGCCCATATTGTTCTTTTTTTATTTGCAGTCATGCTCTGACTGTTAAAAAAGACAAGCAGCTGCAGCAGGGTCTAACAGGCATGAGTGCTGGAAAACATCTCCAGAGTTGCACTTCACTTTCTATTTCCCTTTTCTCCTGGGCAACCCTCTCACTCATGCCCAGCCCACAGCCCCTGCACAGGAGACCTCCCCTTTAGGGATGGTAAATGGCCAGAAGCACCCTTAGCCAACTCTTTCTGGCCATGGTATCCCTTCGGAGTCAATGACCCTTCTTTCTCTCTCTCCCTGTCCTCCATTGTGTGCAGGCTATTTCAGCCTCCAAGAGTTACTGTGGTAGCACATTATTTGTGTGAGCAGAACCAGATGTCAAAAGCTTTTCCGCTGGAACATCCCATGTCAATTCTTTCAAGACTGGCTGCTTAAAGAACATGTCTGTGTTGTAGGAAAATCACAATACCTTTTCTTCTGTTTTGTTTTTGTGGTGTTTTTCTTTTTTATTGTTTTCTGGTTTGGGGTTTTTTTTGTGCTTTTTTTCCTTATTTTTCTTTTTTTCTTTGCCTTTTATTTCCATGCACAGGCCAAGGTGCTTCAGTACAGTGGGAAATAACCACAGTTATTAAAACTCATGTCTGGCGCTGCATGCGTGTGGATTCATCAATACCAAAGAAAATGTTTGTTCTCTCTCATGTGCATTAGCACCAGCTACAGCAGTGGGTGATTCCACTTCATGGGACACGGTTTCCCTCCATTGAGAGAGGAGATCAGCTGTCACAAATAGATTGGGTCAATGGCTTTCAGTAGCCCATATAGCCCAATGGAAAGCGCACCTCTCAGACTGTCGGAAATTCACTGAGGTGTAAAAGTATGTGAAGCAAACCCTGCGCTTCTTGGACTGTGTTCTCAGAAAGCCATGATTTTAGTACTATAAGGTATATGATAGCACCAACATGTCTTACACAGCGAAAGCAAATGTGTGACATCAGTTGACATCAGCACTTCTGTGTATTATTAATGATCTGGCATTTGTAGTCACTGAAGACATCTACAGCAATTCTCTGTGGTTCTGCTAGCATCAACATCATCATCAGATGATCAAATCCCATAGATGTCTCTTAAAGAAAGAAATTGAGGGGTGGCTGACCACTGAAGGCCAACAGATCTGTAGTGGCAGTTGCCTGCAGGAGCCTGTCCATGTTTTGGTTTGAACAATAGACCTTGATGTTTTGGAAGCTGTTTTTTTCTTAACCCTTTGGAGAGGGAAGTTCTGTACTAACAATCTCCAGACACTGACTCCAAACAATGTTTACTACTCCTGAGAAAACTGAGCTTTGTTTAATACTAGCAGCTTCTTTGTGGTGCACTGACTTGCTGTTCAGTGTTTGTAAACTTCTCCGTCTGTTCTTCCCAGGTCTCTGAAAGGTGTGGAGCTGCTACAGATCCCCCAGGGCAGTGGTGCCATTGACACCCAGCTCCTCCAGTCTGATTCTTGCTTGGACAAATCTCCATAGCAAACAAACTGAAAATGCGAGGATCAATTATCAGAGAATTTGTGAAAAGACTCTGTGTTGCAGATAGTTTATCCAGCTTTAGCTTTATAAACAGTATGTACTCTGCTTCCTACCTCTGCGTGAGGGTGTGGGAAACAGCGTGTACAAACACAACTGGAAAAGCCCCGATACATACTGTCTTTTAATCCAGCATGTCCTGAAGAGGGAAAGAATAAATATTAGCAAACAATTCTGACTTTCCCCTAACCTTTGCAATGAAATCATCCTATAATTTATTGTTTGGTTTTTTAAAATGACTTTTTACTGGATGAACAAGCTCATGTGTGCATAGAAGAGTTCATCAGTCAAGAACTTATATACACAGCTCCTAAAGACAAGGCTCCTTCCCCCCCTCCAAAAAAGAGACTAATGAAGAATATCTTGAGTATGAGTTGGAATCCAGTCAAAAGTGGGGAAAAAAATGTTCATGTTGTGTTTTATGGGACTCCACTGTCTTTTTAAAGGTTCTTTTTTTGTGTGTCAGCACTCCGTAGATTTAAGGTAAGATAAAGGGTCCATTTTTTTATTTTTATCTTCTTTTTGCCCATAGCATCTGGGATCTTAAAACCAAAAAAACCCTTATGATTTATCAGCCCTAAATGTTTTGTAGTAGGGCTTCAGAGAAGAGATCATTAGCAGACCCAGACATGAGGCAGATGTTCCAGTGATGACATGCCAGCAGAAGGAGAGTATTTCTCTTTTTGCCTCCTCCCTTCTTCTTATTCCTTATCTAATCTCATTGCCCTCAACACATTTGCCATTTACATCGGTGTGATGTTTGTTAGTGGGAGTGAAGAGGAAGGTGCAGCTCTTGCAGGGTGGTGGGGCTGTGCTGCTGGTGAGCATCACTGGGCTGGGTTGGTGCAAAGTGAGGTGTCCTCTGCTGTACATGACCATGACATATCAGGAAACAGAAGTATGTATCAGGATAGTAGTACAATCACCAGAGATTAGTAGGACTGCCTTGGATATGCAGGCAGCCAAAATGCTGCTTTTGTGTGTCACACCTGAGAAAACCATCCCACCATTGTTACCCAAGTAAAATACCTCAACTGCTGTCCTGGCTTCACGCCACTGTGGTGATGCCTTTTCCATGAGGCTGTTCATTTGCAGGCTGCCTGGGTGAAAAAGGCTCACAACAGTTCAGCTTCTGCAGCACACTTACTTAAGCAAAGTATTATTTATGAAGATTTTCCTTTTAAAAAAAATGTCCTCTGGTCTGAGGGAAAGCAATAAATGCTCTAAATTATGTTCTCAATATAGAATTAATCTAGGTGACTGGAAAAGGGAGCAAAGAGGGAATGAAATAAGAGTTTCAATTTATAAAGAAACAGTTTTCCCTCCAGCTGCCTGGCAGTCTGTCTTGGGGAGCACAGAACCTAGGGCATGTCTGAGTCTGAAAACGTAAAAATTGTGACTCTTTCTATAATTTTAAAACATCTTCTTTAAGGAAAAACCCTAAGGAACAGAAAAGACAAGAAGGTTCCCAGATAGTCATCTTGGTAAGAAACATTTTCTAAACCAAAAATAATGGAAGCCCTGCCAAATTAGGATCCTTAGTGCACGGTTATATAGAAGTCCTTCTCCCTTTCCCCTCAAACCTATGACACATGCAAGACTGATTTTCTTGTCACAGAAAATAATTCCATGGCCATTTTCCATTTTAGGAGTAAAGGTCAAACTGCTTCATTACAACTGCACCCATTTCAAGTTTCACTATATCTGTACACATAGTTATCTCTTAAAACATTTACAATAGAAATGTCACACAGTATCTCCTGCTGTATTTTGTGCTTCTAGCAGGAGGAAGTCAGAAATGGGGTAGGTGAGAATGCTCATCAACTTCCAGCTTCCAATCTCCCTTTCTGCTTTCATTACGAAAGCAGAGAAAGACCTTGAGAAGAGCTAAAGAGCTCACAGCTGCTGCTTTCCCACCCTGGCCAAGATATCCAGAAAGACACCATGCCCCTTCTTCTTCCCACCCTTCATTGCTCTCTATCTGGAGAGAAGGGAGGCTTTCGTAGCAGCTTTGACTTTGTGATAGCAAAGGGATGTAACCTGGGCTTCAGTGCTCCTGAGCTGAGAATTACCATCAAAACTGGTCCCTTCTACAACTGACTAACAAGTCCAGAATTAACTTTGTGTCACATGCTCACGTGCTTTTGCTGCTCTGTGCTGGACTCTTTCAAGCAGTTCCCTGTCCTTCTTGAACTGAGGGGCCCAGAACTGGACACAATATTCCAGATGTGGCCTCACCAAGGCAGAATAGAGGGGGAGGAGAACTTCTCTTGGCCTACAAACCACACCCTTTCTAATGCACCACAGAATGCCATTGGCCTTGGCTGTTATTGCTTAATAGGTTGTTTTTTACTCTTCTCTGACTTTCATTCTACCAAAATGAGTTTATAAACTAACAAACATAAACTCTGTGTGTAAAAATTCAGATATAATGGTTTAACAGATACTACAATTATTTAAAATAACTTTCTGACTTTTGCTTAAATAAATAGTAAGGGTTTCAAACACTGACCCTCCTTTCAGAAACTGAATTGTTTTTAAGCAGTTAAGTATCTGGGCAAGTTTCTTGTTTTTAAAGAGGGATTTAAAAATAAAAACAGAAGCAGATAAACACTTGGATTTCAGGATCAGAATTCAAGCTTTTGTTTAAAAAATATTTAGTGACAAACTACATCAGCTTGAGAAGCAAGTGGTTTTGAACTGCATTTCATTCCCCTTCATGAAACTGCCTTCACATCATGAATTTATGCTAATGAAAGTATTTTCCTTTTCTGTCTCTTCATCTCCTATCATCTTCAAAATTTAAAGTTGAGTTTGAAGATAGAAGATGTCATCCTCCAAAATAATACCTGCAACATGTGAATGAAGCTGTGGGACTGTGGCAGACTCGGTACAGCTGATCTCTAAGTCACCATCTAAGCAGAGAGTCTTTTTCTCTGCCAAGCACCCCTGATACCAGCTGTGGGGTCTGCAGGCACTCAGCTTGTCAGAACTATGGACCAAAAAGTATCAGAACTAGCCAGTTATAAAATTTGCTGCTACTATTATGTCTGTGGGTTCTTACAAGTAGCTTCAAGCCAGATAAACTTTCTAATGCTGAGATGTTCCTGATGATTTGTGTGAGGCTGTGTGGATAGTACCGATGTGAATCACCACCTGTGCTCTCTGCAGGGACGCTGTTGCAGCCCCCGCTGGAATCTGCACTGGGGCTGCGCCCTGTGAACAGCAGCAGCATGTATCTGTACTTCCCAAGAAGAGGAGAAAAATGGTTTCATGGAAGAAACTTCCGCATTACAGACATTCCAGTTGTTCCTTTGAGCCACAGCCATAACTCTCTCCAGATGTAACCCTTCACTTCTCCCTCTTTACAAGTTTATTTTCCTTGTAAGGAAGAAAAACATGGAGAAGACTTGGTGGTTGTAAACCAAACCAAGAAGTACTGAATGTAAAGGATGAAGAAAGCTTTTACATCTGACTACAGCCAGTGAGCTGAGTCACACACACAAAGCCATAAAAGTGCTAAACCCCATCAGATGCCTCTGTCTAGGTAATATCCATCTTCTTGCCTAACTTTGCATGGGAGAGGAGTTATGTGTGTGCTGGTGCATACATAGGAAGGGAAATCTTTGGCTCCTGCTGCAGACACTGGGCCAGATCTAAGTCTGAAGGTGCAGCACACATCCTGCCTGGGATCACAGCAGACATGTATGTAACAAGGCTGTGGCACCTCCACAGCTTTCATGCTTCTCTGTAGATGCTCACTGGAGCAGGAAGAAGGTACATAGCAAAAGCGCTTAATCTTCAAACTTCTTAAGTGTTCTCCTGCTAGGAGTATGGTAATAATTTTGGATTTCAGTTTAAGTTTTGGGCATAGACACGTGCTATTCCAGTCTTTGTGTGAAGAAGTGCACTTCCCACCTTTCATGGCTGGAGGGTCACTGCAGCTAAACCTTTGCCTTGGCCTGACAAAACAGTAAAACACCTTCAGTGTTTTCCAGCCTGGGAGCCCTATCTGACACTATGACTAAGGGCAATGCTGAGGGGACCACAATAGGATGTGCTATTTTGGCCTCGTTATGAATAACAACATTGTGGAAGAAGATGATGTGCTGTGTGAGGTATGTTGTCTTTCAGCCAAAATCACCAGCCTCTGCTCTTCAGCCCAAGGAGCTGTGGATGGACCTGCTCAAGTGCACTCACAGCTGTGGCCTTCTTTAGAGAACCAACCAAGCTGAGAGAGAGGTTGCAAGAAGGAAGTGTAATCTTTTATTTTTTTTCCTATATACTTTATCCTATGGGATGGTGAAATCACAGTAATAATCTCAAAATATCAGATAGTGTTTTACCACTCCATTTTCTGACACTGCTGATATATTTTACTGTGCAAGGAAAGAAAAGACATGGATGTCCTGGCTTAAGCCAGGATGAGCCAATTTTTCTTTTACTGATTTTTATTTTTTCCTTTAGAGAACTCTCTTTTAACTAGCAGCAAGTTTTCCAGCTCATGAACTGATAACACTGGAATGTTTATGTTCCTGCTGAGATGCCAAGGTCACTTTGCTCTGCTTGTTGAATCTGCGGCCTCAGATACTAAAGGAGCAGAAGAGTTGTATCTGTGACCCTCCCGTAGGGAGGGGTGGACTAGATGGACAACTAAATTGACCAAAGTATTCCATTCCATGTATCTACATAAGCTTGGTATAAGGTCAGGGATCACGGAAGTCAAACCGTTTCCTTCCTGCTTCTTCTTCCCTTCTCTTCCATCCATGGCCGGGGTCCAGGGAGGACTCCGTCCATCCATCACCATTGGTCCCTGGGCTTGTGCATCCCTGACCCTCATAACTCTCCCCTCAGCTCCTGTCTGCTTTGCCACTCTCTCCAGCAGTGCTCCTGGACATTTTGGGACTATTCACAGCTCAGGAGAGTGCTGCAGGAGTTGCTGGGAGTGGGGGGGGTTTGCACATTCCTGCACATACTTGTATATAATTGTACATATATTCTTATCGTTAATATTTAATTAAAGCTGTCTAGTTTAGTTTTCAATGTTGAAAGTCTCTCTCTCCTTATTCTCTCTCTCCTTTCCCTACCAAGGTGGGAGGGAATCGAGAGCATCATTGTCGCTGGTTTAATCGTCCATCCTGAGTCAAACTGTGACACATCGGTTTATTTTCTCTTAACATGTTACCATAAAATAACAGAAAAAATTCTACAGGTACCAGATAGGAGTAAAGCACAGCTTTTGAGGGAACTTCAGGAAATTACTTAGCTTTTTCTGAGCTTGCAGGTAAGTCAACGCGCCTTTCTTATTTGTAAATTTAAACCCAAACTCCATTGAAATGAAATAGCCAAACCAAGTAATTTCTACTTCCATCAACACTGGGCATCTCCTAAATGTTGCCAAATATGGCATAATTTTTCTTCACTCAGAACCTCTCCTGAGTCTGTTAGTTTGTGGAGTGGGCCTGATGTCTAGAGCTGATCTCTGGACCCTTAGGCTGCTGCTCCTTCACCCTTTTGGTAAAACAAGCCCCAAAAGGCAGCTTTAGAAGATGTGAACACACTAAGTTTAATTCTGTTGTCCAGGAATAGTTCTCATTAGGACAATAGCATAAGAACAGAAAACATGAAAGCCTTTACTAATTGGTGAGACCAAGGCCTAGGAATAGAAGAGAGGACATGAGAACATGTGAAGACCTTTTGCTGAGGCATGGCGGGCACTTGAATCTCCATGGCAAAATATCCTAGTGTGGAGCCTGCCATTTTGGTAATTTGAGGTTCAGTAGTTCTCTTCCAAGGACAGTCTGAACTACTGATTCAATAATTCACATTTGAAAGAAAAATCTGTATACACAGATGCAATAGGTCAGGATTATTCCATTATTTTATGTCAACACAGATATCCTACAGGGTATTGTTTTTCTTTCTTTCTTCTTCCCCCTTCTCTTTTTCTTTGGTCTGGTTTATGTTTAGATTCTTATTAAAAACATGTGAAAGTAACAGAAATGTGAATTTAGCTGCTAAAAGTTAGGTCCCTAAAACCATATGTAAGTATCTAGAGTGGCTGAATTTTAGAGATGGAGGGATTCAGAGTGTGACACAGCAAGGTATTGATTTAGATGTCTGCACACAAATACAGGTGCTTGTGTTGTGCAATCAAATTGGAAAAATTTTGGCTAGTATTTTGAGGAGAGAAACACGAAAATGAGCTTCTGAGCACCTGAGAAGTTAAATACTTAAATTATTAGCAGAACATGGCAAGGCTGTAAGCTTTGCAAGACATTCACTGGGAATCTCAAAATAGCTGGAATTCCAGGCTTCTTCGAGTTAATGTGTTATTGGCAAGGGACCACATTTAGACTGACTGTTAGCTAACCTAAGGCTGATACAAGAGAAATTTAGGAGCCTTAGTTCAACGGAGCTATTTGTACCACATACTAGCTGGGGCTGTTGGCCCATGGAGGTATCCAGCCTTAACAGTGCTTCTACTGCTGCTGCTTTCTCTAGGTGCTCACTCTTTACTCCACATACTTAGAAGAGTATCAGCATGAGCA
Source organism: Apus apus (assembly GCF_020740795.1). NCBI lineage: Eukaryota > Metazoa > Chordata > Aves > Apodiformes > Apodidae > Apus > Apus apus. The sequence goes on along the minus strand of NC_067283.1, from coordinate 21,967,007 downwards.
CCTCATTGCCAGAGGTTTTGCAACTGGTGCAGAATAACTTAAGGTCTGCGGGAGGTGTGAAGCCACTGAGCCTGCTCAGGCCATGCTGCATACTGACAGGCTCAAGAAAGGACCAGAGAAGAAAGGGACACTGCACATATAGCAGCCTCTTGGGTACCACCCTCAACCACAAAGCAGAGAAAGGGGATGCTAGACTTGGTTCAAACTGTCAGAATCTGAATAACCAGAGATCCTGCTGCACCATGGGCTGCTGTGAACTGCAGCACACCTGAGAGCGGAATAGGCAACACAGGGAGGGCTGAGACAGCTCCTGGGCACAGCCTCTGGCCACCCGCCTTGCACAGCAGTGCTCTGCTGAAGACAGGGCCTCAGGATGGCACATCCTGGTGGCACCCAGCTCCTCAATTCTCAGCAAGGCAGGAAAAAAAAGCCCAAATTGGTGCTTGCTGCTTCCTCCTTGGCACCAGTCTTGAGGGCTGCCGGATGGGTTCAAGAGAGTTGCTGGAGAGCAAATCCACAACTGCTGCTTTCACTGGCTGTATAAGGCATTGGAGTAACTAGGAGAGATGCTCTGGATTGCCCTGATGGGCCAGAAAACTGCTATTTAGGTATTAAAAGCCCAGTTAAGGCATCCAGAATAGGAAGTCTGCTTATGGCCCTGGTGTGCTATGACCATTGCTTACTATGCTGTTCATAATCGTGCCATTGTTTCCACATGCTTCCTGTTTTATTATATCCATCTGTTGCTCCATATTTTATATTTGAAGTGCAGGCTTTCTGTGCCACAAATTTGCTCTATGCTTAGTACATTGTACAGGCATGCCAACACCCAAGCTCTGCACTTCCCCTGAAGCCCCTGGTGGAAGCATTTAACACTCAAACGAAACAGTTGAGACAGTTGACATTTAAGAAAAATACTTAATTTCTACTTTGAGCACCAGCATTTGAGTTGTTTGCCTGCTGTTGCCTGCTATCTGTAGGAGCAAAAATTCAGGACCTGGAGGTGAAATTAAAGGATTGATTCTCCTATCAGTCTTTTTAAGCTGCAGGCATCATTGTCAGTATGCTGAGAAGACAGTTTTCACAGAAGCTTTAGACCTCATCTTTACATCTGTGACAAAAGCAAGCCAAACCAAGGAAATACAACACTAACACACAGGTTCCACTGCCACCCTTTTCTACTCGTGGTGGTTCCACAGCAGCTTTGGATGCCAGCATGAAGTAATCCTGCTAGATTTAACAAAAGGCTGTGCTTAGCCAAGATTTTCAAGTGTTATCACGTTACTGACTGTTAAGCTTCAGGCAGGTCTGATTTTTCAGAGGGCACCCAGGGATTCAATGCCCCAATTACTTCACCTTCCACCTCTACTTACTTGAGTCAACAACCCTCAAAATCCTCTTAAATTATCTGATTCATGGTTGTTTGTGTATCTGTACTACCATTCTGGGCTGTGCATCCCTTCAGTTACAGAGGATAAAAAAAGGGCAATACTCTAGTGTACAGTAGAGCAAAGACAAGGATCTGCATTTCTAACTTGTTGCCAAAAATCTCCAGAGTAATTTGTTGAGAAGCTCTGGAAACTACATGTAATTCCTGGATAATTCTCTTCAAAAGAAAAACAAGCCTGATCCCTTTGGTGTCCATGTATCCAAGGTTGAAGAGAGTATTTAATATTAACAGGTCTTTCCACCTGAATTGTTCTACACAACAGCTTGGAAAACTATTATTTGTATGAACTTTCAGTAGCTTTATATCTGACTGGATTGATGATAATGGACTAAGGAGACTACTTCAGCAGGCCTGAGATGAATTAGCAGCTTAAATCATAGTACCCACAACTACTTTCGTCATCAGTTTGGTTTTACTTTATTTCACCAGTTATAACCGGTGCCCCCTAATAAAGCAGGCATAATCATCTAGAAAATAACCCTACATGGTTTGATGGGTCTGTGGGAAAAGAAGAAGCAGTCACATTCTTCTCCAATACAGGCACTTGAACTTGGAGTAACTGCTCCCAGGAGGCTGACGTTATTCAGCATTGATACAGCATTGTAGGTTTGCTTCAGCCTTCGAGAAACAGCAGAGATCTGGTTTCCACCTTAAGAGTTTATTATCTGCAAAATGTATCTGGCTCTTTGGTGGCCCTGCTGCAGATGACGAAGTGAGGGATGAAGTACTTTGCCAAAAATTACACTGAGTTTGTGGACAAGGCAATGAACAAACAGTATTTTCCCAAGTTCTGCCCAGCACAAGGCTGTCCTTTCCCTCCCATGTCCCTGATGTGCGCTGGTAACAGCAGCTGCCCTAGAGGGAGATGCAGGGCAGGGTACACATTACACAGGCATGTTTGGAGATCTGAGTGGCCTTCATAGCCAAGAAACAGGAGGCAGAGCTCAGCTAGGGCAAGGGCCCTGGGAGAGGTTTTGATGGGTGCTCTGCAAGGAAAGGGCCAGGACATTGTTCTGGGACATGGGGGATGAGCCCAGAAAGAAAAATAGGGCAAGAAATGTTACATGGAGCAACGTAAGTCCAGAGAGATGGTTCATCATCAAGAAGGTGTATCTGTGTGTGAAACAGCAGGATACATAATTATAGAATCATAGAATTGTTTAGGCTGGAAAAGACCTTTAAGATATATGAAGTCCAACCTTTAACCTAACCCTAGCTAGTCCACTGCTAAATCATGTCCTAAAGCACCATATCATGACTTTTAAACATCTCCAGAAATGTTGACTCCACCACTTCCCTGAGCAGCCTGTTCCACTTCTTGACAACCCTTTCTGTGAAGAAATTTTTCCTAATAACCAGCATAATCCTCCCCTGGCACAACTTTAGGCTATTTCTGCTCATCCTATTGCTTGTTAGGTGTGCAAAGACACCAGCACCTGCCTCTCTATAACCTCCTTCCAAGTAGTTGTAGGGAGCAGTAAGGTCTCCCCTCAACCTCCTTTTCTTCAGACTAAATAGCCCCAGCTCCCTCAGCCACTCCTCGTAAGACTTCAAGACCCTTTACCAGCTTTGCTGCCCCTCTCCGTACCTGCTCCAGCACCTCGATGTCCTTATGCTGTGGTGCCCAAAACTGAACACAGTACTCAAGATGCAGCCTCATCAGTGCTGAGTACAGGTGGGACAATCACCTCTCTAGACCTGCTGGCCACGCTATTCCTGATACAGGCCAGGATGCTGTTGGCCTTCTTGGCCACCTGGGCTCATCTTCAGTCGGCTGTCAATCAACAACCCCAGGTCTCTCTCTGCCGAGCAGCTCTCCAGCCACTCTTTCCCAGGCCTGTAGCGTTTCCTGGGGTTGTTGTGGCCCAAGTGCAGGACTCAGCACTTGGCTTGTTGAAGCTGTCCTGGTTCCGGCCTAACAGACAACAAAGAACCAGCTCACCCGCCCCTGCCTCCCCTCCCTAAACACACACTGGGATGGGGGGAAGAAAGGCCAACTAGAAGCTCATGGGTCGAGGCAAAGGACAAGGAGTGTTCGCTCACTGATTATAGTCATGGGCAAAACAGACTAAACTTGGGGAAAAATACTAATTTACCACTAATCAAATGCACAGGACACGGACAAAACAAAGAGCAGTGCTTATATACATTACTCCCACCCCTCCCTTCTTCCTGGGCCCAAATCACTTTGTTCCCGGTTTCTCCCCCTCCTTCCCCCCAGCGGCACAGGGTGACAGGGGATGGGGATTAGAGTCAGTTCACAGGCTGGTGGTCCTTGCCACACCATCCTCCTCAGGAAGCAGGATCCCTTACAGTCCTCCCCTGTTTCCCCACGGGGTCCCTCCCATGGGAGAGAGTCCTTCACTAACCTCTCCAACATGAGTCCTTCCCACGAGGTGCAGTCCCTCAGGAGCAAGCTGCTCCAACGTGGGCTTCCCACAGAGTCACAGGCTGCTTTGAGAACAGTCACCTTCCCTGGGAAGGGGTCTGCAGGTCCAAGTCCATAGGCTGCAGGTCCACATTTACCCCTCCAGGTGCCTTCGGGGGATGCCCCGCCAAGTTCTTCCATGGGGCACAGGGGGACAGCCTGCCATCTCGCCATGGGCTGCAGGGGAACTTGTGCTCAGACACCTTCTTCCTCTTCTTCCTCACTAACCTCAGGATCTCCACTCCAGCACTGCTCTGCTCCTCTGCTCTCCAGCTGGGCTATTCTCTGCTCTCAGTTCTCCCCTTCTTCCATATGTTAATCGCAGAGGTGCATCTATTGTCTCTTTAATGGCTCTGCCATGGCCAGCTGAGCTGGGGGAGCTTTTAGTAACTTCTTACAGGAGCCACACTTGGGGCCCTCCCCCCTACTGAAACCATGTCAGAACCAAACCAGCACAAAAGCCGGTATGATTGGCCTCAGCCCATTGATCCAGCCTGTCCATGTCCCTCTGAAGAGCTTTCCTACCCTCGAGTGGTTCAACACTCCCACCTAACTTGGTGTCATCTGCAAATTTACAGAGGGTGCTCTCAATCTCCTCGTCCAGGTCATTGATAAAGATATTAAACAGGAGTGGCCCCAGCACTGAGCCCTGGGGAACACCACCCGTGACTGGCTGCCAACTGGATTTTGCTCCATTCACCACCACTCTCTGGGCTCGGCCATCCAGCCAGTGTTTGACCCAGCAGAGCGTATGCCTGTCCAGGCAGTTTTTCCATCAGAATGCTGTGGGAAACAGTATCAAAGACTTTACTGAAATCCAGGTAGACTACATCCACAGCCTCTCCTCCATCCACCAAGTGGGTAACCTTGTCATAAAAGGAACTGAGGTTTGTTAAGCAGGACCTGCCCTTCATGAAGCTGTGCTGGCTGAGCCTGATCACCTGGTTTTCCTGTAACGTGTTATGGCACTCAACATGATTTGCTCCATGACCTTCCTTGGCACCGGGGTCAGATTTTTGACAGGTCTGTAGTTCCCTGGATCCTCCTTCTGGCCCTTCTTGTAGATGGCATCACATTTGCTAACCTCCAGTTTGCTGGGACCTCCCTGGTTAGTCAGGAATGCTGATCAGCCTCGAAGAGTAGCTTGGTAAGCACGTTTGCCAACTCCTTCAGCACTCTCAGGTATAACCCATCCGGCCCCATAGGCTTGTGTGCGTCTATACAGCGCAGCAGGTGACTAACCATTTCCTCTTGGATTATGGACGCCTCCTTCTGTTCCCCATCCCTCTCTTCCAGCTTGAGGGGCTGGCTACCCAGCAAACAACTAGTCCTGAGGCAAAGAAGGCATTAAGTACTTCAGCCTTTTCCTCATCCTTTAGGTGATGTCATGTAAGTGACTTGGGGGGATGCTGTCCCCCTTGTGTGCTTGGATTATCTGTGACGACATGGCTGTTGCGAGCTGCTGTTCACATACTCAGCAGCCCTGCAACAATGACATGGCTGCTGTGACTTCTCTGCCAGGTCTGGGACCTGCCCAGGCCTCTCTGGGAGGAGGTGGGGGGATAGCCATGGGTGAATCCAGCCTTTGCGAGACTTGTGGTGCCCAGCTGGGCCCCATCATACCACAGGGCTTGGGAAACAACTGGTGAAGTCAGAAGGACAGGGAGAGAGCTGTGGAGCTGCTGCCATGTGGGGAGGCTGGGGAGGGGGGATTTATGGCTGGAAGCACAGGGAGGAGCTGCAAGGTGGATGGAGGACCTTAAAGACACTGGCCTGTGGGGAGGAGTGAGGGCATCCAGAGCAAGGCTGAGGAAGAGAGTGCAGGGAGGAAACAGGGAGGCCAAGCACACACGCCCTCAGACCTCTGGCAGCCAAGAAGGCCTCTCTCCATGCCAGGTCTGGAGCAATACCATGCACTGGAGCCAATCCGTATCTTTCCCAGCACTGCTCCTCCTTGGTGGTGCTCACGGTCCTCACTGCCACCCCCTTCTGCTGCAGACCTGCTTAGGATGTTCCTTTGAGGGGCTAATTGAGAGGGTGGTAGCTAAAAGCTTGCCAGCTCTTTCTGAGCATGCTTGAAAAAGACAACTGAATTTTTTTCCTTCACTTCATCCTCACTCCAGAAAAAACATTTTTGAGATAATAAAATCAGCTAAACATAATCTACATAATGATAGTAGATAGTATGATCTGAGCATACTATCTGCAGGAATGACACTGGAGAGTCCACAACATGTTTTGAAAGAATATTTGCTCTTAAAAACATTGCAATGAGTCAATGTACTGGAAACCTAATGGCTTCACACAGATGTTGTTTGCTTAAAATGGCTGGAGGGTCAAGTTCAGGCTTACTTTGTTCTACTAAATTACAGAACAAAGACTTGGCTGGTTTCTTAGTGAAATAATGTGTAATAGATACCACAGGACTTTTTGTATATATATGGGCATTAAAAAAGTGGGGTGGAGACTAAACACCCCTTCCCCTCCAAATCAAGCAGAATATATTCTCATCAATCATATGAGAATGACTGAGAAGTTGCAGACATGTTCATAAGACAAGAGATAACCTCAGCTTTTTAAACAAGAAGCAGATGGAAAGGAGATGATGGCATTGAATCACTGCAATCCAAACCAGCTGAGTGTGGAGGAGCCAGTGGAGCAGGTAACATTAAATAAGAAGCACCTAACAAAGCACAGCAAGATGCTCCAGAAACCTTTGAGGCTAAGGGGATATGTCCAAAGGACTGAGAACTGTTACGGTGTCAGGATTTTCCCCTCTTGTGGGAGTAAGTGCTCGTTGTGGAGTGTGGAGGATTCCCAGTCAGCTGCAGCTGCTGTTGGAGCAGCCCAGCTGAGGGAGGAACACGGTCCTCCCCCCACCCTGTGTTCCTGTCTCATCTGTTAGTGATATCTTGTTACATCAAACACCAGTATCACCATTACTAATGTCTAAGTGCTTCATTAGCACCACAAGATAGTATATGCAGAGTTAAAGAAACAGTAAACATGAAAAATAGCAAACAAAACATTAATTAAAGCAAAACTTAAAAATGAGATAGGATCACTGCATCTCCACTACATCAACTGGAGAGGGACTTCTTATAAGGGCATGTAGTGATAGGACAAGGGGTAAAGTTTTAAACTGAAAGAGGGTAGATTTAGGTTAGTCATTAGGAAAAAATTCTTCAGTGTGAGGGTAGTGAGACGCTGGGACAGGTTGCTGAGGGAAGTGGTGGATGCCCCATCCCTGAAGTGTTCAAGGGCAGGTTGGATGGGGCTTTGAGCAACCTGGTCTAATGGGTGGTGTCCCTGCACATGGCAGGGAGGGTTGGAACTAGATTATCTTTAAGGTCTCTGCCCCTCAAACTATTCCCTGATTCTATGAATCACCTTTTCAATTCTATTGTAAGTTTAGTTGTGCCTCCTTCATCTGTTAGCAAGGAGTTACTTCGGTTCAATTACTTATAACTGCATGTAAGGGCTGAAGTTATCTACATACATAGAGGAGCTTCTTATTGTATGTAGTAACACTCGATAAACAAAGTAATAATCCCACTTAAAAACCACTTTACTCCTGAGGTGAGGTCTCCTGGGTAAGCCAGGTATAGACACAAAGTTTCCACAAAAGATTTAGTTTTTACTGGCTTGAAAAAAATGTCTATTACCTTTGGAAGCACAATTTGTACTACTCCAGTGAAAGATGTTGTACAGCCTCAGCAAATACTGAAACAGTCACTTTGAACAGCAGTGAAGCCAGAAGCTTTTAGCAGACATTGGAAGAAATTCAAGTTTCATGTCTTTGCCACCTCCTTCCTTCTCTCAAAGTCAATGAAGTGAATGCAGCCCTTCATTTAAGAATGAGAGGGACTCACAGATAACTCAATAGTCCTGTCACAGCTGCAGAGATATTTTTTCCTTTCGTTAGCTAATTACTGGGGAAATGGTCTTCCTCAAACTTCACATGAGCAGTGAATCAGTTGGCCATTGTGAAAAAAACAACAACAGTGTATTAGATCATTAATCTCATTATCTTCTAGGGTCACAACTTCTCCTCATGTGCTGTAGCTGAGCCTAATTCCCAAGCCATCCATCCATCTTACTAATCAACCTTCTTCTTGTTCCTGTTCTACTCTTTGGTAACATTTATGTGTTCAAAGGTTTAATTACTACTCTAGAGCCTCCTAGCCCTACCCCATAAGTAATTTATAGTTAATGCAGCATTCTGCATCCTCCTTAACTGCTGAAGTCCCTTATGCTCAGCCACCTTGCATTTATACTTGTATCTGTTATGCTTCAAGGGCAGGGCTTCTACGGTGCCATGTTCTCCTCTAGAAAACAATTCTTTGCTACTTTCAGGCACTAGGAAAATTCAGTCTTTGTCTCTCTCCACAGGAAAGGTTCTTTGTAGTGTATGGAGTCAAACTGTGAATGTATTATACCACTGCTTAATGTAACAGTGCCATTTACTCATGCTCTGCCTTGTCTTGTATACAAGGCATATAGCAGGGGATGGATCAGACAGACTGATGGATCTTTAAAAAGATAATCTTCTGGTTTTCACATTAGTTGGCATGGGAGTGCTTGTTATAACAAAGCCATAATATTATTGGAAGTCTTAGCAGACACCTGAGATATGTCCTGATGCCTCTTGTGTGCCTGTAACTGGAAAAGAGATGCCCAGGTCTAAGCCTGAGTCTCCTGTGAGACTTCACTGTGTTTAAATGTATTTTCTTTTTCAGCTTTTATTATGCTGACCTAACCTTTCCTAAATGCTATTAAGAAATTAAAAACCAACAAAACAAAACAAAAAAATCAGTAATGGTATTTGAAAAGCCAAGAGCTAACATATATACTTAAAAATGTAAAATTTCTACAAAAGAAACAAGATTAATGGAAACTTTCTTGCAACTTCAGAGATCTTTTTCTGGTGCTGTTTGTCTAATGTGATAAATTAACAGATTGCTTTTGCTAGAAAAAATTTAGCCTTGATGACCAGGACAGCATCAGAAGACAGGCATGTGTTTTTGCTCTTGCCACACACTTGATTTGGTTGCCTTTTATTCTCTTGCACAGGTCTAAAATGTGCCCTCCAGTTCCCAGCTTTACCATGAGGATTGCTTGGTATTTCACTTTTACAGTGATGATAAAGAGGGCACACCTTGGCCCTCCGTGACAGGAGAAATGAGGAATCTAAGGCTGATGCTTTATTAACATGAATTTGGGCAAACTGCTGAAAAGTAAATTAGCCTCTACATTGCACTAATCATTTCTCACAGCATCATGAGTTCTGCTCTGCTGTTACCTTGAGCATGCTTCTGGAAAAGCAATGCTGCCTGAGGCAGCCTGGTTTTGGAAAGAGTTGCTGAAGTTCACTTTTCATACTGTTATTGAAACAACACTACACAACCAAATAAAATGTGGTGCATCAGTTAAGTAGATGTAACATGATGAAAACAAATGAAACCATTTGAAAAGTGAGTTGAACAATTACTTCCATTCCTCTTTTCTAACAGTTGCTGTGTGCAGTAGGGTAGCATCTTGAATAGTTAAGTGCCCCTCAAATACAACATGCAGGCAAAACAAGAACAGTCCTACATGAAAAGCATCCCTGCTGTGTCACATCATGGCGCCTGAACAAGCTAAATTCAAGACTTTTTTATTGTCAAGAGGCACGACCATTACGCTACATTTTAATATGGATCTTTGCCAACAATCATAAATAAAACACTCGCTCACAAACAATTCCTAAAGGCAGTGTGTCAGATGGTATTTCATTAAAAAGTTTGCTACAATGTAGTGGAATAACACAGGCTACGGCCAGTTGGGATTTTTCTCCCCTGCCTGTCCCCTGGTGTTTTGTCCATTCCCAAAAGGCTTTTTAGTTATTGTATGCCATACCTATCAGAAGATCCTTCTTGCTAAAGGATGAATAAAATCACAGATAAAAGGCAGGGAAAAACAGTGCCATTTTAAGGGGAAACCCCTAAAAGCTGTCAGGGCAAAAAAGTTGGAGAAGACAGAAAGGATTGTAAATGAGTTATAGATGGTGACAAGAAAAAATTCTTGTGAACAATCTGGTGGTGATGTGAAAATTGTATTGCTAAATGCCTTTAAATAGTAAATCCGTGAGTGACAATATATTCAAATGTACTGATCCCTGTTAGATGAATTCTGAAGTTTTCATAAAACATAAAATGTCCCTTGACACTTGATACTTTCAAAAAGTTTCCTGTATGAATGAAATAACTGGGCAACCTTTCCCAGACTGGGCAAGCAGCATGTGAAATAAAATATGAATGTCTGTCTGTTTACTAGATCACTGAGGTGGTCATAACAATAAACAGTTTTAAAAGGCTTTGACTTATAAAGTAACCTCCTGTTTTTTCTGCTCTCTGGACTACTCCTGCAGTCTTAGCAATTAGCAGCTCACTGGACACTTTTGGGAACGTAAGGCTGAATTACTTTCACAGAAAGCTGCATTTAGTAACTCACTACAAGGCTGATATCACTGAAACAAAAGTTCAGTCATGTAGGGATGTGGCAGAGGTCATCGTGCAGCACATTACTAATATGCTGGGGGGAAAGATTATGTCAACTGCCTGCTAGTGTCCACATCCAGGATGCAATCTCCCCAGGGGATAAACACTCTTGGCAAGCACTGAAACCCAGAAATCTCCTTCACAAAGCTGTTTGCAATTTGCAGCCAAAGCTGTCCACAAATCCTGGGACCCAAGACTACAGTCCTTGACAGCACAAGGCTCCAGACATTTCCACAGGGAAGTTTCATCTATAAGGATGTAGAAATATAAAACAAAGTTTTGCTCAAAGTAACTGTTTGTCAGATCATGTGCCTCTAATTTGGTTTCCAGTGACATTGCACAGCTGCAGCCGATGGATTCCAGCCAGGCAAAGCAGTCACTGAGGTTCTTTTTGGTTTAAATTTAGTATCTGAACATGTTTTGCCCATCATTAAAATAGAGAGTAATAGCTCAAAAGTGAACCATACATGTCACAACTGCAAAGAATTTACGAGGTCACCTAGTCCCATCCTCAGAGCAATGCAGGACTGAAAACAGATTGTAACAAATACTGAACCGAGCTGTGTTTGTTGGGTTTTTTCTTTCTTTTTTCTATTATTTTTTCTTTATTGTAATTATTAATCAGTATATTCATAAGTTTAAAAAACAACCACAAATGCCAGTGTAAACATGCTTCAGGTATATAAGTAATATAAAGTATTGCACATACAAAAGTCCTATGTTCAGTATCTCCTTATGGTGCTACTTCATTGGATTTGTGCAGATGATGTGACTGCAACGAGCTAGCTGATCTTACTTCAGAAGCTGCTACACACAACAATATTTACAAAAGCTAGAAGCTACCTTTTCATGGATGGATGGTTTTGCCTGGAATGTATAGGATACAGAGGTGTGCAAATGTGGGATGAGCTTGCTTTGTGGTGGTATTTATCAGCTGATCTCTCTACAAGGGGTCGGCTCAAATCCATTTGGGGGAAGGGAGCTGTTAAAGGTTTTCTCAAAAAAGAAACAAAGAAGTGGTCAGGCCTCCCTTGCGTCTCTTCCTCTCATGAGGTCTCATGGGCACATGGCATCTGGTGAGCTACAGGCTCCACAAAGTTCGTCTTGCAAATTTGCCTTTGAGATGAAGATGGAACACACCTGCTCAAGTTTCCTCACTCCCACTTGGATTTCACAGGCCAGCCTGCATGCAAGAAATGGTAAAACTGCAAAATGTCCTGTCTGACTGACAGAAGGGACAATGTCTCATGGCTAGTCCTGTCCCTCTCTTAGGAAGCAGAAGGGCAGTTACCTAAAAGGATCCAAGCAGCAGCAGAATGGATCAGGCCATTTGCTGATTAAGATGCTGATATGGATTGGAAAGAAAACAAGCTCAGGAGAAGGAATGGGTAGTGTATGCTTCAGAAAATGAACAGCCCCTCTGGAATTTTACACAGTATTTCACTCTCACAGGCAGCACTCTAGGACTCAAAGCTTTCAGGCAGAAATTTGCACAGATCAGCGACAGGATCCCTTGCTGAGATAAGAACCATTTGCTGATAGAAGAGAGTGAAGCCTCTCTTCTTCAGAATCCTCAATCCAGGAATAAAAAAATAATTCCTAAATGTGTATTCTTCCCTTTATCCAATATCTTTCCTTCTTTTTCTTTATGCTTGACTGCCTGTCATCCTATTTTTCTTCATAGATACAAATCCTGCTCCCCTTCTCTGCAAGACTTTGCTTAAGAAGTAATTTTTTTCAACCCTAAATTTTGCTGAAAACAACACTTTAAACATGCTGTCAGCTTGTAGACTCTAAAATGTAACAAGAAAATAAAAAAAAAAGGCAAACATTTCTTTAGGTGAATAAAGTGTTAGATCTATGACACAAATGAAACAGAAAATACAATGGCAGTAGCCATTCCATTTTAAGTGGCCACTTCAAAAAATTAAGAGGGCAGTGGCAGACAAAATTTATCATAGCTCAAAACACCTAGGCCTTCTCCAGATCTCCAGTGAGGCTGTGATAATCTATACCAGAGTTTCACAAATGACTGTGTCCTGTGTCAGCAGAATAGGTGTCAGCCATCTGCAACACAATGAGAGGGTAACCCATCCCCTGCTCTATACTGTGCATGGACTTAGTTATCCGGGTGGGATACTGCCAGGTTTGGGTTGAAAGAGATACAACATGTACTTGTTTATCACGTCTCATCTTGTAAAACGTTGCATAAATTCTCTGCTTTGCAAAACACCTTATAGGCAAGAAAGATGTGTGTACAATGGGTTTACTTTTCTATTTACATGCAGGGTAAGTACATGTTTTCTATTATTTTTACTTTCTTCTCTCAAAATCTAAGTTGAGGATTATATCAGATACTTGTTCTGAAAAGGTGGAAAAAATAAATAATTGTGCCCCATCTACAAAGTTCTTTATAGACTACCTTTGTTTTTTAGAAGTACTTTCACAGTACTGATATATTGCTTGTCTCCCTGAGCCATAATTTCATCAAAGTTCTTCTTCTTAGGGAGGTGTCAAAGGTATTCTGCATGATACAGTAGCATTCAGAAGTTTGTCCTGGTCCATCTTCTAGACAATACAGCAATGCAGGCATTCTCTCCTTGGGAGATCTGGGCTTGTTCTGGAAGCATCTCAGTATAGCATACGTGTTCAAAAGCTTCTGCTGAAATGTAGACTGAGTGGAACATGGGATAAACATTCTGCTCAGTGGTGAGTATGTTTGCAAGGCAGTAATAAAGCTGCTTTCTTTAGCAAGGATGGCCATCGTGTGGCATGTTCTCAGAATGCTGCATAGATCAGGATGCGACCATGCGACCATATCACTTGCAGGTACAAAGGAAGACTGGTGGAAAGAAGCCTTCGTTTAATCCTCATCGTGTTTCTAGTCTCAGCCAGGATTCTGACTTGTAGCGTCGGTCTCTTCCTCTATGCATCAGTAGTCTTGTTGTTTGTCAGTTGTTCCCTGTCAGCCATGTCATCTTGAGGAGGTCTAGCTCTGTCAAAGAAGCCACACTGCAGAAAGCAATCAAAAAAAAAAAAGGCATCATGGTAAGACAAACACAGGAAGACTCGGCTGCAGTTTCATTCTTCACTCAGTCAACCTGAAACGCCAGGTACAATTTAAAGCAGGCTGACAGGACTGTGACATTTTTTATCTATTCAAATTGTTCCCTATGAAAAATGAAAGTTTTAGGTGCAAGGCATTGAGTTGCAAAGTACAGCTTCAAAAATTCAAATGAAAGTTGTCTGTGCAGGAGATGCAAAGTCATGCACTGACAAGGCGAGTCGGGAAAGTTAGCATAGGCTGGACACATAACCTGTAACCTTTAGGCAGCTAAGGGCAGACAAGCCATATCCTAAGTTAAGAATTTTTAAAATTTTTATTTTTTTTATTTTTTTTTGGAGCTGAGAGAATAGCCCAAAGCTATGCTGGCTCCCTGTAATATAGCAGTCTCAAATAACTTGTCTTAAAACTTGTGAAGGGAGTGTAATGATCAACACAGAACTAGAAAACTTTAAAAACAGAAGATATGACATACTAATATAAAAGGAAAGCTTCTAAAAATGAATTGTCAAGGCTGAGAGTGTTGTTGCATGCTGACAAAAACTGGAAATTCCTGAAGTATTCAGAGAAAACAAAGTTAGAGTCACTTCTTTTTGAACCTAAACATCCTGAAAAAGAGGATCATAGGTCTTGGGAAACAGAGCCAAACTCTGTATGCCCGTTTACAACGAGACTTCAATAATAAAGGACTTTGAAAAACAAGTTCCCTGCATAAAGGTCAGTGACACTATTAGCATGTCAGAAATGCCCAAACAAAAAAAGACACGTGTATTGTTGCTTTTGTTCCAAACTGTTAAAGAACACAAAATTCCAGCCTCTCTTTTTCTTATCTGTTAGTATCATTCAGAGCTTTTTTAAGGTAACAGTAATAATGCAACATACCTTCCATAAAGCTAGGGTCAACAGAGCTAGTACCAGTAGTCCAAGAAGTATTGCTAGTATTATAACCCATAAAGGGATTACAAAAGATACATTTGGAGTGGACCAAATGACAGATGTTCTGATCTGGAATAGAAAGAATCCATGAAATGAACAAAAATTAAGCAAGTAAAGCAAATCTGACAGTAGAATACAGAGGTTATAAGCATTCACTCCAAAGGCATTTTACAGATTAGAAACACACTTGGCTTGGAACTCTCCCATATTGGCTTCATTTACTGAAAGTTCCTTTCCACTTGTTCGTGATAATTACTAGAAATGGGATTTGTACATATGCAAAAGTCTTGTTGTATCAGACATATAAATAATTTTCACTAATAGAGAGCAGCAAAAACTCCCTTCTGTGGACATGCTTCAAGAAGATTCAAGGAGCAAAATCCTACTCACAAGTATGCTGTGGTACAGCCTTGGCCAGTAAAACTGACTTACGCTGAATTACTCTGAAACAATGGTTGACTTCAGCCCAAACTCTTAATTCAAACCACAACTGATAACAGCTACATTGTTCTTATTTTACTTCTGCTGACACACCACTATGCATTTCTTCTGTGACATTTCAGGTAAGCAGTCCAAAATGAAACTCAAGCAGAGTGCACAGTCCTTCTGAGCATGGCACTGCAGAGCTGGGGCAGTGATGTGATAGATGACTTACAGCAATCATCTTAACAACTATTTGTAAACAACAGAAAAAGCAGGCCCAAGCAGGGCTCTCTGTCCTCTCAAGTCTGACAAAATGACTGACTCCATTTTACAGTAAGATTAAACCCAAGGGAAGGCCTATTTTCTTGCAAAACTTTGATTCTGGATTTCTGGTATTTACAGCTTGAGCCAAATTCCTAGGTGGCACAATGTGACTGAGATAAATGCAATGGGAAATGGAATCAGCCTCACGGCTCTGGACTGGACTGGGTAACATCAGTAAATAGGAACAAAAAGACTCTGGCGAGCTGTGGGCCAGGTATGGATGGGTTGGTAGAGGAACAGTCTACTAAAACTGTACATCCCGAATATGGAAATTAGCAGAAAGGGCAGGTACTTGTGTAGGAAGGACTTTTGGTTTACACAAATCTTAAGATAGTATTTGACTGAACCCCAGCTGTCTCCTTGGGCACCAAGTCAACCATCCAATCTAAGGCAACGACTTCAGCAACACCAGTGCTCTCAGACAGGGGTGAGCTCAGCTGCTGCCTGCTGTGGTCTAGGAGCTGAATTACTCATAGGGCTGCTGACTGACTGCACAGGAGCACGGCAACACAACTCTTTAACTAATGTGCTTGAGTTCACTGTTCAAAATCAGGTGGGGTCAATACAGATCTCAAAACATGTTTTATATTTTGCAGATTATTAGTGGACACTGCCTGTTTCATTAGGAATGGTGGATTTCATTAGGCTTTGGATAAAGCTGATAGTGTATGCCTATGGACCTATGTAGCCATTCCATATCTTCTTCCATGCACCACTTCCTAGATGTTCGATGTATTTGTGTGTTGTGTTTTCTTTCCTCTTATGCTGTGAAAATATTAAGGCAACCTAGGTCTTGTGATACTCATAGAGCACCTGTCAGCTTGGATAAGGACAAGGACGTCTGGGTGTGTCTGAGGACGCACTGCAACCAGTTATGAGTGGTGTAGCAATAATGCTCAGCCTTGCCTGTACCCCACGAGCTCAAAATCCTCTCTCCCTTCTTGCTTCTATCGTTCTGCCTTTACAGACAGTAAAGTGCAATTTACAGTTTAATTTCAGTAGCTCAGCTGGAGCCTGACAAATGTTGAAATATAAACAAGAAACTTTAATCTTATAGAAGTGCAGAGATCATGTTAATAATCCTTAGGTTATCAGCAATGAGTAAAACAGACAGCACAAATTAGGCCTATCATGCATCAAGCAGATAGTTTGCAGCAGCCTCTCTCTTCTCTTGCAGCAGGAGTGAGACCAATGGCTAATGCAATATTTGCCTGCTAAAATCTTTAAAAGTGTTGCCCACACCCCTTTCCCAAGAATACTTCGTCTTAGGTTTTTGAAAGCAAGGAAGGGTTGTGCTAAGTGCTTGAGATTTATTTCCTAAGCAGAGTATGTAGTCATTAACCTCAGTCCTGCCTGTGTGCATTACCAGTGGAACATAATGCTCCTGGGCTGCCTTGTTTTATATGCTATCCAAAGACTTGCAGGGCTACTAATGCAATTCCTGGTGAACAGTTTGACACTGCAAGTCCTGAACACCCACAGAGATGAGGCAGAAGCTGGAGGGGAAGAAAGAAACAAAGCATCCCTTCAATTTTGCCTGCCTCGTTTTCACCATTTCCACAGAAGACTGTCCCTCCTCCACCCCATGCTGTCCACAACAGTTTTACACATGATTTTGATTTAAGACAAGTTTGTATTATTCAGCTTGGATTTCTGTTCTTCTCCATGTGGTAGTTTTAGTACTGCCAGATCAGAGCCAGGGAACGTTTTGGGAGGAATTTATCTGTTTTCATCTAAGGTGGCCAATATGAAGAAGTGCAGTTTTTACACAAGTGGTGTGTGTTGGCACTGTACTTCAGATGGTACTTCAGTTGGCTTTCCTCTCTATTCAGGGCTAGAAGACTTTCTTTTACTGAACACTGGAAACAGGGATTGCTTCTCTGTCAGGCTGGTGCAAAGCACACCTCACAGACTTGAGAGGAGCCACCTGACTTTTGGCCTTATCACACTGCTGAACATCTCACACCTTTCATATGCAAAGAGATGACAAGGAATGCCAACTGGCTGAAACACTGAGAGGAGAGTGAAGCCACTTGAGAGTTACAGGCAGAGCCTTTGTCTGCTATTGGAAACAAAACCCAAGCTCATTTTAGTATGGATGCTGTATGATAGTCTTAGCTTCAGAATCACTCTTGTGGCTCTCTGAAAGTCACTTGTTGCTCATTAAAATGTTGCTTTTTTTTTTAATGTGCCACAGTTAAGCACATTGTAACTGAAGAAACACTAGATGTGTTTGCCATTGATTTTTGTACAGGTTGGACTTTGCTTCTGATCTTGGTGCTACTCAATTTAGCTTCAAAATTGTCTTAGATTTCACTGGAAAGCAGCACAATGCAGAGAGAAGCATGAGTGCTGAGCTGTCTGTTCATCCACAGGCCCTTGGGGACAGATGGGAATTAGGTTTTACTGGTGCAAACATCCAGCATCAATGGTCAGAATGCTACCCCTTTTTCTGGCCATGATGACCTTCCTCTAATCTTTACTCATTTTGCTCACAGAGACCGAGAAACAGGAAATCTTTAGTACTCCTACTTGATCCCATCCAACCTTTGCAGCATGATTTTCTTGTATGTTCTGAAAAAATGCTCAAAATAGAGTGTAAAAGCTCCCTTCAGCTTATAATCATAATTAATACTGACATTTATGCTTACATTTTACCAATTGTTTTGCAAATACATTTCATAAGGAATATAAGCACATTTAAAATTAAAGTTCTCATTTCTGTGTAGTATCTAAAAGAGTTTAGAGCCTGAGTTTGAAATAAATGTTATCACTGTAGGACACTGCTTAAACAGTTTATACCAAAGCCATCCCCTCTGAAGATCCCATCAAGCACTTAAGAAAAGCAATCATGTTTTATTAAACTCCCAAATTGTTTCAAGAATAATAAATTAAAATGGAACAAATTACTGCTTATTCTAACTATACTTCTACAATAAAAACTACTATTTCACCTTGCAGATGAAATTCATCAAGTAGAAGAGTATTATTTAATAATGATACAGCTGTCTGTAAGGAAATACAACCAATTGTGCAATATACAGTTGTAATTCCAAGCCTATCAAAATCAATGGAAATACTTCTATTGATTTCAGTGGATTTTGGTTTAAGCCCCAGTAAGTTCCAAGCTAACTTCCTGTTTGGTACCATTTTCACTCATATTTTAGTATAAAAGATTTGCATTTCTTACATTTACATAACCTTTCTCACATCTATGTACAACGACCCTGTGTTCAATATATAGACCCAAATTCCACGATGATGAAAGTAAAGACCTCAGTGCTGCAAATATGTAAGCACATACATACATGACTATATAGGCTACTGATGTTTTTGGGATTATTTATACCCTTGAAATAAAATCTTTGGATCAGCCTGCAAAATTGGAACCCAGTGCTGTATGCATTAAAAGAAGGACATATGCTCTGTTCTTTTAGAATATATTCTCTTCACTATATGAACTGTAAGGTATTAGCTGGTTATGAAATACATACTTTTAACAATTAATTTTAAAATCTTAAAATCTCTATTCCACTTCCACAACAGCATTGTCTGAAAGAAAACCATAAACTTTCAAATAAATCTTGGGAAACTTTTAAAACACAGCTAGTGATCTTTCTCAGAAGCAGCAAAAATATTAAGCATTGCTCAACTTCAAGCAAATATTTCTTCTTCCAAGTGGAACATCAAAAGATCTTGTGCATATAACACATCAAGCTGTAGAACTGGCAAGCATCCACTGCCATGTCCAGATATGAAACGACATAAAAGCACTATCATTTTTCAACATTTTACAGTTGCCATTACAGACATTTTGCTGTAAATCATTGGCAGCAAATAACAAGCATTATACTGGCTGGGGTAAGAGAATGAAATGCTTATCTGATCATTTGATAGATCATCTGATGCTTGTTGAGAACAGCAGGCTATCACCTGGGGTAAAGCACTTAAGTTCAGATGAAGGCACCACTATCAAGAGAGCTCTGCATAACATGTGTTTCTGGTATGGAACACATGCTGCAGGACTATAAAAAGAGCCTGAGTGTATCTGTCAGCTTGGAGCCTTTGAACCTTTCTGGATGAATACAGCACTAAGCATCAAATCTCCCTGGTGAAATTATGGTTCTCTCAACGCTAGAGTTTGGAGTCACTGAGATCTCATCTTCTGTCTTCCCAGAGCAAGTATTAATCAACCGTTCAATCAGTGCTTGTTCAAAACAACACTTCATAGCTTGTATCCTCTAAAATATATTCAATATATGCGGTAAAGTGTATTATTATGTTGGTTTTCCATAGAAGAAAATATTCTGTTCCTTATTACTGTATCTCAACAGCTATGATGTATTTCCACCAGGATTTGACTTGGAAAAGTTTGCACTGCACTTGCCTTTTAAAAGGACAGTAAATGATAAATCTTTGTAAGGAAGAGAACAATAAGCCTGCCAATTTCAGATTACTCTTGCACTAGAATAAAATTTTGCATTCATATTTTACTCATTTCCAACAGTAATGACAAAGCAGAGTGAATTTTAACCATGGTCCTAGAGACTGTAAGAAGCAAATTCCTTTAAATTGCTCCCCAAACTCAGTGCTTTGGCACCAGCAAACAATTAAATCAAACTTATGCCTCCAAGATTAACTTTTCATAACCGGGACCATACAAATCTTGCTCTACAAATGAGGCAAGGGCTTTTGTATTTATCAATCACATCTCCAGGGATTACCAGGTAATTTCGTATCTTGCACCTTGTGTGCTGAGGTGGAAACCCTCAAGAGGCACGCAGACCCTTCTGAAAACTGAGGTATCAAAGAAGCTTAATACAGGTAAGAAAGGAGTTGCCATAGATAATCCGTAAGTTCATGTGAGACAACTGCTGACTGGGAAAAGAGTGAGATCTCTAAACCTGACAGAAACCAATTTTTGGATTTTGCACAAAAATTTCTGCCAGATTTTTTTTTTATCTCAAACAAGGTGATTAGCTAATTGGCTTTCACAGTTTTGTTGTTTTCTTCTGGGTGAAAAATCCATCCTGACTGCAATAATGCAGTCTGCACGTTAATGCAGCAAGAAGTTTAAAAATTAGTATCATATATCAGCAACTTCCACAGAAAGCAATAAAGGTATTTCCTTTAGGTATTATTTCAAGAATTTACACTAGAAACACAGGAAAGACTGATCTCAATATTTTAATCTATAAAAACTTTCACAGCTGTGATCAGTATGACCCAATACATGTGCTTCACACAAAGGTATCATTCTCAGTTACTTACTGCTATGCTTCCCTCGGGGAGCTTTGCTGGTTTCACTTTATATGGCATGCTCTTAACTTCGAAGGACACGTTAGAAGAAAGAGTATAGAGATCATTCTTTCTCTGAAATTACATTAAAAAAGGAAATTATTAAAACCTATGTTTACACTTGAAAGTCCTATGAAAAATAAACAGAAAAAATGTAGAGCGCTGATTTCCCAAGGCAAAGATAGTTTCTTCTGGTAAATGGTACAGCAATCCTGGGACCTGTGTGTGTCCACGAGACAAACATGTAACACAGCAGAAGGCTGGCACACAAACGCCACATGTTCACATGGGGGAGAAGGGGTAGATATGCAGACAGACAGAGTTGTTTCTCATCTTTGTCTTTGAAAGAGGAGACCGGTTGAGTCTGAAGAAGGGAGGAGGTTTATGGGTTGTCTACATTTTAAAACCTTGCCTCTACTCACCAAGCCCAACAACAAACATGGGTGTCTTGAGAAATTTTCAGGCCTACAATGGGACTCGCATTCTACTTACGTTGGTAGAGCTCCCTGGTGGCATCAAAGCAATGACTATGCCTTCCCATCAAAGAACAACAGCAACACACATCTTTCTTTGTACTTCACATAGAGTGTAATCAATTTCCTATTGCAGTAGAGCTCAAAAATCCAGAACATCTCACCTTGCTTTTTTACTACACTGTGCAACTGCAACAGGAAGCTTTGCAGTCACTGTTTAACTGGCTGCCAAGTAAAATATTTGTATAGCTTTCATTAAGCACTTCAACAAACCCAAAGATGTGCAGACAAAACAAAATGTATCTCTCTGTCTGTCTTCTGCCTTTCATTTATACTTGCTTGTATTTATAAGATATTGTAAAATGAGATTGTTAGATTAGGCATTACCTTCCCTGGTTTAGAAGGACTAAAAAAAAACTGTATTACATCGTGTAGCTCATGCTGTGAGTTGTAATTAGTGCTTTCTCCTCATGTGGAAGCCAGGTAGGCAGTGACACACCACATCTGACCAACTGTGCATCTCTGCTGCAACGATCTTGACAACAATCTCCCACTCTGTGCAAACTGCCTTGAAACGATAGTTAAGTGCTGGTATGAAAAATATCTGCCTCAATCTGTCAAGAACTGGCATAAGCACAGACATGTCCCTTAAAAGAGCCTCAATGGTTGCAACATTTACTACAAGGGATACAAATATTTTCCACGCACACATTTTGAATCCTGTTGAGCTCTTGGCATCATCGGCATCTAATTGGAATTAGTTTTTAAGGCAAAGTTCACCAGGTATCAAGTAAATCTTTCAGTTCACATTGAATTTGACATCTTTGTATTTCACTGAATTTTACTTCATTACCAACAGAATATCCTGCACTCTGACTGTGTCTTCTTTTTCTTGTTTTTACCCAAAGGAAGGATGGCTGAGTGGTTACACTGCTCTTCTGGAATTCAACGAACTTGTTTCTAATTCCAGCCCTGCAGCTGTTTTGTGGAGCAAAGACTGGGGTAAGAAGATCCAGGCTACTATTTCTTCACTGATGGAGAACAGTTTGTAAACATTGCCTAGCATAACCTAAACCTGGGAGCCACCTTGAACGTAGTTGGATGACCATGGCCCAATTCAAAGTTTTCAAAGAACTACTGAGGTTGGAAGGCACTTCTGGAGACCATCTACTCCAATGACATGCTCAGAGCAGGGTCAACTAGAGCAGTATGCTCAGGGCCATGTCCAGTTGGGTTTTGAATATCTCCAAGAATGCAGACTCCACAATTCTAAGAGCAACCTATTGCAGTGTTTGACAACTCTTAACAGTAGAAAGTTCTTTCTTATGTTTAAGGGGAATTTCCTGTATTTCAATTTGTGCTTCTTCCCTCTTGTCCTGTTCCTGGATATCATTGAGAAGAGCCTGGCTCTGTTTACTCCCTCCAATCAGATGTTTACACACGCTGATAAGATCCCGCCTGAGCCTTTTCTTCTCCAGACTGAACAGTCCCAGCTCTCTCATCCTCTCCTTGCACATCAGATGCTCTAAGCCCTTAATCACCATTGTGGCCCTTAGCTGGACTAACACCCATCTCTCAGTTGCCCAGGGAGTCCAGGACTGGACACAGCACTCCAGATCTGCTTCACTAAGTGCTGAGTAGAAAGGAAGAGTCACCTTCCTCAACTTGCTAGAAACGTTCTTCCTAATGCAGTCCAAGAGGCTGTTGGCTTTCTTTCCTGCAAGGGCACACACAGTGGGCTGATGCTCAACTTGGTGTCCACTAGTATCCCCAGATCCTTTGCTAGAACACTGCCTTTCAGCTGGTTGGCTCTGAGCCTATGTGTAGGGTTATTCCTCCTGTGGTTCAGGATTTTGCATTTCCCTTTGTCACACCTCATGAAATTCCTGCCAACCCAGTTCCTCAGCCTGTCGAGGTCTCTCTGAAGGGCAGTACAACCATCTGGTGTACCAACCATTCCTTCCACTTTTCTATCACCTGCAAACTTGCTGAGAGTTTACTCTGTCTCCCTATCCAAGTCATTAATGATGTTAAACAGCATAAGCCCCAGGCCTAACCCCTGGGGTACACCACTAGTAACGAACCTTCGTACTTCAAGCTTGGCAGTTCAGTCAAATCTGAATCCATCTTTCTGTCCACCTATCTTCACTTGTTTTGATAGTGTCAAAAACCTTGCTAAAGTCAAAATAAAACCCAATTACTACTTTCCCTTTGTCCACCAAGATGAACCTCATTTATTTCATTGCAGAAGGCTATCAGGTTGGTCAAGAATGATTTCTCCTTTGAAAATACACACTGATGACTCCCAATCACCTTCCTGTCCTCCAGATGTTTTCAGATGGCTTCCAGATTTTTTTTTCTCCGTCACCCTCTCAGAGATTGAAATGAGGCTGACTGGCCTGTAGTTCTCAGGATCATACTTCTTGAAGATAGGTGTGACATTTGCTTTCTTCCACTCCTCAGGAACTTCCTCCAACAACCATGACCTTTCAAAGAAAATTGAGAGTAGACTTACATTGACACTGGCCAGCTACCTCAGCCTTTGTAGGGGTATCCTGTCAAGTACCTTGGACTTCAGTACATATAATTTGTTTAAATGTTCCCCTAACCTGAAGTTCCTCCACTGAACGCAAATACTCATTGCTGCAGGTTTTCCCTCTGGTTGCAGAAGTCTTGGATTACTGTAGGCAGATTTTATCAGTAAAGACCAAAGTGAAGGAGGTACTGAGTAAGTCAGCTTTTTAGATGTCCCATTCAGCAGAAGACCCATCTTTTCCCCAGTCTTCCTTCTGTTGCTGATACAGAAACCCTGTTGATACCCTTTATGTCTCTTGCTAGGCTCAGCTGCTGGAGGTGTTTTACTTTTCTAGCTCTGTCCCTGCATGCTAGGACACTGTCTCTATAGTCCCCATGCAAGCCCTGTCCTGGGTCAACTGACTCTGCTTCCACCTTTTTTATGTTTCCTTTCTATGTTTGAGTTTTACCAGGAGCTCCTTGTTCATCCATACAGGGGTCCTGCCACCTTTCCTTGACTTTCTGGCATGTCAGGATGGACAGTTCTTGAGTTTAAGGGAGTTAATCCTGAAGAATCACTAACTCTCCTTGAGTCCTCTTTTCTCCAGGATCATCTCCCACGGAGTTCTTCAAGCAGATCCCTGAAAAGGCTGAAGATTGCTCTCTTGAGGTCCACGGTTGTAGTTCTGGTATTCACCTTGTCTGTTCAGTCCTCTTTTTAAAACACTAGTTCTCTCTTCAAATATGTGTTTACCAATGACATGAAGCCAGCTCATTTATTGCCTTCTGGAACACATCTGGCTATGTCATAATTTTGTTCTCTCAAAATTATGTTTATTATCAGAACATTCAATCTCTCCTTGGGGCTTACATTAGGTATGAGCAATATGAAGAAAACTGCCTCAAATGACCACAAAGGGTTAGTCCACTCAGCTCCTTAACACAGATGGCATCTAACGAAAGGGAACTACCTTTTAACAACGGTGTTTAGAATGAAAAAACAGACTGATTTAATAACAGACTTGGCAAGTAAGTATTTTTAATACACTTTCATGGTGCTAAACATCTATGAGAGGGTTTTCAGAAAAAGAACTGTTCCTTATAACACGAATTATTTTCCATTTCCAGTTCAAGCTGTTTTTCCTCTTTTATTCTACAACACTAGACTTCTCAGCATATATCTGTAGTTGTGCAATGATTTGCATTCAGAAAAAAAGCCTGAAAAAAGCCTTGTTTTCAGTTCTAAGCAATTCATGTCAAGCAGGATTCTGGATATGAGTTACTGGATTTGTAGAAGTGATCTGTAATGAAGGGAGCAGGATATGTTATATTATTAAAGAAGCAGACATTAGACATGGAGCCTGATTGGCTAGGGTACATTCACTCTCTTGAAACATCACGTAAAGGAAACTTAATGGAAAATAAATCCTTTCACCTACTATGCATGGCCTATTTAATTTTCAGCTACAAGAACATCAGAGGACAGTACTTCTTGTGTATTAATGCTTGTCTGGGGTTAATAACATTGGGTTGTGCCCACACTTATCAACTCTCCTTGGCCCTTCATTAGGCTCCTGGAAATGCTGCACATCTCAGAATATAAGACTGGACAGTATTTTCCTGCATTCTCAGAATTATTTGTTTGTGACAAAAGACTTTAAAACAATGACTGTGGTCAGCATCAGTTGCAAACAGGATTTTCACTTGTACTAACACCTTGGAGATACAGGCAGCTATCTCTCCTACAGCCTTGTTTATAACACTCAAGGCATTTGTGAGGAACGGCACTTCTTTAGCATATAATTTTAAAATAGTGTATGTTTAAATATTCAGTGTTTACTGGCAGCAGCAGGACCTGTGGTTTGCAATTCAAGCTGAGAACTTTTATGGCTCACAGGAAGGGGAAGAAGGCATTTGGCATTTGTGAATGTCAGTACCTAATGATCAAGAGTAGGCAGCCTGGCCCTAGCTACATTGGCCTTTTGAGGTTCCCCTTGTGGTAGAACAAGCAGAGCCTGCTCTTAGGAGCATCACTGAAACATCTATTTGCCAATATCCTGGCAAACAGGCAAAACACACCCATTCCCTTTGCTGCTTGTGTGGTAGATTCCTGCTGGTGTACTTATTGAGGCTTCTCTCTCTGTACACACTTTTGTTTTGCAAATAGATTTTTGAACTGAAGCCTTTGTTTTCTTTAACATTTGCAAGACAGAGGAACATCCAGAAATGAAGGAAAGTGTTCCCAAAAATATTCACTGCAGTGTTTCTTTAAGTACAATAGAGACCAAAAAAAATAATGTCAGAAGTGCTGGAAACTCTTGGACAATTTGAAGAAGAGTCCTCTGGGCTCCAGTGGAATGCTGGTGGTTTCTGCAGGAAGCTCAGTCAAAGATCTGAAGTCTGCCCAAAACATGTTTAAGACACATGGAGGTTCTTAGTCAATGAGCAGACTAAAATGCAGGGACAATGCAGGGACAAATCCGGCCCACAGGTAGTTAGACTGTGGTTAGGAAAAACAGAACTTTTACCTGACAGGTTTGAAGAGTTTTACTGCTGGAGAGACTTCCCAGAATGGCTTTGTTCTACTCCTTCTATGGAGAATTGTTCCACTTCTCTGAAATACCTTTCTTCTGGTTAGATGTAGCCCTGTGGCATCACCCTACCCAAAGGGCAGCTACCTTCTCTACTGCAAGCTGCATGATGCAGTGGAATTCTCCCCCCAGAACTTATTTCTGCTGCATATGGAGTTCAGTGCTGTCAGAACAATATTGGCTTTGCTTGATTGACATTTGTTTCCCTTCATGTCTGCTGGAGTCTGGCACATTTTGGAGACAAGAGAGTAAGCAGGATGGTGTTACCTTTTAAATATAACCTTTGGGAATTTATTAGCTTGCTTTCTTTGACCTGTAGCTCCAAAAACCTGAACTACTGCCAAGAAACAAGAGTAGTTTACATAAAGGCTGAGAGTAGAGGTCATACAACTATTTGTTCTTTTATTAATTTGTTAAAAAATGCCTATATGACTCTGCGCATGGCCAAAAAGTACTCGTGTTATTTGTAACAAGAGGGTATTTCCACCAAAATGCACCAGTGACCAAAGACAAAACAACTCCTTCACTGTACGACAATACATCCTCATCTCTATCATTAACTTCTTACACTTCACATATTGTATCTTTTACATTCATTTCAATAGACTATTTTGAATTATAATAGAGGTAGATATTTTGTTCTGATTTCAGAACGTTTTAATATAAAGATTTTAATGGTTGTTGATTTAAGATATTTATTTCTACATACACATAACATTACCTATACTTGAGCACATCTAGCAAGAATCTCATGTCCTGCTCTTGTTAACATTTTGGCATTATTTTAAATAACAATGAATGAAAACAAAACTAGCCCACACCCAAGAAATGTCCAGCCAGTTCAGCCCAGTGCCAAGGTCTCTTCCTAGCCCTCATTCCACATAAACAATCAAATCCAGAATAATGCAAAATTTTTGGCCCCACACTTTTCTTTTTTACTGAATTTGTTTTTTCAAATAACAACACTTGTTTGACACAAAGGCAAATTTCTTTGATGATTTACTCCTTGTGTTATTATATGTGGTTTGAAAGGCAGTGCATCAAATTTATGGCTTTTAATTCTCAATCTGAATTAAAATAATCTACTTAAACTTCCATAGGTGGCTTACATATGACAGTAAGAGACCAAGATCTCTCTTTTACTAATTTTTCTGGTGCTTCCCTTCTGACCACAGATAGGAAAATTAGGCTGCCTGCAGATACATGCTTTGAAAACACTAAGCAAGCTTTCCTTGAATGAGATATTTTCCACTGGGCAGAGAAAGAGGTTCTGTGCTGAGGCTAGAAAATATTGTTCCTTGGGGTTGTAGTCCACTTACAGGTGGAATAATTACCTTCATAGTAGAGAGGTGAGAGAGAAAAGGGAATGAATAAAGGAGCCTATAAAAGAACCAGATCTCTCACCTGTCTTGGATCACCTCCACGAGTTCACCTCTGCTCTGACTGCAGACACACACGTGTTGCACTGAGGACTGGCTGTGTGGCCCCACTGGTTATGTGCACACTGCCTCCAATGGCCTCTGTGCAGCTAAACTTGATCCTTATCCCAAAAGCATTACCTGGCCTAGATTTCTATCACACTAAAAGGAGTCTCTGAGTTCACCAGTAGTAAAATATGGAGATTCTCAACAAGATTTCTCATCAAGGAAGTACAATAGAGGATGCACTCTCACAGTGATGATAGCTCCTGGCGCCAGGAAATAGTCACATCTTCCAATCATGAATTCTCTAACCACTAGACTGTCAGCTCTAGCTTCTGCCACTGAATACTGAATAAGTAAAGTCCTCCCTAAACCTTTCAACTAATGCTGTAGATGCCTCCTGAGAAATTTTATTCTGCTTTCTGAGACAGGTGAAATATTCTTGCTTAATTCTGATTTGGGTGCCTATCCTCCTGATAAGTGAGAGCCCTCTTGCACCACCCTGATGGTTGGTGCAAATCACTTTGTCTGAGGTACCACAGTGTCTCTACACGCTGTATAGGGAGCCAAGGCATTTAGTTTCAGGTTCTGTATTCCAGTTTGGGGCCAGGCACTTAAGATGTGGGTGTTGCATCACTCATCACCTTTATTATGTCAAGCATCTATTTCCATATTTAGAAATCTGAAAGAAACAGGAGTAATGTATGTTCAGAAACACTGAAATAACAAGCCTTTAACAGAGAAGCCAAACATGGTTTTGTATTCTAAGGGAGCACCCAATTACAGTGTGGCTTCCAGGTTTCTGTTGCTTTTCAGCTTTCTCAGATTAAAACTAGATTTTTCTCCCTTATAGCTATTACGGTTCATGTAGTCAGGATTCAAATTCAAATACCTGGATCTATCTAAAAGTCAAGAAACAATACAATTATATTCAATGACATTAAAAGAAAGTAAACATCAAGCCTCTTGAGAACCTCACACATCCTCTGTGGTTTTTTTACACTACTGTCTCCCCAAGCTCTCCCAGAAAGAGATTTTTATCCTTGTGAGGAAGCATAGAATCACAGAATTATAGAGGCTGGATGAGATTATCAAGTCCAACCTATGACCTAACACCACCACATTGGCTAGACCATGATACTAAGTGCCACATCTAGTTATTGTTTAAAGACCTCAAGGGAGGGTGACTCCGGACAGTCCATTCCAATGTTTGATCACCCTTTCCATGCAGAAGTGCTTCCTAATATTCAACCTAAACCTTCCCTGTTGCAGTTTCAGACCGTGCCCTTTCCTCTCGTCACTAGTTGCCTGAGACAACAACTTTCAGTACAGGCTGAAATAATAGTCAAGAACGAGCAGAGCTCCAATTCCCACAGTGCTGTAAGTGTCCAAAGAGCTTGGAGCCTGGAAGGATGTCACAAATCAGACAGATGGTACAGATTCATTATTTAGAAATGTATTTTCAAACCAGATGTTTTACTAGCCAACTCCTGAGTCTTATATTAAAAAGCACCCATCAGAGTTCAAAGAACACTGGGCAAGATCCCCTTGGCTCTCCCTCTGATGACTCAGAAATATCATGATTAGAGAAATGGGGACATAAGAGAAGCCTAACAGAACACAACGTAACATAACCATGTAAGGTTGTTTCTCTTTTGCATGAATCAGGCTATTATTTGCTCCATCAGCAACTCTAAATCCAAAAGTCAGCTTTACTAAAGGGTTCAAATTTACAGCCAGGCTTTGAAGTTAATTCAAAAAAGTCTGTGATTCTTCTTGGCCTTTGCACAATGTCTGCTTCTGTCTTTGTTGGCTGGTTGGGAAATTGGGGCTGCTTTATTTACTCAAACATGTCTAATTATTGCATGTCATTTAACTGTTATTTCTTATGGGAGTTTGGGCTTTAAGGTGACGGATTACAACTGTCAAGAGGGAAAGAGGTCAGCTGTTGTCAGTTAAACTAAGTGGAAGAGGAAGGAGTCACTCAATACGCGACTGATCTTTTGTGGCAAGAAAATATACAGGCTGATCCATATAACTGCAGTGAGAAACATGCATTATTTCATTCTAGCAATAATCAATTACTTTTAATCTTGTTCTTATCAGGTTTGCATTGGCATATCTATGACAAGAAAATACAAAATGACATTCTGTTCTCAGCTTTAGTAAGCACAAACAATTGCTTCTGCAGATCATCACATCTTAATTTAGAACAGTTTAGGAATGTTGCATGTCACCATTATCCTGCTTTCTTTGGCATATGAAAATTTTGTACATTAATGGCATGCGCAAAAGAGTTTGGGATGTTGCTGCAGACACAGCAACTTTTCCTCTACATTTTTTTACAAAACCATGAGTGTGGGGTTCAGTGGGAACCCTGAACAGTCCTCCTGGACCATTCACTGCAAGAATATTGAGGTGCTGGAGCAGGTCCAGAGAAGAGCAACAAATCTGGTGAAAGGACTAGAGGGAAAGTCCTATAGGGAAAGGCTGAGGGAGCTGGGGTTGTTTAGCCTGGAGGAGACTCAGGGGGGACCTTATCACTCTCTTCAACTACCTCAAGGGAGGCTGTAGTCAGGTGGGGGCTGGGCTCTTTTTCCAGGCAACTAGTAACAAGACAAGAGGGCATGGCCTCAAGCTGCTCCAGGGGAGGTTTAGGCTGGATATTAGGAAGCACTTCCTCAAGGAGAGAGTGATTAGACACTGGAATGGACTTCCCAGAGAAGCAGTGGAGGCACCGTCCCTGGATGTGTCCAAGGAAAGACTGGATGTGGCACTTAGTGCCATGGTCTAGCCAATGTGGTGGCGTTGGTCATAGGCTGGACCTGATGATCTTAAAGGTCTTTTCCAGCCTTGGTGATTCTGTGATTCTGTGAAAGCAAGTTAAGTGAGGAAAAAATTATTTTATCTACTTTCACAACTGAGGAAAGGGAGAAATTACTTTAAAAGGTATGAAGAGCTTGATTTAAAGCTCCTGTTATAAGTTTAAGTTCCTCAAATCTTCTCTTGCTAGAGTAAGAAGTACTGTGGGGATAATTCTTCTCCCTCAGCTATGAGGAACACAAGAAGGTTCCAGGTAGTATGACTGCAGAATTTTAAATTCCTTGAAGAAGGAAGGGAATAGTCAGTTTGTTCAAGACAGGATCTGCAGTGATTTCCCAGTAATGGCAAACTGAATTATTAATTTTTCAATGTGCTGCACAGTGTTAAAGATACGACAACCACACAGAACCAGAGACACATGGCCAGCTGTGAGGTAACAGCTCACAGTGCAGTCCCTCTGCCTTATGCAGTGTAAACACAATGCTGAGAGCAGGTAAAAGTTCAAAATGCAAGAATCTGCAGATAAGTTCCTTTTTTCCATGATCTGCACTGTCCCCTCTTTTTAGTGCTAAGTCACAGATTGTCAACATGCTAGTGCTGTATGCCAGAGGAACTTGATACGTATTATTCTTCCCTAGATCATTTCCTAGAGAATGAACACCAATCAATTTTGGAAAAGATGTGATGAAAGCAGAGCACATCATGGAGATCTAAGGAATTATTGGTTCCAGTCCAGGAAAGCAGAAAAAAATCCAGGAAAGGTGTTTAAAAATAATGTTGGAATTTTCAGGTAAGATGCAGAGGGAGAGATAGTGAGAAAAATAAAAGAACACAGTATGCATGTGAACAGGAACCATTGAGATGTTATCTTCAAATACAGTTGTAACAGAAAGGATTTGCATTTGGCCCATTTAATTTAATTATCTGTATTCTTAAACATCCTGTCAAATAAAAGATGAAGGCATCTGCATGTATACAAAGAGATTTTTGTGTGAATTACCTCCAGGAATGTTTGGGCCCAGAGCCGGGACCTGATTTTTAGCGCCGCACTCTTTCCTCTTTCCAGTTGTCCCACAGCGCAGGAAATTAGGATACACTTCACATTTGTACAGTTCTGCATACAAAATAAAGGGAAGTCATACCTATACTTTAAAAAAGTACATAACCACTTTCAAATGCTATAAGTTAGCAAAACAAATCAACTTTCCCTTAAAGCGTTGCCTGAAATCAGTAATTTAATCTAACATACATGAGATAGCTCATGGGTCCTTGTGAGAACTATAAACCAAGGAGGAGAATCTTTTTGCACCACCAATGAGTACAACTACCTACCTGTAGTAATGAAAACAGAAGTAATTACCTTCAGTAATATCTTGACTGAAGAACTTTCAAAATCAATCCTTCAAAGCATGTGCTTTATCAGTCATTTTGTGATTTCAACATGGTTTCTTTCCATTCTCTATGCCTGAAGTCTTTTTTTACGTTCCTAAATCTTTCCGCTCCTCTAACTCTCCTGGTTGTCTTACTGATATTTACAGTATAGCAGCCAGAACATTTGCTGAGATGCATTAGTTGCTCTACTTGAAGCTTTTTGTCCATGAAATGTTCCTGATGAGCAGTGATTCTGGCTCTTGCACAGCGCTGAAGACAAAAGCCAAGCAGTGCAACTCTATATACTGCTAAAGTCTGCCAGAAGAATGTCACAAAAAAGGTTAAAAGCTGACTAGAAGCCACTGAAGTGAATGAGCAGAGTCTCATGGGGTAACCACAGAAATGATGTGGTTGCTTGGGGTGTAGAAAGGAAAAGAGAGCTCATAGAAAAATTATTAAAAGCATGTGTTAAAAATGCATAGATTTATATATACAAATGCATTCTACCTGAAAAGCTTTGGTAGAATTCAGGAGGAAGGCTGAAGTTTTAATTGATTCATACTTTTATAAGAAAGCAGAGAATCCTTCCCTTACAGATGCTTGACACGCATGATAGAAGGACTTGTGACCTCAGAAGCAAAGCTGAGTTTTCCCTGGTACATCCTCTTTAGAAGAGTGAGAACGGCTGCACCACCAGAGCCCATACTTCAGAAAACGAGATGATGATACATGTAAGAGATCTGAAAACACCCTTAAGGAATCCTCTATCTTCACAAACAGCTTTCCCCAT
Organism: Apus apus; assembly: GCF_020740795.1. Lineage (NCBI taxonomy): Eukaryota > Metazoa > Chordata > Aves > Apodiformes > Apodidae > Apus > Apus apus. The sequence continues at coordinate 21,934,562 of NC_067283.1, read as the reverse complement.
AAATCTCTATCTTATTACAAGTTAAGTAGAAGCTGCATGCTTAATCACTGCTTTCTAAATCTGCCTGAAAATGAAACTGTAAACCCTGGAACCTGCAACTATAAACCTTCTTTTAAAATTAATATTTCAAACTATTTGTTTATTTGGCTTTTCATATTTAAACATCCTCCAACCAGATTTATTTATCTTGCAGGAAGGGTTAGAGATGTTTTCATTAATCATAGCAGCCAAAACCACATATTAACAAAAATAAATCATTAGTATGCAAAAAAGTCTACTTTTGGCTGACATTTTAGGACATGAACACATATTTGTTTTCCTTAGGAATGCATTTAGCCTGTAGTGATTTTCAGAACACTGTAACAACAGAACTAATGGAAGAGAAATAAATAAATAAAATAAATAGAATAAGAGCTTCTTGGAGCATTTTTCCTCTCTGTGAAAATACTTCGATAAAAACAAAATTAACTTAAAATTAAAAAAAAAAAATTACAAATTTTACCAAATCATTACCTTTGGCTAATCAGTCATCTTCCAGAGCAACACTCACTTTCCATGTATACTTCAATTATGTTATTAAAAAATAAATAAATCTGTGTCTATGGTATACAATGCTGAAGGCACATAGAATTGGGACACCTTCTAACTGAACAAATGACACAATTGCCTTACTATGCCCATCCTCAAGAAGTCCTGCTATATATCCAGTGGTAAGCACTGAACCCAATTTTGCTTATGAAAAGCATATTGTACTAGAAGACTGGTCCTCACAGTGTCAATTTTATAGCACTAAGTACTCATCTAAATACTGTCTACATCAAGCAGCTGGAAAATCTCTGCTTTGTATTTTAAGATGCAGACGCAGGATATACTCAATAACTTTCTTAACTGCTTTCAGTTGCTGCAGTAATTTCTACACTGGCAGCATCTAAGCCTAATCACCAAGAAAAATAACTGATAATTAAGGTATTACTGAAGAATGGATTACATGTTCTGTGGTATTGACTGATATGTCTTTGAAAGCCCAAGCATTTTTTCTTCAGCCCCAGTGGAATTGGATTCTTTCCAGGGCATTAGCCTGATGTAAGAATTATATAGGAATCGACACTGATTATTGTTTCAGATAGGTAGACTGTGATTTTGTTCTTAATAACATTATAGTATTCATTTCTTTCAGTTTCTATCTTCTCCCTGGTATGAAAATTGCCAGATTAACTTTCAGAAGTGGTGTAATCATTCTGTTACTCCAGAATACTTAGGTCTGTCAGGTTCTTTTCTTCTTACCAAATTCTGGTGATGTCAAGGAACTCAAATATGAGCTTGCAGTAAACAACCTAATAAGAGACCAGACAGGATGAAATAAACTCTGCCTGAGGTTCAGAAAAAAAAATAGAAAGCAGTGATTGCATGAATTCCACAACTGACCTCAAGGTCAGAAAGTCTGAACACAGCCTCTAAGCAAGGGGAGCTGGTATCTACAATGCTTCAGTATCCTAGAGATGGGACACTGAATGCAGGAATGGAAAAAACCCAACCTTCTGAAAATACAGCCAAGTCCAAATACTCAGGTACCAGAACTACCTTCCTGAAGACAGATCTTTGCTTGCACTCCAGCATTGTCTAGAATGTTAAAAATGCAGTGACATGTCCCATTGGCCTTGCCTGTGGCAAAGCAAAGGGAGTCCTACCTTTCTATGCATATATTGGTACTTAGGGGAGGAAAAAAATGTACTCCCAATTATTTGCATGTCAGAAGTCTTACTTTACAAGAAAATGTTAATTTAATTAAGTGTGAGCTACTCTATCAGAAAGAGCCAGAATGCTAGGAGTCAAGTTAACAAGAAGAGACCTACATTTCAAAAGTCAAAATCTGAAATTTAATTACTGGAAGAGAGGCTTGTTGTGCTGCAATTCCCTGTGTGCCACTGCATGACCACAGAGGTTTGTCTGCAAACAGCCAGGAGTAAGACAGCCAGGAATTTAGCATACATGATCTTTAATGTAAAAATCTGTCAAACAAAATTGCTAACCTGTGGCATGGTGATATTAACAAGTAATAAATTAAATGCAGAGGTTAAAAATCACTTAGAACAATATTTAGAAGGCTGTAAATAAACTGCAGTCAAATCAAGAGCCACCTTGATATATTGCATGCATGGTCCCAGCTTATAGTTTTTAGAGAGCTCACCAATATTTTTGCAGAGTTTTTCCTGTGAGCTTCTGCCACTGTGACTTCCCTTCTCCTGATGTAGTGAGAACTTGTGGAATTATATAAAAAAGCAGCAAGTTCAGGAGTGTCTTGTGGAATAGCAAACTGCAAAAAAGAAAAAATGTGAATGGTAATGACATACTCATACAATGGTTCTAACAGTTTTGCTCCCTTCCCAGTGGTCTTGAATTTTGGATTAACACTGCTTTTCAAATGAACAGCACAGCCATGAGAATATGCTTTCTACAGCCAGGGGCACAATTAGTAATAACACAGCAAGATATTGCCCAGTTAAAGGAATTACAGTAGACAACATTTTTTTCTAGTTTTTACTGGACTCAATTTCATTTCTGTACTTTGTTAGACTTTTGGGGCCAGATTCTGATCCCTGTAACAGGATAAATTCAAAGTTGCTGCACCAAAATCTGGTCATGAGTTCGGATCAGAATCTGCCAACTGAAGTATAATTATTTACTCAGCTTTAGAAAATAAAATAAATTAAAAAAAAAAAAAGGGAAATCTGAAATCTAGTGACACAACTTTTGACCATTACTTAATACAGATTTATTCTGGTAAAAACTCAATTTTGTATAATGCAACAGTTTGTTAATATTTAATCTCATAATAAATGCATTCTCTTCAGCTTTATCTTCACCAATTTTTATTCTCTGATTAAAAGCTACTTGTATTGTTGGCTGTTTGTCTTTTTAATTCCTACACACAGCACTTACAGCTTCTTTCAAGAACCTCAGAGAGGCTACAGAGGGAAAGGTAAAGTCTAATTTATGACAATCCAATAATGTACAATCACAATAAAATATATGTGGAATTTTGTAGCAAGATTTGAACAGGAACTTCCCTAAACATAAACAAGACTATTCTTCAAGGGCCTCAGATTATAAAGAATTACATGAAATGCATTTTATCAGTTCCTTTGACTTCTGAATACAAAATATCTAAAACAAATTCCTAAAGAAAATGTTTGTAATTGTAAGAAATGTTGTCATACTAAAGGAAAGAGAATAGTAAGAAACACACAAAACCTTCCACACACTAATGCTGTGCAGTACTGCATCTGCAAAATTTGTACCATTAATCTGATTAAAACTGTGAGGCTGAAGGAGGAACTGTTTTGACATTGTCTGTGATCTTCAAAAGAATCCTGCAAAGTGAAAGATACTGTAATTTATTAACTGATGAAAACCCTCTTTCTGTTGCTTAATTAGGTTAACATTGTCTTTTTGCAATAAGGGAACAGTTAAATTGCTAGTAAATCTTTCCCTCTCAATTTGATAACATGTGGGAATTATCTTTCCAGGATTCTATCACCAGCATATATAGGCTTCTTTAATAATAACAAATTAAAAGAACCACAATATAATTACATGCCTTTGAAGAAGCCTTCAATATATGATCACAATTTATACATATGTAGCTCCATTTGAACACTAGATGGTTTTTGTATTTATTTTTTTCATAGATCCTAGAGTGTCAGCATCCTCAGTGGTGAATTATTACAGCAAAGACTTGAAAACAGCCCTTTGTGGCTAGGAGAAAACATACATGTCTCCAGTGGCCTAGATGTTCAGATTAAATATAATATTTTATCCTTCTTGAGCCAGCAGCATGTACAACACTGTAGCTATTCTATATTCCACATATTTTGCACACCATACCTTATTTTAAATGGATTCTCACTCCCTGCCGTTAACCTGCAATGGACTGTCTCAGTTCCCCCACCAGGGACAACTGTACTGCTTTCTTCCCCTTAGCCTGGTCACCTTGAGCAGATTTCCAGATCTCTCCAGTTCTTCACTTCTCCTTTCAAAACCCATTTTAGCTTTCCTCTTTTTCTAGTCAGGCACTACCCTCTGCTGCAATGTGTAACTCCACTAGAAATGTTCTGGAAGAGAACTTTGTGTAAAAGTTGTTACACAAGCAGTGTCAGTGACCGCTCGAGACCAATGCGTGAGATGGCATTATTTTGTCTCCAGGCTAGGAAACTACACACAATAGTAACAGCTCTGCAGGATGAGGAGACACTGTCTCTGGAGGAAGTTTGCTCCTCTCAGTCACGTTAGTGGATTTACCTTACCCATGTGTTTTGCTGCTTCCCTGACAGATGCCTCACTCATGATACTACAGTGCTCAGCTGTTGAGAATGTGCCATGGGTGTCACTGTTTATCATCCACCATAGTTGGAAACCACTTCCTAAACCTCTGGTAGTTACAGGCACTGGCAGTCTGGGAAAAATACCCCACAACCCGTTACAAACACTGGCTCAGGCCAAATGTCCATCTAGCTGAGCGCTTTTGTCATCAACACTGCCCTTCAGCAGATGTGGAAGGAACAGGGCATATATCCACACTGCTCTCTCCTAATAATTTTCGTCTTCCAAATGTATTCAGCTCAGGGACTTCCTGATCTGCATGAAGTTTTTGTTCATTTATTAATCTTCACTGGACTTCTCTTCTGAATTCACCCAGTTTCTTCTTAAAACCATGTAAAGTTTTAACACTGACTACTTCCTTTGGCAACAAGTTCCAGACATCTAATACCTGATGTATGAACCACTTCCTTTTGCTTGTTTTTAATCTGGCTCTGGCTCTACAGGCTTCATTTGATGCTCCAGTTCCTGTGCAGTGAACACACTGCATTTCCATGCAGGAACAGTCAATCCCCACCCACACTCTTCCCACAACTTCTGATCTTGGGGATCATATTTGTGTGTAGCCACCTCCTTTCTAGATCGAAGCATCCGAGTGTACTGAGCTCTTCCCCCAAGGGAATCTGTTCCATATGTTTGATCGGTCCTTTTGCTCCTCTTTACAAGATTTGCAAGATCTTTTGAAGGATTCACAGTTTCATTATCCTTTCACATCCCTCACCGCCTCCAGAGAAAGATAAGCTCCAGAAAAGTCCATAAATAAGAGCATTCCCGTGTGCACAGGTCTGATTTATCTTTGAGGAAGAAATAACAAAGTACAAAGGAAACCTTTCTAGAAGATAAGAAATTCAGCGAGGGGGAGGAATATAGTGTTTTAACTGAAACTGAGCAATCTAAGTCCTTTCAAAGGGGAAATGCCCAAGCACCCTAAGAAAGCAAGGTTCTGAAACCCAAGAGAAGCCAGGCATGTAATGTCCTTAGCCTTATTTGGAAATCTGAGCCAGGCATCCTGCTGTTTATACAAAACCTGAAGGAAACTATCTCTGTATCCTCTTCCCATCTGAAGCAATAGATAAGCATTACATATTTGAAACCTAATTTGTGTATGCATGCTGTTCAGTGCTCTGAAAAGATGAAATACAGAAAGGATGTTTAAATTCTTGCAATAATGACTGTGCATCTAAAGCCATATTCTGTTAAGACAGATGGACCATTATTCCATTATTACAGGAAGATTTCATACAAGCCTCACAAGAATTTAGTCTTGTTTATGTAACAGATGTTATCAAGTAGAAGAAGGAAGAGCAAACTCAAAAAACTAAAAAAAAAGCATAAAAAAATACATTGGCTGAAAATATCATTAAAAACCATGGCACTATTTCACCCAGGATCTCTTCCCTCCTTATAGTTCCCATCTCAGCTTCTGAATTGAAACTTAGAACATAGTGGGCTAGGAAGGAAGGATGCTGAACTCCTCTTCATGTACTTGCAACCTGATCTGAGCAGTGGCTTTGAGATGATGGGCTTGCACACACAAATGCAGCAGCTCAGTTTCTTCCTCCTCACCAGATGTGGTGTTTAGAAACATTGTTTAGTGGTGGACCTGGCAGTGCTAAGTTAATGGTTGGACTTTATGACCTTACAGGTTTTTTTCAACCTAGATGAAAAAAAAATTCCTCTGTTTCCAAACTTCCTGTGTTTTTGGTACAAATTGAAAGATTTTTTAATCTTCAGTTCCCTATCACTCATTTCTTTTTTCTTCCTCCAGAAATGAAATAAAAGGGTGGAATTCTAAGACCCCTCTCTGGCTTCCTGGGTGAAATATGAAAATCTAACCATAATGTAGTTGGTATGCATCGGTTTTTCTATATTCCTGGAAGTATATATTGTAGTTCTGTTTCTTCAAGATAAATATTTGTCTTGTTGCTCCTGAGGTTGTGATCAACCTCCTTCACTAGAAAGACATCTCCATTTTCATCCACCGTACTGAAATCAAAGCTCTTCCCGTTATGCAAAGACTTACAGCACTTGTAGCATTTGGAGTGCAGCTTTCCCCACAAGATGTTTCACAGGCTACTGGTTAAACTTCAGAATTGTTGTTTATTCTAGAAGTGTCTGGAATCAGTTATGCTTAATAAATTGGATACCTTGGTTTTGATGGGGTAACATGTAGAGCTGTGTTTTGCTAAGTCTTCTTGAGCCAAACCAAGCTCTTTTGAGGGGATATGCCATCACAAACATGGATCTTAAAACAGGCTTTAGATACTGGCATATCAGCACTTTACTGAGGAGGCTGCTACTAGGCTTCTGTTTCCTCAAACTCTCAGATCTCTGGCTCTGCTATGAAAGAAGAACCATGTTTATTGAAGGAGAAGCCATTTGGAGGGCCAACAATACCTAGGAGTAACATTTAATAAAAAATGGCATCGGAATTTTTCTTTTTTTTTTTTTTTTTGCTGGTATGATTTAAATAATTGTACAATCATTTCCAACTCAAAAAACCAAAACCCTGTAATGTTTCTGACAAAGTTGTAACCTTTATGAATTAACATTGACTAAGTTAGAAAATTGTAGACTATATGAATTGTCTTATCAAGTGCCAATACATTAAAACTTCAATTTCTGGAGTCCATATCATGCAGAATTCCAGTTGATAGTTTCATTTTACAGGATATTCAAAATATGTTATTTGAAAAATTAAAATAATTAACACTTCAAGACAGGTAAAAAATACATAGGCTTCTAGAATAATTCCCACTTTACAGATTGTACTGTCTCATACTATGTTGAACTTAACCAGAATACAAAATACAGCATATCATATTCAAAATATGTATCTTATATACTGTGTGCAAGGAAGTAGCCTCTGGCAACAAAATATGCTGTGGACTGACCGGCTAAGAAGCAGCTGTGCAGAAAAAGTCTTGGCTTCAGCTGCTGCTGAGTCAGCAGTGTGTCCTGTCAGCAGCAAGGGCCCAGAGCGTCCTGGGCTGTGCGGACAGGAGCAAAGGCAGTAACTTCACTGAGGGAGCGATTCCTGCCTCCTGCTCAGCACTCATTAGACCACATGCAGACACAACAACCATTTGTGGAGCCTCAGCAGAAAACAGAGATCAACATAGTGGAAGGAGTTCTGTGGTTTCCCAGGCAATGTGCGTAAGTTGAAACAAGTTCAGACTGGATGCAGGGAAAAATCTTTTCCCTGTACAGACAATCAAGAAGCAGCAGAATTTGCCCAGAGAGGTTCTGCCATCTCTCTTCTTGGGTATTTTAAAGACCAGACTGGATCAAGTCCTGAACAACCTGGTCTGATCTCACAGCTGACCCTACTTAAGCAGGATGTTAGATCAGAGTACTCCTGAGGTCTCTTCCAACCTCAGTTAGCCTATGATCCTAAAAAAACAAGTCACCATACAAATTAGCTGTAAATTATTTGTATTGGAATAAAAAAAAGAAAATGTTGTTACACCCTTTAAAAATACTTAATGTCGCAATAACTGGTGGCTGGCTGTTAAATCAACAGCTCTGAGAAGTTCATGTCTTTCAGTTTAATGACCTTGCATTATTGTGCTACAAGGGATTTTCCACAGTGCTAACTGGTTCATTTAGAAGACTTTTTGATAAACAAACCAGTGCTAGGTTGTATCACTCAACCAAAGATCTGTATGCATCACTTGACATAAAAAGGCACACATCACCTTTGGGAGTTAATCTGCTAAGCACTGCTGTACAGATGACTTCCTGAATTAATGTGCTCTTCAGGACACAAGAATTTTAGGGGTCCCATGAGAACTGAAACAAAATTGTGTCATCTACTCAAAGCCATGTGAAAAATTACCCTCAAGAAAAACCCTACAAATTTCCATTAAAAATTATCTTGTGTCTAACACTGCAATACTGAAGAAGAGTGCGGAGACCAGACACATACCATGCAACACAACTGTCACACTAGAGACATAGACTATTTATATCATGATTCTTACCCTGGAAAATTATCTCAAGGTCATTGTGAAAAATTCCCCAAAAGCTCCTGTTGAAGCACAGACAGAAAACATCAAGCAAAATGCAGACAGGGATGGAAATAAAAGGGGTGGACTTACCTTTATTTGCATTGTATTAATAGGAGAGCTTGTTTGGCAGTGCAATGGTCCATGTGTCTGAATATGAAGAATATAAAGAAGGAATTCTTCTCGACTGGACACAGGCCAACCGACATGGAGAACTGTGTTGTTGATGGCACTTGGACCTATATTGTGCAGCTGTCAAACCAATATAATCAGTACTTTCCAAGGCAGTAAATAACAACAAGAGAGAACAAAGCAACCACCACTTAAGACATTTTCAAATTCTAAGTGTCCACAGCCTTTAACTACTTTGGAAAAGATATACAGATCATTGATATTTTATTGCTGGAGAATCTGTGGCAGGTAGGGGAGAAGGACCTCTCCGTGTTAGTCACAAAGCCAATGGCAAATGTAGGAGAACAACCTTTTTTGTGAGTCTGTATTCAAGAAATTCATAACCTTTCTAATTTTTTCCTACATGCGAGAGAGGTAAAATAACCTAAAACAGTATGAAAAACTCAAACCAAAACACACTAGCAAAATACACTATACAAAAACATACAGTGAACCTTAACAGAACATACCTGAAAACAGTAACTGAAATTTCAGGACATAAAAGGATTACATTTCAGGGTGCACAAACAGAAGATTTAGCAAAGATTAAACTAGTTTTTGTTGTTAAGAACTCTGTTAAGAACTCTGAACTTCTCAGATCAAATTCCCCCAAAAGAAAACAAAAAAGCAATTAGTTTTCGTAAAAGTAACATCCCATCTTTTCTGGGAAAACAAGTAAAGAGAGAAATAATAGACATAAAAAAATGTGGGCTATTAAAAAACTTTCCTTGTATCAGTTTACAATTTGAAAATATCTGATGACGACATAAAGTCTGGATATTTGTTCACACTGGTCATGAAAGCTAAGGAGGCAGAACACCACGGAGCTTGCCTCAAAGTTTCTAGAGATGCGAGAACATCCTGTTGTCCCAAAATCGGATTCTTTACCCTGTGTGCAAAGTCCAACCCACACACAGAGACGAGACATCAAGTCTATTATGACCCTGCAGAACACAGGATGCTAGCAGGCTCATGCCAATAAACTAGCACACCATAGTAACAGCACAGAGAATATTTCTACATTCCAGGTTAAGATGAAGTTACATTGTCCAGGGGCTAAAATGGATATGGGGTGTTTTGGTTTAGGGGTCTGATTTAAAGATTTACAGAAGCACTGGCTTATCTGACTTGGGACATTCCAGCTCCTGTTGTTATCTATATGGTTAATGATGCATCCTGTCCTGGGCCAGCCCATCAGTCCATCAATTATCATCCTAAGTATGGTCATTCTGAATCCCCTTAAACAATCCCTTTTTAAAAACATGTAGAATTTTTGTGACTGATGAACTTCATTTAGAACCAAAAATCCTCAACTTTCAATCTTACATCTTCTTCAGAAAAAAGGTTTTTTGGGGGGTATTTGAGCTTTTCATGCATTGCTGATGTCAATAAACCATGAAAGTGATTTCTTTAATCACTGTAGCTATTTTAATCCATTTGAAGTCACATATATGTCCTGGGCCTGCAGGATTGCAGGCCAACAAGAAAGCATCTGACCTGCAAATTGCTATCCCTGCAAGCACAACTGCTTTGAAGAGGGATCATCTTAGATGCTTCTGTGCAAATGCACAGCAGAGCACCAGCAATCCAGGAAGTTCCTCCAGTGCATTGATGACAATTTCTACACCCGAATGGCAGAGGAACCAACAAGAAAAGGTGCTTTGCTGGTCCTTTTTCTCATCAACAGAGACAGGCTGGTTGGTGACATAATACTTAATGGTAGACTAGGCTGTAGCGACCATGACACGGTCAAATTCAGGATCCTTAGGTCAGTGAGGAAGGAGAGACCCAAGCTCACTACCCTCAAACTCAAAAGAGCAGATTTTGGTCTCTTCAAGGATCTGCTTGGCAGGGTATGGTGGGGCAAAGCCCTGGAGGGAAAGGGAGCCCAGGAAAGCTGCTCCTTATTCAAGGATCACTTTCTTCAAGCCCAAGAGCAGAGTGTCCCAACAAAGAGGAAGGCAGGCAGGAGAGCCATGAGGCCTGTATGGATAAGCAAGGAGCTTCTGAACACAGTTAAATGTAAAAACAAGGTATACAGAGAGTAGAAGCAGGGCCAGGTATCCTGGGGGGAGTACAGACAAGCTGTCACCCATGCAGGGTGGTTGGAACTAGTTGAACTCTCGGGTCCCTTCCAGCTCAAACCTTTCTTTGATTCTATAACATAGTTTCAGAAACAGCCCAAATGTTTGAGACAGGAAGATTTGTTAGAGGTTTTCCAGCTTAGAGAAATGTGTTAAGATGAAGAATTCACAAATAGTATTTTGTATATTGCAGTCTGTTTCATTGCAGTTTAGTATTAACCATGCAAATTTTAATCTTACACTGCTGATTAAGCTCACTTGCTTTTATTTTCTTGAGTGCTAATCTGTGAATTATAACTGTATGTGAAGTACTCTGTTCTTTCCCCTAGAATAAAGGTCATCTATCAGATTCCAAAGATGGACTGTATTCTGTGTAGTTCACTCAATTAACTTTTTTCTAACCTGACCTCTTCTTTGTTAATTGATGAGTCATCAATAGAAAAAATGCAAGTTAGAAATAAACATGAATTATTTTCAACAGAACATTTTCTGAGCAATAAGGTGACAACTTATGTGGATATCTACAGCTGAATGTCAAAGGAAGCATATTTTTTCCTGCCCACAACACTTGCAGCTTTTAATGAGAAACCAGTCAAATCTCTGAAAATATTTGGCATTGAGTGCAACAAGCTTTTAAACACTGTTTTTAGTTCTTGTCAAACACCCAAATTGTTTACTGTTCCCTTAAATGCCAAAGACAGACTCCCAGCATAAACAAATATCTCCTCCGCTAACATGAGGAGACACTAGGGTTGTGAATTCCCAGATTAGATTTAGGTCATGTGCTGAAGTCAGAATATTTACATTTGTGGCTTTATCTAGTTGTAGATAAAAAAAATAACCCAAATTCATCAGAATTTCAATGGGAGCAGCATGAGGTCCTGTGGCAACATGTATCATTTTTACCTCATAGATGTGTTCTACTAAAGGACCAAGTTCTTCTTCTTTTGTAGGTTCATCTTTGGATTCCCAGTTGTGAAGTGGCAAAATAATTGTTGGGGGGTGAGACACTCTGTAATATACAAAACAGGTTAAAATAGTAACTGTTACCAGTGATTGGCTACATTACTTTTACAAAAAAATAAAGAGCACTGTAGAAACCTGAACCCTCACGGGCATTGTCTTTGGGCACATTCATTAGAACTAGGTGAGGTGAACAACAGAATGCTTCCATCAAGTACTACCCAGTCTTCACAGACTACTGAGGGTGTGCATTTAGTTTCATACTTTTTGTGATGGATGGATGGTCCTTTCCAGAGAAGAGAGTGACTCTCTCTCTATTTGCAGAGAGGAATGGTGTCTGTTGGGCATTCACAACATTCTCTCCAATGAGGTGTCTGAACACATTATCCACAAAAGTAGAGTTATGCTAAGTAAATAAATGTGTTTTCTTATGTCCATTTAAAACATGTAAATGGTTAGCGCTATGCATCTTCCTCCCCTGCAATACATTTTTAAATATTTATTTAACTGCTCTGACATTATGGCCTGAAGCTGTGCCAAGGGAGGTTTAGACTGGATATTAGAAAGAATTTCTTTATCGAAAGAGTGGTTGGACAGTGGAACAGGCTGCCCAGGGAGGTGGTGGAGTCATCATCCCTGGAAGTGTTTAAAAGAAATATAGATGTAGTGCTTAGGGACATGATTTCAGCACTGAATGGATAAATCAGGTTATGGTAGGGGGGTTTAGGTTATGGTTGGATTTGATGATCTTCAAGGTCTCTTCCAACCAGGATGATTCTATGATTCAATAACTGTAAATTCCTTGTAACTTCTGTTATTGTTCCTTTAAAAAACCTTGCAAAGCAGTCTATCTGCTTTACAGGTGGGAAACTGAGGCACAGATAAGGCAAATGACTTCCATAAAGTCACAATGGAAACTGATGTGTCAAGACATGGAATTTAGGACGAGAGCCTGAAATAGTGCTCCAGGCTTCCCATTTGTTTTCCAAACAAAGTGGCAGCTCAGGCATTCCCTAGAACACTGCTGCAACTTGCAACATGCAAATCAAACATAAATAAAGAATACAGTGATTTAATATTTGACAACTTTCCATATACTATTTTATTTTTCCTTTCTTTCTGACATCAAGAAAGGACCAAGTACTCTTCTCTTAACATTTCTATTTGAATAATTACAAGCATTTTATTTCCCATAGAAACGGAAAGTTCCTTGGAGGGGTCCCATTCAGATGCCAGCTCTAACCTCACTCAATTGATGAGAAGTTGGGAAATCAGAGCCCAGTAATTTCTGTTAGCACATTAAGCAAGTTCTGGCACAGACATCTGTCATCTAGTACTAAAGGGGCTAAAATGTTAAGTATTACCCTTTCTTTACAAGGGTCAACTCCCCAGTTTTGCTGGTTTCCAGAATCTTTAGCTTATAGAAAAGCCATAAAATTTCCATGCTTGTTCTGCCAAAGCTGGAAGTTTGCTTACAGAAAGCTGTTAAAATGGAATTGCCAATAAGGTTTATTTCAGAACACAACATTTGATAAAAAGGAATTCTATCCACCAGTGTTAATTCTTTTTCCATTGACTCAAAACAGAGAAAGCACAACTGCAGATTGCCCCTTGAATAAGAGAACAGAACACTGGATTATTTTTTTTTTGCAAATGCTGACATTTTAAAATACTTTAGGAAGAAACAAACTGTTCCTGCATCCAGCTCTTATGTCACATACAATGAATGAAATGTCTGATAGAAACTTTCCTACAGAATACAGCTTCTCAAAGCAGCACGGGATCCTGGAGAAGAAAAACATTCAGCTGAAGAACAACTTTTCATGAAATTTAGGGTATCCTGGAGTATCCCGCTAACTCTAAGTATTTCCCCAGACTTGAAAAGGCCAGCATTCTGTACTAACAAGTATGCCACAGGACAAATTTACATGACAAATCAAATAATAGAGGAAATTAAACGTATTGATTAAAAAGTCATTTCAGACGAGGTACTTAGCCTGATTCATTATCCTTCACAAATGGCTTTGCTTCTAATAAGAATGTTAAATATTCATTGTCGTTGGAGAATAGGAGCTTTCCTGTGTTGTTAAAAAAGCCAAGATACAGCTACTGCAAAAATCTGCAGACCAGGAAGTGTACACAGGCAGAAAGAAGCAGGCATCAGGTTTCAAAACCCAGTGTTTTCTATCACATTCTCTGTGCATTGTTTTTCTTATCCACAGAATAACAAAGTGCAAAGTGTAAATGTAGACTTTCAATTAAAACTATTATAAAGTATATAGGATTATTTATTTTAGCAGATTTTACAGTTTTTTTTAAGACTTCTGCTATTGACAAGGAAGTAGCAAAATCAGGTAAAATTAAACAGAAATCCTCTCTTTTGACTATATTATTTTGCATATAACTTAGAAATTTTTAAAAAATTTAATTATTTACTAGATGAGGATTTTTCCTAGACTTTTAGGTGATAATGATCAGTCAAATACGAAAATAAGATTAACAAAGTATGTTCAACAGAAAATGCTTATGCGGGATATAGCATAGGAACTCTGCCAGCTGCAAATCCTTTCAGTCCAAATTACTTCCTTCCTGAATCCCTTGTTCCTCTAGTGCTCCTTCAGCAGTGGGAAATAAAAATTCCTACTATAAAACTTTTACAGTTTTAGAGAAAAAAAGAAACAAAGCGAGCAAAATAATAAAATCTCAGTTATTAGAGCAACTGCTCATTGAATGAACTATCTAAGGAGTTATCTTACATTTCTTTTGAATAAGATGCTGAAGAATATTTCTGCCTTTCTCCCAGAGGCAGTATTGTCATAGGTCCACTGTATATAAGCATGCATGCATACATCTGCATAAATTTGATAACTACTTAATTTTCCTCAGTAAAATGTACTACCATTCCAGTCCCACTTCATACAAGTTTTTACAGAGCTGTAGGGAAACGAATGCAAGTTATTTTCCAGTCCAAACGTGGACACAGTCTCTCTTTTATTTTTATTTAGGAAACTATGAGCAAATAGTTCCCTTGGAGCCGTATGCTTTAGCATCTCTGACTAATTAGCAAAATCTGTCAACAAAGCTTTTGGCAATACTCCTTTGTACATGCATGCTATAGCTAATAAGAATATTAAAAGACTGAAGAGAAAAAGAACAGGAAGTCATTCAGTTAACTAATTCCTCTGTATTTAATAACTTGTTAGCACTGCAGGCAACAATTCAAGCAATTTTTCCACTTGTGGTCACGCACTTCTTAAGAACTGAGTACGTTTTGGTCATTTTTTGGGGTCTATCTATTTACCTATTGCAGAACTTTTCACTAAAAAGAACATGATTAAGGCCCAAATTTTCAAAAAATCTTGCAAAGAATACAAAAACCTTGTCAGATTTTTCTATGAATGTGACGAGCAAACTCACTGAAAAAAAACCCCAAAATCTACAGCACTGGAAGCAGCCCTTACTGAGAAATCTTGTCTGTCTATCCACAACGATTTAATTGATTCTCTGAAACTCCTTAACCTGGGTGTCCACCCATGACAACTTCTAGTAATTTCCACCTCCCAACATTTCCTCACATCCGCAGCCCACCAACTAACCCTCTTTCTTCAGCCCCTATTTCTCATTCTGTTACCTTCCTCCAATTTTGTAATTTTCACCTCTCTTCCTATGCAGTTAATTTTCCTAGACTGCCACTAATTACAGAAAATGAAATATACTAATTTATCTTCTTTTTAAACATGTTTTCTTGCCATGGCTCCTCTTCAGAAATGTAAGTGTTAACATATATCCACACAGAATCTAGGTGCCAGTCCTCTTTTTCCACATAACTCTAGCCTTAGGGCTAGTCTTCTTACCTTGGAAAGCACTTAGAAATGTGATGAAAAATACTTTATAAATCTGATTTAGATTCAATATTTGAACAGAAAACATGATCTCTGTGATCTGCAAAATAGCTGGACTCTGCTGTGACTAGGTAGTCAAAGTATTATCTTAGAACTGATAACAATAAATGGATTTTTATAAATCCATAAAAGCATAAATAAATGCATTTTATTTTTTTACACCTAAGGAAGCCCCTTGAGGTGCATCATGTAAGAAACATATATCCCTCTTGCATCAGCCAGGCCTCATGGCCTGACCGTGGGAGTGAAGCTGGGCCATGTACCTCCTGTTCTCCCCTTGCAGATCCAGAGCTGTAGTTTGAGAAGAGAAGATGTAGGAAATCTGAGATCCCAGACAAAAAAAAACCCAACATTTTTGGCAATTACTTGCTTTAAAAGAACGTCCTGCCAACTTCCCCAAGGATGCCAGGGCAGGAGTTCCAAGATTTTGCAGGGTAGTCTGAGATCCTTATCACCTAGTTGCATTTTATATTTAAATTGCAGTTTCTGAAAACAAGCTGTATGTCAAAACAGAGCTAGAAACAATTATCTTTTATCCTGTCCTGTGCTTGTTTAGTTTCTGTACCCCTTGTGTCAATGGACAGGCACCTGCTTCACACAGAAATGTAATAATCCTATGGGAAAAGCTGGCTGATGTCTTAGCTCATTCCTTACTCATCCTTTCCCCAAAGGCCTCACTCTACTCTGTTAGCATATGCTCTGTCATACTGTGTTTCACCATTCCAGCCATAAAATCAGCAGTCTGCTTTGGTATTCAGAATTAAGCGCCTATGTGGTTGCACAAGCAGATCTACACATATGAAGAAGTGTTTCACATTAATAACATCCATACACATACACGTTGGCTCTACAACGTGGGACTCTACAGTGTGCATGCATTTGCACAGACACTCAGTTTACTGGAGTCCACATAAGCAGACCTGTCCTACATGACTTGGTAAGTCCTTAGTAGCTCCATTGTGCAAGGTTTGCAGGAGTGAGGCTCCCTTGGAATTTTCAGGTGTTCTTGGTGTAGAAGGCATTTGGGATTATAGTATGTCGAAAGATTCACTACATGGAATCATTATATGTGGCAAGATTCAACTCAAAAATTAGTTATAATTATGAATTGAAATGGTCGAATACTTACCCTCTGATCTGTACTTGAGCCACAGCACTGATGTTGATATGGAGGTTAACTACATTGCTGGTGGAATTAATCTTGTTAGAACTGGAAAAGATATGTATAAGGGTTTAAAAAGGCTACTTAGCAGAACTCTAGATTGTTACATACATAGCTATGAATACCACAAGGCCTAAAATTAGGAAGAGATGTCATTGGACATATTTGAGGCTGAGAAGAGACCTCTCTGCTCTCCAGGAGAGGTTTAGACTAGATATTAGGAAGAATCTCTCTACTGAAAGAGTAGTCAGGTACTGAAATGGGCTGTCCAGGGAGGTGGTGGAGTCACCATGCCCGGAGGTATTTGAGAAATGTGTAGATGTGGCACTCAGGGCATGCTCTGGTGGGTATGGTGGGTTTTTTGGGGTTGCATGGTGGTGTTGGCTTTGTGGGGTGTGTGGTTTTTCCTTTTTTTTTTTTTCCCCCCAACCATGATGATTCTCTGTGTGTGTGATACTACAGCATGGGCTTTGTACTGCCACTTTTCAGTCTTGTAGGACACTGGTATTTAAATTTGATATGATCTGAGATCATCAAATGTTTAATAACATAGTTACCTCAAGCTTCCTTTAAAGATTAAGGAATCCTATGCATGAATATAATGATACAAATTAATTTAGCTCAGAATATAATGTAAATTTCCTTGTTCAACTTTGCTGTCTGTACAGATAGGAACATCTTAATAGAACATTTTAATGCATCTTAATAGACGTGAGGAAGACAGTGTTAATGAATAAAATGGGCTTTTTTATAATAAAATTTGCTTTTAGGACTCTCCAAACTTCTGACTTCTTCATGACAGAGTCCCTGAAGAAAAAGAACCAAAATAAACTGTTTCTTTACCTTTCTTATTTTCTCCCCTCCTCTATCCAGAGAGTGTTTACATTTTTAATCCCACTTAGCAGTGAAAACAGATCCCTATGTTTAAAGCCTAGTGCTCTCACTCATTTTATTGTCTTCTCCTATTGCAAATCCTTTGTAGCAAAGGTAGTTTCTCTCATTAGAGAGAGGAATTCCTATGAATATAGCCTGTTCATTAAAAGAAAGGTTTGCAGGTTCAAATTCATTAAGATGGTGAAAATAAATAATTACAGACTTACAATTTATTTAATTATGGGATTAACAGTACTAAGTTTGGAGGTTTTTTCCAATCAAGTACTTCCTTGCTTCATGGAGACTAAGCTTCTATTGTTGTCACAGTTTACTGTTATCACATCTGGGCAGCATCAATCAAATGGAAACATTTAGAGGAGGCCAGCATTCCCAGCAACTGACTCCTGAGCAATAAAGGGCAATACAGCTTTGATCCAGGCTTCCTGGTTACAGATTGCCAAAATTAGAAGCAACTCTAATTTGTTTGTAAACTAATGCAGATTCCCCTCAAACATAATTTGAACTTTTGATGTAATCCTCTATAGTCACTGTTTTCAGTACAAAAGTACAAAAAATGCTTAAATTATAAAAATTATGATATCACTAAACTCCTAGAAGAAGCTGCTCTTCAAATTGTTTAATGGCACTGCTTTCTGTAGTAAGACTTTTCTCATATATAGTTGGTATTCAAATCTTGTTTGTGCTTTATGATATTCTGTAGAGAAGAAAATAGTTTAAATAGAAGTGCCAGGACGTCTCCCTCTCTAAGAGGTATATAATTTCCTAGCAAATGCCACATCAGAAAAGGAATCAGATTTCAAGACACTACACAGTCTCGTGCTTATTTCCTCCAAGTAATGGAAGCATGAGATTGTGCTATCTCCTTAAGTTCAGACTTATTCCTCAGTAAAGCCTTGTCATTTTTGCTAAGAAAGTGATCTACATGCAACTTTTATTATCTAGAAAGATCTGGGTACCCAAAACACTCTGCAGCTCCCCAGCTTCACAGCACAAAAAGGGCAGTGATAAGAGTCTCTGATACACACTTCAAACTGTATTGCTTGCATTAATGACCTGCAGTGAACAGTGGTATGGACAGAGGACCTACAGGCTAGATGCTACATCTTGTATCTTTCTCTAGAGGAGCTCAAGCCTAGGTTTCCATGGCCTCCAGTCTGCCAGCCAGACTCCTGGAAGAAGGTGGAGGCCTGAGCAGGCACCTCACTGTCTTCTGTAGCCTTGCTATGCCCTTACTGAGCTTCTGCATGTCCTTTCCTCCAAGGGTTACATTCTGGAAACATGAGTTAAACATTTTAAATGTCTCAGTTATTAACCACAGTGACCATGATCAAGGCCCTCATTGAAGGATAGACACTAGCAATTAAGTCCCTCTGTGTGGGGCAGGGAGGGCCCCATCAGGAGCTCCAGTGTGCATTTGATGAGGACAGATGGAGCAGAAGCCCTGCCACCTACTGAAAACGCCCCAGGTTTGTTCTTGCTGTTGCCCTAACCCAGCCTGTCCTGTGCTTTTTTGTCCCTGTGGAGGAATTACTGCCTAGCATTAACCAGAAGATTCTCCAGCAGTAATACTTCAGCCTCAAAAATGTGGAGGAAACTAATGGAAAAATGACAAAGGTTCACTTTTATCAAACCAGACAGTTTTGTCTCTTTGTGGCAGTAAATTAGTTGAGCAGATTTTAACTGCTCTCCTATTTTTTAAATTGTCTGAAGAAGTGGCATGTATTTGTTTTTCAGAGCATGGCACATTTGTAAACACAGAACTTTGTTACAAAATGATCACTGCTCATTAATTCTGAAGTGGAAAACAAAGTGCAAATTTGGCAAATCTTTAGCAGGCCCTTGAACCACTGACCAGAATCAATTAACCTGAATTTTAACATAACAAAATCCTCAGAATAAATCTGATTTTGCTAAAAGCTAACAAGGCTCCAACTCCACAAATTCTTCTGAAACAAGCTACCATAGGAAAGCCCATGAAATAACTACTGACACTGGAGTTAGAATAACCTTCTTATATACTAAACTTAAGGTATCAATAGGAATTCAGACTTTAAAATAACCATACTCTTGATAAAACATCTGACCTTTTTATTTGAAGCTCAAAATTGATGCTGAAATCTGCATTTTCAAAATGCTGAACAGAAAATCGAATGCCTGTAGAGAACTGAGAAAGAAACAAAACAATGTTACTAAAAATGGTTGATCTCTCATGAAAGCAGTATTTCACATTGCATTTCACAGACTTGTACTGTTCTTTTTAAAAATTAATATGAAATATTATAATCTAGTTTTCAGGAAAACACAGGATCCTGCCCATGTATTTCACCAGATGGAAAACTTGGCTGGACAGATGAAAGATCAAGAGCAAGACAAGCATGCTACCAAGAAGACAGCAGGGGGCCCTTCTTCATCCTGACAGTCTTCCCTTTACTTTGCCAAGCCAAAAGAAAATAACAGTTGTCTGGCACCTCTCATCCCTGCTTCCATCCATGCATGCCTTTGCCTTTGTCCAGATCTCCAGGGCTTTCTGCTCTTCCAGTTGTCCCAGCAGCTGTGGCGTATGAGCTGCATGCCTTAGGTGTCGCAGGGCTGACATGTTTTTCTTGCAGAGGCTACATTAGCAGCAGCTTGATGTTTTAGTTTGATTTGGTTTGAGTTTTTGCATTGCAGCTTCTGGGAGCCATAGTTCAGTTAAGAGGAATACAACTTCAAAGTTGTATCTGTACTTCAGTTTGCCACAACTTAAGAGTGTACAACCACAGAAGACAGAGGGTAAAACACACAATTCCCAACACTAAAGGAGATAAGGGCTTCCACCCTTGCATTTATGCAGACCTTGATTCCTCAGTGGTAATTCCCCTTTGCTCTGCAAGAAGGGCACGGAGTAAAGAACAAGTCAAACCAGAAGAAAGAATGGAATTGCAGGGCTAACTAAGTGAGAAAAACATAATAGCATATGGTGAGGTCTCTGTAATTCTCTTGTTGGACATCATTACAGCCCCAGTATGCAAGTGGCAGGGGAGAAAGGGGAGATGGCATCTGCCCTCCAACCTAAATAAATAAAATGATACTGCAATGTTTAAATTAATGTTTTTAATTGCCTCATTTCAACTGCACGTGTTTTAGATCTGGTAGTTTTTGAAAGGTGAATATTCACTGAGACTGACAGTAGAGTCTACAGTCTGTAGTCTTGTACACTTTACCACTCTCTGCTACCTCCCCTATTGCCTAATGGTAAAATTTCTTTCCAGATGACTTGCACACTGTGCTTCCAGTATTTTTTTTTTAAAGATGATTACATGCAGTCATATTCTCCATGTGGAGAAACAATCTTCCTGAGAAATTAATCAAAAGGTTTTAGGAAATGAAGACATGATTCCTTCATCTCTGCCAATATGACTAGATTACAGGGGAAAAACAAAACCACCACCAACAAAAACACAAAAAAAGAAAGAAAAGAGAGAGTTGTCTGCTGGGCATACCCTCCCTAACATACTTGGAGTAACACTGTCAGCAACAGGGCACTACACAACATTGAGTTTTATGTTTGGGACATAGATTCAACATCACTGAAGAGCAGGCACTTTACCCTGTGTGTGTCATTTAAGACGGTTAAGCAATTCCTTTTTCCCAAGCATTATTAAAAAAAAATATTCTTCTAAACCTCCTTCTTTCCTCATTTGTAGGGGTGCATCACTGAATCTTAATCCATCTCCAGAACGAGACTTAGCTAATGTGTTTTAATTACTTCTTTCAGTTGTTCTATGGGATGAAAGCAATATTGCCATCATAAAAGCAATGGCAAGTTTGAATATTTGATTTCTGACCATTTTAATATCATAGTTATAGCTAATTTATCTTTTTGGAAGCAAAATCTTTAGGATGAGAAGTAAATGCTAATGAAATTAAACTGAAGCTGAATAGCTGACCTGGAATAGAAATGTAAGCTATTTTAAAGAACACTTTATGGAGATTATTTTAACAACTGTATTGATATTTTATTCACCTTTAAAAATGCAGTATGATTTTTTTAAATCTCTGAGACAAAAAATTCCAATTATTTAATGCAGCATTTCTCTTACTGTTTTTACTGATCAGTTTCTATAAACTTGTTCCCACTTACAGCAGAAAAAAAATTTGATGAATCAAGACAGAGTTTTCCTCAGATAAAGGAGATGTGAAGTGCAGTTCTGATGATCTGTTTTACCCTTGAGGCTTAATCCCTTATTTAATATTGAAACACACTCCTACTGTATGAGTCTAATAAGCTGCAGATACTGCCTCTGTATGGCCCTATGACTTTGTTAAGTAGCCCTTGACACTGCTCCTAATAATAGGGCAGAGATGCTCACATGCCCTTGCTGAAAACCCACTGAGGCCAAGAGGGTTCAATTTACTTAAGCTTGTAACTTAGCAGCTATCACTCAACCTCCTTATTTTATTGGGGCATTTATTTTATCAGAATAGTTTAATTTTATTTAAAATTTTCCAAGTCCTGTTAGTTTCATTAACGTTGCATTATTTTATTCCACATTAGTTACATCATGCATCTTTGAAATACATGAAATTTTTGCCATTCCTGGTAACCTTTACTCTTTTACTATGTTTGACAGGATCTAGAAGTATGCTTTTTTTGCATATGCTAGATTTTTTTGAAGGGTTTTTGAAGGGCATATGAAAGAGAAAGCCTCTGTGCAATTTAAGAACCTATTTGGTACAACTCAAGAAATAGGCAAGATCTTCCCAGCCTCCCAGTCTTCTTATTTCTAGTGATTTCTATTAACGCCTGAATCGATCTACCAGAATTTATAATGAAACCTGCACCTCACCTGCTCAGGCCACTGAACAGGCATTAGGAAGCTTGCTAGTCAGATCCATTTCAGTGTCATAACTTGGAGCACTCTTTGCCTGTGAGATGGTATCCCAGACATTCAGTTTGCATTCTGGGCCATAAGGTGTGATTTTTCTTCCTGTTTGGTTTTATCTTCTTTTTTAATCTTTTTGTCTTATTTTTTTAATCACAAAGATATTGCTGAAAAAGTTAAGCAATTTTGTGGGCAGTAAATGATTTCAAGGTCACCAGTTTTCAGGAAGTCAGAGATATACTAATTTTAATGATAATAATGTGTTTTGAAGAAACATCTGACAACTCTGTAGTTCACTGCAGCAGTATCCCATGAGTTATATAATAAAGTCCTAACATAATCTTCATACTCAGATGATCCTAAAGAGTTAACCAATTCTAAGATTTTAGGATGCTGAAAAGTCATTACAATGACTCCAGAGCTTTAGGAATGTTTGATTTTGACTTAACCCTTCCTTCTCACTCCTTCACAACTTCCACAGAGAGTCCCTTTCAAACCAAATATTTTGAGAGTAACTTATCTCCTGCCAGAGTAGAATTGCTTTGCAAAACTGGAAATAGATCAGAGCAGCCTCTTACGATTTATGTCATTTGTACAAAGGGTTGGTATTTCACTGTTGGAAGTACATTTGCCATCATAAATACGTTTGGACTGAAAAACCTGAAGTCCTCTCACCTTTTCGAAGCTTCCAGGGGAGCTGGTTTCAAAGATAATGTTAGGCTTTAAGCTTTCACTCACTATAATAAAATACTTTTGCCATCTGTCTTTGTAATGCTCTATCTTCATATGCCTTAATTTTTCAGGGTTGGATTCTTTTGCTATAAACTAGAATATCATTAAACATGTTATGAACCCTGCTGTTTTATTCTGCTACTTCTACGTCTTGCTTAAGAATATTGGGTAATGTGCATTTGTGGCAGCCCTAGAGCTAGTCTGGAAGAAAACCAGGATTAGTTATGCAGTGAGAATACATAAGGAGACGGGTAAGCGCAGTACTGCTTTACTCGCCACCAAGTAGCCTCCCTGAAGTCTTCACATTGCTAGCATTTTGGGTCAAGGATGATATGGAATTAGGGCTTTGGATTTAAAGGGAGGAGCAGGAGGCGCTGTTACCTAACACCTCTACATTCAGACCTTTCCATTGGTTATGTTTCTGACAATATACAAACCACAGAGATTTGCTCCTAGCTTGATATACAATGTTAGTGTCTCTTGTGTTTAGTCTTCTTTTTCTCTTCCAAACCCACTGGATTTTTGCCCTCCTTAGCCCACACTGCATCCCAATCAACCGTAAGATTCTTGCCCCTTCTGTCTGTAGTTTTAGAATTTGCTTCTGCAATAAGACTAACCAGGAAATTACTAAACAGATATCTAAATTTGCTGGTTTTGTGGCATGATAAATTATCTGCCTTGACTTAGGATTTGTCTAGTCCCTTGGCCCATCATTGCATCCCAACATCCCATTATGAAAACTCCATTCCTCAGAAATGTTTTTAATTACTCTTACTTTTTAGGAGTTTCATTTAGTAGAACAAACCCAAAAACTGTAAGACCTTTCAGCCCTGCTCTCTATACTTAATAACTACAATATCAATCCAGTCTGCCTTCTTAATGCAACATCTCTCCCAGAAAATGTTTCTAGTAGCCCCATCAGACTTATAGTTCACTGCAGTTCTATATAGAAGGATCCTCACTAGGCAGGTTCCTGCTCCTGGTGGTTCCACTGGTTGGAGTTCATTCTTCAACTGTTTCCAGCTACTTGTAATCCCAAAGAGTCTATCTGAGACAGCTTGTGACCACAAAGACAGTTGAGTATGAGATGCCTGGTCTCACACTCAGGCTCTGTGGCTGATCTGAAGCTAACCCTATGATCCAAACAAGCTTATTCTAGTCCCAGTCTCCTATCATATGAACCATCCAGTTTTTTTATCGAGGATCAGACAGGAACTGCTTAAAGATCATAAGAGGCCAGGAAAACATTCTGATATAGTATGAAAAGTAAAAAACTGATTTTTCAAAGGAAAAACCTTAACTTAGTAGGGATTTTGAAAACACTAAGGGTATTTATTTGTTTCTGTTTCTTTGCAAAGCCCCAGGCCCCATATGAAATGCAAAGAGTGGTAATTTTGAATGAAAAGCTCTTATTAATTCCTCATATATGTTCATTCTGTTGACTACTTCATTTATATTAGGACAGTTTCTTATCTAGGTATACAACCTTGGATTATTTGTTTTTAGTTAAATATTCATAGTATTTATGAGCAGTGCTAGAATTCCTCTGCAATGGCATCTGTGGCTGAACATGCCTGGGTTTGAGACTTCTAGGATTGTCCTGAACTGTTTTATCATTAAACAGGAACAAGTGGTGACAACTGTGGAATGGGTAGCACCTTTTTCATCTCTAAACTTATGTTTAGTTGTTACCTGCTGTCCATCATCAGTCATTATGCAGTTCCACTTTTATCTAAAAACAATGCTACCAATGTTCCATCTAATGTGTAGTATGATTTACAAATAGCTGTCTTAGGAAAATCATTAGAATGACATAAATAACTTGAAGGAAAACCTGACTAACCAGATTTTCACATAAATGAATTATAAGATAGGCCTTTTGCACTCAAGATGATAGGCTAAAGAAGCTGTCACTTACTATACATGTCTTAAGTAAAAAGCATAGTAAAGGGGAGAAATAAACAGATCATAATCATGGACTGGGATTATCTCCTCATAGTAGTGCAACTTCTGCCAATTGAATTGAGTCACTCTCATTTTCTCTAGAGTAAGTGAAATAAAACAAAGGTTCTAGCATCATTAATCTTTTAGAAAAACAAACTCAGTTTTTCAGAAACACACTACTTCCTCTTACTACACCAACAGTTTCCTGTCCAAGTAAATAATTTGGTTTAGGTGCTGCTTATTGGAACACATTCTGCTAAATGAAGAGTTTTCCATTTGCTCCCACTTAAAATTAATTTAGATAAAAACCAGAAAATGCATCTGGTTTTCCCTTACATTTGTGCCAGCCACCATGGGGTTCCCAAGATCACAAACCACCATTCTAGTTTCATTTTCCATCTTGTAATCACAGCTCAATACACGCAGTGCCTGTAACAAAAGGACACCAATATAGAGGTCAGAGATCACAGAGAAATTTATATCCAGTTGGGAAAGTGATGCCTTTTTGACTGTGACATTTCTTTTGATTTCAGACACCTGCTCAGTGTGCTTATCAAAACATTTAATTCTTCATTGTCAGACAATGGGAGAAAAGTGATGCCAGGGAAAACAAACAGGAAAGTTTCCCAGTACCTTAAGAGCCATGATGAGATCACTGTATTTCTAACTTTAACATAATACTTTGTTATTGTGAATCATTCCTATAGCCATAATGACTCAACAGAGAAAAAAAAAAGTGTAGGCAGAACTGGGTAAGGAGAATAGGACTCAGATTAATTGCAATAGCTGTAGTATCCATCACTATAAGTCTCTGTAGTAAAATTCTGGCATTGGCAGAACTTTATTATGGACCAAGTTTTAAATTTTATTTTCTAACCTATGGTAAATTACTTAGAACCTTAAATATGTATGTAAAAACATCAACTGTTACCTGTGTTTATAATTTCACAACAAAGGAGACAAATTTTCACATTATCAGAAATCAAGATTTTCATTATTTATAGCAATAAGTAAAATTTAACTGTTTTTCCAGCAAGTATTAATTCAAAGTCCAGTTAATACCTAACATTTTTCAGGTAGTTTTATTCAACAACTTTGAGGATACACTCATACAACTTCCCTCTAATGCTCTTAATGTAAAATGTACTGTATGTTGTTGTCTTTTTCACTAGTTGTTATCATCAGGAGAAAGAACAGACTGTATAAAAGGATGAAGAGCTGTAGTGTAGTGGAAGTCAGGAGACAGAGTATGAAAAAGCAACTAAATGCTTGGAGGTTTTTTTTCCATTTTCCTCTCGCATAGTCAATAAAAGAAAATACTTGCATATATGTGCAGAAGCAAACAATCTCTGCAGAAGCAGGATGCAGGTAGTTGAAGCTGTAAGGCTCTCCCACTACCTCACCCCTCATTTATGATTCTCACAGATTAAGCAGTATGTGCACTGTCTTGCTCTTTATTTACAAAGACCTGGGAAATCCTGGAAAACCTGAAACCCACTACCAAGTCATTCCTATCTGTAAAAGCCAGCATGGCCATGCTGACCTCATCATTTCCCAAGAAGAGAAGAAGAATGGCCCCAGTACACACCTCACACATTTACAATTTTACAATTCACTAGGAGGAAACACAGTTTGTTGCACAGCACGTCCTGTCCACTAACAGCCTTTCCAAGCGATGTGAGGGTTGGGACTTGGGATTTTTACACTCTTTCCAGCTGTCTAATTAGAAGTGGGAAGCAACACATAGGAGCAGAGAGGGTGTTAACGCAGCTGAAAACAAACTTGTTTGGAAGACTGTTCATTTTAGCTTGATGAGTGGGTTTACAGTTTTGATTTTGTTTTTTGGAGGTGTGTGAAATTCAGGATTAAATGTTAGACAATAAATACTAAGCTATATTTGATACATTGCAGTTTCTTTATTAATGCTGTATTGCACATCAGTACAGAGTAAATCAGCCCTTATGACACAATTTTTTGTCATTCAAAGGCTGAGCAAATGAGAGTTTTGCAAGCAGGTTTTCTGCAATTTGGAGGCTATGTTCTTAGACTGAAAATGATTAATGGCACGGAATTTATATGACCAGCATCACAAAAGCTAATTTGTGCAGCCTAAACATGTGACAAAGGGTCAGATGTAGTAGAATTTCTTCAGTACTGAGATTTATTACCTTTGTTTTTGCACTGATCACATTTTTTAGGTGATTAAGTACTAAACAGGAAAATTAAAACCAGCAGGAAGAAAGCAAGAGCAGAGATTTAAACACCCAGTATTGTCAGAATCAAGTTCACATGTAACTCAGCCAGACGGGAGGTTTTGCCACAAAACTCTCCTACCTGCCACTGGTAGCAATTTATATTTTTATAGCAACACATGGTCTTTTTGGCAGTTCTGAGCAGAAGCAAAACCCCAACAATTAACACGTGTGCTCCCAGGGTGCATTTTAACTAGAAAATGATTGGATGCTTTAAGTAATCCAGGCAGCCTACAAACTTGAAACTCCTTCTGGTGGTCTCAGTGATTAATTACTAATTGATGCCAGAATAGTAAAGCACAACAGGCTTCAGAGCAAAACACCTCTCCTCTCTTTCCTTGATCAACACCATCCAATCTTACTTTCTGAGGAAAAACGGATGTATTAGGTACCAGGTGCCAGAATCCAGCTTCTCATCTGGCTAATATATGAAGAACTAGTGTTTGTCCTCACAAGGCTCAAATCACATATCATCTAGCTTGCCACTAATGTACTTATTCTAAGAATTTTCAGGTAAGGCAGGAAGGTTTCAGGTCTTTTTCCTATTTTAAGAGAGTATTGTGCTTTAGTTCAGAAAGGCATGGGGATAATGGCTTAGAGCTTATCCATGGTCATGTAACTCTGCAGCTCCCAGCAGAGACAGTTACGCCAAAATACACTGGTTTTGGTGTGCAACAACTACCTATTACAGCTATGTATTTGCCTGATTTACTTCCACTAATTATTCCACATTAATTTTGGCTCCAGGCACTGCTACTAAGGCAAGATTTATCTGCTCAATATAGAGAGGTCTCTCACTGGGTAAAGGATTAGTCCTCAGTGCACCGGCAATGGCTTGGGGTTCAAACATACAACTGGGCTACCATGGGGTAACCATCTCTATTATACACTATCTTGCACTACTGCTGGCCATCGCAATTTGAGGTGCTATAACATGGCTGTACTTTTTGCAGCTAATTCCAGTAACTCCACATCTACTGTATATAGACAGTTACTACAAGCCAACAGGTTTACAGTAACTAGTAAAGCTGAGGTAATTTACGCATTTACCTCATCTCTGGACCTTCTAAGTGTCTCCACAACACAACTAATGAATAACACATTTGATTTCATTGTCAGTCATTGTATTTCATTAATCAGCTTTTGACTGACCAAAGTATCAGTATGCACGAGAATCAACACAACTTCAAAATCACATCCTTGACCTCAAACCTCAAGATCACGTGCATTCACTGGGTGCTCTGCTTGCATAGGACCACGTCCACCTCTGCAAAATGGTCCTCTGTTGATGTGGTCGCACAGTCTATGCAGAATATGCTGCAGAATCAGGCTTGAGATAACAAGATAATGACAACTGGAACAGGTCAAATATTGTCTTCCATAAAGTTGAAGGGAAGAAGTAGAAGGCAACTGAATTTTCAGTTAACTTGCTGGCTTTAACACTTTCTGAGTTTAATTCAAATGATACCAAATAACCCAATAAATTTTTTAAAAAAAATCAGGTTGGACAGGATGCACTTAAGGGATAAATTTGTTTCTTTATTAGATAGACTAAACCCAGAGTAGCCCCTTAATAAAGTAGCCTAATATCCTCTATGAGTATAGCTACTTTGAATGAGTATAGTTACTCTGAATTGCTGTATTTTTTTTAAAGCTCTGCCGTTGAATGAATTGAGTCCTTCTTTAATTATGTTCATTGTACTAGGACCTGTAAGAATTTGGCCATCCTGGTAACACATGAACCTCTGATACCTAGAATTCTGATCACTCTGGGGAAAAAAATATGAAAAAACCTGATAATTCTTGTTTTGAGTGGTCAAATTACTTAAATGATGCATTTAGACATATGGTCACATTACTTAGTTTGTATGTTTAGACAGAATGAATTGAATTAGAAAGCAGAACAGGGAAGATATAAAAGAATGTCTCAGTTTAAAATCATGTTTTTCCATTCCAAATTTTCTTTTAAAATTACAAATACTGGATATTCTAGTTTGACATGGTATAGTTTTGAATTCATGGCAACATAATGGAACAATTTTATTATGAAGGTCCATGTCTCAAAGTACCCACAGACTAAGAGCTTTTTTTCTGGATACCTCAGTGTTTACTGCATATTAGTGTGATAATTTCTTCAGTACTTTTGTCAAACATCCTTCTCAGAAATAACATAATGACAAAAGAATATGAAACAAATTATGTGCTGTCATGAACCAGGTAAATTCAGGCAAAACAAAACACTTTTTCTACAAATTCAGAAGGGTTCAGATTTGTACTTGTCAAAAATGTATTTCATCTTCCACAAAATCTGAAGAAAATGAGGAAGTTGCATTATGTTTCCTAGGCTTTTAAAAATTTATTTTGAAAAGCAAAAGAACATTGAAGCTCTTTCACAACCCATTCTAGCTTCTCCTTATTCTTCCAAAGCATCAGAATCCCCCACTTCTTTTTTCCTTCCTTTCCCCATGAGTCTACCATACTGGCACTACAAAATTATGTTTTTCCTAAAATAATTAAAATCCCTGTGGGATTTCTGTCAAGCTGAAATTATCAACATGTGCTAATATGTGCTGTGGGTTTTGGAACAATGGCAATGGCCAAAACAACAGTAAAAGGTGCCTGAAGAGAAACGAAGGAAAAATACAACCAGGTGTAGTACACTTAAGAGAACTCATTTATCTGAGCTTCATAGATCACAGTCTGAAAAAACAGAGACAACACTAAGAGAACAAAAGAAATAGTAGAAAGAGGAGAGTGTCTTTACTTATTTGTTTTGTGCACAAAGATATGCTTCTGAGAAATGAGGTTGCAGAGAATTTACATATGTTCATCTTCAGTGACATCATTAATTACTGTAATTTTTTTTCAAACTGGGTTAAGAGCCCATTAATAAAGACAGACAGAAGAATAAGGAAATGCCATGTAAGTTACTTTCAACTTCCTTAAAAACATTAGCCTTTGAAAGGAAATTAACTTGCTTTCTCCCACTCTCACCCTTAAGGCCTTTCTGAACATTCCAGGCACCGACAGAAAAAAGCAAGTTCATGTTGCAACAGCCTGGGAGATTTATGTGCAGATGAGGGGATTCAGACTTGCTCTCCAACAGAGAATACATGAACACTCTGCTTGTTTGCAGGGCAATGTTTCATTTTTGCTTTTAAAAAAACAAGCAGGCCCCAAAAGGACTTGACTCAACATTAGTCCTTCTGCGAACAAGGGCACGTTTTACCTTATAACTGCCTTTTTGGTCTATCCATAAGATAAAATATTTGACCGCAAAGGAAATTAACTCTCTCAAGTTCATTCTGTAGTTAAATGTTCGACTATTTAGCATATCAGAGACTGGGATACCCTTAGTAGTGCTAAAACACTGGTGTGTTGGGAGCATGAGATAGAGGTGTCCAAGTATATGGGGTTCATTGGGGCTCATTAACTCCGACTGGGAGCTGGTACCACAGGATCAGGGGACCCTGCACTATCACTCCCTGCTGCTTGTGGGGTCTAATGGTTCAAAATCTGAATGATGTTAATACCTCTGGCCCTGGAGGAAATGTGACAGTATTTGTGGTATTACAACTAAGTTAATAGTAAGGAGCTGGACTTGGGCTGGCTCTGAACAGCATGGCCCTCACCTTTCCATCTTCTGGTGACATGGCTGATCTTTAGCCTAGACTGTATGAGCAAGGATAGCTGAGAGATGACAGAATCTCCCTTCCTAACAGGCACCTCTCTACTTGCTGCTTTCAGCTGGTATAGCCTCTGTAGGTTAACATTGTTCTCAGTTCTTGGGATTTGTTATTGCTAACATTCTGATTTTCATTTACCTTGTTGCTGCGTTCAACCCCAGTGTAATCTGCTTCAGGTGGAATCTTTATATGTAGCTCAGCTTCATAGGCTCCTTCCCCATCATTCCTTGGATTTATTATGAGCATTACAAAGTTTTC
Organism: Apus apus; assembly: GCF_020740795.1. Lineage (NCBI taxonomy): Eukaryota > Metazoa > Chordata > Aves > Apodiformes > Apodidae > Apus > Apus apus. The sequence continues at coordinate 21,903,265 of NC_067283.1, read as the reverse complement.
TTCTCCAATTATTAGCTGATCTTTATCTCTATAGAGAACATATTACTTGTCAGGAGTTAAAACATGCATGATTATATTTTACGCTTGAATAAAGCTGAAAGACATTTTGTTCTTACAGCATCTATTCTGGAATATATTCTGTGAACACAGAATAAAACATTTCTCATTAAAAATGACCCCATGGGAAGTATGCCAGCAACTGGGTAGAAAAGAGTTCAAGAGAAAACACCACTTCGGACAATCAAAGTGGACTACCAAAGAACTTCAAAGTTAGTTGTATAAAATTTCAGAGCCTGACTACTTTCTAACAAGAAATAAGCATCTAGTGGAGAAATTACTTGCCACAGGTCTCTCATGAGCATTGTCTTCTGGAGGGCACAAAGGTGGTGGGATTCCAGTTTTCCCCTCATGTCAGTTGTAAAATGAACAATGACGTAAGATCTCCTGAGACCTGCAATGGCACTGTGCCCTTTCCCTTCACAGCTACATACTGATTTTGATGGCACAGAGTCAGCTGTCAGAAGTTCTCCACTTGTCCTGCTTGGTATATTTCGCCCTCCATAGGAGGAACTGCTGCCATGTTTTGAATTCTTTTATTCTGGTAATTCTCTTTAGGAGAATTGTGTCCCAAACGGAAAGACAGTGCCACACTAAAGTAAAAAAATCCAAAATCTCACTTGAACAAAAATTTGTATTATCTCTTGGAATTCAGAGAATTACTCCCAAAAACCATGTGCAAACTGTATTTTCTATTACAAACATAAAACATCATGACTGTGTCTGACAAAGATGTATGTTCAAGCATATATGTCTCCACTTCTTCATTTTCTAGATGAAATGGATGCACAAATTAAAATCTGGAAATCAGGTAAGAATGAGTAGCTATAGCAAACAACAGAACCGTGTTCTACAAATTTCATTATGATAAAGCAGAAGTATCTGGATTTTGTTATATGCAGCATCATTTGTCTTATTTAACTTACGGCATGGCAGAAAGCTGCAAGTCAGGAATGCACAAGTTGTCTTCCCCACAGTCAACCAGAATGTAAGCCTTTGTTGTTGCAAAATTAAAAAAAAAACCACACAGTTAGTACATGCTTTGAAGACCAAAGACTTTCATTAAATATCACTAATCTGAGTGTCTTAAATATTACAAGCACTGCCTAATGAATTAATCTCTTTTTTCTATAAGCTCCTTTCCATATGAGTAGTTGGAGACTATTTAGACTGTCAATTAGGTCCTTAGCAGAACAACATAATCTTTCAGGCCCTTTCCCACACTAACTTGGCTTATGTATTTCAGAATGCAATCTAAACTATGAACACAACAAAGTTTTGGAAATGCTTTAAAGACCTGCCTGGTTCTATATTTATATTCAATTTACATTTTGAATTAATTAAATCCTTGTTGTGTAATTCCTGGGCATGATATTCTGTTCTAAGGAAGATGACACACATGGTATTTGTAAATGCTTTCATATTTATATACAGGAAATGTGTGCAAAATTCATACCTGTTCTGTCACTGAACTTTTCTGGTAGTAGTTCAGTATTGGCTTCACAGTCAAGCTATCTTCAAAATTGGATTCATCCAAACTATAATTCAAGTTTATATTGATGGGAGATAATTTATCTCTGAATTCTGTTTCATCCTGTGAGTGATAATCACACAATAAAGAACAATGGTTTAATATAATTATTTCAGGTTAGTATAGTATGGTAAAGGATTCAGACTTTAGTCTTTATTGAAGGTAGAGATACAGTTCTTTGACAAGCTGCTGGCCAAATCCTGGCTGTATGTAATGCCATTAGCAAACCAAAGTGACTCACCAGTAACTGGAATGCCCAGAACACATTGCCTCCACAGACCCACATCTGGAAGAAGCTGGCTGAGCTGAGTAGGCTCAATTTTTTTTCAAAGCATTAGCCTAAAAAAAGCTTTTTAAAAGAAACACACAGAAGCAACTCCTAGCAGCTACTGCCAACCTGCCTTCTGGAATGGAGGGAGGATGTGTGGATTTGAGGAGGTAATATTGCTTGTTGGTTCTGTAACCAATAATCTGTAAGGATTAGCAACGGTAAAACTTCACTGCCTCTATTGCCTAGATAGGTATTTCCTTGCATACTGCTTGAGACTCCTCCATTTCACCTCCTACTGCATTTTTAGGACCAGCCTTGGAATCCGCTTCAATATCATGAGGTAACTGCAAGTAACTGATGACCCTTTCTCCTTCACAACTTCAGTTCCATGGTTTTAATGTTTCTAAAACAATTTTAAAATATCTTCAAAGTATTTTTTAAATAGATGAGTTTCAGGCCAATATTGATGGTGACACTCCTTTAAAATATCTGTTGGAACTAAACTGACATGACATTTAGCATGTTTAGTTGATTATCCAACTGTGCATACTACAGGGAGAGCAATCTTGCATTTTTGTATCAGCAGATGCAGTATTTAATCAGAACCTCCAGAAAAGCATTAAATCAATGTATTTGTACATAGAGGAACTCTACATCCTTCTTCAGGAGAAGTTTTTCTTTTATACTTATACTGACAAAAGATGAGCCAAAGATTTACATAGGAAATTTTGCCCAGGTAGAAGAATTTTCCAGGCACCCAGATGAGACCTTTCTTACCTCACACTTCTGTAATTATGGGGTCTAAGAACAATGGAAATAATTCTTCCTTTTCCAGTGGCTCCTTTTTTATTACTGTCTTTAAATCCTTGATACTAATGAAAAGATGATGACAGTGCAAATATTTTAAACAACTTACTCTGAGATAAACAAGGAAGTCCTGGCAATGGAGCTGTTTCTGTCTTTCTGTCTCAATAGAGAAGTAATGGTGTGACTGATGGTTATCAAAGAAGAGGGTCCTCTTAACAGCTCCTTTCTGTTTCAGTGAGTCTAACTGCAATTCACCTTTCAGCACTGAAGAATAAAAGCATATAAAATATTTATTTAGTTAACATGGAAAGAAGTAAGAACAATTCATAATATATTATAGTTAATTACTCTAAGAAAATCTTCCTAGTTAAACTAATCCATGCTTTAAGTGCCTGTCTATTTAGCAGCACACTAGTTTTTGATCCAGAGTATGGCATACATGTAATGTAAGCTTTCTAATTTCATCTACAGACCATACTCATACAGGACTTTTGTCTCTTTCCAATTTGGCTGCCTTTTTTTCTTTTTTTCTTTTTTTTTTTTTCCCCAAAACCAGAATATTCTCCATCAGGATACCTTATTGGTTTTAATAGGAAAATAGCTTAAAATTAATAAAAATCTTTCAAATGAATAATACAAGCTTTGTTATATATATTTACATATATATATATATTTTAACTGTATTTTCTTGCCTTAGGTCAATGTTACTCCTACAGTCTTTTAAGGTATAAGAAAATAATACATCTGAAATTGAGTAGGCCAGAGTAAATTATAGAATACAAAACACTTCTTACCTATCTCATCTGAAATACTTTGACCTTCAAAGTGTGCACAGACTTTCACAGTAAAGCTGTTACAAAAAAGAAGCAGTAATTATTAACAGAAAGACAGCTGACCAGGGAATCAACTGTTCCCATGTCATACCTTTAAAGTTCTCCTTTCCTCTTACAAAAGACGTTCACTGAGATCTGCATTAACCTACGTAAGATATTCCTTAACTAAGTCAGCAAGTCTCCTAGGCTCCACTAATAATCAAAGACATGGATGTCTTCCTGGGAAAGATACGGAGAAGAGTTTCCGTTCCCACCAATTCTTGAGACAGGCAGCAGAGATCACCCTTCTAACACTACTGGCAAAGTTGGGTTCCTTATGCTGAGCTCCAGCAAACCACCTTTATATGTGGCTGTCTGCACAAGTCCTTTCTGGTTTGTTGTGGTCAAATAAGAAAAACCCTTGAGCATGTAGTCAACCAAGCTGCTTCCTAGCAAATCAAAACACACTGGATGATTTCCATTGGCTTTACTATACGACTTCATCATGTCAAGAAAGTATAATCCATTCTAAACATACCAACTGAATTGTTGAATTTTTGTTGCACAAGACTACCCAGAATGTACTGTATTTAATTTGCTAAGTCTTGCAGAAATTGACAGGTACACATCCTAAATGAAAGCATAGAGAAACTAGTTACTAATGTTCATTATTTAGTATGCTAATGCAACACATTCTATACAACAAAATATGTGTTAATTGGTTTTCATTTGCCTGTTCAATACAGCAAGCTTTTTTTGAGCCTAGCAATACTTACAACTGTATTATACAAACATCACCTCAGCCATTATTAGTTATTTCTCATAACAAAAACTTATTTCCACTTCTCTGTAAGTCAGGCAATAGATTTGCATTTATACTCAACAACTGACACGAGAATCCTCTTATAGCTTGGCTGATACCTTCTAACAAGACTTACTATAAAAATTAATTTAAAACCCCTAAAAATTATACATGCTTACAGAAAAGTTTTACTTTGTAAGGAATCTATGCAAGTTATATGAATATTTAACTGAACCACATTTTTAAAAAGCTTTTTTTTTTCACAAATTACTCTGGATGGCTAGGGAAACAGTTAAACTGACACTTGATGCTATTAGCATGGCACATTTCCCTGATGAGTGAGGGAACAAGAAATCTGTCAGAGGAAAGATGCTCCTGATGTTTGATTTCTGCTGTCACACTCCACAAGGACTTAGTTCTCTATACCATTATATGCTCATCACTTAAAGAAGTTGCTGTGGAGACACTGAGAGATACTTTTGCTGTGAGAAAAATAAAAGCAGAGGAAAAGACAGAATACAGAAGAGGACACGAGTCTAGAGGACTTGTGAGATTTAAGGTCTGACTTCTAGGCAGACAAACAATAGTCAAGCTTTCAAGCTTGCTTGTAGGAGCAAAAAACCAAACAAGACAATTAACAATTAAAGGAAGAAAACATCAGCAGACAAGAAACAACCAGGAAACAGACCATCATCCTAAAGCATATGAACTTTCATGTGCTATCAATCTTGCTTGCATTTCTGAAGAGATCCCTATGCTGCATTTACTCTGAGTGTCCGTCATCACTATAAGCTTATGGTTCCAACAGTATTTGACTGTAGCTACAAAACAAAGGGAAAGCTTTAAAACTGAACACACTAGTTTTTCCTGCTGATTTAGTGGCAAGAAAGAGGTTTGTTTGAAATAATTTTATGTTTTTCAGGTAACAGAAACATTTTTAGTATTAGAAAAAGAAGCTTAAAAATATTCCTTTCTCCAAAACTACTAATGGCATAGATAGGGGTAGTCTCTTTAGAAGCCAAACTGAATTACCTAGTATTAAGCCAAATGGTTAATCCTTAGAAAATTAAAAAAGTCAGTTACTCCCAAATAGGGTTTTCTGGACTGCAGTTTGTACCAGAAATAATTTATTTTTGTCTGGCTATTCTAGCAGGTGAAGAAAACAGGAAACTTCAGAAAGTGAAAAGCAAGGAATTACCAGATCCTACCAGATGTATTTTGTCATTGTTGTTTTAGCACACAGGATTGCACACAGAGAGGAAGAATGGCTAACGCCTCAGTAGAAAGGCCCTTGAAGCTTCTATGTGAGGCTGATACCCCAACCTGCAAGGTCACAAACCTCAACATAAGAATAGCAGAGCCTGTTGTCATCTACTGATGAATGACCTTAAAACAAATTGTTTCCTCTTTGGAGAACAATATGTAAAAGCAAGTCAATATACTTGTAACACTCTGATACTTGGCCTGCTTTTTGATTCTGTTATGCCAAAGCGTAACCCAGTGACCCACAACGACCAACATGGAGCTCTAATGCTGAAGGCTTTCTACTGTTAGGCCATGGAAACACAATGTGGCCAGGCTGTGGTAACACAAGGGTTGCTAGATAACTGAAATGACTGTCTTTTGGATGTCTCCAGAGCTACTAGAATGAAAACGATCACATTACTCAGCTGCATTCCAGGCACAGCAGAGCTTTGCAACACAGCAATGGGCTTCCTGGGTACTAACAGTCACCACCCGCCCACTTGCCTCCCCTCAGTCCCGGAGGCGTGAGGTGTGTATCTTCTGACTCCTGGCCATGTAAGTTTGCTATCTGACCCATGGAGTCAGGCTGGCCAACACTCTATGGCAAATCTCACATAAATTCACCTCAACAAAGTACAAAAGACCCTAGGTCCATACCCATGAAGATCCAGTTTGAAATTAAGTCAAGGGAAAAATACAACACTAGCAGCAGAAAGTAGCAAAATTAGAAAAATAGTAAAAAATTTGTTGAGGATCAGAAATTTTAAGCAGTTTGTCTCTGGCTTAGTCAGTTTACAGAAGGTGGGTAGCTTAGTTCCCTGAAGAAGCCTACAAGGCACATCTCAGATTAGACATGCAAACCTGAAAAGCACTAACAAATCAAAAAATATATTCTGCAAATTGGCTTTTTATCATGATTGGACACCTCCATGCTACCTAACTTTTGGTAAGTCAGGTAACTTCTCTGACCTCTTGTTCCTCTGCCAAATGGAAGTACCAACATTTGCACATTACTGTAAGAAGCGGAACGAATAAAATTTGCAGGTACAATTTAAGCACAAAATAGCAACAAACAGTGGATAACCAGATCTCAAATGGTAATAAAAAACAGCAATGCCGAGATAAATTAGACTTCTTGATAGCTGGAGCCCAGTCTTGGACTCAATAAAGCATATGATGTAGGAACAAGTTTTGAAAAATGAAACTTTATTTACCCTTTTTTACAGATATGAACCTGCATTCTTCACACCATAATTAATTAAAAAAAAAAAGCCTTTTACATTTTCTTTAATAGCTTCAAAGTTGCAGAATTTATTCCAAATTTATTAATTTTAAGCTATAAGAAATAGCCACATTTTAAACACAGAAAAGAAAGAATATGTTTCTAGAATTTTAGGACAATTCTCTTAGAACTGTGCATTAAAAAAATCCCTTTTTGTGCATGTTTCCTCCGTGCTTCAGCTTTCCAATTTGTTTCATGGCAAAAAGAGTATTTTCCTAATACTTGGAAATGTACAATCATCCACATTATTCATACACACACACTTCCTAAACATTTTCTAGTAGGAGGTTTCCTTTAATTCTAATTTTGCAGTGTCAGTTAGTAGACACTTTATTTAAGTTGCACAGCTGGCTAAGAGATAACAGAAATCTGTCCCATGAGACTGAGGAATTCTTTGCCTGTTGGAGTTTCCCTACTAATTGTTTTCATATGTATAATGCAAGCTTGTATCAACTAAGAAAAAAAATCATGGCATGGAAAACAGCAGCTGATCTTCAGTCATTTTGTTACATGAACTAAACACTCAGGGAAGATTATTTTAGAAAAAAAACAGACAGAAATAAATTATGCTCCTATTAAAATTCTTACAGATATGACCCAAACATCATCTGGCTTATTGTAAAACAAAAATGAAAAGTACTGAAAAAAATACATGCTAAATGAGCACACTTTTTTTTTTTTTCCCTCCCTTTTCCAAACAATATCTTATGGCAGGAACACTTTTTTTAACAGAGGCGGTTTTATCTATTTCTCTTGTGCAAAAATCTCCCTTTTTTCTTTCAGTACACAGTTGGTAAACGTTGTGGTTTTGAAATCTTTTCCATTGCAGTATAAAGGATTATTAAAAAGTCTTATAAACTGAAGTTCTGAAAAAACAATTTGGATCAACGAACATACTTCAGCCCAATGTCAATACTATAAATTCTCTATTTACATCAACTATTAAAACAAAAGGGGCTTGAATAAAAAAAAAATCAGGATGGATCTGGGACTGCACAGTTCTCCTGAGAACATTCAACATTGCTCTGTAGATGGGCAATTTTCTACACAGGATGTAAAATGAGGAACATTATGATAAATATGAGAAGTCTCATAAAGTGTAAAAGAACTGAGCAAAAGTGAAACTCTCTTGACAGCCCCACCACAGATTTTCACAGTCAGTAGATTTAGGGACTTTCTGAGCTGCCAATTGCACCAAATGTATTGAAAGCCAGTAACACTTAGTGGCTTAAGTGTATCAGAGTCCCTTTATGACTCTTAAATTAACTGCTGCTGGTCATGATTTACGATTCATATTTGTCAATAAAAACTCTTCTGATGACTCTTATTTTCACATTATTTTAAAAACTTATCTCCTATAAAGAACATCTCACGTGTGGTGAGTCCCTCTGATCTCGTCTGGTATAAAAGTAGTGCAACAGTTCTGCAATCACCTTATCTTCTGCAGTCCTCCTTTACACCTTGGTATTTTTTTCATCCAACCCATGTCCTGGCAGGCTTTCTGCCTCTAATGTGTTTAAAGGAAATGATACGACTAGTTTTTATGCCCCAGAAATCTGCTCCTCACAGACTCCTTGGCAGGACTTACTGGTATTTTACATTCAGCCTGCACATGTTTATGCTCTGTTTTGTTTTTAGTTTCCTCATTTGTTATGATTTCCACTTTTAAACAGTATCTTATTATCTGAAATAACCTCTTTTATCAACTATTCCTGGGGTCCTTTCTAAGTCATGTTTTTTCTAGTGTCGTAAAAGTGCCTTTATGTGGTATTATGTGCTGTTAGATAGCCTCCAACTGTCCTGCAAGCATTTTATATTTGTAACTGATCTTAAATTGCTTTCATTAGCTTCAAGTTTTTGAATGTACTTTTTCTTTTCAAAGCCAAATGCTACTGTGGTGGAGGGTTTCTCTTTTAAAGATGTATGCAACATTGTCCTGTACAATGCACTAAAAAAAGCTTTTCACTGACCAATGGCAGCCAGAAACAACACTCTGTGAGCTGCCCTCAGGATGGCCTGCCAGGTATCTTCTCTGTTCCAAAAAAGACTGAGATCTCTCTAACAGAAAATAGTAGGGGCACCAGCTCTTTGCATCACTTTTGCTATTACATTTTCTCAACAAAGCTGTATGTTTTGACAGATCAGTGTTTCTGTGCTGTGTCTATCTTAGCCATTTCATGTTTCTTTTCATACACTGCAAGCAAATTTGCAGCTCGATCCTAGGAGACACTGTGCATCTACCTATGTAGAAGCAGAACCAGCATATCAAAGGACTCAACTTCTAGCTACTTAATCTTCAGGATCTGTGAAGTACTGGAATATATAAAATATAAATGTGTTGGGTTTTTTATTGTTGTTGTTGCACTCATAGTCTGTTTGAACATTATTTTTGAACTTTGAACATGTTCAACAAAAAGCTGCAAGAAAAGTAAGGAATAGGAAGTATTTGAGAAAGAGGATAAGACTGTGTTTTGCCTCATCAGGAACTTACCAGGCCACCAAAAGCTCAGAGACAGGAAGCTGACACGTTTTATTGTCTGGATTCACAATCACGGGGTTCAGAATAAGCTGAGCATTCACTGTCACAACAGGTCTGGCTCTGAGGGACAGAAATAAGGTTCACTGCATTCAGAAGGATCACATGAGTACCTACATTGCAGCAGAGGAAACACTTCACTGAGATGGCCATGAAGCTGGAAATGTTACTGGGGAGAAAACACCTTTATAATGCTGCTTTTACCCTGAAGAATTTAATTTTTTTTTTTGGTCAGAAACTGTGATTTCTCCTATTGTGACACTTTGTAAAATTAATAAAATTCTGCTGAGTATGTAAATATATAGTGGTGGTGATGGGAACCTCTCTCAACAACAATCTGTTATTAAGTAATGAGATAATCTATAACTAAGAGCAATTTAGAAGACAAATAACAAGAAAGGGTCTAAATTCTGTTTTTTAAGACAGCAACATGATTGTACAGTAACTTAAATAATTCTGGCAAAACCAGCTAATTACAAAATTATTTTCCTCAAATTTAATCCACAGCTAAGCTTTTATGATTACTGCTCTATATTACTTCATCAGAACATCAAAAAATAAAATAGCTTTCTTTTTTTATGCATCAGGGAAAACCTTTCCTATAGCAACTTTCAGTTATTAAAATTCTGTTTTTGCAATACGACAAGTTGCATATTTGATACACTCTGGCCAGGAAACAGAAAGATTGAGGGCCTCTTGCTATTCATTTTCTTAAATTAAATAGAACATATTTTTTATTGCTATCTAAAATACACACTGGATCTACTTCTCCAATGTTTCACATCCTGTGCAATCATTCATGCCACTGAGAAGTGATGTACTGCAAAGTATTTGTCTGTTTCCTAGGCAGGGGAGTAGGAAAATCAGGTCTACTCCCTGCACCTACTGTTGGCTAAAATAAGCTAACATTCCTGTCTTAAAAAGTCTTATGTTTTCACAAGCATCCAGTCGGGAAGCAGAACATACCTTCTGCCAGTCAGGTGGTGTTGGGAATACAGGCAACAAGAAGGCAGACAAGAATCAAGCAATATAACCTCATTGTTGCAGCAACGGATGGTGAATATTTAAATGCAAGGAACTGCTAGCGTGGCTGGACCAAGAGGGCAGCAGATGCATTTAGTTAAAATCCATGGTCAGTAACAACTTTGTGAATTGTAAAATGGGATCTTGTACTTTTTTTCTAAACTGAAGCTGAAAGCAGCAGCCTTTGTTTGCAATAAATGGTTAACATCTTAACCTACACAGCCTCTGAAGAATCAGTGTCACTCAAAAATTTCTTTCTAGTACCATTTCCCCAGGTAAGAAATTGATTTTCTATGTTATGCTTTTCCAATTTATCTTGATGAGCTGTAGCAAGAACTTTTTGACTGTATAGGAACATGTGTCATGTGGGACAGTATTCAATGCTTTGCACAAGTCCAGGTAGGTACCATCAGTTCCTCTTCCTTGATACACCAATGCTGTAACCCCATCACGAAGGCCTGCAAACTTGTCAGGCAGAACTTTCCCTCAGTAAGGCCATGTTGGCCATCACCAGTCACCTTCTAATTTCCCATGTGCCTTAGCAGTTTCAGGGAGGATTTGCTCCATGATCTTGCCAGGCACAGAGGTGAGACTGACTGACCTGTAGTTCCCCAGGTCTTCTTTTTATTTTTTCACTGGGTGTGCTGACCCCTGAGATTTCCCCAAATGCAGGAAACTGGGTAAAAAACTGGCTGGATGTCCGTGCCCAGAGAGTTGTGGTAAACAGGGTCAAATATAATTGGCTGGACACCAGTGGTGTCCCTTGGGGCTCAGTTTTGGGGCCAGTCTTGTTCAGTATCTTCATCAATGATCTGGATGAGAGGATTGAGTGCACCCTCAGTAAGTTTGCAGATGACACCAAATTGAGACCAACTGATCTGTTTGAGGGTAGGAAGGCTCTGCAGAGGGACCTGGACAGGCTGGATTGATGGGCCAACACCAAGTGTATGAGGTTCAATAAGGCCAAGTGCAGGGTCCTGCCTTTCAGTCGCAACAATCCCAGGCAACATTACAGGCTTGGGGAGGAGTGGCTGGAGAGCAGCCCAGCAGCAAAGGACCTGGGGGTGCTGGCTGACAGCTGGATGAACATGAGCCAGCAGTGTGCCCAGGTGGCCAAGAAGGCCAACAGCATCCTGGCCTGTATGGGGAATAGTGTGACCAGCAGGTGTAGGGAAGTGATCATGCCCCTGTACTCGGCACTGGTGAGGCTGCACCTCAAGTGCTGTGTTCAGTTCTGGGCCCCTCACTACAGGAAGGACACTGAGGTGCTGGAGCATGTCCAGAGAAGAGCTACCAAGATGGTGAAGGGTCTAGAGAACAAGTCATACGAGGAGTGGCTGAAGGAACTAGGGATTTTTAATTTGGAAAAGAGGAGGCTGAGGGGAGACTTCATCACCCTCTACAACTACCTGAAAGGAGGTTGTAGTGACGTGGATATTGGCCTCTTTTCCCTAGTAAATAATGACAGCATGAGAGGAAATGGCCTGAAGCTGTGGCACAAAAGCTTCACATTGGATATTAGGAAAAATTTCTATACTGAAAGAGTGGTCAGGCACTGGAACAGCCTGCCCAGGGATGTGGTTGAGTCACCATCCCTGGAGGTATTCAAGAAATATGTAGATGTGGCACTTCAGGGCATGCTCTAGTGGCTGAGGTTGTGGGGGTTTCTGTGGGTGTTTTTTTTGGTGGAGTGTGTGTGTGATTGTGTTTGGTTGGTTGTTTTTTTGGGTTCTTTTGTGTTGATGGTTGGACTCAGTGATGTCAGAGGTCCTTCCTAAGCATGGCAATTCTGTGATTCTTTGTTGTCCCTCCAATAGATATCAAGGTGATTGTCACCCGTGAGGACCAGCGCTTGTGAACTTGAGGCTAATCCTGTCTGTCTATAAAGGGCATAACTCACTTGCTCTTCCTGGTTGGCTGGCCTGCAGCAGACTCTCACTGTCATGTCCCCTGCCCTATCTTTAATCCTGACCCATAAGCATGAAATTTTCATTGAAAATGACAGGTTTTGAGCATGGGGAAAAACCATTTGTTTCTCACAAGATGCTTAATTTATCATTTGTAATGAACATCTTTTACACACTGCACCAGGGAAATCAAAGAATGTGAAATCTGTTTACTTGCAGATCTCCCACCAAAGCTGTAGAATAAAAAATGAATTGCATTTATCACGTACCTGTAAACAACTGCTTTTCCAGCTCCAAACGCACCTACAATTAAATCTGGAAAAATAAAACACCTTCAGAAGAACTATATAGAAGCCTCTCATACACTTTTTTTTCCCAGAGTAAATGTGATTATTTATATTAAAAATGCAGTAACATCAAACAAGTGTGACAATTCCTTTCTAAGTAATTTTTTCAACAGTGTACCTAAAAGAAAACACTTCACATAGTCAGAGGTGTGCTCTGGGCACATTTTGCTACTGGACACCAGCCTGGGTTGGGAATCTACAGGCCCAAATATTTCCTCTTTTTGTCTGGAGTCCCTACACAGGGTTCTCTGTAAAGATTGTTGCACCATTCAGGCTTGCTGGAGAAAAGCTGGAGCCAAGCAGTGAGGAAATGGATAAACTTTTCTACTGCCTCTAGCAGGACCACAGCTCAAGAAGAGAGATGAGCTTTGTTTCACCCAAATCCCCTACTGTCCATCTGGGCACCCTTTCATCTCACTGCTGTTATCATACAGCTTGATTTACACATGTCCAATTCAGTAGACCAAGTCTTACAACAGACATTGCAATAGTAAATTGATCTAAATCAGTTAATTAAACCACAACTCGGAGCTGTAAATAAACCCTTACTTGCTGCCTCCATAGTTGGAGCATCAGTTTGCTTAACAAGCCCTGAAGTCACTGGCATGATGCAAATACAAAGCTTTGATGATAATTAGCTGGGTGGGTTTGTGCTGGGCCGGGCAGCATGCTTTCCAGCACTCTGTCTGCTTTTCAGATGGTCAGGATTTCACAAGTTTAAACAAGTGCTCCACATGGGCAACAGCCTGTCCTACAATGAATTGCATTGATTAATGTCCTAATAGGAGCAGACATGGACAGTTTATGGGTCTGATCCTCCTTCTGTACAACATTTACATTTTTCTGCTTCCATCTGCCTTAGAGAAATATGCTTCAGGGTCAGGAACACTTTAAATAGCAGAAGAAAATTAGTGTTGTTTCTATCTCCTTTTTGGGACATTTAGGAGTTGTTTTCATTAGCAGCTTTTATAGACAACTTGCACACAGCACCAAAAAACCTAAATATATTTTCCTCTTAAATAAATAACCAATTGAGACATACCCATCACCATAAAGGCTAAACAACACATATGGCAGAACCTTCCCTGGCAGCTCCCTGTTAGCAGCATCCACGGTAACCCAAAGATATTTAATATTCTGTTGGTTTGGGGGTTTTTGCGTTTGAGTTTTTCTTAACCATTATGTTATGAACAGAAAATCAAAGACAAGAGGGAAGGGGTTGTTCCCAGCTGAATGCTCTCTATGAATTCTGCAACAGATTTAACTTAGGATATGCACTGCTTCATACTAGACTTGGTAATTCAAACGTTTCAATACAGGGTATGTTATAACTGAGACAAACCAGGTGGATATCCAGGACATCCAGACCTGTCTTGTGATGACTTCATAGCTTGATCTTTCATTGAAGAAATAAAGCACTTCAACCCTTCATGGGCATAAGGGAAAGCTTGAACACACAAGTAAACTTAATAAAATGTAGCTTGCTTGAATCTGAAGGTAAAAATAATTAAGTCTGTCAGACAGCCTCACTAATGTGAGTGAACTCTTAATTCAGTATCTACAGCTGTGTGGACTTAGGTTCCCTCTATCTCAGCATCCTCACTTTAATATTTAAAGGGATTTTGTACAACAGTTTAACAGTTAAATGCTGGTTTCTCTGGGACAGAGCCCAGATTATTTGGAAACAGAGGGTAACGGGTCTAGAGGAGCAATGGTAGTTCTAAGACACCAGAAGACTGGTTCTCATGAGCAATCTTTCTGCATTGCCACCTCTGCCAGGTTTGGAGACACAGTAAAAAATATGAGGTCATTTAATCATGGCACCATCACAAAGGCCCTATCTGAACATATTTTAAAGGCAGTCAGAACTGAGCTCATATCACTCCAATTTGGAAGCTCTTGCTTTTTTCCTGACATGTTCTTTATTCTCTGGCCTAAACCATGCTTATTCTTGACTCAAAGAGCTTGAATGAGTGAAACCACTCAGTATGAAAAGTGAACTTAAGACTGAATACAGAAACAATAAAACATACCCAGTAGTGACATCTATGAACTAATACAAGGACCAAGTCATTATATATTCAAGCAGAGCATACACTGGAAGATCCATCAGAGATTTTGCTTTGCTTCGACTTGTTCTGTTAGTTCTAAGCAGTAATTTTATTCTTCCTTCTTCCATTGAAGAAACAAATTAAAAACTTCTGCTTATGAAAGTTCTCTGATTTTATGTGTATTCAAATCTCCTAGATTTTTAATTTGTTTGGTGTTCTGCAGAATAGAAGTTACTAATAATTTCTATGAAAAAAATGCATGAGATGTCTAAATTATCTGAAGTTTGGCAACTTTCCCCTCCTAAAAATAGAGAGAAGTTATCTTTATTCATTGCTGGTTAATGCTGCACACAGAATGTCACTGATGCAAAGGTCACTAGCTGAAAAAAAAGGATTTAACAAGCAATTTGGAATTATATAGCAAAAAAAGCCAGTTAAACTACTAATAAACCTTCCAAACAAAGCCTGAAGGAAAGCATATGAAAACCTTTGCTCCTTTGCATTTGTGAAGGGTTATTTAAAGCCCAGATTAAAATGTGTATAAATAAAGACAGAAAGAAAGAGAGAGAAGTATCAGAATCACAAGATCTCATTCACTCCTTCTTTTCTCCTATTTCATGTTTTCAGAAGGATGAGGGACCTCATAGATGTATGTAAATGATCGCTTTGCCTATGTCATCTCATTGATAAGATCCTGTATCAGCTGCTGCCCTTCAGAGATGCAGAGATCTGTATGCAGGGTTTGTGGCAGCAGCCATGTGCTTCTGCATCATTGCTCCTGTGGAAAAAATGAGCTGTGGGGTCACAACCACACGGCAAAAACTAAAAAAAACCAACAGCATGGAGTAATTCCAAAAGAATTTTCAACTTGAACTTAACATAGCTGGAGGGTTGTATGCACTAAAATCCCAACTGGCAGAGTTCACAGAGCTTAATTCTGAAACAAGTGTCTTTGGCATGAACTCAACTGAAGTCAAGGGGCACGGTGTAAAGTTAAACAATACTAATGCTTATTTCAAACTTTAGTTTGCTCTGAAGGAGAAGCTTGCAAGATGTTGTCTGGTGAATAAAATCCATCTTCTGAGACAAAAATCACAAAATTTAAGGAAAAAGCACAGCACTGAAAGGCACACTGGATTTTGTAAGCTGGTCTGTTTACCTGCACCTTCTGCCATGTGGTGTGCCAAACCTGAAACACCACATGATAAAGGGCAGAAACTTGCCACGATGATCCCTAAACCTTCAGCCAGATGGAGGAAGTAGGAAGATCAACAATGTCCTACTTCCAGTCTCAGTAAGATATATTCATTTATTACCTTGGCAAATTCTTCGAACCGCTGGTAATTTTAAAGGACTTCTACATCCCCTGTGAGAGATGCAGCACCAGGGAGTCTGGGCAGGGAGAACAACTTTAGGGACAACTACTCAAGAATTTTAGTTAACAACCACCACCGAAAACTGAGTCACTTTTTCCAGTCCTACCATTCTCAACTGCCTTGCTTCTCCTCTGTTTTTCAACCATTCTGGTAGCAGGTCTCTTAAGCAGAACACCTAAGGCTAATTCATTTCAATGCTCCTCTTTTGTCTGAATGAGTCCCTTTCATAATACAATGCTAGTATAATTATGCCACAAATGAATCCAAAAAAGGGCTGTTAATTTTCTGTCACTTCAATAAATCCCTGCTTACTGGGATTAATTGCTTTATTCTTATATTCCATTGGGCACAACACTGTGATTTCATAAAATATCTCACAAAATTTTAAAAAAGTGTACCTGTAAGATACACAGATAAAAATCTGCCATAAAATTGAGATATTTACAGGAGATTCTTGGCTTGTCACTACATTTTTGATTGATTACTCATGGGAAAACATAATTAGCTGGTAGCACTTCAGCTCTGCTGCATTTGCTGGCAGAACCCACACCCGCGTTCTGGCTCCCACGCTCAGCAGTCCTCTCTTAACAGAGCAGATGCAGCTTCTCATTGATTTAATTTGTTTCTCTTCCACAAATCTCCTGGACCAACTTCCTAATTTAATCATTGCTAGATTATGATTTGTGATATTGTTGGCATGATGCCTACTGTTCTCAAAAAATTACAAATGCTGAAGAACTCTTGCCTCTCAGACAGAAACTTGAGGGTTTCTGTCCCTCAAGAACAGAGGGACTGTTCTTCAGTCTCTCTGTTTCCTGCTGTTTGAGTTAATATACTTAGCAGATTGAGCTGTAAAATACTCCTATTTTAATAAGATTATACTGGATTACTGAAGTTCTGAGGAAATTTTGTCTGATTATGACAATTGTTTCCTTCTTAAAATGTTTCTAGAGTAATTTGTTTCTATTAACTACATGCTATTCTTAAGATAATAACTGAGTCCAAAATAACAAGGCGTGAAGATGCTTTTATACATTTCCCTTTGCTGACAAAGGCTTGACTAAAAAGAATAACCAGAAGAACAGACCAACAGCTGTGTTTGTATAAAAGCAAGATACCGTGAATATGAAGCATCAGTGGAACTGACTCCAGGGGGACTCTCTGAGTTAATAAGGAAGACTTACATAAGCAACTAAACAGGCAGGGAGCAGAAACAATAGTGCATAATTTATTTGGGCAATTAATTCACTAATCAACAATCTTAGAATAGTGAATTCATCTAGAGCTCTGCTCCGGATCCACCTATACTGATAGAATCATAGAATCATAGAATCATAGAATCATAGAATCATAGAATCTTAGGGGTTGGAAGGGACCTCGAAAGATCATCTAGTCCAACCCCCCCTGCTAGAGCAGGGTCACCTAGAGCACATCACACAAGAACGCATCCAGGTGGGTTTTGAATGTCTCCAGTGAAGGAGACTCCACAACCTCCCTGGGCAGCCTGTTCCAGTGCTCTGTCACTCTCACAGTAAAAAAATTTTTTCGTATATTCACCTTGAACCTCCTATGCTCCAATTTCCACCCATTACGCCTTGTCCTATCACTGGTCATCACTGAGAAAAGCCTAACTCCATCTCCCTGACACTCACCCTTTACGTATTTGTAAACATTAATGAGGTCACCCCTCAGTCTCCTTTTCTCCAAGCTAAAGAGACCCAGCTCCCTCAGCCTCTCCTCATAAGGGAGATGTTCTACTCCCTTAATCATCTTTGTAGCTCTGTGCTGGACTCTCTCAAGCAGATCCCTGTCCTTCTTGAACTGAGGGGCCCAGAACTGGACACAATACTCCAGATGCGGCCTCACCAAGAAACTCCTTAGATCATGCTGGTTCACAAACGCATCTGAAGAAACCACAGTCTGCTGGAGGATATGCCACAAGAAGAAAGCAAGCTTAATGAGTAGAGTAAGTTATTCATTATAAACTATTTGCTCAGCTATAATCAGACAGCAAGTAACTGAACATATGCTGAAACGTGAGGGTGGAAACCTTACAGTCTCCAAATGCCTAAGCCCTGCAGATACAGATGAACCAGCTGGAAGTGCAGCACCATCACCTAGATAATCACAGACTCCAAGAACTCAGTGGGGACTAGCTTTGAACGGATGCCCAGAAGCCAAAAGAAACAAATTTCTTTCCTGCTAAACAGATTCATGGGTTTCTTTTGTTCCTGTGGAAATTGAATTATGCTAATAGAAAAAGATACATAAAGTTATAAATAAACTACAATTCAAAGTACATGCCTTAGCTGAGGCTTCATTCTCTGTTCTGGGCGCTGATGACACAAATAAGCTTAGGATGGAGCAAAGGGACCTCCTAAGAGCCCCTAATGTACTGGGGAGTGGCAGCTGTGTTCAGTTATTGTTATATTGCTCCAATTGTACATCTAACATTGTACAATGTTATTGTACATTTAGTCCAGTAGGAGAAAAATTTCACTGTGATTCCCCATTACTTCTTAGTGACTGTATTCCCCAACTTGTAACTCAGTCTCTAAGAGCACTGGTTCCTGGGCTCAATATAGTGAGCCCAGCATGAAGCTCACTGGTCTGTGATGAGAAGCCACAAAGCAGGTGGTATCTTCCAGCCTCCAGGTTTGTGATCTACTCCAAAAAGATTAATAGATGGTCTGATTTAATGTAGAAGCTAAAAGCTCTGAAAATGCTATACAGTGCATTAAAAACAAAATGGCAGAGTAACTCCCATCTCTCAGCCTCTCATTTCCTAGCAGGGGTATGCCTGCCTCATGAATAGTGTTAGGCACAAGGGCTTGAGTAAATCATATTAGCACAGTTAAGAGTCACATGAGTCCTCACAAACTCTTGTCAGTCCTGAACTTCTTGCTAGCATGATCCTTTCCTGAGCTCATTTGACTTCACACAACACTTGAACTCCAGTCACAGAAGAGCTAATTTCTTGGAGAAACTCACTTCATACTGTGGCAATACATAGTTCTACCTGCAGCCAGACCTTATAGCTGGCTCTCACACCTCAGTCTATGGGAACTGAAATTCTAAGAGTGATGAGCCAACATTATTTGGTTTTATTACTTTTTTCTTTCTATAAAATGGTTGATTTTATAATACACCCATTAAAAAGATCACATTAATTTTTTGGAGATTTTTTTCTGATCTTTCACAGCCCTCTTTGAATCACAGTCATGACCAGTAGTTTGGAAAGCAGTTCCTCAGTAAACGTTTAGAAAGGTCAAGACCCATTACCTACACTTTTCACAAATTAGTTTAAAAGATGCTCCATATAAAGTATGCTAACACTTTAGTTAGACTTCTACTCTTCTTTCTTCCCCATGTGACTCAAAAAAGACCTGAAACAATCTCTCCCTTCCCTCTATCTTTTCAATCTTAGAAATGTCAGGAATGCAATATCCTGTTTTCTTTGGTTTTGCAGCCTTGTGAGTGCTTTAAGAAATGTTTAAATCCTGAAACTGTAATAAAGAGCTTCATTGTCCAAAAGAACCTCATTAGTCATGGACAATGAAGGGCTATTAATAGCAACATCAACAATATGCAAACAAAAAGTCTAAAAGCCCTTTCTTTTCTCAAATGCTAAAGATGCTCTCAGTTCAGTCTTGTGATAGCCTCACTTTATTTCTCTTCAGTCAGCTTTTCTGTTTGTAAAACTATGATTTCTATTGTAAACACCCCTTCCCAGAGACCCTCTTCTGCTTTCAAAAAGAGACACTTTAGAGGTTTTTACAATTCACCACAAAAAGGTAAAGGAGATCCCATCTTTTGCCCCTTTGTAAATCACAATTTTCACTTTTGAAACAATAAAACTTTTATGAACACTGGTCGTGAAATAATCCAGGCTAACTAATATGATTTCATAGTAAGTTAGGGAAGTAAAGACTATCAGCATTTTACTCTGGTTGAACCTTTCACAATAACAGAATATGATGTTTTACTGCACACTCTGTTTAAGGCTGTGATTAAAAGAAAAAGATTTGCTTCTAGAGGAGAGACAGTAAATACAGCTCATTTAAAATAGCTCTAACATTCAGACCACTTACAAAGCTATGAACATGCCTCTTAAAAAATAAATACCTCTCCTGCAAAACTCAACTGAAGTTACAAACTTCATAGATTTGAATGCATGTCAGGTAAACCAATAAAGAGGAATCAAAGCCAACCTAAAAAGGAAGAGTCCATACAGCAGAATGAAAACATTAAAAGTATGGAAAAGCCCAAATGAAATATCTGCCTTTAAGCAATGTCTTTGCATTCTCTCTGTTTTATTGTATCGTAATCAAAGCCACTAAGAACCTATATATAGCTCAGTGTCTCTTTGGACAGCAAAAAACAACTTAGCAACACAACCAAGTCAATCCTTTCTTCTACATACAACATGTTTTTAATTAAGAAAGAATGCCAGGATGAAGGAGGCCTAACAAGTTCAACAAGCTGAGAGCATTCAATTTTTGGAAGTAGGGGAAAGGGTTAAGCTTTTTATTGTAAACTTCACATGTTTTATGTTAATGTGACTATTCAAGCCCTTTCTTGCCTTTCAGATCATGTCTTTTGACAGGAAAGGGAGTATTTGTTTTGTCTGATTTTAACTCTCAGGAAAGCAAGTTAGAACTATCAAAAAATGCCTATTCCTTGTTCTGACCTCTGCCTTCCAAAAGGACCAGTACAGGCATAATACATTTTCCAGAGAATGGAAGTATGAAATTCCCTTTCTAATGGAAAAATCTTACCTGGGTAATCATTCTTGTCTACATCTGAATCTCCTCTCAGAGTGAAGCCAAATCCCGAAGGCACGGACTGTGAGGCCCAGGCTCCACTGAGAACCTGGGAAGGGTTAGTATTTAACCCATTACTATATCCATTATAAATGAGCACTTTCCCTCTTCTGTCTTCTCCTGCAAATGGTGCACCAACAGCGATGTCTGTAGTGCAATAAAAGAATAAAAAGAATGGGTACAATTAAAATACAGCAAAAATTAAGTCCTTGCAGGAAAACAGACATAAATGGCTTCTGCTACATACACACAAGAACTTCAACATTCTGTATTTCTGTATGGATTCTAGTTTTAATGCAAATATACAAAATGTTTGCAGTGTCTTTTCTGTCAAGCTTTCAAGACAAAAGCTTATAAAACCATCTTTTGAAGGGGTTATTGCATTATACTATATAGGCAGTCCACACTGGATGTCTTTACCATACTTTCAGGGCATTTAATAAGCTTTAATAAACCAAGATTTAATTAATGCCTGCTTCTACTTCCATATTTTTAAACAGACACAAATTTTCCTTGATTTCCTTTATAAACTAATTAATAAGGAACAGCTGTAGGATAAAACTTATTTTTTCTTCTTTTTTCAACACAGAAAAAAAACCCATCCCCTCAAACATTCAGTGCTTTAGTATGCAAAAGGGAACAATGGAATATAATGTTTTCATCTATACCAAGCACACACCTTACTCAGAAATGGGAACAGTACCATGCCAGGAATTTAACAGAAAGCCAAGGGCATTATGCAGTTAAGCACTGCAGTCCCTAAAAATTGAGGTACCATATCCAAGAAGTGGAACTCACAATGCTCTTCTTAGTTTCTATGCATGGGATGTGGAGAGAATCATATGTCCAGATTGAGATTCAGCAGGCACACTAGCTGAGCTAGCTAATTGGAAACACAAGAGGAAGATAGGTATCTACTGCTCGCCTTCTTAGTTTCTGATCTAGGAGCTGGTGCTGGACTTCTTTCTTAAACTTTACTTCAACAGCTGGAATTGCTGCCTTCACTCTAAACAGGAGTGCACCAAAGCTCTATGACTGGCATCTTGTCACGAAGCAGGAAATTTTGGCTCTAGATCCTTCTTAGCCTTCTCTATGCAGTGAGAGAGAAAAACACCCAAGTCTCCTCCCTGCCTTATGCTGGAGAGCAAGGATACCAACCTTCCCTGCACAGAGAATCTGAAGACCCCTGCTTCTGCTCACAGGTAGAAAAAAATGAAGCATCCACCGTGGGGTCCAGCTGGGCCATAGCAGGACCTCAGGACAGCTCAGTGGGGGTATTCACAGCAGACACAACCCACTTGCTTCTACCCACAGGATGTTATTCAGATTTTGTGCACCCTGAACCCCAATACAATTTTGTGGCCCTTCACTGCGTGGTTGCAAAATATGACATCTGTACCTGCCCAGTTCTTTCACTGTGGGCAAAAGGCTCCATTTAGTGAGCCTCATTCAATGCTCAAACCCATCCAAGCACTTGAGAACAACTCTGCTTTTAAACAAAACATCATATTAACTAAGTATTTAAATGTAATTATAGTAATAAAAAGAAAATATAATATTTTTATTCAAATGAACATGCTAATATTTGGTTAAAAATAGCATTGTAGTCAATATGACTGTCCTATAGGTAAGCTTTTCATTGTTTGGCCCTCAATATCAGTTTCATTAGGGTTACATCTTTCAAAGGCCTTTTTCAGGCACTGAACAGACACTTCATATTCACTGCTTAGCCATTTTTAATTTCAGTGCTATGGAGAGAGATATGTGACTACATTACATATAAATTACCATTATAGCCATCCTGATTGAGATCTCCAAGGTGTGTGATTGCACTGCCAAATCTTCCAAACACATCCGTGCCGGTCAGAATCTGCGCATCTTGGAAGAGGAAGGCACTTTCTTGCAGGTATAGATAAACTTGCCCAACTTCTTTAGGCTTGCTCTCAAATTCTCGTTCCATAAAGAGAGGGGCACCAACTAAGAGATCATCTAAACTGGAAGAGTCAAACAAAAAAAGGTGTCACTGGAAGACTGAATGTAATCAACACAGTTCATGTATCTGTTAAACAGAAGTTGATAATTATCGTAGAGACATCGACTAAGGTAAGAAGACACTTGTGGAGTTCTTCTAGTCCACTTGGTCGAAGTATGGTCAACTAGGGAAGGCTGCCCAGGGCCACGTCCACTCCAGTTTTGAGTATCTCCATGGATGGAGACTCCAAAATCTCTCTAGGCAATTGTCTCCAGTGTCTGATCACCCTCACAGCAAAAACATTTTTTCTGAGGTTTAAACAGAACTTCTTGCCCTTCAGTTTATGCCCACAACAGACACTGAAATGCTATGCTTTGCAGCTAATGACCTAGAAGTCAGGAATTTAGCTCAGAGGGGATCTGTGTTGCCAGGACAAATTCTGCAGATCTATCCTGCTAACAGTGCTAGTGAGAAACAAATTTTAGCATAAAATCTAGCTTTTAAAAAATACCCATCAGTAAGTAAACAATAGAACAAGAATCCCCACCTTCCAGCAGGTTTTTGAAGTACTATACACGAAACACAGGTAGAACATCAATTAACAGAGAAAGCCTCATCACTAATTCACATGGAAGCTGGGAGACAAAGTCAAAGCTTTGTTTCTGAAAACACTTTTGTTGAATATTAGGTATACAAGTACTTGCAGCACTCACGTAATTTGCTGTATTAAGTAGTAAAGAGAAAGGACATCACAGAATCACAAAAATCTGATGCTTAGAGGGAAAAGTTATTCTGTCCATTTTGCTATGTCCAGAAAGAATCAGTAAAAGAAGAGAGAGTGATCAAAGGATATTTTGCATGTTATTGTTCTAAATGGGGTGGAAAAAAAGACCTTTTTACTAGACAGTAAAGAATAAAATCAAGCAAGATTGACAGACACATAACAAGCAGAAATATTCTTAATAGATTATTCTGTGATATTAAATGACAGTATCAGATCAAGTTCTGAAGGTGCTCAAGACCGTATAAACTAGTAGGACAATTCCCATTATATTCAGTGGACTCTGGTCATCCATATTAAGGAACACTGTTACTGCAAATATACAGGACTACTCAATCCCAGAATTTTTAATTTGGAAAACAGATTCTCTTGCTCTAACATGAAACTTCTTCAAATTTTGTAAAAGTTGTAGAAAACTTTCTACTCTCAATTAATCATATTCCCAAAAGTGATGTTTTCTCAAAGGCTTTATCAATTATTAAACCAATTAGTAAAATTGCATTACAATGTTTTTCCCAATCTACTTAGAAAAAAACCCATACAATTTAGAAGTAGCTCAGCTACTACTTTACCATGGATATATACTATGCTTCTAAGATATATACCATAGAATTTAGTACAGAATATCTAATCTATAAGCCTTTTAATCACACATTCTATAAATCGTGACAAAGTACTTCTAGAAATGTTATTTTTCTATTAAGTTTTATAGTATGTTTCCATAAAGGAAACTGTAATTCAAAATGTCAGGTCACTTTGGTACAGCTGTTCTGTTCTTTATACATCAGATTTTACCACATGGAATGAGTAACAAAAAAAGGAAGGAAGCAGATGCTGACCTGACATCAAAGGTGGGATTTTCCTTTCACACTAAACATCAAAATTCCTTCTCTACTAATGGAAGATGTTAATATTTGGAAGAGAATGTAAGCTGAAACAGTTGCCAAGAAATAATAGCAACAACAAAAAACAGATAACGAATGCTCTTTTTTTTCCCCAAGTTATTTTACCTATGCCATCTACTAAAAGCATTACACTCTAGCACCATCATCAATTATTGTTTTATTTCATCACAGTCCAGGTATTACCAGTAAGACTGGGACTCAGTGGTGTTACGTGCTGTATAAACCATAAGGTAAAAGATGAGCTTGGCACCAGTCAATATTTTAGGAATGATGGATCGTAAGACTAAGGGAAGATTTTTTTAGAGATGGTAAGGAACCAAAAAAATTCAGAGCCAGGATGCTCCCAGTACATTGATATAAAATAAGTAGATACCTTTAAAACTCCAGTCCATAGAGCAATATCCAGGGTGCCTAAAATGGTAAAAACTATAGGCAAACTATCTACCATCCAAAGTGGCCTAAAATTCTCTAAGCAGAAGCCTAACTCAAATACCAGATTCCTGAGGCAAGGAGAGAGCAAGCAGACAGGAGCTGGAGTTCCTCGTGCAGCAATGACCACAGTTTGCAGTGGTATTTTGAACAGGTTAGATTTCTTTCATTACTGCACTAAGATGTTGCAGTTAACACAGATTATATATTTATTTTTGTTCCAGCACAGAAAGGTAACCAGCCAGTACTGCTTCCTTTCTGATAAAAAAATCTTTAAAAGGGATAGGCTGACCACCTGCTGAGGTTGTATGCAGTTTCTTTGTATCCTACTGAGTAATAAAAAGCAGGAGTTTGAGAAATGTCAAGAGGTCAAAGTGTAACTATGGGAAGCTTTGATACAGGCCAAATAAAAGACCAGTAAACAGTTTATTTCACTACTTTTATTAGACTGTTTCAGTCTAAATAGAAAGTGTTCTCCTTTTACCCTCTTTACAAGAAACACAGTCTGTAAGTTGATGGAAAAGCTTGATTTGTTAAGGTCCACTTTGGATTCCTCATTATTACCAGTAGTTGACTAAATGGTAGTTCAAACAACAACCTCCATTTCCCTGTGCTGCCTAAAATCCTGACGTGGTGCAGGCAAAAATGCCAGGGTTGCCCTGGAACACCTACTCCAGTTCTGCAGAAGGTCAACAGAGCTTTTGTCCTAGGATGAGCCTTATCTTTGAGCCACATCTTCAGTTTTATTATAGGAAAGTATCATTGCTTTAAAACTTGTCAGCATATAATTTAATCAGGTTTCTCATAAGGTCCTCACTACCTCCTTTGTCCTTAGCTGTACAAAAATACCGAGCGAATTTGAAGTGGTAATTTCCCTTTTTTTTTTTTCCCCTCCCTATTTTACTCTCCCTTTCAGATAAATATTTCTATGGACTATATGTGCAAACCAGCAAAGACAGACTACATATCTAATCAGACGTGTTTATCAAGTAGAGCTTTTTGTGTTTTGTTTTCTGTGGGATGTTTGGATCCCAGAGAGAGTAATTAGATTTCTTTTAAGATATAGGCTGGGAGACCACACAGGCTTCAACAGAAGTTTGATTATATTATTGACATAAACTGTGGTCTTAGATGTACACAGAAAATATGAGACCTGCCAAGTAACCCTATGGTTCACAGGAAATAACCTGCACAGGAAACTGTTTGGTACAGTGATAAGTTAAATAGCAAGTTCCCTGAAAGTCTGATGACAGAATATTGTAACTTAGACCAACGCTTCTCCACCCATTCACATGAGTAATGCCTTACGGTAGGACTAAATTAAACCTGACTATTATTGTAAATACAGGAATTTTCAAAAGCCATGGTATTATGACAAAATGTGACCTTAGAAATGTGGAAAGATTTTAGTACTATGAAGCCAACAGAGAACCTGCTACAGCTTTTTTTCTTTTTTTTTTGTTTCCTTCTTTTATTTTGGAACATTTTATCACCTTGTTACTCTTCTCTTTTCTTGTATCCCTCTCTTTAAAGTGTCATGGGAATCAGTGATTTAGACCAGAATAATTATTTAATGTACTATATTTGAAAACCTAGTAGGAAACAATCACAAGGAAAGAATATGAAGTAGACAGGTCTGACACATTTTGGACAATAGGCAAGATTATGCCACAGCTCTACACATAATGCTGGCTCACCTCTGTGCAGACTACCAAGGCTCTGAGCTTCAGAGATCTTTACCTCCTCGCTAGAAAGCTAGTATTAATAATCACTTAACTAAAGTCCTGATCTTCTAAAAGATTTAATTGGCCTTTACATGAGTTCAAAGCTAGCATTTTGTTCAACAAGGCCTGAAGCCTGTAAGTGTCTTAGGCATGACCCTGGGAGCTGAACAGCATTGTCCCTCAGAGAAGCACAATCCCTGTCATAACCGCTATGGGCCATAGACACTTCCTGGTCCTCTGGAGGATGAAAACGGGTGGCCAACCAGCAGGTACTGAAATAAGGAGCCAGTGATACTGGAAAGCTTTTAAAATTGAGAAGTGAAGTTACGCACGGCCCACATGTGAGAAGACTTACCTGCTTTTGAGAACAGAAGAATGAACTTTTTTACTTTCACCTATCTCTTCCCAGCAGTAGCTAGCACTGCTTATTCACTCTTATACCTGAACCTGTTTCCTAAGACTTTGGATATTTCTACTCTAACAAGAAGCTTTGAATAAATATTCAGGAAAATAAACTCACCCAAACTAGCCCTGCAAGTATTTGTGCCACTGTGATTGCACAAAGATAAGCCTATATGAATAATTAGAATTAGAAAAGCAGAGAAGAGAAGCATTTTGAAGTATGAAGCACCTGAAAACCTGTGTTTATTAATAAATATCAGGCATTGCTTCTATAAATGTTCAGTGGAGCTGAATATATTTGGTAACCTACCCATCATTGTTAACATCAGATACTGCAACAGTGTACCCAAAATAAGACGCCATCTGGAAATAAAAAACAACAGATAGGCTTTCATATCAGATATCCATTTTTGAAAAGTTTTTACTGATAATCCTCTTCGCTTCTATGGTTATTAATTCTAAAAAGTATTTTATATATTACTGAAACTGAAACAGTATCCTCTAGAGATAAAATATTTCATCATGTAGTTAGTTACTTGACATTACCTGTTCACCAGTGAAGTTCTGGATAAAGGTCAAGTCTGAAGAATTAATAATTGAGACCTGGTAACAGAAAAATACAGAACGTTTCAAGCATACATGGAGGTGCTACAGCATAACATCACTGCAAACCAATTTGACACAAAAACCAGTTATTTTCTGTCTCACCACAGTTTTCCTGTATGGTCTTGAACAAATCTCTAAGATTTTAAGTCTCAGGTCCCCCCATGAAAAAAATGGAGAAAAGACTATTTTCCTTCCTTATTGGACACTGAGCAGCAGCAATTGCAAACTATCTGCTAATTAGAGACTAACATTACTAGTCATGAGAACTTGAACTTAAAACATAAATAAGTATATAAATACATACATGCATACATAAAAATATATATACACACACATGCACACCTCTCTTCAGAAAAATGGTATAAATATGTTCCAGAGACACGGGGAGTTTTGGATCTGGAGAACTAGATAATATCTGTGGCCAGGATTTCTGTTTCCCCATCAGGTTAGTGGTGATTTTTTTTTTTTTTTCCTATGAGCTTAAAGCAGCATCCACACACATATATTGGCTTCTCCTTCACTTCTAACTGCATATCATGACTCTTTGTACCTGGTATTCAGTATATATACTCAGAGCACTGAAAATAAGCACTGGGTATGAATAATCTGAACTTGGACTTCTCTCCACTGCGGACACAGCATTGCACACAAAATACGCTAAGCTGTGAGTAAGCTTAGGTCTAGTAACACTCAGTAGGTGTAGGGATACTAGTCATACTCAAAACACGCTTGTAATTGGTTACTTAAAACAGATTTCAGAGGGGACTAAGTGCTTGATATTCAAAGCTCAAACCAGTGAGACATTTCAACCCACTCAGGTAAGCTCACGGGTGAAAGTCAGTGGCACTTTTCTCTGATTAGAAAGTTTGGGATCACAGGGACAGGAAATGTAATGTAGACCTTAACCTTCCAAATAGCCTAACTGTCTTCTCACTATAAAAAGGCTGACATGTGGGTCCAGTACATACATAGCCAAAGTTCTGTGCTCCCCTCGGGACTCCAGCAACCAACTCTGAAAAGATAAATGATCAACAGCGAACTGGTTATGCCATCTGAGTGGTGCATGCAACACACATCCTATCCCACCTCTTCCTTGATATATAACCCTTAGGATTTTGATTTGTTATCTGTATCAGAAACACCTGCAAATCACTTCAAGAGATTAATTCATAAAATTTCAACATTCATTCAGTACATCTAGTTGCATGATGTATTACATCTTAACTGTTAAATACATTCACCCAGAAATCTCTTCCTGGCTAGCATTACTTAGCTTTATACAGTGTGATAAAGCTCTCAGTATAATTCAGCTTGTTACCTGAGAGCTCTGGACTGAAGGAACCAGAATTGGTTGTGGTATCACATGCCAGAGTAATGAAGCTAAACACAGTTTTTCTTTCATATACTCCTTTTTTTTCTGGCTGCACAACAGTTTGTCTCATCTTTATTTGGCTTGATGTCACGTAAGTGTTCAACAAGTTCTGCACAAGCTACCTAAATGCATTACAAGGAGATTTTGTGAGTGGCACTGGAGGATCCACTTAACAAGAACCTGAAACATTTCACCTAGCTGCCTTCCAGGACATAAATTCTGCCCAACAGCAACATGTTAAACAACTACTGGAAAAAACGGGTTAAAAAAAGAAGAAAACAAAGTCATGGCCCTGCAGTTTTACTGTCTAAACCTTTCCTCATGAAGGTATCAACATCAGAAAACAAGCAGCAGGATCTTCAGACACCACAGTACCTCAGACACCTGCCTGTACTGACCTCACACTCGTCTCTTCCTCTCTGTGTTCACATACTCTGTTGTGGTTGAATGTGTTTGGTCAAGGGGGGGTGGAAGTAGTAATGAAGGATTAAACAGGACACAGGATGATTCCTGGGTCAGCCAACAATGCAATTTTTTGTGCCAATCATTCATGTGACTTACTGATTCAAGAATCACGCATTATAAAACTGTGAGTATGCATAAAAAAAATCAAACAGTCCAAAAAACCAAACCAAAACAAAAATGGCTGCAGCCTTCTATTACCAGGGATACACCTTTATTTCACATTACAGTGTTTTAAACCCTGAGTGACACAGGAAAGTGAATCTCATGAATGGAGAATTTTAGAAGTTGGGGTTCTACAGACCATGAAACATTTCTGGTGAAGTTTTCACAGTGGTCGTATCTTCAAGCAATGCTTAAAGTCTGTGAGATGTCTGGCTCTTTCCAGATGACAGCTGCTATCTAAACGTGAATTATTCTAAATACGTATCAAACTTACTTGATCCAAGAACTTCTACAAATACTTAGGAATGATATTATATTCGGATATTTATATTCATGTGCATTCAGCTTGTCCTAATTCAAGGATCTAACTGAACATTTCATCTACATGTATAATGTTTTCTCTCCCTGTAAGCCGAGGTTTTAATAAAAAGGAATTAAATTCTTCTGTATCCTGCTGTTAAAAGTAAATCTTGCAGTAGGACCAAGATCACAGGGAACCTTTTCTTACCGTCTTGTGCATGTGCAGGAAAACATAATGCATGAAAAGGGTCAGCTAATGAACTGCCACAGACACCTCATCTTTCAGGCACATGAACTGCAACTAGGGAAACTTTTACAGAGCCAAGAGCTGCCTTCACCAACAAAAGCTAGCATGCTGGTGTAGACACATCTTTATTCAGAAGCAGCTGAATGTTATCTCCTAGCCCGGGCTGTGATGTCATGTGGCAGTCAGAGGTGTGCTTTCAGCATACACAGACATCTCCAAGCCATGTTGCCTCCAGCCAGCCAGATGCTGACGTTCAGCAGCCTCTATGCAGGTAAGGAACCCACATATGGACCGGAAGACTGTACAGGACTGCACTGTTGGCTACACTTGTTACTAATGGTCAGCAAACTGGGTTAGTTAAGTGAGCCTGGATGGCTTCACCTATCATGCTGTTGCAGCTCAAACTGCTGAACAGATGCATGGGCACAATACCATAACATCAGATTCAAAACTCAGGGTTACTTAAATTCTGCTTTGTTAAGCTATACCTTCTAAGCAAGTATTTGCCTCTGAGAATATGGAGTACAGCTAGCTTAAGTCTCATCAGTGTTTCAAATGGATAAAAGGTATGTTCCTGTGTAGAGACACAAAGTGAGGAATTTAATAGCTGCATGGACATATGGTTTCCATTCAAGTATAAACCTTCTTACCTTGCTCAGAATCTCCAGTAAATTCCCCAGCAGCCACTGAGTATCCTGTTTAAAGATAAATTACAAGCAAAACACTTGATAAACCGTTTGTTTCAAGAAATACGCAAGGATAATTCCATTTGTCTGTTCATCTGATCATCACAATGCACATTTTCTGGAATTAGTATCCTAAAACTGTGTGGAAAAAAGAATTTTCACATAATTACGACTAAATTAACTGTAGGTCTGAGTGTGCAATAAATCTATCCTGTTTCTCCAAAAATTAGCTTCTAAATCATTAATACTTAATAATTTATCTAAAAAAGCAGCAGGTATTATAGTGGTTTGCCCTAAAAGTCACTGACACAATTTAGGTCTTCACTACTGTACTGTAATGGGTGAGCATTCTGTTTTAGCTTTATACACAATACAAATTTTAAAAATGCAGGTAGGTACCTCCTGGAGCTTTAGTAAACTTGTGAGATAACTGCTATTGGCAGAGTAAAGACTTCTGGATTACATCATGAACTGTAATTTCAAATCTATGGAAAAAGATGAAAGGATGCACCTTTGCAAATTCTACTGTGTCCTTTCTGTAATTATGTGAAGAAAAATCTGTCTTGCAGGGACATATGAATATCATGCAAACTCTTAGATATCAGTACTAATCACAGAATCACAGAATCACTGGAGTTGGAAGGAACCTCTAGAGATCCTCTAGTCCAACTCCTCCACTAAAGCAGGATTGTCTAGAGCAGATTACACAGGACTGCATCCAGGTGGGTTCTGAACATCTCCAGAGAAGGAGACTCCACAATATCCCTGGGCAGCCTGTCCCAGCACCTTGTCACCCTCACCCTGAAGAAGTTTTTCCTCATGCTCAGATGGAGCTTCCTGTGTTGCAGTTTGTGCCCACTGCCCATTGTCCTATTGCTAGGGACTGCTGAAAAGAGCCTGACTCCATCCTCCTTACACTCGTCCCTTAGATATTTTATGGACATTAATATGGTCTCCCAGAATTGAGCACAGTAATCCAGATGTGGCCTCAACTAGGACAGCATAAAGAGGGAGGATGACCTCCCTCAACCTACCGGCCACACCCTTCCTATGCATCCCAACATACCATTGGCCTTCTTGGCCACAAGGGCACAATGCTGGCTCTTTTTTAACTTATTGCCTACCAGGACTCCAAGATCCTTCTCCTCAGAGCTGCTTTGCACCATATCAATCCCTAACCTATACTGATGGATGAGGTTGTTCCGCCCCAGGTGCAGGACGATACATTTCCTCATGTTAAATCTAATTAAGTTCTTCTCTGCTCAACTCTCCATCCTGTCCAGGTCACGCTGGATGGCAGCACAGCCCTCCGGAGTGTCAGCCACTCCTCCCAGATGTGTATCATCAGTGGACTTGCTGAGGATACACTCTGTCCCCCATCTAGGTCACAGATGAATATGTTGAACAAGACTGGACCCAGTATTGACCCCTGGGGGACACCACTGGTTACAGGCCTCCAACTTGACGCTGCTCGATTGATCACAACCCTCTGAGCTCTGTCACTCAACCAGCTCTCAATCCACTACACTGTTCACTCATCCAACACACACTTCCCAAGATTCTTCATAAGGATATTATGGGAGACAGTGTCAAAAGCCTTGCTGAAGTCAAGGTAGATGACATCTGCTGCTCTCTCTTCATCCAGCCAACCAGCTGTGACATCATGAAAAACTAACAGATTGGTTAAGCATGATTTGCACCTTGGTAAATCCAATAAAAGGAACATAAAGATCATTTTTTCTATTTATTACATTTTTTCTATTGCTTACTTTAACTATATCTTCTCAATATCAGTGAGAATAATTGAGTATTTGTGCAGTAATGCACAAAATACTGTAGAAATGAATTTTCTTGTATCTATTCAAAATCAAAATAGACACTAATTACTTTAAACTCAATCTATTATCTTGGAATTAAATAAGTTTAAAATGGCAAAATTTTGTATTTCTGATTAATTATTTAAGATCAAGTAAGAAGAACCCTAATGAATCATTTAAGATCTCAACTTTCAAACCCTGGTGCTGTGCATAATTTTAAGAATGTTCGTAAATACACTGACATAATTAGCAAACTACTGATTTGCAGCTGTGCTTAAGGCAAAACATGTTTAAATCCTCTTACAGTTGGGACATTAGCAATTTAGAGGGTTTTTTCACATTTATATAAGCCCCATGCTTTTAGAACACATTGCTAACTGACATAGAGCTTAGCTTACCCATGTAATTGTCATCATATGAGGGTGGTGCCACTCCTGTTTGCTTCTCTCTTGCCAGTTTCCTCAGAATATCCTTGAAGGAATAATTTGCAATGATATCCGCAATACTTGCAGTGATTACCTGACCTGGATTCAAACAACTTAAATGAAAGGGACATAAAGGAGACCCAGCTTCTACAAAATAGCAGAACACCAGAACAGAGCTAAAGGGATAATATAACACAGCTGGAAAGCGTAGACATCTCTCAATCATTATTTCCCTGAAAGTCTCAAGACTACACATCAGTCAATACAACAAGGCATTGAGACTTGATTGAACCAACTCAGAAACACCTTCAGACCCAGTACAAGACATTGATTCAAACTTAAGTGAAGCATTTTCAGGTTCAGCCACCTCTGATGCTGTACAGAACCAGTGTAGCAGACCAATGGAAGCAACTTCTCAGTACAGAATTCAAAGCTATGAATTCCCTACCACATTAATCAACTAGATCATTCTCCTTCAAGGGCAATGCAAAACCACATGTCAAGGAGGCTGGCAATGGCAGTGCTAGGCAGAGGCTGGAAATCAGCTATTTCATACATGTGCTAACAGGATAAAGCAAAAATATATTTTTTACTCTTTAATGAAACCCATTCAGATTTTATCTACATGAGAAAATACATCTTGGAAACTACAGTGATGCCACAAATGAACTAAAAATATATGCAGATAGCAATAAAAGGTTGGGTTCAGAAACAAACAGTGACAAAAACTTTGGAATTATTAGCTATTTTTAAAATTGCAGTATTCCTAGGAAAAAGTCAGCTTATTAATTAAATTTAAAATGTGCTAAAATTGCAATATTAAAAATAATTATTTTTATTTGTTTCAATTCTGGTTTACAACTGTTGAAAGTAAGACCAGAGACTGGTTATCTTAAATTGAGAAATCAGTGGAAATCTAGAAAAACATTTTCAAAATACTTTATGCTTCACTTCTTAGATCAAGTTAACCAGCTAGATGAACATACCTTGCCAATAAAAACTACCAGGCCCGCCTACTATCAGGTCTCCATTCTATAAAAAGCAGAATTGAATAAAATTACACAACAAAAGAACTAGAGAAAATTAAGCATGCATGGGAACAATAATATAAATGACAAAAAGAATATCAGAATAATGATAAAGGAGAATAGCTCTGTTCAAAGGAAAGGATGTAGGTGGATGGATCTGAAGGAAATTCCACAGTTAAGTGAAGTTAAGATCATCTTAATTTGAATGAAAGCTGTATTTATCACTCAAACAGCAGTGTAAAAACTGCTGATTATTTGTAAGAAAACAAAGTCAGCATAAAAGAGCGTCTTCGCATCCAAGGAAGCAACAGGAACACTTCATAGAGAAAGATACTTCTGGCTACCCTACAATGAGGTCTTTACTCCTCAGCTATTACTAATGTGAATAACAATGTAGCTCCAGAACACTGAAAGCAATGGCAATGATCAAAGTCATGTGTGTTCCTGGTGCTGTAATAATGGCACAGACAATAACCAGAGTTGTAAAGTTTACTCTTTGCCCCAATATTGTTTCTGGACCCTCTTGGCATAAAAGAACAATTAGTTGTTTCCCTTAAGCACTTTCCCTTTCACCTCCACAAGAGAATGGTCTTACTCAGTAAGCAGTCTGCCTCCAAAAGCATCCTTATACAAGCTATTCTATCTTTTAAAGACTACCTGGTGCCTGGCCATTATTGCCAGAAAGTCAGGTCTCTGGAAAGCATCTTAAGTGGGGCACACTGAGACAGAAGCATGTACAATTTTTGGCCTAATTATCTGTTATGATAAACTGAACAGAGTCAGACTGGAGTGCTGCAAAAAGATAAACAGGTGCTGATTGCACTATTTCTTTTATTAATGAAACCAGAAGGTCTGAAGCTTGCAAAGGAGGAAAGCACTTGCAACAACTTCACAAAACTCTTCCTATGCAACAGCATGGGGATAAACTCTTAGTGCTTGAACAATGAGGATATATCAGAACTGAATTTGGTCAAAGAACTTCAGAAGCAGAATCTCACCTTGTAAAAATCTAAGCTGAAACCTGCTTGACAAAAGCCTTGTCCTTCGGGATCTGCATTGCCTGCAATTATGAAGGTAGAAGCATTTTATTGATTTCACAGGGCATGTGGAAGACAGCTTATACAGCTGTAAGGCTGTAAGTGCAAAACTACAAAAATACATGAAAAGATGTGCATTCTATTTTAGAAGAGGCAGAGCCCATCAAGGCTTTCTACTGAACATGCAATCCCCTGTGAACGTTTTTAAAAATAGCACCAACTACTTGGCACTTTCTTCTCTCACTGCCAGGTAAGGACCCTTGCAACAACTATCAGGGATTCAGATTAAATTTGGCTGGAAATACAAATGCAAACAACTTAACAAGAAATCCTAGAATGGACACCACAGTCTGCTCTGCCATAAACACAAAAGTAAGTGTTCACTAAGGCATTCTCAACAAATATTGACATAGTGGATGGGTCAGCATGTGTCAGTGTTCAGATAACTTTTCTGAACTATGGCAAGGGAAAGGGGCCTGTCCTTCACAGGGCCAGCCCTTGATTGATACAGATTTGGTCAATGAGGACTGAAGTGTAATATGATTTGGATGCACTTGGTTCTAAATATACAAGTAGTTCTTCCCTATTCCCCAAGACGTAAGGCCCATAGATTGCTACCACATCCTCAAAATGGCACAGGGAAGAGTGTGGAAGAGCAGTGCTAACGTGCATGGCTTCTTCCATGCCTGAAGTCCTTCATAAATGAGCTATTGTGGATTAAATTGGCATGAATGGCGATACAGGCTTGTGTGTTTCTGTGTAGGGTCTGGTCTTCAGATGGTGATCCTGTGATGAGAGATTTATATGCAGGATAAGCATGAGTAATTGGTTTAAAATGCTGTCTGGTTCTTATCTAGATCTGTTAGCAACATTTTAAAGCCATTTAAATTGAACCAATTATATCTCATCACTATAACTGCATAAGCTTAATTTATTTAATTTCTTCTCTTTCAATTATACAATAGAGCATCCAATTGCAGGCATATAATTTAATGTCAATTTTTCTTTAAACCCTCATCCAGTGCAACAATGTTATAAAGTACTTTTCATTCAATCAAGACTGTGTGAAGATTGAAAGCATGAAAACACCGAGCGCAGTATCAATTCCTCCAACACACGAGTGTTCCTGTTAATACTCACTGTTTCGACAAGGTGAATACTCAGCATAGGCACTGAAGTTCTGAATTGCTACATAGCAGGTGCCAACAGGGTCCTTCTCAGGGCTATCTTTAAGGGTTCTCCAATGATATAAAGGAGCACAAGCCTATCAAAACAGAAATGATGTCACGCATACTTTTCATACAATCACACATCTGGCAAATGAAGCAGTGTACAATGATTCTCTCCGGTATTGTATTATTCATATAGCACTTATCATTAACAAAATAACAGAAGAAACTGCAGGGCAAACTGCCTCTTATAGTTCTATTATAACCTGAAAAGCATAGTCTGATCTTTCACTTACAGCCCTTAGCAGGTGAAATCCATCAGGGACTGCAACTCATATTTAAGCATATGTTACAAACACCCTCTAAGCCTACTTCACAAGTAGCATGTTTGCTCTATTACTGTTCTTTGCACAGGACTTGATCCCTTAATTTAAGATGAAGATCATATACATGTATCTGAAGACTTTCCTACTTTGATGTTGATCTGTCGTAAGGTAGTGGCTGCTGCAGCAGAACTGCTATGATTCTACTCAGCAGATTTGTCAGGATGCTGTGTCATATCACAATCATCAGAATGTCTGCCTTCTTACAACCCTTTGTTTAAATCTTTGGAGAGATGATACAGCTATAAAGCATCCAACAGTCTCCAAGTGAACAGGTTTTCGCTAAGTAAGTTTGGGCTAGTAAACTAATATTTAATTTTCTGTGCTATGGTACTAGTGTTACAAACACGATACTGTAAGGATAGAAGACATAAAACTTATGTAGAGAGAGACATTATATTTTTTTAAAGTAATACATAGTTGGAAAAAAAATATATATAAGCTATCAGGTATGCAAGTCACTCTTCAGGGGTACTTGTGCCCTAAGTTTTCTCCCAGCAGAGTGAAGACACTACATCTCCTCACAACCTTGCCTCTGAAAGACACAAACCATTCATGTCCTACGTTGTCTTACTTGTACAACTGGAAATCTGTCTACCTCTGGCAAGGCATTATTGTGTAGGCCTTAGTTCTGCAATCAGTTCCAGCTGGGTGAACCCCTGTGCTACTCAGAGCTTACCACAGAAGTCAGAGCTTCTGGAACACTGGTTTAAGGAAAAGAGACTCTTAACATGCCCCTGTCTAGAAGACCTTAAAGTTTAAAACATAACAAAGAGCAAAACTAGAGTACAGCAAAGAGCAGTATGTGTCCTGTGAGGGTGATTTTAGGTACATTTGCCTTGACCAAAATGGACTGAAAAAAAACTCAACATAATTATAAACATTTACCTAATACAGTTTAGTGTTGTATTTGTAGTTTAAAAAAAAAAAAAGTTTCTGACAGCTTGGTAATTTCTTTTTTCCTCCTTTCAGTCGACAAATCTTAGAAGACAAAGTTTTCTGTCTTTGCTGTTCAAGTTTTTGCCTGAGAAGTGTTGACTATATCTTTTTTCAGAAAGCCTGAGAAGACTTGTCAAAAGCAAAACAAAGTTTGGTCAGTCTAGACACATCACATGAGTCAGTAATGAGGTCTTCTGCTCCCTTGATTAAGATTCAGCAAATGATGGTAATGGGCTACTCTATTTAGGTTGGTGAACTGTTGCTTAGTAGAGTACATTAAAAAAAAATCTTCAGCGATTTTTAGAATTTTTACATTTACTTTGCTCTGTAACAGAACAAGGTGGTATTTTACTAATTACCTGTTTATGTCAAAATCCTTCCTTAGGTTACCACAAGTCATGCTATATAAGGGAAAGCAGTTCCTTTAGATACTTCTTTCCTTATATGACTACTTCTTAAGTAATAATTGGAAGTTTTAAGCAAATCCCAAGACACAGATTATTGCTTTGTGAAAACTAATAAAACTAATAACCAAACTAATTATTTTTATCACAATTATTTCCATGGTATTTTCAGTGTAAACCCTAGGGCATAAACTGCAAATATAACGTCTGTGTGTAAGGGCCACCACCACCACTTAGCAATAAAAGTATTTGCCCCCTGCTGGGGTCCTCTACCAATACAGGTAAAACATTCAGTGAAACTGAAAACAGATATCGTACTTTGTCAGGAATCTTGATTTGGAGATTTTTTCATCATTACTCTTTTGAAGCTGTTTTACCAAGACTATGGCATAGCTGTTTAAAGTAATGCAATTGTGATATAACAAGTCTTTTCCCTCAAAACAGTGCTTTCTCTTACTAAATGAACTGCAGCATAGGTTCTTGGCTTCTGCTAAATTCTGCATTTAACATTCCAAATAAAGCTTAGTAACACAAAACATGTTATAGTACCTAACTATCAGTTACTGTCTATCTCTAAAATATGTCAATTTCTTGTTTAAAAAAAAAACAACAAACATCATTCACCTCCACTGCAATATGGCATTCTGCTATTTTCACATGGCAGCAGGATCATCTTCAATTGATCAGCTCAGCTTTATTTTATAGTCTGCTTTTACTTCCTGAGTTAAATTTACCATCATCAGCTTTATAAATCATGCAAAATCATAGAGTTGTTTCCATTATCTATACACTGAGAGCTATCAGAGATGCACATTTAAGAAAAGTAAACATTATCTCCAAATGAATACCACATGCATAAGACTTACCACAACTTTTTCTTTATGAGCTTTGACTGTGGCTCCGAACCACTGATTTGTCTTAAACTCAATAGGTTCCCTGGTGCCATTGACTTTAATTTTCCTGTTGTCTGACAAAGAAAGAAGCAGTATGTTGACAGTTTATTTCAAAAAGTATTACCCTGTGAATTACAGATACAAGTGAAGAGGCTAATGGATATATTACACTGTATGCACGATCACTGTCCTACCAGTTTAATATGAAATGGGCATTCTACTATCATTCAAGCTTTTCACTGCTCAGTGAAAACACCTTATATTCACATGTGAAAATTCAAAATAATTACACTTAAAATTCAGAAAAAAAAACCCAAAAGACTAGAAGAAGAAACCCTGTGCTGCCCTCCACCAAAAAAGAGTTTACCTGGAATTCATGATGAAAAATGAACAAGAGTCTACAAAAAGAGGTGAAAAGCCCTAAAAACTTTTCTCATAGGAGGTAAAAACTTTCCATGTGAAAAAGTATGTTCTATAATTAGTTTTTGTCAAACAAATGACATTTCTCAGCATGGTTGTTCAAAGACCAACACTACAGATAGCAAAGGACTTAGTTTTTTAACAGAATTACATGTGTACACACTGTCACAAGAGACAGCTTCTTAATGTTGCTTTATATACACTCTTGCAGATGTCAGCATAAGAGAAGCCATCTGGGGCAAAGACTCAGGCCAATTATAATGCATTTCAGGTTTTAATAAAAAGCAGACATCCCTTCATTTCACCCTCAGTTCTCTGAAGTAAACTGATTTCCCATGTGTTCAAGAGCTATGCTCTTTCCTTACCAGTCATTCTTAATGAACGTCTCAATTTATACATAAGCAGGGCATTACTCCTTCCCCCTTGTATCTGCATTCCCTTCTGTTTGTTTCTGGTTCATATCAGGAGACATTTCACAAGAATCAACCCTTTTTATTCACTGTAAGTGAAAATAAAACTGGACACTGTCTACCTTGGAATGCAGAAAAAGAAAAATGTCAGGTTATATTCTATGGATTTACATCATTTTTTAAAAAAAAACATGAGGAAAAATGCAGCTGGTATAACTGTCACCTTTAAAAAGCCAGCACTTCCTGGGATTTGCCCATCAGGAACAGAGATATCTGAAGACTTTTCTACGATGTTGGATCACCAGTTACCTCAGCTTGTGGTAACCTCATAAATGTTACAGATAGAAACTGAATTAGAAAGAAAGAGGCACTGTATTTGGAAACAAGGGTACTCAATCTCTATATTTTCTTAATAAACATGAAGGGAAGTTAAATGAGAATGAATCTGTGAAAGTTTGAAAAGTCTCTGAGAAAACTTACTTTATCCAAATATTTGTTTCTGAGCTGCACCAATTACAGGAGCTAGTATGGAAAATCACTATGAAAGAGATACATTTCAGGAATATTTAGAACTTAAAAATTCAGGAAGAGTAATTTTAAATAATTCAAAAAATATTAATTAAAAAATGTATTTTATTTAAGTTAGGTCCAAACTTTGAGAGTGTGGGAGAAAGTGACTCTGACACAATGCACTGTAGGAGCTGCTAGCTTCTACCTAGTTGTTGGCAACATCACTTGTGATATTTTTTTCCAGTGAAGTTAGACTCTTTCAAACTTTGAAGATTTCTTTTTCTGTTTTTAATGCTTCAGCAGATCTGAACATGACCAATGTCCACAGATGAGGTCTTGATAGAAACCACACTCACAGCTAGCCTGGCTCTGAGGATACTCACAACCAGCATTCTAATGTAGAAAGAGTTTACACTTTCAATCAAAACAACACACTTGCTGATTGGCAAAGTATACTAAAATTGGAAAAGAAGTTAGTTTTTAAAACCAGGACAAGCATTTGCAGAACTGTAAACACTCACCCACCCTGCTTAGTGGCATATGGTGCAGGATGAATCCACCATCATGTGACATGGGATTTTCATTATAAAATAATTAGTAAAATATAACAGACACACAACTTAATAAATAGCTTTGTTCTCTAGATAAATCTCTTTTGACATAAATTCTCTAAACACCTTTGTTCAGGATCCTTGGCTGGACCTACGGAGTCATATTCCCAGCTTCTGAGGCTTTGCTTTAAAATACAGTTTAATCTTTTGTATATAACAACCATTCAGTATTTCAGATTGCTGTAAACCAGCTACTGCTTCCCCTGTAACTTTATGAAAATGAAGCTACATACAAAATTAACTTGTCTGAATACACATGGACTGTCATTTCTGTGCCCTGACTGGATTCAATTAGACAACAAGGCTCTGAATGAAGCTTCTGTAAATGTCCATGATCTAGGGTACAGTTCTCCTCCTAAAACATATGTCTGAGGAGGTCAGAAGAACCATGGCCTAGAAGTACTTAATCATTTTTTTTTACCAACTGCAGATAGCCACAGATTACTCAGAAAAAAACCTATTTGTTTACTCAGATAAATCTCAATTCAGTTTAAAAAAAAAAAGGGACTTGTTATTTCTGTCTTTGGTACATCTCTCAAAACTGTTATCTAAGTACGAAAAAAATATGTCTGTATCCTGACAACACCTTTATATGACAGGGAAATATCTCTCCTTGTGTTATGGGGATGTGAGGCCCACAGGCTGTGTCTATACTGTACCTTACCCAAAGGCTAAGCTGTACTTCTGTGAACAGAAGAACTTGGCTTGAATTCAGCTTGCATTCAGATGTCATCTTCTCTTTTGGAAGAGAATGCCTGGCCCCTTTTAGGATGAAGTCCAGGCTATCTTGCATTACGCTACGTGACACTTGTGCAAGGATGGCTAGAATACAAGGCAGCAGCTGGGCTGGGCACTCAACGCCTGAGCCTGTCCACAGATCGGTCCAGGGAGTGCCTGAGTACCAGCTGGATTGCTTCAGAGCCAGCCCAGGAGCTGTTCCAGATGGTCAACAGTCTGGATGACTCGCAAATCTGGCTTGAAACTTAGCCCTGGAGTCACTCTGAATTGTACTGCCTAGGGCCGTATTGCAGACTAAGACCCAGACAACCAGGAATATGCAAAGTGCAGAGAGATGTGTAAGTATAAATTTAGGTGCAAGGACATCCTTAAACTGCATGTCAGCAATGCAAAAGCATCTCCTTTTCTTACTGTAGGAACCAAGACTCCTACACATTGGTTCTATCCCACAATCCAGATTCGGAAGCAGCTCTGGAGATGGTGACACATGATTCTCAAAATCAGTGTTCCTTCACCCAGTTGTTTAGACTTAAGGTACCAAGGGGCTACCAAAGAGAAAAAGCCTCCTTAAATTACCAAAGCAGTAGCTGGACAAGTAGAAAAATTTGAATCCGGACAGTAAAATGCAAACCTATGTAAGAACAACAGCGCAATTATTCATTTTTAGGAATTAAAAGCCTGAACCTGGAGCAAGTGTTAATGCAAATCCCTTATTTGCACATATTAGACTAAATTTGGCACTTTCCACAGGGATTGGTCTCCTCTCAACCACTGAGTCGGAACATTATAAATTGTTAAACAGGCATGAATCAAACATTAATTTACAAATATTTCTTTGTTGTAGTAATCAGGATCTGCGTGTATTTGTAAACACCAATAGTGGCTCATTGTGATTCGTTCAGCTCTTGAAAACTAAAAGTAAAAAAAATGCATCATCTATTATGATTTCAAAAGACTGAAATGAACAAAAGCAAATAAAAATATTTTAATCAAGTTTAACACAGCAACATGTTAAATTAAAAGTGTAATCAAAGCAACAAATCTGACTATGCAATAGATCTGCCACTCTTTCAGGTAAGTTTGCACCCTTCAGGAACTATGAAAAGTATGATGTTTACTTGCTCCGTGTGTGTTTGCCTGCATGTATGGGATAAACACAGATGGCCATTAACCAGGCATCTGCAGCAGCCTCTGTTACACTCTGCCCTCTATCTCATCTGTACCTACACAGACTACTTCCAGGATAGCAAATTTCTTTCAAATATCTGTTTTGATACATGTGTGTATCTATGCACATCCCCAAATATAAATAACTATAGACAATATAAAATGTAATATATATTTCATATATTTATAAA
This sequence comes from Apus apus, assembly GCF_020740795.1. Taxonomy (NCBI): domain Eukaryota; kingdom Metazoa; phylum Chordata; class Aves; order Apodiformes; family Apodidae; genus Apus; species Apus apus. The sequence continues at coordinate 21,860,202 of NC_067283.1, read as the reverse complement.
TACTTACTTGATACATTATACATAATTATATATACACAGAGTGGAGGTGAATAATCACCTCAATCTATCCATATTTATAGAAAATGGGAATACAGATTAAAAAACCCCAACGTTTATATTTATATAAATATATACAGGTCAAGGAAAGTAAATACATCCCTCACATGGAGACAACACCTGGAATGCTATGTACAGTTTTGAAACACCAGTACAAGACTCGCAGGTGTTTATGAGAGGGAAGAGTTTGTACTAGCATACATGGTCCCATATTCTAGAACTGAGGAACAGAAGGGGTCTTGCCAACCCTATTACCATGGCAGAGTGGTATTTTTTGGTATCGCTACCATGGAAGACTCCAGTCACTCCACCCATTACTAAGCAAAGTTAAGTCAGCAACATTCACAGGGTCATTGGTATTAGACCCTCCATAGAAAGACAGAATACAAATGTAAACCTAAAGACTATGATCTAGGGAATCAAGCCAAGGAATTGCCTTCAACATTAATGCTGTTTAAAGTCAGTAAGGACACGCATGAAGAGAAGAGCTGCTTCTATTTTTAGATCTATCTGATTCTGCAAATATCTATTTCATTTCTGTTTTTTATTGTGCCTTAGATGCTATTCATATGAGTTATTTTAATTTAATAGATCATATCTAGAGTGTTTTATTTGGACTTTCATTCCATGAATAATAAAAAAAAAGAATTATCAATCCCAATGGGATTTATTCCCTAAGTACAATCTGATAAACTACCAAATTAAGACCTCAGGGCTTGAACTAACACAGCTAAGGGTATTTTTTTCCCTTCTTTAGATAAGGCTGAGACTTATAAAAGAAACCCATGAGGGTCTATTATAAATCAGAATGCTACAAGTGAACCATGAGGCTCTACATAAGGTTTTACTGGCATAGAAGACTGAAATGTGTCAACATTTAGAAGTACAAAAAGTTATCCCTTAGCCCTTTCTCTTCAGATGCAAATTCTGTTTTATAAGAGGATTCTAAGTTTTCCCTAAAATCTTACAATCTTTACAGCTAATGTTTTTTTCATGTAACTAAACCTCTTGAGTCCCACTATACATTCTTTTCTCATACAGTACCTGGGTTCTGTTACAATCAGCTCAACTGCTGGCCAGATTAGCTCATGTTTTTTATCAACTGCATGCTTGGTCAGAACTGATCTACATCCCTCTCCACTGCTCCTCTACAGAGGCTGTTCAAAATTTTCCAGCTAGTTTAGAAAAAAATTAACCTATTTTACTAAAACTGGTAAAGTTAATTGATAGTGAAGACAACACCCCAGTGGGTTCTGGAAACTCAGGGGAAGTGGTACCTAAAATTTTGCTTTTTGGGGGCTTATTTCAAACACAAGAACTTGTTGCAGTAAGTGTTACAATTAAACGTGACCATTATAATGAGTTTCTGAAATATGAACTATTAGTTTTTTACCAGATTTCAAATGCAATAGTGCACTTCAGGGGGCATTTAAGTGTGCTTCTGGTTGCAAGATGCTTGGAGTGGTTCAGAAGTTGCCCAGTTATTCAAACAGGGAGAAAGTTTTTTTCATAATGCTCTCCTGCTACCTCTCCTGGCAGCTGAACAGAACAGCATCCAGCTTAAACACAAGGACTTGGTAATACTACCTGAATGCTAAAGCAGAAATAGTCAAACAGTAAACTACATTTCATAATGGGAGAAGCTGAAAAGGAGACATTAGCTTTGTGTAAGTAAGACAGAGAAGACAGATCAGAGCTCTTTAATACAATGACAAGGCTTGTTTCCCTGTCCTCTCATTGAGTTTCAAAGAGTATCACAGCCTTACAACTGCAATGTAACAGGACAGCTTCGCAGAGCAGAGCAACAAGGGGTAAGAGTCTCTGCCCTCAGTCTGTATCTCCTGGAGTAAGGGGATACTAAAAGCCCTTCCATTATACTTTATCTCATTTCCCTGCTGCACTGGAGCAAGGTAAAGCACCAGTTGTGCTCTCAGGGGCAGTGCTTTCAGCAGCTTCCCTGAGCCTTGGCCCCAGCACCCACATTTTCAGAGCTTTAAAGAACTGCAAATATGGGACTGCAAAGTCAGTGCTGTATCAGCAGCAGGAAACATGGCGAGTTCCTGCTCAAGCCCCTTCCTGGCTGGAGGCCATATCACTGGCTGGCCCATGTGGGAATGTCCAGTTACATGACTTGCTTATGGAAGGGTTAGCCCAAACCCTACAGCACGTAAAAATCTCATCCTCTTTCACTCCTCTGCCTTGTCAGGAAGGAACAGTATTTCATCAACAGGATTAATTATTAATGTTAGTTTGCAAGTAAATCACCTCATTGCTTTGGAAATGTCTGGACTAGTGAGTTTGAAGAACGGAGATAGGTGACCTGAGAAATTAGTGACCACCTGGGACAACTGCTTGTAGAACAATTTCAGTTAGGTGGTATGACTTTTAAGAACAGATTGAAGATATTCCTGCACACATTTCCACACAAGCTGTGCAGCTGCTCATAGCACTCAGACCAGCTTGGGCATCCTAACATACACACCATGCCACAGAGAAGGTTTCAAGTATAGTCTTGGTGTTGAGCACCAGTGCTAGTAGTAAGCAGCCCAGTCCCTGTTTGACAGCTAGAACAAGGCATTCAGAAGTAATAACACATTTTTTAAAGGTTGTTTTCATCTTTCAGTAGGAATTGAGTGAATCCTAAGTGCTCCTGTTATGTCTACATTAATAACAAATGCAATGATGTATATTCCCTTATGTGATCTTGGTCTCGGGGAAAAAGGGAGCAAGAGAGCTTCACAGGCTACAAAGATTTGTCTTTTGTCATTTAAAGCTTACATGACACAAAGGACAGAGTTTAGTTCTGAGTGCGAGAGCCTGCACAGTGGCAGGGAGCTTAGCTGCACCTTGCCTGTGGCTGCAGGTGCAACCTTTGCAGTGTCAGATCTCTGATCCACTCAGGAACACCGCAGTTGTCTTACACAAGTGTCAGGATGCCAGGTCCAGTTAGGCTTAGCATTTGCTTTCTCCCTTCAGGACTTCATGGCATGCAGGATACAGAGTAAATTTCTTTAAGCTAAAATTTCAGTTATTTTAAAGATAGATATCATTGACAGAGAAAAACAAAACTCTTCAACAAAAACAGCCTTTACAGGACCAAAGACCATCTTAGTTCAGTGCTCACCATCATAATATTAACCTGAGCAAGCCTAAATTCTTCCCTAAGGCATCTATCCCTTATTTGGTTTTCTCAAATCAATATATATACTTGACAAATGATACATTCTTTCTTTCTTCCTTCCCTCCCCTAACTCATGAGCTTGTTATTGTTCAACATTGCCTCTTACCAAGCCTTAAACACTGGCGGAAAGCGATTTTGTTCCTTTTCAGTTTGCCTAACAGTCTTATAATGAGGCATATCTATCCATTCATTCAGTAAACATCTCAGTACCTGCAAAATACAGGACAACTATAAATTAGTACAAAGTAACTCCACATCTGTAAGACCATACTTGAAATGTCCAGAATCTTGACTGAAGGAAGCCATCACAGAACACTGGTCAATGTACTCATGTTTTCATTTAGTAGAACTGGGATGTTAATCATGTTGATACAAATAACATCAAAGCACTTGCAAATGAAGAAACCCTTCCTGAAATTAGGTTTACTGTTATTGTGGAAATAGTGAAATAATCTGTACAGCTAAATGAGTCTTACCAATTACGTTCCCACTTCCACACAGGTTTGGTGGCAGTAGAAGTCCAAATAACAGCTCATGATAACACTGCTAAACCTGCAATCCTACCCTGCAGTCCCTCCTCCAAGTACAGTGCATTTATATCTATACAATGGGCTCTCTCTGGATTAACTTCAGCTGTCTACAAATCAGGCATCCACCTAGATGCACAAACAACTGTCTCATGTAGACTGAATGAACCACAGCTGGATATTTGTATGATACAGTCCAAAACCTTGTTGATATCCTTACTCATCAGCCTGTGTACCTGCCTTTATTCAAAATACAGTATCTGCAAAAGGACATCTCTGCCAAGAGTACACAGCTGTCCTGTGTCTCTTTACGCAACTTTTCTGGAGTTTCCCAAAGAAAAACCAGATGTCCATGTCCTTCTAGGTTTCATTATTAGATTTTCTTTCATTTTTCAAAACGTCCTTTTAAAATGTGATGAAATTTTCATTTGGGCAAGTTTTCTATTAAAATTCATTAATATAGATTATATATTTCACTACTGCTACCTAAACTACCCAATCATAAGATGGAAATACAGAAATATTTCCTAATCTGGCTTTGCTTTAAAGATGTACATGCATGGCATATTATATTAAAATACTGTATGCATACTGTTTATGTCTGTGCAGTCACATTAATATATAACCATAACCTGTATATAAAATGACATGCTCAAGTAGCCACATACACATACAGGAACCACCTCTTACTCTGTTCTGAAGAATGCTCAGCATGATGGAACAGTCATCCTGAGTAGAGTTCCTAGACAGTAACACAGTATTAGGATGTGTGGGTGGCTGGAGCTGGAAGGGGTAAAGAACTGCACCACGTGCTACATTTAAGTCAGCTCTTCTAATTTAATTTGTGATCTCAGAAAAATAAATAAATGAATTACTTGTGTTTGCATTCAAAGAAACCGCAAGTGTTAAGATTAAATATAACCTAAAGAACAGTAACTTTTGCTTAATGATTAAAATGTCGAAGTCTGTCTAAATAAAGCAAATAATTTTTAAAGTCCCTGCAAACACTAGGCTTAAATTATTTCCAAGATCTATAAAGAGACAACAGAAAACATAAGCAGCCTGAATTGTTTAAAATGTGCATTCCCTATAATTAAATAAGAAACATCTGTCTTGTTATTTTGGATGTGGATACAATCTATCCACATTGTGCCTAAATCAGTTTGCATCTAGTTTCCAATATTCTGAAATAAAATTCTTGCATTCTGAAAAGAATTAAGTAAGTATGCCACACGAGGTCCTTCATCCATCCGGACAGACAGAAAAACCTTTGCTGAAAGTAACAGCAAGGACCAGCAATCCTGTGATTCCCAGGACTCAAGAGATGTGTGTGAGACGTGGGTCTTGGGGTTTTGCCTTCTGACCCCTCAAAAACAAAACAAAAGATTCAAGATGAGGAAGCTGCCACAAACAGCTTTCATTAAAGCATTAAAACAAGAAAAAAGGAAGCGATGATGAACTCTGCACAGATCCCGAAGCTCATACCCCTGTTACTTCTCCGGGGACCATTAAACCCTTCCCCGCTGGCGGACACGCACACGGGCTCCCAGGAGCGGGATTTCCCCGCCAGCCGCAGGTCCTCAAAGTGCCACCCCTGCAGCGAGCGCGGCACAGACCCGCGCCGAAGGGGCCCGAGGGCCGCAGCCGCGCAACATACGCGCCGCGCCGCGCGGTTCCGCGGCCACTTACTGGTGCTGTCGAAGGGAATCTGCCGGCAGCGGGCGGCGGGCCAGGCGCACCGGTACACCGCGCCTCCTTCCACTATGTCTGGCTGCGTGGTGTTGGCTTTGGGAGCTCCCACCAGGACGCTGACCCTGCGCAACACACCGGGAGTCACCGGGCCGGTCTGGATCGACGGGCGACGACCCCGGCACGGCGGCCCGGGGGCTGTCACCCCAACCCAGGGCAGCGGGCGGGACGCCGCCGTTTGCCCGCCGCCCTCCCTTCCCCGCCGCCTCCTTCCAAGCCCGCCGGTGCCCCCGGCGCGGGGCAGCAGCCCGCCCGGCCCGCCACTCACGTGCTGGGATCGGGGAGGTAGAAGTCCACCGAGTACCCGAAGTAGCTGCCCGGGGGCCCGCTGTACACCGTCAGCTTCTCCTCGTCCAAGTTGAAGGCGACCAGCGCCGGCGCCCAGAGCAGCGCTGACAGGACGAGCAGCGGGCACGGCCGCTGCCGGCGGCGGGAGCGCTCGGCCCCGCGGCTGAGGCGCAGCATCCTGGCGCCCTCCGCGGCCAGCGACCGCCGGCAGCCGGGAGCAGCGCCCAGCAGCGGAGCGCAGCGGCCGTGCGGGACCGCGGCGGTCTGGCAGCCGCTGCGCGCCGGCGGGGCGGGGGAGGCTCGGGCGGGGGCCGGCGGGGCGGGGGGTGGCGGGGCGGGGGAGGCTCGGGCGGGGGGTGGCGGGGCCGGCGGGGCGGGGGGTGGCGGGGCGGGGGAGGCTCGGCCCCGCTCGCTCCCCGGGAGGCGCCGCCGCGGGGCGCGCTGCTCTCGGGTGCCCCCTGGCGGCCCGCGCTCGGCGCCCGCGGCTGCCGGGGAGCCCGGCGTGGCCCGGGCCGCGGGGAGGCCCCGCCGGGAGCGCGGTGGCGCCGCGGGGAAGCTCTTGCTGTGCACGGGAGCTTCTCAGCCCGAGGGATCCCCGCGCCACCCGCCGTGCGCGGGCCCGGCTGCCGCTGCGCAGGGAGCCCCCTCCCCGCGCCTCCCGCTGGGCGGGTCGCAGTCCCGCAGCCGCAGGTGGAGGGCTCGCCCGCCCCGCCCTGTCCGCGGGAGGGCAGGGAAGGTGCTGCCCGCGCTGGGCCCGTCGGACACGGAGCGGGTCTCCTCCCGCAGCGCAGGGAGCGGCGCCAGGGCGGGGGCCTGGGAAAGTTTTGCCACCCTGGGCGAACACGGGCGTTGGGTGGTTTTACTGCACTGATCAGGCTGCGTCTGGGGAGAGCGATTTGTCTTGCTAAGAAAACGGAGCAGTGAAGCTGCGTGGGACACCCCTTTACCTGCTCCGCAGAATTCCCCGGGGACTGTGTCTGGACAATCGCGTTCCCAAGCGAAAACGGCTGAGTTAGGGCTGGTGGTTTCTACTTGTATTTCTCGGGACTTGCAGCGTTTTCAAGACTCTTGATACTTGAAAATGCCTTTTAGGAAACTAAATTCTATGGTGAACAAAATAAACCTCAATCAGATTGCTATGTGACTGTCAGCATGACTTACAAAAAATAGCAACCAAAAACCTCTTCCAGCCGCAGGAAAGATGTAAACCCAGCCACACAGCTCGGAACACGTCAGGAAACGCATTCCTCTCCAAGTTTCTCTGTTGGTGCTTCTCTGGGGACATGAAGTCCTGTAACGCTCTGAAGGGAGCACATTACACTGGTGCGGAGGAAAGCATGGCCATGTGCCTCTACCACAGCTCCCTGCAGCAGCAGGTGTCATGCCCCTTTCTACACAGACACGACCAGTACTACTTAATTCCATGTGGTATTGAGCTTTTATAAAGCTCCTCTCAGAATTTCTTCATAGAAGTAATTAAAATGATGAGGCTTTGTAACTCCTGCCTTGAATTGTTTTGCCCCTGCAAGCCCCACCATAGTGTTCTAGCTGTTTTTTTGTTAAGACTGTGTAAAAACTGACTCTGCCTGAAATGCTCCCTTCCCCTACAAAATTAAGTGGGGCATCCCACCCACATTGTGAGAGGACAGTATTCTTGTTTGTATTATTTCTGGCCAACCCAAAGGTAGGAAGAAAAGAAGAAACATTTTATTTTCTATTTACTTAACTCTGTTAGGAGGAAAAAGGTATTGGTTTTCAGCATTTATAATACACAGGTCCAAAACGACCTGTTTATAAACATGCTACAGTAGAGCATACCTATGAAAGCAGCTGAGGTAAGTTTGTTTTGTTCCAGTTTCTTTACTTCTGTGTTTATTTTAAGTGATTTATGGCAAGATTATTTAGATAAGACTGACATTCCTGTTCACAAAAATAGAAGAGTGTGTGTATTTCCAGCATTAATGGTGACCCTTAGCTGTGCCCACAGGCTTGTAACACTTTGTAATTCTACTCACCTTGCAATTATACTGACGTTACTCTTGCTATGAAAGTGAAACATGACCATTGACATGATTTTGTTAAATAAGTATCTCTTAGAGATCTAAGGACCAGTAATAAATTTCGGATGTACCTGAATGACTCGTGGGGTCTACCCTTAAACACCATACAGCTGTAAGGCAAGGGAAGGCATTTGAAAGTTGTGTTTTCTTACGTTAAATAATAATAATAATGCCTTGCTCTTGCTTAGCACAACAGTCAGTACCAGTGCTGAGCATCACAAGTGAAGTCGCTGGGGCTCTGAGAACACAGATGGCACTCCAAACCTCTGGAACTCAGGGAGTGAGAAGGCAGCACATTCTAGTGCTGTATCTGTCTTCTACAGACCTATCCAAACCAGCTTTGTAATTCAGTAATTAGCACAGTTGGAGACAGATGAGCGTTCACACCAATGAAATGCAGAAGGGGAATAGCAAAAAAATGGGCAGTTCTCATGCCCTCCCCTTGTACCTGTCTTTTAGTTTGAAATGTATATAACATTAAAGTCTTTCCAATCTTGAAAATAGATCAGGAAAAGCTTCTAAATATTTCGTAGAAGGCTCTGTTATGAAAGCTTTAATCTTATTTATGCAATTATTTAGTAATCTGCCTCCTAGCAGAGGTTTCAAATAATCATATGGGGTTTTAACATAAATCTTGTAAAAATTAATGACAATTTAACTGTTAAAACTTTCCTAAACGTGGCAGTACAGAAGCCTAAGTGTCCAATTCCAATGGAAAGCTTACCTTTTCTCATTGTTGCTACCTAGTTTTGTTTCTGAAAAGCTTTCTCCTGAACTCTAATTTGAGTCATTACATAGTATTTTGTATGGATTATCCTGTTGAAAAGCACAGGGATAAAATGAGGATGTGATCATGATATACAAAGAACATTAATTTCTTCTCATCAGCCTTGTTATTGCCAGCTTCTGAATCTGAGCATCTGCTTATCCCTCCTAGCTGAAAAGCATGAATTTTAGCCAATGTATAAGTCTGAGAGCAATGAAGTGGCCTAGTTCATTATGGGTGTCATTTCTGTGCTTTTAATCTATGTACTGATGCTCTCCTGCATTTGGCAATAAAAAGCCTGACAATTTTTTCTTGTGTTCAGTTCAATTAAGAATTAGCAAACTAAGCTGTACTTTAAGGTTTGCTACGTTCCCTTAGACTAGTAACTTCTCTACTGTAAGACTTTGTTTCCTCTTCCCCCAAATGCTAGTTGGTGGGATCTGAATTCAGGAGGACATGTCAACAAAGGATGTGCAGCATTCAGTTCTGAATGTTACCTCTGTTAACACTGTCCAAGTTAAAAATATCAGCAGAAGGAATATGTGAAAAGCACTAAAGCTAATTTGAAAGTGAGCAAGCTAAATCTTCTAGCAACCTAAACTTACAGTCTGTGAAAAAAATGGTTTCTTGTCAAGAGATCTCATGGAAAACTGGTGAGTTTTTCATTTACAAGTATTAACTAGTTTAGTCACAATAAATGAATGTACACCAAAATCTAATAAGCCCATCTTCCACCTTCATGAAAGTACAGACTGGCTGCTTAGTGCATGAGGCCCCCAAGTGTGGAAGAGCAGGGTCATTGCAGGGGAGGCTGTGAATGCAATGAGTGCTCACCCTGCATCTCCTGGCTAGTGGGGTCAGCAGACTTGCAGCCCAACACTTAGCAAACCCACAAGGGAGCCAGAAGGTGCTCTCCAGAGCACCTCCTGGTGCTGGACACCAGGCAGCTCTGCCTGCAGGGGAGAGCATGCAGGGACTGTCCACAGACTGGCGGTACAGGCACCTCGCTGGAACGCTGGTATGCATTGCACTGATGAAGGCTCTAGCTCTTGTCAAGTGCTGTGTTATAGCCATTTCACTACCTTAGTGGATTTTACTCCCACATCAGTTGCCTGCTCCATCCAAGCCCATCTTGGACTCCTCTGCCCTGAATTCCTCCTCACAAAGAAAAGCGCAGAGAAAAAGCATACAGGTGGATCACATAAGCAGAAACTGTAACTGAAAGATAAAGCCACGAACTTCAGCAGAGGTGTTAAAAATACCCAAAGTGCCCTGCAAGTACTTTTTAAAGAAACCTTCTTGTGGGTTATTAGGAGGTATTTACATTTGGATTTGTACTGGCTGCTTACCTTGAACAGCTCGAGCTTTGACAAAGCAGAAAAATATTTGTTAGCCTTAAGTCTTCAAATCTTAACTCATCTGGGCTGGTATGAGGAACTTGCAAGTAGTCTTTCCATAATTTATTTAGGGTACCTACCTGCAAACTTCAGTATACATCAAAGTGGAAATAATTTCTCTTTTACCATTTAACCAGCAGATGACCCCAGGACCTCTTTTCCTTCTTTTCTCTTTGTTATCAAAGTGAATTTAGAGCTTAGACATCAACATGTAGCTGAACAATTTTCTGTCTTAAAGGGCTTTGAGTCATGAGTGAAGCCAGTTTTCTAGACCAAATATCCAGTGGCTTATTGACTGTACCATGTTGCCAGCTAGGACACTAGTCATCTCCCAGAAGACACTGACTTTTCCTTGGCAATTGAAATTTAACTACTGTGCAATACATAAAAAATCGTTCACCTAGAGTATTAATCAAAATCTCATTTAATTGCATATTTAGTTCATGTAATTTCTTACTGTTAGCATTATCAGCTTGCTCTGGTTAGTTACAGCATGTATTTAATCCCGTAGACTGCTCTGGTATTACTTAACTGGTATGACTGAGCCTCAGTTTGCGAACTGCAATTTATACATATATAGTCAGAATCTCTCCCATCTTGTCCATCAGGGAGGAAAGGAAAGAAGGGTTCACTTGGCTGAGGCTCTAAGATGAGCTGGCTAAGTTCCATTAAGCACTGTTTGTTAGCCTCTGTATTACAAAAATCTGTGAAGTAAACCGAAAACAGGGCCTCAAACAACTGGAGGAAGGAAAAACAAAGGTTGAGGAATAAGGGTTCTTACACCACACTGAGTATCAGCTACATTCCTCTTGAGTATGGCAGATGTTTTAATCCAGACTAATGCTTTTACATGGATCCCGCATCAGCTGGGCTTCTAATTTTTTATTTTTTTTTTTCCTGTGAAATAGAACATAAATTGTTTCTGTCAGGGGACTAGAACAAGGCTGTTTATTCTAACAGACTCACTCAAGCTATGATTCAGTGCAAGGTCTGTTGTAAGATACTCTAGTACAAGCCAAGACAGACATAAGAATCCAGGAGAAAGCAAGAAAAGTGAATCATCACCTTTCAAGACTTTGGTGCAACTCTGTCTAAAAACATCTTAAAAAGTGCAAAACCAACTAAGCAAATACCTATCACTGCTGAGCATTTTAGGCAAAATCTCAGACTTACCAGGCAGCCCAGATTAAAGCACAATCTTTTAATCAATTATCTATATACTTTTGAGAAGCAATAGTACTGTTGCACAAGCCTTTTAGCATCAAGCCCACACAGCAAGATGGAATCCTTGTGTTCTAAGTAAAGTGAGTCAGGTAAGATGAATTAAGGAAACTTTTCAGATTGTCATCTGCAAATGAATTATATTTTCAGAAAAGAAATCTCAAAACCAGGTAAGAAACACTGCTGTCAGTTCTTTGATAAGGAATGGTCATGGTAATTTCAGAAGTCAGGTTTTTAAACATGTCCTGATTGAACTTGTTCAGTAGCTGGCTGGGGCAGGCAGACACAGGGCTGCAGAAGTGGGCTCTCTAAGAAGTCACCAGGAGCTATCCCCAGTTTGCACAGAGCCAATTCCAGCTGTCTCCATGATGGACCTGCCACTGGCCAAAGTTGAGCCTGTCACCAAAGCTGCTGGTGTCTCTGTGATAACATATTTAAGAAAGGGTAAAAAACTGTGTGGTGGCTGGGAGACAGGAGTGAGAAAATCCAAAAGAAACAGCCCTGCAAACACTAAGGACAATGAAGAAGGAGGGACAGGAGGTGCTTTAGGTGTGGAGCAGAGATTCCACTGCAGCCTTTGGAGAAGACCATGGTGAAGTAGGCTGTCCTCCTGCAGGGTCACCCCACGCTGGAACACATGCTGAAGCTGTCCATTTCTGAAGGACTGCACCCCATGGAAAGGACTCAGGCTGGAGCAGCTTGTGAAGAACTGCAGCCCTTCCAGATATAACTCTCACAGGTATATTGTGGAGTCTTGCAGAGGATGTATCTGCAAGTGTCAAGGATGTTCTCTGTTACTATGACATGCTTTACAGTGCAAATTCTCCAAGGGTTTCTCCCCCACACTACATGCCTCATTTTCAACCAAATCAGTTTGTTCTCCTGCATGATGATCATTCTAGAGTCATACTGTTATTTACACAGGAAAATAATTTTTTTTTTTTAAGTAAATAATTCTGCGTATGAAAATCAGCCCTTCTGGCAACAGCATAGGCTCTGCAATCACAGATAAGATGCAGTAAGTTATCTGTTGTTAGTTTTGGGTTTTTTTCCCTGAGATGTGTTCAACTCAAACCCAGACATTTCTAAACACATGATCCCTTTTAATAAATCTTAAAGAGGCAATAAAAAAGTTTGACTAAAACCAAACTTAAAACAATACATTATGATTCAAGGAAAAGATTTTATTTTAGAGCTAACAAGTTGATAATAAATAAAGGAATATAATAATGTAATAACAGATGTTCTCATGCACTTAACACATACAATAATGCTGGCTTACACTGCTGTTTGGACAAATTGAGAAGAGGTATTTGGCAATATTATAAGTTTGAATGGTTTAGAGATTATAGAACAAGAAATTATTTCTGCTGTTTTTACATTTCTTTTATACAAATTCAAATAAATATTAATACATCTATTTTTCCTCAGATTTTCTGTTAACTTTTAACATGCCTGATAACTAAGCCACAGTAATATACAACTGCCAAGAAAGAGTATTTATGAATTATACTTATTAATATTCCTAAAAACGTATCATATTTATGTCACATTGTGCAAGCTCTTTAGGTGAAATTCGATTTTTAGGAAAAATTGCAGAAAATTTAAACTCATTAAAACGTATCCAGTGCAAAGGCCAGTCTAGTCCACACATTATGGTACTGTAATGTAAGCCAATATAATTTAAATAATGAAACATGCCTATATGATTCAGAGGAAGCTGACTGTTTTATGTTTTAAAGAGCTGACATCTAATATGCAGATTCTGCAATATCAGACATTTTTCAAATCTTCATGAGATGGCAAAATAATGTTAAGACATTATAAACAGGCGCTTTTTTTTTTTAGGATAACTCACATTAACAGTACTATAGTGGCCAAAAAGACAAACTATTATAATAGAAATCAATCTGATTAAAAAATTAAATATTCCAATTAACACTGAAAAAGTGTTTTGCAATAATTATTTACAGTTCATTAATGATACCAGTGTATAACTTCACACAGTCAAAGTATACCACTTTCCAAGCAAACCCCCATTCAAGCATTCCATAGCAGGATGTTGTTAATGCACAACCTATCAGTTTAAAGAAGGAGATCGATCCGTGGTCCAGAGTAACTCTATATATGGCCACTTGGTCTGCAGGCAGCGTTTTACAGGAGTGTCATCAGTCTGAAGCATTGGTTCTTCAAAACCCATTACAACTGCTGTGCCTTCTACATACATGACCTGTCAGAATAAAACCAATTATGTCAGCCAATCTTTGTCTAGAAAGTCTAAAATGAGATTATTATTTTTATGGGATTAGGAGAAGATTTGCTACTTTTTTTTACTACAAATATCAAATCCGTCTAGTTCTATATACATTTTTTTTTTTTAATGAAATGAGGTATGAAATAAAATGTAAGTTAATCTCTTAGACTTAGTGCCTGAAAATCCAGATCAGGCCATATTCATTTGACTGTTTAGTTCAACAGACAGTAAAGGCAAAACTGGGGAAAAAAAAAATATCTATGCAAAAATTCTGTCACAACAGAACTACTACCACTGCAGTTGCTAAGTTTGCTGTTGTTATTTTTATGACAGTGTTCCTTAGACCCAACTTTTGGAATTAATTTTCCATAAAACAGAACTTCTGTTGCAAATCAGCTCTATTCAAAACTGTTTAAAATGGTATAAGCAGCATCCTCTGAAAACAAAAAAAAATAAATTTTCTTGATTATGTATAGATCACAGAATCATCAGAGTTGCACGGAACCTCTAGAGATCATCTAGTCCAACCCCCTGCTAAAGCAGGGTTGTCTAGAGCACGTTACTCAGGACTGCATCCAGGTGGGTCCTGAACATCTCCAGAGAAGGAGACTCCACAATCTCTGTGGGCAGCCTGTCCCAGTGTCACTCTCACCCTAAAGAAGTTTTCCCTCATGTTCAGATGGAACTTCCCATGTTCCAGTTCTCTGTTTTCAACAGAAAATATAAATGCATCTTGGAATGCTTTTGCCTGTGTTTTGGGGTATGAAACTGCTGGAGATTTCACTGCCTTAATACTCTTCTACCTTAAATGGTAACTCAGGAACTAACTTAGAAGCAGTCCCAGCATGTCACTAATACCTCTCCTTCCAAGAAAGCAGAAAATTAAACAGGTCATTTTTGTCCTCAGGTTCCAAAAAAATACTGATTTTTGATGCAAGTCTGTAGTACTAAAATATTTCACAAAAATTTCCAAACATCTCAATTTAGGTGTGTGGTCACTTACAGAAGCAGTTGCAGTTTATCTATGTTACAAGTCTGAGCTTTACAGTCCAGATCACCCTTCTCACAGATAAGCACGAGAAGTGCTCTATTCAAACCACAGGCTGAAGAGATAAAGTCAAGCCAACTGATCGAATGGACTTACTACAATATGATAATGAGCACAAAGCAGTTTCCAATTCCAAATATATCACTTTGGAAGAAAACTATCAATGTAATAGTTTTGTATAGAGTCTGTTTCACGTTAAAGTATTTTCCCTGTTACGATTGTCAGTTTTACAATTTAATGCAGGAAGTAATCTCTTGTTATTAGAGCTAGATTTTTGTTTCTTAAATCTTACCTTTTCGTTATAGTTAGATTGCTTCAGTCCATTGTAATGGTAAACAGTGAATGACTCTGAAACCCTAGAGTCCTAGTAGGAAGAAGACAGTTAATTCAATGTAACCTATACACTGTGCCTTGACAATCTCCTCTCTTTACAACTAGCTAGACAGATGCATTTAAGCAGGAAGAATCAAGGAAATTGTAAAAAAGTAAAAATTTCTTTTAGGTGAAATCACCTTGGAGATTTTATTCATTTTACCTTTCTTGTAAGAAATTACAAAGATATGTCAGTAAATTAATGGGTAATGCCCCCAAGAACAAATTGTAATTTTCTGTGTTCATCTGGACACTTAAAGCTACAACCTCCACCCTAAGCAGGTAGAAACTGTCCTAATATTTCAAGTCAGACCACTTACATAGTAGCCACATGCACATGTATTTATGACTGTTGAATGTTACTAAGTTAAATATTTACTAAGGACCAGATCCAATCTCTAACCTTCCATTTGAGAGCTAAAAAGTAGTTTATGCTCAGGCTTGCCTATCTGTAAACTAACAGTGAAGACACCTGTTCAGCTGAGGCGTAACAGCAGATGTGCTGCAGTTGTCTCCCTTTACTATTCCAGGTTTTTAAATACTGTAGTCCTAAAAGGACTGAAAAGCTTCACTGACTCAGGAAAAAGAAATCAGATGTAATACCATCTCTTTTATGCCTATTGGACCAGGCTCCAAACAAAAGTCTATCCCTTTTTTAAGTATATGGAGGTAAAGGCTGGAACGAGAAGCAATCTGCTCAGATTACATCCATCAGATTACAAAAAGCCCTCGTTCATTTTTCTCCTCTTAAATGATTCAAAACCTTATCTCTGTATGGGTCTCTCACAGCAACCCAGGCTATTTAGTGGACGGAGGGTGGTGAAAAGGGAGGTAAGCATTAACTCCTTACTCAGAGATAAATAAAATCAAGCTTTGCTGGGAAAGAAAGAGGACACTTGCTCTTTTCCCTGAGGAAGATATGCTCACCCTGAAGGAAAAGAAGTGCTGCCTTCCTGTTCCTGTCCCATGGATGTAAAAAATTTTGTGCAGTTATTGTTTCCCAAAACCAATAATTCCCTGGGCCACCAGGGAATTGAGGAGTCATTGGGCTTCCTGTCTCAGGCTGAAGCATCTTTGAATCTTTTTCTTCTAAGCCAACAGCTTTGAAATAGAAAGATGAAATCCCTTCCTGCTTCTGAGATGGAGTTCAGCACTTTCTAGGAGACTAAGAATGGGGTTTTGAATATTCTCAGCAAAGAAGGAATCAAATCCAGATCTCCTGAGCACTACCTACATATTTAAATAATTGCTTAAAGGGGAACATCAACAATTCCAACCATCACTGGGATCTGCTGTTTTCTCACAGTATTTTGAAGAAAGACATTCATCTTCATTTCTGCAGAATTTCACTTTCAGAAAGAATAATGAGGTGTCAAGATGGGTAAGGGTTCCTGGTACCTGATCTACAGAGCACAGACAAATTGGACAACATATCCATGCCCTCAGCATTCATTCAGTAACTGACACTGGCAGGTCCCAGTCCAAAATGTGCTGGTTGTTCAGACTGTACCCTTAAGGCAGTAACACTTCCCATGTTTTGTACTGGTGCCAGTGAAGGTTCAACAGCAGAAGCAAAACTGAGTGGTGGGAAATGAAGTGCAGCAGGGAATTAGTACTTGATGGGTAAGCATTGACTAGGGGGCTCCAGCTTTACAGGAGGGAAGAGTTCCTCCACCAACTCTCAAGGTAATTAAGGTGGGGATCTGCCCATTTTTCCACTATGCTGCCTCCTTCAGCTGCCCTTCTTCACTCAGTGATGCTCTGCAGCAATGGGCAACACAGGCATCAGCCACATAAAATAGCAGTTTTCTCCTCCAGCTACTTATGGCCCATAGTACTGGAAAGCTCAGGTACAGCCAATTATGGAGGATATGCTTTGGCTTTCTGAATTTCATTCTACACATCTTGGCCCTAAAATCAAGCACTGGAGCATTCTGGATTTGCAAGTGTAATATAATTATAAGAAATAAGATTATATTAAATTGTAAAGATATTTCTACTTCTGGATATAAAAATAAAAGGAAGAAGAAACAGTTGGCCAATATACAATGCAGATGTAATTCAGTAAATCTGGAGAAAATGAGCACTCTAACTTCTTTATCCTCTAAATGATGAGTCATCTCTTAATGATGTATTCAGTTCCTACCATCTTTGGAAGTGTAATTCTGATGTTTTCTGCATTACCAGACTGTGTCATGGTACAATGTACTACATGCAAACAGTGCTGCACAACCCTTAACAAAAAGTCTTCCCGAGGGCATTTAAAAATATGTTTCACATGTCCTTGGTTGTAAAAATTAAGCCATATAGTCTCAATGATATGTTAAGCACAAAAGGCTCCAGGAAAGTACTCCTCAGCCCTTCTCTTGCCTCACCAGCCTATCTTTCTGTCACTGGGGAAACCCTCTCTCATCTGCCAATAAGGCATTTGCAGGGCCATGGAACAAGCCTCCATAAACCTGCAAAGAGAGCTCTCATCCACACCAGTTCCCTGTTCTGGTTTATCATGTATCTGTACAAAGAAGTCTCTGGTGGCATGAGGGAGGCAGTGTGAAGGCAGAAAAATATGGCCCAGGACAAAGGGAGAAGAGGACAGCAGAGCTGGGTTAACGCATGCTTGCTTCTCAGTGATGGTGCTATCTTAATGAATATATGTAACAGATTGAGAGACTGAAAAATTTTCCATTACCCTGGCAGATAGTAACTTCCACATATACTAAACAGAACTCTATCATGTAGTTTTGTTAAACTGTCAAAAATTTTACATTATTAGAGAAATACATAAAAATATATGCAATGAAATACATTTATAACCTTTTCCCATTAGCTAGTTACAGCAGGCATTTGTAATATTGACAAAAAACAGTATGGTAATTTATTCTTACAAAAACTAAACTCAGATGAACTTTCTGAGGAGGGAACCAGTTGAATTTCGTGTGTAAAATGATTATATATTTCCTGAAGTTAATTTTAGAACTTGTCACTACAATGAGTTTCCTTCCAGATGTAAAGCTGACAAAATCATGTACACCTTATGCAAAACGTTAAGTCTACAGTTTGTTGCATAATCCATTAAGTTATTTGCTGGTCAGCTATGTCAAACAAATATAATGCTTGTTAAAAACAGTTCTATGATATTGGTGGAAATGTTTAATGAATCTCAAAGACAAGCAGAATAGACAAAGCTCTGCAGTAATAAAGCTATATTGATTACCTGCTCAGGGAAAAATTCTTGCAGAAAAGGACCCAGTAATATGATGCCTAGTCCTTCTGGGTCTAATTTGGTCTTCATGAGATTTACACTATGACAAAAACATTGAATATAAAAGTATTAGTAAGACATTTTAATTCTTGCATGACTAAGTTATGCTGTGCTACTACAGCACTGGCTGCCAAGTATAGCAATACTATTCTATTTTTAATCAGTTGTGACAACTGCACCAGAATGGCATGCGAGTTGCCGAAACATGGTTATTTTAAAATGAATCTGTTATTTTAAATTAAATAAGTGATAATTCTGCAGGATTACCATATTTGGTAAAATAATTTGAAACCCATATAATCTAAAACTAGGTTTACAGCCCAAAAGGCGCTTTGCTGTCTTGTAAGCATTCTTGAACTCAGATACATAAACCAGTCATCCTTTAAATACAGCTCTGTAACTGCCAAACAACCTGTTTTTAAAAGGAGATTTGAAAAGCCTCCAAGATTTTCTAAGTAACACTGAACTACAGTTAAGTTTAACAGATGCATTTCTTTTTTACATCAGGTCCTTGATATTAGAGAAGCCAAAAGAATACTAATCTGAAAGCCTTACTGCATGAATATGGGATAATTTCAGGTCACTACAAATGAATTCCAATTATAATGTTATATTTCTATTTAAGCAATGTATTTCTATGGGCATCAAACATCTACTTGCATCTGCCTGTCCTTTTGCCTAAGTTGCAAGCTGTATCATACAGAAGAATGTCCTGACTGGGACAAACCAACAAAGTATCTGACCCAGTATCCTATTTCTGACATTGGTCAGCAGTGGATGCTTACAACAGAGTACAACAGGGCAAACACACAGTGACATCCTTAGTTTACCCTCCCCATTTCCAGCCATCTGCTGCTCAAAGACATCTTCATTGAGAGGCCGTATCTAAAGCACAAAGATACGTATTTTTTCTTTCCTGCATGTGCCTAATTGGCTTTGATCCCAATATTCACTTGTGGCGTTTAATGAACTGCACTTGCAAAATTAAAATTTATCTATAGATTCTGGAAGTGTCTCCTTCTGATTTGAACATGTAACCTGCTAATTCAGTTCGATGACACCTCAATTTTGTACTGTGAGAGGCAATTAACAATAATTTCCTACTGGTTATGAAACTCCCGATTTTAGAAACTTCTCTTATATACCAAGGGTTGTCTCTTTTCCATGTCAAAGAGTCTTAACCTGGTTGTACTAATACCCATTCTGTGCCTTTGATTAGTCTTGTTGCCTTCCTGATACCTTTCTGCAATATTATTTTTTTCAGGTAAGAGTGAAATGCCATTTATACAATGGCATAAACCCCAGAAATCCCACTGCAGTGTCTACCACTGTCGTTTGAAATCTAAGATACATAGTATCTAGTTCATAGCCCAACAATGTGTATATAAAATCAGGATTGTTTTATCCCAGGTGCATTCAATTTACATTTACTGTATTGCAACTTCTGTTACCCTGTCTTCCAGTAACTTCTGCTGCTCTTCCATGCACATTTTTAATATCTCAAATACTTCTGTATGAGCAGCAAACTATCATATTCATCCCTACCTTCAAATTCTCACCAGTGCCATGACAAATTCACAGACCTGATACAAATTCTTGTAAAATTCCTCTGATCAGTCCTTTATCTACCAAGAAAAACTTCCTTCTTATCCCATGTTTACACATAAAACATTTGCATGTGAATTTTCCCCACATTGACCTTCAAATCCTTTTCCAAGTACTGTTAGTCATTTGACACCTTCTCGTGCTGGTACTACTTAGACTAGTAAGTAGTAGACTTCATAACATTTGAAAGGACAGAAAATGGCGTCAATTAAATTTCAAATGGCTGTGCTAAGTAAACTGGTAGTCTCCACAGCCATTTTATAGAAACAACTGGTTTAGACCCAAATAAACTAGACCATATGTTTCCAAAAATGCAGAACCATCTTTTGGAGCTGTAAAAAAGTAGAATCACATAGCTCTTCTTTCTGGGTTATGCATGTAGTGGCAAAACATGGTAAGCTTTGACAACGAAGGTAAACTGCTGCCACCGAATATTAGTCCTGTCTGTCCACACCAGATTTAAAATAAACTACCTTTTCCTCTGATAAATTTAGCTCTAAAGTTTACTCAAACTGTAGCATTTGGTGGAAACAATAGTGTAACTGAAGCAGATTCAGCTTCAAACTCTGTAGAGAGATCCAGTGCTGATGCAATGATAAGCTGCCTCTGAACACCTTGACTCTGTCTCTTCTGTTGCACAGTATCACCCTCATTAACAAACAGAAATATATTTATGACTATCTCCTGAATATATAGTAATGCAGTAGCTTAGAGGGGTTATTTTGGCTTCTCATTATCACTATCAAAGGTAGAGACATTTTAAGTTGAATTCCTCTCATTTAATTTAAAGCTGGCTTAAACACTTTACAAAGACATTCTGTGCTCAGAAAGAAAGCTAGAAAAAAAACAGAAAAATCCCCAAATTATAATTAATATGTGGTTAATTAATATTCTGTGGTATTTAATATACTTACTATTCAGGATCTGAAACAAGGTCCAGAGCCTTCATTACATCTTCTAGCAGAGTGTCAGGTATAAAACCATTATCTGAAGAAGTATCAAAGCTTCTCATTAGAAAACCAAATTTTACTAGTGTAAATACTGCATATCTTTATCTTTAAAATTTGCAAACAAATGGTGATGTTCTAGAAGAAACAGTTTTCAAAAAATTCTCTCACACTTAAAAAAAAAAAAGAGGAGTGCAACACAGGAACTGCAGTCTTCACACACTTAAAAGCATAATACTTGCTAAGAACTAAATCTCTATATAGCAATCTCTGCTAGATACCTGAGCATAACTGCATTTTTTTCCCTTTTCATTTGTTAAAATAGTACCTGAATATTAGACTTTTCGAAACATAAGAAAATTTTCTCTGTATGCCACATACATTCAAGAACAAAGATCATGAAGATTGCAATCACAGCAGGTAATTTGTTTTATGAAAATATAATATGCAATAAATCAAATTCTGTTTAAGCTTTATGTTAATTACAAAGAACATTACAAAGTTAAAAAGATTATGCTTGAAAAACTCTACTTCCTATTGCACTATGTTATAGTCAGCTTCCCTTGCTGCAGAATTATCAGAAAATTTATTCATGTCACTTGCAGATTTAACTATTGAAAATTAGTTGTCTCAGGTATTTAATTTCTCGCAGCTCAGGTATAAACAGTATATTACCCTGGCATAGAAAGGTTAATGGATTTGAAAGTGCAGTACTTGGAACAAAATTTATAAAGTGGTCCTATTTTTTAAGAGATATCCTACACAATGCATTATTTATTACTATTTGGAATTTCTCTCTATTGAATGAGTACACTTTCATTAAAAAAAAAATATTTCAGCGAGAAGTACAGCCCTTACCCTCAGGGTCATATGTCTGGAAAACCCTTCTTGCTTGTTCTGAAGGCGCTTCAGGAGCAACAAGGGCCATATCCTTAGGAAAAAAAAAAAGAAAACTTAAAGAATATTCTTAATTCAGATACAGATTACTAAGGAAATATTTAGACATTCTACACAGCTTTGGATCTTAAATTAATAGCAATTTAAATACAACAAAAGACAAATTAAGATAATTTGGAATATTACTGGAAGTGGCATAAACTGATTATGAAATGCATTAAAGATTACTCCATGAACTTCTAGACAAATTTTATGTTTTTTTCATGCAGATGTCGTGGCACAAAAGCTAATCTCTGGTGGAGATTCAGATCTACAGTATCATTACTCATATCTGAAAATGCACATATATATCCCAGTGAAATTTACTCAGTGTAGTATGTGTACACTGAAACATACAAAACTCATGTAGATGCAAAGATGTGACAGAATGTTTTGAAGCCCGTTTCACAGAGTGGCAGAACACAGATTTGTTAGCTGTACAAAAAAGTATTATTTCAACAGTAGCTATTGTAATGCTGGTATTTATCTGTGACTTTTCTCATCTCAAATACAATTATGCTTCCCAAAATATATGCAGAGGCACATGTTGTCTCCTATTATAAAACCAACAAAAAGCATAGTCCCCTGGTTTTATGCCAAAAATTTTTTTCTAAAAAAAGTTGAACTGAGAAGTTATTTATGAGAAATGAAATCTGGCATAAAGGATAAGAAATGCACCTCTTCAAGACATCCTTTAGTTTAAAAGATACAAAGACTTGATGTTCAAAGAGAACATGAAACTCCAAAATAGATCTTCAAAACCTGCTCAGTAGGTAGGAGTACTTAAAATCATACATCTCCTGTTGCAAATTTACAATCATCTATGTTTTTTTCACATACAAAGGAAAATTTAAAAATTGCATAGAGGAAAACACTGCATTTGACAATATCCTTTCTATAGTTTTTCGTCCTCTCAAAGTGAAATTGTAATGCTACCTGCTATGCTATGAACAGGAAACACAAAATCTCAGAAACAGCAGCATTGACAGGAATCTGAACAATGTTAAACTCTGGCAAATTTGCTTTTCTTCGTATTGTTTTAAGTAAATTGATTTATTATAAATAAAAAAGTTACCTTCAACTGTTTAATACAGTATACATAATATCTTTTCTTATTATTTCTAGTTCAGCTCAACTTTGCTTTCTGAAGATGACTTAGACATTCTTTAAATAAAGAATCATGACCCGTATGTACTAAAATTGAGCTCTGGTCTAAACCGTACAAGTCTGTAGTACTTCATTTAAAGCAAGGCACAGAAAAGAAACCAGAAAATGTAGAATTAAAAGATGCAGAATGACCTACTGTTCTTTTAACAGATTAAGAAAGAGAACTGCTTTCAGGAAAGAATAGAATCAAATAATACATCTGACCAGAATTCTACTCTTACTCAGTTTCAAGTAATAGCTGACTCCAAATCAGTTAAGAATTTTAAGTATACACCTAATGGCATCCAGCATACACTTTAAAACTTTCCTGAATGAAAGCCAGCTGCCTAGGACATGCCAACAGGGATAAAATGGAACACAAAATACACTTAAAAATAACAGGCAACAGTTTTACTTTAAATAGATTAATGGTACAGCTATTACTGGCATAAGGGGCATACAATGGGGGTTACAGAGCTCCCCTCACTTCCACATACAGAAGAGACAAACATTAGGTATTATACAAGATTATATTAGACAAACAGTTAGGAGCCATCTGCCCTGTCCTCCAAGGCTCTAAATCACCAGCCCGTTATATACTTTCACTCCTATGGGCTACTCCTTTGCCACTCAAGCAGGATGCAAACATCTACATTGCCAATCGATGCAGTGCACAGAGGGAAGGATTTGGGTTCAATTGCTGTGGTGCATTGGGGGGTCCTGACGTCGCATCTTTATTCGCAATTCAGTTTGTGCCAAATGTCAGTCCTAGAAGCACACGATGCAGAGGCAGAGCCCGTTGCTTGAAGCTCTTGTCCACACTGCAGGTGAGGCTCTCTGAAAGGCTCCCTACTGTGCAACTTCCATGTGTTGGCTCCACCAGGAGAGGAACAGCTTTCAGGACTTCTGTATTGCACATGCCAGCAGGATTCCAAGTCTAGACGCAATTCAAAATAAGCTCTCCAACATGCTAAAGGACTAATGTAGATGGATCTGGAACACCATGTCTGTGGAAATTCTCCTAGTTTCTGAGATGTGATTTGACTTATCAGGACTAAATTAATTCTGGCTCCAGCCTACTGCCTCTCTTGCTGCACAAGTCTTACCTTTCACTGTGACTGGACCGCAGAGCTCATCTTTAGCTCAGTAGCAGGCTACCCTGCAGATAAACTTCTGTACGCTGCAATTTCTCCAATCATCCTGTCCCTGAAAGCTCCACGTGTGAAAGTGTATATAATAAATTAATTTGGCACAAGTCCCTTTGTCCCTCAAGTCTCTCCTAGTGAGAAGTGCTTATAAATTGCCTGATACACTGTAAATATAAAATATAATTTTTATATTAATTCAGTATCATAATAATGTAATTTTAAGGATCTATAGACATGACTAATTTGTAACAAAAACATTTATGAAAAATATTCCCGTGATTTTATAAATTAATAACTAGAACAGTTAAAGAAAAAAGTAACACCTCCAGCTCAACATAATTAGTTTCATAATGCCAAATGATGTATGAAGATGTGCAGTTGTTGCATATGTAGTCTGTTATAATGGGTAATAATTATGTGATTACATAAAATACCTACATACTGTAAAATTTGGTAATTTGATATACTTCAGAACTGGAAAAAATTAATTTTGGGGGATCAGTATTACAAAACTTAGTAAATAAGGGTAGTATTCACTATCAGTGAATTATAGTAAACTATTGCAATTAGTTCTTCATTTAAAGTAGATGATGCCATAGTATGTATAGGTTATTAACAACAAAACTATCAGTGATTTCAATATTCAAGACTTAACTCTAAAGAGGGGCTATTTTTAGTAGGTTCTTATTAGTGAATTAGCAGCTCATTGAGCCAGTGTAACAATGAAGACCTCTTAAAATGGAAGGATATAACCAAAGTAACTTCCAACTCCACATATTATTTCAAATGCAAACTACATCGTTACACTTTGATTTGGGAATATGCAGTTCTTTCCATAAAATCTTAAAGTAATCCAAGAATAAAGACTATAATTTGTGTTGTACTCCCTCCCTGCAAATTATCTTGTTAATGTATACTTTCCAGTATCATGTGATGCAAACCAAAATTTTACAAAATATGCCTCCTGCAACTAACAACAACTATAATTTTTGATAGTCTAATTGCAAATACTGTTTATTTTTCTTGGCATTTTGATTTTCCAGGTCCTTAGTTATTTCAGTAGATGTGTATGTGGGAAGAAGTTTGAGAGTAAGTCAGTGACTGCATTACTCAGTACTGAAATCTCTCCATGTCTTTCAGCTTAACTTTTAAATATGGTAAAGTCTCCCAATTGTTACATATAAATGCTTTTTATTCATTAAGTGTGATTTACTGATGCTCTAAGGAAGTTAATTTCAGAAGGAAACTTAGAAAAGTTACTTGCCTTGCAGAGACCCCACCCCTCATCTTCAAAATAATTCTAACTTTTCACTGAAACTGTTGTCCTATAAATAGTTTAAAAAGCAAGTTTTTAATTATGTATATAAAAATCCCATGTAATTCACTTCCAGTATCCAGAAAACTTTGAAGTTCCAACTAGTCCATATATTTGTATCTAGGGAAAAATAATGTAACTTATCTCCTTCAAGCATCAAAGCTGAAAATGTGACAAACATCTAACAAAAACATACTTCAGCTGCCCAAGCTGATATTTCATTACGTGCCAAAATACATCCCCCATCCCAGCCTTATGAATTGTATTTTGATGTATCCCATGCATTGAAAGGTCCTTATAAGGGAATCCCATCAGAAGTTAATTATAATAATTATTTCCAATATTAAGTACAACATGAGCCAAAAATATTTTTTCACTCATTGGGTCTTACGATACACAAACAAGTCATTTTATATTACTTTGAAAAGTTTTTCACATCAGTAGTACCAGTTATTTCAAGATCCCATGTTTAGCCTCAGAGGCAAAAAACACTCTTCCTAAGTTTTAATGAAAACATTCCAGAAGTTTTCATTCTACAAATCAAAAGCAGAACACAATGGCTAAGCTACACTGGCATCCTGGCTATGAAGTCTTACAAAGATCTTGCCCTGAAATACCTGTTGCCTCTGAAAATGGAATCTGTTCACATATGGACTGCTTTACAGTCCTATACTACCACTGTTGAGTGACACATGGAAGAATTACATATTGTAGCACTCACTTCTTAAAAACTTGCCAAAAGACAATATAGAAACAGTGATATTTTATCAATTATTTAACCTGCCATAATTTACTCCTATCTGAAAAAATGAACATTATTTAACACACTCTTGCTATAATCAGTGTTATATGCTGGGGAGGAACAGAAGTTCCCATGCAATGATAGTCATCCACAATCCAGTGTTGTGACGATTTTTGAGTCTGGAGGGATCAGATAGTTTCATCACTGTTCCTGGTCCAGATGTAACAGTGGGGTTGAAAGACTACCAGTCTGGCTCTAAAAAGAGAGATGTTCAAGAGTCCCATGTGTGCTCAGGGTCATCACCTGCACTAATAGTTCGAAGAGATTATGGTTAACCAATAAGCATTTGGTATATAGGGTTGGGGTTTTTTTTGTGTTGGGTTTGTGTTGGTTTTTTTGTGTTGTTTTTTTTTTTAATTCATGGTTACTAACTTGTTTTGCTCATCATCATAGATGAAAGACTGTGTTTCAAAACCAAAAATACATTATTGAAATTGCAGTCCAGGAGTCAGCAAATTTGAGTTTACTGGAACTGTAATCTCTTGTAATCTGCTCTTCAAAGCAGGGAACATGGTGAAGAAGCTCTTACTTTGTTACATGTCAAAAAGTGAACTGTTGCCTTCCTGTAATGTTTTAAACTAAACACCAACATCTGTGGCAATGTAACTGTCAGGTGGAAAAAGTCATGGCTGCAGAGCTCTTCTTGTATAGTGTTAGCCAAGGCAAGGACTTTTACTTCAGTTCCTCCATATATAGCCCTCAAGAAGGAAAATCTTTTAATCTTTCAAATGTTCTTCAGGAATTTTCCAGCTGTTTGACATTTTTTAATGCTTTCTCTCGTAGAAGGTAATATCTCACAGAGCAATCTCATATTCCACCAGCCAGCACATGCATTGTAAGCATTCTGTAGAGGGTATTTCCACACTGCAACAACTATGGGCAATGGCACCACTGGATTGATACACTTTTAGGAAAGGAGTAATCTATTGCATGAAATGAACACCCTTGTTTCCATTCTTCGCTTGATGCCAGATTAACTATTAAGAAACCTAATATTTACTTCCTAATTGTTTGTATACTATGCAATGATCTGTAAAGCAGCAGGAAATAAAAGCACACAATTTACTGAAGTCAAAGCTTTTGGGCTGAGAGTTTAGAAGGTCTTCATGAGAATGAAAGAGAAGTTTATGCCTGTCTCTTCCATCTCCTCACAAATACTGAATGACCTACAAATTGATGAGGGTGTAATAACACCTGCTCTACTATCAAGAGTGGAGGATAGCATCATGATTTTGGGAAAATGTGAAAAATATCCAAATATATGCAGAAAGCTGAAGTGCAAAATAATTTTGAACACTGAAAAGCCAAGGTATAAACATCCAAATGAGAAAAGGGCTTGTGAAGCAAAGTTGTATTTTCTAGCTAAGATCTACTGTGATCTGAACATTAACATAGACACAACTTGGAAGCCATCAGACACCAGAAGGATTCTAAGTCGTGTAGTAACATATTCAGTATTAATAACCCAACAGAAGGAAGAGGTCTCTAAATCAATAATGCAAAGACATACATAAAACAAGACCTAATTTGAGAACGTTACCAGCAGACTGGAATAGCTGCAAATATAACATGTGCCAAATGCAGAACCAAGAGAGCAACTAGCAAATGTTAACACATTGAGTGAGGTAGATATGCTTTGTGACCAGCAGGAAAAAAAACACAACAAAAAAACCCCAAACAAAACAACAAAAAAAGGGAAAATTAATGCAAGAGCACATTATATTAAAAAAGGTGTGTTTAAAAAACTTCAGGTCAGTACTCTGGACAGCTGTATCCCACTGCACTGCTATCTGAGCAACAGCACAAACAATACCTCACTATTTAATATAGCTGTAAGCAGAACTAAAGTGATAATTGTGGCAGAATTGAGTGGGATATTACCTGGAACAGCCAGGGAAGCTGACTAGTGGAAGACATGGATGATGGAAAAAAAAGCCATCAGCATTTTGTTTTTCACATTATATGGAATTAGGAATAACAATTTTTTATGCAACAGGTTTCTGTAAATAACAATTTGTTTGATATTTAAAATCTGCAGTACCACTAAAAACTCTATAAATTTATTCATAATTTAATAATGAGCCAGGATGCCTGTTCCTCCTGTTTGACAAACAATGCCTATGCAGCATCTGATTACTCAGGCCCAATGAATTCATTACTTTATCAAATACTCTGGAACCAACATTGGTTTCACACCTAAAAAGGACACAGAATACTATAATGATGTTATCAGCCTTTGTTTCTCTGCAGTGTGCTGACTTCAGAATTTACTTGATACAGTGACTTATAAATTGCATTTAGCAATGCCTTTGATGCATTTACTGTTTGCAAGCCACTCTGTATATACTACCAAAAAGAAAGAAAAAAAACCCTGAAATGTGTTTCTTTAAAAAAAACAGTCTTTCATTTGATAGGCTAACATACACACCAACTATGTGTTACCGATACCCTCCTCTCCTGAAACAGGAGACTATAAATCCTCCTAAATGCTGGTGAGTACTCTGATGGGGTAGGACCAAATCAAATTACTTTGCAGTCCCTAGTTTCAGTTTACATATGAAAGTAATTCATTCTAATATGAAGGAAAAAATACTCCTCAGGACTAGTCTGCTAAGAAATGGACAGGAAATTAATCACTATTTCTGTACTGTTTTTTGTCTTTTTCACAACAGGTGCTTTATACCTTCACCACTACAAACTATTCCACTAAAATATAGCCAACGAAATTTCAGAAACGATATATTATTCAAATTATAGTAAAAATATTGTTTCATGGAGATGACTGCACACTAGTAATTAGTGAACATTATGTTCACAGAGTCTACTGCTCATCTTTAAAAATCAGACAAAAGTTTGGTACTTAACTAACTGAAATGCAAACTCAGAAAAAAAAGGTAAAAAAAGCCTATACTTGGAAGGGAACTAGGAAGTTGGAACACTGAATAAATAGATTACTACTATAATCACTTTTCTTCCTAATAGTATTTAAAATAGACTCAAAATTATTGAGGAGTATGATTTTTGTAAAAAAGATTAGTGTGATAGTCATGGTCATTAGTTAAGTATATTTACTTTGTAAGTTTTCCAAAGCAGAAGTGCTCCTACAATACATTAAATTGAGAGCTTAGCAGTCCATGGGAAATACATTCAGTTTTAATTTGTGAATCTAGAAAAGCGTCCCTTAATTGTGCTGGTTTTTCTCTCCTTCCTTGTTTCATCCCTCCTCCTTTGTTTCAGAGGGCATCTCATACAACAAATGGTAATGTTTTATTTTGAATTTTTAGATTATATTTTGCTGGCTCAAAAGTTCCTATTGAAACTGCTAGAACTACCCTCCACCCCCAATCCATTTTACAAGTTTTCATCTAGGCTTGGAAATAGCATGCAAGGAGTCAGTACAAAGTCATTCTCTTATTTACCTCAGCATAAACCAGTATCAAAATGTGTAACATTTCAAGAGAAAGAATTAAGTGACAAAAAAATTGGAATAACTCAAACATAAACACACGAAAAGTGACATCATCTCTCAACTACTTCATATAGAAACACTCAACCTCCCCTGCTGAAAGAAAACAGATGGATGACAAGTCTTTTCCCAAAAGGAAGTAATTTGCTTATTTGCTTAGAGGCATATACAATTACATTTTGTGGTCTGTATCAGCCAACCATGAACAATATCCTTAAATGATCATTGTGAAAGCTGTATATAATGGGATGAATTAACAAATTTCTAAAACTTTGGAGAACATATAGATATGACTGAACGGCTGAAATTAGTCAGAGAATTGGGGTAAACAGTAAGTACTATTCTTTTAGGATGGTAAATCCCAAAGAATTGGTTAGCTTAACATTCAGAGTCTTATGCCTCTCAGTTTAAATGACCCCTACCTTACAATTTCTGTCTCTCAAATCTAAGAACAATTACTGCAAAACCTCATGACTGAGTTACTTCTGTATGATTTGAGTAGTAAGTCCTCATAATTGCTACTCACTATATTATGGGAAGCATGGCACTTCTGACAGGAGCAATGCAAGCATTACAGGACCTTGACCTAACTCCTAAGTGTTCTCACTTCAGAGTTTTTGCCACAAATGGTCAAAATGCCTATCACTGCCCAAAGATTCAGCTTTTCAGCATTCAAAGATGTCAACTTCTTCACCACACAACCTCAGAAAATGGAAGACAATCACACTGCTCTTTAATACTTTTTACATGCAATTTCCTCAATATATATGGGTATATTACCATACTCCAGTCTTGGTAAAAGTCAATAATGTGACATTAGGTTCCATGGTTACAGCTTTCTCTGCCCAGCTCCACATTTTTAATTACTAGACTAGGCTGAAAAATTTAACAGCTCTATAGCTAGATATCTACTTTGAGGACTCTTTATAACTGTATGGCAGGGACTCTTAAATTAACACCTAATAGAAATATTTGAAGATTTGCTGCTGATTTGGCAGGTCAGAGCGACTTTCAAGAACAGAGCAGCATTAATCTCCATGCTCTTCATCAGTGCACAGAAAATTTAAATCCTACTTTACCCCAGAAGTTATTTTTGCAGTTGCTTCATGCATCTCTGTTCTTTCTACTAGATATCCAGACTGTCCCAAAGAGAACCAATTCCACTTATTCATGGAAATAAAAGAATCTGAAACCACATGCTCTGTAACCATTTCCTGAAGTGGAATTCATCAAAATCTAATTTTTTTTTCTTCTCTGAGGAAGTAGTCTGATTACCTGCAATCACTGGTTATGGGTGTAAAAAAACAAAAGGAAAGGCATAGATATTTCTCACTTCTTGTCCAAAGTAAAGGAGTTCCTAAGTTAAACCATAAGCATAATTTATTTGGATATACAGAGGTTACTTTTGCAGAGACCAGAGTTGTTAAGACATATTAGTAACTGTTGAATTTTTACACGTACGTCTTATTTTCCTTCATGGCCATTGTCATTCTCTGTTGGTATTCTGAGATTAAATGCTGTATCCAGTAACACTCCCCCTTACCCCAGTTCTGGTAAACACCACTGACCCAAATTCAAGATCTCCTATAGCAGTGTCAGTATTTGCTCAGTTGTCCCTCTGTTGAACTTTAATCAAAAAGATTGTTTAGGGAGAGAAGTGAAAGTTCTTTCTTCTGAGAGACAGTACTATCAAGGATGCTGAAGAAAGGTCCTGAGAATATGTAGAACAGGTTACAATGATCAAAGTTAGAAAAATAAAACACATGTAATACAAAACCATAAGTACAGTCCTAACACAATAAAACAGGCACACTTTGCTTGAAAGGCAGGAATTGGTAACTTTTTCAGATACCCCAGCCAGGTGTTTCCTCTGCTTATCTGATTCTTCAAGCTTAGATAAGCTACAATACTGTTAACTGAAAATGGATAGCCGATTCTGTTGTGACTTGTGTGCTCCAAGACCTGGGAAAAGACTAAGGGATTTTCCAAAACATTTTCAGAGCTCTGAAGTGTCCCCACGGACAGTTTCAATCACCTGAAGTCACCAGACACTCGTTCCATGCTGTCTTTCCACTTTTGAAGAGTCTGATTTAAAACTTTCAGACGATGTGAGTCTGTATGTCAGCAGACAGTATTTAGAAAGCAGCTCTTAACCTGCCACTGTTCTATTGTTTGTGCTGAAACATCTTGTTATATTTCACGTAACAATTCAACCTGTTTATATTCTTTTATACAGTGTCTGACTACACTATGACATGCCTCAAACTTCTGACTAGTCTCAGCTTGTTATAACTTCCTATGTTACCAGCATCATAAAAACAACCAGGAACAGACCATAGAGTATTTGATCCACAGCACCACAGTCTTACCCCTACATTAAATCATTTAGGGCTCCCCACTCCTCACTTCTTTTTCCCTGCAACCAAATGAAAGGCTGTAACTTTAAAGTTGATTTTTAGAGGACATTTACAATATTATCTATTTGTGTTAGCACCATCTGACAGACCATGCAGGGATATTTACTGTGTCAGATGAAAGCTCCCTTGTTTATTTCTGTTGGTCTGAGGCCATTTGAAAGATTTTCATTCACTGATAGAAAGGGAGGGCAGGGAGAGGCAGAACTGATGGCTGCTTGGATTTAGTTGCTGATGAAGAACCTACATACTCAGTTTTTTCAAGGAAAATATAACTTTTTGCAAATTCAGAGTCCATGACCACTAGGAGTAATAGCCACCCTTATTTTTTCCGTAATTGTTAAGTTTGGATTGCTGAGCATCAAGCAATTTTCTGGCCTTATACACACACAGTTGTAATTGAAAGAAAGAAAATATGCTGGTACTAACTAATTACAGTTCCCTGCTAATATTTTCCTCCCTTCCCAACTATTCACACGTTTTTCCAGCTCTATTAAAATACACATAAGCATCAGTGTTCTGAAGAACTAACTACATAGGTAATACAAATGTTTGGATCTCCTTTCCAACTTCACTACAGCTTGTTCTGCAGATAAGCATACAATATTTTTTGCTTAATGCAGTCTACTTTAGAAATGAAACTAACAGAAGATGTGAAGTGAAGCTTCATTTCGTATGGTTCCAGATTCTGCTTTCTTTCATTTATAAAGAACACTTCAGTGAAGCAGGTGACTGTGGATCAAAACACTGTGATGAGTACTTTTCATGTTTCCATGTTCTGTATAGATTATCCACTGCATTCCAACTTGCTGTGTCTGCATGGTGGCACCAAAATACCTAACTGTAACTAAATGTTTGACTGGGGACAAGTCAGATAAGTCCCAGGACGAAAACCTACTGATGGTCTCTTCAATAAAATGTGCTTTAATCAAAATTTTAAGGAAGAAATTATTTCTGAAGTCCTTTTTTTCTACCTGAAATTTATTTTAGCAAAATGAGGCTAATCATATTTCTGTACATACCAAATAAATTTTGACAATCAAGATATGGAGATGAAAAACATGCAGAGAGAATAAAGTTGCTATTATTTTAGTAATGGAGGAAACTGCTGATCCTGTAGACATTTTTTTAAAAGTAGGAATTGACTCATCTGTCACTGTTCATGCAGAGGCAGTTATAAGAGAACTTAAGCCAAATTACATGCTTTAGTCCAGATTTTTATTTTCACTTAAAGTGTTATCTTCAGCCCAAAGATGCTGTGCTGCAAGTTGCTTATTCATTGAAGAATATATTCTGGCAGACAGCAACAGATGTCTATAGTATGTAATTCAAAATGTTCTGAGACAGAAATACAAAGTGGATAATCCTTCATTCCACAGTTATGAGGACAATGTTTACAGCTGTACTCCACATCAAATGTAAAAATCTGAGTGAAGCACCTAAGTACTCAAGAAAAGCAGCTACCTTTCTTTGAGTAGGGTGGTATGCAGAATTTCAGTAAAACTTTTTGCTTGTGCACTCAAGAAAGGTCCCCAAGATTTCAATGAAGATTCTGTCCTGTTCCCTAATTTCCCTACACAGTAGTGTAGTGTACGTAGTGAAGGTAACAAAAAAAAAAATTCCTTTCTTCTAGGTTTCCAGGCCCAACTGCTCAGCTAATGATGAAAGTGACTACTATTCTGCTTAACAATTACCTAATGTTCTTCTATTTAAACATAAGGGCTTAGGCTTCTGTAAACCATATGCAGCTTGAAAGAATTAAAGTTGTATTTGTTTTTTTCAAACATAATCTGCACTGATTTTGGCTCCACACTCCATTTTCCTCTTTCTATTCTGAGGATTTCTTTCTCATGTAACCAACCCCCCAATAAGCTACAAGTTTTATCCTCAGTATCAAGCACCATTGTGACAACCACACACACTACTTTAACAACTTGCTGACTGACCATTGGCCATGGACTCAAGTTCCTTGCTGTACATTTTTGCATCTAGCTTCAACTGATAAAATAATGGATTGCTGACACAAATCCTGCTTCCACTGTAGCTGACAATCCTGCTCTACCTGAAATGCTCACGAACCCTCACTTTAGGGAAAGGGTGAGTTAAGATATGCAAAGTAAATATTCAAGGACTCTTCTTTTCCCACAGAAAAATTATGGGAAATTCTTTGACAAGCCCATATTGCTTCCTTTTCTGACTTTTTAGTTCCTAAGATAACAACGACAAACTGAAGTTTTCACAGCCTAAGTGGAGTTCAGTGA
Organism: Apus apus; assembly: GCF_020740795.1. Classification (NCBI taxonomy): domain Eukaryota; kingdom Metazoa; phylum Chordata; class Aves; order Apodiformes; family Apodidae; genus Apus; species Apus apus. The sequence continues at coordinate 21,825,980 of NC_067283.1, read as the reverse complement.
AGAAAGAGTAACAAATCAAGCTATATTGGAGGCATGAGATGCTGATGACCAGTTACTTAAAAAAACCCAGCAAACAGCTCTCAACATCCTAAAAGAAAGAGCTTTAGAAATTATTTCTACCTTGAAATGGTCACTGTATACACTAAACATTAGAATGTAATAACATTCTGGACTAGTACACTTGACTTGTATACCAGAGTAATTATGCCTATTTGCACTATACTGCAATCCACACAAGGTAGTGACTTTGATGATATAATTCAGAAAAATTGTGGATAAAAATTCAAAATTGAAATAAAAAAACTTTTTAAGGAAAGCCTGTTAGAGGAGAGAGTAAGGCAGAAGGAAAAAACATTCAAAGGAGGATAAGGATTTTTCTATTACCATGGAGTAGGGAAGAGTGAGCATTTATCAGACACAAAGAATTCAGAGAAGCTCTAGTGTAGAATTTGCAACAGAATCTGAAAAAAAATATTCCATGTGCAATATGGACTAATTAATTTAGAGGATTTCTTAATTTATGTTTAAAGGTAAAGAAATACTGCTAGACATAAGCTTCCAATATATTGTGAGGGGTTGGTCAGTTTGCTTTTCTGAGAAAAATTTCTTACTTTTTTGTGTCCTCTTTTTAAAGATTAGGCCAAAGTTTTTCTGGAGAAATTCAAAAGCTAAAGAAATTATGGCTTTAGCTGTGCAATATCTTCTAGCACTTATTTTCAAGATTTATACCTAAAATATTAATATGTAAAATATGAAGTACAGGAAAGTTCATTACTAATAAGTAGTAATAAATATACTAGCAAGCATATTCAATAAACATTTTTAATTTGAAACAAGTGTTCTATAAAATAAAAAAATAAGGAAAACAACTTAAAATCTTCACCTAAAGTAATAGAAATAGTGTAATAAAATTTGGTCCAAGATGTTAAACTGAAAACTCATCTCAAAAGCATTTTATATGTTCCACAAATTACAGTGTATCCCTAAAAGAATAATATAAGGAATTATCATAACAGTCCTGATAAGTTTTTTTAATCTAGAAGAAAAACCTATGATTATAGATTAAAAATTGCAAAAATACTGTCAGGAAGATTAAACAACTAAGTGGCACCTACACATAATTTCCTCTTTATATGTCTCTTGCACTATAGGAGTTTAAGACGATCCTTATCCCAGTTATGGTGTTCTAAAGCAAACCCTTCCCCAAGCCCAACAAATTAAGCTCAAACCAAAAGACTTCACTAAATTTTATTAGATAGCATTAAATCATTTGCAAAACTCTTGTCTTCAGGGGAAGGCTTAATTAAAAGGTTTGGTGACTACAATTTTACATTAAAGCCACATGAAAATCACCTTGTAGCAAGATCCAAATTATGAATTTATGTGGTACCTAGCTGCCTGAGGTTACCAAAAATCAAATCTAACATACCTTGGCAAAAAAGACTGTGAGGTGTGTTTCACTGCCAAGTATCCAAATGGGAAATTTTGGAGACTTCAAATATGAACCAACCTAAAAAAGTAAAACAAAATCAAAACCACATAGGAAACCCAAAAACCACATCTAGTTAGTGATCAAGTTAATGACAATCCAGTTAGTGAAGTCCCAACTGCTCTGAAAACTAATATAAAACATTCAATAATATGACTTAGAATCTAATTTTCATTACTGATTTCCATTTGACTTGGAAAACAATATAGCTTATGATAGTTAGCTGAAATAAGACATCAGTGAGAAAGTAGCATCAATAATATACCTTATTCCAACCTTGGACACATGCTTCAAGTGCTGCACACAAGTAAGTACTCCTGCACTTAACAATACTATAATGAGATGCTAAACGAAGCCTAAATCCACTTGACTTACTAGCTGATTTTGGATTAATCAATTCAGAATCAATGCTTATTTAATAAATGGACAGTTAGTTACAAGTCAGTACACAAACATTCTGCAAACTACATAATCCTCTCTAAGACTGACATAAATTAAAGGAATTTGATAGAAATTGAAAAGGAAGTAAAGAACAACTAAAAAGTCTGTTGAAATTAAGAGTATTAATGCTGTTTCAAAAGCATTATTTGTAAAGCACAAAATTTTACAAATAAAAACCTTAAATTAACAAGTTGTATCACAACAGGAAGTAACTATATGGATTAGGTTGCACTTCACTTACTTGCAGATATTCACAGATGAATACATAAGGTAACTTTTAGACCTTAAACATTTTACATTCAGAATATATTTACTAGTAGTTTTACCATTTTATTATGTCTACTTATTTTAAATGGAAGACAGTTATAGCATAAAAAACAAACAACAAAACTGCAACATTCAAAATAGCAAGTCACTTTGGGACTTTACAATTTTCTAACTATCCACATAACTTGCATTATATTTTATTTTAGTAAAAACATATGCTTCTAACCAGCTATATTAAGCAGGTGCAATAAAGTTATAATTTAAATAGCATCAAACAACATTTATTCAAGAAGATACATTTAACAATTTTATTATGTATCTGTTTTAATATAGTAATACTCTCATTTTTAATCTGAAGTTGAACATACTTTAAAAGTCCTTTAATGTCTCCAATTGTGACATGAAGCTTTTAGTAATATTGTCCAAGAAACCCACAACACCTTAATGGAAGAAAAATTCTGAATTATGCATAAAACAGCTTACCTTACAATATCTCAGAGATTCCATCAATGTCAAAAAGCCTACTGTTGCCTGTTTATGTATACCAAGAAGTTCTGTTCAAAAGAAAACGAAAGATGTATTCAAGAAAAAGTATGCAAAGCCTCTTTTAAGCCATTTTTCCTTACTTTCTAAGTTTATCAAGTAAGAACAATTTTAGAAGTCATGCAGTTTTGGCAACAAAGGCAAACCATCAAGGTGCAGTCAAAAACAAAAGTTTAATACTTTCTCTCTCTACAAAATAAGAACAGCCAAATGGATGTTTTAAAAAGTTTACTGTTGATAGCTCCTTTTCAGAAGTTTTTGTATTTATTAGGTGATGAAGTACTTAAAACCGACACAAAAATTATTCCCAGAAAAACTTAAGACAAAGTTATCTTGAAGAGGAAAAAAGTATATATGCAGATACGCATTTTATTTTCTTTCCTTTTTTTTAAGAGTTCCCTACCTATATTTATCTTAACTTCACATTCTGAATAATAAAACATAATTTTTGCGAATAATAGTTCTGTTAGTAGGAAAGAAAGCATTCACTTAATTTGATTTCCTGCAGACTTCCATACAATGTACCATACAGCTCTCACACACAGCTGTCAGCAGTAGCTTAAATATATTTATGCACTACTGATTGGAGGAGCACTTACAGGCCTTATTTGAGGCTCTCCAATAAAGAATGAGAAGGCTCTCTAAAATTCAGACTTAGAAACTAGTTATAATCATAGTATTTGAAGAAGCTCTGGGCTTACACATACATATCCTCAACAGTAAAAGTACTTGAAACAGCCCTGCCAGGTCCCTGAACATTGTCTAAACAAAGAGCAGCACATACCAGATTCTGCAAATAAACATGGGAACATGAACCATGACAAATTTAACAAGATCTGCATTTCCTTTTTTCAGAGAATGTTGATTTTTGTATTTGAAAAATGCTTCTAAAACCCTAATTCTCAACCACATTTTTAAACATTGATCATTCAGGTACAACAGCGTAAAGCTACAATGTCTTTACCATATAATCTAAGAATCATAGAATGTTGTGGGTTGGAAGGGACCTTAAAGATCATCTAATTCCAATCCCCCTGCCATCGGCAGGGTCACCTCTCACTAGATCAGGTTGGTCAAAGCCCCATCCAGCCTGCCCTTGAACACTTCTAGGGAGGAGGAATCCTCAGCTTCCCTGGGCAACCTGGTCCAGGTTATATCCTATATCAAGCAACATCAACAGTGTATCTGAAAGCTATTAGGTTAACTTTAGCCTTTAGTCACTGGTCCACCCATGCCTCCTTCAGAATTAGTCAACAGAGAAGACACACACAAAAGCAAATCATTGTTCTCAGATGAATTATAAGGAAACAAGGGGAGACAAGCTGCCCTAAATCAAAGTTCATCCCTGTGAATATCCTCACCCCACAGAAACAAAAAACATCACTGGAAGAGATCTGATAACACCAAAGTGCATCTAAGAAAATGAATATGCACGCATCTTGTCAGAAAGTTGGCCAGTCCTTTTTTTAAAGTACTTTTGCAAAGTACTCGATTTCTAAAATGGGAGAAAACAGGCGCCTTTATAAAAACCTCGGCCAAAATAACGAAGGCTTTAAAATGTAATGACATCGTTATCAACCGTATCAGAATGCTGCCACCTAGTGACAATATGAAACACCAATGCTTGGCACGAAGAAAACACAATTACAGCATTATTTTTCTTCATATTAAATTTATATACTTCATATAAGAATGACAGTCTATGAAAAAGCAGAAGGAAAAAAATATCTACCTCTGTATATCTCCCCCCTGTGGATAACTGTTCAAAAGATTTGAGTAAGAAGAAAGTTTTAAAGAGGAATATGTAGATAAAGAATCAAGATAATTTCACTGGTATTTTTACCAATGGTGAACTCCTACACTATTTGAAAAGCGTGCAATAATGTAAGAGTCAGAGCCCTAAGTATAATCCGCAAACTATCTGGAAATTCCTGAAGTTTGCAATTCAGTATGTTCTTTGTCACTGATAAAATAACTTACAGTAACTTCAAAATGGTTTTAAAATAATTTTAAAGATTTAGGTATTAATTAAAAATGGTGTATCTAAACAGCTGAACAAGAGGTAAAGCGGCTTTACATGACTTCTGAATAAAAACATAAGGCAAGTGCCATTTTGAAAATTCAATTTAGTAAACATATTTACTTATGTTATTATCATCACCTATCTAGCATTTTTCCTGTTCCTGCATTGTGGCTGAATCTTCTCACTGTAGCTTCCTTGCTGACCCTGCAAATAAACCACAAACCACACCACATCCATTGCTTTCTGCAGTTCCTTAGCACCACCCTTCCCTTGTGCCAGGGGATACCTTGCCCCTCAGTTTCGGAAGTTCACCTACTGATTACACCTAATCATTGAAGTATCTAAAATCACTTTCTGTTATGTTTACACAAGGAAAAATCAAGCAGCACATGCAATCAGCTCTGTACAATGCTAATGTTGAACCCTTCAATTTGTAGTTGCTTGACCAAAGGAAGCAAGCAACCAGCAACCAAACCAGAAAAACATAAATAAAGACAACTTCAGAAAATAGTCACTAAACACATTCAGTTCCTGTTATTTTGACACCTGCAGCCCTCCTTCATAAAACCTCACCACCTTGGTGGAAAGGATGTTGAAGGTTACAGCTAAAGAGAGTCAAAACACAGGAGGAATGGTTGAAGGAGAAAAGAAAAATGGAGAAAAAGATTGGTAAAGGACATGTGTCAATGTATCCAATACTGTCTTGCCCAAGAGCTTGTGAACAGAACAAGCTGTTCTTTGTCTTTCTTTCTGAGAGTCTACACAAATAACTTTGTAACAGATACTAATTATGACTTAAGACAGGGAATAAACTGGGTTTTATTATAAGTATCTCAAGGACTTGAAAATGGCAGGCACCAAATAGGAGTTAAGTGCAATTACTTGACTGATAAAAAAACCAAAAAGGACATATAACAGCAGATTCTTAAGATGAATTAAAGATTATTTTCTGCTCCTCCTCTTGCTCCGAAGAAAGACATATGTTTCTATGGGAGTTCTGGTTCTGGCTTTTTATGGCAGAATTTACTCAAAACCTAAATATGGAATATTACTCTATGCAAAGAGTTCAGTATTCTCAGAGGTGGTGCCACAAGTGCCAATTAGAGGACAACAACCATCACTTTCCTCCACCTGCTGTCCACATTTCTTCTCATGTAGCCCAAGACGTAGCTGGCCTTCTTTGCCAGAAGGGCACACTGATGACTCACGTGCAACTGCCCACAAGGACCTTGGGTCCTCTTCCACAAAGCTGCTTCCTAGCCAGCCACTGCTGCCCTGTGCTCTTGCATGGGCTTATTCCATTGCAGATGCTGGATTTTGGTGAATTTCATGAGGTTCCTATCAGTCCATTTCTCTAGCCTGATGTGTTGACCAACATTCAAAACTTGCAGAGACTGCACTCCCATCGTCCAGGTCATAAGGTAACTTATAATTTCAACCTGTAGCTGCCAATTTTGTATTCACTGATATTAACATCAGATATCTTGTGCAAGTGTGTTTTATGTCCATTTGAAGTTTGCTTCAATCAAAGGACAGCAAAGAAGGAGACTATCAAAACAGAGCATATTCCAAATCCACAGGTCAGCATCTCCTTGTACATATTATGAACAAGCATAAACTAAAAGCAACTTACTCATTCCTGAACATTCTCTGTCTCCATCCCACACATTAGAAACAGCATGTCCCGTCAAAAGGAGGTTAATCAAACTTTGGCTATATAACAGAAAGAAATAGCCAGTTAAAAGGGAAATACAATTTATTTCTGAAAAAGTGGTTATCTCTAACAAATGAAAAAATTGTGTTACCCGGACAGCTAAGGAGATATTCTTTAAACTATATTTCTTTAATCAGTGCATACCAGCAATGCTGGTATGATCTCCACTTTTTCAACCAGCTTGATACAAAAACATAGCCCTGAATCTGAGAATGGTTCTTCTGAAAAAACAGAAGTATTTCCTCAGAACTGATGCACTAAATGGAATAAGCAGCAGAAAAGGCATGCTATGTTAAGTGTTGCTTTTAGCTATTATAAAATTGTAATCGAACCTTTGTAATAATGTAATGTTAATAATTTTCTAAAAGAATGATCAGTTACAGAAGAGTAAAAAATTAGCCCACTAATCTATTCTAAGTCATAGTAACCACATTCTGCAGCTCACCTTCCATGACCGTAAACAGGATCTATCAATGGCTCAGATGCATCTTCTATTTCATTTTTTATGTTTTCAATACCCTGCAGAACAATTACAAACATTTTTGCTCTCTCAAGAAATGAATTGCAACATTTACAACAACAGAATGCAACAGTAAAACATGAGGAGGCTGATGTGCTTGTATTAATTGATATCTAAACACACTTGCTCTTGACAAGAGATGGTAGGGACATACAACAAAGTTTTTATTCTGGCAATGTACTGCAACATGAATGTAGACACCATTCCATCCACTTATCTAATTTGACTTACTTTATCAGTTGAGTGTTCACCTTAAACAGAAAAAGTGTTACATATTCACACTTTCTCTTAATAAAGAAACAAAACAAACACAAAAAGTATCCAACAACCCACAAACCTTTGTCAGTATCACAGAATACAGAAAGAGCAATACTCCAAATCTGTTTGTCCACACTGAATATTGATCCCAAACAGCATCCTTCAGTTCAGGGAAGCTTTTAAATGCTCGTTTACTAAAGACAAAAAAAAACCCAACAAAACATAAAGAGACATTGTATTTTATTAAGCATTAGAATAGTGTCTTTAAACACAAACAAGAACTATTAATACCCAATGTGAAAACATCCAGGTAAAAGCAGAGTAAAAGTCTTGTTATATACAGAATAACACAGCAGCTGTTCTGGAGTTGCTCTAACTGCCATAGGGTCATTATTATTCATCCATCAAAAGAACATAAATAATTCTGGAGCAATATGCAAAAAAACCCATTTTTTGTATGCAAACCCTAACTATAAAGATACATATGCTTGTTGGAAAGTCGAGTGGCTTGAACTACAAAATACTGTTACTGAAATTGCGATGTTTGCATGGTATGATGTTCTGAAAGACACTCAGTCCATAACCAGTGTAGAAAAAAATTTCCACGTAACCAGGTAAGACTATCTGTCAAGTTTTCAGAGTAATTATTTCCCACAAGAATTTGATTTTGTTTGACTCTAGCTTTGAAAAAATCAAAATGTTCAAAACCACAAGTGGCACATGAACATTTGGGAAACTATGCAGCTGCTGCCTGAATGATAAGGTAACACCAGGTGATCATATGTTTATAAAAAGTAAAATAAAAACAGAGGAAAGCAAGAGATCCACCAAGATTTCAGAGAAACAACACACTTTCTATTTCTTGGGATATTTAGAGCTAAATACTGCTTTTCAGAACATAAACATTATTGAGTAAATCAATCACACTCTGCTTATCTTACACAAACTTAGGTATATTCTTTTCTTTTTGATTTCTTACTTTACTTATAAAGTCTTGTTTAAAAAAGAAACGCACATCTGCAAAAACATATCCATAGATAGGTTTACTCTGGCAAACACTTGAGATTTTTAAACTAACTTTCATTATTAATAGAGTATACAAGGTAATGCAAGGCAGTCAATTCCAAAATACATCACTCATCATGCTCTGAAGGCATGTGCCAGAGCATTCTCTTCCAGTGTGAAAGACTGAGAAAAACTGAAGTGAGTACCACACGTCCAAACATCAAGGGGCTGAGGAGGAATGGGGGGGGGGGGCAAAAAAATAAGTGTTTTCATCAGGTAAGGTTACAAAAATTTTATATTCTTTCTTCTTGACAATGGGTTTAAAGAAACTATAATTACTACTGATACAATAAGCAGTAGTTATTTCTGTTCTAATTAGTAAATTTTCCATCTCAAGTGTTTTTTAAAATTCTGTTGCTCTTTATTCTGGGGACTTCTTTGTATAATGATTACAACTGTTCACTTTGAAAATAAGAGGCTGTTGCCTTAAAGATAAACTCACTAAAACTTTAAGCTCTGTATTTACACCCCAAAAATAGAACAGTGTTTAAAGTATGAAACAAAAATCAGTATTTCATATGCAACATTATAATACATGTTTCTTATGTTGTCTCAAATCAGGAAAACTACTAGATGACAATTTTGTTTTTGTTATATATAGTACAAAGTATTTCAGATAGAATCACCTGTGAAGAAGACTGTATAAAGAATTCAGCACTAACATCTTTAAGTGTGAATCTTAAATAGCTGCATTCACATTCTTGAAATGTGCAAGATATTCAGCCAACTTTACACATTACATTGCTCCATTTTTATTATAAAGCCTAATGCTTATGCTCAAAATAATACTGCATTTTAAATGGTAAAATGCAAAAAAAACCCAAACAAGCCAACAAAACCCCCAAACAAAAACTTGAAATCCAAGTTTAACCTGATGTGTAACACACAAAAAGTTCCTTTCAGGGCTGTGAATATTAGTGAAACTTCAATACAGTGTATTTGAAATATTCCAACATATTACTTACTGAATTAATGCATGAAATCGCTCAAAGCCAAGCTCTTCGACAGCCAAGGCAGCTATACACAAGAGACACTTTTCAGCACTACACATGGCAAAAAAAAAATGACACAAGATACACACAGCAAGCTAGTATACTTTCAAGCTGTAATTATATTTTTATTTTTAATCCTCCCTTGACATTTAAAATTGTTAACTGATTAGTATAAACTAATTTACTGCAACATTAAGATTCCACCATATAAATTAGTGAGAACATTACTATTTGGACTAATCAATTTATTAAAAGCACAAAGCCACTGCAGTGCGTAAACTTTAAAATATCTGTCAAATACTAAGCTGCTGGTTTTGTACAAAACATAGCTGTCACAAAGTCATCAAGCATATGCATACTGTAGATATAATTTTGCAGGTCAACAAGAAGTATTATTTCCTAGAAAAGCAAGCATGATTATTTGAATAATTTTATCCATGTAGATAGGCTGTATTTTTTCTTCAAATACACATTTCTGTCACCAAAATTTCTCGTTTTTTTTTTTCCCCATTTTAATGCTTGTTTATTACAAACAAGTGAGTAATTATTCTACACAGTATTATACATCCTGTTTTCAAATAAATTCTCATACTTTTAATAATGTACAAATAGCCATTCAAATAAGTGTTGCATCCAAGACAGAAAAAAATACAGCATTAGTGTCTTCCCAAGTTCAACACAGGCTTTATACCTTTGTTCCCTTTGCAACATTTCTAAATCAGGGAGATAAAATGAACTTTTACAATAAAATTTTATTTTACCAACAAAAAGTATACTTGTCAGTTGTGTAATCACCAAATTCTGTCGGCATTAAAATATTAAGGTTGTAGCAGCCTTTAGTGCCATCTACATCCATAGCAGAATAAATACACAAGAAAGAAGGATCTGCTTTCTGACAAAGGCCAGTTAATGCTGAATATTTAGAAAATGTCTGATCTAGCTAGTTATTTGACTGTACACAATTTATTAAAAACCAGATGCAATTAGGGCTACTACTCCTGATCAGTTCTTCCCACTAGAATTCCAGAAAGGGCTTTTTATGCCCTTTCTGATTGTATTTTGAAAGACACATTTGATCCGCCTACCTGCATATGCAACTGATTCTCCAACAATAGTATACTTTAATTTTTTAATTCAGAAATAAAGCAGCAGTACTCTTAGGAGTGTCAGCTTTTGTCCTTCAAAAAACTACAAGGAATCACTAAAATCAGGTTACCAAGCCCAGAACTAGGCTTAAAATGTATTTTAAGACATTTTTTAAAAATATGAAAAAATTGCTGAAAATGCTACAGGAAGTAATCCTGCTCCAAAGAACACGTTTTTGTAAGTAGAAAGTTAGAGGGACTAAAACATATAAAGCAATCTTTGAACCTGGGAACTTGCACTACTACAGCCAATGCATGGCCAACAAGAAGTCACTGGTATACACCACAAAAGCAGATGAAAAATGCTATTGCATTCAGTAAGTGTGCTCGAATCCACCTTTTGTTCACACAGCAGGATAACAGTTTCATTCTGTTACTACAGAACAGAGTGAAATGGTAAGAGAACTACTATTTGAAACAAAGGGAAAGAAGTAGAAATCCTAAAGAGAAGTGTAACTATTCATAACCCAAACAACGGCCAATAAAGACAGTGCTTAGTGGGAGAAAAAGAACAAACAGCAATAGAGCATGAGCTGTATGAGAAATGCAATTGCATAGAAACTCTGAAATTATACTCTTATACTACATCTAATCATATTTCATGGTTTTATTATAAATATATTTACGTATTCAATTACCAAATAGCAGCAGTCTGCCATGTGGAATTTTATCTGTAATACTCCCCCACACACATAACCCATATCCTAAGTCCTACCAGCTATTACAATGCCTGTTTCTATTCTTATTGATTACAGCAAACAAGCAAGAAAGGTATTTTATTCCTTTACACTAGCAGTGACAGAACTCTGCATTATCAACAATATCTCCCTCTCCACATTTTTGTCCCAAGCCTAAATAGGCAAGAAGGCTATATTAAAACAGCAGGACAGAAAAGAAAAACAACTAAAACCTTAAAAAATGTAGCTTAAATCGGGAAGAGTATTGCACTATAAATATAAGGTAAAATACAGTTTGAACTGTAGAGAAGATACAAGAAGTACATTTAGTGTCTAGCAGGGAACATAGAATATGAACAATGAAAGAGATTAGCATGGCAAAAGCAGACTGTTCATGGTAAAACGTATCCTGCTCTTCCTAAGCACATTCCATGGTATTAAGGAAAAGTCAGGCAGAACTTGTAGACTTGAACAGAAATATGAAAAATGTAGATATGCAATAGAATGGATTAGTTCATTAAATGTCAGTGTTGAGAGTAATTACTAATCGAGTGTGCATTTAAAACCCTTTCTGCTGAACATTTTCTACAGCTAAAAGTCTTTAGAATAAAGAAATATATTAATAAACTAGACAGTAAAAGTCTATCAAAAACTAGGCTTTACTTCACTTTTCTTCAAAGGAAACTTCATCATATAAGCAAGAGCTTCAGAGATAACTGGAAAATTCACAGAAATTAGGAACTTCAGGTTGCAACTGCATTATTACCTCACAAAGGAAATGTTTCTTCTTTTTAACAGAAAAGCTGTAGATACAAATTTCTGTTTAATACTTTTTCTTAATTAAAAAAAAAAAAGCTCATTTTGGCACTCTTATGTGGTAACCTGTTTTTTCAATTAAATTACATTTCAATTATTATCCTTTGAGCCATCTAGAGCACATGGAGCATCTCATAGAAGCAGATGAAGATGACTTGTAACGTAAAAGAGCTCCAGCACTACTAATTGCTATAGCCAGCTGCGCACGTACAAATCTACTTGTACAATTCTTACTTTGTAGTTATGCCACAAACTGACGAATAACATACTCCTTCCATCAAAAGATGGCACCTCTACAAGCATGTTCTCATGTGAAGAGATTTTCATACTTCTTAAGGGACACATTGGGAACAAAAACTAAAAGAAAAAGAAGCTTATCTTTTAATATGTTAGGTATCTCCTAATGAAAGATTAATAAATACACATCTCATCAATAACATGGCACCTTTACAAAACAGGTTCTCATGTAAAAAGTTTTTCATAATTTCTAAGGGACACACTGGGAACAAAAAGTAAAAGATAAAGAAGCTTATCTTTTAACATGTCAGGTATCTCCTATTGAAAGATTAATACACATCTAGACAATCATGTGCGCACATATCAACCTGTGATGTCACTGGCTCAGCAGCAGTTAGGTATGACTGGATGCCCTATCCGAGATGTTCACCAGATCCTTGATGTCAGTAAGTAATGAAGGAATCAAGACATTTGCAAAAAGCAGGTAACCGAAAAATTCTAACCTACAAAAACATTCTGTTAATCTTCTATAAGGTGATTTGATTAAGATGTTTTGGTACTGCAGAAAATCAAAGGCAAAAAGGCTACATCTCCGTAACAGGAGATTCAGAATATTTTAGAGCACATGAAGTTTTGCAGAATTTCCTACAAAAGCTCTTCTGAACTAAAGCAACAAGTGACAAGTTAAAATATTCCTCCAGCATTAGGAAGCATGTAGATTTTTCCAAATAAAAGACATATCAGGTCCCAATAAATTACAAAATAAAATTGAAATAATTATGGGAATTGCTTCAGGGGAAGCATGTTAGAACTGCAGTGATAGACTGCACATTCAATAAAAATAATGTCTCTAACTACAACAGACAAAAATTACCTATTGCTAATGGAATCACAAAGGCAAAAACCCCATCTGAGCAATAATAACGAGCAGTGGCCCCTCAAAAACAATGTATTACTTCACTAAGTGATGAGCAATTTAGAACAGAAATACATCTTACAAGGTTGCTCCTCTTGGTGACTAGATTCTGCAGGACTTTCAGAAATACTAGCAGTTTCTTCAGTTGTTTTTCCTCTTATCCATGTTGCCAGACAGTATGACTCAGAATTATCAGAGCAAGCCATTTCCAAAATATCACATAATGTATGACAGAGAAGGTTCTTCTGCTCCTCTTCTGAAAGAACAGAAACCTATGTGAGTTAAATTGCTACTAATCAATATCTTTTAGAACCTACCAGTATTCTTTCATACATTAATGTTATCTAAATAATAAAGTTTATTAATGGATTTTCAATCCATTCCCTTTCCTAGTAAAGCATTTTAATCAAATAACTACAAAATACAGAAGTACTATGGACAGGCAGCAACCTCACAAATGGGAGTCTAGAAACATGCAATATATGTACTGTATGCCCCGTAAAATGGCACGGCAGCACACAAAAATAAAGTGTAAAATACTTTAAATCCTTCGTACTAGGACATACTTTACAAATAACTAAACCAGAAAAAATAAAGAGAAAACAGAGGTCTCAGTACCTGCACAGTGTCTCCAAGTAGACTTTTCACTGGTAAAAAGCCTCTTCAAAAGGAATGCCTTTGTTATCAAAGCATAAAATAATATTAAAACACAAGACAACACTAACTTCTACATTGTGTCACAAGCAAAGGATTTTTGCATGTTATTAAAAGGGTTTCAAGCTGCTCATCGTTCAGTAGGAGACCCTAAGCCTGCACTGTTTATTAATTTTTCCCATTCAAACTAACCAGAAAAGCAGCCTCACACATAGGTTCAACATTATTGATTTTGAACCTCAAGTATGCTTCAAATACAGAGTATGTATTTACATAAACATCTCAAGACTACTTGGACTGCAGTAATGGAAGCACAATTATTTTGCTATGTAACTGATGAGTACTACAAGACAGTCCTAGTCACTTGAAGAAACCTGTTTAGTAGTTAAAAAGCCCACCTCTTTTAATCATTGCAAGTCGTAACTCATGGATTAAAGAAAACCTATTTATCTCCATATCCCTGCTTTAGTTTCCATTAACACTAATGCTGTAATTAAAAAATGATGCCCTCTTCTCCCATCACAGATCTGTTGTACAACTTTTGTAGTAACTCACAGCAGCAGTAGGCACTACAAGGTCTGTTTGATCCCTTCCTCCTCACCTAGATGAAACACAGGTCACTTTTAAATAGGCTTTAACTACTTAATTTCAAGAAAAGTCGAATTACACATATACCTGGAAAAACACTGTCTGCAAGAACATTTGATATGGTAAAGACCTGGCACTGCCTTCAAGGAGCCAGGTGGTCCTATCCCTTACTCTTTTTACTCCCCCCACATAAATGACTCGTAATTCTAACATCAGAGATCAAACAACTCTGTGGTTTTAAGACCACAGAACTAGGCAGATCCGTGTTTCAGAGTGTGACTGATAATAAAATGTTTCTATTGATTGGTTACAACCTAAACAAATAGAGCTCCTTTCCTGTGGTACAAGTCTTCTGGTGGGACCAGTGTTTAGTGTCTTGAAGTTACCATAGAATCACAGCACTAATTGTAACAGAGGTTTTCTGACTACAGCATTACACGCACCAGAAATGCAAACAATTACATGATGTCCGTTGTCTGACCCAGATACCTTCCAGTTCATGAACAGATTAATGCTGCTACATGACTTTAGTATGTCTCCTCTATCAGTGGACAAGGCATCAACTCAGACCTAGACATAATTGCCGAATTTCATCTGTGTGTAAGAGGATTCAAGAGTAGGTTACCAGAAAAAGCAATCTAGCCCATTTTTGCCTGTCTCTGCAGGATGCCCCTAAGAGAATGAAGAGCAGCTGCAGGTTAGACAAACTGCTCTAGCAGAACAGATCCAGCCTATAGGTCATATATCTACACAGCAGTCAGAATTGACCAAGACCAGCATTTCAGAGTATGCGCACAGATACAATGATACAAAGATTCAACGGAGTAAGGAAAAAAAAAAAATCAATCTCACAGTTGGTTGAGCCTATCTGAAGCACAAGTGAAATCGTAGGCATGTATCCAGAGTGAAATATATTCACCTGACATAATTCAACTACTCTGCTATCTAGGATTTTCTCTGAAAGTACATTTCTCTTTTCCTTACATAGCAAATCTTCTTAGGGTGAATATATATTACTTCAAATATATTTAATACAGTTTGCTAAAGCAACCATTGTGACACAGATATTACGCTTCTTAAGGAGACAGAATTTAAGACATGAGAAAGGATTATTATTACACTCATATCTGATCTTTTATTTCTCCCCTTCATCCAGCATTCCCTACTTTAAAGTTACATCTTCTTAGTCAACCTGTTGCATTTCCTCAAACAAATAAATTTCTGCAAAATTATAGTTCAAAATCAGCCCATCTCTGCCTTTTTACTGAGGTTTTTGTCTCCTCCACACTGCAATTTTAAAATCAAAACACAATTGATCTGCACTTTAAAATTATTTTAGTTCCACATTAATAAAGAACAACTTTTGGGCTCACTAATTCTAAACCATTCCTATAATAAATGCATCTTACCTGTACAGGTGCAATCACTGCACAAGGGCCACCTTCAAATTGTTCTAATGCAGTTGATTCAGATTCACTAAAGACAAATCCTGTAAAACGAAAAAAGACTATATTTAGTGAAATAAATAAAGAAGTACATGTTTATGCATACTCCTTCCCTAACAGAAATGACACCTGATTTATTCACCTTTAAAGATTAGGCAAGTTTTCAAGATTTTTTTGCCCTGATAATGCAACAGAATATGATTAATTAGACGAAGAAAAAAAAAAGTCATGAACACAGGTGGGAGCATAGAACTGAATTATTACCACAGCAATGAAATAATGATTATAAAGGGCCAACAGCTGTAGTTTTAAACAAAAGGATTTTTAACAGTAAAGCTGTCACTAAAGGGCATGTAGCTAGATAATTGAATAATAGTTTTTCTTTTATTATATTTATTTTAGATAAATTCAATTTTTTTTGTAAATGATAATATTTTTGCTTCACATATGTAAAATAAATAATCTTTGGACCTTCAATGAACATGCGCAATACATTTTAATTCCCTATGAAGGGCACAGTATGCTTCCCACTGATCTCATTTTTGGCCTGCCAGTGCTCCCTCTTCAGACTGAAATATGCTGAGTAACTCAAATTACTACTTTTAACCATGGAAGCAAGCCCCTTAGTGGTGTTCTTTCACAGAAGATATGCTATATTTACTGATACGCTTTATTTTTTCCCTGTCCATCTTTAATTTATTTGTATTTCAGAATTATCTTACAGTCACATAACAGAGCAAATGCTGGAGCAATTAGTGCAAAATTCTTGTTAGCACCTTGCCTTTAAACTTGTATTCAAGATATGGTGATTCATAGCTTGCATGTCTCACAGATAAATGCACATACAAGAACAATTACCTTGATGAAACTAACACACAGCAACTTACTCACAATCAGTGACATTTTGAACTTTATTCTTTTAAGTGCTGATAAGATCGTGCTGAAGTGACTCTAGTTCAACGTAATCTAGAAACCATGAAATGGTAGTCAGCAACTAACCGGCAAGTGCAAGCAAGTGGGGGCAGGGAAAAAGGGAATACACATGCATACTTCTGCAGCACTGCCAGTCTCAGCGAAAAAAAAAAAAGTATTCTCCCACAATTTTTCCTTTTCCCAGTTCTGTATCATGACATGCTGTCATACCAAAAGCATTGAAAAAGCTGTGAATTTGAAGCAGGGATATGCATCCCCTGCAAGCACACTTCCACACTACTGTATGAAAGGTACAACATACCAAGCAGCACAAGAGAGGACTACTGCAAATTTTCTAGGCTGTATTTCATCACAGAAGTGACAGTTGTCCAATGACGATGTGAAAATTTTATTTAAGATGGATCAAGGTACTCATACTTCTTAAAAACACTGGGTTTCCCCTGTATCTGACAGAAGGCTCCAGGTGTTTTTTAACTGAATGCTCAAAAGTGCACTACAAAGATGTATTTTATATCCAAAACCGAGATGCACATCAAGCCTGCGTTCTTAGACATGGCATCACCTAACACAGAAACAAAGCTCCATTAATCCGTACTTCAACCAACATTTACAAAAACGTCATCTCCCTCCCCTGTTAACATGCCCTAGTAAGAACTATCAACAGTCCTTTAAGCTTTCTGCATTAGTTTGTGCAGGCTTATCTATATTAAAAGGTAAGTCTTCCTCTACTTTGAAGCATTACCGCATGTTGCCTAAGCACACTGCAACAACAGGGTTTTTTAGTTGTTTTAATGATTGAATCACTGCAAAAAAACAACAACAACAACATACTTGGATATGGTACCATTAAATCACACAAGAAATCTTGAACTCGATTCCCATTCTTCAGGCTTGTTATAGAAAGCATGAATTATCTCAGCTTAACCCTGCCCTATTTTTTAAAATTGCTTCCTAAAAATAAAGAAAATGGAATGTGATCCACCAGAGTGAATAGAAATTTGAGACAGACAAAGCAAAAATTGATATTACACAGAATTTGATAAATACAACCACAGTGAACAAACATATAATACTTAAAGGTACACTTCATTTCTTTCTACCTAAATGCTGTTTGATAAACATCAGGTTCTAGAAGCTCTTAAGCAAAAAAATAGGCTTCAGAGATTTTGATATTGGTAAAATTTCAGAAACCAGCAGTCTGGAGTCCAGCTGGGTTCAAGTCTAACTCAGCCTGCAATCAAACCTACTTACCTTTTTTTGCCCTCCACAATAATCACATTTTGGGTACTCTCTATAACACACATCAACTCCACGCTCTTCCTTATGGTTAGTAGGAATGGCCTGGCCACCCTTTAAGCTACTACCACTCGGTGGATAAGGAACTGGCTGGATGATCGCTCTCAAAGAGCTATGATCAATGGCTTGATGTCCAAATAGAGATCAGTGATGACCCCTCAAGGGTCAGTACTGGGACTTTATTTGGACTAGTTTAACACCTTTTGGTGACATGGCCAGTGGAATGGAGTGCACCCTCAGCAAGTTTGCTGGTGACACCAAAATGTGTGGTATGGTTGATACACCGGAGGGAAGGGAGGGCATCCAGAGTGACCTTGACAGGCTTGAGACCTGGACCCATGCCAACCTCATGAAGTTCAACAAGGCCAAGTGCAAGGTCCTGCATCTCGGTCGGGGCAATCACAAGTACAAAGAGAGGCTTGTTGGGGAATGGATTGAGAACAGCCCTGAAGAGAAGGACTTGGGGCCGTTGGTTGATGAGAAGGTCAACATGAGCCAGCAATGTGCATTTGCAGACCAGAAAGCCAACTGTGTCCTGGGCTGCATCAAAAGAAGCATGATCAGCAAGGCAAGGGAGGTGATTCCCTCTACTCTGCTCTTGTGACACCCCACCTGGAGCACTGTCCAGTTCTGGATATCCCAATGTTAGAAGGACATGGAGGTCTTGCAGCAAGTCCAGAGGAGGGCCACAGAGATGATCAGAGGGCTGGAGCATCTCTGCTATGAAGACAGGCTAAGAGAGTTGGGGCTGGAGAAGAGGAGGCTCCAGAGAGACCTTAGAGCAGCCTTCCAGTATCTGAAGGGGCCTACAAGAAAGCTGGAGAGGGACTTTTTGTAAGTGCTTATAGCGATATGATGAGGGGTAATGATTTTAAACTGGAAGACTGTAGATTAAGATTAGACATCAGGAGGAAATTAGGTGAGACACTGGAATTTTTTTTTTAACACCAGGACACTCTAATCATCAGTAATGCTGTCATTTTACAAAGGATACTGTATACCTTCAGTGTTTCCCACACACAAAAAGAAAGCAGGGTTTACTACAGCAATACCACAACAAAAGTCCAGTTACTGGGTTGTGGATAAAGAGCCAGTAAGTCCTAGAAGGGTTTGAGGAACGTATCCAAATTAACTGCCAGGATACCATTAAATTGCACAACAGAGCTGCGAGAAAACTAGGTAAGATGCCAATGTTCTGCCTTTTCTCACACCTTTCTAAAAACAAAACAAAGGAGTTCTGTGAAACTTCTGAATTTTTATTAAAAATTCTGAATCTGTACCCTGGTGAGAGCCTTCTATGTGAGCATTTCTCAAGGTTGTTTATTTTTTAAGCCTGTCAGCCTTATCCAGAGTAATGAGCGGACTCACTAGCACCATATCCTTTCTTAAAAGTAAGAACAATGTCTTCTCAGGCACTCCTTTTTAGGCCCAGGCAGCAGCAAAGAGCTTTAGGGTTCACTAATTTTATAGACAGTTGCGTTGCAGACCATTTCAAATTCTTACTACTCTGTATGTGCTTTCAGCTACATTAGCCACCACGCCCATTAGCTAGAAAATGCAATCTTAACTTAATTTACATGTTCACACTCCATTTTTTTCACAGTGAATGGTATCTTCTGTTCTCCTCTCAGTTTAGCAGTGCTGAAAGGGCACATAATATCACAGTCCTCAAAAAACTATATTTCTGCCCCAAGGCCTAACTTTTCCTTCAGCAAGCTTCACCAGAGGTTCTTCAGAATTAATTAAGACAACTCTGCGTTACAGAAGTACATAAAATAATAATTTAAATCTCATATAAAATAAAGGGATTTGAAAGTCTGTCTAAAACTGCAAAATATGGTTATTTTGTCTGTAAAGACAGTATCACTACCCCAAAACCAGTATGCCACTCAAAGGGACAAAAGAAGAAAAGAGTCTACCACTATAAAATTGAGACCTACAATTACTCCCCAGAGAAGGCTGTGAAGTTGTTCTTCCCAGCAGGATGCTGCTGCTGCTTTTCCAAAAGCTACTGCTGTCTCACATTTCATAGTAATATGGCTTGTGGTAACTAAAAAGATCACTTCCTACTGGCAGAATTAGCAACATCTACTTAAACTGAAGTTAACATCTTCTACTTAAACAGAAGCTTTAAGCTGGTAGTCATCAATACTTTTTGTTTAAAAATCTCAGGGTTTTTTCACACAATGTGCTAACTCCCGGCAGCAGGCTTGACTCCCAAGTTCTTACTTAATATTTACAGATGCCTTAAAAGCAGTCCACAGACCATGACTTGAACACCACTCACCACAGCTTACTTTGCCAAGTGTCTCCAGCATCAGTGAAGCAAAAGCTTCAAAAGCAGTTCCACCAAAAGATTTGAAGAGACAATACTTACAGCAGACAAAGAGCAACAAGCAGGCAAAGATAGGCCAATCAGTGTAACACCAGCTTACAGAATTCGTACTTATGTATACCCTAGCTTTGATGTTTTTCTTTTCTTCCTGATTAACTGTTTACACTGAGTAATACGGAACTCAAAGAGACAGAGAGCAGACAAATGCCAATACTGAATAAATGACAGTCATCAAAACATTACAAAAAATGTATATATATACCAATGACTCTTTCTCTCCCATTACTCAAAATTAAACATTATAAAATTAAACTCAAGGGGAACATTTTTCAAATTTAAGCATTAGTTTATGACTTTAAAGAGTGGCAAGTGTACTTCTTTCACTTAAAATGTATCTGCTTGTCTGGTAAAAATACTAGTTACTAGTGACCCTAACTTGATTGTGGTCTAACAATATTACAGCTCCAGTGACTTAAAAACCATACTATAGAATCTAGCTCCTCAACCAAGGATGTAATAAAAGCCAATTTGGTGATGTTTAGAAGTACTACATCAGAAACAAGAGTTTCAGTAATGTAAAAAAAAGGAAACCTGGAAAGAATATGGGAGAAGAAAACGGAATTTGTCAGTCTACTCACCTAGCCTACAACCTGGAAGCTAGAACCAGATCGAGATAAAACAGACCTTATTACATTGTATGTTATACATATGTACATCAACTGTAGTATTAATACCTTCACATCATGCTTTTGAAGTTAAATAGTTGTTTTCAAAAGACTGTCCTACATCTTTATTTACAAAGACCAGTGAGAAAAAAAGCTTAGGTAATTTTGAAACGATGCTGTGCTCAAACCTGCCAGACATTCAGTTGTGCAAACCCAATGTCACGTGCGTCAGGGCTGATCTGAAGAGCAGCTTTATGAATGGAATTTGTCTCTTGGATCAATGAAGAAAATAACTTCTAATACAGTTATGTTTCTTTGGGGTTCAGCCCTCCTCCTAACTCCTTCCTCCTAACTCCTGTCTATGCCAGGAAACACCAAAGACTGAGCCTTTGCAGTACATTCCTCTGTGGCCACTTTGTGATTCATGAGGTTCAAACTGCAAATTCTGCTGCAATCATGAAGACAAAAAAATTCTATAAAGTAACAGCACACAAAAAAACTCTCAAAACGACTGCAACAACAGCTTCACAGTCATGCCTTTGTTAAGTTGGGAATCAACACAATGTATTTAAAGTTGCCAATGCAGCAAACTGAGGGAATTACTGTCAGTAACTTCAAACAGCATATCCATGTTGATAGGTCACTTGTGCTAACTGCTTGCACATCAGTCTGTACTCAGTTTTGACCTAACAAATATGATGGTTAATGAGTTTGGTGCATGACAAGGATTTGTGAACACTGCCATCTTTACTGAGAAACTGACTGGTTTGAGTCTTACATTCCTCAGCACACTCCCTACTATACTCTTCCTTCTAAATGTAAATTATAGGTCTAAATTTCCAAAAGGTTTAGGAAATGACCAGACGACATTCAGAAAGTATCTGAAATAAACACCAGTGTTGGCACTACATTCTAAAAAAACAAAAAAAAACACCAAAAAATAAACCACACCACCAAACCATTTGTTTAAGCAGGCGTCATTTGTACTTCTTTGATACTTTCTGCACATATGATGTGAAACAAGGATCTGTCTTTTACATTCTGAAGCCCTGGAAATAATAAAGCTTGATTTACAGGTTTGTGTTTGGTGGCTGGTTTTTGGTGTGTTTTTTGTGTTTTGTTTTGTTTTTTTAAATCTTGATGAGTCAGTGTTGACACGGCTCTTTTGCAATAGGTAAATGGTGCAGCACTTTCTCAACAAAATAGAAACTGAAAGTTGGGTAAATGCATTATAGTGCTACACAACATAAAGGACTGACAGTGACTTTTGATTCCCAGTACAAGGCCTCCCAACAGCACACTAAATTATTGCCATGTCTTTTACTACACAAAACTGATTACATACTAAACAGGATATAGAGAAGGAAACAGACTTGCTACACAGTATAGTTATAGGACTTTTCCCTAAAGAGAGATAGGAAAGAACAGCTCATTTCCAGGGATCACCAAGAAGACAAGAGGCCTTTTTGATCAATATTTCACAGGATCACAAGCATGGAGCATTACAACACACATTTCAAAGCTGAACCTGCTAAAATTTCATAAACAAATAAACTATATTGGAAATGTCACTTTCAGTTATCTAACATTACCAGTTAAAAAAATAATTAAGCTTTTTAACATCAGTTCTTTTTCTCTGACTTTGCAGAAACCTTGCACGGAAACAGCAACACTCTACCAAAACTTAAGAGATATTTCAGAATGTAATTATAATTCAATAATCAATTCACTATAAAAACTAATGCATTTACTAGGCCAGCTTTAATTCTATAACTTAAAAGGAATTTAGCAATCCCTAGATATTTCTCACTTAATTATCTGAACATGATTAACCTAGGGAAAAAAAGTATGAGAGCCTAGTAATGCACTCTGTCAAGTGACAGGGGAGATGCTGTGCAGGTCCCAAATTAACATCACACACTCACTTACTAAAACTATGCAGATAATAAAATTAATGTTAAAAAAAAGAAGAGCAAGGAAAAGAGAACACTAAGAACACACTTTTATTTCAGCCAACTTAAACTTAGACCTGAACGTACTACTTAAAAAAAATCTAAATTCCACTATAATACGTGAATTTTCTCTAGGAATTGTTACAATCTTCATAACCATTACCAGGATTATTCAAAGCCCACAGTAAGTTACAGAGAAGGCTTTTATTTCCTTTTTTTTAGCCAGGACAGGTACACAGATTAACATCCTGCACAGAACTTTTATCAGTAAGTCTCTGCACTACAGCTTGCAGCTGCATTCTGAAAGAACACCAGAAAGTCTCCATCAAGAAAAAACTACGTGTAGGTTGTGTAATAAGGAAAAAAGATCTTACAAAGACAACAGGTTACACGGTTATTGCTGGTTTATCTCTGGCCACATCCTAAACACAGTGTGCACCTGCTTCAACGCCAAAGAACCAGTTTCAAAAAACCTTGTGTCTGTCCCAAGCCTGACCTCACTCTTTAGAAGTCTATTCGTGACTCGCATGTTCTTCAACATCAAAAAGGCAACTTACATCCACCCTCCCGTGAGCTATGTAAAACAATGCTGCAAAATGCTATCGAAATACATTTAAGAACCATTTTCCCTCCCCTAGTCTTGTAAGTTCCTTAGAAGATTTGTGCCATAAGACAACCAAGCTGCAAATAAAATAATTATACTTCAGCAAGCGAAACTGCTGCATCACTTTTCCCGCGGGCCGCAGGTCGAGCTGCCGGTGCCACGGGAAGGCGGGGGCCAACACCCCCCCCGCTCCCGCCCGCAGCGGCGCGGGCCCGGCCCCACGCAGCGCCCCTGCCGCCCTCCCCGCCGCGCACGGACAGACCGCGGGGCGGCCCCTGCGGGTGCCCGGGCAGGCGGGCCGGGGAGAGGCCGCCGGGGGAGCCGGGCGGGCAGGCACGGCCGCCGGGAAGGGCCGGGCGGGTTGCGGTGCCGCGGCACGGCGCACGCAGGTACCTTGCGCCCAGCGGCAGAAGATGGTGTCGGCCAGCCCGCGGGGCCCGGCCTTCTTGCCCCACACCAGGTGGACAAGCTCCTGCCCCGCCTCGGACATGTCGGGCGGCGGCCCGGGCGGGCGGGCGGGCGGGCGAGGCGGCGGCGGCGGCGGCCGTTGCCCTGCGCGGGGCGGGGCGGGCCGCGCGCGCCGGGCCGGGAGGGGCCCGCTCGCGCCGGGGCGGGGCGCTCGCGCAAGGGGGCGGGGCCGCGCCGAGCACCGCCAGGAGAAGCGCATGCGCGGCGGCCCCTCCCTTCCGCCTGCCCAGCGGGCCCTGGCGCTTCCGGGGCTGCGGGGCGGGGCCGGGGGAGCGCGGGGCCGCCGCGCTGCGGGGCGGCGGGTGAGGCCGGGGGCGGCCGGGGCGGCTGTCAGCGCCCCTCAGCGCCCGTCAGCGCCTCCCTTGGCGTCCCTCGCCCTCCCCGCCGACGCTCCCGGGCCCGGCCGGCGCTCGGCTCGGTAGGGGCTGCCCCGGGCGCCGGGCTCAGGGTTGGATGGTGCCGAGGAGGTCGTGGCACTAGAGAAGGTGACTTTTTCACTCTTAGTGCGGTGGATGAAGCAAGAGATCTCTGGAGTTCAGAGTCATGCCCGCATAAGTTGAGCGTTTCCTTCGTGTATTTGTTGTGTGGTGCTTTGTGGAAGCCCTGACCCAACATACAGATGAAGTGTAGCACTTACGTGGAGTATTTTTACAATTTTAGAAGCAGTTGTCTTACCGGGCAGTACCTGTAGTTTCACCTTAGTTTCCAGTGAAGAACGAAAGGTATCCGTATTATTTCCTTCAGCTCCTTGGGAGGAGTGTTAGGTAGACATCCCATGAAAATGAAGAGGTTTAGGTTTGGAAAGTAAGTTTTGTTTATCTAATTTAGTGATGATTTTTTTTCCCAGTTGAGATTCTAGAAATAAAGGCTCAGTCTTTTTATGAAAGATGGTTGTGGTGGTTTTTTTGGTTTTTTTTGTTTGTTTGTTTTTTTCTGAAAGATGATGGTCGTTCAAATGGGAATTCTTCATGGAGGTTTTGCAGTCAGTGTCGTGCACAAGATTAACATAAAATTCTTCAGGAGGGTGGTAACCACTAACGTTGGCAAAACTGGCTTAAGGGTGTTCTCTTAGAATAAAGCATTTCAGGCTCAAAAGTTTTCTGGTTGAAACAGTATTCCATGTGCCACTTGGAATTGTCCATGTGGAGTACAGGTGAAACTGAGCAGTAATACTGTGCCATCACACTGTCACACACTCACTGGTTTTACGGTGATGGGGCACATACTGAGACTTAGATGTGCAGTCATTCTGAATTAAATATGAAAATGGCTAATATCAGGGTGTTCGTAAGCTTTCTGACATGTCATGCCACAAACTGATCAGAAGATGGTGTGGTTTTACTTCAGATTTTTAAGCTTTTTCAAATAACTTGCATTTTTAAAATAATTACTGACAAGCCATCAGTTTCCTTCAGTATTGATTAATGGAATGGATTCTGATTTGCATAAGTAATGCTTGTAATGGACACTGATTTTAAACATAAAGAGTAACTCCAAACAAGTGGAAAGAATTTAATTAGAATTGAAGGTATAACAAAACCAGGTTCTGTACATACTGTAATAAAGGCCATCGTGTTCTTTAGTTCTTGTGTGTTTTGAATCAACTGTGCAGTAAAATGCACTTTTTCTTGTCAATTTAGTAGCTTGATACTAGGTATAGCAGGCTTGAAATTGTAAACATCTGATGAGTAAGAGCAAAATGTGAAAAGATAGATATATCAAAGTATATTGAATACACATGACGTGTGTGAGTTAAGAATGGTGTGATGGTGCAAGCGTAAGCTAGGTCAACAAAATTCCTACTGTCCATTAATAGGCTGGCTTTACAAGGAGGAGGAAAGAACTGCAAGATTTAGCCCATCTTTTCAAACTGCTGCTTTCATTCTGAGGAAGCAAATTTATGCTGCCATGGACGCTGGGGTGCAATCTGAAAAACTGAATTCAGTGAACAAGCAGAAAATGGAGGGGAGAAGTCACTGCAGAACAAGGACATTGAGCCTACGTCTGGACGATGAGCACTGCTGGTGGAAGAGAAGTGGAATGGCACCACCCCGGGGCACCAAAATCATAGAATCATAGGGGTTGGAAGGGACCTCGAAAGATCATCTAGTCCAACCCTCCCGCCAGAGCAGGGTCACCTAGAGCACATCACACAGGAAGGCATCCAGGCAGGTTTTGAATGTCTCCAGAGAAGGAGACTCCACAACCTCTCTGGGCAGCCTGTTCCAGTGCTCTGTCAAAGACTCCAAAAAAAAAAGACTCGAAAAAGACGCGAAAAGCTCCTCCTCCACTTCCTTCTCTGGCACATGTGATCATCATGTGCATGTTGTGAAAAGGAAGTTAATGAGAATGCCCTTCGATTTCATGGGTGCGAACAGGTATTCACACTGAAACAGATGTATGGAAAAGCTCAGTCACAACCTCGGGCATTCTGAGCCAGAAGAGGTTCTGCACTTTGGTGAGCTCTAAATAAGCACAAGAGGTTTACTTTGCATTGTACAGTGGAAGAATACTTAGTGGCCATGCATTTGTGGTCATAGCCTTGTAGGTGAGCTAGCACCTAATACTCCTCTAGTCACGGGATCAAGTTAAATTGAATCTGTATGTCTAACCAGAGTTAGAATTACTAATAGCAACATTTTGGTGTAGCAGCAGTTTTGTTGTGTAGCAATGAAAGTGAGGTTTTGGGCTAATGCCCTGCTTTATGTAAAAATTATTTCCCTTTTAAAATGTTTCACCAGCTACTGACTGTACTGTATACCTTCTCATACTGCTAACTTGTTCAATTTAATCTAAACATAGATATGAGAAAAATATCTTTAGATTTACTCACTATACTGACAAAAGCCAAGACAGTCATGAAAGACACAAGATGTCAAGTGACTTGACCAGTCTTAATTTGGATGGCATACAACGTGTGGAGTTTAATATAGAGAAATAAAAATTAATGAATCAGGGAACAAGGGAGCAATTTTAAGCATATGTGCCAGCTGGAACAATCTTCCATGTGCTGGTTAGGAAAAGCATTAGGAAAGTATTTTGGAAATATCACTGAAATCATTAGTCTCACTAATACAAATGGTAAACTCAACTATTTGCTACTCAACGGTAGCAAATAACACTGAATATGAGCGGCTGAGACGGTGGGTATCATCAGTTATGACTTTTGATTTCTCACAGATCTTGTAAGTTTTGAGCATTCATAAGTTTTGATATGTTCTATATGCATACCAAAGAATTGGACTAGAAGATACATGTCTGAATTTATGTATGTAGTTGGGTTGCAGTTAGCGAGGAGGAAACTAAATAGTGGGATTGGGGGAAAACCATATTAGAAGACTGGTATTTTGGAATTAGAAATGTACTGGGACTTCAGGTTTTCCAGGTTGTTGATTTTGCTCACTAAGGGAGAAACTAAGAGCTCAGTTGGGTCTAGTATCAGGTCGATTTGTAGCTACTGTATTTCAGAAACAGAATGTGTGTGGTTTGTGGTCTGAACTCTGATTTGAACCAAGAGTGTGCAAGTCAGCACACTGATGTGTGGAAACATTATTTTCTAAAATTATGAGGCAGTAGTATTTATATCTTGCTTCTGTGGACCTAGAGCTGTAAGAACTGGATTACTGGAAAGTCAGGGTTTCATGAAGATAAACAAAACAGCAGACTTCTCTGGATTCAAGTCTTTACCTTCCTTAAAATGTTTAGAGATATGCAATCAAAAATCACTGTTCTACAGCATTGCATATATTCTGAACCGTATGTACAGATTTTAACTACTTTTTCAAATAGTTTATATTAAATGCACCTGGTTTTCCTGTTTTACAAAAAATGTTGGACTGCCATCATGTGGTTAATTTGGTGATTTAATGTGCACTTTAAGAAAGAACTGCAAGTTTTCTTTAGTTTTTTTCCTTGAAAATAATCTTCACTATTTGTTTTTTTTTTTTTCCTTTATGAAATGCTGCTGATTCCCTCTGAGAGTTAGTTTGGTGGTTTTGCTTTTTTTAAGAAAACATAGCAACTCCCATTTCCTTCTAGTCTTAAAACCAGACTCACTTGGTTTAGCTTGATTCTGTTGATTTCAGTATGTAACATCTTAGAAGAATTCTCCACTACACAGAAGGAAAAGATAAAGAACATAAGCATATACCTTATATGTGTGCAGCCCATTTTGGTTTCCTTAATGCATTTTTTTAAGGAGTAAGCCTATTCATGAAAGTTTGTGGATTACGTAAGGGCTTCTGGGTTTATGAACTGTTGGCAAACTGCAATACAAGTTACAGACATTGTACATTTTTGCCACATAAATCTCAATAAAGTTCTTCCACACTGAGATAGCTTTGTCTTATTTGTCTTTGAAAATGCGTTGTCTGGCTTGAGTAGTAGGAAAACAAGTATATTAAATAAATGCCAGGCATCTTAGTGCAGCTCCAAAGGGAATCACAGGAATGTTGTATAATTAAGCTGTTCTGACATTAGTGAGGAGGTTGGCTCCAGTATTGAAAGATTTCTACAGTTCCATTTTTCTGTTTACTCCTTTTAATTACCTGAAACCCAGCCAAACCCCTCCCCCAAATATCACACCATCAGATCTGTAGAAAAAGAAAAAAAAAAAAAAGTTTTAGGAAGCTGAAACTTTGTGGTCAGCTAGAAAAGGCCATAGAACAAAATCACAAAAGTGTTTAGTTGTATCTCTGTTGGGATCCCTACCTTCCTCCTGATGCAGATGTATTTGGACTTTGTTAATAGTGCAACACGAAGGGTTATGTACCTATTTGCACTTGGGGTGATTTCTGAGAGGGAACTTTGATAGGAAAAATACTACTCAAAATTCCTGCTATGTTCACACTTGTATCTGGGGAATAAATAACATTCCAGTTTACAAGATGCCAATTACTCCCTCTTGCAGCAGAGTTAAGCTATTGGCTGTGTGTAAGCAGCAAGAATGGGTGACGTCGATTCTTCCAACTTTTCGGTTAAGAGGTAAAGGTAATTGTAGCAGCAGTGATGAGAAGGAGGTGGGGGAGAGGCACTTATCCCTGTTTTTTGCTTGAGTCAATGTCCTGGTTTGAGCCAAGATGAAGCCACTTCTCCTTTTACTGATTTTTTTTTTTTTTTTCCCCATCAGTAAGCTCTCTTTTAACTAGCAGTAAATGTTCCAGCTTGGACTGATAATAAATACTGGAATGTTTATGCTACTGCTGAGACTTCAAGGTCACGTCTTTGCTCTGCTGGCTCAGACACTACTGGGAGATCTATGATACTCCCCTCCCTGTAGGAGGCTGAATTAGACAGACAGCAAAACTGGCCGGAGATATTCCATCTATCTGCATAAGCTCAGAGGAAAGTCAGAGATCACAGAAGACAACTTCCTTCCTTCTTATTTCCTTCTCTTCTGTCCATGGCTGGCATCCAGGGAGGACTCCGTCCATCCATCACCATCGACCCTCAGGCTCGAGTCCTCCTGACCCTCATCACTCTGTTTTCTCCAACAGCTCCGGGATTCTTTGGGACTGTTCACAGCTAAGGAGATGCTGTGGGAGTTGCTGGGGGTCGGGGGAGGCAATAGGGGTTTTGTACATCTCTTGAACATGTTTGTATGTAATTGTATATATATATATATATTTTTTATCATTAGTGTTTAATTAAAGCTGTGTAGTTTAGTTTTCAATCCAGAGCGTCTCTCTCCTCATTCTCTCTCTCCTTTCCTACCTGGGTGGGAGGGGGAGGGGATCGAGAACGTTGTTGTCAATCCTGAGTCAAACCATGACAGGCAGTGAGGCACTGAATGGAAGCAACAGGAATACCATGTCATACTCTTCTGCTCAGTGTCCCCATCCTGAATTGGGATAACCTTGTAGGGATTGTTGCCTGGTGAAGGAAAAGACCCTACAGTTCAGGGAATGGGTTGAATAAGCTGCTTTCTGCCAACATGAAGATGGGGAGGGAAATTAGGCTACAAAAAGTAAATTTTTCAAGTGCCAAGGGACATACTATGGTATCGAGACTTGCATAGTTAGTTTTTTCTCTTCTTTAGCCTACTTATTTTCAGAAGAGAGTAAAACTTACTGTATTTTGACCTGTGCATCAGCACCAGATTCTCTGGAAAGGCAGTGTCCAAGTCTAAGCAACAGCTCTAATGTCTCTTATTTTCTCTTTTTAATTGATGAATTAGTGTCAGATTTGAAAAAATTCTTAGAGGACTGACTCCTACTGAAATTATAGAAAAAAACAAAATTGGCAATTTGTTGGTAGATATTTGCCCTAAGAATCTCTTGATGAGAAAAAAACAAGCTACTGAGAGTCCTGAGCATGTTAATGTTTGAGGTTGACACCTTTATGGAAGGGGGAGGAATTCCTGAAGAATCACAACTTCCTTCGATAGCCAGTACAGCAAGCTAAAAAAAAAAAGAGTTCTTGCTTTGCATATATATCATATATGTATATGTGATATCTTCATGCTACAGGCAATAGTTTAATTTTAGGTAAGCTATTAAAACTGCTGGAGCTGTAACTCTGTCAGTTGCAGAAACAACCATGAGTGTACACCCTATATTCATAGGGCATAATTCTACTCACTGTTGCATTTCGTTTAAGATTTCTAAAAGTATGATGGAAAATGGACTATTTTAGAAGCAGCAATTTATTCACTTTTTGCAAGTTACCATGGCATTTTTATGTTGTTTAAAGACAAGAGTTTTGTGCGGGTTTTTTTCCCTTGCAAAGCACACTGAGATTTTCTATTATTTTCAAATAAAATTTAAACATCCTTTATCCTTATGTGGTCACTCAGTGTATGGCTCACAGCAAACACTTTTGGATGACAGACTGCAATTTTTTTGGGAGAAAAAGAAAAAAAAACACACATTAAGAAGTCTGTGATTAATAAGACTATTGGGGATATAATTAAATTAAGAATGTCAAATACGGTGATGCTAATACTGTATCTCTGGTATTATTAGTTACAAGTGGCTCAGACAAGCTTAGTGTGACATGAATGGGCTAATAACTTGCTGTGCAGTCACTGCTCTCTGATTAGTTGCAGAGCTTACCTAACAGTGACAATGTGGAGACAAAAAGAAGAACTGGTAATGTAGTTACATTTTTACAAGTCATATAGAGTCATCCATTGTAGTAATGTGAACTACGTTTCAAATTGTAAAGTTATTTGAAAGTGTGAATTACTTTATTTCAGTAAAGCTGAATTTCAATATATTAATTGTCTTGAAATGTTAGAAAAATTAAATACACATAATTTAGTAAAAATTGGATAGGAAAGTTCCAGTTTTGCAAAAGGCCTGGTTTCCTGTAGAAAATTTCATCAGTTTAGACCAGCTTTACTTTTTATCTTGGAAAGATTGGGGAAAAGTTGATTTTACTGTGGAAGTTTTGTTTTGAAGCAGGTGAAGTGCTGGAAGAATGCAGAGTGAAGAGGTGGTTCAGGTTGCTGATAGGAAGCAACAAGGATACTCAGAAAGTGCCCTGTACTGCAGGAACACAAACCTCATTCTCTTCATGTGGCAATCAAAACAATTTGACCATTTAAGTGTCTTGCTTTCTAAATTCTTCTTCTTACTTTCTCAGGTTTTCCGTTTCAAATTCCTCTTTACTTAAAGCCTGGCACAGTGGTACTCCTCCCTTTGTGTTCTCAGCTCCTCTGTGTCTGCACTGCTTACCTGTAATGACACTTGCCTTTTGCTTAATTTTCCATCCTTAGCCACTTTTCTCCTTAAGTATTAGTATAAATGTTGTTGCGTTTTTATTCTTGGAACAATCTGTTTCTTCCTGTATGATGTTTTGTCCTTCCATCTGTTATGGAAATTCATTATTTCATCTCTTTTCACAGAGGTAGCCAAAAATCCCGTTTACTTTCATGCTGATACCCTTCCTGCAAAAGTCTGTGAGTTCCTTTGGCCTGTGACATGGTTGTTTCTGGACTGCATTCTGCAAAAGTATCCCATACTAGTGATATGTTAAGAATACATAAGAGGGAATGCAAGGACAGGAGACTGACCAGGAGCAACCATGTTGGGAGCAATGATTTGTTTACAATCTGACCTCAGAGGAGATGGCAGACAGTACTGAGAAAAGCACCCATCAGATGGCAAACCTTAGGTAAAGGAAGGTCATGAGTAAGTTGCTGTAACTTCAGAATTGATTTGAAATAGCTCTTCTTTCATTACGAGATGCTTATTTGTTCTGAGATGAATTCCTACTTCCTCTTTATAGAGGAAGTAAATAATAGGATTTTATACATAATTATAACTTATATAGCTTTTTGTATAGACTGTATATGTGTGAGTCACATTGTGTTAGCACTCAAGCTCAACATTTTGAAGAATGCAACCAGCAGTTGCTTCATATAATTTAGATTAACTAGTTTACCACATTTGAATAAAAATTCTTTTCCCACTAGATGGTGGTGTAGTTTCACTAAAATCAGCACCAAGGTATCCTTGACACAATCCTGTGGTAAGAAATTAAGGGTCAAGAAGCTTTTATTTATAGTAGTTGAACACCTGCTTTGGAACACACAAATTGAAGGATTTCAAATTTATGGCTTCCCACAACGACCATGACTTGTTCCTGTTTTACATAGTTTGGCATTTTTACTGACAACTTTTATTCTTGAACATATAAACCACTTTATTCTTTTTTTTACTCTTCAATTTCTCCACAAACAAAATTATGCTGACATTTTTGTTCACTTCCCATTTTCTTTCTTTCTTTATAACAAAAGAATAAAGACTAATAAAATCTAATACCCTTTCACCTGTCATTCTATGTAGCAATTGATAAGCATCAAAGCTTCAAGAGATAATTGTGATCAAGAACTGTCTAGAAGAAGTGGGAACCTAGCCTCAGTAGTGCATTCCTCTCTTACTTAAAAATTGTGTGGATGAGTAGGAGCATTTCATCAATGCTACATCTCTCTGCAAGTTAAAACAATCTATTCCTGAAACAAAATAATTTGAATGATTCATGGTCCTTATGGACCATGGACCAGAACTGCAAGTACTAGAAAGGGTTGTTTTTTTAAAAATTTTGCCAGTAGATGGAAAGAAGTAACTTTCCCTGTTTTACACAAATTTGGTTTTCTTGGAGTTTTGTGAAATTATCAATTCCAGAATGGTCTGAGCCTATTAATAGGTGTGTTTTTTTCTCACTTCCCTGCTTCCCTTTAAAATACACTCACTAGTTTCAGGTATCTTAGAAGGAGTTCTTAATGAGATCCTACTCCTGATTTGCTCTGGAAGCTATCTGCATTTCAGTGTATACCCATTCAGCACACTTTAATGATGTCTTCTTGTTTTATTGTCTCTTATGCCATTCTTATTGCCTTGTGCAATTGCCCTGCAAGTCATATATGCTCACTCTCCTGTGAATCTTTCCATAGCCTCATGCTTTCATCCAGCATGCCATAGCTTCTTGGCAATAGTCATTCACCACCATCATCATTATCATAATTATATTTCCAGCACCATGTGGTAGCTCTCATCCTCCCTTCAGATGTTAGCTATTCCAACTTAGTATGGCTATTATGTAGTCCTCCACTGTTGTGTTTGTATTTGCTGTCCATCTTTAATGTCTAACACATGGCATACCTTGTTTTTAATACCAAGGAGATTTATATCCCCGAAGCGACATTTCTTCCTTTGTATCCAGTATGTTTCCTGTTGCTAAATCCATATTTCAGACAAGAAGCTAATGACTTGCAGTCATTCAGGCAGAAAGTTTGTGTAACTGTGCTTGCATTTTTTTCTCTAATTTGGAAATGTAGTCAGAGCAATCACAATTACAGTGACTGTGTGAAAGGACAGTAATTGCCTATGCAAATTATGCACACAATTTAAATAATTTTTCTGAAGATTTAAGCTTAAAATAATTCCGTCCTTCTCAGACAATTAGAGGTGATGAGAGTCCTCTAGCAAAATTCAAAAGTATGAAATGATATACCTATTACCTATTTCTCAACTGTAGAGTCAATGGAAGATATTCTATGTTCTTTATCTCCTGCTTCAAACTGCTACTTGTTTTTGTTACTTTGTAGTGGCAATTACAGTTCAGTGGCAAGTAATTCAGTGTTCAGTGTACAAGCATTTGTAATACATCATGTAACACATATACACATATGCCTCTTTGAATGATGTTTTGTGAAGTTTAAATTGCATTTATTAAATGTAGTAAAATTCTTAAATAAAGAGCATTAAATAAAGCACCATCAAGCATATGTTTAATCATGGCAAAATCTGTTCTTCCAGTTAAATGGTTTTCACTATTTAGTTGTTAATGATTATAGATCCAAACCATTTGAAAGGATCAAATCCATCTTTAACTGTGAAATTCTGCTTATTCTGCTTCATGGCAAAGCAAAATTTTGCCAGATGTTTCAAATGTCATTACTGAAAAGCTGTCCAAAATTAGGGGAAATTTTAGCCCAGTTTTCTTTTAAAATATATATGAACTCCTGAAAAGTAAGGCTGAGAAGAAAACCATTCATTCAGCACAAGGGTAGGACTGCTGCTAACCCTCCTTTAGATTTATCTGCTGATTATTTTTTCTTGAGTATTATGGCAACTCTCATCCTAAGATGGCTGGCTGTGGAAGACAGAGGAGACACTCTGATGTTCAAGCATCCTGTTGAGTCACTAGAGTGGGTGAAATTGAAGTGCTTGTTATTAAGTTGTATGAAACTGGTAGTGTCAGAGCCTGTTCTGCAATTTGACATACAGTACATCCATGCATAGTGTTCTACAAAACTTAGCATCACATGGATGAGTTTCAAAATCCATTTGTCTCGACTGTCACCACCACTTTTTTTGTTCCAAAATCATCATAAGCAGTTAGCATTGTTATACTTTCAGCAGCATCACCTACATACAGAGAAATCCTAGGCCAGTTTTCCTCTCCTTTTTCTTTGATAGCTTCATTCTGGAGCAGTGCAAGTGAAAGCAAAACTCAAGAGCTTGTCAGAAGCTGTGAAGCTAATTTTGTGCTACGATGAATCACATGACAACAGGCACATTTTTGGCTTGGCACCTTTTTCATATGACATTGAAAAGAAAAATCAATGTGCAGCTTAACATGGCAGAACTTTCTACAAGCTTTGTGTATTTTGGGATTAATTGTATTCACTTCAGGCAATTGGTGATGAGGGTGTATACCCTAAATCTTGCACCTCTGGACTTCCAATGTTGCTGCCTTTGCATCAGAAGTTGCTGCGCTGACAGAACAAATACAAATCCTGACTTCTTTTTTTGAACTTCACAGAGCATCATGTTTGCAACGAGGAGTACCCCTGGGGACAGAGAAGTTCCCTCCCAAAATTTCAGAAGAAAATACAAAGCTAGCAGGGAACTGGTTACAGCTTCCCAGATTTCTGGATTATTTATTTTTCTAGTTGCACCAGTTGGAAACAGTTGCTGAGTAACAGGTTCCTGGGTACTCTGTCCACTTCTCATAGGTGATAAGCTTTCTTTAGGTTACCTATGTGGTCTGTGAGGGACGTCTGTGTTCCATTCTGTGATGAGATGACCAGCTCAGCAGGTAAAAGGAGAGCAGTGGATGTTGTATACCTTGAAATTAGCAAGGCCTTTAACAGTCTAACCAGTGTTTTGACTGCCTAGAATTCAATGCTAGACACGCCAAGGCAGAATTTTTATGGGTAAGGATAAAAGGGAAGGGCAATGAGGCTGATGTCCTAGTGGGTCTGCTACAGACTGCCTGACCAGGATAAAGAGTCTGACGAGATGTTCTTTCAACAACTTGGAGATGTCTCACTTTCACTTGCCCTTGTTCTTGTGGGAGACTTCAACTTACCTGTCTGCTGGAAGTACAACACAGCAGAAGGGGGCCAATCCAGGAGGTTTCTGGAATGCATAGAAGATAGCTTCCTGCTACAGCTGGTAGATGAACCTACCAGGGGTAGTGCCATGCTGGACCTACCATTCACAAACAGGGAAGGGCTGGTGGAAGATGTAATGGTTGGAGGTTGTCTTGGGCACAGTGACCCATGATACGATAGAATTTTCAATATGTGGTGAAGTTAGGAGAGTCATCAACAAAACCTCTACTTTGGACTTCCAGAGGGCTGACTTTGGTCTCTTCAGGACACTTGTTGGGAGAGTCCCTAGGGAAGCAGCCCTCAAAACCAAAGGAGCCCAGGAAGGCTAGGCTTACTTTAAGAATGAAATTATTATGCAGGTGCAGGAGCTGCTGTCCCTGTGTGCCGAAAAAGGAGCCAGCGGGGAAGAAGACCAGCCTGGTTGAAGAGGGAAGTGTTACAAGAACTCAGAAATAAAAAAAGAGTCTATCAACTTTGGGAAAAGGGGCAGGTGAATCAGGATGTATTCAAAGATATTGTAAGGACATGTAGAAAGAGAATTAGAGATGCAAAAGCTCAGCTAGAACTTAAACTAGCTATCTCTGTAAAGAATAATAAAAAATGCTTTTATAAATACATTAATAACAAAAGGAGGGTCAGGGAAAATCTTCATTCCTTATTGGATGAGTGGGGGAACTTAGTAACTGAGGAGAAAGAAAAGGCTGAGGTGCTTAACACCTTCTTTGCCTCAGTCTTTAACAAAAAGAATAGCTACCCTCGGGACAACTGGGCTTCTGAGTTGTTAGGCAGGGATGGGGAGCAAAATCCCCCTCCTGTAATCCAGGAGGAAGTAGTTAGGGACCTGCTGTGCCACTTAGATCCCAACAAGTCCATGGGTCTGGATGGGATTATCTCAACCATCTTCAAGGGTGCTAGTCACTGGTTCAAAGCTCACCTGGCAGCTGGTTTTAAGTGACATGCCTCAGGGATTGATGCCAACCATACTTGCCTTCAGCAACAACTTGGTTGACTGGATAGAGTGCATCCTTTGCAAGTTTGCAGATCATATGAATTGGGAAGAGTAGTCAGTGCACTGGAGGGCAGGGCTGCTGTTTGAGGAACATTTTCAGGCTCAAGAAATGGGCTGTCAGGAACCTAATGAAATTCACCAAAGACCAATGCAAAGTCCTACATCTAAAATGGAATAAGCCCATGCAAGAGCACAGGGCAGCACTGGCTGGCTAGGAGGCAGCTTTGTAGAAAAGAACCCGAGGTCTTTGTGGGCAGTTGCACATGAGTCATCAGTGTGCCCTTCTGGCAAAGAAGGTCAGCTGCATCTTGTGCTGTGTTGAGGGGGGTTGACAACAGGTGGAAGTGTTCATTCTTTGCCTCTATCTGGCAATTGTGCAACCACATCTCTAGTGCTGTGTAGAGTTTTGGGCTCCCCAGCACATAAGAGGCTGACATAGCAAAGCAAGTCCATCAGAGGACTATTGAGATGCTTAGGAGGCTGGAGCACATGGTATACAAGGAGAGGCTAAGAAATGTGTTTGTTCCATCCTAAGAAGAGAAGGCTAATGCAATGAGGGAATCTTTTTGCTGTCTATGACTACCTAACAGGAGGATGTTGAGAAGACAGGCTAGACTCTTTTCAGATGAGCACAGTGTAAGGAAAGAGGCTGCGACCAGACATTACAACATGGGAAACTCTGTCCTAGTGCAAAGGAAAAAACTTATTGCCCTGAGAGTGTTCAAATGCTGGAGCAGGTTCCTGGATACTTTGTGGAATCTCCATCCACGGGGATACTCAAACTTGACTGGCCACTGCCTTCAGCAGCTGAATCTAAATGGAACTGCAGTGAGTAAGTGGTTGGTGTAAATGTTCCCCAATGGTTTCTTCCAACCTAAATGATTCTGTCTAAGGGATTCATTACATAGTAGTCATTGAATGCATGTGGTCTAACACCAGTAAGCAAGATTTATCTCTCTTTATTCATATTTTTGAAGTAGAAGGTACAGGTTAATTGAGTTTTGTTTTGCAGGGGACAATATAAAGAAGAAACAATTAAAATTAAATAATAAATGAGTTATGAATTTTCATTTGTATAGTATGTTATGTGAGCCTTAGAAGGGCAGGAACAGTATTATATTTATTCCACCTTTTCTGTGTCTTCTCAGTATTTCAGTTGATATTTTCTTTTCTCTCATGAAAACTTGATAGGAACTGCATTCACATTCATGTTGCAGATAATCATGTCATGTAGTTCTTTGTATACACCAGTGGTGATGCGTCTAAAACCCAGACTTATTACTCCTCCTGGTGTAACTGGAAGGCTTTTCTGTAACTTCTGATTCCCAAGCTAATTGTTGTTGGTTTTGGTGTTATTATTGTTGTTGTTATGTATTCCTATTGCTGAGAGAATTTAATTGTAGTTTTTTGAAGGCTCATCTCCAGTGAAGAGATGAAGTTATTTTATTGAACCTAAACTTTCTGGAGTTAGGAACTGTGTTCAGAGATGGTATAAGCTATAGATCAAATGCTTTGATTAACAGCTTAGCAGTTTCATTCTTGAATTGAAGTCTCTTGGTGCCTCCCCACTCTGTTACTAACTTGAAAATTAACAGACTTTGAGAATTTCCCTTCAGACAGTCCAATATTTAAAGCTTAAACAAGAGAGTTTTGTATGTAGGAAATAATCAGTTAGAAGATCATCTTTGTTCCCTCAGGCTAATGCTCCAGACAGGAAGAGCAACAAGACAAAACCAGTGTCCAGTGTATACTCAAGTCTAGTCTGATTTCAGATAGGTTGACTGTTGCACATTGATAACTGATCTTTTTCTAGACTTTCTTGGTTTTCTCTCTCATAATGATTTTTTTTTTTCCAAAAAATTAGATATTTCTTGTATCAAATAATCTTATTCAGAAATAAATGCTAGTTATAGTGATGTTATAGCCTCTCTATGGGATTAAATACACAGACAATTTTGGGTGAAGATATATAAACCGTAACAGTGTGCAACTTCCACTTTTATACCCATAAGATGATGCATTAAGTACAGCTTTTACCTTGTAAAATGAAGAAAGAGAAGCAATAAGAATTTATTGCATCCAATAAACTAGATGAAAGAAGTGGAATAGAAATTAGGAAATAATGTGCTAACTCAGAACAATCCAGAGTTTAATATTAAATATATACACTATATATCTAAAGCTATTCAGTAATAAATAACTTGGAAAAAACATTGCAAATCATAGGACCTAATTCAGTTTCCACATGTTGTTTTATGTAGGATCAACCAGGCCTTATAGGAAACCACAGAGCCTTTTTTTACAATGCACTCCTTTGAAATAGGCTTGTGTAGGTAAAACTATGAAGTAATAATGTGCTGAATGTTTCCAGTGTTACTGAATTTTATAGCTAACTTGCCATTTGCCTATAGGTCTTGCTATAGCTAAATCTTTTGTACTCTTTGAGCTTCTTAATGGGAATCATCTGCAGTATTTGATGTCCCTGCTTGACTCTAAGTTTTGATATGTCAAAATCAATATTTTAGATTAATGAAGAGAACTAAGATTCAGTGCAAAAATTTGTTTTTGACTTGTTGGAAACTTGGTCAGGTCTGGAAGCACCATCTCCTGCAGCATGTTTTTGGAATATTTTTCAAGCAAAATTTAAGGTAAATGTAAAAAGTGTTTTCAAGAAACACCTTATTAGCTCTTTTGACAGTAAGGTTTTCATAAGCATGGAAAATATATTATTCTCTTATATCTAACCCTGCATAATAAAGAAATCACAGAATCACAGAATCACACAGAATTTTTGGAGTTGGAAGGGACCTTAAAGATCATCAAGTTCCAACTCCCCTGCATGGGCAGGGACACCTTCCACTAGAACAGGCTGCTCAGAGCCTCATCCAACCTGCCCTTGAACACCTCCAGGGCTGGAGCCCCCACAACATCTCTGGGCAGCCTGTTTCAGTGTCTCACCACCCTTACACTGAAAAATTTACTCCTGATCTCTAACCTAAATCTCTCTTCTTTCAGCTTAAAACCATTACCCCTTGTCCTCTCACTGCAAGCCCCTGTAAAAAGACCCTCCCCAGCTTTTCTGTAGGCCCCCTTCAGGTACTGGAAGGCCACTGTGAGGTCCCCGTGGATCCTTCTCTTTTTCAGACTGAACAACCCCAGCTCCCTCAGCCTGTCCTCATAAGAGAGGTGCTCCAGCCCTCAGATCATTTTTGTGGCCCTTCTCTGGACACGTTCCAAGAGATCCACATCTTTCTTGTGCTGGGGGCACCAGAGCTGGACGCAGTGTTCTAGGTGAGGTCTCACCAGGGCAGAGTAGAGGGGCAGAATCACCTCTCTCGATCTGCTGGCCACACATCTTTCGATCAGCCCAGGATGGAGTTGCCCTTCTGGGCTGCAGCTGCACATTGGTGTCTCGTGTCCAGCTGTTGATCCACTAGTACCCTCAGGTCCTTTTCCACAGGGCTGCTCTCAAGTGTGTCCTCCCCCAGCCTCTATTCATATCTTGGGTTACCTCGGCCCAGATGCAGGACCCTGCACTTGGCCTTGTTGAACCTCATGAGGTTCACCTGGGCCCACTTCTCCAGCTTGTCCAGGTCCCTCTGGATGGCATCCCATCCCTCTGAGATACGGACCTCACCACCCAGCTTGGTGTCATCAGCAATCTTGCTGAGAGTGCTCTCAGTGCCACTGTCAGTATCGTTAATGAAGATATTAAGCAACAGTGGTCCCAGCACTGACCCCTGAGGGATGCCACTTGTCACTGTTTTCCACCTGGACTTAGAGCCATTGACCACTACCCTCTGGACATGACCATCTAGCCAGTTCCTTATCCACTGAACAGTCCACCCATCAAACCCATATCTCTCCAATTTAGTGAGAAGGATGTTGTGGGAGAGTGTCAAAGGCCTTATGGAAGTCCAGGTAGACAACATCCACAGCCTTTCTCTCATTGACCAGGTGGGTTGTCTTGTCATAGAAAGAGATTAGGTTCATCAAGCAGGATCTTCCTTTCATAAAGCTGTGCTGACTGCACCTGATCACCTGGTTGTTCTGTACATGGTGCTTAATGGCACTCAAGATAATCTTCTCCATGACCTTTCCTGGCACTGGGGTCAGACTGACAGGTCTGTAGTTCCCTGGATCCTCCTTCTGGCCTTTCTTGTGGATGGGTGGTACATTTGCTACCCTCCAGTGCACTGGGACCTCCCCAGTTAGCCAGGACTGCTGGTAAATGATGGAAAGAGGCTTGGCAAGTGCATCCTCCAACTCCTTCAGAACTCTTGGGTGCAACCCATCCGGCCCCATAGACTTATGGATGTTTAGGTGGTGTAGCAGATCACAGACTGTTTCCCATTGGATTATGAAGGTCTCATTCTGCCCCACCTCTCCTGTTTGTAACAGTTACCCAAAAATGAGTAGTATTTCCCTAGATAGAAGGGCTCTTTCCTGTTTCAGAGTAAATTATATAAAAAGCTCAGGTAGGATGATGTTGGAAATGTTTTGAAGCTGAATGTCAAGTACATCATAATAGTCTTCTTCAATGCCTGTCGGAATTTCTTAGTATGAAAATTGGCATGAATGCCAGTGCCAGACCTTCAAACTTGTGTCAGCTTAGGGAGCTGACAGAGATTTGCCACATGCTCTTCTACCAATTTACCTGAAACACTGAAGGCAATAGGAACTCTACATGGTCTTTTGAAAAATAAATCTCTTTCTTGGTATCTCGGCATGGATTCCCAGCATCTGATGCTGTCTTCGTCTGTGGAGGCTCTGGATACAAATGCTTCTTCAGAATCATCAACAGTTGAATAATGGGAGAGAAATCTGCTTTATTTAGCATCTAAAGCTAACTGAGCAGCTTTACTGACATAGTTGTTTGCATTATATTTTTAGCTCCAACAAGAGTGTTCAAAAGCTTCTCCAAGCTGTACTGTTATGGTATACCTAAAAGGAAAAGCCTGGAGATCAGTCACCCCAAACACAGAATCACCCTAAAGTGGTTTATAGCTGCCAATACCTGGTTTCAAGCCAGAGAAAGCAATAAGCTTTACAGCACCAGTTTATTTAGATATTTGTATTGTGTATGTTTCTAATGCAAAAGCTGACAGAGTATAAGGTCCACTGAAAAATACATTCCTCATTACACGTCTGCTTTCTAAGGTCCTTACTAGGTGTAAGAGAAACAGTTACATGACTAAAAGGGAAAAATCCTATTCTAATTAAAAGGTAGTTAAATTGTTTCATATTGAAATGTATATAGAATTAAGTAGGACAAAGAAAACTGATTAAAGAAGAAAGTAATTGTAAGATTTAAGGTACCTCCAAAAATGGGGGGGAAATACAAGAAAATCTTAAAACCTTAGCAGCATCTAGTTAGAAGAAAAAATAGGTTACTAGTGTAAAGATAAACTAACTGTAGATAAAGTAATAATAGTTATGTTGATGTAGTCTGTAAATGCGTTTAATAGTATTATTTGTTCTGGAGGTCTTGGGTTTTTTGCGTTTTTTTCTCAACCTGTCTTAAGTGTGACTGAAGGTTAACAAGGCATTCCTTGCCCAAGCCTGTAAAGAATCTGTGAAGCCAGGATGTTGGACATCTTAACAAGTGGCCCAGATGCCCAGCACAGCCTCTGCAGTGGGTAAACTTTGTGGGCTTGTTCCCTCTGGAGTAAACAGGCAGAAAGCAAGCACTGAAAACGTCAAGGGGAGCAAAGTCTTTGCCAGTGACTATTGATGACACTGAAGGGTCTCTGACATAAGGTAAAGATGATAAGTGTTTCTTTTTATTGCTTTTGTTTAACTCCTACAAGAAAGGTGGGGAGGGACTTTTTATAAGAACCTGTAGTGATAGGACAAGGGGTAATGGATTTAAACTGGAAAAGAGGAGAGTTAGTTTAGACATTAGGAAGAAATTCTTCACCATGAGGGCAGTGAGATACTGGCAGAGGTTGCCCAAGGACGTTGCAGATGCCTCCTCCCTGGAAGTTCAAGGGTAGGTTGGGTGGGGTTTTGAGCAACCTGATCCAGTGGGAGGTGTCCCTGTCTATGGCAGGGGGGTTGAAACTAGATAATCTTTAAGGTCCCATCCAACCCAAACCATTCTATGATTCTATGATACACAATTGTTCTTTTGGTCTGTCTGTACATTACTAACTATATTGTATTTACACATACATTTTAGTTTTAAACAACTTTTTGAAAAGATGATTTTCACAGTGGTGTCTTGGCCTAATCAACTAAGCACTTTCAATAGAAAAGAAAACTGTTTTGTTGTTGTTGTTGTTGTTGTTCACAAGTATTATGAAGTCTCCCCAAGAAAGAAATACGATTTTCTAAAATAGTATTTTTGGTCTGTGGGTTTTGTCGTTGTTGTTGTTTTGGGGTGTTTTTTTTTTTTGTTGTTGTTTTCTAATCACTGCAAAAAATTAAACCTATCTCAAATATGACTACAGTTCTCTCTGTGTTTAATAAAAAAGGTCTTTTGAACAGAAACTTCGTAAATAGTTCAGTCACTTCCAGTGCTATAAACCATGTTATGTTCTAGAACTTTGGTGGGTATACAATACAGACTTCAGGGTCAGTTTGCAGAATGTATGTGTCTAGAATAAAGCTAAACTATGGAAAAGTTATTGCAATATGTTTATAAGTTTTTTTACTACTAAAAAAATAAAAAATAAAAAAAAAAGAGGAAAGAAGAACAAACCCAAGTTGTTCTGCTATTACCATTAAAGTGACTACATAATTTACACTACAGAGATCCATTTCCAAACTCAAGCCATCAAACAAAACCATTGCTTTTCAACACTGGGAGGGTACGTACACCTCCTGGCTTTGTTCTGGTTTGATGAAATGTGTCATTGATAAAAGAGAGTTCAAGCTTCCCTAAACCAATTAAAATGTTTTTGCCTCAGGTGGTAAATAAAAGCACATGATAGAACTAAAGCAGACTGGGAGAGTGGTAATCAGTATAGTAGTTCAGTATTGAACAATATTGAACACTGTAACAATAACACATAATAAATCATTTTGAAAGGTACATTGGATATATTTTTTTCAAGGACAAATAAAGTATACTCACAAGGATCAAAAGGACATCTTGGCTATTTTTTTGTTCTATTTTAGAAATTATTGATAGTTCCTTCTTAAAGTAGCTTTAGCTTGCTTTACTGCAAAATTTTCATTACAATATATTGAGTATGGGTCAGTTAGTTGTAAATATGTTCTATTGAAAGCTTTTTTCCTTGGAAACATTATGCAACATTAATCTTTCATTAAGAGCAACATCTTGATTTTTATATATTAAATAACTTGATCTTATAAATGTGAGATGTAGTCAATCCACTTACGCTTGTATCATGCAAGCCAAAGATAGAATTCAGCTTGTGTTGCTGTGCTGTGTTTTCATTTATACAACTCATTCACTGATAGAAAAATCATACGTTTTAGTATAGAATTTTACTAAATCCATGGCCGTATTCCTGGTAATTCCAGAAGACTCAGTTTTTCACCCTGAAGGATCAATAGGAATCCAAACAGACTGTTTCTTCAAACTAGTTAGGTTCTTATGTGAGGGCTCAGTTAGATGCAGTTCCTTCACCTAAGTCCATGAAATATAAAAGTTAATACATAGAATGCCAAAATATGCTGGAAAAGCAATTAGTGTATGTTTAGAATATAAATCATTTCAGCAATGAGGCAAGGCAAAATTTACAGTAGAACTTTTGCATTCTGCCCTTCTTGAAACCAAACTTTATTTTTTCATTTTGATT
Source organism: Apus apus (assembly GCF_020740795.1). Lineage (NCBI taxonomy): Eukaryota > Metazoa > Chordata > Aves > Apodiformes > Apodidae > Apus > Apus apus. The sequence continues at coordinate 21,781,314 of NC_067283.1, read as the reverse complement.
AAATTACTTTTTATCCACATCATGCTCTCAGATATAACTTCCTTTAACTAGATTATGCCCTATTTTGGAATAATTATTGTCCATTTTCAATAATAAATCAGTGATTTTTGAGAAATATTTGCATATGAATATATCCATTTAAAAAAATGAGCTTATTTTGTTTTTATTTGAGTTGTCAAAGTTTTCTTATTTGAATCCAAGCATGCTGAAATATTCAGAGACCATGAGCACAAGCTGTTACAGAGCCCAGTTCTACACATCTCTGTAGTGGGATTAAGCTCTCCTTTTTTAAGCAAAAAAATCTTTTACTTAAATCAGTTGCTTGGCTAATGGCTAGAAATGTGATTTGCTTCCCTGTAACCACTTCTGGAAGTTCTGCCATTGTAGAAAACAAGCTATGCCTCATTGCAAGCATCATCAGTCACTCCTTAGAATGCTCTTTCCTGCCATGTTTGAGGACATCCTTCAAAGCTGTCCCAGGACAGTGCTTTGAAGTCCGATGGCACTGAGGTTTAATCTGGCCCAAATATTGTCCATATGTGTCTATTCATAATAATGTCACTGTTAAGGTATAAATAATGCTATACTTGGTGCTTCTGTATAGGAAGAAGCTGGAATGAGATAAAAATGACAACCTCTTTCCTATTGGAAGATTTCTCTTTAGGCCAAATGAATTTCACATTTATTTACTGTCAAAAATTTACCACAAAAATCTCAGGCTCTTCAGGTCAAAATGTAACTGGGATTCTGAAGGTAAATTCTGGAGGACCACAGATTAGCTACAACTTAGTTGAAGTTGACATGGAGTCACTTATTGTGTCAGGGTACCCAGAGATCCCGTGGGAAGTGTCTTAGGTTTAGGTTAAGCTCTCAGTGGGTAGCAGTCTTCAGAAGGCAACACACATGCTGGAAATGGAAGTGAAAGAGAGTTTGATTAGCTTTTGCTACTGCTCGGGAAAGCTAAGACTGAATTTTCTCTCTTTCCCAAAGGACATTGCAAGTCAAGGACAGTAAATATCCTTCAAGAAGGGAGTTTGGAGACATTCATGGTGCAGCACTGTAATATGTGGGATACCCTACTTCTGTTATGCATTAGCTGACATCTTAAGATAAATATTTGCCTTCACAGGAAGAAAAGAGTAGCAGCCAAAATACAATACATATCATTTGCACCTTAAAAGAGTGCAAGGTAATACCCTTTCTTTTTTTTTATGTTTTCAGTACCACTGCTTAGGGACCTGAAAAAGTGATGAACATTTCAGTTTTCTGCACACTATGTTAACAAATGTAGAAGACAATCATTGTATCAGAGAGTTTATTAGAAAATTGCTATGTCATGAAAAATGTGGTAAATGACAGCAAATGTGATAAATGCCAAAACCAGCAAAGCAAGAAAATCTTTTCATGAAGAAAAAATGCTTTTACATGTATTAAATATCTGTATTTTAGCATAAGCCTTAGTGTCTTCTGTATGTCCTTTTCCTTTTTACATATCTGTTTTATCTATTGACAATGTAGAAACCGATCAAGTGATGAAAGAGAACGCCCAATATGGAAAAATAAAGTTCTTGTTCCATCATTCTTGTTCTCCAGTGCTTTGTTTGGTCTCATTTTAAAGGAACACCATGACAGCAAAGCCATTACTGCCTTCCTGTGTTTATTCCAAACTCTGAAATGCATTAAGGTATTTCTTATATTGGTTTCATATTTTTCCAGACTTTAAACATCAGACCAATATTTTTTGTTCCTGATTATCCTGAGAAACTGTTCTTAGGTCCTAATATTTCTTTGTAGCTTCATGCAAGATTTGATTTTTCAGGCCACTACTAGTGGCCACCAAGCTCTTGCACAGTCCTCTACAAAGAAGCATGAGGAAAACATGTTGCTCTTTTCTGAGCAATTACACAGATGTACAGTCCTAAAAAGATGTAAAGCTAATGTGAGCCATATTTAATGTAGACTTCTTTCAGTAGCAGTCATAGCTTCTCTGATGCCAGTGCTCAGTTCAAGCCATTTGTTCTGTTATGTGCATCCCCTGCCACTGTGCCAATAGGTACCCACTGGTAAGCCAGGTCAGGAAACTAATAAAGACTGCAATTTTAAACTTCTTTATTTATTAGGTTGTTTTTAGTATGTCATCTGTCTCTCTAGCACTAGCAGGTGATTTGCTATTTCAAATGCTTTTCCGGTCTTCCATGAACCATTTTTGCACAAAGTGGTTTCTTGCACCTCACTCCAGCTCTATTTTGTTTACTAAAAACTGGAAAGATAAACAACCTGAATTTTAGAGATTCATAAGTAAAGTGCTAAGTATATGTACATTTAAAAAATACTTAGTCGGTGTGATTTCATTCAATGCTTTGTAGTGTAGCTGTTCTTATTTAAGTGTGATGGTCTTAATTGTGCTGTGTGTTCATTTTTATTTGTTCCCACTCATGCTCTCAGAAGACTGATGAAATATTACTGTTCTTACCATAATATACATACTTGAGAAAACACTTTGTTAAGCACTTCAAGCAATAACTGAGCATTGATTCCTCTGTTTGGCTACACGTGTACTGATTTTGCATCAAAACATAGGAAACAGAAAGTCAATCCCAAGTTGGTATTAAAAGTACACCCTAGTGAATCCACTGATTCCACAAGTGTCTCACCATAGCTCACTGTCTCTAAATGTTGTTGATCAGAGAGCCATCCCATGTAGCTAAGCCTTGCATTCTTCCTCTTTGATCAGTCTCTCCAGTACTCTGTTAGTTTGTACTTCTCTTGATTCTCAGGTTCTATAGAGCAGGACTTGGTACCCCCGAGCTCTGGGATGGAAAAAGGGTGGCTCAGTATCTTTCTGTTTCCTCTCTCTTTCTGCATATGTCAAACCACAGCAGTTTTAGAAAGTAGCTCAGTCCTTTTGTGCATTTGATGTCTGAAGAAACAGATTCACAAGCTGAAATACCTGACATATTCCTGTGCTTAGAAAAGAATGGAAAACTACAATACTGGCTTCATGCTACATGAAGTTTCATATGCTTATGGAATCCTTCCACTTTAATCTTTACCAAAGCCTGTTTAAGAGCAGTACACATCACATTTTGCCTGTTCTTCACTGTTTTAAGTGATTGTTATGGTGCTGACGCCTTCCGTTCTCCTGCTACTCCCCATGCTGATGCTACACTTGTTTTCTGCACCGGCCAGGCCTACTTATCTCCCCAGACTGGACTGCTTACTTAGCATGTGGGTGAAGAAAACATGCAAACAGTAGTGAAAAGAATACTCTTAATATGTCTATTTTATTTTTTTAAATTGAGCAATTGGTCAATGAGATATTTCTTTTATGAGAAGTAGTTGAGGGAGTCTGGTGTCTTGATATCCTTTTTATTTACGAGTGCACAAAATGACAGGAATTATAAGCCACTTTTAGATAGCACTTGCCAAATACTCTTGCTGAGCTTTTTTGGGGGCTACAGTACCAGTGTTGTTTCAGACATATTTTTGATTTATTGATTCTTTCTCCTTATGTCTTTGGTCTTCTTGCCTCAATTGCACAAGATGGTATTCTGCAAAAATCCCTTCACCTGCATAACTGATGTGCTTTTGTTTGTCTGCCCTATGTACTTTCTCCTAAATTCACACAATTATTGCTTCATGTTACATTGTTCCATGAAGCAGTTCAATGGCATCTTACAACTCTCCTGCCTACTAAGCACTCAAGTGATCCCTGTACGATACATTAATCTAAGTACACAGTGCATGGTAAGATGCATGGTTGGTTTGCTGGTTTAAAATGTTTTAGAGTAACCTAATTTTAACAGAAATATCTGGTGAAAAATGGATGAGGTGCTACAGGTGGAGCAAACACTAATTAATGGACAAAATATGTTACAGAGGTAAAATAAAGTAGCTTTTGTTTTTAAGAGAAAGACAAGAAGAATAAACAAAGGGAAGAGTCCCATGCCCTAGGAGATCCTAGCACATACTAATCCAGGCCTACTCAATCGAGAGATGAGACACTTGCAGTTAAGTGGCCCCAGAAACATCTCACAGACACAATTTGTAAGTAGGTTAAAATGCCCCTTGTATCGTATCTTAATCCAATTGAGAGGGCAATAGGTGAACAATTAGGTTTATACAATTAATCAGCTACTAAACTAATTACCATGTCATGTGGGTTCCAGGCTTTGTAATACAAAACTAATTTTTGGTAATTTTAAGCATTTTTAAGCCATGTACCTTTGCTATAACCTCTAATGATTTTTGCTGTTGCTGTTTAGTTATGAACTCTATTTTCCAACAGTTAACCAGGAGAGTCATAGAATCATAGAATCCAAGAATGCCAGTTTGGAAGGGACCTATAAGATCATCTTCTCAAACTTTTCTAGGCACTACTATAGTTTATATGAGGTGGCTCAGCATCCTCTCAAGCTGAGACTTAAAATTGTCCAGTGTGGGGTAATCTACCACTTCCCTTGGCAGACTATTCCAATGTTTGATTGTCCTCACAGTGAAAAAATCACCTCTTGTGTCCAACTGGAATCTCCCCAGGAGCAAATTGTGCCCATTACCCCTTGTCTTTTCCATGTGACTCCTTGTAAACAGGGAGTCTTCATCTTCTTGGTAGCCACCCTTGAAGTACTAGAACATGGTAATAAGGTCTCCCTGAAGCTTTCTTTTCTCAAGGCTGAACAAACCCAGTTTCCTCATATGGCAGGTCCTCCAGTCCTCTGATCATCCTTTTGGCCCTTCTCTGGACCCCCTCCAGCCTGTGCACATCCTTTTTGCAGAGTGGGGAGCAAAACTGACTGCAATACTCCAAGTGTGGTCTGACAAGTGCTGAGTAGAGCAGGATGATGACTTCTTTATCTCTGCTGGTGATGCCCTTAAATGGCAGTGTCCTTAAATGGCTTTAATGGCTGGACTGGCCACACTGCTAAGTGGACTGGAATGTATGCTTTGAAGCTTTTTTAATGTTGTGCAAAAATAAACATGGCACCTGGGAAACCATAACTATTCCAATATTATTTCATAGTGGGGTCCTTCTCCCTCAAGTCATACTCCTTTGAGAGAAATAACCTGAACTAATTCTGTAATGAAGGCTAATAGCTACTTTAATAGAACCTGCAGCCCCTGAATTTTATTACAGAGCTTTTACTCCTAGACTTTTCCACCTCACTTTTTTTTCATAGAGTAATGTTATTTTCAGGCTGGAGGGGAATGAGAAGAAAAATATTAAATGTTGATCAGTTGTTTTCTTCATTCACTTTTATTTCCATTCTCAGCAATACTATGCAACAACAGGAGTATCACTCTGGCTTTAACCAGTAATTTTTGATGTAAATCCAACTGTCCCCAACATAAGTTCGATTCTTTTATTCCGCTCTAGGAAAAAATTATGAGCCTAGCACTCAACTCAATTATCACATACAAGCTCTGTTTATAGAAATGTACAATAGTTTGAACACAAACAGTAGCAACAACAAAAAGAAGACCCACAACAAAACAAACAAACAAAAACCAAACAAACAAAAGAAGAAATAGGAGAAATGTGGCTATGCCATTCCCCCTAATTAACAGAATATTATTTTTAATTTTTTTTTTAAATCATGTGCCAGGAACGCCAAGCAGTATTAACTATCATGAGAAAAACAAAGGAAATTGAGGAAATCCTCATATGTGTTTGGTAACAATAGCAACATGGAACTATGCTGCTTCCAATTAACAGCAGAGTGGTACTGAAAAGTATTTCATTAATGCACAGGTAAAGGGGCTCCACTGCTAATCAGAATAAATTGCAACATTCAACACAGAGCTGCTACGGGTCTTTAAGTTGCTTTTGCCTGGCTGTATGGATATGGCTGAACATAGCTTAATACATTTTTTACATGATGTAATTTTATCCAGCTCGTACAATGTCAGGGTAGTAATAATGATATTCTAATATTAATGCAAGCACAAGGTATACATATTGATGAATAATGGTCATATGTTTTTGGATCTCCTTGCCAAGTCATATTAAAATGACAAATAATTGCCATTGCTTCAGAGAAATGGTACAGGCTCTGTAGTCAAAAAGCACATTAGGGACCCACAGCATCCATTTGTTATCCTTTGTCAGAAAAACATGGTTCTTTAATGAAAGTGAATGAAAGGACACTGATTGAGGACAGTGACACTAAACCTCTTTCTCAACAGGAGCCATGACATGAGTATTAATAAGCAGATTGAAAGGTTAAGACTCAGCTTTGAAACTCTGGAAGCACAGTAGAATCTGAAATAACTCTCCCCTCATAGTATGAGGAAAATCACAGTGTAAAATGCATTGTATAAGCCTTCTGGCCACAGGAGGATATGAGTGGATGGAAATTGGTTCCCAGACAATTCAGGCAAATGCCATTTAAAATTTTAACCCAAATATATTTTTGTTGAAGTCTTACTTTAATTCTCTGTCTTGATAAATGATCCCTTTCCTTCTCATTATCCCCTCCCTTTTTGCTCCCAGTACTATAAAAGTGCTAACAAAATCAACCTAGGCATTTCCCAAGCATTTGTGAGAGTAGGTGGGAAAGAAAGAGCAAAAAATGTGCAGCCCAAGTAGGTATAAAACAGTAACCTAAGGTGATGCGTTTAGTAAGAATTCAACATTTATGCTACCTGGAAAAATGAAGAAATGTCTTAGTATAAGGAAATAAAATTGATTATTGAATGCATAATACATTATGGTTATCACTTATTTATTACTGAGAACCTAGGAGAGCCAGTCACGATCACAGAAGAGTCTGAAACAGGCTGTCCCTGATCCTGCTGAGCTTTGTATGCATGTGGGATCCCACTGCAGGCAGCGGAGTGTGCAAGGGACAATGCCAATGTGTGTGTCTGCAGGATGGTGGCTGGAGATTCCATGTCTCTGTTGATAAGGTTTTGCCTCTCTGAAACTCTGTATGATCTGCACAAACTCTGTATGATCACAATCTCTGACCATCTTTGCAGGTTTATGTTCCTTTTACAGTCCGACCTTTCTATGCACAGAAAATATCTTCCAGGAATTTGATGGTTTTAGTGGCATAGGAAAACGCCCCGTGATGCTAAAATATCATTTTTTCTCCATGCCAGTAGCAAAACTGGGCAAAATGCCCAAAGTTTTGAGGCTTTTGAATTCAGACACTCATTCTGTTCATCACAGAGCGAAAGTTCACAATTAGATTTCAGTATATCCAAACAAGGTTAGAAGACTCTAACTGAGTGTCTCACCCCTAAAGATCTGACAAAATGGCAACCACGGCACATATTGCAGAAAAGTATTTAAATACAGATTTTAATGTATTTGAATGGTTGTAGTAATTCCAAATGAGTTTTAAATATTTGGTTTCTCTTTAGGCAAGGCTAATAATTATGTGGGCCAAGTCTACATCAGTAAATCAAGAGGACCTGGGACTATTTTCTGATGCAGAAGCCAGCAGCATGGCATAACCCATGTCCATATTATTAAGTGCTCTTAATCTTCAAACAGGTTGCCTCCGTGCATGTTGCTGATAGAGACTATTTGCCAGCTTGTGTAACTCCTAAATTGTGCTCAGGAGTTGGCTGAGACAGCTTGTTGAAACCAGGCAAAAATATATAACAGCCTTTTCTAATAATTGCATGATAGAGAACTTCCACTATTCACTGGTTCTCTTTTGTTTAATGGTATATCTGTAGGTAACAGACTGGTAACATGGATTTCTTCAGTGAACAGTAATTGAATCAACACAAATTTATGTTATTTTATATTCAGTGTAGGGAAACAGTGGAGATTTTAAGGATGAAATGGCCACAGAAAACAGTCTAAGAGGTAGCTGTGAGATTATTCAGTTTAAATTAAATATTAAGAAAAGGTAAAAATAATTTGCATTGATCTGATCAATGGAGAGCAATAGCAACATTTTCTGTCAAGGTAGGGGCCACCATCTGTTGGAAATAACAGAGGAAAAGAAAGAGTGTATATGCATGCCCTGGTGAAATGATGGAAACCCTCAGCTCACTGCTGGGTTTTCTCCTGATCAGATTCACTGCATCTATGTTGAATCCTGAAGCTTTCTCTTGGACCCCACCGTTGGTTCCTTCCTTTGTGTGTTATTAGCTAGAAGGTGTAGTTCACTCCAGGGGCTGCTTCTCATGTACAGATTGGGAGAGCTTAAACACATTTCCTTCCCTTTGCCCTGCAAAACTGTCCAGTCCTATTTCAACAAACCGAGAACCTCTCATATATCCTACAGGTCCAGACATTGCCTTTGGTCTGATGTTACTCTGGCATATTGCTATTCAGTTTCCCTTTTATTTTGGACATCGTAACTGGAAAGCTGCAAGAGAATCAGCATTAATTCTTAGGGCCACATGAGTATCATACAGGCACCACAGGGACCCAGAACTAGTACTATGCAGTCTGGACATAGTTAGTGCTCACTGGAAAAGGAACTCTATGTCCCAAGCAGTGTGGGCATGAATAATTCTGCAGCATTTGTCATGGTGTCTGCTGCTGTTACCTGTAGTTGGTGCCTCAAGCAAGGTGGACGTAGCCCAAGTCTGTCAAAGGATAATTCTGAAATTGGTTAGATGCAGGACTGTGAAAAGTAAACAGTCTTAGGATGTATCTAGTGGAGTGTCTCCAAGAGAGAAGGCAATGTGAATGCCATTTGGTAAAAGCCTACTGAAATCTCATCTGAAGTACTGATAAAATTCTCCTCAGTTTGCTACAATAAAGCTGAAATAAAGTAGAAGCAATTGGAAAGAAAAGTTCCCTGGATGATCAAGGAAGTGGAGATCCCAATAGGGTTTTATTAGTCTTGCAAAAAGTAGGATTTAAGAGGATGCAATTGCTTTAGTTACATCAGGAAAATGGACATGAGAGATAAAGAAGAATTGTCTAAACTCAAGGGCACTGTTGATGCAAAATAAATTAGTATTGATGAGTAAACATGAATGAATAAATAAATTTAAGCTAAAATATAAAGAAATATTGCAACCCTTAGGAGAGAGAGCTTGTGAAAATCTCGTGTGTGAGCTGTAGAAACAAGACACCTAGTTTTTTAGATGGAGCTTGATGAGTGTAGGAAAGCAATTATATGACTTGCTCATTTAGGATACCACAGGGCTGATGGTCTAAAGATCTTTGCATGACTATCTATTTCATCCGTCCCAAATATTGTAGAAAACTTGCTCATATAAGCATTCCAGTGTTTTAGTTTGTTAGATGCTCTTTCAGCATTTAAGAAATTAAACATTTTTAATTCTTGAAATAATGTATTAATTTTACATTGAACAAAGTACCTATGTGCTTTCAATATCTAGTAGCATCAAATAGAGGGTAAAATTCAGATACCTGTATCTTAAAGAAGAGATTGGACACATACATTCAGAAATACCTCCCAGACTTACATATGTACTGTGTAGTATCATGTAAATATTGTTTCACACACTTTGAACTTCGCAAATTTTTAAAATTTAGCCTTTAATATGTGGGGGGTTTGAGTGCAGTATCTACTGCCTGGGGTTTCTTTTTAAGGTATTCTTTTTGTTTTATTTCATTTCTGATCTGCAGTGAGGCTTGTTCTGGCAATGACAGGAGGGACAAATTGTTCATAGATCTTGTGTGCCATTCCTGATACAGTATATTTTCAGTACTGTGGTTCTCATGTGCAGTGTTAGAAGTAGTTGAATGAAGAGACAGAATGCCAATATCTTGGTAAATAATGGACTTATTTTTCTTGCTGATAGTCTGGTCTTTCTGGAGCTCCCTCCCAGAATCCCAGACCCTAATGAGACTGGCCTCCACAATCCATTAATGGGGTTGTGTTGTGACTAGCTATATTTTTTTTCATGGAGGGAGTTAGTGTTGGGGAAATTTAAGAAATTGAAGTGTAAAGTCTGAGGCTGGTTATATTGCCCTGGAATTCACTACAAAACACTTTTAACATTATCTTACAATACTCTATGCCTTTACATTTTTCCTTCAAAAAACAAAAGTTATGTTTATGGCTGTGTGGTAAACTCATTTGATGGTGAATTCAATTCAAGAATTATTCTGAATCTTCAAATAGACTGTACCAGTCACTAGAGATATTCACAATACTGGTTTCATATCAGTTTTATGTTTACAGGAATAATACACGTGCAAACTATATGTTTAAATGTGTTTTAAATGTATTGCTATAGCAAACATAATCAGAAATTGCTTTCATTGAGAAGGATTAGATAGAAATTATCCATAAGTCCCCTTTAATACCTGAAATATATATATATATATATATATATATATGTATAAAATTATTTTCCCTAGTTAGGCAGTCAGCTCGGCTTTTAACCAGTGTTTAAGAACACCAACAGTTCCTCTTTGTGCTTATGGCCCTTTGTGTAGCCAGTGTCTGCTATTATATTTAACCTAAATTGCAGCCACACCTGAGGTAGTTGCTTTCAGCCATTTGTTATTCACAGCTTATTAGAGTGGGAGTTAAAGACAGATTGCTGCAGTTTTCCATTTTTCGTGGCAGTTAGGCAAAAATAATTCCTAGTGTAGCCAACGGAGTCCCACTATGGGAGGTGCCATCACCTTGTAAATTGTGGGTACTGTAACCAGGCAGACCTTTAACTTCATCGCAGCTTGGGAAATTCTCCATCAGCTGAAGAGGCAGCAGCACACACAAAGTCCACACACTGCTTATCATCTTGGATAACATCTCCAGTGATGACTGTAAACCTTTGTTGCCCCAGAGAAGCAGGAACAGAAAAAGCTCTGGGCAGAGCCCATCCTTGACTAAGCACTGCTGGCTTCCATCGTATTTTGTGGGTGGGAAGTGCTTTGCCCCCAGGCACCATCTTAATGAATTTTATAACAAATTAGTGTCTTGAGCAGAACTGTGTTCTTCCTACAGCAGACAGCTAATAAACCTTCCTGTATTATTAGACTTGGAAAGTTTCAATTTGTGAATTAGGAAATAATTAATACTTCCAGAAACTATTTTCCCAGCCTTATTTTAGTAGTTCAGTTTTTTGCACTACCTGGACAATCTAATTGAAAATTCATATAAAAGTAGTTTTTTAAATAAAAAAATGCAAAGGGTCAAAACCAATACCATATATGTGAATACAGAATCATAATATTTTTCTAATAATATTTTCTAATCAATCACATAAATTCCTTAAAAGTATAATTTTTATTTACCTCTGTTTTTTGGAGAAACCTAGTTCCACAGTTCCTGAGTAATTCTCAGGGACATTAAGGTGTCTAAACAGCTTTGAAGTTTTGGAAATAAATGCCTTAGCTTAAATGTGCAAGGAACTGAACAGACTTCATTTTGACCATGTTTGCCTCCGTTTTACTCTTGCCATGTTTGAAATGAGGCTGCTCACATGTATAAAGTAAAGCCTGTACCTAGATTGTACTCTTACCTGATCAGGGTCAGAATCTTGAATTTTTACTTGAAGAAAAATGCTTTTATTGTCCCACCTCATTAATACTGAAGATATATTTTTTTCTTCTATTTCAGAAGGAATAGAATTGAATGCAAATATTCCTCATGACTCAAAATAATTTATACATAAACAAATATTAATTCAGGTCTGTATCTGGGACAAACTCAGCGATTTTTTGTGTGTGGATTTTGAATGGACAGAGAAATCAACAACTATCTGTACTTGCAAGCGAAAAGAGAATCCCTTGAGCTTGTCTACAGAACCTGCTCCTACACACACAGTCTTTGCTCCAAGTCAGAGGGTGTTCTGCATGGGAAGATAATGAAGGTGCCAGCTGGACTGGATGGAACTGAATAATTAAAGAAGCTCGTAATTTATGTTGCCATTAAATGCTGGAGGATATGGTCCTGCTGCAGGAAAAGGACTGGCTCTCATGTATCTGAGGCGTTTTTAATAAAATTATTAAGCATGAATATTGGATGCATAATTAAGTTTTCTTGAAGGTATGTTAGTAGATTAGAGGTAGATATGCAATAACATCTAGTTTCTCATACTACCTATACTTGGATTGAGCAGTTGTGTCACTGTGCTTGTATTTCTGCATCTCTAGTTGATATTTTCTAGAATAAATGTATTTTAGAAAGTGAAAAATTACAGTTACTCTCTGCATGCACCATATCTTTTTTTTTTTCTTCTTTCTCCTGATTTTATTCCTTTTACATATTTCCTTTCCCCCTTTAATTTAATGGGAACCATACACAGAAACCAGGCAGATAAAGGTACTGAAACCCTGTTAGCATTTAATCTCTTTTTAGATAAATGCAAATATTGCTGTTGATGGTACTGGAGCCTTGTCCAGCAGTCATCTGAAGAACTTGCTCATTCATTTTTCATGGTGTGTCCATTACTATCAGTCACTGGAGATTGTGATCCAGAATGTTCGTTCTTGACAAAAACAGTAGAATTAAGCCACCGGGCTTCAGAAAATTGCTTTCATATTCAAGCAGTGCTACACATATACAGACACCTTGTTGATGATTTTCCTGCCCTGAAGAAAATATATTGCTGCTGCCACAAACCTGTCTTTTGCCACTTTGTCACTTACAAGTGATGATAAAATTGCAACAAAGAGACTTCTTTTTAATCTTATAGGTCATCGTTTGTACTCTGGACAGTTCTCCCTTTGTCCTCTCATTTAGTTTAGATAAGGTGGAGAAATCCTTTTAGTTGCTGCTAAACTCTTAAAAATACAAAATCTAAAAAGTCAGCCTCAATGTACCCTCAAATTCTTAACATGATGACTTTTATTCTTCATGTTTTTCATTTAGATCTAAAGCTTTGTGTGCATTTTAAATATGTATTTTTAGGCAACTGAATTATAGGCAGCCTTTGTGATGTTTAGATTTGCATCATACCATAACCCTTAAGAGAGACATTTAATCCCTTTGATTTTGTGAGAACCCCAGGATCATATCATAATTGCATTAGTAAAATTCTGACCATTATTATATCCGTTTGTTACTGCTTAACAGAATTTTTTTTAACTTCAGTTATCTGGTCCAGGAATTCAAAGTCGCAGAAAACTTGTGATAGATAGAAAGACAGAGAAATTCTGAATAAATCAATGTGTATGTTGAACACTTTCAAGACAGACTTTCATACCATTTGCACAACCAATTTATCTGGCTACATTTTTAAACTATCTTTTTTCTACATTTGTTGAGAGATTTTTTTTCTCATCTTTATCAGCTTCTTTTTTACCTTTATACCTCAATGAAATCCCAAACCTGTCTGTGACCTGAAAAGTCTGCTGCCATGGGGTTTGAGTGCAGCAAATGCAGTATTGGGTCTCCTGTCTGCTCTCTTTCAGTCTGAGTTCCCGAGTTGAATGTATGGAATGAGCAAAGGAGAAAAGAAGGGTCCTGAAAAGGGCGTCAGGAGAAGAAGGCACCCTTGCAGTATGCTTTCCTTTGTTCACATTGTTCATCAGGCTTCTCTGCTCCTCTTCTGTATATCTGACAACTAGTGTCCAGGAACAAGACCAGGTAGGATATGAAGTGGAACTAGAACCAGTGTTATGCCTTATATGTGGGGATTAAGCATATTTTTAAAAAAAAAAAATAAGGGGCTCTACAAATACCTAGAATAGATACTCTTCCCTTTCTCTCTAATTTTGGTTGCTTGATTATCAAGGCTGTGGAGGTATCACAGATTCTCTAGGATGAAGGAGTTGTCAGTTCCTGTGATCCCCATTTCACACAAGGGCTTGAAGAACATGTCCAAAGGAGGAGAGAGACAGACCCAGAAATTCAGAGTTTACAGGTATAAGTGCCACCTCCAGAAGCCTAAGACGTTCATGGTTCCTCCTATGAGAAAGCCAAGCACTAAAAAATACAGAAATGGACACTTAGGTGCCTAAATAACCATTAAAAGCCAAAATCTCTGTAAGTGCCCAGGGGAAACAAACCTCATCACCCTGGAGGAACGGTGTCTTTGTGTTCAAACCAATCACTGCCGAGTCTAATAGATTATTCATTTGCCTGGATTGGGCCCCTAGGAATAGAAATGTCCTCAGCCTCCTGCCAGTGTCACCTTCCCTTGTCTCCTAAAATCACTGTGGATTCACCAATGTGAACTGGCAGCAGCAAATTTAGCCACAATGAGCATTCTTGCTTCTTCATGGGACTCTTCACAATGTGGGCTGAACTACTAGATAATGAACCAACGTTGTCTAGTTTAATAATACTGCCTGAAAACCTTCACAATAAATAAAGATGCATGCCTAAACAGCTAAGTTCAGAAAATAGTTTTTGCACTAGGTAAACTGCCCTTTTACAGTTAGTAATTATTATTTTTCATTCTTATATTTGCCTTGTTAATATTAATGTTTTACTAGGTGTTTATAGAATAAATAGATACTGACACCCTTTCCTCCTTCAGGATCTATGCTACAGTAATCTTCAAAACTAGTAGCCTCAAGAAGAAATGGTTTAGAACAGAAAAAGATTTCTATGTTATCCTGAATAACTGCAATGGTTAAGAATACTAATGCAGAAGTGTCCAACCTAAGTTTCACAGCCAAAGAAGCAGTCTATGGTGGAGAACAGTATTTTGCAGGAATTATTAGGTCTGAGATATTTAGACTGAAGAGATAAAAAGCAATTTCTCAAAAAAAAAAAAAAAAAGGATAAATATTTTTGTTCAACGTAATTTCTCAGTATAATATTGTACCACAAGTAATTATATAAGTGATGGGACAAATCTTTCAAGACAAGTTTTCTCATGAACTCTTTTATTCTATGAGTCACCTCTTCCTGACCTTATGCTGATCACGTAAGATCTTGCAAGGATATAATAAAGATGTATGTGCTTCCATGTCAAAAAGAAATAAAAAAAGGCAGGAGGATTTCCTCAACTAGAGACTATAAAATAGAAGCACAAAATTATGGGAAAAAAATAAATCACAAAATGATGAAAAGCATGAACAGTTTTAAGACTCTGATGGATGGAATTTTCTCAAAATTTTAGTAGGCTTTCAAAGAGTTAAGGCATTTCACAGCAACCACTGATGGTTTCTGAAATCATATTTTAAGGCTGCATTTATATCAGGGGCTTGATTCTGAACTTGGATACAAGCTATTTTACCTTGCATATGCAATAAAATGAGTCACACTCTTGCTGTGCTTGGGCAGGGCTGCCTGTCTGCCCATGGCAGGCTCAGCAGCAGGGCCACATGCCCATGCTCTGGTGTTGGGTCCCAGTTAAACTGTCACACACAGACCTGCTGTGCAAAAAAAGGAACTACTCACAGTAGCTGTCATGATTCAAATGGTATCTTGAATGAAACACCTAATTAACCTGTAGTCTAGTTTAAAAAGCTCCTGGATGAGACCTCTTACAGCCAAAGGCAGGAGGACTTCTGCTGAACCCCCATAGGTGGCTGAAGTTGGGGCTTCATCTTGTCCTACATTAGGAACAAGACACACCTGTCTCCAACAGGTATAACTGGGGTAAGCGTGAGCATAGCGTGAGAGTGGTAAAGGGTATAAACACAGACAGAAATGTTAACAAAATTGTGTTGTGCCAAAAATTCCCCTTGGGTTTATAAAACACTATTTTTTTTTTAATTTTTTTTTTTAAATCAGCAAGTAATTCAAGATTTAGCAGTAATTTTGCCAGCTCTGGCATTTGGCTTGTACATAGCTGTTAATGTTTTTGTTCTATTTCTTTCTGCAGCAACCCTCTAGTATTTCATAATCTCTGGTTCACTTTTGGTGTGGTGTTTGTTTTGGTTTGGTTTATTTAGCTCAGTGAAGCAAATCTTCTCTATTATAGACCTGAATCTCGACACTCGGGATCCTTGAGGTAACCCTGGCAACCTGGTCAGCAGGGTGGGCCACAGCCTCAGCACCTCTGGCTGAACCCAGCGGAGCCCTTTTCCCCGCCGCGGCGCAGCAGCACCAGCACCAGCAGCACCAGCACCAGCAGCAGCACCAGCAGCACCAGCACCAGCACCAGCAGCAGCACCAGCACCAGCAGCAGCACCAGCAGCACCAGCAGCACGAGCACCAGCAGCACCAGCACCAGCAGCACCAGCAGCACCAGCACCAGCACCAGCACCAGCAGCACCAGCAGCACCAGCACCAGCAGCACCAGCACCAGCACCAGCAGCACCAGCAGCACCAGCAGCACCAGCACCAGCACCAGCACGGCCGCCAGAGCCGGTCCACGTCACTGGTGCTGAAATGTCACCCGGCTTTTGGCGCTGGGGCTGCAAGGCTGGTTCCTTCATGCAGTTACTCACCCGGTTTTGCATCATTGCATAAACCCCTTTAAAAAATTTATTTCGATTAAGCCTATAATATCATTTTTGAGAGGACATTAAGGTACTACCATGTAGTTCCTCACCAAGATAGGTTTGGGCTGAGCCCAAACGGGCTTTGTCAGCTTTTGAGATTTTGTTATTATTATTCATACTAGGAACTATAAAGCAAACTTTAAAAAAATATTTTTAATCCACTAACTGAGTAAATAATTCTGTATTTGCCACAGAAAAAAAAAAAAGTTTTTTGAAAGAAGATGTTTTCTATCCTTTTTATAGGGTTCTCAAGCACTCACTCTGTTAGCATAATCCATAACCTATTAACATAATCTATATTGCATTTTCCAGTATCATCTATTAAATTATACATC
Organism: Apus apus; assembly: GCF_020740795.1. Classification (NCBI taxonomy): domain Eukaryota; kingdom Metazoa; phylum Chordata; class Aves; order Apodiformes; family Apodidae; genus Apus; species Apus apus. The sequence continues at coordinate 21,764,685 of NC_067283.1, read as the reverse complement.
CATAAGGACATGTGAAATTAGTATGCACCATATAAACCTTCTCTGATTTTTTTTCTCAGCTATTTCACAAGACTCTTTCTTCCCATTTTGCATAAGTATACTTTAAAAAACATTATTAGGAAGGAAATTTTGGACTGCTAAGCATAAAATATGGGTTGTACCTCTCTTGAAGGATATTGACAGTTGTGGCTTCAAGAGGGTACATTCTACGTTGTTAAAATTCCTTCAAACTGAACTACTATACATTTTTGAATAATAAATTCTCACTGCAGTCCTCTGGTTCAGGCAATCATGCTAAGTGTTCCATGCCTTCTCTCCAACATGTTTCCAGTTTATAGGTTGCTTCAGTTTTGTTGCTTTCCAAGGTGCTAACTTCAGTATGTTCATGTTTCTGAGAGCCAATATAGTTACCTTTTTTCTCTAGATATGGTATTTCTCAAAATAATTCCTCCTAGAAGGTTCCAAAGACAACTGAGCGTTCAGAAGAATAAATAGTGATGGCAGAATGTCTTAAAATTTTGAAACAGATCAATTTATTTTTATGTGTATTAGTTTACCCTTAATTAAAATCCCAGGGGATGAAATTTTGCTTTTACTTTTACTCTTCAAAATTCAGCATGTGAAATACATTGATTTACTCATATTAGTTTAACCAAGACAAGAACTCGCTTGAGTACTGGGGCCTTCTGTGACAACTGAATTGAAATTGATTTATGACATAAGATTAATGGAAGGAAAGGAGTTGGAGCTCAGTTTATTTGGGCACGTGGAACATGCAAGCCTGCCGTGCTTTCTCATTCTTGTAGATATTTTGCAATTTATCACTAATTCATGCTGTACCAAGAGTCAGCAGGCTGCAGTTTAGGCTGCATGCACTGCAGGCCAACTTGGGCACAATGCCACTGCTGGCCTTGAAGGGACCCTTCCAGGAAGGTCTTCAAAGGAGCCTCAACTATGGACCCCTCCTCAGGTTTATGATTAGGCACTGTCTGAAAAGACAGTGGATGGCTCATGGCCATGTCAGGCCATGTGAAGGCCACATCTGTTTGAGGCTGGGTGCGGATTGTATTTTTACATGTAAGAGTGCTTCAGTTTTGTGTGTACTGCTAGGCAAGTTCCTTGATACTGTTACTGATATTGATACTGCACACAGACCTATTTGGGGACTGATGAGAAAATTGTGGAATGATTTCTGTTCCAAGATAGGTAACAGCAGCCAAGTAGAGTTAGTTCACATGAAGGCAGAGGTCCAGCACATGTTCATTTTATTACTCAGTACCTGGAGGTCCTCGTATCTACCATAAACACTCTTTTCCAACTATGAAAATGACTGCTGGATAATTGTAAACTGGGATGACTTCACTGGCTAACCTGTGGATTTAGCAAGATAGGTAAATAAAGTGAGCACTTCAGCAACTGCTCTCTGTAAACCTTTTTGTCAGCCTTTGTCCTAATGTTAACAGTAATCCTTAAGAGCAGTTTAGACACTTGTCCCCTGGTCAACATAAAACATAACTGTTTTTCAATTTCACATCCATTGTGTGAAGTTTCATACAATAATAATAATTAAAAAGTTGGTTCCTGGTGTCCGTGGCATGAATCGAACTCCAGTTCTTGTCCTGAGACCCTCTTCTTTCATAATCATGTAATAAAAGTAACAATTTATCATTACATTTTTAAAATCTAATCAGAGTCCTTACCACTGCTAATCATCATCCAGGCAGTTAACGAGAATGAAAATATAAGCAAGACTTGCTCTACTGCAATTGATTTTAACAACAAGCTGTAAAATTAGTGTTTCTGTGACTCTGACCCCAACTCAGTCCTAACCCTGAGCTGAAGAACAGTCTGGAAGTCCTCTGACACAAGCACAAAACAAACTCTTTGTTTTCCCCTGAGCATCATCCTTCATACTAGCTCTGTGGATCTTGAGGGAGCATTTCAGCTTCTTCTTGTATAATCATAGCTCCAACCTCAAGGCGAGCTGTAGCAATTCCATCTTTACTATTAAAATATGATGCAGATCAAGGCAGTCTAAGGCACAGACTGTCATGCTTTATTCAGACTGCTTTTAAAATACTGGGGGGCTTTCTGTGCTTTATTCAGTCCTAGGCCCTACTTCTCAAATATTGTACAGTGAGAGGCTCAGATGGGGCTTTGCTTCACACTGTTCAAGAGCTCTGAGTATACAAGTATTTATAGTCAATACTCCAGAGGTCCCTTCCAGCCCCTACCACTCTGATTCTTTGTGTGTGAAACCAAATAAAGCACAAACCAGAACAGGCAATAATTTACTGAGTGTGTTTCATTTGGGTAAAAATCACATGACTTTACTGACAGCAATATAGGAATCTTTGGGCTAGACCATTTTGTGTTTCACTGCTCTGGTGCATTTGCTTTCCTTGCCAGCTTTTGCAGCACAGACTTCGTTCCAGGTTAAGCAGTTTAAGCCTGGCTGAAATGGTAGCTTTCCTACCATTCCTTGTCACTTGGATATTTAGCTTTTCAGGGAACATGCACATTTCAACATTTCAATATGAGAATAGGAAAGTTCATCTGAACAGTATTATTCCTGTAAAATGGTAGTATTACTGATTCCTAAAATAGATTTAGTTTTTCCTGACAAAGATGACAGACTTTGTGTCTTCAATAACTGGAGTATCAGGATGCTTTGGTAGTAAGAGAGAAACTCCATGTAGTAGCCTATTTACATATAGTTTCTTTATCTTCTTAATAGTTTCTTGAAAATTTGCTGACATGTTTGTAATTCAAGGCATAATATACCACCTGTAGCTTCCCAGTTTCTACAAAGAGCAAGGTGGGGAGATCCTTTATACTGGTACATCTCAAGGTCTTTCAAAACAGCAGTACAAAACACACTGTTCTAGATGCATCTGTTCTCTCATTGTAAAAACCTGCAGCACAGTCAGCCATGGAAAAAAAAATGGCACAACCCTTAGATCCTGTGCACATGACTGCGTGGGGAGTTAGTCATGAGGTGATACTTTTGGAACACAAACTGTGATAGACAGTCACTGCTTTTTTTAAGCATTAGGGAATAACTTGGGAGGGAAAATACAAATATCCACTGTCTTGGGGTGCCAGAAGGCATGAAAAATCACCACCCAATAAATCTTGTTGGATTAAAAAATGAGTTTGTGGCACCTCTAGGACTGAATACACAAGATTACCTGATTTATGGGAGTTATGAAGTTACATGGTGCCACTTGAGAAGCCCAAGGCAGGAAGCTGTGCAGGTGGAAGGATAAATAGTGATTGTATTTGATTTTTCAATACTGAGATAGAAAGGAAGAAAAGTTCCACCAAGCCTCAATCACTCTTTGAGACCCTGTTCTTAAAATACCTTTCTACCTGACAAAATGACATTTGGGCAGTTTCCGGTACCACATCAGGGTGGTCCTTTACTGAAAAAGAGTAATAGCCGAAAACTAAATGCTTACTGGACATGCAGATTTTTCAAGCAGGCAAGTTAAGGGCAGTTTTCTTCTGCAAGATTGGGATGTTTAAATCCTGATGTCAGTGGAGGAGAATTATCTGAGCCCACAATTGGGCAGCTAAACAAGGGAAGAATTAGTTTCTAGATTTTGAATGTGTGTATGTGTGATTGGTGAACGACTTTTGCAGATTTGGTCAAATCTTGCTTACATTACTCTTGAAAATAGCTCTCGTATCTAATTAATGGGATAGCAGAGAAATGGAAGTCAATGCAAGTAACATGCTTATCTGTGCAAAAGAGTTACCACTTTTCGTATTTCCTGTTTGTCCACTGGGACCATTTCCCCGCTTTCTTAAAGACAGCATTAGCATAAAGCAGCAAGTTCATGTGTTGGAGATGGTCTAGGTGTAGGTGTTGCTGAGGCAGGGAATGGAGTTGAGGATTTCTGAAGGTGTTGTTTTCAGTGGTCACTAGAAAGCATTGAAAGTACAGCTTGTTTCTGTTGAATCTATCAGTCTTTTTACAAAGCAGGATTTATGCCTGGTCAATCAAACTAATTGAGAGAACAACTGTGTAAGGATTAAGGCTTATTTACTGAAGAAAAAAAAGAACAGCATAGTCTTCTGCTTGAACTTAGGCACCTAAACAAAAAAGCTGCTTTGTAGGAGATGCTGGGTGCCTGAAGCTTTCCCTGACTCCAGTGGGAAAGCTGGGAACTAAGAAGTAAGGGAAAACCCAATCAGATTTTTTAGATTTCTAGCTTTAGGCAGTAGGATCTATTATTTTCCTTTCTCCATTTTCCTGCCTCCCTGAACTGAAATTGTTTAAGAGTCTTTGATGGAAAATGTGATTCATTTAGGCAAAGCTAATGATAATAGCTGTACTACAGGTGCTTTCTCATAAATTTCAATTACCTGTGAAACTCCAGTTCTTTTTTAGACATAATTGCAGATATCATAATTTCCTTCAAAACTTTCCTTCCCTCCCTCCCTTCCTCCCCCCCTCTTTGTATCCCTCATACTCTTCTTTCCCACTTCTGCCTCTCTGCTTTCCTTCCTTATTTCCATCTTTTTCAAGAAAAATACTTCATTTAATTCTGAGAGCAGCAACAGGAATCAGGAAATCATTGCCCAAAAATTAGAAAGCTGCTTCTATTTTTGCAATGTAGTCCTTTGATAAGAACTTCACGTGTAAATCAAGGTCTACCACAGCCCCTGTGCTCCCTCCGAGCTGATTGACTGGCCTTATATTGTCTGGTGCTGTTGCCACTGAGAAGGATTTTCCTTGCAATAGTTCCCTCCCATGGTGGGGCACCTGCTTGAGAGCAAATGGAAGAATAAAAACTTCCTGAGAAATTAGTCTCCAGCGCTGTTACTCATGTGAAATGTAGACTAATGAAGTGAACTGAGTTTTGCAAAGAGCATGGGCTGAGTGGGCTGATCGGAGCTAAAATGGGGAAAGAAGATGGAAGCCATAGGACAGATGAAACAGGATGTTTAATTTCTCTGTCCTTTCTAAACTCTGAAGCTGAGTCCCCATTTAGGAGAAAACCTGATTTCAACACGCCTTTGGCAGAATAATGTGTTCTTTTTTATTGTTGTTGTTTTCCTGTTAGATGTCCACATAAGAGATCACAATTAACAAATGAGTTCAACCAGGAAAAAAATCTGGCTGAGAACATAAAATCCTCCTCCTCGCTAAGGAACTCTTTTGGGCCAGTATGATTCTCTGGCAGCACTTGCATTCTTCCAGGTTGCATTAGAAGAATAAGAATATGAAGAAATCACATAAAAAAATAAGATGAATGTTGTAGTTGCAAAATGCAAGGTGAACTTTATTAGGTATTGTGTTTTCATGTATAACTTCATGCTAAAAAATTCTGGCTTTTTCTGGATATGGTATACACTTAGGTGCACTTAGTCTGTTAGCTGCTATATAATTTCTTTTTAAACCAAGTATCCCAACCAGAATTAAATTTTCCTACGAAGCAGAATTAAATTTTCCTACTAAGCAGAATTAAATTTTCCTTTCAAAATAAATTAACTTGCTTCAGTTCTCAAAAATACACTCCAGGAACCAGCCCTTGATGAAAAATGGAAAATCTCTGTTATTGCTGCAATTTTATGATCAAATTTAGTACTAAACTTCATTAAGCAATGTTTTGCTTCTATGATTTAATAGACTAGCAACTTTGAAGTGTGCTGTACTTCCAGAAACGGTTCAGAAATCTACTTGTGCATCTCATAAATAATTCGGCAGGTAAAAGCCAAAGTGTTGCTCCTTCTGTGGGCACCTATGTATAATTGTGTAGTGGACTTCCACAGGAACAACATGGCATTATTGAAGATTTGTCTTGAAAGATTTATCTTACTCTGTTAAAACAAGTCATTAGATTTATCTCTTTCGGTATCATAGGTCTTCATTGAGTCAAATAAACCATATTTTGTTTACCACCCTGGAAAGATATAAATGCTAAATACTCTTTAACTTTATTTTATGAGAGTGAATATTATATTCCTCTTTCCAGTGACCTTTTATTGCCTTGTGAATAAAAAAATAATTTACCAGACAGAAATAACAGCCAGAGGAAGGTGGGATTTATGAGCATGCCAACTCCACTAAAACCAAAGGATAAACATAATAGTCTCAGAATAAAAATGGAGAATTATCTAGTGCTCTATTCTCAAAACTTTAAAATAACTTTTCTTAGGAAATTAGAGCTTTACTCATGTCAGCATGGCAGAAGTAAAAGAGTACAGGTTCTTTTTTTCCCTTTTTTATGTTCCTTGTATCCTAATGAATCTAAGAAATAATTAAATATGTTCTATTTGTAAGAAAGGAGAATATGAAAGAATTGTATATACAGTCTGTAGTACATCATTAAATACATGACCTGCAGAACATCTCTAAACTCTGAACACAGCAGATTTTTGTATTAACTTAGCAGTGCTAAGTATTTCTTTGTTGCAAATTACTGCATGAAGTCTACAACTTTGCAAAATAAGGCAAACACTAAGTTTCCATGCTAGAATCTGTTTGCTGTATAGGATGCCTAATTTTGAAACCCAGTCTGCTTTGAGAAGTAACTGTAAAGTGGAAACTGTTTTCATGAGATCAGCTTTCAGAACTTTGTTTTACACTACACAGAAAAATCATTTAGGTGTCATCATCCTAAATGCTGTACTGGAATAAAGAGATAGTAGTTCTTCTACACTTTATGAAACAGTTATCTTCTCAAAATATGTGGTTAGTCTAGTTCAATAATCTCACTTGGCGTTTTAACCCACTACCCATCTATAGTTAAATCTGATTTTTCTTTCATTTGAAATTCTCACTGAAGTTGTGCACATGGACAGATCAGACTCATAAGTACATAGCTGATTTTGTAATTTCAAGTATTTGTTCTTGAAGACTTCTAGGATAGGAAACACCTTTTTTTTCCTCAGCTTAGTTACATTTCACACTTCTATTCTCTTTCTAATTGTTATTTAGTAATTTCCAATTATCTACCCCTCCAATTAGCATATGGGGTCCTTTGGGGAGGGAGAGAAGAGGGAGAAGGCAGAAAGGTGGGGGACAGCAAGGCATCCCTTTGTGAGGTGTCCCTTTGCAGGGTGTCAGTGAAACCACTCTGTCAGAAGCCTTCAGGTTATAGATTGGAAGTGAGAGGGAAGAGTGAAAATTGGAGGAAGCGAAGTAGTTTCAAGGGACTCAGGAGAACAAGAGAAAGTAGGATAGGGTGGGCCTACACTAGATCAGGGCAAGGAGCAATGGTCAAGTTCTATGTTAAATAGGTTTCATGATGACCTGCTGTATACGGGTGAGACAGCTGCTTCCTCTCAGGGAGTGGGTGGTTGAAAGGGAAGCACATAGCAAAACACTCTTTGGATCTTTCACATTCCCAGTCAAGTTGCACTCTCCACATTCCCATCTGTCTCCTGTGGAAGTCTGTGAGATGTGGTACAGGGACATTGCATATTGCTACAGTGGGTCGGTCAGGTGGAGACTTTTACCCTTTTCCTCTAAATTTTTACATTTGTAATAATTTTATTGTTGGGTTTGTTTGTTTTGTTTTGTTTTTTTTCAATATTTCATATTTCAGATAGTTTTTCTTATTACCATCAATTAACTCATTCTTAGCTATCTCTAGTCTGGAGAAAGTGCTTGGCCATAACTGACTGAGCAGATAAGTGAGCAAAATTGCTGGAGTGGGTGGCCTTCATCCCTGATACTTTCAAGGGACCTTGTGGGGACTACCATTGTTATCTTCTTAGTGGAAGACTGAAGTGAAGCATCAGTTTTGCATGTTACCTACCTCAAAAAGCAGGCACACGCACCTCTGAGCACTACATAGAATTTGATAGCTTTTCAGCTGCACAAAATGACAAAGTCAAAACCTGAAGTGAATTATGATTTGTCTTTTTGTTCATAAGATGAAATGAGTTTTCTACTGCCCTAAGATTTCATAGATTTTTATGTTAAATTAATGACAAAAATATTTGTGAAGAAAATGTCTTTTTTGCACCTGTAATACAATTTTCTTGCAGCAGCAGCAGCTGTGTGTGTTCCCTATACATGACAGGCTGACAAATGGAAAGATTATATCTGTTCCTTCTTTCATTTGAGAGCCACAAATCTGAAAAATGTGGAATAGATTTTTTTCATGCATCTTACAAGATTTTACAGGAAGATCCAAGATGGCAGAGAGGGCACATTTGCAGAATATAAATGAAGGGCTGTACGGGTACTCCCAGCAGTCGCTCAATGTGATTTGACAGTATCTTTGTCAAATCGATATACAATGAACTAGTGGAGTAAGTGGACATGCCTGATAAAATCAACAATGTCTTGTCCATGCCATTGACATGAATGCTTATTTAATACCATTGTTGTCAGTTTTCAAGTTTATACTATTGCAAAACCTGCAGAAGCAGTTGTGTTAGCCCTGTGTATAAATTAATATTCCTTAGAGATGCAGATCTGCTCAGCTTTTCCTTGGGGTGTATATACAGTGCTATGCTATTGATAGTAAATACTATTATAATTTATATTCACCCTGCATAGGCAGACAGGAAGCTTTATCCTTTCTAAGTGGTGATGTGAAGACCAAACAAACTGAACGTCAAGTTATTGGTTATCTCAGTTGCTCTTTGTCACAGGCATTTCACACTGTGCTGCCTGGAGCCCTCTGATTTGAGGGCAGTAATTACACCACGGGCCCACAGCTCCACAGGATTTTCTTCTTGGTTTTCAATACATTGTTTCCAATGCCAAATTTTCCTCAGACATAGAGCTGCTAAATTCAAGTATAATACAGATCCTCTATACATATCTGTGGCAATTCAAAGGCAGTGGATCAAGGTCTGTTTGTGCTGGTGACCAACTAAAGCCAGAGAAAATGTCAAACTAGACCACACTGCAAAGACTCTTCACGGGACAGTGGTATTAGTATAAACTGGTATCTCAGATCACCAACACAATTAGATTGTTAAATCCTCACTAAGCCTTAAATGACATAGCCTATGTAATTTTATTTAGCTGTTTTGATGACTGTCTAAACAATTTTGTAAAGATAAACCTATTTTATTCTATCCTTTTCTTCTTCATTGTATTCCTGTACATACATACATATAAGCGCAGGTACTCGTTATTCCATTGAAATATTAAGGTTATATAATAAGAGGACACTTTAATGTAATCTTTTTTGTATGTGAAAGGTCATATTACAGTAAGGATTTATAGTTTATGGTTACCCTGAGAAAGTCCTTTTATTCCTAGTGTAAAAATGAGAACTAGATGGTGGCAGGTTCTGTTCTTTAACTGTGTGATGACTTCTTCATCTCTATAACACTATAGCCCTATAACTATCTCTGGTAGTATAACAGATACTGGCTGGAGCTTGAGCATGGGTGAGTCAAATTTTATTTTTAAGTAATAGCTGAATGTAGCAGGACTGATATGTCTTTCTCTCTCACTAGTACTGCTTCCACAAAGCCAGGCATGTTCCCTTTCTACCCCAAATATCCTGAAGTCTATATCTTTTTTCATCTTCACAGGCAATGAAAATTGCCTTTTGTAGGGGTTTTACATAAAGATTGGCCCCTCACTTCTGAGGCTTTGTGCAGAAGCCAGGGTCTGTGCTTATGTTTTGCACACAGATCAAGCCACAGTATGTTCAAAATTCTATGCCTAATTTTTAAAATTTAAAATTGTAGAACTATAAAATAACTGTTTTAACTTGAATACAGAAGTCCTGCTTTGGTTTAGCTCCCTGGTCTTCCTTAATATATGAAGGAATAGCCTAAAGCAGAGAGAGCAAGCCTGTGCAAGGGGGCTGGCGAGTGGGAGGTATGAAGCTCCCCATGTGCCTCCCCTCTGTCTCCTACTCCCTGTGTTCAACATCCATCTCCAGATGGAGTGAAATGGGAAATAAGCAGAGAGGTTGCTCCATTCCTCCTCCATAGCATGACTGCCTTCATAGGATGATTCAGGAAATTATCCATTTTCATGCATTCCACCCTCTGGCAAGCATCTTCTCCACAGAGCATGCCAGAAGCATTTATATGTACAGAAGGAAGGAGATAAAATTGTAAATAACATTTAAGAGTTAACTATTTTTGGCTATATTGCATAGGCTGAATGTCCTATTTTCTGCTTCAGAAATTTGTTTTGTATGATCTGACTGAGACAAGTCAAGGAGAGAACACAGAAGACATTTCTACAATTACAGGTACCACAGACCAGAGAGCAGCAGCACAAATGAGATTCAAATATAATGTAAAATGGAAAATCACAAAGGGCAGAGTTACTACCACAGTCACAGGGGCAGAACTCCTACAGGTGCTGCAGCTTCTGTAACACTGAGCAAACCTGAGCTACAGTTTGGTTGTGCCCTATGGCACAAACACCACCCCTACTCTGGGCTGGTGCCACACCAAACTGAGCTGTGACAGATAGGACCTCTGAGCAAGGCAGCACCATTTCCACCCTGACCTAAGAAAGAAATATTTTTATTCTGCTCTGGAGACAAATGTGCTGAGGAAAGACAGCTATCTGAAAATAAATAGTCTCCTACAATCTGGTGTCTCTCTGAAAAGACACTGGTGGGTTGTGGATGGGCTTTACTGCTGGTCCTAAGTTCTCAGTGAAAGCATTTTGGGCCACAGCTATTCACCTTACATGCTTCCAAATTCATTGCTGTTTTTTTTTTTAAATAAATGCACCTCTGCTGGAGATCTCCCCACTGACAGGCTCCATTTGCTCCTGTATGTTATATCCAGTTAAGTGTGGCCTGCCAGGTAGCAACACTACATCACCATCTGGGCTTGCACCATGCTGCCTCCTCTGTCCCTTGAAAAAAACCTAGGCACACAAACCAGTAAGGAACAGATTTCTTTGAACCTGATCTAAACTGCAGGCAGTGCTTAATTTGTAGTCTAAATATAGCCTCTGAATTGCTTCTTGTGCTCCCAGGGTCTTACTTGGGAAGGAAGAATATGGCAGAAATAAAGGACAAGAAGATCTTAGAAAGCTTTTACTCATTCGTAATAATTTTTAAGAGCGCACTTCACTGTACTTCTGTTGACAAAACAGTAAACAGCACTAAGGAATTTCCCTCCTCCACCAAGGAGGATGCAAAGAGAACAGGTCTTGGTGCTTCTCAAAACTGTGGGTTTGGTAGATAAGGTGAAATGATTTAACGGCCTTATTTGATACAGCACAAGGTTTTGCTAATTAAAATATATCAGAGCAACACATACACATATATGAATGCAGCCCACATGAAATGCATTTAGTATCAGGTAAATTTTTAAGTGTCATGAATGGTTATTATAAACAGAAAATAATGGTAAAGCTATTCTAGTTCTTGTAATAGTTCTACAAAATATGATTCTTGATCTTGTGCTGTCTAGCTGGGGAAAAATATGCTAGTGAAGTTTGTACATATCCCCAAAAGAATGAGAGAAAATAACAACTTTGCTGGTATTCCAACAGGTATGTTCAATTCAGGGCCAGATGTCAGGGACAAAGACTATTACATAAAAAAACCACACCTCTAGAAACAGAAATTCTGAAAAATGTCTTGGGGTTTAGAGCAGATGATCTGCTGCTCAGTGCTGCAGGAACAAGAGCTAACACAGATAACTGGATGGTCTCAAGTGAGGATGTTATACTGGGGAATATTTTTTTACTGTCTCCTGTGATGTGAAACCTAGAAGACAGGATAGGAAAACAGAGTATGACAATTCAAACCAACAAAGGGTTTATTGTTTTTTTAAATACTCCATATTTAAACTGCTAAACTCTTTAGCATACAGTATTATGGATACCAAGAGTATAAACCAAAGAGACAAGTTCTTTTAAGTACCTCCCTTGGAGCACTCTTGAGCACAGAGGTGCCTGCAGTTGTCGTAAAGCTAGAAGCTAATAGAGGAGTCCAGAAAATATCACTCACTTCTTTCCTTTTTTAAACTTCCCCCAAATCATTCACTACCCATCTCTGTCAAACACAAGCCATTTATCTAGATACACCTTGGGTCCAGCCTGCTATAGCTAGTGATATGTTGTTCCTGCTACTGCTATATTTAACATCCTGATACATGATCAGCTCTCTAATGTTGTGTCTAGTTCTGATGTCCACAGTCCAAGAAGGAAACTGAAAGTTTGAACACTGTAAGAATGGTTTAAAGTATTAGGAAACAAGTCAAGTAATAAGGGACTCTGTTCTATTTCCCTTAAGAAGGGTAGGACTAAGACATAGTTTGCTCATAGTCCAAAAGTAGCTAACTGGGAAAGGCCAGACTCTTCAGCAGGAAAAAGGCGTGCACGATGCTTCATCTGGCTAAGTAAAGCTGTCTGTATCTTAGCTGGTCTATCTAGAAGCTTTGCATATCAACAAAGATCTAAGCAATCCTCTCAGTGGATTGTAAAGCACAATTCAGCTCAGTCGCTCCCTTTAAGTTTCTATTTGCTCCACTGTGTGACAGGCACCTAGTGTGACAAGCACAGCTTCACACGTCTGCTGAAGGTGCCCAAAGGTGGTTGACTCTTACTCCTAATGTCTATGAACTCATTAGTAGAGATTAGTAAGAGCAGTAGAGTACAGATTCATGCTCAGTGTGATTAGCTATTGGGACACATTATGAAGGACTAGATGGCTCTTCTTCCAAAGTATTTTTAAAAATAAAGGTTACACTTAATTTCCTAGAAAATATGCCCTAGTTGAAACACAGCTCTTGGCCTTGTGCCAGAGGACTTCTCTGACCCATGTCACACAGGAGGTCAGACTGGCAAATCATGATTATTCCTCCTGGCCTTAAAAATCTGTGCCTTCAATCACTGCTAATGAATAGTGACATGCTTTCAATGCTTTATTAAGTGGCTCTTGATCAATACAGATGTGCCATTTACCTGCAGGGTTTTCCCCACAACTGTTAGCTGCTGCTGCTCTGTTAATTTAAAATGATGTAATGTTACAAATCAGTTTATCAATCTCAGACATGCTGAAGTTTTCCATCAGTACCGAAGGGCAGATTTAGCAGTGGCTCAGAAGGTGGTAGACTTCCCCCATAGCTCTCTGCTCCATGCTGTGCAACCAGAAGTAGAGCTGCAGTGTAGCACAGCCCTTTCTCTCAATACCATGGCATCATCCAGCTCTGTGCAGGCAGATTTATCCTTGCATCACTTATTTTGCAGTGAAAATGGCTGAATTTAAAGCTTGGATTTTAAGACGAGTCTTTCCTGATTCAGTCTTCTCTGTCACTGACAGGTTTATCTGTAGCATAGGATGCCTTTATATCCATCATTGTTATAAATAAAGAAAAGCTAATGGTGTGTGCTTGGATATCCATGAGTGTGTTGCATGCTACCCTTCTTTAAATATGATGTCAAGCAAATTCATTAATTAAACTTACTGTTCAAAAATACAGTTTCCCTGTGCTCGGCACTGGTTGGGCTGCACCTCGAACACTGTGTTCAGTTCTGGGTTCCTTACTACAAGAAGGACATTGAGTTGTTGGAGCGTGTCCAGAGAAGAGCAACCAAGCTGGTGAAGGGTTTAGTGAAGAAGTCCTATGAGGAGAGGCTGAGGGAACTGAGATTGTTTAATGCAGAGAAGAGGAGGCTGAGGAGAGACCTCATTGCTCTCTACAACTACTTGAAAGGAGGTTGTGGTGAGGTGGGTCTTGGCCTCTTCACCCATATAAATAACGACAGGACCAGAGGAAATGGCCTGAAGTTGCACCATGGGAGGTTCAGACTAGATACTAGGAAGAATTTCTTTACTGAAAGAGCAGTTAGTCAGTGGAATGGACTGCCCAGGGAGGTGGTGGAGTCACCATACCTGGAGGCATTCAAGAAACGTGAAGATGTGGCACTTCAGGGCATGCTCTAGTGGACATGGTGAGTTTTTGTGGTTTGTATCTTGTTTTTCTGGGATGTGTGGCTGTGGGGCATTTTGTTGTTGTTTTTTGGGTGGGTTGTGTTGTTCCGTTCCCCCTCACCCAAGGTGGATGGTTGGACTAGGTGATCTCAGAGGCCTTTTCCAGCCACAATGATTCTGTGATTTTGTTTTTCTGCCATTTAGGATGACTAACTAGTACTTGCACACAGTAGCTGTGTTCTTGGGGTAACTGGTATGAAACCACATAGTGAGTCATTACAACAAGAACTAAACTACTTTTCACTTGTCTGAATACTTCACCAACAGAAAACTTTTCTACTAATTTTCTCAAATCCATGAGATGCATAGTATCTACTGACACTTTTCATTATTATTGGTGTTATTAGAAATCCTGCATGTTCAGCTTTTTTTAAAGAGTTGACCAAGGATGGCATAGGAAAGGGGGTATTGAAGAATTTTATAAAACCAGAAAAATCTGTTTCTTATGGACTTATGAGCAGTGATCAGTATCAGTGGTAATCATCAGTGTCTCATACGATTTATTTTCATCTCACAAATTAACAACTCTGAGAAAGCTATACCTGAAAGGCTTAAATTCCTGTTTCCTAAAGCTGGATCTCCAGCTGCAGGTGCTCAGACATCTCTAAGGTACTATCAACAAGCCCAGTCATAAATCACAGAGACTTGTTGTTTACTACTATGACTGATCTCCAAAAACAGGATCAATGCAGCTCATTCCTGAAACCTGAAAACAAGTGTATATATAAGAGAAAGTGTCAAGAAAGACAATATTAAAAATAAGGTCAAACTCTAATTCACCTTGGTTCCCAGAAACATTCCTTAAAGCCTCCTGATGAGAATAATTTCACAGCCTGTGTAGATTGCACTATATCTACCCTTAAACCGAGTCCTTTAAAGATAGTTACTGGCTCATTTTTATTCTAAAAAATCTTTACTGTGGTGACATCCCTTCTGTAGTTTTCACTGGTATTTTTGCTGCAAGGTGCCTCACTCCAGGTTTTGCACCAGTTGTGAGTGATAGAAGGACACCTTTTTGCACTGTTCCAGGAGAGGCTTATTAAAAATCAAGCAGTTTGAGGCAGTGATGCACAGAGCAGCCTATATTCTCTAGCAAACAGAAGTGCCTTGTTGTGGGGAGAAGGCAAAATCAAAGCTCCTTCCGATCTAATTCCTTTTTACTTGCACAAAGTAAAGTCATTACTCTGCAAAGAAAGATCAGTCTCCCTCTCACAATCTGGTCTTTAACTCCAGCATCCAGCACATAGACACAGGAGGAATTCTCACAGCCTTTGGCATCTCTTTGCTGTGTGCCAGCTGAACCACAATTTGTTCTTTCCCGAATACATCCTGCAACTGAAGGAGCAGGCTGTGCTATCATCATACTTGAATAAGGTGAGATCAAAGATCCTTCCAGCTCAGTATCCTGTTTCTGAGAGTGGACAGTAGCAGATGTTCTGGGAAGAGTGTAAGAAAAAAACCTGCAATGATTCTTTCCCAGTGTGTTTGCCCTGACTCCAGAGATTTGTGCCTCACATGTCTCCTGAGCCAGAGCTAAAACCTGCTCAGCACTTTTCTCCATAATTGCAACCAGTACTGTACATTGTTCTCCTTGGAGTTGATCCTCAAGGCAGCAGAGGCTCAGTAAATCCAATGTGTCTATCATTCATCCAGTTGCAATGCATCCTCTGCCATTTACAACAGAATTAGGCTTTCTCCTGGCATGTTTCTTCTTTTCTACCGACACAGCTTGAAACAGGAATCTCAACAAATACGTAGGCAAACCTGGCTCTCTGGCAGGACTCACCAACAGTGTATTTGCATAACTTTGCTGACTTCCATGGAGCTGGACTACATTTTCGCTGGACTGTGTGCCATGTTCAAAACCTGAGCTATAACAAAAGTTTTTGCACCTGTTACAGTTTTAGAGTGGAGCTGTGCAGGCACGGCTGGGTAGATGGGCAAAGGAAGCATTCACACCCTATTCTGGTGCCAACTTGAGCATTCAAGAAGTCTTCTGTAGCCAAAAGAAAGAGAAGGCATGTACCTCAGCTCTACAAGTATCCTGGAGAGATCAGCCTGCTCATCTACTTTCTAAATTTGGATCTAAAATTCAGGCACATGAACACCCTTCCCATTACTCCAACATTTTCCAGTTACCACTTTTGATTTAAAAATAAAACTAAGTGACTAGATCTCTGGCAATCTGCAGCAGCCCAGCATCTTGCCCTGCAGCAGTTTCAACTCTGGCAACAACAGAACTTTTAGGAATAAAAACTCTGACTCCTTTTCTAGTTAACTTAATTTATTGTAATTAGCTTTACTTAATTATACATACAGATGTTCTGCACCCTCAACATAGCTCAGGGGACTGATTAAACTGCTGAAGTCTAAATGTCATGTTTTAGCACAATATAGAACACAGTATTCTTCTCAGGCTCTGGTGGGAGGGAAGGGCATCCAGCAGCTCATCTTTATTTCCCTTCACTCTCTCCACACACTCTCAGTACATCCTCCTCCCTCACTCCTTTTCTTCTTGGGCAAGACAGAGACACCTGTTCCTCTGCTAAGCCTGACATGGACTCAGTGCTTGGAAGGGCTGCAGAGATCCCCACATTTGCCCCTCCCCAGGGGCTTGCTGTCTCCTGTAAGTCTCACCCAGTCTAGCCAGGAGAGGAATATGCCATCCTAGACAATCTTAGCCTTGACCTTTCTGTTGCCTTTGCACCACGGGGATAGAGGGGTGATCTTCTTTCCTTATCACAGATAAACAGCGGAAATATTTACGATATTGAATCCCATGTTACAAATCTCATAAGAAGACCTTCTTTAAAGCAAAGCTTCATAAAGACTTTTTCCATTCTGTTTGCAAAGCATCCCTGTGCTCCTAAAACTGGTTAATAAATTCTCTGTCTGAATCACCTCAGTGCAAAAGACAGCACAATTTCAGCAAACCAAGCACTTACTCACATAAACAGTCGCCCAGACTCTTCCATTAGGTTTGCATTGTTTATTAAAAGCAGATTTTGACAATATTTGAGATAGATTGGAATTTTAATCTGCTTTTCTATCAGACAAAACTATGCAAGGTCACCTCCACTGGGGTTCAGATACTCATGTGCACACACTCTGTAAATAGGTAACTAGTGCCCTCCAATTTTAATTGTAATGTCATTTCACTTCAATTAGTTCATTATAATTCTTTTGCCTTTATTAATCCAATACAGTTCTGGTATCCTTCTCTTTACCAGGTTTCTCCTGTTTTGTCAGTTTTGGAAATGAGATATAGAAGGTACCAGAATATCTTGGGGATAATTACTCTTCAACTAATTTGAAGCAGTAATGATGATATTCTAGATTTTTATGTAGCAAATGTTTTATGTTTTATTAATTGCACTTGTTTCTTCCTCTGGTATTTTTCCTGATGTCTATTATCCTTCCAGGTTTACTGTCTATACTACTCCTATGCCACACATCTTGTACCCCAAAAGAAAGCATTTATGATAGCACTCTAAAGCCCAGATGCTGCCCTTTGGAGAAGAAAGGTATTAATGAAGGAGACTTTAGTCAGAAGCAGGTTCACTACTTGTGATAGGGAATGTCTGGCAGACTGTGCCCTTTCACAAACCCAGGCCTCAGCGTACAGATTCTCTTTGTCTTACACAATCATGGTTTGTGCCACTATCCCAGCCAGGTGTCTCACAAAGTCTAACATTTGTAATCAGCAACAATCCTTACCCCTTTTCAACACACCCATCTGCCTCTTCCTTCTCCCTCTCCATACCTTTTTCCCCACTGCCATGGGCATGTGACTTCTGACCAAACAGTTGGTTAATCTTGTTTCATGTCTGGAAATTTACATCAAGGTTTGAGGTAGGGAGGGTGATATGGTGGTGAGCTGAGTAGCATCTTGGAGACTGTCTTGGGGTAGCATAAGGATGGAGCTGTGACAGAGCTGGTATCTCCCTGGGGAGTTCCCTACCCCAAACTTCTGCTGCAAATCCTTATAGGATTTTGCTGTTAAGGAATGGGGAGCATATAGGGTGAGGGCACAAAACTTTGACTATGAAATGATTAGACACTTATGTAAAAATAATTTCATATCTGTGTACCACTTAAAACACCTGAATCGGCCTTTCCAAACCTTCAAACTGGTATTCAAAGGGGAACTTGTCACTGAATAATCTACTGCTGCATCCTATTCATTTTTTTATAATCATCACCATCCTCCACGCATTGCAAGGCACAGAATGCTGCACTGGTCTCTGTTCTTATATCACTCTTACAGCTTAGGAAGGCATAGTTTTGAGAGACGGAAATAAAACACAGAGCTTATGACTTCCATGTGATCCTTGAAGATGTTTGTAGCACTGTGGGGATGTGATGTCAGACTCTGGATACTCCTTTGACCATTTTATCTTCTCAGTGCTACTGGCTAGTGCAGCTGAGGCAGATTAAGGCATATGTTAAAATGAAGGTTAAATTATTTTTTCTCTAATGAAGTGTTGGTTGTTTCTTGTGTACCTTGCATAAAAAAAACATAGCTCCACACAAGAGATGGGGTCTAACTCTCCTGCTGTGCCCCTCTGAGTCCCTGTTTCACAAATGAACAAAACACTGAGGCAGATGTATTTCTGATGCCTATTCAGAACACTTTCCTACTTATTTAGAGAAGCTAAGAGGATGCAGGTTGTACTCTTTTCCATGTGTTCAGCTGGTGTTTTGTCACAAACAGGAGTCCTGATGTCAAGTAAAAACAGCCTCAGCTGTCAGAGGGTTTTGTGGCACACAAATGATCTGTGGGGCTGTGTGACTTGTGGTGGAGGGCAAGAATAGTTATGGACTTCTCACTTTAAGAACACCTTTGTGCTGTTCCTTCTTTAAAAAGTTGTTGAAATTTGTTTTTATTTCTTAGCATCAAATATTACTTTTTCCCCTGTCTCTCTTTGCTACCCAGAGGAAGTGAGAGGTTTTTGAAGCTAAAGATGTGGCACGTGTCTTACGACATAGTGCTGAACACAGTGCTCTTCACCCCCAGATCTCAAAGTCCCTCCTAAGCCTATCAGCATCCCTGTCATCATTTGTAGCTGGGACTAAGCAAAGCATAGAGGTCTTTAACTGCAGAGATTACCAACTGATCAACCAGCATCCTGAAAATGGCACCTGGAGAGACCCAACTCCCTCCTACAATGGAAGGCCAAATGAAAAATTTTAGAGAACCGTTACAAGTCTCGTATAAGTCAGAGTGTTCTTCCTTCAAGTGTAATAACTCTAATAATGAGAGTTAAATAATACCCCTGTTGCTTTACTGGAATTTCTTCTGGACCCTCAAACTTACTGTTTCCATGGTGTCTGCACCAACTCTCAGGGGCAGATCTCCTCCTTTCAGTGTTTTCAAACATCCAGGTGCCCAAAACTGGGGCATGAGAAGCCAGAGTGGCGTAAGAAACCAGAAATATCAAAGGAATTTGTCACTGAAAGTAAGAGCAACTCATTAGTGATGTACCAACTCACACTTGAAAATTTACATTTGATGTTTGACTGTTACATCTGACATTTGACTGAAGAGGCGCGAGAGGTTGGCAGGCTTACTATTTATAATGACTCAGTGCACCCAAGCAGGCTGTGCAACACCTGAGCTAATTTTTATGTCATGTGTGCCACATCTTTGCTGAGGATTCCCAATGCTTCCAAAGCTGAAAAGAAACCCCAACCAAACAACACAATCCCCAATTCTCCAAAAGCCCAAACCAAAGAGTAAGGTATGCAGCAATAATAGAAATTGGCTGTTATTCTAGGCAGAAGTGTGTTGCCCTGAAATTAGAAAGAAAATATTTGTACTATTTTGTTACAATCTTTTTGAGCTTAAATTGTTGACATATGTTGGATTCCTCTCACAATAAAATAAAATAATGTTTTTAAATCACAAAGTAGGCAGATGTTGGAAGAAAACTCTGGACCCAATGCACGAATATCTAGCAACTGTTTCCATTTAATGGACTTTACAAAACCTGTTGGGCAAACACAATCCTAACTAAATAATGCTGATTGTACTTCTTCCCAAGAAGAAATAATTGAAAGGAATCGAATGATAAATTACATGAATGGTGCCCCATCAAAGCAAATGGTGATAAATAGAAACACATTGGTGGTGCTAACACTCACACTAATGTACAGGGGTCAGTATAATTTATATATTTTTTTAAATTTTTTTTTTTTTTACTTTTTGCAGGCTGGTTCTTTGTGCTCAATCTGATGTTAAAGTGATAAATTAGGAAGAGGAAGGTTGCCTAATGAACAGGTAGGTAGCAATATATCAAAAAACCCAAACAAATCTAGGCTGTTACCAGTCTGTGGGAGATTTTTTTTGGTATTTCTTTGAGGGTAGAAAAGCCTACTTGGTCTGAAGATGCAGTTCAAAATATATAAACATTTAATGTTCCTTTATATATATATATATGTACAATAGGCACACATATATGCACACCATCTTAAAATACGTGTAAAAGTTTGCAAAAGTGGAAGGACAATGAGTACACATAATTGGTGGTATAATGTGCAGTTACTTGCCTATGCGCATGGAAACATGCAGCTATACATCTGCATTTCTGAAAGTGAATCCCTTCATGTTGTACATGATATGTAACCCACTAAAATAAACAGCTCATGAAATTCAGTAAATATTGAATCAAATGCTTTATTTTCTCACTTTCCAGGGAATATATTTAATCACTGACAAAGCACCCCTATAATTTTCTTCATTATTCCTTTCAAAAAGACTTCATGAATAAAGATATTTTCCCATAACTTTGGTTTAAAGATTTTTCAGCCAGAGTGCTCCTTATCAAAATATTCACTGCTTATTCTGTTGCAAACTCTGCAGATTCCTGAAAATCAGCAAAACTAGGACCATTTTTCCCTTTTTCCTCTTCTTTATGGGTGAATTTTCCTGAAGTATCTCTAATCTTTAATGATGCATTGCATACAAATCTGGGCATAATATTCTCTGCCAGTTGTCTGATGAAAGTACTGATGACAAAGACAACTTGATGAAGATGATGGCTTGCCCCAGTGCTTTCAACTCAGTGATTAGCTCACTGTCAGGAAGATTTGATCCAGGGGTTTGATATCCAGGATATTTAATGGTCTATGAATATCTATATGAAAGTCATTACAAGAAGAAAAAATGATTACTTATTAAACTCTGACTCCCTGTGCTAGTAATGTTGCTCTGAAGCAAAGCCTGTCCTTCCTATGATGTTCCAATTCTTTATTTAGTTTTGTTGCTTTTCTTGATGGTGGTCCCATATTTTCCTGCAAGGCTTTCCTTTGCTGTCCCCTCAGCCTAGTGCAAGGGCAAGGTATGGTACTGCCAGGGAGCATTTCTGGCAGATAATATCCTAGCAGACAACTGTGTGGGTAAAATTCTGATGAAAACTTCAGAAAAATGGAAGATAACCTCCTGTGGCTGCAATGTACCCTCTTCTCCTATATCTCACAGGCTAAGAATAGGCTTTTATGTTTATCTGCAATTTGTATTTTTTATTTTCTGTGAGTTTCCTATTAATAATGGACAATAAGCTAATTAAAAAAGTCTCTCTGTGTGCTTTGGCTCTCTTACAGCTGAGTTTGCAACTCTGGCTACATGCTGAGACGACTGGTAGAGCTGCAGGCCCTTATTGCCAAGGTCTGCAGTATATTTTTCCCTCACTGGCAACAAGCAGCTTTTTCTTCTTCATTTAAAACTTCTAATTAATAGTCTTATTATTCCAAAATCCTGGAAAGACACCCACATAGACACCAGATGAAAGCGTCAGTGCATCCTACATTTTAAAAAATTCTGAATTTTTTCTTTTTAATTAAAAAAAAATTCCTTTTGCCCATACGGTTATTCTTTTTAAAACTTTCTTTACCATATCCAAATTTCAGCTTTACCCTCCCACCCACATTTTGTGCTTCCCTGCAGTTAACACTGGAGCTGGGAGACGTGCAGTCTCAGAAGTATTGCCATTTTAACCACAGAAGCCTGAGTTCCATACATTCAAGGTTCTGTGTTTTACCTGCCTTCCAAATCAGCTACTTAAGTTGTCTTTGGTGTGTTCCATGGTCATACAGGAAATCTTTGGAGAAGCAGGGATCTAAACCTGAAGCACTTGGTATTATGTGGTGTGTATGGTTGAATGTAGCCTATTATCTGACTAGATGATAAAGATCATCAGCTCTTTTAAAACTTTGTGGTTTGGGGAGGAGAGGGGCCAAGGATATGAACTTATTCCTATCTGGAAGGTGAATGTGTCCCCTACACTTTGGATAGCATGAGGGAGCAGCCTACTACACAGCAAAAGCTGGGGAACATCCATGGAGTGCAATCAGGGACCATTTGCAGAGTTAATGAATCCTGCAGTAATAGATTGGATTTATTTACCTGAAGAGAGTTCTCTTACATGGGCATTAGTAGAACTTCAATGTTCTCTCTGACCTGTAGTTTTCAGTTGTAGTAAGAAAGTAATGAGATTTTTGATTTCTCAGCTACCATAAATTTTTTACCTTTGGGATACAGCAGTGTTAGATACAGTGGGTCTGAAGACCAAGTTTTAAATGTTTTTCAGTGCCTGAGAGAGATAATACAGCAGATAAATGGTGCAGGAATGTATATTAATCAGCCTCCCATATTTCAAACAGTTTCATTGTACTTGCAGTTTGTCCTATGTAAATCTAGCTTATTCACATGGTTCTCATTAGGATTTCATGTCTTCAGGAATCCACATGTGACATAATTTCCTTTTCTCCAGGGGCACCAGAGCAAAAGTTTGCATTCAATTACTGCTAGACTATTTGCCACTTAAAACTAAAGTGCTCTGTTTTGCTGAGTTGAGTCATCAGGAAAGGGTATGCAACATCCATCTTGTAACCAACTGTAGTCAGACCCTTTAATTAATGGCTGGGGATTCTGCTTTGTCTTTTAAAAGGATAAAATCTAATTGCGGTTCAGATTAGGCTGTGTAATGAACATGACCACAAAACAATTGATCAAAACTAATAGGCGGAATGGTTTTGCCAACGTTAAGTAAATCTCTTGTTTGTTTTGCATAAGGAACATAAGGATGCATTGCCAACATTACTGATGCATTATTTACTTCACTGGAATTTTAGCCAAACACTTTGCTGTGTTTCAAAGACAGAAACTCTAAGCCATATTTTCCAAGTACTAGCAATATTGCTTATTCATCTTCCATCTAGAAGAATATTACAAAGGTGCTGTTCTGAGAGATTTTTGACATGACAAATTTAATTTTGTCTTATAGAAAGTTTTCTTTTTATTAATGAGAACAAACTTTATGTCCTAATTAGGCAGAGTTGGAGATGAAAAGATAAACTTCCCATTTTTCAGTAGGTTCAATATGTACTTGTAAACAAGAATTAGGTCAGATTGTGAAATCCATGCTCCAAATGCACAGTAAATATTTCACATTTATACAATATAGCAAAGTATCTTCAAAGTTCTTTCTTCTCAATCTCTAGCTAGAGAAAATTCCTGTCAAGTGAGCAGAGGTTTCAAGATAAAGCCCTGCACAAAGATCATACAAGATTAATTTATATAGTGGAATTATACTCAGGTACAAGACTCTTATATTTAGATATTTTCAGATTTGTAAACAGAAGTCCAAGCTTCTTTTACATTTTTATTTTTTTTTCTGATACGAGGCAAATTTCTTAAATATTAGACAGGTTCATTATTTATGAGAATTTGTATGGAAGGTGAGTTTAAGATCATTAAAAATGCTCAAAATTAGAACGATTTCTTGAAATGTTATGCCAGAGGTGCAGCACACTCCTGAAGATTAAGGAAAAGCTATAAAATGAAACAAAAGAAGATACAGGAGAGTTTACTAGACTAAATGTAAATACCATGTATTGGAATAATTTCTATAGAAGGGCAGGAAAACATCCCGAGACCGTCTAGTCCGACCTCCTTCTCAGAGCAAAGTCAACTACAACAGATTACTCAGGGGCATGTCCAGTTGAAATCTGAATATCTCCAAGGACGGAGATACCACAGCCCCTCTGGATAATCTGTGCCAGTGTTTGACCACCTGCAGAAAAAAAAAAAAAAAAGGTTTTTCCTTATGCTTGAGAAGATTTTCCTGTATTTCCATCTGTGTGTATTGCCCCTTGCCCTGTCACTGAGCACCACTGAGGGGACTGTGGCTGTCTTCTTCACTTCTTCACTCCTTCCCTTCAGGTATTTATTCACTTTGATAGCAACCCCCCAAACCTTTCTCTTCTACAGGCTGAATGGTCCCAGCTCTCCCAGCCTCTACTCATGTGTCAGATGTTCCAGGCTCTTCAACACCGCTGGACTCTGCAGTATGTTCATGTCTCTCATCCTGGGAAGCCCAGGACTGGACACATCGCTGCAGTGGGGGTCTCGCCAGGGTTGAGTAGAGAGGGAGGACCACCTCCCTGCTCTCAGTGCTTTTCCTGACACAAACTTGGAGACTGTGGGCAAATTTTACCTGACTTCTAATATCTGCAAAGTTGACAACTATCTAGCTACCCCAAAATGTCTTTGTAATCAGTGGAGAGAAGTGGATACATCTATTAGAAGTAGGATTAATTGTATCCTAGAAATGTCTATTTATTTTTATTGATAGTAGAATTACTAACTCAGATTAGAAGTCTAGCACTAAAAATGGACACTCCACTCCTAAATACAACTAAGAATTTATGAAGCCAAATCCAGGAAGGGGGTCTGCTCTGAGCTGAAACACTTGGCTCCCATTTCCATTTAGCTCTATTTGGGAGTATAAGTAAATTTCTTGGGTTAACAATTTGCTAAGGATTACTTTCATTTGGAAACACGGTCAGAGAAGAAGAAAATACCCATCTTTTATAGAATAACCAGTTCACTCACTTGGTGGAAGAACACCAGATACTTCTCAGTCTGGAAAAGTGCAATCCTCTAGCACCTACTAGCTAGAAAAATATTTGAACCACTACCATATAACATAGTTGAAGTGGAATATTTTGCAAAGTGGTAAAGCCAAAGGACACTACAGAAAAGAGATGCAAGATTCAGTTAGAGAACCTGACTTTCTATTTTTTGCATAGGCCTGGAAATTGTTTTAAAAAAATAAATTTTTTTTAAAAAATTGTTATCTTGGCATACACTACTTCATTCATAGGGAATTGAATTCTCAAACATGACTGCCAGTTGCTGGCTGGTGGTGACAGGAGTCTGTGCTGCAGGAGTCCTTGCAGCAGTATCTGTGGTTGGATTGAGACTCCCAGAGCTACTGCTCTGCTTGTTCCTAATCTGGTTGGTCATGGTCCTACATGACCACTTCAGCACATGACTATTCTAGCTACAAAACCTTTTAAATAACTTAATCACATTAAAAAAAAAAAAAAATAGTTTCTGTGACCATTTCTGTGATCACATTATTCTGCAATTCTGCAGGAATTATTTCTGCTAACTATTTCCAAGTGTCTTATCTATGTATATGTTGATCAGTTCTACAGCAGAAGCAGCCTGGCCATATCTAAGACACTTCAGCCAGGATGCTAATCAACACATTTTAGCATACAAGTTGTTGCCTGGGGAGAATCTCCAGAGCTGTCTGAAATTCCCATCTGGAGCATTTCTAGCGTAATCAGGCAATCACTTTGCTGTGGAGAAGTTACATTGAGTGCCCATTTCAAACCAGTCCACTGTCAAACCAGCCCATTGTTTCACTGAGGCAAAGGACGGGCTGCAGGGTTGTTGGCTACCCAGGGGATTAGTGTCTGAAGTGTGCACAGAGGCACAGCCCTGAATGCCCAGCTACACCACTGTGATAACTACAGAACAAACTAGATTTTCATACTTGTAACCCACTTATAACTTATGTTTCACACCTCTTATCACATTGCTCACCAATGAAAAGACTGTCCCACAACTTGTCCACACTAAATGCACTAATCATCCAAAGGACATGGCTCAGAATTTATTTCCACAAGAGTGTGTTGTTCTGATTTCTGGTTGTGTTGTCTGGACCACAGTGACTCACCCTAGGAGGAGCAACAGGGCAGTTCCCATTGTGCCTGCTTCATAGCTGGCTTTCAGGGTAGTCTTCTGCAAAGTGCTACATCTAGATTTGAGATTTACTGGATACCACAGAGTCCAAATGTAAGGCATGAACCCATGAGAGATTATCTTTACTTGTCCAATTCCTGTAAGATAATTTTTTCTTTAATTCTACAACATTTCACAACCAACTTTCCATCTTAATATCTCCTTCACCCATTTAGGCAGAAATGTGTTGCTCAGACATGTGGAAATTTCTGCCAGAAATAGATGCACATCATGAAAAGCTTTACATAGCTAACATCTATGGCTCCAACAATGAGAGAAATCAAGAGATTTCTCAAAAATATTTATATGGTGAAAAAAGGCAGGATTTCTTCTTTTCCATGTACAAATCAATGTAGGAATATTCTTTTAATTACATAAAAGCTGTGATTAAATTGCAAAGGAAGCCAGCCAAAGACATGTAGAAACCAATGTTTTAGTAATAATTTCAAGGCTGTTCACTTTCATAAATAACTATTTCAAAATATGAAGCCAAATTGTTTCATTACTGACAGAGAAAAAATAATGTAAAAATGTGAGACTCTCTGCTGTAGTGGGGAGGAGATAAGAGGGGTGATACAGATTTATTTTTTTTAATATATATATCTGAAATACAGACTTTGTTACGATCACTGCAAAAAGCCAACCCATGCAAAGGGAATCAGAAAGTAGCACATTTCCTTTTATGCACAAAACCAAAATATGAGATCCCAAAATAAAAAGTTATGAATCAGCTTAACAAGAAATGAAGAGGTAAGTGTAAACATACCCTCAGTGTATAAAAAATGAAGAGATACTCTGACAAGTTGGGATTTCCAGAAGAGATGTGTCTGTCACACTCAGTTTTGGTAAAGAATATCTTAAAAATGATCCTCAGTTGTGTAAGTTTTTGGTTGTCTGCAAGAAGAGGGAGAAGATATAATTGCCATTTTTCACTTTGATTTACATCATCTTCCAATGAGGCAAAAATTGCACTGAGCAGATGTGAGAAATCCAGACTTTGTAGAATTAGTAAGGAAGCTGCATGAAAAGAAAAACATGAATTTGCCTCCTCCCTGTAAAGAGCTGAATATGCTTGAGGTGATGTGACAGGAAGTGGCATGGCATGTGGTCTTTGAGACACAGCCCTGAAGGCAACATTTCAGTCAACAGGCAAGTGTTTTACTTTTCATTAGTAAGAAAGATGCTTCCAATAGCAGTTCTGGTTCCAGTTGGCAAAATGTGATGAGCTGGGCCCAAGGGTCCAGGGTGGCTCAGGCAGCACCTCTTTGTGCCCAAGCACGTGCAGTTTGACTGCTGGAACACACTGACGGCCCAAAACACTCAATCAGATGCAAAGCTGATGAGGTGGGCTCACTCCCCACCTCAGGCAATATTTTCACACTTTTGTGAATACCTTTAAATGCACCTGCTGGCTCCATGCTGACACAGATATACTGTGTATTGAATTTAAGATTTTTGTCACTAGTAGAAGGTGCCTCAGTGATCTGAGATGAGAATCAACACTATTACCTCTAAGTACCCTCATTTTAATTTGAACTTGCTTCCAGACTCACTTGCAGGAGTGGGATGTGCTAGCATCAAAAACGGCCGAAGAGACAGATAACATATTCAATGAATAATTGTGAACTCAGTAGGTGGTATGTTTTTAATTCAAATGTGTCTTAAGATAAAATATTAAGCTTCCCACAATTAAAAAATGATTCATATTTTCCAAATAATATTCTAAACTCTACTTTCAAGAAAATTCCAGACATTTTTAAAGCCTTAATTACTCTTTAAAACATTCTTGTAAAGTAGGCTGTGAAGACATACATGTAATTTCACTGTTCAGCAACGCAAATGGCACAGCATGATATGTTGCATGAGTGTCTATGGCAGGGGGGTTGGTGAAGATAAAATCAGGACAGAGTGCCTCATTTAAGGACAAGAGCTTCTCAAGTCGGAGAGCTGTTCAACTTGAGATAGAGTCTGCCTGACAGATAATATATAGCTTTTCCCTTCCCATTTCCCAGCATCAATAGGCATAATAGAAAAACTCTTTTAACTTCATAACAGAGATGGGTCTGTCACTCTCCTAGCTAGTATCGTCTCCCAAGGACAATACCAGAACATCAGTCTGACTAATAATTTGCTGCTGTGACATCTATGCACCT
Organism: Apus apus; assembly: GCF_020740795.1. Classification (NCBI taxonomy): domain Eukaryota; kingdom Metazoa; phylum Chordata; class Aves; order Apodiformes; family Apodidae; genus Apus; species Apus apus. The sequence continues at coordinate 21,736,540 of NC_067283.1, read as the reverse complement.
GGGAAAACGTTGCTTAGTTTTCATAATTGTGAAATACAATGTTGTTTTGTATATGGGTCAGCATGCTCAACATAGTAATAATTCAGAATTTCAATGTGCCATGATTCACTATTGCCTGCTATTTATTCCATCCCAATCACATGCTAATAATTGTAGATATTAATATATATATATTGTATCTTTCAGCAAATGATCAACGTCAAACAAATCATTTTGCTGACAAAAAGTGCTATTGCTTCTATGAGGCTCTCAGATACTTGAAGGTTGAATAAGAAGAATAAGATTAGAACCTAACAGAGATTTGATCGCTGTCATCTCCACAACAAGATGTTGACAGTTAGAATAAATATCTTCTCAGGAGCTACTTGTTAAACTGGGTTAAAAGAGGATCTGTAATGATATGGCTCACTCTAATACCTCCTGCCAATCAGATTATATTTTATTACTCAGCTGAACTATACAGCATGATTTGGTTTGTGCTAAACTGGAGGGGGTCACAAGATACAAACACTCATATTTCCTGAAAGTATTTTGGCAGAAAATGTGGATAAGAACTAGAGCATGCTGTTGTCAGGAGAGAAGATGAAAGGCTTCATGAGAGTTATTTAGGGCTAGCAGAGTGCTGGTCTAAGGCCAAGTGGCCACACTTTGCCATCTAAAAAATGTCCTCTGTGCTTCTGTGGCATATATCAGGAAAACCTCTGAAAGTATTATATATACATCAGCTCATACTGCCATCAAACATCCTTAAGAAAAAGGTATGGGGCACCATCAGCCATTTCAAGCAAGTAAAAGTTTTTCTTGAAAAATAAATTAATGGAAAAACTTGCAACTCCCAAATATTAACCCCTGCAAATGGCTAACAAGAAATGGTTAGTGTTGGTCAGAAAAGGGCTGTATAGCCAGAATGGGCATGGTTATTTCATAGCAATACCAGTGCTAGTGTCCTGAACCAAGCACATCATGTGTTTGAAACAAAATTACAAAACAAATGCAAAATAATTCTTGTGCCATCTTCCTTGCTGTTTTGCTCTGGGCTGAAGAAAGGGGAGGAAAGAGGAAAGATAAGGAAACAAATTCTCTATTACCTTTGTTTCTCTCAGATCACAAAATTAGAGGATGGATTAGGGAATGGATGAAGGACTTAAACATTGGGAGGTAAGTACAGAAAGGATTTTCTCCTCTAAACCTTCATGCAATGCCTTTGAAATCTTCTGGTTTGCCCTAGCTTGGAAAAGCAGCTGATTTGTGGTTGAGCTTATCCTATATTAACAGGCATGCTGGCATTAACTTGGGGAAGAAAGACTAAGAATCTTCCTCTGTCTCAGGCAAGTTATTAAGATTCAAAGTCATTCCTTGCAGGAAAGGAAAACAACTGTGAAGAACAGAGCTGAGTTTGTGGAAGGACTGGGCTGCAGCGGTGGCCTGGGGGCAGCACGTTTGGGGCAGACGTGCTTGTCTGTCACCAGTCAGCATCCTGAGGGACTCCCTGGGAGCAAATTTAGAACCAGGAGATTCAAAGAAAAAAAAACCTGTTTATTTAGGGAGGCCAGGCCAGAATAAAGCAATCAGCCCTCACTCTCCAGTTCCAGGGTTCTCTACAGAGAGCTGCCTATACCTATTTTCTGTGATGCCCCACAGCTTTCCAATGCTCCCTGTCCACCAGGGCTCAGACTGCAGCAGCTACTCATAAACCTGTGAAACTGACAGGAAAGGACAAGTGACTTCTGAGGACTTAACACTGAATTTTTGAAGGTTGCCACCTGCTTTGACCTTCCTGGTGAGAAATGGGAGGGATACCCCTTTTTTGAGAACATCTTGATCAAGTGCTTGCAGAACTGAAGTTATGATATACAGCGTTATGATGAGCCTGGGTAAAGCCAGAACAGTTCAAACTTTAGTGACCTTACACAAGTAATTTGGACTTCACAACAGTCTGGGTTTTGTAAAAAATCTTCTTCTTTAAATTTAGAGATAAATCCTCTAACCTATTACTGTGAATAGCCAAATTCCTGCTACCTTTTATGGAGCTAAGATTTTATCCTTCACTGCATTCGCATTATATTTCAATAGAGAATTAAATTAATGAACATTTATTGACAAATCAAGTCTTTCCGCCTACTAGTAAGACACTTGAGTACATGAAACCCAACTATGTGTGTACTTAAACTTTTGTATTGAGAAAAGCCCCTCTTCCTGTAATCATCAATGTGCTCTTTCTCCAGCTCTTATCCTATAAGCTGGGACAATTTCCACACCAATTTTACAGGCAGTCAGCTGAGAAAACTTGAACAAGGTCAAAGAGAAGGTATGCATTGCAGAAATTGCTTAAAATCCCTCTGGAGCCAGACTACTGCTTATGTTGTCCTTCCTTTCCATTGACATATAAATCCAGATTGAGAGACACAGGAGCTCCCTAACCCATGTATTTGCATGAACCTTCTGCCCACACCCAGGCAATACATTTATTGGGAAACTCATAGGAGCAGGAAAGGAGGGAGTCACACTGAGCTGCAGTAGCCTCTCTGGCCTGGTTGCCAGAAGATTGGGTCTGCAGGCCACAATTTGGAGCACACTTGCACAGCTGCACTGCATCTTAGAGATGTCAGATTGTTACAGTAAATTGCTAATTTGCATGTCACAGATGGGCTGCTTTTGAAGTAAGTATATTAAGTATCAAAGGTGCCAATTTAATGGCTATCCTATAGCCTAAGGGAGAAGAATGATGACTAGATGAATTTTTCTCCATAATTTTATGTGAGGAAGCCTTGGGCTGTTTGTGAGAACTCTCCAAATTATTTAGGCATTGTATTGGTCTCATCTTGTTTGTTATTAGAAATGAAAATGTTTGATTAATACACAAAGTGAATGTTGATCAGGATAAAAACAGGAGAGAAGGATTTGAAGTGTCCTCCTTAATTATAAAGTCCTTCTTGGTGCTGTCTCAGTCAGTCATATCATGTAATCCTTTTCATAAAATTATCTCATTTCAACTTAGAATCACAGAGGGATTTTTGTTCCTGCTGTTTCTGCGGGAAGGCAATTCAAGAACATAGTCTTTGTGATAGCAGGAGGCCTCAGTAGTGTCCAGGCTAAGTGTATCCTCAGCTCAGTATTGTTCATAGACTAACAATACCTGTTAGCTTAAGTAGCCCCCTTTTTTCCTGTTTTTTTTTCTCTTTCACGTTGTACCCACAGAGAGTGATCACATTCCATCTCAGCCTGCATGATGTGAGACTTCACAAATCAAATGCTTCAGGTCTTGAGCTTTTACCCCCTGGCTGTCTCCCCAGTAGCATTCCTTCATATCTGCTGTACGTTTGGTCACTGCTCCTGCACAGAAGTCACCAGTGCTCACTGCAGGGTTCCAGATAATGTCTTGCCAGTGTCTGGATGGACACTGGTGACTCCTTGATTGTCCTGAATACATTTTAAGCCATTCTTCCCTTTCCCCACACATCCCTCACTGCAGATGCTTCTATGAAAGTTGTGATAATCTTCAACACCCATACCTTCCTCTTCCTCAGTGATTTCCAAATCCACTACACTTTCCACAGTTTTCAAAACTTAACTTCTGGCCAAAAAAACCAAAATAGTTTTAGCTTATAAGTGCTTGATTTTGCCATGTGTATAATTAATCCAATGACAGTTTTTAAACTCCACTCTTCAAGGTCATCATGACCCTCCCTGCTCTACTAATTCTTTTAAATTTCATGTAATCAGAAAATGTCATCAGCCTATTCTTGTTTTGCATATCTGGGCCATTAAGACAATATTAAGCAAGACCCATGCAGCAGATGATCCTAAAGATCCCCCCAGTATCCATTTCTTCCTTCAAGATTAACTTTTGCAATCCCCTGTTTGATTAATTTCCTAGACTCCTCAGTCCTGCTGTAACCATCACTGCTCTATACAGTTCCTTCTGTGGTGCTTACTGAAGATCAGATAGATGAGATTGCCTGCATGTCATACGCATGGAAAAATAAGTTGTTGAGAGAAGATACTGGGTTATTCTAACAATATCTACTTTTAGGATACCAGGAAAAAAAATGGGAGTCTCATGTTGAATTTTTTCCTGTCTTCCCTCTAAAGGACTGGAAACAGCAGTGGTCTGAATGGTGCTTTTGTACAGTAAAGTGAGAGCCCTTCCACCTCTGCCCACCACCCTTTCAAGCACCTGGACCACCTGTATAACACCAGTCAGTGCTGCTGGGAGGGAAGTCACAGTGCCCTTTGATTTCTTTCTTCTGGGCTAATAAAACCCCATTTCTTTACCTGTGAGTCTTTGATAGTACTGTTCACATACTTTGTTCCTGAAACCTCCAGACACCCAGTGTTCTGGGATGATCATGAACTGCAGTGTAGTTGCTGGAATTGCTTTACTTCTGCCCTCCCTTTCCTAAAAATAGATACTTTATTTGCTGGTCTGCAGTCCCCTGGTATAATCCCTGATTTTATGAGCTTGTCAAAAGCCATTTTCTATAATTTATTTTTTCAAAATGTCAGAAAAGCTTTCAGTATATCTCTATTGAAAATTGAGGACTTTTATACATCTATCTTCAGGCCATACCCACTCTATCTTTAATCATTCTCTCTAACTCTCAATGCATTGGAGCCAATTTCTATATTTTTTTTAATTACATGAATCCTTAGCTTTTCCTTTGCTTTTTAAAAAATTTTCTTCTTTTTTTTTTCCTTTTTTTTTTCTATTTTTTTTTTCCTTTTCTTCGGCAAGTTTAACTCAGTTTCACTTTTGGGAGAGTCTCATTATATTTCAAAACTTTCCACACCTTAGTTTTATTTTCTGATCATTTTTTCTTCCTTTGCTTATAGTCTTACTGCTTAGCCTTAGTACTTCCCTTAAGGACTGCAGTTTGGTCTGCAGCAGCTCTTTCCAAGTTTTTTACCTCTAGGCTGGTGTTCATGCTTCAGACATTGCTGTCTCTGAGATGCAGAGAAATCTGAATCCCCTCTTAGATGCCAGTTTTAATACTTTGCCATTATTTTGACAGCCTTAGCAAGTTCCTTCAGTTAAAATAATTCCTCTTGAAATGGAGAATCTTAAAGAGCAGAAATTTTCATTATTGATATCATTAAACTGGCATACTAGACATGAGATATCCCACTAAATGCTCTTTGTTTGGGAGGCAATGTTATTTGGCTGCAAACTCCCCATGGGAGACAAAAAGTAAGGTTACTGCTGCACCCTGACCCACCTCTGTCAGTGCCCCCCAAATTCCCCTGTGCCTCTCACAGAGGGAGAGGCAGCAATAATTTGTTAATAGTCTCCCTCTTGCCTCACCCTGTTGGAGCAAAGAAAAATCACGGTACCAATTTTTAAGGAAATTAAACATTTAGAGAACAAGCAACTTGCTTCAGGGAAGGAATTCAGTCTGCCCTGATGTCAGACAGAGCCCAGATCTCCTGAGGCAAAAGCCCTGACTGAACTATCCTCACCACCATGCCTTGCACTTCAAATAAATGCCTCCTTGAGAAGAACAAGTTCAAGCTAATATTAAACATGGATCACAAGCTGAGTGTCAAGGATGATCAAGCTCTAGAAAATGTGATGAGATGTGATGAGGAAAGAACAAATGAACAAGGATTGTCTAACCCAGACAACAAGGGAATAAATGATAACAGTCTTCAACATAACTGCAGTGAGGAAGGGAGAAATCTATGCAGGAGTAAAAATGAAACAACATAATGAACTTGAATTGTTTCAAGGAACTTCTGTCCCATGTTGAAATACATAACTCACATGTGTGCACATAAAACCAGTTTAGAACAGATTGGCAAGGAAATCTAGCATACCTCTACTACTGGAGGTCTCTAAGAACATATCAAACAGATTAAACTAGCCTTTCTCGGGAAGGGTTTTACCTTAGGGAAAATGGGCCGACTGTATGAGCCCTGGGGAGCCTTCCAGCCCTATGATCCTCTGGCAAAGACTGAGAGGTCTAGGACAGGTTTGGCCTTTCTTGCATTTTCTCATCCATCCTTTCTCTACCTACAGACTCTCCACCAAGAAAGCATGTGAGTTACTGAAACAAATTGAGCTTTAACAGATGTAGCAGTTCAGGTCTTAAATCTGACATCTCCTGCTTTGATGAGAAAACATAGTTTTGCAAAGGCCAAAACAAAGTTGCAGGAGTAACTCCCTGTTGTACATGATGGCATAAATATTTTTCACTATGTGTGGTGGCAGCTGGAACTCATTTTGTTTCCTAAAAGCTATAGAATTTGTTATCTTTATCCTGGCAGTTTACCATTTTGATACTGCTACTTGCTTCCCCTCCCTCAGTATTATTCAGATGAAGTACAGAACTTTTTTTCAGATAAATTCCCCATCAGTGCCTCTATTCTTCCTTTCTCAATTCATTTTCTGGGTAATTTTAGCTGGCCTTTCTAAAATGGCCTTCATTACTATTAATCTATGTCTTCTGCAATATCTAATTACATAAGGCTATCATACACAGGAGTCTGCGTGAAAGCCTTTTATATTTAAACCATATAACCCAACTCTATAATTGGAGCCAGCAGATCGTTTTTTATCTCTGCCTGCCATTAGTTTTACCAATTGGTTTCAGTTCAACAACTTGCAGCAGTTGCTGCTACTGCTCCCTCTCAGGGCCGGGGTTTGTGGTGGGATGGTGGGTTGGGGCCAGGAGGTCCTGCCTGCAGCACCTCCTCACGCACCCTGCTCCTCCCACCCTGCTCTTCCTGGCCTTCAGATGGGCAAGCAATGTGTAACTTCCCCTCCCCGCAGAAAAGGGCAACACAAAGGATGCTTTTTCTTCACAGGTTTCTCCATACTACAGTACATTTGTGTCCTGCTCCCATTCAGAGCCTTTTCACTGTGGTGTTTCACAAAAATACTTCAGTTTCCACATTTATGCTTATGGATTTAGTGAGGTTTGGGATGATAACATGTTTAATCTAAGGGCATTTTCTGCAGAAGATGGAAAATCACTTCTTGCAAAAAATGTTCGTAATTTTCTTTATTTCCTTTTATTAGTATTTTTTATTTTTTTAGAGAAGTTAAACATTACAGTTTACTTTAAATTAGTTTTGTTTTTCAACTACGAACAAGCTGAAAAAAACCAGTCGTAGATGCACTGGTAAGCTGGGAAGTACCTAAGAAATTATGGAGAAAAATCCAGGATGGAAGAACACAAATGAAAAGAAGCTTTAAAAAATTGAGCTTGTCGTAGATAAGACATCTTTTTAATCACAGAAGACAACATTTAGGGTAGGGAAACATGAATGGTCTTACAATAAACAAAATGGATGCTTCAGAATAGGGAAGGGTAAGATGACATTGGCTTAATTTCCAGCAAGGAAAATGTAGGTTTGACCTTGCTAATTATAACAATAGAAAATTACTGTTGCAAGCTATTCAGAAAGGTGGCAGAATTCCTGGTGGAAAATTTTTAGAATATATTTCTAGAATGCCCCTGGTATGTTTAGTCCTGCCTCTTTATGGAAAGATAACCTGGCCCAGCCTTGTGTTACTCTGAACTGCCTTCTCTGTATAGTTTAAAGGAGAGAAAAGGGAACCTCAGAAAATCTTTCCCAAATTTTAGTTTTAGATCAAATCGACTTTTTTTTTTTTTTTTTTTTCTGATTGAAATTAAAAATCTTGGAGAGTTTTTGTGAAAAACATATGGTCTTGTTTTTTCAGAAGTTGTAATGTTGATTCTCTTTCAAAACCTCTAATTCTTTAATTGATTTCCAAGAGGAGAAAAAAAAACAAACAACAAGCTCTTACATTTTCTGCATGAGTGCCATTTTACCCAGGCTGTAAATGGAGGTGAACTCCTCTTTGAAGGGTTTTACTGCCATGTGAGCCTGGGAGGGCACCACACATTTTGACTTGATCAGCGTGACTAAGTGCTTTTCTCTTAGTCCTGAAACTTATGCTGCAGGAAGAAAGTCTGGAGAAAATTGGCAGCATCTCTTCCAACTTGGCTTTACCTCAGCCAATTCCAAAGAGACAGTAAAATCCATCAGCACAGGGAAAAGGCAGTGAGGTGGCCTCCTAAAGTGAATGGAGAGCTACCTCCTTCACAGCTGGAGGCACATGCTGCCGTTATTTTGGAGATGATGTCAGATACTGTAGGGGGAGAGGTGAGAAAAATCAAACAAAATTAGATCTATTCCTGATTTCTCCTGCTCTCCACAGAGTGATTCCCAGTCTTCGTAAGCAGCCAACCCAGAGTGCAGGTTTTTGGATGCTGCCTGTTTTGCAGCTCAGCACTCGGTGAGTGTGTTCTTCCTCCTGGTGCCTGCTGACAGGTCCAGCCCTGCTACCATCTGGCTGGCGAAGTAATGAGACCAAATAAAACGGAGCTTGAAGAAATTAACATTCTTTCCTTCATCTATTAATAACTGAGAAGTGTTGATTTTGGTGACCGCTAGATACTTTATTGTGAAGCAGGTTGTTTTATTAGAAGCATCGTAATGAAGGTTATACTGGATGTGTGTATCTCTTCAGAAACACACTTATTTTTAATAAGCAGAGTGTGTTTTTTCTCACAGACATAAACCGTCACAGAAATGCTATGTGTGAAAAAATCAACCAAATGAAGTAATAATAGTTTGATGAAAATAAATAGTTTTAATAAACTCTCTGTTACTGCTTTTTTTACTACAAAAAATCTGTCTATTTTTCTTATGGCTACTAGCTAAAAGCCATCAGCATAGGAAAGGAGACATGAGGCACATGCAGATCTTAGCAGCATTACCACTTCATTTTCAGGGTCCTGAGGGCCATCCTCCCAGCCCAAGTAAGCACATGGATGGCCACTTTAATAAGGAAAACCATTCCCCTTTACCTGACTTAAGCATCCCAAGCATCTCATAGGTTCATTTGTGAGTTTCTGCTGCTGGCAGATATAAAACCCAGCCAACCCACACACATTTCTTGATTGTGTTTAAAGCAGGTTCATATGGATTTGAATCAGTTCAGATTGAATATATTGGACCTTTGGATAGATTGGAAGAAATAGAGGTTTTGCTTGATTTAATTATATATATTTTAAGCTGATCTAAATCCACACTGGTGCAATTATTAATTTAGCCATTGCCTTCTGGTAACTTGTTATTCTAGGAATAGCCGGTTCACATGTCAAGGCTTTCAGATGGAGGAAATGGCTGTTAAAAATACCTTCCGTTTTCCTGACACAGTTATTAACTGGTACAAGTCAACGCTTGTAAAACTGGTGGTTGATATTTTAAACATCAGCTTTTAAGAAAATGTCTTCTCTTTACCACTTTCCAAACAAGGAAGGTAGTGCAAGTGCAGAAACAACTGAGCAGTTCCAGCACCTCCTGCATTGCTGCCTCTGACGTTTACCTGCCTGCTCCAACTTTGAACACCATGTGGTGATGTCAGCTGCTGGGGTTAACTTTTAAACTTGAAAAATGGCAGGTTTCCACTCTTAATCCTCCAACTTAAGCTTCTGTACTAACTAAAACACCTCATTAATATTCACTGTTGTTCACCACCAGAGACACACAGGCACTCAGGCCACTCCTCATTTCTCCTCCACCTCTCCTGCAATGTTTTACTCCATCCCACCCCACCTTTGTACCAGCTTTGCTCTGATTTCTGCTTCTGTTGATGCTCCCCCAGCACCTGCAATCATTGCTTTCTGTCCACCTGTCAATTCTTCCCCATTTCCTTCCAGCCACTCCTCAGAATTTTGCTCCCCTGTCCTCCAAACCTCACAAAAAACCTCGGGCATCTCTTGGGGAACTCTAGAAGCCCCCAACGAGCCTCATGGGGGCACCTGGCACAGTCTCCTGGTGAGTCTGCAGGCTCCATCCCATCTGCATCACACAAAGCCCCTGCACGTGGTATCTCTCCTTTCATCCCTGGCACAATATGGGTTCAGCAGCACTAATCAGAGGAATATGTTTGGACAGCCCCTGTTGCCTGCTGGGTTCAGGTGCAAGCATCACCGATGTTTCTGCGCTGGGTTGGCAGAAAGGTCCCAAAGAAGCAACATGGTCTGGGTCTCTGATTGTGTCAAAGGCTGCTTCTCCCATGTGGTCCCTTTACCTTTGTTCCATCATGGACTGTGTTGAGCCTGGAAGGGTCCAGCTGCCCCCTGGCCTCCTGCCGTGTGCTGCTGCTGACCCTGGTTTGCTGCATTAGCATCTTCCTGCTGAGCAAAACCTTAGTGCTGGCTCTGTTAAAATAATAGTCTGTATTGAAGTAGGGGGAGTTCAGATTTTTATTAGTAAACTTGATCATAAAGCAACTTTGGAGTTTTTCTGACATCTACCAAACAGTCATGTGTTTGTTTTCCCAAATGGCTGTTCGTGTCAATAAGTTCAGGTTTGGTATTTCTAAACACTGTTTGCTTTAGAAGGGTAACAAAGTGCTCTTCAGGTTTGCAACTGTAGGTCTGCTGACTTGTGCAAAATGGCTGTATTTTTTTTTGGGGTTCTTCTTCCTCTCCCACAATGGCCATGGCAGCTGAGTTGTGTGGCCTTATGGCAAAAGGGCTCCCTGTTGATGTTCAAGGTCTGTTCCTGTGGAACAGGCAAGTGTATTTTTGCTATAATGACTTTATCAATGGGTAGGAAATGGCAATAGCAGTATCGTCGGAATAACATAAAAATGCATACTTCTCTTTCACATCCTGAGTATCTCCATTTCCCCTTCCTCAATTCTCTGTCTTCAGGGCCAGCACTATCACCTGGATGCACCCAAAATTAGACTTCTTAAATTTTTAGACACCTAAATAAAAGTACTGGCACGTTCCAGGAAGACTCAAAACCACTGAATTTTACCCCACGCTCCTGGAAACTAGGAATATCATTTTGATGTCTGAAAGTTGATTTAGTTGTTTAATAAGAGTTTAGTTTTAAATACATTGTCCCAGGAATATCTGGCCTAGGTATTAGAAATATTACTATTGAAATATCAAAAAAATGGCTACAGAATAAAACCCCCAGATTATTTTATTCAAAGTGAAGAAGACCTTCAGGGGCACTCTATCTGGAAGAGAAAAGATTTCAGGAAATGAAATGGACAGCTGAGCTGTTTAGCAGAACAAAACTAGAGATAAAATTACATGTATTTTCCTACTGTTCAGGAGATATTACAACTCCATCAGTGACCTCTAAAGAAGGACACTTCTTGCCCATAGGTAGAATTTAATTTCTGTATTTGCAGAGAATAGTTTATTTCTTAACAGAAGTGGGTCAGAACATCAGGAAATGGAACTGTAGAACCTAACAAGTGCTGAAGAAAAGAAAAACAAAGGAAAAAAACCCCAGTTTACCACCCTATCCTGGCTTTCATGGCATACTATGGTCTCCAGGAGGCATAGTGTTTCCAGAAAAGGTCTGTGGGAGGAATCATCCATTTCCAAACTTTTTTTTTCCTGCAGGGTGATAGTTAAAGTACTGTGAATGTGCCATTTGTTTTGGAGAGTTTTGCCAGATTCTGCTTCTGATTGTCTTTTAAGCTGAATCTTCCACCACTGGTATATTGGCAGAAGATGGTCCTTGTGATTTAGAGTGGAGTTAAAGCCAAACAAAGGCCACTGTAGGATCTCAGAGCATAGTTCCAGAGCGCTTACTCTCAGCTTTGCAGCAACCATACAATTTGTGTAATGTTGTGCATGTAATACCTAATTCTGCAAGTGATACTCAAGGGAGTAGTACAGCTGACAACAGGCATCTAAGTTTAGCAGCAGATTTAAAGACTGGCACACAGTCAATAATACAGTCCGAAACTGCAGCCCAGCACTTCTACAGTAGTAACAGCCGCAGCTGAAGATTGTCACGCACCCACCAGACGTTCTGCAATAACATGCCTGGGAGGAGTTCCTGCAACAGTCTTGATAGTCAGTGAAAAAACAGGAAAAAAAAATAATAAAAGCAACTTCCAGATAAAAAATATTTTGTGACTCCCTTCAAGCTGTTAGTGCTGTGCTAAAACTGGCCTTGAAAATTTTAGACATGCTACTCATGGGCATGAAAAAACATTGTGTCACATACTAAATAGAGTATTGTTGATGCATTCACAATCAGCCCTGAAAAATTACACAATTTAATGCAAAAAAATAAAATAGTGAACATTGTTAAAGAATTAGAGGCAGTGCCATCTGATGGCTCTTTTGTTCTATTTCCATTAAATCTCTGCACATCCATTGAAGGTTACTGCTACTGTCTGAGTTGCATAAAACCCAGCATGAGTGAAAAGAAATTATTTATTTTGTGAATTTCCAAGTTCAGAACTTGTGAATTGCAGCATTTAGCCTTGTCACTGATTAAGCTGTTTTATAAAGCATTTCATTAATCTTACTTAGTTGTATAAGTTATTAATTTTAAAGGATTTGTTGCTATGTGTTTTCATAGCTCAATAAAAAATGAACAAGTTGAAGTGGAAAAGGATATGGAGCAGAAGGCTTGTGCCTTTAGGGACTGACACCAGTTATTAGACGTGTTTCTTAAGGAATCTGAAATTCCTCCTGGCAGGTGTATTATAAACAGGGAGCTGCAACTTATGCTCTGACTGTGCTGAGCTACTTGGCTATTATAATTAAACTTACATTAAAAAAAAAACCCTCCTGCTGTTCCCCTCTCCTTCTGGAAAGGCTAGCAGTTTTCTTCAGACAATTATGACAGTAATTCTAACACCTCTGCATTAGTTTTCAGGATATAAAAAGTCACGTGCTCCATTACATGCCCAGACTGCAAATCCAGAAGAGGGGGAAGGGAGCACAGGAGGGAACAGTGAGCAGCTCTCCCCATCAGAGATGGGGGTTGCTGTGAAGAGCAAGACAATGGTAAGATTGATCTCTTCTAGTTCTATTATTAAGCTAGAGTGAAATAGCAACACTAATGTCTTGGTAAAAGGAAAAAGAAGATCAAAATGAGAAAACAATACAAATACTACAAGGCCATGACCGTCCTGGATTGTCCAAAGGTCTGTGTGGCATTGCTCTTTCCACCAGGCTGGCCTCCTCCCTGGATATCAGCTTCCCACACTACTGCTGACTGAATCTTTTCTCAGTCTGGTTCATACCTTGTCAGTAAATTCCAACCTTTACCACTCCGTTCAATTTTTGTTCTTTCACCTCTTCATCTCAGTTTTCACCTACCTGCAGGCTCCCAGTTTACTCACATATGCCAGAGTATGCATATGATGACTGAAATCGTCAGTGAATTTGGAAACTAAATTTTAATAAACCTCCATTGATCCTATGCCAAGTGAATTTTCAAAAAGAAATTTGGGCAAAAGTTTGACACACATGAATGGAGATTTCTGGCTCTTTCATGTGCCTGCTTGAGGCACAAGAAATTTTCAGTCCCTCAAATGCAGTAACTTGTGTGAAAGATCCAGCTTTTCTGCAAATGTTTTTTGGCTGAATTCTCCAAAAACCAAATATATTCTCCAAGTAAAAAGTCATAGACAGAGCACTTATAAGCACTTACAACTTTGCAAAGTTACAAGCAACCAAAAAGAGGGGCTAAAAATGGGAATCAGTGCCAAATCTCAGTTGCAGCCAATGCTGAGATTTTGTTTGTAATATGAACACATGCCCCAGTAGTATCTATACAGCATCATGCCCCCTGCTCCTTCAAGAGGTGTTCAGGCTGTGTCAGAAAATGATAGCACTTCCAATTCTTCTCCAGCCAAGCCTTCCAACTGCAAATTCCCAAAGTGCACAGAAATATTTATAACTAGCATTCATATTGCTAATTGAAATATTAGTAGGAGATACCAGCTGCTTCATGTATCAAAATACTGACATTCATTCTTATTGGTTGGCAGGGACCTCAGGGATTTTTTTATTTTTGTATAAATTTTGTGCTCATGAAAGCATGCTAGTGGAGTTGGGAGTGTAGGAAACAGAAATCTAAACATGATCTCTAACCCTATGCTCTAGTCCTGCCTTTTGAAGGGCTTTAACTGCAGAATCAAACCCTGGGCTTGGTTCCCTTGAAAGGAAAGGTCATAATAATTTGACTGGTTCCACATTCTTTCTCAGCTGTGCAGGAAGAGCACACTAGACATTTGAAGAGGTTTATACTACCCATATGGGTAGGTGTGCAGCAAGATAGAGGAGAGAAATGGAAAACGAAAATCTTGAGCAGCCTTGAAAGATGTTGCTTTAAGGAAGAGTAACAGAGTCCCTTCAGGGAGAAGATGTATTTTATCCTACGCATTGCCAATTTGAAGTTACATGCCATTTTCTTAATTGCACATTCAAATAATTAAGAAGCACGGCTGCTAGTGTTGTGGTCGCACGTGAAAGTAATGTAGGGTCTCACTGCTTTTGGAATTACTACATGTATAACATTATATGTATATTAAATGATAAAATAATGGTAATTTTAGGTATTTTACATAATGTAAAAATAACAGGGATAATTTCATTATTCTCCTCATGCAGCCTGACAAAAAGTATAAACCTCCTTCCTGGAAAGACTGACTATATAATTGTTATCAATCTAGTAGTAGCAATCTTGCATAGCTAGGAGGACCCATTATAATTTAGATGTCCCTGTCCTAGGCTTTGTACAAACAGAAGAAAAATGTGGACACATTGCAAACAGAAATGACAACCTTAGCCTAAGACAAGAGTCAGTAAGTGGCAAGGTAAAAAAAAAGATATAATTTTCCTTGTAGTGTAAATTAGAGGTGGAATTGCCCATTGCCATGGCTACCATGCTGTGATTTCAGGACTGATCTTACTTTAGCAGTTTGCTAACTTTTAATTTTATCAATCCAGACATTTATGCTATGTAATCACCACAGTGGTGCCCAAGACAGTTGAAGGCCCATCACAGCCTCAGGAGTCTACCTTTGGAAATGCTCATGGAGGAGCACTGCACAGTCAAAAGCAGAGATTTCATTCTGAATACTCTGTTAATATCACTTAAATGGTGATGGACTCTCACTCAGGTGTGACACTAGAGTAGGTTTAAGATAATAATGGCTCAGCATCCCTTAGAAATAGGTGGAAGATTACCAGTTACTTGTAAATAACTGGTGAAGACTGGTTTGCTAGTAAATATCCAGTAGGGCACATAAAATAACCTAGTTATTTGGTCTCTTTGATGGTAGGATTATCTCCTTTGTTGTATCAGAACACAGCACACTCTGGACACAGTTACTCTGATACTGAGTTTCCTCCTGTTTAGCTGCGTTAGACCTCTGTACTTTGTTTTTGGTACTACTTCCAATGAAATAACACACATGAGAAAACAAAGGGTCCCAAAACTCCAGTGGCACTGGGGTGAACTCTGCTGGTGGTGGGACTATCCACCCAGGTTCCTCTCCAGGGGCGGGCTCCGTCACACACCAGCTTGGCGCTAGAGCTGACTGGAATATTTCAGCTATAGACTTTGGTCTGAAAACTCATTTGTCAAAAATAGCTCTTAGAAGGAAAGCATATAATTTCACAGAGGAAGATCTTTCAGGTTTTAGATAGATAGAATTTTTAACAGGAAAGGAACCTTTTCTCCTCAGAGCTGGTCACCCAAGGCACAGAATCCATGATTCCCCTCTCTGCTCTACCTTAAATACGTGGAGGATTTCAGACTATGCTTCCCTGCTGCATTTCTTAGCACCTTAAGTGCTAGTAATTGGTTATTTCAGGCTGGATCAGTTTATTCTTCTTCTTCACTATTTTGGTGTTTCTTTTTTCACCCTGCATTTTGTTTTGTTTGTTTGCTTTCAGCCAGAACATCTGTCAGCTGACTGGCCTTACTGAGACCCTCAAAACCATACCATCAGATTCTATCCTCACAGCACACCTGTCAGAGTCAGGAAAAAGAAATATGTGTTTTTAAGGTGCACAGCATTGGTAGTAATGGATTCCAAGGCCACTGAGGAAGTCTGGAACTAAAGTAATATTTCCTATTTTCCCTACCCATTAAGCCATTTTAAACCACCCGTTAGAGGTAGAGATGTATAAAGATCTACAGCAGCTTTAGATCCATTGATTTCAAATGAGTTAAACACCTCAATAGCCCTGGCCCAAGAACTTAAACTAGCTAACCCACTGCTGAACATAGATGGCTTGCATGCATTTGACATTGAGGCATATGCCTCATCTCCTACTACTTCTGCAAGTAGTTCCTGAAATTACGTTGGCGACATGATTGTTTTTTCTGAAAACACAGCAGCTTTGGTTGTCATGTTACTTCATTCCCTCTTGTCTTCTCTAGTTGCCCTTAAGTTATTTAAAGCTGGTGATTTGAATATCAGAGCGAAAATTCAGTAATCTTTTAGTTGCTGCTTGAAACATCTGCATAGGCATTTCCACTTTCACTTAAGCTAGTTTAATTTTTAATAAAATCTTGTCTGGAGAATGAGGTTAGCAAAGCAGCAGTTTAACAGCTGGGGAAGGCAGATCTTCAGATCTGCTGTCTCTGGCTGTTTTGCTAGTCCAATATCATGTCTTCATATTATGCCTTTTAGGAATATTTCTAAGAGAAGCTTGCATCATATTGGATTAAATCAACTCAGCTTTTCTCACTATATGTAACAGCATATTATTAATTAACTATAAGGTATGAGAGCTCTGACAGCTTCCGAAGTGGAAGAGAGCAAAGATCCTTAGGGCAAGAGGCTAAGGATTTCATTCTGAAAGAATTTCACATCAGTGTACTGCTGCACTTTTGTACATTTTTGTTTCATTTTGCAATATTAAATTCTGCATCCCAATTCCATAAACCAATTAATGTTAACTGGATGAAATAACTGAACAGACATAGGACAGTGCTTAAGTTTAAATGCTGCATATAGCTGAGATGTATATACAAAATGGAAACAAAATGTAGAACACAGAACAAGGAAAGGAAAGTGCAAGGTCCTTCACCTGGGTTGTTGCAATCCCAGACAAAAATACAGGCTGGGGGGAGAATGGTTAGAGGGCAACCTTGAGGAGAAGGACCTGGGGGTGGTAGTAGATGAGAAGCTCAACATGAGCCACCAGTGTGCACTGGAGCACAGAGAGCCAATTGTGTCCTGGACTGCATCAAAAGAAGTGTGGCCAGCAGGGCCAGGGAGGTGATTCTGCCCCTCTACTCTGCTCTGGTGTGACCCCATCTAGAGTACTGCATACAGCTTTGGAGCCCTCAGCACAGGAAAGACCTGGAGCTGTTGGAGAGGGTCCAGAGAGGGGCCATGAAGATGATCAAAGGCCTGGAGCACCTCTGCTGTGGAGACAGGCTGAGGGAGTTGGGGCTGTTCAGCTTGGAGAAGAGGAGGTTCTGGGGAGATCTTATAGGGGCCTTCCAGTGCCTGAAGGGGCTACAGGAAAGCTGGGGAGGGGCTTTTCATCAGAGAGGGCAGTGACAGGACAAGGGGTAATGGTTTTAAACTGGAAGAGGTGAGATTTAGGTTAGATGTTAGGAAGAAATTCTTCACCATGAGGGTAGTAAGGTGTTGGAATAGGTTGCCCAGGGAAGTTGTGGAAGCCCCCTCCCTGGAGGTGTTCAAGGCCAGGTTGGATAAGGTTTTGTGTAGCCTGGTCTAGTGTGAGGTGTCCCAGCTCATAGCAGAGCGGTTGGAGCCTGATGATCTTTAAGGTCCCTTCCAACCTTAACCATTCTATGATACTATGAAGTAGCTTACAGTTATAGAAAAATAATATTAGGAAGAGCCTTGAGATATGATCTGCCCCCTTTCTTCTGCCTTGCAGTATGATCAGCTCTGCCTTTTCCTATTTACATCAGCTGGGCTCAGAGCTCCCCAGCTCCAGAGATGGCCTGCATCCACTGCCTCCCACTGCCTTGCTGGGTCATTGCCATTATTAAGTTTCACCCATTGTCTCACCTGACCAGTTTGTGTTACGAGTTAAACTCATTGCTCTTTGCTTCTTTGGACAGTGATCTTCTCCCAAGTGATACTTACTTTTCACCAGGAAGAAATTATAAGAAATCAAAGATTTTAGATTTGTAACTTGTCAGTCCAGACACATGGAGCGCCCCCTGCAGCTCTAACGTGCAATTACATATTCTGCCACAGGTTAGCCAGGGATGCTGTTTTTGCAGTGGCTCTTGTAGCAGCATCAGTACTTGGTAGACATTGCCAGCTCTGTGGTTTGCAATCACGTGTAGTTATTTTCAAACACTACACTCCAATATTGAGAGTGCATCACCAATTAGTCTGAATGGCAGCTCACACTCCCAGCTGCACTGACTCAGTACTGAACGATTGTGCATTTCAGAACCACGTCTTTTGCTGTTTCCTTTTTTCTGTGCTCTTTTTCATCCAGGCAGTTCTCCATAGACCAGATGCTGTAGAAACTTCCTCTCAGATTGTGGCAATTCTACCCACTACCAAAAAAAATGTTAAAAAAAAAATAAAGTCTGTAGAGCTCACACATCTCCATTGGGGCAACACAGGTCTTGAAACACCAAAGGAAATCTTTATGCTCAGAGGGCATCATTTGTTTCAAGGGCATCAACGTTATACATCTTGAACACGTTTTAAAATATCACACTCACTGAACACTTAATTAAAGTTGAACATGTAATGATGATGCCAATATTTTGTAAGTTATTATAAAAATAAATTTCTTCAAAGATCTACAGAGTAACCATTGGCAACCAAAGTTTCATCCTGTTGAGTTCACTGCATTGGTTTGGGAAGAAAATTCTTCCAGGCAATCATGTCTCAAATGCACTGTCTAATTAATCTATTAATATTAAAGACAAACAGTTGCCAATCTTGCAGTGCAATTTCACCCCTTATACATTCTCTCTACAGCAAATCCATTATTCCAATGCAATTAAACTTCAAGTTTTCACAATGATTTATTAATAGTAATTTGTAATGCAGCAATCTGGGTTTGTGTCTCAACAAACGATACATACAGCAAGGATATTGCTAGGTTTCAGAGCTTGTACCCTAAGATTACTGAAAGGGAGGGGTTGCAGAAGACAGAGCTGGGATACCGTCAACATAACGTTTTAGTTGCGCCTTTTAAAATACAGTGTGCTCAAGATACAAACAATTTGTAAGAGAAGCTGCATCAAAGTTTGAATGTGTGCAACTTCATACACCAGGGTATAGTCAGTAGTGCTTTAGACATACTTGTCAATGACACGAACTCCCAGATGTTTGTATTTCATCCCAGGCTTAAAAGAAACTTATAAATGTTTAGGCAAGGTAGAACAGAAAATAAATTAATCAAGCCCTCCTCTAAGAGATACACAGAGAAAGAAGTTTCTATGTGATATAGCACGGTGGCTCCCAATGCAATGAACTGATAGTGCACATGTTTGCTTTGGATGAATAGCTGACAATTTTTTAACTTTTCCCTTTAAAGCTGCAAAAAAAAGCCCGGGGGGGCGGGGCGGGGGTAGGACAGGGAAGAGGGGGGAGGCAGGGTGTTGCGGAGGTTGTGGAGCTGGGAAGAGTGGGGGTTGTTGTCTCAAGGTCTCCTTGCCTCACCTGTGTATTTATTATACCACTGACTCTGTGAAAGTCCTGTATATTAGCTCCACAATAAGGAACTCTTCTTAATGTATCTTAATCACTGGTCTTTACTACTTTGAATGAATGATACATCTGCCACAGGTTTACACTACTTGTTACCACATATTCAGGGCTAAAATTAGAATTATGCATTTTGTAGTTGAATTTGGATGAAGTAAATTCTACATAACTAGTTGAGGGTAGTGATAAGAAATTTCTCACTTCCATACTGTTGGTACTGCCTTTTATTACAATGCCCCTCCTAGGGTGTGGTCTTCCTTGTAATTGTTAATGGCTCTCTTTGCCCTCTCAGTACAATTTATTTTAAAGATTAAGTTCTACAGCTGATCTCCACGTACCAGTGCTTTTTAAAATCTGTCAGAGCTTGAACATGATTTAAAATAACTTATTTAAAACTAAATTAACTTTATTTAAAATTTAAAATAAGTTAAAATAACTAAGGAGCTTAAAAATCTATTTAGCTAGAGTTAAAATGTCAGATAAGAAGCCGTAACCAGCAACATTAAGAGTCACAAAATGTCATTAATCTTTACTTCTTTTTTATAAACTTTCCTTCCTTGATAGTTTCTGTGACTACCTGTAAATGCCATTAATTTCATTACTGGACCAAAATACACAAATTTAATTAACAACAATATACACTGAGGATTATAGACCATTTAACATTTTGTTTGAAACTTCTTTTTCCCCAGTATTTCTATTCAGTTATATGCAATAG
Source organism: Apus apus (assembly GCF_020740795.1). Taxonomy (NCBI): domain Eukaryota; kingdom Metazoa; phylum Chordata; class Aves; order Apodiformes; family Apodidae; genus Apus; species Apus apus. The sequence goes on along the minus strand of NC_067283.1, from coordinate 21,716,342 downwards.
AATTAAAGAAAAGGCAGATTTTGCTTGTGATGATATTCTGAACTGAAGCTTGAGAGAACACTGCCTATTACAGGGTTCATGAAAAAGATGTGATACTTGGCAACACCAGTTTTGTTTCACTACTGTCACATTGAAATGCAGGGAAGCTGCTCCCAGCACTGTTAACATTTACTCCTCTGGAAACCACCCAGTTCGCCATCCTTCTCCAGGCTGCAAGGAGGAAGATGGTATCTAGAAGAATGATGAAAACTGGCTGTTAAAAAGCATGCTCTGAGCAAAGATTTGTTTTGAGTCAGGTGGCAAAATATCTGTCTGCAAAGGAGGCGGGATTCTGAGGAGTCTGTGGGCAGACCTTGCTCAGGTGGTGGCAGGTTGCAGATTCTCTACCAGCTGGTCTGGAGGCTCTCCAAAGCTGGTGGAGGAGAGCAGCTCCTCCTCTTCAACCAGTTTCTAGCAGCTTTCAACTTTACACAGGAATGAATAGAAAGAGCACAACTACTGCTTCTCAGCACAGAATAGGAGAAACCTCTTCTTTTCCTGGCTTAGATAAAGTAAGTCTCTCCCAAACTCACACTTCTTCACAGCGTGTGGCTAAGATCTTCCCCTTACTCTGTTTTCACCATGTTGTGGTGTGATGTTACTGTTGTCTGGCAGTTTGTCTGGCCCTCTAAGCCACACAGTACATGCACAAGATGCCATTGTAAAAGACAACCTCTAAACATTTCTGCTTCAGACCTGTAGGCTGGCTTGAAGATGCAAACACCTCCTTTAGCACATGCCTTAGTGCAAGATGTGATATAGAGGAGTGGTATTCCCTAGCAACAATGTTCAAGGAAAAAGCTTATTTGTAGTTTAAAATTGGAAAATGCAGGGAACTAAAAGCCATTAAGAGATTGTGAAGTAAATCTTCATGAAGAAATGAAACGCAATTTCTTCTTAAAAACTTTACTGGCTGTAACCAGCTCACAAGAGAAGGGCAATTTTGGAGAGATGGCTGGAGGCCAGTACCAGTGGGGATTTACTCCTGCAAGTACTGGTGACTGGACCATGTATGGGTCTATTTCATGGACTACACTTTGTATTTAGTAGAGTTTTAGGTTCCCTAGGGAATAAACAGTGGGGACGGTGCATCTGAATGTGATTATGGGGACCACAACACACCATATGTTCTACTGGCTCAATGTATGGAAAAATTATTTCCTAATCGGTAACACATATCTGAAACAGCTGCTGTTTTAGAAGAAGCAAATCCATCACTTAGGACTCCCAGGAGAAGTCAAATCATCACCTGATATGTCAAAGAGCTGGATTAACTTTTCCCTGCGAGGCAGAGTGTAACTGCTGTTGTATTTTATCCAGACACCTGACTGTCTTTGTAAATTGAACAAAGTCTCTGCCTGCTAAAATTAAATGGTGATTCACTCTAAAGGAAATAGGAGTCTCCAGCTTCTTTGAAGGAGACCTGAAAGACTGAAATCTTTCAAGAGGGAATGCCCCATAATTGCCTGGGTACGTGGGGCATGCAAATTAATTGTCAAGGTTGAAAGAAAGCATTCTTGAAATAAGAGTAGAAAAAATGTCACTGTCCAATGAAGAAATCATTACTATTTCTAGAATATCAGAATGTCTATGGAAGATCATCTCTGGCTTAGTTTTACTTAGACCATACAAGACCAAACCTGTGCTGGTCTAAAAAGGACCATCTCTTCAAATGTTCCTCAGATGTTATTTTTGTCTTTCACTGCATGCAGCCTTCAGCAATGAACATCTTCTGCATCTTCTGACTTCGGTCAGACCCTGTGAAACCAAATAAGCAAGTAATGAGGAACTGGTTTTCAGAACACCTCTCTTCCTGTTCACTTTCGAGTTAACTTTGTCCTCTTTCCAAATTGAAGGCCAGGCCAAAGAAATTGATACACCTGTATATGGAGTTACAATACCTAAACCTGCAATTGAGATCAGCCTGTAAGACATCACAGCAGCTTTATTTCTGGAGAGTCAAGTTTACTTTTGTATGCCCAGCCAAGAGGATCTAATTTCGGAGCTGTGGACTCTTTAATACTTCTGAAAAAGTTGTCTTCACCAAAGAGGAAGCTCACCATTCAAACAGTATTTTCCCTGCCAAGCCACATTCCAAAAAATTCACAAATTAAACAAAACCTAGGCAAAATTCTGGTTGAAGAGGTTCTTAATTTTGGGGGGAACTTTGCTACAGAATATAAGTTTATACAAAAGATGTTCCTATATGATGGAGATGGAAAGTAATTTAAAACCAATAGAATACAAAGCTAGTAGGCCACTTTGAAGAGGAGGACTCTAGGCATTAAGAGATGAAAATCATAATTCTCTTAGGACAGTTATCTCGTTTCCTGAATTTTGGAGGACTCTTTCCCATGGGAGGGACCCCACGGGGAAGCAGGCGAGAACTGTAAGGAATCCTTCTCCCTGAGGAGGAAGGAGTAGCAGGAACCACCAGCCTGTGAACTGACTCTGAACCCCATTCCCTGTCCCCCTGTGCTGCTGTGGGGAAGGAGGGAGAGAAATTGCAAACAAAGGAATTGGGGCCGTGGAAGAAGGGAGGGGTGGGGTAATGCATGTAAGCCCTGCTCTTTGTGTTGTCTGTGTCCTGTGTGCATCTCATTAGTATTAAATTAAATTATTATTTTTCCTCAATTTGAGTCCGTTTTGCCCATAATTGGCAAAGAACCCTCCTTGTCCTTTGTCTTGACCCATGAACTTCTAGTTGGCCTTTGTCCTTCCCCATCCCACAGTGTGTGTATGTGGGGGAGGACTTGAGTGAGCGGCCACAGGGCTGGTTCTTTGTTGTTGTGTTTGGCCCAAACCACGACTCAGTGACTGAAAGGGAAAGAGAGAACAGGGACCCCACATAGCCCAAAGTATTGGCTGATTGAGTACTAGGGAGATTAATTGGAAGAACAGAAAGCCACAGAGGCAAAATCTTTCTGGAATTAAATAAGAAAGCTAATTACTGGCGCAGAAAAAAGAAAGAGGTCCAAGAGGATGCAAATAGCAGCTGAGTCTGGTTCAGACATAGATTTCTGGAAGCAAGAGAGGAAAGACCCACGCATAAAAATTAAGAGAGCAAAACAGACTTGAAAAGGAGATCTCAGATCAAATTAATCTTCAGGATTTAAAAAAACCTTAGAGACAAAGTGGAAAAGGGAGATTAAAAGATGGTTGGGAAAAGCTTGCTTTGTATTTACTGGGAGCACTGGTGTTAAAAGATGAACTCACAGGCAGGAGGTGAGGGACTGAACAGAAGCAAGTGATTTTATGGCTTACAGGAACAATTAGCTAGAGGGGAAAAGAACTCCTAATTGATGCAAGGTCTTTCAGTTTATTCAGAAAAAAAAAATTGCAATATTTTCCCTGTTAATTACTAGGGACCGTTCTTGAAATGCAACAGCTTGTTTTAAAGAGCATATGGTAGGGGGTGCTAGGCAAATGCAGCAGACAATGTGTTACTAAAAGAAGAAGATCTCTTTTACATAAGGAGACATATGTAATCCAAATTTATCCACATTGTACCATCAAAATGGTATTTTAAATCATGTCATCTATAATATTAATATTCAGACTGCAATTACTCAGGAACGTAAGTATGATCAGTCCTTTGAGACATTACATTAAGGGGCAGCTTGAATCTTAGCTGTGTAGGAAAAGATAGAGGAAGGGCAGCCATGAGATTGCCCTGATGAGTGACGTGCTAACCTGGCTGTTGGAAGTGATGTGCTAACCCAGCCTGCTCGCATGCTGAGGCCAATAAATGGTCCTGTCATCTGGAAACTTCTTGAAGCTCCTCAACCAGAGGACTTACTCCTTTTACATAAATATCCTTTCTCTTCCTTCCTCAAGCTCTCTTTAGATATGCACTCATAAATTTATTTTTCAGTAATGCTGTTTTTATGGCATTAGGATTTTATATCTCTGCAACTACAGGGTTCTCTTACAGTCTCATTGCCACCTTTTGTCAGCTGCCTCCCAGTTTCATATTCTCTGTCACAGTGTGAAAAAGTTTCTGATCTACCCTCTCTTATCTCCGCCAAAATCCTTTTGTAGATGAGCCACAGGGGAGAAAACTGGCAGCACTCTGTGCTTCACTCATAAAATTATTTCTGTTTAAAGTAAAATTTTGTGGTTGTTTTAATGAGGTTACAAATGAACCATGTCACCAAATGGATGAAGGGATTTTATTAAAATCAAAAAGTAATTATGAACACCCATCTTCACAACATCCCTGAGCATGAGGGAGACCTGAAAGATGATTTAGGGGGGGCAGTGACTGTCAGCGGGGGGATCGTGAGAGGAGATGGTCCCACAGTGGGGTTGGCTCTGGGGACAGACACGCAGGCTGCTGGCTGTGTGGGTTGGGTCAGGGATGGCACATGTCTGAGCCCTGGTTTAGTTGGCACAATTGAGAGGTGCCAGGGGGGTTGAGCCAGAGGACAGGAGGGGCTGCCAGGGCCTGCAGCTCTAGGGGCTCTGCACTGGCAGAAGGTGCCAGCAGTGGCACTTCCAAGTAAAAGTGGCTTCTGTGGCAGCTTCTGTGTCCAGGTGACCACCTGGATTCATGCTAAGTGTGGCTTCAACTCTTCCTGCAGGTTGCTAAGGTGGAGCTGGGATGAAGAGCAGAGTCCCACCCACACGCTGTGGTTTTGCAGGGGAACTGAAAACCCACGAGCACTGCTCTGCAGCCAGCTGGGCAGCCAGCCCACAGGTTGCCTGGCAAAGATGGTACCATGCACTTAAACCTGAAGTGGACTTGGGATGAGTATTTAAGGATCTGTAGATTGAGAATGGATGAATAACTTTTCCCATTTTAAAAATAAAATTTAAATAAATGATGGCAATTTCAAAATAACAGTAAATCCTATAAAAACTAAAGAAAAATATCCCCTTCATATTTTTGAGTCATGTTGTTTCAGTAATAGCAGATATCGTGATGCCTCTAACGAGCAAATAGAGTGAGCATTAATGTTGCCAATATTATCATTCAGTCATCATCTTTCTATAGGTTTGGCCCTCTTGGCTCCTTTTTCATGTACCTGACACCTTCTTCTCCTCCTAATTGCCCTGTTCCTGCCAAAGGAGCTAGCAATACATACAGCTGCTTGTAAAGAAGAACAGATCCAAAAATTCAAAACTTTCAAGAGGGTGAAACATATGTACCATACCAAGTTAGCTTTTCAATATCTGTTCACTCCTAACCTAGCTGAGAGAGTGGTTCAAACAGCTCTTCATTCCCTACAAAGGCTAATTTGAATATTACTATCTACCAGGAGATGATGGTCTTCCTGCTACCTCAGCAACTCTGAGGAGGTCGTACCACAAACAAAATATCATTCACAGTGTTTCCTCTTTTTCACTCTCCTAACACTCTCCTTCCTGCAGGATCTTGTGATACAAAGTACCTTCCCTTTGGAAGAGGCAATTTCCATACCAACCTTGCTGTCTTAAGCATAAAGAACGGACATGAAAAGGCTGAGGTTGAACCTGACAGCAACCGTGCCCTGTGTTCAGCCCCGAGTCCTTTCCAGCATGAGGACAATTTCCCAGCACACAAGGCTAAATACCAATCCATAGAGCATACGGAAATCAGCCTCCTGCCTGGTACACCTTCCCAACTGGACAAAAACAGTGGGAAGGTTTTTGGGGTCAGAAGGAGAAACTGTAGGAGAAAGCATAATGCAGTATTAAACAGCTGTAATGCAATTGCACGGCATAAAAGAAATGATATGGTAATCAAGAACTAAACCGCAGAAATCTGCATGCAAAGAAAATACTGCAAACATCTAGCACCTCTGCATCCCTGTTTCTTAGCTTTTTCTCCTATTATAGCTGCTGTTTCCATCTCCTGCTTCTGATCAGGCCTCCCATCAGAGCCATCTTAGCAGCTTTCCCTTTGATATCCCATTTCTAGCCTACCTCCATCTGCAGCTCTAGGGCTTGCCTGTCTTTCAGCTGTACCTTTCATCAATTTTTAGGTCCTTAAACCCCATTACGGGGTTTATGCACCTTCACATTTCCAGTGATAGGGATTTTGAACTTTATCTTTCGTGTCATGACTCTGGAAATATGTTGTCTCACTGTCTTGCTGCTAATTAAAGCCAGCTCACTGAAGGCTCGGATCTACACCCCGAGCCAGTTTCTATCCCTTTAGTTTGGTACAGTTATTTTCCAGGTGATTAGTTATTTTTAAGTGGTTTTCAAAAGCAATGTTTGCTAAGTATGGTGTGTTAAATCCACCCATCAAAGCTCTTAATATTTTTAAGAGAAAGTAATTATTAATCATGCTAGTTGCATTATTCATTGTAATTTTCAATGGGTCTGCCACTTTGAAAATAAACAGCTTGTTTTCTACTTTACATATGTTTAAGAACTGAATTACTTACCACTCAGCTGTAAGTCTAAGTAAAAAATCAAAGAAACAGAAATCTGCAGGCAGATGTTACCTTTCAACATCTATTCTCACAGCTCTGAAAATCTTGTGTGCAGAATTCGCTTTCCCTGAGATGAGTCAGTTCATAACCAATGACTCAGCATCAGCAATTACCCTGGGGCAGTGAGGCAGAGTGTGGGTGTCCTTTGAACTGATTCCGTGGATCACTGATCCCGAAAGTCACTCACTGAAGGCATCAGGTAGTTGGACAGTATTACAGTAGCCGGTCTTCTATTGATTCCATTCCTTAAATAAAACATTATGAAGAAAAGACTATTGCAAAACATCTGCAGGTTATCCAGCAGGCTTGTGGCATGCAGCTCACTCCTGATATAAAATATGCATGGTACAAATGCCCTGGGAGTCTGGTCCTTGTCAGCAGGATTGAGTCACGCGACAGCAGCAACCCAAGCAAATGGGAGGATGTAAGTGAATAGCACATTTACACAGATATGTGACTGAGCATTAATGCTGAGTTCATTCACTTTATGCCTGCTTTAGCAAAATTTTCATCTACATTTGACATTTAGCACAGGCTGAATCTTTTAATATATTTACATTAATTTTATATTTCCATCCATCTCAGCTCTCACTGACTATCTAGGCTCTTCTGTGCTATTTCAGGGTGAAACCAAACAGGCCAGTCATGACTTAAAGCTGATTCTGCACTGAAAGGAAAACTCATACAATTAGAGATAATTTTGAGGTGACTTAAGAACCTGTCAGGCTGAACTGGGCTCACAGGCCGTGTGTTACTGGAGCCCAGTTTGGGTTTGGCTCAAGAGGGTCAGGAAGCAGGTGAGTGACGTGATTACTCAACCGGTTCTTTGGATGCAGCACAGGAGATCTGCAGAGACTGTCTCACAGCTGCAACACCTGGGCTGGCAGCTCTCAGCATGCCAACAGCCAGGGTAAGCACCAGAGCTTAGTGCTGGTGAGTTTTCTCTATCCCTGACACAAGAGCCCAGCCCACCAAGGTCACAAGAAACTCCCCATGCCATCACCTCCCAGTTGTGCCAGGAACCACACGGTGACACAGGTTGTGAAAATGGTTCCCTCATCTCAGTGGCCCCACTTGCAAAAACGTTTTTGGGAACAGTAAGGACTGATAAAATATGCACTACAGCCTATGCCAAGGCAGTGGTAAATTTGCTATAGCAACATAGTACGTCTGATGGTTATGTTATTCAGAAGCCTCAGCTGTGAGCAAGGACTCCTTCATGCCAGATATTGAACAAGCCCAGACTGAAAACTGTCACTGCGAGTTTGCTATTTAAGTAAGTGATTTGATGAATGATGATAGCCTCAGTTGTGAAAAGTACTGCTTTTAGCGCATATATCCTGCTATTTTTATCTTCAGTTGTTTGCTAAACACCCAAGTAAACTTATAAGTTCCAGAGCAACATGCTTTCTCACAAGAGATTTTGAATAATTTCTTTATGTTCCTGCCCTAGAAGTGCCCTAACAAAGTCCTGACAAGTGAGAACTTTAGGTGGTTGTGGAAATTTTCGGTCTTACAGAAGAGTGGCATTTGCAAAGATGCTCACCGTAGAATAAAATGCATTCACATTTACCATGTCTTTGTTATCTTCAACCTATTCATACACAATACTCTTTATTACAGTGGAAGAGTTAAAACTTAACTTCACATAAGAGCAGGTAGGTTAAGGATGACAGAAAAGGTGCAGTGAGAAACAAGAGGGTGCAAAGCAACCCTACAGGGACTGCAGCTGTCTCCAGAGGCAGCAAAGGGAATTTTTAATAAATAGTGTCTCCTGGAATATGAAAAACTAGTGTCATCACACTGGCACCAAAAAATCAGGTAATTCCAAAAGAAAGGGGCTGTTTCCACACAATATGGTTAAATCATGCTGTGTGTTCTGTTTACTAATGCTTTAAACAGTTTTCTTTTTTTAACTTAGATGAAATCCTCTTTCCAGCTGGTAGTGAGTAAACAGCTGTAAGCTGAGGTTTTCTTCCTGGTGGTGGGAAGAAGGAAGGACTCCAGACTTAACAGTGTGCAGCTAGTACTGCAGAGTTGATGGGGCCCCCAGCTCCATTTCACATATTTTAAAATATCATTTTAATCCTGGTTGTGTAACTTCAGATTTTTATGGTCACCTAATGAACCCGGACATGATATGGGCATCTTAGACAGCTATTTACAAATTAACTGAATTTTGTCTCTAAAAGGCTGGTAATGTGAAAAAGATTCGCACAACACATTTACATCCAATTTGGTAAATATATCTCTCTGTATCAATCCTATAATGATCTTAGCCATAAGGTAAATGGTTATATAAATAAATGTACCCAATCCCAATGGAATTTATTCCATTGCATTCACATGTTTTGTTTAGCATTTTTATGAAACTATATGAAAAATGAATGAGTGCTCAAACTAGTTTACATCACTCCTTAGTGATTAATTACAGCATAAACACCATGATTCTTCTATGCCAAAATAGAAAAAAAAAAAACAAACCTCAGAGCCATGTTTAATCATTTGGATCTAGTAGTGCTCTGTTTATTCATTCCTTTTTGGTCCATTAGAGAGTAAATTAGATTTGATTCGCTTGCTCTGATTGACTTAATTGTGCCAGTTACAGATGAGTACAAATAAAACCGTAATAAATCCAGCAGATGTTTAACCTGCTCAACCAAGATCTTTAACAGTCAATTCCAATAGCAATTTACACTCAGCAGTTTAACAAGACCCTTAGGAAGTTGATCAGATTTTTCTAAGAACCAGATACAGTATTTCTGAGTTGCTGAAACAAGACTGGCACGATGTGTTTTCAGGCCTGGATTATTTCACAAATATTTTTTGTGATCTCACTTCTTTCTGTGCCAGGCTGTGGGGGAAAAGCATCCCCACATGGCTGGGAGGGTTACAGGAGCTGGTGTAAAAGTGAATCGCATGGCTTCTGCCAAGAGTAAAAGCACTAAAGTCTACCAGGCAAGAAAACAATTCCAGGACAAAATGATAAAATAATGGTTTTTAATGTCCTTGACTTAAAAATCTGAAAATACTTACATCTAGTGCATCATGCACTCAACTGCAGGGTTCATCAGATCAGAGTTTAAATTGCTATGACCTTTAAAAATACTATTTAACATGTGTATGAGATATTTAATACTAAATACTGTATCTTAGTCAAACTGATTTTTCATGTGATATTGAGAAACTATATCTATAGAACTAAAAAGGACAATGTCAAGCCAGTCCATACTGGAGTTCATTATGCCCCAACAAGCCCCGCCAAGAAATAAAGTCACTTATTAACATAGAAAAATGTCAGTTATTTCCATTATAATGAGAGGCAAAAGGTATCCTCTCTGAGTGTGAAATTACTGCAAAGCATCCATTGATCCCTCCATTTAATCAGTCTCTCGAGAGTGCCAGAAGATGGAAATATATCTGATTAGTGTGGAAGTGTCAGCCTAGGATTAGTGTCTGGCACCAGGGTTCCATATCAAGGGATTTCCTGTCTCCACTTCCAAACCTGGACCACTGGCTGCTTTTGCCACTTGCCCTGCTGAAGCAGGTTTCCCCTCCCTGCCTAAGGCCGATGGGAAGACCAGAGGATATGCAAACCTTTCAGTTAGGTTCCCTGACCGAAGGTTTAGTAAGTTACACACCAAGTCCCAGTGAAAAACAAAATCAGAGCCACCAAATCTACTGCTCCAAGACCATCCAAGGAGCCCAAGCAGACCACTGTCCATGGGGTGAAACCCACTGGAGAAGTCTCCCCCTCAGTCCCCAGTGCAGGCTGACCTGATTGCCTACAGGGGAGTGTGACTTATTTTTGGGGTGCATGGTGGGAAGAACTGTCTAAATTCATAGGATAGTTTGGGCTCGAAGGGACCTTTAAAGGCCATCTAGTCCAAACCCCCTGCAGTGAGCAGGGACGTCTTCAACTAGATCAAGTTGCTCAGAGCCCTGTCCAACCTGGCCTTGAATGTTTCCAAGAATGGGGCATCTACCACTTCTCCGGGCAACATATTCCAAAGGGATTCAAGAGGATCAAGTGCAAAACTTCCTATGGGACACTTAGGGGAAGGACCAAGGTGGGAAAAGGGAGGGTCCAGGTGGCTCCAAGATCTGGGTGAACCAAGAAAGAGGCCTACCAGTACCAGCTGCCTTCATCATCTCTCTGCAAGAAAGCCACAGCTTGACCTCACAGCAGATCCTGCTCACTGCTCAGACAGGTGCTCATTAACCTGAGAAAATTCTATTTATCTTTTCTCTGTTGTAAAATCTTTTGCTCCTCCAACCAGCAGCAGAGGATGATACTCAGCAAACAGTTGAATACACACCCGTACTGAAAACAAATAATTTGCAAACGAGACATAGCCTGGAATATGTTCTGAATATTTTCAATATTGATCAAATTTGTCAAAACCCAATTTTGTTCCCAGATAATTTGTGAATAGCAGAGAAAGCTAAAACTGCATATAAATGTTTGATCTGCATCATTTGTGCTGTTCTGCCAGCACCTGAATTATCAAACAGAAATTCCATTTTGATACTTAAATGTCAGATCCAATGTCAGATCCCTGAAGACAAGTCTGATCTGTTCAGAGAAGGCTGAGGTCAGCTGGTCGGTACCAGGCACATATATATACCTTGTATTAGTACTGCACTGGACACCTCTAACCTTAACCTGTCTTCCCTATGAATCAATTTTCTGTTTTGAACCAAACAAAATGATGCAATATGTCTGATTTTTCTGTGCATTATATTACACTAATTTATTGTAAAGCCAGAATTTTCAAAGCATTTGAATTATTCAATACCTACATTATTTTGTATTTTATTCAGTTTGCCATGAAAATTGCCTGCGGGTTTAAACATACTCTCTAACAATGTTCACTTCATATTATTGTACAGATATTATAATTTTAGTAAACTTGGTTCAAAGACATATGCTTCCAAAGCAACATAAGGAAAATTAAGCCCTTTTGTTTTTATCAAAAATTTTTGAAGCCTTCTAAAAATGTATAGATGTTCAAAAAGCATATTTCTATAAAATATTTCAGTGATTTTTACTTTTTTTATTTTTAAAATATTTAAGAGACATTTCTGATCTTTTAAAAAACCAGTTGTCCTGAAAAACAAATTGGAATGAGAATTCTTCATATATTGACTTTTTAAAAGCATTGGCAAAGAAAACCTACAGTTTGAACATAAAACCTCTAATAGGGCCTTGAATCTGTTAGTATCAAATGAGACATTGCTTGCTTCCAACAGTACCACTTTAAAAAAAAGGAGCCCTCTATTAAAAACTGTATTCTTACACCAGTGAAGCAACATGCAAAGCTGTGATCGGAGCTGACAGTTGGTTTACTCTTACAATTTGATCACAAAATTTCAGTGCCATCTGTGGGAAGCCACACAGGCAAATGTGTCATCACATCTAATAATGAAAAGAAGAAACAGACAGAACGTGCTGTAGAAACAGACTGCTTTAATTACCCCTGAACAATGCTCTACAAAATTTGCAGAGAAAAAGCCCTATGTGGACAGGTTGCTTATGCAAAGGAGAAAGTCATGACAATGGCAAAGCAAGGTTTGACCTTGGGTGTTACACCTGAGCAATATCCAAACCGTAGATTCATTAAGAAAAACCTTTTATGTGCAATATTAGGGTATTGCTTGCCTTGCAGACCTCTGAATTTAGAAAAGCCAGGCAGTGCTGGCAGCTTAGGAGATAAAAAGGCTGCGGTCGCTTTTTTCTCTGAATGGGGATCTCCAAATGGGGTGAGATGAATGGAAATGGGTGCACACCAGCATCCCCTGCTGCCAGCCAGGATGAGGTATGTGATATTGTAAGGACAGCATCTAGGGTACTCAAAGCACTCTGTTGGGATGAAATCCTAGGCTATAGGGTGAATCAAGCAGATGAAGCTTCTCTGCAGGTTTAGCCTGTGCTGGTGGGAGGAACATAGGCTCCATTTTGGAGAACACTTTGCTCCTTCATAGATCAAGACACTTAAGTAGTTTGTACTTTAACAAAAGGATGATGCTATGCAGGTTTAACCTGTCTGTATGCCCAGTGTCCTGGGTATTCTGGGCTGACCATGAAGGTGATGGCTTACCATGATGGCTCAAAGAGCTGCTATGGGATAGAGGAAAGCAAACCTCTCATTTGTGAGGGTGGCCTAGCCATGAAGACACTGCAGTGTGATTTGGGCCAAATGGCACCTGACAACCAGGCAGGAGGGAAATGCAATGGTGGTGGGTACTCATGCAGGTACAGTGGGGCCTGCTTGGACAGTGTTTTGGATGGCAGGGGAAAACAAGTCATACATGATACTTCTCACCTGCAAGCCAGCACCCTGTCCCAGCACCTGCTCAAGGTCCTACACTGCCCCTTGGCCTTTTCAGGTGTTTTTGTTTCTTCCTCATTAACATCTAGTCTCAAGTCCTGCTGCACTCATGCTTGCAGGAGAGAAAGTGGTGATACTGCTATTATTTTATTTATGTTCTTCAAGCACTTTATTTTTTCCCTGCCTCTGGCAGGTTGGTTGTCCTCCCCAGGAGAAGGGCTTCTGGATGACCTAAAGAGGAGACACCAGATGGCCCCTCACAGAGACTCCAAGTGCTGGCTCCTCATGATTTGGTCCCCACCAGGAAATAAAGTGGCTGGAGATTTTATTTACAGTCCAGAGTGATCTGCAAGAGCACAGCCAGGGTTGGCTTTGGGCACTTTGTGGAGGTACCCATGAGTTTTTCCCCCAATGCCAGCTCAGCACAGCACTGCTGGTGACATGCAGGTTTGGCAGCTGGAGCTTGGAGTCTGGAGAGACCTTCCCCTCAGAGGAAGGGGCAGCAGGCAGAGGATACGTGGGCAGAGCTAGCACGGCTCATGCTGCGCCCTGAGCGGGGGAAGGCAGACGTGGCTGGAGCTCATGCCATAACCCGTAGGTTTCCAGCCCATTAGCCAATTCAGCACCTGAAGCTAGAAAAGTACATAGTGTGGCACAGAATTTTGTGGAGAAAGGCAGCTGACAGCTCTCAGGAATCATGGCAGGGCCAGCACATTATCTGTTCCAGCAAGTCCGTCCCTAAGAGTGACACTGAGAATGACACTGTGACACTCACAGCTTGTGAAACAATTAGCACACTCATAACATTCCTATGTGACCAAGTGTGGCAGCACTATCTATATGTGCAAAATCAGAGTAATTTGCTGTCCTTGAATGCCACCTATAGGTTACTGTTTTCTGAAATTATTCTCATGCAAAACCATGGAAGACAGAGGTCAAAATGTAGTTTTGGATTACAGCTGCCAAATTTTTGTATGCCTACTTTGATTTCTGTAAGGTCTCTAGTGACCATGTTGTACTCAGGGCAGTTGCATCCATTGCCTGATCACAGTTCCTCTCTACCTGATTTTCCCTGTCTTCTCACTCATGGCCATAATGGCTCATTCGTGAAACTATCATTCAATGGCTACTCTTTTGCAGGAACAAAACTCTATGGATTTATCCCTTATTGCAACAAAACCTTTAGTAACTGCACAGTACTGCCACACAGCATCCTTTGGAAGGATGTCACAGGGCACTTTGCAACAAATGAGTTTCAAATCATTAACAGGGAAGTCGGTGATTTACAGCAGCTGGGAGTCTGGCCCTGCTTTCTGATAAGAGACTTCTGAACAGCATGCATTTGACCTGTCACTTAACACTGTGTCCTTTCTATTTACTCATATTTTCCTAATTAGAGCAGAAACTTGCAATTTCTCACCTCTTTAATAACATGAGGTTCCCTTGGGAACCAGGCTGTTTGGGGAAATTTTGATAAAATAAATGGACTACCTGGAAATGGTCAGTTAATTTCAGACAATATTCAACCTGGCAGTTGCTGAGTGTGACCTGCCCCTTGCTCATGGCCTTTCCTCTCTACATCACCTTTCAGGGAGGCACCAGCACATTACAAGATCCTGTGACCCTAACCCAGCTCTGGCTCAGTGATTCAGGTCCAATGATTTGTGAACATGTTGTGCCCAGTTACTAGTATATACTGGCACGTATTTGGTAACTTATTTGGACAGTGTTGCTGTCTTAGCATTATGGAAAAGCTCAATGTGACTTCTATTACTATAACTTCCCTGAAGTGCTTGGGAAAACAGAAATACAGATTTGCTTAGATTTGTGGTTTGGTTTTTTTTAGACAGCTTCTAAAGGATGTGGATGGAAAAGGTATTACTACAAATATTTTCTTTCTGAGGTCTTCACACTTGCATATACAGAGTGTATGGGAGTAGCTGTATAATTTAACAAAGAATATTTATTTTATTATTTTATGAGAGCACGCGGCAGCGGTGAGAGCGCAGAGCGGCAGCGGTGAGAGCTGCTCCTTTAATTACTGAGGATTAGAGAAGAGACCGGGCTTCCCGGAGACGGCGAAGCCGGAGCAGAGCGAGGAGACCCGAGTCTGAGCGGGAATCCTGAGAGGAGCAGGAAGGCTGACGTGGCAGGGGGTGTGGCTGAGAACCGCGGCAAGGTTTAAAAGCGGCCATCTCGGCAGCTCCCTCAGAGCACGCGGCAGCGGTGAGAGCGCAGAGCGGCAGCTAGCCATCAGAGGAAGTGAAGTAGCGCGAGGGTAGGGAGCGCGAGGGCAGGGGGAGAGCGGCGTGAGTGGAGGCAGGAAGCAGAGAACACCAGTAAATTTCTCTAGCATGGTGGCAACACGCCCTAAAACTGTATTGAAGAAGGATATGGGAACTCAGACGGAGGTTCTGAGCAGGCACGCAGCCGTGCAGGTCTCTGGCTGCAGCGAGTGCCTGAGCCTGGCACTGGTGCCAGAGGGAGCCAGTGGCACCGCGTGTGTGAGGCGCGAGCAAATCGATGATCTCCTCAGGCAGGTGGTTAGACTGACAGAGGAGGTTGAAAGACTGAGAATTATCAGAGAATGTGAGAATGAAATAGATTGGTGGAGTCAAACCCTGAGGCAAGGGCAGGAGGAAGAGATGCTAGAACAAGTGATGGATCCCCTCCCCTCCTGTTCTCCGACAGAAGGAGAGAACTTTAGGAACATGGAGGAATGGAGGGAGGTCCGTCCTCGGAGAGGCAAGAAAAAACCCTCCCAACTCCATCCATCCTCCGAATTGCCCTTGAAGAATAGGTACGAGGTCTTGGAACTTCAGGGAAAGGAAAATGAAGCTGGAGTGACAGATTTGTCTAGTGAACCGCCTAGGACTTGTCGCTCAGCTCCACGACTTAGGACTTCTTCAACTAAGAAGGAAAGGAGGGTAATTGTGGTGGGTGACTCCCTTCTGAGGGGAACAGAAGGGCCCATCTGTAGACCTGACCCATCCCACAGGGAGGTCTGCTGCCTCCCTGGGGCTCGCATTAGAGATGTTAAAAGGAAACTCTCTAGTATGGTAAATCCATCTGATTACTACCCACTGCTGATTTTTCAGGTTGGCAGTGACGAAATTACTACAAGAAATGTAAGGGCAATGAAGAGAGACTTCAGGGCCCTGGGACGGCTAGTTAGGGGGTCTGGAGCACAAGTCGTGTTTGCCTCCATACCTCCTGCAAGAATGGGTGGAGAGATAAGCAGGAAGAGTTTAATGATGAACGAATGGCTAAGAGACTGGTGCCAAAGGCAGGGCTTTGGCTTTTTTGATCATGGGCTGCTCTATGAGACACCTGGCCTGATGGTGGCAGGTGGGATGCACCTGTCCCAGAGGGGGAAAAGGCTTTTGGGGCAGGACTTAGCAGGGCTCATTGAGAGAGCTTTAAACTAGATGTGAAGGGGGAAGGGGAGAAAACTGGGTCTGTTAGGGACAAGCCCAAGAGGAACATACCAGGGCCTGTAGGAGGATGGGCTAAGGAGGATTTAGTCCCACCGATGTGCTCTACTTGCTTCCTGAAATGCCTGTACACCAATGCACGCAGCATGGGGAATAAACAGGAAGAGTTAGAGGTCTGTGTGCGGTCTAAGGGTTATGATCTGGTAGCAATAACAGAGACATGGTGGGACAGCTCACACGACTGGAATGTGGCCATGGATGGCTATGTGCTTTTTAGGAAGGATCGGTCGGTGAAGCGAGGTGGTGGAGTTGCTCTTTATGTGAGAGAGCAACTAGAATGTATTGAGTTTTGTACAGGGGCTGATGAGGGGCGAGTTGAAATTCTGTGGGTAAGAATTAAAGGACAGGGTAGTATGGGTGACACAGTTGTGGGGGTCTACTACAGACCTCCTGATCAAGACGAGGAAGTTGATGAGGCTTTCTACAGACAGTTGAAAGCAGCCTCACAACTGCAGTCCTTGGTCCTCATGGGAGATTTTAACTATCCCGATATCTGCTGGAAGACTTACACAGCCAGCCTTTCACAGACTAGGAGGTTCCTCCAATGCATTGATGACAACTTCTTAATGCAAATGGTGGATGAGCCGACTAGAAGAGGAGCGCTGCTGGATCTTGTGCTCACCAACAAGGAGGGCCTTATTGAAGCAGTGGTGGTCAATGGCAACCTTGGCTGCAGTGACCATGAGATGGTGGAGTTCAGGATCCTGTGTGGGAGGAACAGAAATTCCAGCAGGACCAGAACCCTGGACTTCTACAGAGCAAACTTCGGCCTCCTCAACCAATTGTTAAGGGAAGTCCCATGGGACAGAGTGCTAGAAGGTAAAGGGGCTCAAGATAGCTGGACAATATTCAAGGACCACTTCTTGCAAGCACAGCATCAGTGTGTCCCAATGGGTAGAAAATCTAGTAAGGGAGCTAGGAGACCAGCGTGGTTAAAAAAAGAACTGCTGGGGAAACTCAAGTGGAAGAGGAAAATCTATAGATCATGGAAGGAGGGGCTGGTCACTTGGGAGGAATATAGGAATGTTGTCAGGGAATGTAGGGAGGCAACTAGGAAAGCTAAGGCCTCCTTGGAACTTAACCTTGCAAGTCGGGTTAAGGACAGTAGAAAGGGCTTTTTCAAATACATAGCCAACAAAGCTAATACCAGAGGCAATATAGGCCCACTGCTGAATGAGGTGGGTGCCCTGGTGACAGAGGATATGAAGAAGGCAGAGGTGCTGAATGCCTTCTTTGCCTCTGTCTTTACTCCTGCAGGCTTTTCCCATGAGCCCCAGATTCATATAACCCCAGAAGTAGTCAAGATAGGTGAGGACATAGTAGATGAGGATTGGGTTAGGGATCAGTTGCATAATCTGGACATCCATAAATCGATGGGTCCGGATGAAATGCATCCAAGGGTGCTGAGGGAGCTGGCGGAGGTCATTGCTAGTCCACTCTCCATCATCTTCGGTAAGTCATGGGTAACTGGAGAGGTGCCTGAGGACTGGAGGATAGCAAATGTCACTCCAGTCTACAAGAAGGGCAAGAAGGAGGACCCGGGTAACTATAGACCGGTCAGCCTCACCTCCATCCCTGGAAAGGTGATGGAACAACTTGTCCTTGGCACTATCTCTAGACATATCAAGGAGATGGGGGTCATCAAGAGCAGTCAACATGGTTTTACCAAGGGTAAGTCATGTTTGACTAACCTCATAGCCTTCTATGAGGAAATTACTAGGTGGATAGATGATGGTAGAGCGGTAGATGTGGTCTATCTTGATTTCAGTAAAGCATTTGACACCGTCTCCCACAGCATCCTTGTAGATAAGTTGATCAAGTATGGGTTTGATGATCAGGCAGTGAGGTGGATCAAGAACTGGTTGAAAGGAAGAAGTCAGAGAGTTGTAGTCAATGGGGCAGAATCTAGTTGGAGGCCTGTGACTAGTGGAGTCCCTCAGGGGTCGGTACTTGGACCGGTGTTGTTCAATATCTTCATCAACGACCTGGATGAGGGCACAGAATGTACCCTCAGCAAGTTTGCTGATGACACCAAGCTGGGAGGAGTGGCTGACACACCAGAAGGCTGTGCTGCCATTCAGAGAGACTTAGACAGGCTGGAGACTTGGGCGGGGAAAAACCTGATGAAGTTTAACAAGGGCAAGTGTAGAGTTTTGCATTTGGGGAAGAAAAACGCCATGCACCAGTACAGGTTGGGGGCTGACCTGCTGGAGAGCAGTGTAGGTGAAAGGGACCTGGGGGTCATGGTAGACAGGAGGATGACCATGAGTCAGCAGTGTGCCCTTGTGGCTAAGAAGGCCAATGGCATCCTGGGGTGTATTAGAAAGGGTGTGGTTAGTAGGTCAAGAGAGGTTCTCCTCCCCCTCTATTCTGCATTGGTGAGGCCACATCTGGAATATTGTGTCCAGTTCTGGGCCCCTCAGTTCAAGAAGGACAGGGAAGTGCTTGAAAGAGTCCAGCGCAGAGCCACAAGGATGATTAAGGGAGTGGAACATCTCCCTTATGAGGAAAGGCTGAGGGAGCTGGGTCTCTTTAGTTTGGAGAAAAGGAGACTGAGGGGGGACCTCATCAATGTTTACAAATATGTAAAGGGTGAGTGTCAAGGCGATGGAGTTAAGCTTTTTTCAGTGAAGACCAGTGATAGGACAAGGAGTAATGGATACAAGTTGGAGCATAGGAGGTTTAAGATGAATATCAGGAAAAATTTTTTTACTGTAAGAGTGACAGAGCACTGGAACAGGCTGCCCAGAGAGGTTGTGGAGTCTCCTTCGCTGGAGACATTCAAAACCCGCCTGGACGCCTTCCTGTGTGATGTACTCTAGGTGACCCTGCTCTGGCGGGGGGGTTGGACTAGATGATCTTTCGAGGTCCCTTCCAACCCCTAGGATTCTATGATTCTATGATTCTATTCCACTGTAATGTCTTCAGGACACTTACAAGGAGATCAGTGTTTGATTGGAGCCATTGCATCTCTAGCATCGTTGCAACTTAAGCCAGGAATCTAATAATGGAAGCATAATACACGTTAAGAAATTCATGTGATGCAGTAGGTCCTCCAAAAGGTCTAGGAACCCAAGATGTCTCCAAAAAATGTTTCCAGAAGTACATGGTCATTCATTAAAACACTGAACTTCATTAATACAATGATAATGGCATTAAAAACCAGGCTCCTTATACAATGCCAATTTATTTTTTTTTCAAAAGATAAAGCTCAATGAATTACTTCAGTCCTTCCTCAAATCCTTAGATGACTTCTTAGAGAACAATGGGTATGCAAACAGCTTGAGATCCCTTTGTTGTACGATTTAATGAACTGTTAGATGTATGAGCAAAGGTGCATAATCCTGTTCCCTGAACCTTTGTTGCTAAAGTAAACACTTTGTGGGTCACTGGAAACACATCCTGACTGTATTGGCTGCTAGGTTTCCTAAAGTCCCTGTTGCCTTCACATCTTTGTGAAAAGAGTTGGAAAGATATTTGATATTTCTATGTTCTGGATATAAAAGTAAATTATGTGCAAGTCATGTAACGCAGTAAGAAAGGCAGAGGTAACTAGCTGAAACCAGAAGGAGTAAGTTCTCCTGAGATCAACATAGCCTGGTTTTACTTGTATTGTTATTGTTGCTTTATTATTTCTCAGCTGAAGCTATTTGCCTATGACTTCCAAATGTTTGTAACTGTAGTAAAATAATTAGCAAATGCCTTGGTTTTAACAGAAATTTGAGCTATTGAATTGCTGCAGTCTTTCATTTTTTATCGTGTGCTAAAGATGCTATTCAAGCATCTGTCTGGATTAGCAGGCTCAGCTGCACATTAGCTCTCAGAGTCAAGAGAAAGCTGTATTTTCCTGACAATATTCCTAGAGCCATCTAATTGTTTTCCCCTATTAAGAGTCTCTCCCAGGAGGTATAAACAACTTGCATAGAGAATAAAAAAATAAAAATTTTAATAAAGCATTTGAGGCACCTTCCAAGATGACAAAGCACAAAAGTTAAGAGAGACATGACTTCTCCGCTTCTTTTTCTAATTTCAGTATTAGCCGTGTTACTTAGCACAGCTTCAGAACCAATGAGTCAGAAAACAAAACTCTTAAAATAATCCAGGAATGTTCAGGAGAAATTAATGTTTTGCAAAATCTCAGGCTGTGCTGTCTCCAAATATTTCTCTAATGACTGTTCCACTCGAGAGGAGAGCAATGCCTTCCCTCACTCTCCTTCATAAAAATATTGCCCTAAAAAATTCCCATCCTCAGCAACAGAGTTGGAGCAGGTGTGGCCTCTCCTGGTCCTGATGGTGCATCTCTCACTTGATGAGCTTTTTAGACTGGCAGCCCCTTTATCTAGGGAAGACTTCACTGAGTGGTCCACTGTAGTGCTAGCAAGTAGCCACAGTAGCAGTGGGTGCTGCTGTCTCCAGATGTTGTCTCCTTGTCACCAGAGCCCTTCCAAAGTGGGCCGAAGAGGATAATGAAGTGGTATCATAGAGGGGCTTCCCTGGAAGGGCTGCCTCTTGCCATGGGCAAAGGTGGCTACATGCTCCATTTTCAAAGACACAGACATATAAAAGCTTCTCCCAAACCAGGAACAAGCTTGGCTTTGTTATCTCTGCAGGATCAGGAATGTGATTAGGACTCTACCAGTGTGTGACCTGGTAAAGTGGATGGTGAGATGAGATAATGTTCTCTCATCTATTTCTGTCAACAAAGGCAGGTTTTGGCAGGGCTAATGACAAAATCCTTCCCTCTGAACAAAACAGTCCATTTTATGATTGTGGTGCTGGCTGTAATTCAGCTTTTCTGTATGTCAGTTGCCAGCAGCTTCCTCAGATGAATCAGTTTCTGCTCCCTAAACGGAGGCAGACAGTTGTTAACAAAATATCTCTGCAGTACTTAATTCCAAATACTATAAAGAGAATTTTATTGGATTTACATACTGTCTAGAGGGCTGGTGGAGGCTGTGCAAAAAACATTGTCTTGGAAACAAAAAGGAGCAGAAAGTATCCCCTTGTTCCAGCTTAGACAGAACTCATTGGGACACTCACAGAAACCATATATCACATGTTCTTAGGTATCTGTGGGATTGCAATATTTATTTTTGTTTCTACATGATTCAGGTAACATTAACTAAGATTCCAGATCATCTTTGCACAGAAAATGCTACCACTGCCTTTTGGCCAGAAGGTGAACAAAGAGCCTTTCGATTCATTTCTAGCACACAGACAAATAGTAAACAAAGCTTATTCAGCACTGAGCATCCATCTAGGTTGACAGATTTTGCAAGCATCCTACCGAGAGTGGAATCCTACCAGGATCAGCCTGTGCCAAGTTAACTGAGTACATCGCAATGGCCAGCACCTGCAAGTCCTCTTCCTGTTACCACCAGATACAGAAAGACTTGGTGCTAGGTATTCTATTTGGAAATGGATCTTGGCTTTTCCCCATAAGACACACCAGTTTGGCACAGATAAATAGAATAAACAAGAAAATACACAGTGACATTATTTTGATTAACCTTCCAAGGGATCATTCATGAGACAGCATAAAAAATTCTACAGGGGAAACCTGAAGAATTTGGCTCAGTATTAAATTGCACTCTGCCTTACTAGTTGCTCTTCCCAATCATTACCCTGAAATGGAAACAGCCTGGGAATGATTACTTGATCCCCTGGATTTTGTTTTAATGATGAAGAGAGCTCAAACCCTACAGAAAAGCAATACCATTTTAAGGAACAGAGAAAAAAATATATGGTAACATTTGCTGTATATCAAACACATGCCTGTTTATAACAATAAGCCAGAAATGTATGGATTCCAATTTACATGTCCTTAAAAAGAGTTCAGTAAACATTAAGGAAGCAATTGTTACTCCTAAAATACCTTGAAGGCACAAGGGTGATTCCCAGCTAGCTAGCATAGAAGCTCCTGTGGTACAGCTGGTGCTTGCAGTGCAACCACCCCCAGCTGAACCGCTCACCCCAGCTGCCTTGTGGGGCCAGGGGAGGGGATGGCAAAGCTCCAAAGCATGTTTATGGCATGACCCACCCAACCTCTTTTACAGTCAAAACAATCAGCACACCCTCAGAGAAAAAAAAAAAAAATCCCCTTACGTCTAATCAGAACTTCTCTTGCTCAAGGTGTGAAGGTTTCCTTCACTGTTAATCTCTGACAGGAATTTCTGGGAGCACACAGCTGCCCTCCATCTAACCAGGGCAGGTAGCTGAGGACAAGCAATTGTCTCCCACTTTATGTCTCTCCTCCAGCTGAACAAGCCCAGCTCACACATGACAGGACCGGGTGCAGCTCACACTCCACTCCCTGTCCAGCACTGCCTATGTCTCCCCAGAGCAGGATGAGAAGCTCAGATGCAGGTTTAACAGTGATGCTTGTCAAGTATACATCTGCAGCTAAAGCTGAAGATGTGCCTAACCCTGACTGATGAGCAGCACAGCCTCTCCTTCCATGTGGGCTGCTCTGGGGACACATAACCACAGTGATCACTGAGCTTAGCTGCAGTCAGCTGAGCACCCCTCTTCTGGCAGTAAGCAGCTGTTCCTGATGGCCTCAAAATTACCCACCCGTTGAAATGGCTCTTTGAAAATATCCCAAAGCTCATCTATGAGGAGAAGCATAGTGGCCTTCCCGTACCTGAAGGGGAACTGCAAGAAAGCTGGGGAGGAACTTCTCATAAGGGCACATAGTCATAGGAAAAGGGGCAGTGGTTTTAAACTGGAAGAAGGTGGATTTAGGTTAGGCATTTGGAAGAAATTCTTCACTATGAGGGTGATGAGACATTGGAATGGGTTGCCCAGTGAAACTGTGGATGCCCCCTTCCTTGGAAATGTTCAAGGCTGGGTTGGATGGGCCTTTGAGAAACCTGGTCTAGTATGAGGTGTCCTTGTCCATGGCAGGGGGGATGGAACTAGATGACCTTTAAGGTCCTTTCAAAGGGAAAGGGAAAGAAGGGAAAAAGGGGAGGGGTGGGAAGGAAAAGGAAAAAGTTTCAGAGGGAAAAGGGCAAGGGAGGGGTAATGGCAAAATACTGTTGCTAGTGTGACAAGTCAAACCGCAGCTGCCTTTGCCAGCAGCCTGACTATATGCACAAGGTACATAGGTTCAAAAATAAAAAGATTTCACCAGAACAGATAAGTGTTGTTTTAAAAATGGCAGATACTATTTTAGCATTCGCATAAGAAATGTTATAAGTAGGTAGCTCTGAATATAAAGCATGTAAGCCACAAGCTAAGACAGACCCTGCTTACACTGTTGCTTCTTGGATTATCTATGCTGTGGTGTTGCCTCAGAAGGAATTAACCTTATGAAGTTTCTTTAATCTCCACAAAGGACCAAAACAACATTGAAGATGATATAGAGCTTGTCCATGGCACCTACCTGCTCAGGTTCTCTTTGAAACTGTAATGGATTCTTTTTGTGTGTTTAATACGTCTTGTTTTACATGAAAGGCAGTAGCTGGGCATCAGATAAGACATGGAAGGGGAGAGACACAAGCAGGAACAAAGCAGGATGCCATCCTGCAGCTGGGCCAGTGTTATTTCCTTGGGTGGCATAGAAAGATCAAGGCTTTTCCCAGGATCTCAGAAGGGTATAGTTTGAGCTGTTTCTGTACTTTTGTGCTTTCACTCTGTCTAAGAAGTTTTCTGTTTAAAGTGTTCCTTTTTTAGCATTACAGATTCCTACCTTTTGAGATGCTGATTTTAAGGAATTTAATACAAAATCTCGGTCCATTTGGGGCTTGTTGTAGTAGTCTCTACTTGTCACCCTCTTAAAGAATACACTGATTGACCTCTACATGGAAGTGTGTTAGAAATTTTAGCAAAGGTATATTTAAGTTCATACAGTATGAAAACAATTACAGGAAAGATGGCATATGCTGGGCATCTCATGAGGAATTTCATTTTACCAAGCAAATTTTTATTTTTTTCATTTGAGGATTGCAAGCAAGATGAGTGCCAGGGATAAAATTAAATTGAAAGTGAGCAGCAACTTAGCGCTCTGGGACATGGAGGACAAGAGGTGTTGCATATGGGAAAGCACATGATGAGAGATTCATGGCGTGCTGAAGCTTTGCAAAGCTTTGCAGGCACAGCCAAGAAAATTCAAATGAGAAGGAATGGCAAAAGGGAGCCAGTGGCATGAATCATAAAGGTGTAATGAGAAAAAGGCCAGCAGTCTACCAACTGGGTAGACTGAATGGGAACAAAGCAAAGCTCGGGGAGGCCAGATTCAATGACAAAACAATGTGAGTTGATAATTTGTAGTTTTAATAATGCAAAATTCAGTAAATAAAATGTTAAAATAAGCAACTTTAATAATTCATTGCAACGTTTGCTATTTTAGGACTGTTATTTTATAGCATATTTGATCCAATTGCTCAGTGTCATTGCACGTCCTTTCCTTGTATCCACGACTTAGACATTAGTGTTTCATAAATGGCCGGCTAATTATAATGTATTTTTAGATCTTTCAACAATCCAGGACCCTGTCTGTCAGACCAGAACATCAGCTTTGAACAAGAATTACACTCTTGCTCACTGAGGTTTTATATTGCCTAACGTGGTCTGTAATTCTAGAGCTTGTACTAAACCAGCAACTTTATGCAGATTTGAATATTATTTAGGATTTCAAGAGTTTTTTCTTTTCAAAACACTGTGTAAATATTAACCAATGTATATGTACCTTAACTTCACTGAATGATGCTTGTGTTAACTGCAGGAGTTCAGTGCCAGAGGCTGCATCAAAATGTAGAGGTTCTGCTGTGTTTATCTTCGCTATATCTGTAAAAGCACTTGTAGGTGCTTTTGACAGAGCTGAAATGTTTGCATGCAGAGCTACATAACCTTCACCAAGATGCATCTTTTTCATGATAGAACTCTGTGTTTGATGCAGCACAAAGACTGATTCATGCATATGAGCAGGTAGAGTGTTATGGTGGGCAAAAGCTCCAAAGACTAAAAGGTTTTATATGGCGGACTGCAAGTTTGGTAGCTTAGCACTAATCCCAAGAAAATCATGGGAAAGTTTGAGCCTGGCATGTATTTTATTGTTAAATACTGGTTTAAGTACAATGTAAGGTGCAAGTATAAGGAACACTAGCAACATGCTTTAATGAAAAAAATAGCATCCTTGTTAAATGTATATTTTTAAATGTTAGCATTTAACACCAAAATATCACTCGCATTTTTTACAAGCTTAGTTCATAAAAAGTGACTCAATATACTTAGATTTCCACAGGTTCTCTTACTTGTTACACTGTGACATCCTGATTAACAGCATTTTACTGAATCACTGAAGCACATACTAAAAAACTGGATAACTCATAGATTTCAGAAAGAAATAATTGCTGGGTCTCTGTTCTAGGCTGAAAAGTGTTCAGTCTTTTGACTGAGGAGTAAAAACCATCAGATAATTCCTACAGCTCAGCAAGACCAAAGCTTAGGAGAAAACTACAGCTATCTCAGTTTCTCACCAGCACAGAGAGGATCAGATAATATACCCTTACGCTTGTAGCCACAAGAGAGTATCTACCCTCTTGTTTTTCTGACTCTGGAATTTTTTTAATCTGACCAATTCATATTTGACAGTGCTCAGGGCAAAGGCCTTCTCTCTTGACTTGAAACCAAATCTTATCTCATCCAGCATGAGGCTTTTTGTTAAGTTCAGTGAACTTTGACTAAGTTCCGCAGTGCAACATTCAAATAACTGAGATCCCACCAATTCATCAAGCCAAAACAGTCATGAAAACCAGACCCCTTGATGTCCCCGAGGACCTTTTCAAAAAGCCAATAGGAAACACTAGGCACAGAGCTTCAAGTGAAAATAAGCTCCCGTGTATTGCTAGTGCTTGAGGGTAAATTTCAGCCACAATAATCAACAGGTAGAACAACAGTAGAATGATGAAATAACATGTGCTTACACCTTGCCCTGCACAGTATAATATTCTGCAAACATTGGGTGAAAACATAAGATTTTGGCATTTATATATGCAAAAAAATAATGCAGATCTAGGCCTTGCACAAACCTGAGCAAACTGCTCTCTAGAGCCCTGCTGATGGAGTTAATAGCCTCATAGCTGCAGCAGCTGCACAATTTGAGTTGACAGATGCAGTGGACACAGAGAATTAAAATTTAATTCACACCCCATCTATGATATATGTTTACATTAATTGCCAATCTGATTATTGTACTATATAATCCATTAAAAAAATGGAGGAGCGTAAATAGAAATCTTATATGGGCACCAGCAGGCATGAAAAATAAATCAGAAAAGCAATGGTGATCACACAATGCTCTCTGAGCCTGTGGCATGGAAGCAAGGGGTCTGCAATTTATCATGCAGTTAAGAAGATGGCAGGAACCCTACAACTCCTATTGTGAACCTGCAAAATTGTCCTGTAGTCAGCAATTTAGTCTGAACCATTTTATTAAAATACCTTTTTGTGCTTTGCAGTGTAACTTCTGTTTGAGACAATAGGTTTGAATTTAGGCAGGCAAAGAGCATAGAGTAGTAGAGTCTCCAGAGTGCAGAGGAGAGCTCTGCAAGCTCAAAAAGACAGAGAGCTATTAATTTTCCAGCAGCTCCTCACTGTGGGTAATCATATTATAATATCCTTTCTTCTCCTGTAGGGGCTGATAAATATATGTACATATAACTGGCCCAAGATGCATGTTTCTACCATTTTAAAAGCCTAGTTCCTTACTGTGACAATAACTTGTGTTCTGTTTAACATAGGCAAGTAAAAAATTGCTAGAACATGGGCATTTTTCCCAGTTTCTTTAAACATGATGTCTTTATAGGAAGGATGCTCCCACTACAAACAGCATAAGGAGCTCACTCTGTCCTTTGTTGTAACAAGCCTGTTGTGGCTTTCATTTGACAAGATTGCATATATGCAAACCTCAGATAATGCAAGTTGTTCTAGCTTGAACTGACATTTATAGTGCAACTCTGTCATGTTGGTTTGGAGTGCAGGGGAAAAGGAACATATAAATGGATGCTCCATTTAAAAACTTCTGTACATGCCATGGATCTTTTTTTGAAGAAACCTGGGGAAACTGTGTGATTCCTATTCAGCTGTTACCAAGCCTTTGAAAATAACTGAAGATTTCAACAAAGATTGAAAAAACACATTGTGGTCCAGACCTGTAACTTTTCATAGCAGAAAATACAACCCTGGTGAACAACCAAATTGCTACCAAGAGATGGGTCTCAGAGAAGTGTTCCAGCCCTTTGTCTTTCTCAGTTATAGTGTGTCTTTACAGTAATTTTGAGATCCTACACAATAATGTGACATAACATGAGAGTGCAAGACAGATTTTACTGAGGCAGATGACCTAGATATCTAGATGTCTGGACGATCCAGGTTTGTTGAGCACTGCATCCTATTCCTGACTGTCGTCAGCAATGGATGAATACTAAAGCAAGGGAAGCAGGCCACTGTATTTCCCCCTGAGTTCTGTCCATGACTCCAAAAATACTGCAGCTCAGAGACTTTCTAGTCAAGAGGAGCTGCTTTTGCACCTAGTAGCTTCTGATGTGTCCTTTCAATGAATTTGTCTAGGTATGATTTTGATTAGTGTAAAGTCTTAATATTCACAGCACCAAGGCTCAATGGTTTACATGGATTATCTGCACAGTATGTAAAAACCACCTCCCTTGTTTGTTTTGAACAATCTTCTTGCTGGTGTAATTATAAGTCTGTTAGGTCTTGTAACTGGAAGTTTCAGAGCCATCATTCATTCCCTATTAGTGCTTTCTGAGGTGCTCAGTATTTCATAGATGGCCTATGCCCTGAAACTACTGTTTCAGAAGGCATGTATTTTATTTATTTTTAAAGGAAACATATGTTACAAGCAAAAAGGAATGGAAGCTTTAGCTTTATAGAAGGATAGAAAGACATCATCACTGTCTTGAGACAGCATAGCAGAATGCACATTGGCCATAAAGTACTTCAGCAGTTTTCCTGTCTTGAGCCAAGACGAAACTTTTTTCCCAAACTATCATATCCTGAGTGATGCAACATTGTTCTTCCAAATGGTGCTCTGCAGCTGTACACGAACAGGTTTATCAGCAGAGAACTTCCTCCTGTCTTCAGTGTCCTTTACACAAATTCCTAAGAGTTAATGGTCTCCAGTACTTCTTGAGGGAAAACATTGTTGGAGAAATGGTGCAGGGAAAGAAAAACAATATAAAGTTGTCTGCAGCCAGCCCTACTCAGACAATATGGATCTGAATTTCAATTCACTGTAAACAAGCAACCCATCCCCGAGCGTGTCAGCAGTTTTAATGTCATGTCATCCAATCGACACAGGTTTTGTTCTGGGAATCAGAAAACACTTCTGCATTCATGGCAGAGAAGACGTTTTGTCTTGTTTCACTAATTCCTTCTGCTAAATTGTACCTCTCCTAGTGTCTTGTTGATGCAAAAGATCAGCATTCACTTTCTGGCATTGGCAAATACCTATTTCAACACCAGAGTGAGTTCCAGGCTGCTGTACAGAAAGAGGTAGCTAATCTCTCTACAGAGAGTGGCATTTCTTCTTCTGTGATGAAGTCTGAGTGTACCACTGGTGAGCACACTTTTTAAGGTGAACCACCAATTTGAAATCTCAACTTGCTTGAAAATACTGAGTTGGTTCTTCACGTGCTCAAGACTGGCAGAGATCCATTTAATTCAAGTGAGGCATGCTGATTTGAACTAAAGAGCTGACCCTCTGTGCCTGCC
This sequence comes from Apus apus, assembly GCF_020740795.1. NCBI lineage: Eukaryota > Metazoa > Chordata > Aves > Apodiformes > Apodidae > Apus > Apus apus. The sequence continues at coordinate 21,687,317 of NC_067283.1, read as the reverse complement.
CATATTAAATTATTATTATGTTAGACAGATTACAGATAATTATAATCCTGTATGTTTCAGTTTATTGACTCCGTGTCTCTGGGAGCACTCTCTTAAAGGAATTTTGCCAGTCATCTGCCATTCATTCAATTATAGAAACACACATACAGGCTCCCAAACTAAAAATGAAAAAAACCCAACCCAGAAATAAAAAGATTGTAAAACCACAGCAACTGGCAGATAAATTATAGGCTGGTCTAATATTTGACCTGCTTTCAACTCATTGTAGAAACATTGCCTACCAAGCTGGCAAGATTTTAATTATTCCTTAAAGGCAATTCATGATCCTTGCTACACAACATAAGTCTGATCACATAAGTTCTGTCCCATTCAGTTCTGGACCTGGACTGCTCTGAGAACTCTTCAGACCGTAAGGTTTATTTTTATTTTAATTTCTCAAGAACAGATGTCTTCTGCCTGAGAGCGTGTCACTGCCTTTGATCTATTTGCTCTGGGAGGAGGAGGTGGAGAGCCACAGACTTGGCTCCTGCTGCTCATGGACATTGGTGCCACCTGCACCAAGCCTTGCCAGCATGGCACAGGGGAACCATCGTGTTGTGGAGATGCTGCCCTGTGGCTATGATGGTGATGCTGCCCAACTGCTGTCTCATGCCCTGTTCTGTTCCATGATGGAGACTAAACTGAGGTAACGTTACTGCCTGTCTGGACGTTCACATGAAAATCAGAAGGGAAGGGGGCTTTGCAGATCCACATGATCTCTCCTTTTTGTTTGTTTCCCCTGTGTGTTCATTTCAGCAGTAAAAGACTATGAACCTGGTTTAACAGATAGATTTAAACCCTCTCTACATTGTAGTTAGTCTTTGTCTGTCATAGTAAAGGAGGATTTTATTTCAGCCTGCATCATTAAATAGAAAATTGTGGACTACGCTGCACGTTATAATGTATGGCGGGAGAGGTACTTAAAACCACCTCAGCGCCCCTTTTATGCAAACAAATTTAACCACACCCAGCTTTACTTAAAAGGCAGACCATCCCATTTCTGTTACCTGAGTCAACTCACGAATCCTTACATTGCCATATATCCCTATATTGCTATATATGCCTATATGGTGTAATAACCCCCTGCAACAGCACAGGCTGGGGCCAGCCATGGGTAGTGGTGGAGAAGCAGCTGAACCCAAGTCTGCACTGGACTTTTGTGGCAGTGAAGGGCAGCCCTGTGCTGGGCTGCATGCAAACAGCAAGGCAGCAGATCAAGGCATGTGCTTATTCCCCCCTCTCTGGCACTTGTGAGACCACATGTGGTGTGCTGTGTCTAGTTTTAGGTTCAAAGACATTAATAAACTGGAGATTCCACAGGAGAGACGTCAATATTAGGGGGTGGAAGCACAAACCAGGAGTGCAAAAATATGTAAAGAGACTGGAAGAAATAGATTTGTTCAGTTTGAAGATAAGAAGGCTAAGGAAACATCTTACTGTCATCTTCAACTACCTAATGGGAAGATATAGAAAAGGTGGAGCCAGACTTTTCCCAGAGTTGAATTGTGGAATGGCAAGAGGTGATGGACACAACTCGCAGCAAGAGAAATGCTGGTAAGTTAGAAGGAAACATATCTTCACAGTGAGAGTAAACATACCCTGGAAGAAGCTGCCCAGATAGTTTCTGGCAGCTTCCTGGCAGTATCCTTGAAGATACTTAAAATGCACCTGGGAAGTCAAACACCCTGGTCTAGCTTTGAAGTTAGTCCTGCTTTGAGCCAGGCACTGAACCATGTAACCTCCAGGGTCCCCTCCAACCTGAACCATTCTGTGATGCTGTATGGGATGGTAGTGGAAGAAACAGATATTTTGAGGGGATCTGAGGTGATGTATGTCTCTGGAGGTCCAGTGGACTCAGAAGTCCTGGATACTACTCTGAACTCTGAGGCAACTTCTGCATCATCAACTCCCAGTGAAGCTGGAGACAACAAATGCTTATATTGTGCGAGAGTTGCCCACGGTGAATAGCAAGACATTCAGCCTAGCCTAGGACAAATCCATCATCTTTCCCAACTGAAAAATAGGGATATATATAGCAAGGTAGATTAGCTGCTTTTGAAGGATACCTGCTCCATAGCTATGGAGGCCATCAGACAGGAAAGGAAAACATCTATGAATAACACGTACTAACATCCAGTACTGCAGAAACCCATCAATTTATCTGCCAATTTTCTGCAACAGCAATTAGCTTGGAGGGATAGCAGTTAAGTGAGGAATGTGAAAACATTATTTTAAAATGTTTGGTAGGTACTTTTCATAGCAATATTAACATTAGTAATTCCTGCTGGCATTTGGGCCTCCGTTGTCACCCACTCACTTTGGCATCTTATCACATGAAAACTTTTGCCATTTAAGCTGGTTGGTAACATCCTCCAATATTGCCACTAGCAGTTAACTTTCAGTTTGTCATGGTTTAGCTTTCCCAGTTCATCTGTTCTGCGTTAAAGAGGGCAATGCCCAGAATAATTTACAGCCTATGGAGGTCTGGGTTTCAGTAGGCAGCTCGCTCCATGACTCTGATTCCTGAGCTGTAGTACCACCTCTGTCCAGTCTAGGATCTGGGAGTTCTTTTTCATGTAAAAACAGGAGCCATCCACTGCCCTTTGCATGCATTGAAACTGCTTCTGAAGCCAACAGATCTTTGTGTACAGGAAGGATCATAAGTTTGTCGTCTTACTGTGGTCATCCTGTGGTACATAATGACAGCCTAGTGGACCTATGCCTATGCCACAGTGCCACATAAAGGGGATTTCAGCTGAAATGCTGATATGTAATTTCATGGATCTATCAGGATGATTCATCTATTTCTCATGATTAACAACAGGCTATATAGCTATTACAGCAGCTTCTTGCAATCATGAGAGAGGTACCTCCAGATGCTGATTACCTTGATCTTGGCACGAAAAGCCACTAGCAGGCAGTTCAGCAAGGTCAGACTGACCTCCAACACACTTGAGGTGCCCTGGCACAAGATAAGTCTTTGGGGATCACTGGCCAATATGAGGAACATGATGAAGCAACTATATGAAACCTAGCAGTAATAATATTCCAGATAAGCACCTAGCTTTTCACAGCTGCAAAATTTGAAGTTTATTTTCTCGTAAGATCTCTAGTGTAACTCTAGGCCAGGAGTGGCAAGCTCTCTACAGATCCAGAATTAAGAATTAAAATAAACACCAGTGAATAGCCATAAGCTTTATAAAAAAGCACTAGATTTCATATTTTGTTGATACTTTACACAAAATCAAAAGTATGACTGGCTTGTCCTTCTTACATGTTTAATTTTGATACCTACCTAAATAAATGCATTGTCTATGTTGGGGGGACATGTGCCTATGTTGAGGACAACATGCTGGATGGTGGGACATATGCCTTTTGGAGTAACTGGGGTTCAGGAGACGCTGCCTTGCACTGAAATGTGACCTCGGCTTGTCTCTCCATGTGGCACTTTTTCCCATGGCTGGGAAGTGCAGAAGAGCAGACGGCCACTGAGTCCAGTTACTGCCTGTCCTCCCCTCGGGATGCCTCTGGGAGTGGGAGCAGCAGCCTGCAGGGCTTGGTTCATGGCTCTGAGACCTGCACCATGAACGACATCTCCAGCTACAGAGACCAGCTGGCCTCCTGGGCTCTGTACTTTTAACCAGGAACATGGGGGACCCTGAAGCAGGGGAATGGGAAAGTAGAGAGCTGTGGTAGTCTGATCCTGGGCAGATTGTTTTTCCAAACATTTTTTCTTACTGGCTGCCTTTTTTATGTAAATATGTGGGGTTTTCATAGGAAAGGGAATTAATGAGCAAGGAGCATCTATACAATTCTTACAGTAACAATCTACATATTTATACTGACTGAATGGCTCAAAAGTATAGAAAAGTTGCAAGTTACATATATATATATTTCTTAAGGGTATACAATCAGTGAGAAGCTACAGTTTAAGGTCTAATGTAGAGTGGCAACCCACACAGTCTGAAAAGATTGAAGAGCTTTATCAGCAGTGTGATTTCATGGCCCAGTTGATAGCAGAAGGGCTGAGTCTGACTGTTAGCAACAGGACAGCCATGGGCAGAAAATAGTTACAGAAAATACTGGTCATTAGAACAAAAGAAAATTATCTTTTAGTCCCACCCCCACAAAGACTATACTCAACTCAAAACTAGAAAACATGAAAAAAGTGATTATTTCAAACAAAATTAAAAGCTCAGCTGTAGACCTAAAAAAAGACAGTAATATTATGGGCATACAGAAGATGCTGCTTTTCAGGGAAGCGTTTGCCTTGCTAACACCCTGTCTATCTGTGAAACAAAAATTACACAAACATATGAAGATGATAAAATGGGGTTATCCACAGGGGTAAACACATTCACAAGAGGGGGAGGCTGAAAGTCTGCATTTGCCAGTTACCCAGCACACTGCTACTTGGTCTCTCTATATGGACAGTCTCTGTTCCTCTTCTGAAGCCCTTGCTGCTGCAGGGCTTGCTGGTCTCTGGAGAGCCCCTGCTTGGTTGCATCTAACCCAGGTGGGCATGGGCCTGGGGGTGTCTCCTGCTGCTTGCAGACATGCCATCTCTCTCATTTACTAAGTGGTCCCACCTGTATGTGTTGAATTGACACCTCCTTCAGTCAGTTCTTTAGGTTTCTGTAATAAATAATTGATAATTAATACTCGTCTCCTTGCAAAGCTCTTGGAGCTGTTGCTCCTTTGAAGTATTTTCTTGAATGAAGCATGTTTTCATGCACTCCTCTTGACAAGGAAAATAAAGACTCCATATAAGATCTCTCTTTTTTCAGTGTTTGTCAGTTTGTGGGTTCATTGCAGTTTGTGACATACCAGGTTCTCTTCCTCTCAGTCTGACCTCTTGTTCTTCCTTCCTGTGCACCTTACTGCTCCACAGCAAACTCCTTGTCAGCACCCTCTGCTGATGAGCTCTCACTTAGGTTTTCAAGCAACTCCTCCAGAAAAGCTTTTGCCATTTCTGTCTGTCTCATAAGCAAAGACATTTATTTTCCCAGTCCTGAGCACAAACCAGAGTATATCGCAAGAATGACAAAGCCTCAGGCTAAAAACCATCTAAAGTGACAACAAAACATGTCTAAATCTCCACCCAGCTTCACGTGTGTGGGCCAAAATCTTAATTAGGGGAGTAGTAAGCCAATAAAATATGCTCTAACCTTTAGGATACAGACCACTAGCATAGGAGGGAGCATTCAGCCTGGAGTCTGTGTGTACCTGGGAGTGCTCTGAGTCACCAGCATTACTGCTGCAGGTGTAAATGTATTTGTGCCAGCTTTGATCTGTAAGACACAAGGCCATAGCAGCTTAGACCTCTACACAAGTTCTAAAAAAATCTGTATGAATTTTCTCTTGATCTTCAGGTGGCAAACTCCCAGTGAAGTTTGTACTGCAACAGCTCTAGCACTTCAGTTACTTGGAAGGCTGATGTAAAGTCTCGGTCAGGCCGAGTAAGTGCAGACACACTGCACGTTTCCCACTTCTGCTAGTACCAAAGGTGGGAATTTTCAGACAAAAGAAGGTGATGGTACATCCAGTTGGTACCAAGAACAGGCAGTTGTTTAATTAAGAATTATGTTTCCTTGTCTCATCTTCTGGTCCCCACAGATGCAACAGCTGCCCTCAGCTCCACAGGTCCTACAGTCCCACAGCTCTCTGCCCTGGTCGGTGCTGCCAGTGTTAAAAAAGCAGGCTTGGTAACAAGTACCATTTTTTTATAGAGTGTATCCAGCTCAGCACAGTCACTGCACATTAATTAAATATGTCTTAGTATTACACTGAATCTCTTCTTTAAGTCTTTTTGTGTCTAACAATAGACTTTGCAAATCCAAGAATTTATCTTACAGCTTTCCACATGTGACTCTAGATACGCTAAAGAATGGTTGTCACATGCATTCTCCTTTACTTAAATATTAATTTTTTTCTAAAATTCTTCAAGAAATATTTTTTTTTTAATTGACTTGTCAGGAGTTATAATCTCTGATAAGCATTAGAACTATTGAGAAGAAAATGAGTATGTGAGAGATTGATGAAGGGCAGACTACTTTTTACTATTAAATTACTTGCCTGGTTTATAGCAAGATTTAGTGTCCCCAGGAGAGCCACAGTGTAATAAGGTAATGTAAATGTACACAATAAAAAAGCACTCGAAGTGTTTCATATAAATAAGACAGGTGAAAAAGACCAAAGGAAGTCTCATTACTGAACCAAAATCTTTAGCAGGACACAAAGGAAAAGAAAAATTCTTTTGTTCATGACTGAAGAAGAAATCTACAGTAATATGAAAGAGTCATCCAGTCCTCATTAAGCTCATTTGCTTCACCACAGATCTCCCATCTAGTGTGATGTAAATTGAACCTGACTATCCCTTCATGCAGCCTTGAAGTACCTTTCTGAAAAATCTTCATAGTCCAGTCATTGTGTCGAAGCAGGCAGTGGGACAGTAAGTGCTACCCCACAGGAATGGTTGCAGGTTCAGCAGCACCACTCAAGAATAGTTAAAACAAACCACTGTGAAAGTGGCTGCCAAACATTTCACAGCCTAAATGAGAAATAAAACCCTTTGGCCCACTGGGAAACAGGAGCTTCTTCCTCACATCAAGCTACAAACCAGTCCTGTTACTGGAAATTCCATCTAAGGAAGATTTTTAGAAATAGACATCAACAGGGTTAACTCCAGCCAGACCAGGGCTCCCAGTTTGTTGCTAACCACTTGTATTGTCTAAAGCTCTATGTTGCCTTCCTTGTATCTTTACACAAGTCTGTTCAGAACTACCAAAATAAATTCTTAAGAGAAGCGCTTAGAAAATTTTGTCCCAGTAGTGTCTGTTCTCATATAGATTCTACTAGATTATTTCAGTCAACTGAACAAAGTTTTCCATCCTTTTCAATTATTCATTTTTTTTCCTGAGATTTTATTTATATAGCAGTGTACACAGTACTTTGCAGTAAGTAGGTATGTCAGGCAAAGAGCAATGTCCTCTCTACAGCCTTTGCAGCCCAAAGAAATTAATAAGGAACAGAGCAAACCAGTAAGAGTAAGGAGGCAAGGACACTGCAGTTCAAATATTTCAAGGCATGAAAGCAGCTGTAAGAGTGCTTGAAAAAGAAAAAATATTTGTCACATTGGGTAGGGTTTGTTCACTTAACTGTACCCATCTATAATGCAAGGATCAATGTTTGAGCTAGTCACTGGAGGCTTCTTTCTGGTGAGAAACCAGTGTTTTTAGTGCTGATATTGACCTAATTTGGACACCTTTAAGAAGTGAGAAATCATGCTGTATGATCTACTTATCATATCGACCATCTCTCCATTGATTGCAATGTTGCCAAACTGACCGACTCAGATGTGGATATCTACATTTAGTCAGATGATACTAATCTACTATTCTAGCCAGAAAACAATAACTCTTTTGAGTCCCTTGTAAATGAAATTTCTGCTTGATAAAGCTTCAAGAGCTTGCTCCCCATTCTTTTCCAAGGAGGGTGAGTTTTTTTAAATACTCCATTCACAAACACTTTTTTTGCTGGATATAATTGCTAGATTAGCTCAACTAAATCAGCTGTCTTGTAGGCTGCACTCTAAACCAGATTTGGTTATAGGAGCCTGTTTTATAAAAGCTGTCTCCAGACATGTTTTTCTGTTGTAAATAGATTCCTGCATACATGTGTATACTGGAGTTCACCTGACTTAGCCTTTCACATGACTGATATTAAGTTGGGATGCTGTAACTAAGGGCAGACAGAAAACTTTGAAGCATGTCTGTAAGCTGTGGACCTCTCCATGGCACCACATCCTCAGCCTCTCTGTTGCTCCAGCTCCTGTTTAACACAGTTACCTGCTGGGCAGGAACAACATGGGCAGACATCCAGCAGAGCTTTGCCTGATGCCCTGTGGCTGCAGTCAATGCCAACCTGAAACTTTCATCTTTGGGGAAGAGAGTGCAATACAGCACAGAGAGCACCACTGCACCAGATACTGAGCACCTCCAGGTCCCTGTGCCAGCAAGGGAAGCTGAGGGTGCTCCACGCTTGGTCTTGCACTTGAGTCAATGAGTGTTGTCACTAGAGAAAATACCTTTTCTTTTTTTCTGCAGGGACTGTGCTGTATTAAGCCACTTCTGCTCTGGTGCTGAGCAGCTATGAGGTTGCAGCGATTTGATGGCTGTCGTTACTGAAGCCTACTGATGTGGAATGGAAAGTCCTGCCTCCCATTAACACTGCTGAACCTGAATCAGTTAGTGTCCTACATGAGACATCCTTTGTTTTTGTATTTAATAATTTCAGTAACTCGGCAATATAAAATTTCTCAATCCAGTCCTTGTGTGTGGGAGGGTGTGAATATTTCCAGCTGATAGTAATGGATGCTTTGGCACAGGCAGTTGCAGCAGGCTCAGGACTGTGAGCACCACTTTCAGAGCCCAGCTCCAACAAGCTTCCTGCTGTACCCCAGTGCTACTGCAATTAGCTTTGCTCTGTGTGTGTGCCATGCTGAGACAGCACAAGCAGAGTGACAGAACAGTGCTCAAAAGACCCTGACATTTATCTGTGCTTTGTTACACCCAAGAAAATAATCACATAGCTTACATTAGGATCTTCTTCTGAAAAAGACATTGCCCAAAAATCTGAGACACCCAGGTAAACACAACGCCCCTCTGCAGTCTTTTGGTGGCCCAGAAGGATGTACCCAGATCAGCTCAAAACTCTAACCCCTGGCAGGACACATGGCAGAGGGAGATAGGTATGGATGCTGCCTGCTCTATTCCCCAAAAGAAAACCTCTTTCAGTTGTGTTCAGGAGGAGTTTGAATTCTCCATCTGTTTTCAGTGTACAAATTTACTTCCTTTTCAGCCCTGAATGCAGGCTTCGATGGAGACCTGGAGCAGCACAAACAATGTAAAAGAGTTCTGCTCCAGCTTTTCTGTGACTACCCCATGAATGCATTAACATTTTAGCATTTTTGCAGCATTATGGCAACACAGAAGTGTTGATGCCATTTAAAACTGGTCTCAAGCAACTAATGAAGTTACTATACGTTGCCATGGTATGCAAAATAGATTTGCAGCACAAGACTTGTCTACTTAGCCAGTCATACTATATTCACTAAAATGAAGCCATATAATTCAAACTTTAAACAAATGAAATCAAAAGTATAAATTAATGGGAGAAAAAAGCAAAATAACACCTTCTGAAACAAGTTGATAATAGTTTATTGTGCATGGCTTAATTACAAAAAACACACTCTTCTAAATAATACAGTACATGCTAAAACTGAATAGATACAGATGTTAATTGTCTTCTCCATTACAAGGATAAAGCTATTGCTAGGGATTTGAGACAAACAGCACTTAACCTCCTGAACCCCAGATGAAGAGGGAGATAGATGTTTGCTTTTGATCATTCCAGTCTTTTCATGATCTGAATCAATACCTACCCCTTATAGCTTTGAGTCATGTTTCTAATTAGTCAGCCTCCTGGGCCTGGTTTACAAAATAAAATATAAATCAACGCACATTTGTAAATTCCAACAAGCATTCTGGGCCAATGCCACCTCAATAAAATAATTAAAATGCCATCAGCCTGTTAACTTGCTCTCATCTCTGCCAAAATATATGTACTGTCAAATGCCAACTCATAACTAGAGTGGTAAGGAAAAAGGTATTTTAAAGATACAATAGCTGCAATGAATACAAGATATAAAATGTAGAATCTTAATATAACAAATTAAATATTCACTTCTCTTTGCTAGTGGAAGGTACTGCAGAAAGAGAACCAATAAGGAATGTTCTTGACTATGAAGGTCATAGAATCATAGAGTGGTTTGACTTGGAAGGGACCATTAAAGGTCATCTAGTCCAACCCCTCTGCAATTAATGTTTCCAGGAATGGGAGATCTACCACCTCTCTGGGCAACCTGTCCCAGTGTTTCAGCACCCTCATGGTAAAATATGTCTTTCTTATATCTAGTCTAAATCTACCCTCTTTTAGTTTAAAACCATTACCCCTTGTTCTATTGCAGCAGGCCCTGCTAATATATTTGTCCCATCTTTCTTACAGGCCCCCTTTAAGTACTGAAAGGCTGCAATAAGTTTTCCCCGGAGCCTTCTCTTCTCCAGGCTGAACAACCCCAATTCTCTCAGCCTTTCTGCATAGGTGAGGTGCTCCAACCCTCTGACATTTTTTGTGGCCCTTCTCTGGACTCGTTCCAACAGGTCCATGTCCTTCCTGTGCTGAGGGCCCCAGAGCTGGATGCAGTACTGCAGGTGGGGTCTCACCAGTGTGGAGTAGAGGGACAGAATCACCTCCCTTGACCTGCTGGCCACACTTCTTTTGATGCAGCCCAGGGGACAGTTGGCGTTCTGGGCTGCAAGTGCGCATTGCTGGCTCATGTCCAACTTTTAATCCACCATTACCCCATGCCATTCTCAGCAGGGCTGCTGTCAACCCCTTCACCCCCCAGCTTGTATTGATAGCAGAGATTGCCCCAACCTAGGTGGGTCAGTTACATATAAGCCAGACAATACTCAGTGAAGCTCACAATTAGCTTGTCTACAGGTCAAATACAGTGGGTAAACTCCACCTTACAGAGTGAAATACATACAGTGCTGCACTGGCGCTTGAGTTTTACAAAGACAACAGCCTGTGTGGGACCCCCCTCATTGAGGAGCATCCAGAAGACAAACTGACCATTAGCAATACTTTCACTTACTGTTATGTCTCGTGTGTACTAGGACAAATGTGTAAGGACAAATTACCAAAACAGCCTCTGAAATCCCATCTGCCCCTCTCCACGTTCCCAGCTTTGTGTACACACTGTCGCTTACTGCTTCCAACAAAAGGCCAGATTTGGGTCTTGCTGACAGGAGCGAAGGTAAAAATTAGCACATTTAAAGTGGAAGCCAAATCCCTACAGCTCCACATATGCAAAAAAAGGGACTGGAATTTCCCACTGAAGGATTTTCAGTGAACTAGTCAAGTGAGACTTGTGTCACAGATCAAAGATCAATTGATTGAATATCTGTAATTATGAGGAAGTGATTGTTGCGAGGTGATTCTGACACAGAGGCCAGAGGCTACCAGCTGTCAGGATGTTTCCGTGACTCCCCCCCCAGTTTGGAGGGGTTGTTGAATGAACTTGAGGGTTCTCACTTGGCGCTGCCTCCCACAGAGGAACAGCCGCTGCGGGACTGCATTTTAGGGTGGAGGTTAGAATACCGCCCTCACCACGCTCACAAATTGCCACTGAGACCAACATTTATTTTACAAATGAACTGGTTTATTAAAGGTTAACACAAACTGAGGGATGAGGTTTAGGAAAAATGTAAAAATGGCAAACGGCTACCAGGGATACCTCAGGGAAGTAATGCAAAAGCACTGTGCCCTTCAGGGAGGTAACGCAAGAAGTGCTGTGCCCTTAGGATGTTCTCTCCAAGAGAGGGTTGTGGATCAAAGGAGAGGGAGGGAGGAGAGCAAGCCCCACACAGTCCTCTTTAAAGAGGTTGCGATGTGTGCGCAAGAATGGGGAGAGGGAGAAGGGTGGTATGGAGTCGTTACCCTCCCATGGCGAGGCGATTCCCTTCTGGCAGCTGGACTGTGGGGGTGCAGCCCTGGCTTTTGTGGGGGTGCAGCCCTGGCCTGTGGGGGTGCAGCCCTGGACTGTGGGGGTGCAGCCCTGGCTTGCAGGGGGGTGCAGCCCTGGACTGTGGGGGTGCAGCCCCAGTGCAGGCCCCGGCCGCTTCTTCCCCAGTGGCAGCAGCCAGGGCAGTGGGTGCCCCCTCAGCAGGCAGCTCTGGCAGGGTCCCCAGGTCCGTGGTTCGGGGGGGCAGCAGCAACGGATTGGTTTCCAGCAACTGGCAGTAAAATGGGGGGGGCTCTGGCCCCAACAGCTGCAGGAAGGCCCCGGTGCTCCAGGGGTCAGAGCCCTGGCACACTCAGCGTCATGGCTCAGGCTGGATCCCAGGGGCAGGCAGGCAGCTCAGCAGGCAGGGCAGGCAGGCAGGCAGCTCAGCAGGCAGGGCAGGCAGGTCAGCAGGCAGGGCATGCAGGCAGGCAGCTCAGCAGGCAGGCAGGGCAGCAGGCAGGGCAGGCAAGCAGGCAGGTCAGCAGGCAGGCAGGTCAGCAGGCAGGCAGGCAGGGCAGCAGGCAGGGCAGCAGACAGGCAGGGCAGCAGGCAGAGTCCCGTGCCAGGCTCCGCAGCAGGGCAGGCCTGAGGAGCAGCAGGGGGGTGTCCCACACAAGAAGCATCCAGGCAGGCCACTCTTTTACCTGCAAAACCTGTTGCCTTTTGTACCCCAGTGACCCCTGTCCAGTCAGTGTCACTGCCACAATGCATGAACATGCTGATGTCCAGAGCCAACTGGCATCCATGAGCCCCAAGTTGGGGTGGTAACTATTAGAGGCAATTCATAACTTGTTGCCCATTCTTCCTGCCTTGTATCACACCTGTTGTTTGGCTTTCATTTGTCCTTGAGCAGCAGGCCTGGTTTTGTTCTCTTAGCTGGGTATAACCAGCAGAAGGCCTTTGCTGACTTAAAAGGCATTTTGTTTAGACTGACAGTGGGGAAGAAGAAGAACCGTTTCCCACAGGGATAAAATCACCCAGGCCCATCAACAGTTCAAAAGACTTGAGAAAGGATCGTTATGGAAAGAAAAGTGAAAGATACAGAAACACATAAGAAACCAGATAGAAATATTTTGTTTGGTTGGTTTTGTTTTGTTTTGTTTGTCCAGAAGAAATAAAGCCAAACTGTTACTGTTCTGATATTCTGGGCCTTAGTGAGGTAATTGCTGATTAAATGTCCCAAATTTTCTTTACCTAAATTTAAGATAATGTATATACGGTGCCATATGAGAAGCAGTTATGCTGAAAGTGGTCGGTGTTAGTGTAAGAATCATAAATTTATTTAGAAATTGACCAGCATAAGAACGAGAAAAGAAAGAGGAAAGTTACTGGTGGAACTCCCAAAGCACTAGTCTTAGGAAGGAACACGCTTAAATGCTTTTGCTAATGACACTTGCACAAAAAGAAAGCTGCACAAAAAGAAAGCTGCACAAAATGAACTGGATCCTTCTGACACCCCACTGTGAAGCATCATGGGGACTCAAAACAGTACAAAGGAAAAAACAAATTACTTAAAGACCTGGAAGAGAGGAGCAGAATAGTAGCAGAAATGACTTATTAGGATTTAATATGAGGGGGCAAAAACTTTTTTTTTTCTTTTTTTTTTTGCTAGCCCATGGTAACAGTCTTAACTCTGTAGAGAAGTTTTAGCAGTCATCGCCTACACTTATTCTCAGCACTATCAATTTTTAAATCAAAGTGAGGTAAAGAGCTCAGCAGAGATCTCTATTGTTGTGTGTCTGCATTTCATCATGATCAGAAGCTGACTCCCTTTCTGGGCTGGGAACAGCATCCCTGTTCCAAAGGCTGGCTGCAGGAACCCTGGGGAAACCTGGGAGGGGGACAGGCACTGGTGCTCCCATGGCCTGCAGATCTGCGTGGGCTACTAAGCTGCTGCCAGAGAGGACTGAAAGTGATGCTTCCAGTACATACCCCAAATGTTCAGTGAGCTTTCCTTTTGGCAGGCTTTCCTTTTTCTTTTTGGCAAACCATTCTGCTCTCTGCAGTAATGCTGTGGCTTTCATCCGAAATTTTTAATTTTTTTAAAAGTACTTGTAGTAGTGTCTACCAATGAAGTCAGGTAGCTTTATTCTGGAAGTAGAAGGGTGGGAAGTTGGGAAAGGAACTCTGATTTTGTCCGTGCCGATGACCAAGGAATCAGAGACTGTGAGGCTACATTATGTCACCCTGGCATACAGGCCCACAGGAGGAGATATAGCTGTGTAGCAGACAGGCTGGTGAGGCTGTGCTTGAAAAGTGGCATCCCTTATTTGGACAATCCCTGCCTGAGCAAAATCCCAAGCTTGAAATCCCTCTGTTCTTATTTTATTTGTATTAAATTGGATTACTTTTGTTAATTCACATGTCCTTCCACAATAAGAAGCTTAAGAATTTCTAACCATTTACTTGTTTGTAGAAAACAATGTTTTGTAAGTATGCTAAGAACAAGAGTACAGTAATGGGTTTCTTGGTCCTTGGCCATTGGTGGACTGAGTTGTGATAAAAACCATCCTGCTCAATAACTCAGGAAGTGATGATATAGTCATCTTTATGGATAATACAAACAATTAATTTATTTGTTTCATTGTTCTCCTTCTTTGAACTTAGAAAAATGCACTGAGGCTAGAGGAATACAAATTACACCCTTTTCCAACTCTGTGGCCTACTAGACTTCAGAAACAGAAAAGCAGAAATGTCAACCACACAACACAGAAAAGGGAAAGCAGTGTATTGTTCACTGGTTAATTGAGTAATCAGTGAGCCTCATTGCCTTAAAAGACTATAACACTTCGGAGAACAATTGAAATGTAGGGCAAGAGGAAGCCTTGTAACACCTGGAGGCTGAGGGAACTTGGCCCTCTGTAGGATTAAGGCAGAAGAGCGCACTGAGGGTATCAGGATTTTGTCTCTCTCCTCCTTTAAATGTCAGAGTGCTGCTTTAATCTTGGTTTTCTTATTTTTAAATTACTAGGATATTATTTTAAAGCCTCCTAATTTCCTCTTCTGCAATTATTGCAAATATGAATGATTATGTATATTTGCTAATTATCATTGTCTTCAACAATCATTTAAAAAACTAATTACTCTTATGCAACCACAGTTAAATTCAGTTTCAAAGGCTGGAGGCTGCTGATGTTTTATGAGCATGACAGAAACGAAGACAGAAGCCCTTCAGTCTATTTTTTTCCAAGCCTACTTGTGGGAAATATCAACCAGCACGAATGGACATGCTGCTGATTCCTTGAGGACAAGGGGTTGTCAGTAACAAGAAGAAGAAAAAAGTGTCATCTGAGTTCTACCTTGTATTTGTAAAAGTGGTAGAATGGCTTAGACCATCTGTTGCAGGGCAGTAATAACTACTAGATTGAAAACAAACATGAGACCGTGTAAAACTGACAAGAAAATAAGGTCTTCACAGAAGAAGGGTGGGTTATGAAATATCGGTGTTGCGCTGAACATATTCAGCAAGAAGAAACAGAGAAATTAGGCCTATGCACTGAAGCTAAATTTATACTCATTTTTATAACAGTGATATACACAGATTCAAATAAATATCCAATACTGGAAACACCCAAAGCAACTAGATTTTTTCTTGATAAAAGGCCGTGTAGTTGAATAAGCAGTTTTCTGTTACTGTAGGTGCAAAATGAACAGTACAGTTGTGTATGTCTTTAGTATCTTAAACCTAAAGATAGTTCAGTTGAGCCTGAGGCTAAGATTTTCAAAACAGTAAAATCACTTCCCATGAAACAAATGTATTTTTAAGCTCTGATTAAGCTGTGTAGCAATAAACAAACAAAAACATGATCTAAGTACACACATAGTAAGTGCAAAATATTAAAAAAAACACATATATACCATAGGATCTTATAAATTTATTTGAGTTTTGGTTGGTTGTTTTTGAAGTATCTTAAGTGCCACACTCTCTGGAAAATTACATCTAGCCACTGGATTCTTTGTAATGTTTAGAAGAGAAGCACAGGGAAATGAGATGAAAGGGAGGTGTTCGGATAGCGAGGTGGTGAGAGCACTGTAAACACCTGGACAGATTTTTTTAATACATTAAGAATAATATTTTTGAACAGCTACCAAAGTACTACTACCTGCCACACAACAGGAGTGTCAGCAGCACTGTGAGGGTGGTGCAGGGTTTGCACATTGGAGATGGCACTTCTGCTTTCCCGCATCCAGGTGGGACCATAACCCTGCTGCTGCTTTCAGACTCACATCTTCATGGTATGAGAGCTGGTGACCAGGAACCTCAAGCAGCTCAGGCTCTCATCCACTCTCCTTCTGCTGGCTGCAACAAGTCTGAACTGCCCCTGCTCATTGCAGAGGGAGGCCCCAAGATGTTGAGGCCAATGTCAGTGGTTGCTGCAGGGCTCAGTCCTACCGTGCTTGCCCTTGCGAGCAGCCCTGTACATTTTTCTTATAAATACTTCTATTCATGAAGGCTAAACTTCCATCATTTGCCTTGGAGTGAAAAGCAAAAGTGTAGTATATCATAAAATATGTGTTTCAGTCTTCAGCAGATGCAAATAGTGGCACAGATTGCTCAGATTAGTCTGGAGAAATTATTTGATACTTTAAAATAATTAAAATGATCTGGCATGCAAATGTCAAAATGGAAGAATTTTAGCAGAAAATGGAGGAGAAATGGCCAGATCTTCCTATTATCACTTGCTGTACATCTCAAAAGACAGCTGATTCCTGGCTCAGTATGGGTTCCAGCATTCAGTGATTTATTGGGTAATTCAGCATTTGCCAGTATGTCTTGTGCTAATTAAATGCATCGCACTCTATTCAGAAATGTCACAATTGATTTGTCTTCTGCAAGCACTGACTTTATTTCAATCTTCTAAAAAAGATTTTATGAGCCCCAGATAACTTATCCTGGCACATTCATCTCCCAGGGCAGCTTCTGCATCTGAGGGCAGTATGGGAAGAAACCAGTAGTGAATATCCAATACGAATGTCTTCACTGGACAGCTTATTTATCTGAGATGTGCTCTATATCCAGGAGTAAGAAGCCTATATGGTGAAATTACAAGCTGCTCCATTAATATATAAAAATACTCAAACATGACAGAAGTTAATATACAATATTGGCAGATTTTATTGGTTGATAGACTGAGCCAAAGAGCGTGTGAATTGAGAACGCTGTAATCTGTAACAAGGTGTTTATTTACAAGTGGTTTTGTGACTGAATTCGGCTATTAACTAAATTGCATCAAGAGGAAATGAGCACAAAATAGCTCACTTCAAATATAAGATGCCAAAGCATGCTTAGTATAATATGCAGAAGCTGAGGACTATTTTGTCATTTTAATTCAGTGATATCCCCCACACATTATGCATATCTGAATGCTGAGGGTGAATTGCAGCATTTTGCTACTCAGACATGGAAAATATAGTTATGGTATACAGTAAAAAAATGCCTTGTTCTGAGAAAGTACAATTCTTGACACAAAATAGTGGTTGAAACTTAATCAGAATTGAAAATCTGTGATGCAAGACAAGAGATAATACTTTTCATGTGACACAGGAAGAAAACAGTTACCTGTTTTAAGGCAGGGAAGGACTGTTCAGAGAGGTGGTAGGAGAGTCAATGACACAAATGTTTCAAGTAGAGTATTTTACCAGAAAACAGTAATTTTCTGTTACTATTACTTCTGTCTCTGATCCTTTACTGCTTAGACTGTTCTGTGACAGAAATTGTTGCAGAGAGGAAACTTGCTGCCTTGATGAGAAACTTTCCGGAATAGACTCACATCAGTTAAGCACAGTTTGAATTTGTCATTTGTCACATTGGCAACTGAATGTTGCATTTGTAGCAGTTTAGTGTGTATAACAGAGGGAGGACCCTGTGTCTATTTTTGCTGCACAGGCTTCTGCTGCTGAGCCCCAACCAAGGATACCTACCATAAGTGGCTGTCTGAGATACTGCGGCAATTATGACATTTAACTGGAAGACAGTGATTCATAGTTTACTCCCTGGTGTCAGACGGTGGCTCTTTACACACTTTCTGAAGAAAAAACATCACAGCTGCCATGAGTGTGGTCATTTGGCCACAGACATTTATCTTGCCAAAATGTGGATGACTGCTTAGTAGAGCCTGACTGTCAGTTTGAGGTTCCTGACCATTTGTAAGTCTTTGTTGTCTCCCCTTTGCTGGCTTGTATGGGATAGTGAGGAAACATGGTGTAAGAACTGGGACAGGAAGGAAACTTTTGGCTTTTTTGTTCTGCAAATCCAGACAGTCATACTGTACTTTTTTTTTTCTCATAAACTCATCAATCTCTGACTGCTGAAAATATCTCTTTGGTGAGATATTTGGTGAGATTCTGTTTCGGAATCTTACCACTTCAACAATTACAAATGCTTTTTTGCTAATTTCCATCTTAAAATACATGTTTATTTGTGCTGTGCTTATTTTATTCTTTTGCTTATATAGCTCTTCTATATCCTGACTACATATATCCTTCATGTGTTTATAGAGCCCAATCACATGCTCAGGCAGTTTCCACCCAGCCAGTCTTCTAAGCTGGACCAACAAAATGTTTTAATCTCCATTCCTCTGGTCAGCTTTGCTCCCTGAGCCAATTTTATTTGGAATTAATCTATCGGCACACAGGTAGCCAGAGCTGTTTCAAATAATCTATACTGTACTACGACTTCTATGCTTTCCTCCTTTTTGAATGCTGTATTAGTATTAAATCTTAGTTTTCCATAATTGCTTGTTAATTCTTGCTTACAGCCACTCTGTCTGAGTAACACAGCCAAGTTTTCTTCTTTTTAATTTCAAAGTAATTCATTCCCAGTTTACCTCAAAAGATTGTGATACTCTTACTTCAGTGCAATTACATTTTACCCAATGTTCTATGACTTAATCTATTTTAGTTCTCTGGTTGCCATGTTCTTTATGGTATTCTCATTTGTTGCTCTACACTATTTTCTGGTGAAACAATGGTCTCACCTTTTAGGATGGTGTCATACAGAAGGAGATAAGCTACAAGCTAGGAATATTGCCTACTTACTAACACCAAGACAGTCATTAATAGAGAAAGGAAGTTCTACCAAGGGATTCCTTTTCCTATATTGAGAGAATAAATTTCATTTAAAAAACACAAATACGCATTTTACATGAAAGAGGGTAAAACTGCATACAAAAGACATCTTTCAACCATATTTCAACCATATTTTAGTATTGCTTTATTTTTCCATGTTGCCGATGAAGAAGGGTACCATGTAAGTAAATGTCCGTTTACTACTAAAAGGAGAATTTGCTTCTGTAATAAACATTTGTCTCCAGAAGTATTTTGGGATATCATTGCAGCAAAAGGCTGAGGTTGCTGACAGAATGGCAATATTTCAAAAACACAGTTTTTGAAGTCACTGTTGGAAAGTAAGGATCAGTAGTTTGGCAAAGCCTTAAAAGCTGTTGTTTCAGAGAACTGAGATGAAGGAACATGTCTGGATAACAGAGTATGACATCACATATGGAAACTCAGGTCATTAGTAGAGGCATGGAATATGCTTCTGTTTCATCAGGAAAACTGTCAGGTATGGGGTTATGTTGATCCAGAAAGCTCAAATCTAACACAGTATCTGCTGTTCTGAGAAGTTTTGCATTCAGCTGCAATTGGCAAGCCACTCTTTCAAGTGACCAGTTTTAGTTTCAGGTCACCCAGGGAATCAGTCCTCTGAGATAACCTCCAGAGCACTTGCTGCACTTTGGCCAGCAGAAGAAATCATGGACTAGTCCCACTTACACTATCTTACAATACAAATTCTTACCATCAAGGATCATGTTTTCAGAAAGGGCCTCCAAATTTGCAAATTGAGTATAATGTCCTGCCTGCTGTTTTTGGTAAGTCTTCTGCTTTCACAAACTGGGTAATGGCAAAGATAGGGTTGAGTGAGATGGCTGAGGGTGGATACCCCTCCCCTACAGTATAGGCAGTAGTGAAGGTCATGTTTCAGTGTGACCTCCCTGCTTGTCCAGCTAGAGACACTGACAACGGCGTCACTTCTTGGTCCGCCTATGGCACAGGTCAGCACTCCCAGGGACAGGCACTGCTGGTGTCTCTGTCAGTCTCTGAAGAAAGAGCATCCTCATACATCCAGCTGTATGAGACTTTTCTCATTTATTTTAAGCTTAAATTCTTGTTTGACTCTATTACATTGCATACAGGGATGGGGGCCATTGGGGGAATGGGCCTTAGTCCAATTCTAATCAGAAGTTAGAGTAAAAATGTACAGTTAATGCCTGGAAGATAGAAGCAATGAATCCAAATTTCCCTGAGCACCTTCTAATGGGGCAGTTGCTAATGCAGCTTCTTTTTCTTCTATGAATGCAAAGCTGGTGCACTTCTTCACAAATATTTCCCGTTCCCTTTCCTGCCAATTCATTCCCATTGGAGTCACTGGCAAAACTCCCACTGATCACACAGACAGCACAATCAATGCCTCCTGTACCTGGATGTTTGGAAGATACTTGACAGTTTCATCTTACTAGCACACTTGTTCAGCCTACTTGAAGGGCTTCCCTTCATGATGCTGTCACAAACGAGGACTGTCATTTAACAGAGGTGAGCAAAACCCTCCTCTGAGTCTAAATTTTAGGCAGTAAGTCTGGAGAAAGAGATAGCTAGACAGGTGCCAGTGTGCATGTCAGCTAGTATTTAGATTAAAACCTAGTAGAAAGGTCTCAGTAGGGAGGAAAGCCTTCTTGCTGACTTGCAGGGCACATGCAGCAAAGAAACGCCTTTTCATGGACCCTTGTACCCTTAGGATACACATGCACTACAGAAGAGCTGTGTGTTGGAGCACCCCATAGGTGCACAACACTGCTAGCTCAAGCCCTGGGAGAAGTCCGTCCTTCCTTCCTGGCTATAGGATTTCTCTCCTCTGGCTTGGAGAGGTCATAACATGCCTCTTTGGCATGTCCCAGTGGCTCCAGTCCTGAGTGTGGATCCCCAGGGCAGGTTGCAGTGGCCAACCTGAGCACATTTCTCTTCAAGAGCATGAGTTTTCACTGGATGAAAGACAAACACTGAAGGCTGCGCAGTATTCTCCTTAGGACTGTGCAGGACTCTTCTGCCCTTATTGTTATTTTGGACGTCTGTCAAATAAAAGCAAGCATTTGCTGTCTGAGGTAGGTCCTCTCTGACAAGAAATGCAGAGTTTAGAGAGCTGGAGCACCTGGAAGGGAAAACACGTGACCAAGAAATCACATACTCAGGACAGTGTCCCTGAGCCCACATTTGATGGATCTCTGATGCTCTCCATCTCAGAGGATGCTGCAGACTCCCCCGTGGTGCAGCTCTCCCGGCCTCCTCGCACCACTCAGGCAGCTGCAGTGCCAGTGCCAGGCACCCTCCTGTGCCAGGCATCCTTCAGCCTCCTGCTCCAGGCATTCTCTTGTGCCTGGCATCCTCTTGTGCCTGGCATCCTCCCAAGCCAGCTCAGTCAGTGCCCTTGCCATCAGAGAGACCAGCCAGTTTGCCACCACTGAGCTCCTCCATCTTCCCAGTCTTCCCCAGGGTTTCTGAGGAGGAAGGCAAAAGAGGCTTCTCAGTCATTCTTGGAAGGCAGGCATTCATCCCGCAGAAGGAAAAAAACTATGTTTCTTTCATTTGCAATTAAAATAAGGTTCTTAAGTACCACATTTTACCACAGAAGTAAAATAAACAATAAATCAACAAAAGCATAGCTTGTTGTTTGAGATAAAACTGCTAAATTCTGCCTTTGCTGCTCGCTCTCTGGAACATGGCAGAATTCAGTCAGTCCCTGGGTGCCAAGGATTCAAATTTAAAAACATATACAGAAAAACAGACAGCTACTTCTAGCAGAAAGCCAGGATTCGTGCATGATAGACTCTAGAATAGATATTACTCAGTAGCTGCATCTGCTGAAAGTCTGGATCTTTCCCTGGAATCTCTCATTTTACCTTCAAGCCATAAGCTAAACCAAGGAGTTTCTTAGGGACCGTGAGTATGTATCTGCTGTGGGGATAAAGGTGACCACAGGTGCTCAGAACAACTGAGACAATCACGTGTGACTAAAACACTGAAAAAACGTCTGACCTATTGCCAGAAAAGCACCAGCAATAGAATAATTTGTGCTGTAGCATATGGATGACCTGCTTCACCAAGCTTATTTGAATTGGCCGCACACATCCAAATACTCTGTGCTTGGTCACATCCAGCTTCCTGATAAGTTTGTAGCACAAGAAACTGCACGTGGAAAACTGCAAGAGGATGGCTTTTCCTGAGCAAGGGTCAGGGTTTTTGGAAGTGCCAAAGGCACTGAGGAAACTTGCTGTTTTTCTGAACCCTACACACGTTTCTGCACTTAGTTCTTTGTCATTCCTTCGCTGGTGGAAATGCTCCATACTAATTTTTTGCACCTGTTGCTCTCATAAAACACCAGAAATATCTGGCCTTGGTGTGAGTGGGACTATTCAGTGACAGGAGTCTGCAGAATCTCAGCTCGGTTGAGAAGACATCCGTTGTAGTTGATAGATGAGGTAATTACCACCAGCAGCACTAACCAAAGGAAGGGGAAAAAGCAGCTGAGTGCTGGGGACATCCTGCAGTCCAGTGGCAACTGATTCACAGAATATCAGTCTTACTGGCTAATTGCTGTGATTTGGTTCTGAGACAGCTGGAGGTTGACAAGAAACAGATTAGCTTTGTTCAGTGGAAACTAAAGCATTCCTGGGGTATAATCCAGAAAATTCTTCTCAGCACTCACCTGGGCAAGGTCAGGCCCTAAACCACATCAGCTTCTTTGAAAAAGAGTTTTAATGGAGGAAGGATTCTGTGGCATATACGAAAATCTCTCTTTAGTGTTACCCGTGACTGAAGTTTGAATGAGAATTGCCCCTTGAAGTCCGGACAGCAGAAAGAGGAAAACACATTGGCAAGCAAGACACTTGTTTCTCTCTGGCACAGAGTATGGTTACAAGCAGGAAGGAGAGAAGAGATGGTCAGATGTTGCCTAGAAATAAAAACAAAATGTTTTTTGCAGGAAGCACAGAGAAATGAGTCAACCAGGGAATTAAGAGGAAGATTCAGAAAACAGATCACACACACAAAAAAACCCACAACCAAAAAAAGCCAAAACCAACCAAACAAAAAAACCTAACTCACTGATGTTTAAGAAGGAAGAGGGAAAAACAAATGTGGGGGAAAGGACCTAAAATTTTACTGTAGTCCAAGCTAGGAAAATAAACAGCCTTTTAGGAGAAACTAATCACTCAAGCAGTCCATAGGCAAGAGAGGTTGCACGACAGGCCTGTGTATCCTGCCTTCAGGAAATCAGTACATGTCAACTGAAATGACATCAGTGGAGTTCCTGGACCAAAGATTTAAAGTGGTTGTGATTAGCTGGCTGTCAATAGCAGATGTGTAAAGAGAAGTAAAATCCTTTCTAAAGAGAAGCTGTGAGTGTATCATCAAAAAAACAAAACACAATTAAACCCAAAAGGGAGCAGAATCATCCACAGTGACTCAGAGATGTTTGAGAGATCCAACTCAGACCTGGAGTCCTGTTTTTTAAATTAGGAAGAAAAATATTTAGATCCAGAACCTGGGAATCGTCATAGAATCATAGAACTATTCAGGTTGGAAAAGACCCTTGGGATCACTGAGTCAAACCATCATCCCTACTCTACCAAGTTCTCCCCTAAACCATATCCACCAACACCACATCCAAATGACCCTTAAACACATCCAGGGATGGTGACTCAACCACCTCCCTGGGCAGCCTATTCCAGTGTCTAACCACTCTTTCTGTGAATTTTTTTTTCCTAATGTCCAGTCTAAACCTCCCCTGTTGCAGCTTGAAGCCATTCTCTCTTGTTCTATCACTAATTACCTGTGAGAAGAGACCAGCACCAACCTCTCTACAGTGTCCTTTCAGGTAGTTGTAGAGACTGATGAGGTCTCCCCTCAGCCTCCTCTTCCTCAAACTAAACATTCCCAGCTCCTTCAAGTGCTCTTCATAAAATTGATTCTCTAGGCCCTTCACCAGCTTCCTTGCCCTCCTCTGTACTCGCTCCAGCACCTCAACATCTCTCTTGAATTGAGGTGCCCAAAACTGGATGCAATACTTCAGGTGTGGCCTCAGTGGTTTCGGGTGTGAACAACACTCCTATGCAGCTGGGACAGCTGATCACATCCCACCTAAATGGTGGGATTACAGTGACAAATAGTAATACCAGTGAAGTCCCTTGTTTCTGATGTC
The DNA here is from genome assembly GCF_020740795.1 of Apus apus. Classification (NCBI taxonomy): domain Eukaryota; kingdom Metazoa; phylum Chordata; class Aves; order Apodiformes; family Apodidae; genus Apus; species Apus apus. Next base: position 21,663,396 of record NC_067283.1, on the reverse strand, counting down.
ACACTGCTATCACTAAGCAGGCACAAATGCCTTCAGCAATTAAACTGCAATTTTACATTGCTTTGAAATGCCTTGTTAGAAAGCAACGAGGATGGCACGTGGGAGGTTAGCCAACTCCAGCAACAAAAACCTGTTCTCGTTCAAGAGAAATGGTGAAATATGACAAAAACTAAGAAAGCTGCAGCAAGCAAAGTGGGGATTGATCAAGCACACTTACTTTGGGGACCCTTAGAAACAAATCTGAGCACCATGGCAAGTTCCTCTAAAAAGTCTGCCAAAGCAGGGTTGTTAAATATGACTTCAACAGCATTATTTGCTGCCTAGAATGACCCTAGTGAAGATGGCTACTCAGTTTGGGCTTCCAGAGCACAGACGCATCATGTTCACTTCACCTTGCTCAGTCAGTATTCCTCATGGTGTTGGCAGTGACTACTTTTCCTCAACACAGAAGGTCTAACAAAAGTCTTTTAATGACAATTACGAGAGAGAAATAATTTCTCCTCTCATTGCTAGACATCTCTTCTTGGACAGCAGATGGACCTACATGTCAGTGAGAACACAGTAGGCAAACTGCATTGTATGAGAACTTCATGCAACCAGCTCTGCATGGAGGGGGGTCTCTTACAGGACTCTGAGAAGACTAACAAGAATTTCACTGGACATAAGCACCAAGCAAATTAAACCAAAATTTGGAAATAGCTATTATTTTCTATTTTGTCATCCTTTTACTTTGCATGTTATGAAGTCCTTCCTGCTCTTTTAAACAGTCCTGCTTTACAGTATTTGCCATAGTTTCAGAGCAGATTGAGTCATTCATTGACAGGCAACACTGTATAACAAATGTCCAATAATTAATAATTAACTTGGCATTTCATAATTAGTTATAAAAATCATCATACACTAATTTACTGCAATTATGATTCCAACAGACAATTCCAGATGTCTGCTATAGCTTGGCATTAGCTTATGTTCTTAATGTACTTATGGTACAGCATTTTCATTTAAAAAAGGAGCTTTAGCCAAACTTTACAACCAAAACACACAGAAAAATCACCAGCTCTCTTCCTCACACTGAAGTGTATTATAGCTTTTCAGTGTCAATGGAGAGTACAGATCTTCCCTTGTGAGAGGTTTTCTGCTTTTCTGATGGAAACTTTGCAACCACTCTTGGAGCCATGAACATTTCCCGGAGCACTAGGCTTAGGTTTTATTATCTTTAAGGTAAATCAGGATTTCTGGTCCATGGCCTAATAAGAAAAGCCTCCTAAGGAGTATTACTACTCAGGTATAAAGCTTTTCAGCTACATTGCACAGACTGTATAAATGTGGGCTTTTTTCAGCATGTTTGATGAGTCCCTGGTGTCTCATCTGTCCACATAACTACCATGTGACTTTAATATCACAGAATCATAGAATGATTTGGGTGTGAAGGGACCTTAAAGATCACCTAGTTCCAACCCCCCTGCATGGGCAGGGACACCTCCCACTAGAATAGGTTGCTCAGAGCCCCATCCAACCTGCCCTTGAACACTTTCAGGGAGGGGGCAGCCCTAATTTCCTCCTAATCTCTAATCTAAATCTCTCCTCTTCAAGTTTGAATGCATTACCCTTTGTCCTCTCACTAATAGCCCTTGTAAAAATCCCCTCCTCAGCTTTTCTGTAGGCCCCTTCAGGCACTTGGAAGGCTGCTATGAAGCCTCCCCAGAATCTTCTCTCCTCCAGGCTGAACAACCCCAACTCTCTCAGCCTGTCTTTAAAGGAGAGGTGCTCCAGCCCTCTGATCATCTTCATGACCCTTCTCTGGACTCACTCCAGGAGCTCCATGTCCTCATGTTGGGGGCTCCAGAACTGGACACAGTATGCTACATGGGGTCTCACCAGAGCAGAGTAGCGGGGCAGAATCACCTCTCTGGCCCTGCTGGCCACACTTCTTTGGATGCAGCCCAGGACACAGTTGGCTTTCTGGACTGCAAGCACGTATTGCCAGCTCATGTTGAGCTTCTCATCCAACACCGCCCCCAAGTCCTTCTCCTCAGGGCTGTTCTCAATCCATTCTCCACCCAACCTGTATTTGTGCTTGGGATTGCCCTGACCCAGGTGCAGAACCTTGCAGTTGGCCTTGATGTACTTCATGCAGTTTGCACAAGCCCACTTCTCAAGCCTGTCAAGGTCCCTCCGGATGGCCTCTCTTCCCTCCAGCATGTCAAGCTCACCACGCAGCTTATTGTCATCAGCAAACTTGCTGAGGGTGCACTCAGTGCACTCAGAAAGGCTCCCACCTGCAGAGCAAATCCTTCCCTTACCCAGTAACTAACTCTGTGGGAAGGAGCATCCACCCCAGCAGCTCCCTGGCTGCTTCCACCCCTGCTTTGATGCTTTTACTAAAAGGGCTCACTGAGACAGAAATGTCTCAAATGTTTTCTTCATGTCTTGTTTGCAGCCCTGGAAGCCTTTTTGAATAAGCTTCAGTTGCAGTGTTTTCTGCCAGTTTATAAAAGCTCTACAGACTTTAGATTCCAGCTTTTTCTTAGCCTACAGGCAAATTAGAAATACATGCACATTTTAGGAGACTAGAAATCTCAGAGGGACACCTAAAGGGAACTGGAACACTTTCACAGCTAAGTCACACCAAGGGATGTTACCTTTATTCAAATAACCTTTATATAAGTGATCATTTGTTCTGCTTGTGAGATGTCAAAGCAGTTGAGATAATCAGCAAAATGTCAATTCTCCTGCTTTCAACAGACTTTGCTACAGATCACAGCAGAATTCTCTGCCCCTCTGGGGACAGAGTTGTCATGCAGCAGGAGTCAGAAGCAAAGGTGGGGTAGTTAATATCCCAAGCAAGGCACCTACACTTATCTCCAGTCTACTCTGGTTCATATTTCTCTTGGTGGGATTAGATGCAGAACAGCCTCCCCGAAGACCACTTAGCAGGCAGTCTGTGATCTGAACCACTTTAGGGCTTCTCAGTCGGGTTGTTACCAAAAACTAACAACCAACATTTCTCAAGCTGCTCTGCCCTTTTGCTTTGTGCCTGCTAACCAAACTGATATCCCAATCATGGCAGATTAATGTCACTTTGTTACACCCTGAGAAAAGGGGGCAGAAAATGTGTTTCTTCCTTTATAAAGGCCACCATGCAAGATGTGACCAAGATCAAGTTACACTATCCATTTGCTCATCTGCTCTGTAACCTGTCAGACAGGTGCTGTATTTTCTTCCTCTTGAGCAACAGAGACTCCATCCTGCATAGTGAAAGACTCTGTTTAATACAGTTATAAACACCATCAAGCCTCTAAAAGAGGCAGTGACTGATAAATAATCTACTTTTATCAGAACTACTGAATCTTATTACAATTTCAGCAATTGCATGTCCTCCCAGTCTACAATCATGCCAGAAAGGGGAATAATTTCAATAGTCTTGTGGTTAGATATACTGAAGTACTATACAAGCATTGAACTTTCCACTCTTTCACCTTTCTTCCTTTGAAAGGTGATGAGGCTGCTATTACAGTGGGGCCTGCAAAACATAAAATGGAAACCATTTCAATTTGACTTTTGGAGAAGATTTTGTAATAAATCAATGACAAACTGTCCCTAGAGGATGTTTATATCCTCACCTTCTTTTCAACCTAATAAGCCTTTCTACAAGGCTTATTGTATTTTATATGATCAGAGACACATGAAGCTGCACTGCTTGTCTCCCGTTTCCCTCCCCTCTATTAGTGCCTGTGTATACAAAAGTACGTGTGGGCACAAAAGAAACCAGGTGAGGGGGCCTCCATTAGCCCTGCAGTCTGGATCAGAAGTGACAGCTGAAAGGCCCACTGTGAGAAACTAAACAGAAAAAAACTCTTGTAACACCTCAGAACTGCTGAAAGACCCAGGCAAAAGGGATGCATTTGAACTTCTGCTCCAAGTTTTCATAACCAACTGTGACAACAGCTGCAGAGAAACCTCTCTCATTTCTTCTCTTCTTCAAAAATCTAGATTTTTGGATTACTTAGGGTTTGGATTTTTTTGCATGTTGATTCTCATCCTGGTTCCAGGAAAGAAACAGCTTGAGAAGGCACATGCTTCCTGTGAAATAACCAAAAACTCCCAAACCTCTTCTCACTATCTGTTTGTTCCTGGCCTTTTGATCTATGCTAATTGTTAAAATTTGAGTATGCTCTTGAAATTTTCTGTGGGCAACGTGACTCTCTTAAAATGAAAATAGATGTCAGAAATTCTTTTTAAACTGAAAGACAGAGAATGACATTTAATGTAAGTGTTTAATTATAGTTAATTGCTTTGGTATTAATTGAAATTGTGATGGGTTAATTTGAACATACAGCATCATTTCTGAAAATACTCCAAACAAGTAGATATACCAGATCAGAGTAAAAAAGCATAGTGAAGCCTTCTAGGAATGTTATTTAATCCATAGAGGTTGTTGTGTAAAAGGGGAAAGGTTTACAAGGTGGCTGGGGGTGCATCACCTATATTCAACGTTCCTGTCTCGAGTCCCACAAGGACTTTCACTGAGATAGCTTCACAAAGTTGCTGCTTCAGAGTCCCACCAAAAGGACTTTCACTTGAAGCACTTTGCCCACCTCAGAGCCTCAACAAGGACTTTCACTGAGACAGTTTAAAAGCAAAGTTAAGACAGTTTATTGATGTGACAGTTATGACAAGTTCTGGATTGCTGTTGATAATTTCACTAGCTGCCTGGATTTGAGGTTAAGACAGTAAAGACAAAATAAAACATATGACAGAGTTAGAAGTGCAAATCTTACCAAAAGCCACCCCTGTCTGGGGGAGAAGAGAGGACTCAGGCCCGTCGACACATCTGGACAGTTGTTGTGCTCCTCCTCTGAAAAACAGGATTCTGAGACTAATTTATAGTTATTGATGAGATGGGACTAGGTCATAAATAATTTTCTGATTGGTACCTTTGCAGGGTCATATTGCTTATTATTTAAGAGAGGGGAGAGGAAAAGGACCAGTGTCCCCTCTTGATACAAATTTCTCGGGTGTCATTTCTGGCCATTGCTTGGGCTTATCACAACCCCAGGCCACCCAATCCTCATCCTGATCCAGAAGTTGTGCTAATTGCTGCTCATCACGTTTGCAGTCAAGATGCCCACGCCAGGTGCCAGAATGTTATCTTGGCCAATACCTTGGCTAACACAACGGTCTGTTCCTTCTGCCCCTGCTCCTTAGGTGATGTAAGAATAAGCACAGTGATTTGGCCTGCTGTCCTGTGCAGGGGGTAGACAGACTGGCAGGACTGCATTCCCTTTGTTAAATTTAACAAAAGGATCTGTCCTGTTTTCCCACAGACGTGTATGCTGGAGCTGGTTAAAAATTCCAATTATTTGTCATAAGAAACCTTTAAGAAATAGCCCCCACTATTTTACCTTATAAACAGCTTTCTTGAAAATCAGAAGCCTTAGAAAAATTGCAAAGCAAAATTACTTTAATAATTAATTTCAAAAATCCATTTTTATTCTTTAAATAAATTGTTCCCAATAAGCTTTGTGATAAAACTCTGTTTTGTGTTTTTCTTACAAGGTCAACCAAAAAGAGAAAGTTCCCAGCTCTAGCCCAGGCAGACAGGCACCAAGTCACCAGGAAAACTGACATGTCAGGGAACATGGCATCCCACAGCCTTTCCAAAAAGGCCACCACAGGCCCATCTCTTGCAAATCCAGGGAAAACAGTGAGCAATCCTGCCAGCATAGGGGCAGAGAAACTCCAGAGTATGCTCAGAACACAATTTTTGGTTGTGAGCCTTTTTCTACTCCGGTATCTCACAGCAGCAAGCCAGGATGCTCCCTAACCTCTTAATGTAAAGGTCTGGTGCAAATTTCTCCACTTTCCTCTTCTTTGAAAAATCCGGCAAGACTTTCAGTCTCTTTGCAACATCAGAAATACAGGGACAACAACTGACAGATGCAGGGAACAGAGCAGTTACAGCCACAGAGGGCAACATACAGCCATTTGTTTACAACTACATGCAGACAGATGCCATGCAATTTATTTTCAGAAAAAAAGAAGTTTAAAATATTATCTCTTCCTCTTTTCTCATAACTAATTACTTCTGCGAATTTCCAACTCATTACATATACCATTTTCCATTTTTCAGCCATGAATCCCTTAGCTGAACAGGGTCAAATTTTCAATATTAGACACCAGAGTTTGCTGGTGAGCCAGTTAATGATATTGCTTTTTTATTGAATTTTCATTGCTGAGAATAGCATTGTCTGATAACAGGCACAAAACAATAAATGGAAACAGAGCTGGGACTCAGGGAAAATAGGTGTTCCACTGGAAGATGTTCTCTTGATGATTGGGAAGAGGAATTAATTTTCTTTTTAAAGTTATGTTTCTGAGCAGAGCCGGGTTTTATAAACTGCATGACTATAGCTGCAGGAATCTAGAGTAATGGATGCTAACAAATCATGAGTTAAAAATGTTTCTGAGAGACATAACATCTATTTATGTGACAATTTCTATCCCCCCTTCAGAAGGTGAGGGTACAGTGATGAACATTCGGTTATTTATCCCTACATTATATCCCTGCTACCCACCCTGTCACCCCTCCCAAACACCAAATACAGTACCATAGTAATGCATTTCTCTGTCCTATTAATATTTGTACTTCAGCTCTCATGCTCTGCAGTTGGGAAGGCTTAAACAGAAAGCATCATCTGGCCTTCAACACAGAAGAGTTGATATTTTATCTTACTGCAACAAAAGAATAGCTATGATACTTATTCACTTATGAAGATAATTTAAAACCAGGCAGAAATATTCAAATAGCAAAGTGTACATATTCTTTTACAAAATATAGAAATGTTCCACTCTGTTGGCTTAGAGCAGCTGAAGGAACAAGCATAATGACATTTTCAAGTATGGAGAAATCTGGCTTATTTGTAGAAGCAAGGCAAAAGGCAAGGAGCAATGTGAATTCTCTTTCTCAGATTAGAGAAAACATTTGAAAATATGTTCCTAGGCATCTATACTTTCACATTTGCTGATGGAATTCCTGACAGAATTGGAGTCCTGCTACTAGCCTATAAAAGATCAATATTGGAGCTGATAAGAATATTTCTGGTAAAATAGCTTTCTGTCACAAATACGTCAACTGCTCAAAAACAAAAGTTTGCAAAAAATAGAAGTGCTTCAGTAAGATGACTATGCTGGGGGAAAAAAAGGCAAAAAAAAACCCCAACAAACAACCAACAAAAAAACCCAAGATTCAGAGCTAGTATTTGCATCCTACCCTTCTCCTCTCAGATGAGTGGTCAAAATCCTGTGTTTTCAGTCATTCTGAGATGAGCAAGACCAGAACCAGAGTTGCAAGGGAAGAACAGGTTGTGCCTGTCTTATTTTACATGGCATGACTTGTAACTTTAAACCTGTGACATGAAATAAGCTTCTCATTTCATGCTCCCATTTACATAACATTTATGTCTGTCCTGAATGAGAACCAATCTATCTGATTTTCTCATTTCTCCAGTTCGAAAACAGGTGAATATATTCAGGTTTATCCCCATGTGGAACAGACAATCTTTTCCAAGCAGCCTGAAAAACACTTTGTATTTGGACTTATTTTATGTTACTTGTGGCTGAAGACCACTTTCAGAGTCTTAAAAAGGTGTTAAAAAAAATCTTTTCACAGCTAAGTGAAAAAAAGCTTGGCAGCATGATAGCTGCCTTTGCAATTAAAAACACCAGCAAAACTGTAGCTAAAAGTGTTTCAAATTCAGTTTCATCAAATGTTAAACTGCAAACTATATTAATCCATCTTTAATAGCCAACAGCTTGCTATCTAACTGGGTACCTTCTGGCACATGGATGCAGGCACACAGTGAAAACAAGGCGTTTTAAGGAATTGCATACAATTTTTTCAAGTCACCAATGAAATTTAATTCCCTTTTTACAACTGGAACTTTCCACAGGGGCAATACCAGCAGTCATATGGTCTTCACTGACTTTAACAATGTGAACAATTATTACTGAGGGAAGCATAAGAAATGCAATTGTAAACTAACAAACATGTCTGAAGACTTTTAATGCAGCTACACGTGACACCAAGAAACAAATTTCACGGTGTTAAAGATGAAAGTAAAAGTAGGATGATTTAGGCACAGAAACTAAGAGGTATTAAGTTGTGGCTCTGTTCAAAAGTCAGTGTTTATTGCACAGAGAAATGAGCCATGATGTGTGCCATGATACTAACATACAAGAGGCAGAAAAAAAACCCCAAATTCATATCAGGTTTCCTTATTTTTTAAATTAGTCTTTTTAAGATTATACTATTTTTTAAGAAAGTACCCCCTATCCAGCAATACTAAATGGATTTCTAATTGTTCATCAAGCCTCTCTCAGAGGCTCTGGGGTCTCAGAAAGAACCAACAGGAGAAGCAAATGGGGAGATATTTAAGAGGAAAAAAAAAAAAAACGAAAAGAAGAAAGTAGGGGGCTGTGTGTGTACAAAAAGGTAGCTATCTATAAATATAAATAAATAACAAACGTGGTGAAACTCAGTATTTAGACTGCAAAATATTTGCAGACTTGGACTGATAGAAAAGATGTGTGGAAACAAGATAATTATCTTGGGTTTGGTTATCAGAAGCATGAATATCGACAGGTCATTTTTTGCTGTCTGAACATGAACCTCCAATACTAGAGAAACACCAAAAAAAAAAGGTTGGAAACTTTTGTAATGGTTTTGTTTACACTTTATTCTTGTCATCAAAACTAAGGATCTAACTGATGAAAAAGGAGTTGGGAGGAGAAGGGAAGGCACAAAAGGCTGAAACAAGTAGGTCACAGTACACATGTACCCCAGGTTTCCAGAGCCCTGATGTAGCATGTAGCACTGGCTGCATTGCCCTCTTACAGAGATCCACTGCCTCACTGATATGTTTAGGAACTCTTAGTATGAAGTGTTAGAGAAGTGCAGAGCATTTTCACTGATGCAGAGCAACCAGAAGCAATTAATGGACTCCAAGAGTATGAGCTTTATGGAGCAGAGAATTTTCTCTTAAGATTTCAACACCACAATCACAAGTTTGGGTTGAATGACTGTGGATCATGTACAAAGGCACCCTTTGACTTAAAACCAAGATGTGGATACTTTGCTGCTTCTCTTAATAAATTGTTACAGTGATTAATTACTCTTACTTGTTAAACAACAGAGTATTATTTATAATCTGTCTAGCTCAGGTTCAGTGTTTTTACCTTTTCTGATGAAGAGCCACATACAGCCGGCCATCTCTTTTTACTGCATAAGGACCATAGGTTTTAATCTTACCCTTGATAAGCAATACTTGAAAACTAATGGACTGAGCTTTTAGGGTGTCTCTCTTCTCATGTTTTCCTTGACTCTTCCTTGTACCTCTTCCCAGAGCCCTTTTTGTGTTTTTCAGTACCCTTTATGAAAAGACAAGGATAGGAAGGAATGCTGAAGTAAGACTTGAGTCACTGTCACTATAGATTTGAGGTAATTCCCCCTTCCTACTTCTTTTGGATATTGGCAGATGTAAGCATGCAGGAATTACACTGCTGCCTCGCATCAGCATCAGACTGGGGACTTGGCTGCTTTTGATTATCCGCTGTGATTCCCAGGCAGTTTTCAGAACTCCTGAATCACACCCTCACTTCATCAATACTTTCTCTGAGTCTAGATGAAAGTCTTCATATGGGGATGAGCTTAAAAAATAAGTCCTTCAGCTAAGCATAGCATATGTAATTTAACCCATTGTGATTTTTGTATCTATTTACAAATTTTAGCGCGACGATGCAAAAATAACTAGTAAGACAACTGAACAGCAACAAGCCAAGAACAGATGTCTTGTTCCTGCCAGATAACTATTTTCCCATTTACAATTATTCTGTGGGACTTACCAAGTAGCCAAGTTCTAGATAATACAGGTAATTTCAATCTCACCTGCAGCAATTTATTTTTCAAGTTAATATGGCATTTCTAGAAATTGTTATTAGAAGTGGCCCATTGGAAATGTTGACATTATTGTGTCTTATGTGAAAGGTAAATAGGTTTCTTAAAAAAAAAAAAACAAACACAAACAACTAAATTTTACGAAGAAAAAACATTACTTAGAAAAACTCATCAATCTCTAAAAGCCATTTTCCACAATAAATCTGGCAAATTCAGGGGAACTCCCATTTTTTAATTTTTTTTTTTAATGAAACTATATTGATATTTTTTTTAATGAACCATATTCATCTTGCTTTGGAAATGGTCAGCCCATTGAAGTGCTACAGCTGCTGAACAGTAACTCAGTATCTGCAAACCAGTATAACACATAGCTTTACAGCTTTGTTCAGACAGTAATTATAAAGCCTGTGTGTCTACAGCCTAAACAGATTCATGTTAATGTGTACATAGTATTATTTCAGCATGAAATTACCACTAATTATTTAATATTTCCTCATTACAAGCTGCACTCAGAAACATAATGACTAAGGCTTCAGAAATACAAACTGATTTTTTATAACACGTATGCCATTTAAGATGGCTTTCTGGAAGTTTCTTGCTTCGGACAATCTTATGTGATAAAAGGTATTTTCTTTAATTTTTTCTTCTGCTTAGATTACTTTAACAGGAGAGATTATCTGAAGGAAAAGTCAGAAACATATCCAAGGACAAGAGATTTAGAAAAAGCAAATACTGTTTATGTTCAGTCTCTTAAGGGCAAGAACAAAGTCTTTGGCATAAGGCATCTAGGAAATCCTCTTCACCAGCACCCACTGATTCTCAGACATATGAAATGCAGACATTTTATACAAAGAGATATAAAATGAGAGCAGTCTGAGGGGATGAGGAAACAGACTTGCCATTAAAAAGAAAAACATTAGAATGAGCTGGATCACACCCAAAATGCCAATTTGTTTTCAGGAGGGGAAGTTTCTCAAGATACTTCACATTTTAGCTAATATCAGTCAATTGTGTCTATGTTTTTATATCACAAATGAGACCATTTGCTTGTATTTGCTCCCCCAGTTACTGAAAACAACCCTCTTTATTAGTCACTAGAGGCAGAGGTTTAACCTAAATGAAGCACCTTTCTTACAGTGAAATGCCAAGTTGATTTACATGCTCTTGCATCACATGCCTAATAGCAAAATACAGACAGCTCTAATCTGAAACCCAGGAGCTATGTAACAGTGCACATTCATACCAAACCATACTCCAGGTAAGAGTAAACCGTTCATACTAAACCACACTTGAAAAACGTTTTATCCAAATGCAATACCAGGAATCTTTGGACAGCATAACACATACCTGCCACATAGCGCATGCAGCCTAGACCCTTAGGTCTTAACCTTATCTTCAAATGAGCTACACAAAGGATACTCCTGTAAACAAGTTAAACTGCATGAATTACTTTATGCTGCTTTAATATAGACCTGAGAGATTCTGTGGGTTTGCATCAGTCTGGCTTCCTAGTGAGGGAAGGCATGTTCCCTGGTACTTCTGTACACCAAGACTCAGTGCTAACAGACTGATGGCCTGAGGGAAGTGATGTCTCTCTGGACGCAACACTTCATGAAATATTAAAATTGCAAAGTTCTAAGCTCTGCTTTGCCTTGCCCCTTCCATGTTCTTGATCCATGTGTTCACTGACTCCCAAGTCAGCTGGTACAGAAGTTAGCAGTGCCTTCACTAGCATTCTGTACCAAAAAAGAATCTCCGTCAGCTACATCTGGCTATTATCATGTCAAGTAAGTACAGGAGCAAATTGTATCACTAGACTGGGAATCGAACATTCAGATCCTGAGAAAAACCTATTGTGAGTCTACTGATAATGTTATAATGCCAGAATTCCTTCAGAATTCTTTCCTGAGATTTTCACGGAAACTGTAGTTTTCAAAATGTTTCTGCTGATCTTTAAAGTAAAGCCAGAAAAATCCTCCTGCTGCCCCTCTTCCAGCACCTACTGCATATATTAACAAAACAAAACAAACAAACAAACAAAAAAACAAGTTTTGAGGGCTTTCAGCTGCACTGAAAACCAGTTTTCCTTCTGTATCTGCAAAATCAAATGCAGGTGCATTTGGGAGTATTTGTACTGCTGATTGACTGGCATCTTCAAATAAATTGTTCATGGTCCAAGTACTCAGGTGTAAAGTGTAGACAATTGAATTCCAAATGGAAGGTGCAACCAAAACTTGACACCTGCTATATCATGGTTTGAAAAATATATCTCCTTGAACCTGAAGTCCTGTCTGCACCAGTAACAACATTTGCTTATCAGTCAGGATGCTAGCTCCTAAGTCACTCAAGCATGCATGAAAATATCTTGTAGCCTTAGATGTTGGCATGTTTTGTTATGTAAACCCGAAGCTGTACTCTGGGTTTATATTACTTTATAGAGTGTTACAGGAGGACTTCATCATAGAATCATAGAATCCTAGGGGTTGGAAGGGACCTCAAAAGATCATCTAGTCCAACCCCCCAACATCATCACCCAACAACTTTCAAAGCAGAGAGCTTTTAGTAAAATAAGTCCTTTAAACTAATAATCTTCTGCAGGACCATGTTTAACTGCTTCTTTGAACTCATACCTGCACAGCCAGCAATGCAGAGCACTTTTCACCAAACTTTGCTAAACACTTTCCCATAGCAAGCACAGACCTAGAAAAATTATGTGAGGGAAAGCCAGTGACTTGTTATGAAGGAAGATGTGGCAGACAGGAGAAAATCTATTATTTCAGCTCTGAATGCCACACAGCACTTCACTGGCTCCTTTTGAGGCTGTGTGAGCAGGACCAGCAAAGACTCAGCCTGCAGGAGTCTGAAGTACCTTCTCCTTCATTTGGGGTGGTCAACTTCATGTCACATAGCTGGGGCAGTGTAGCAAACACTGAACTCTCACTGCTGAGACTCAGAATATCCTCTGGAATAATGAGGGAAAGTCTCTAGGACTGTTAATTTGGCGTCTTTCATGAACACTAAATTCATACAAAAAAAAATTGAAGAGGGGAAAAGTCATCAACCTCGTTCAGCAGAATGGCACAAGTTGCACTGAGTTGCAATAAATCCTTAGAAGTGTGGAGTGACTCTTCTTTTCAAAGCAGTTGAAAAGGAACTGTTTCACTGCAGGACTAATCATAACTAATTTATTCTGGTAGTGTTTTCAGGCTGCCAAATGCATTTTAAAACAAACCCCACTTGAAATGCATCCTTATAGCAAAACATACCGATGTTCTTTAATTGGACAATGACTAGAGTGGTCTCACATTCAAGCAAGAATGGTGCAAGAAAAGAATATTTCTGTTGCAGCACAATAACAAAGCTGTAGGTAGCAATTATATTTTCCTACCAATTTCAGCCTTAATAGTTCAGTGTGATCACTATCACACACTAAGCTTCAGCTTGCTGTATCAAGAAAATTAGAACAGACAGGCACCATTTTAAGGCACTAGGTACAATTTACCTTGACTTAATAGGGTCTTTCTGTGGCAGGATAGCTGGCAGTATGAACAGTCATACAGTTATTTTTACATCTTTCTTTGGTGCTTCAAAATATTGGCTGCTTTTATGATGTTGGTCATAGAGATATTTAACTGGCTCACAACATCTGCTTGGTCTCTTTTGAATATAACATCCCAGCCTTTATTCTATTAAATGTTAGTTAATGTTGTGTTATTGTTTTTTAAATGCTCATCATGTTCAGATACAGGCAATGACATTTTTTTTCCAGGGTTTTCATGGCTGCTTTCCACCCTATTTTCTGTGCAGCCATATGAGCTGACCTACTGTGTATTGTTTCCACTGCTCCCAACGGAAAGACTGAGAGGTCTCTACTGGTGATGCAGCAGATCATCTCTGAATACCTTCTTTTCTAGTACTGCTTAAGGCACCTTAGACAAAGGAGCAACAAATGCCCTGTTTTTACAGAATATCATGTTTACCCACAATTTAAGATACATTTTAATATCACTGTAAAGGTATCCTTGTTCAAGGAGGCATCCACTTCTCAAGGTCCTTGAGGCAGGTGATACAAGTGGAAGCAAGCTGTGACCAGGATCCTCATCATCTTGATAGGGATTTGAGGGCCACTGGCTGGAAAACTGCTATACATCAGGCACTGAGCATTGAGTCTGGCTGAGTCCAAAACTCTGACATGTAACATCATTTCTGAGTTACAAGTATTCTCCCTAATGTAACAAGGGAAGCTACAATCTGATAGAACACAAGTCACTGAATGTGGCTCTGCACATTTCTAGCAAACTGGCACTCATGTTAACAGACAATTATATTAAATACCCATATCAAGTTAACATTTTTGAATTGACAGCTTTTCAAGTGGGAAACAAAAATATACCCCAAATTTGTAAAATGTACCTACTATCTCTGATTAATTTGTTCCATCTGTTTTACTCAGAAAATAGTCATTCTGTAAACAGAGGCTTCCATGTATGATTGCTGTCACTGGTACAAACAAGAGAAGGCATTTCAGTAAGTACAATTTTCAGACCCCTTTGCAAAGAAGTAACTATACAATCTGCATGACAATATAGGAACTCAGACTTACAGCTTCTGCAAGGCAATTAAATAGGCAGGTACAGTGTCCCAAGTACAGTGTTTGAGATAATTAATATAATATTCAGAATAGCAAACTTTAGCTTTGCCTCCTAAAATACAAGCTCTTCTCATTTATCTGTCACTGAGAGAGGAGAAAAAAATATACCTGCTCATAAAAGGAATATGTGACATGAGACTTGGTATGTTGTCCAATATAAACAAGGCAATAAATCAAAGAACACAGCAGCCAAATTTTTAAAGATAGGTGTGTTTTTTTTTCAGCTGAAAGAGAACTGTCCTTGACTTTCTTCTTCTGGATGTAAAACTAAGATTCAACAGCAAATATGAAAATAAATTAAAATGTACATATAAATTAACTGTACCTCTATCCTCAGAAATCAAAACATGGGAAAAATGAGAATTCTCTCCCTGTGAGATTTTGCAATCAATGAATGCTGTTTCAGGATACAAGGGGGTACTGTCAGCTCATAATATAGACAACACAAAAATTAACCAGAATAGCTTCTTTTGATGCCTGCTCCTTGTCTTTGTGCCTGTGTACTTCTCTGTGCATGTGTATGAGGATGCATGTGTGGCTTTCGGTTCTTTGCTACCTTTTATCTTCCTATTTTTGCCTGGAAGATCAACACAAATAAGTGAAGACTGACTAATGCACCTCATGCTGAAAGTTTCTCTCCAGGGGGAAATGCCTTTGCCCACACAGCATGCCATTAAAAATTGTGAGGCTCCACACAGGAACACAGGGCTTCCCACATGCAACAGCCTGCAGGATCAGAAGAATTACTGATGCAAAATGTTGTCTAAAGCAGGCACTTGACTAAAGAGCAAAAAAATATAGATCTAAAAACTCAAGGAGCTCCTTATAATGGCAAAATGGAAAACATCTTTTTTTTTCTTTGCCCTGTTCTTCTCCTATGAACATTCAATATGAAAAAATCCCTTTTATTTGTTTGCCTGATCTCCAGTTGGTTACTCTTGAAGAGCTGTCAGTTTTCCCCTTTCCCCATGGCTACATCAATCCCTGTATGGTGTGCACAGGGAGGACAGGACATATTTCTACTTTCAGAGCTCTATTCCTGCCCCTGCTAGAAATTTTGCAACTGAGGAATCATGCAGGAAAAAGATAAATCCAGGTCATCTTCACCCAGGTGATCCCCAGCTGTTGTGATAGCCCCTGAAAGTGACAGTGTTCAGCCTTGAAATTCCTACAGCTAGGTAATATGGCTCTAAGCAACACCATCTAGTTGGTATCATACAAATTCATACAGTGTAAATTCTGCCACTTTGCTGCTCACCCCAGTAGCTCCTTCTTCCCCTTTCAGAAAAGTAGCTGTGCTGATCAATAACTAGAAAATCTGTTAGAACCACAGAAAATTGTTTGCCTTGTGAAAACTGGTTCTCTCCTGTAAACATTTGCTTTTAAATAGCAGGGACTGCAGCTGCATCCTAGATCAAGCAAGCCAGTAGAAACTGCTCACCCTAGTTTGACTTGAAAGGGGCAGTAATTTTTGCTTCTATCTATCAGCCTCAAACTTGACCCCTCTCCCACCCAACTTATGGCCAACACCAAGGGACGGCAGGATCAGGATCATTAAGCAGTGCTGAATGGACAAGTCCTAAAGTGAAGCAGAGGGACAGTCAATTGAAGGAGGAATGCAGCAGATTTATATCCACTAGGTGAAAGAAAAATTACTCCTAAATGGGCTGGAGCAGCTGTGAAACTAGTCTGCCACAAGCAAGGATGAAGCATGGGAATCTCAGAGAGGAGCCTCTCTGCTATCCAGCTCTAAAAGCAATTACCATAGATATAAAGAAGTTCCTGGCAGGGCCAGCAAACTGACAGGGCTCAATTCTTAAACAGCAATCTGATCCCAGGGGATCTTCCAGGTCACTTGCAGACCTACCATCACAGCAGCGTTACGGACTGAAAATATGACAGCAGGGTAGGAGTGGGAGAGATTGTCCCTCCAAATACATATTACGTTGTTCAGAAGGAGAGGTTTTAAAGAGAGGATTCCACATGGAAATTACTGTTCTCAATGCAAGTGTTGAGGGACTGCAAATCAGGGATGGTAAGACTGAGCTTCACCTTTACAAAACAGAAATAAAACTCTCAGGCATTTCAATTTTTAATTGAATCCCTTTTTAGTGTGCTAAATCTGATCAAGATTAGTGTTTGGTACTTAATTTCATGGATCAGAACTATTGTTGCTTAATCTCCAAAATACAATTCTGTAAGGCCTAAAGCTGAATTAGATTTTTGCTGTGAGTACAAACTAATATTATTTTTTTAATAAAAGAGGAAATAATAATATATTACATTGCATGTGGGGGCATCTATTTGGTTTGGTGTTATGCATCAGTTTGTATCTAAACCAAAAAATAATCAGATAAAAGATCAAGGTTAAAGTGAAGAGTTAGAGGAAGACTGGGAAAATGCAATATCTTTCATTTCTCTGTAAGAAAGTTTTGAACTGTGTGACTCATGAGCCATGACAGGATCAAAACCTGAGAAGATAGAGCAGAGCGAGGAGCTGGACACTGAAGCATGGAAAGATGTATACTTAGTATTACTTAGAGAGACAGGTGAAAGTAATGGGTAAGTTAACAAGTGAGAATAAAAGATCAAGAAGATACAGTTAAAGCTGAAGTGGTAGCAGATGGCCATACTGCAAGAAGGGAAAACAGAGAAACTCTATCTGTAAAAAAAATACAGAACAATAAAATAAGTTTAAAAGAAGCCATCACAAATAAAACCTCTGGGATGTGGATTCCTGGAGACAGATCTGTCAAAGTTTTACTTAATAGGGAAATAACTGAAGGCATCACGTGGTAACTCCTCTGTTATCTGCATCGTTCTTTGGACCAGGCTAGCTTAGTGCAAAGTACAGAAAAGCTAAGGCATGCATGGGTGCATTGTGATCATCAGGGGTAACCTAGATAGCATTAATAAGTACAAATACTTGAGCTCTCCTTGATCTAGCATTAACCAATTTCAGATCCATCTGTTCCATTTTGGATAGCAGCCTGGATGTTTCATGTTAACTTCATACGCTTCTAAATTGCCATAGATTGTATCTTCTATTAAATAATGTTCATAATTCAACAACTGTCTGCACAGAACACGGACTATGTGCTCCTCACTAATTTCAAACAGACTGTTTAGAGGATGGCACACATAGGGCCTGATCCTGTGCCCCTAAATTCACTCCTAGGTTTAATGAGCAGTACTTAACAGCATCTTTCTGTGCAAAAATTAGGAGAGAAACATATTTAAATAAAATAGAAATGTACTTTAAGCAAAAAAGTCAAAGGCTCATAAGGTGAATCCTATTTTTTCCTTAAACATAAGCAAGGTCATGACCTTCAAAGGCCTGTTCCTAAGCAATGGAAATTTAAGGCTATAAAGGACCAATCTTGTTTGTAATAAAGAAACGGGAGGTAGGGAATTGATTTAAGGAGATAGGATTTGATCCAGTGAGTTAGTAGGAAAATAAAACAGTTTAGCCTCCCTTTCTGGTTTAGTTTGAGCCTGTAGAGCCATCTCCATTTCAATTCACCTCATTAAGGAGTTTTCTCATTCTCAGTTTCTCTCATTAAAGACATAAAGTTTAAAAGGTGGCAACTAACTGGAAGAAATTGTGTTTGTACAGTGAATTGAAATCTAATGGCCTGAAGTTCTGCCCTCAATTACACCAACATGAAGACATTCGTAACTTTGGTACTAATTGCAAGTAAAGATGGTATCAAGGTAATTTATCTGCAGCTCCTGGGATTCATCGAAAGAATGAAGGTAAAGTGGTAGGCTGAAGTGACCACTCTTGGGTTACTAGTGTGGTATCACTGACCACTGGCAGAAATTAGCTTGAATGTTGTGCTACTGAATGAAATCATCCAAGCACTGAGCTAGAAACAAAGCAGTAGATGTTTCCAAAATTCCTCCACATAGTACTATAAAATTATGTTGAAGTCAATAATAGCAAGCGAAACAGTACAAGTCACTCTGATCGTTGTGGGTTGTTTTTTTTTTTGCTGTATTTGTAAAAAAAAAAATCTTTGTGTTTTTTTTTTTTGCTTGAAAACAGGTGGAAACGTCCATTTGGCAACCTTTCACTCTCAACCAGGAGTCCATTATAAATGACGCAATTGGCCCCATCATCCCATCTTCTGCTCTGGCAGCACAACCAACGGTTTCATTCTTCTCCTTCTATTCCTTTACTGTGGGGTCATCAACAGTAAGACACCTGCAGTTTACGTTTATATGTGACTAGTAAACCTGTCATTCTCTTAAAAAATGGCTGTGAAGTCACTTATCATCTAGATTGAGCAGATTTATGTACGTCTTCGAAAAAATTCCTCTTAACTCAGAAAGCAAATGTGATTTTTTGCTGAAAATACCTCAGAAACCCACAGACTCCCAGGAATACTTATCTGCACAGTACACTCTGGGGGGGGAGAAATATATTCTTCAGATTAAACAAAAGCTTGAAAATACTTAGCCTCCTAAAATAGTAATCAACAAGATAACAGGAGAGGTACCATCATATAACTGGCTTAGAGTTTCTAAAATAGTCAGATAAAGAAAAAGAAAAATAGATGAAGGTGCTTGGAGGATTGTGTTCAATGGCTGGAAAGCTATGGCTTATTCCAGAGATGCTTGGTCCTCCAATCTCTCTCAGTTATAACAAGTAATCTGTTTTCTTCTGCATTATTTCCATGTATTTTAAGCAGACAGTTTCCATGTATTTTAAGCAGACAGTAATTCCAAAAATAAGGAGAGAAATGGCATTCTGAAATAATATTAAAGCTAAAGTCTGCCAACTTGCTTAATGATCAGCCTAGCTTGGATATTTCTAAATATCATCCACTAACTCAAATAATAAGTAAGAAATTAAGACCAAGTAAGTCTTCAAAGTCAACATTGTTCTGCCCTTTGCTTTCAGAAACCCGTAACTTAGTATTCTTCAGAGACTTATTTACTTTTGCTGTTAATGAACAGCTTTGTGTTATTTCAAGTTAAGCATCATGTATTACCTACTTCTTCCAATTTTAATTTGCTTCTTGGAGCACCTGCAATTTAACACTCAGACTGGCACCTACATCTGCAACAGATCAGAATTTTTCAAGAACAGCCATTGTCATCTTTAAATAACACTGCTGAACAAAAAAGTTCACCTCCTGCATGAACTGAAGGACTCCTGTTTATTGTTCTGTCATTTCAGAGCAATGGGTGTATGCCAGACTAAGAAATAAATTATTCCCTCTCAATTTATGGAATGACTCTCAAAGTTGGAGGGGGTTGACTTTCTATAAGATTTTATAAAGGGTTTCCCTGAATGATTCAATTTTGCATATTCTACCCTTGCTGGATGCATTTTCTCTGCAGTGCTTTTATGTTCTGAGGTTCCTGCTTATTCATGCTACCAACTTGTAAAGTGTGGATTGGATTGTGTATGTGCACAAGTGATACTCTTGCTTCCCATTTCTCAATGTTACATGTTTGCAATGGCGCTTGCACACATACTGCTTAAAATTGGAATTTGCCTTTTTCCTTTCCTTGCTTATTATCTTTCTGAAGAAAGAATAATAGTAATCTGCGGTCTTCAGTCACTAGCTTTTAATAAAGCAAACTGGAATTCTCTCATCTTCAAGTCATACCAGAAGAAAAACTCACATACAGCATCCTATTCAAGAAGTGCTTGTTCGTGCCGGGAAGTTTCTTTTTCCAGCTATATTAGTTGGCCTAGTGAATGTTTCACTCTTGCCTCAGGACCCACCCCCAGCCCCCACCTCCCCCATAAAGGGACTTGCTTCAAAGAAGAAAAATGCTGCATTTAAACTACACATTATCAATTGCTCTCTGAGTAAACCAAAATACAGCATGGTTGTTATATATTCTGTGACATCTGAGCAGAGATTTCAGGCTGGAGGAGGACCACTTGGTCCCTGGGGTCTGGGTGCATCAGCTCAGCTGTTTCCATAGCTACCCAGGCTGCAGCGGCTGTCACAGCCTCTCTGTCCTGGGAAATCCCACCCTGATTTGGGTACCTCTATGCACACTCTGGGTACAGCCCCTTATGGCACTTCCCTCGAGGTCACCCTCAAAAGCACTGCCTTGCAGCAGCTCTGGTGTTGCACCTACTGGTTTGCTCTTTCCTTCTTCTGCCCCTGGAAAGAGAAGAGATGCTACTGAAGCTCATGCATGGCAAGTACCTGGTCCTTATTTTGTTTCTACTGTTATACAGTGGACCCAGTTTACAACAGTGTCCCAAATGGGAAAAGGATCAGCCATTGACTTCAGTGTCTCTCTTAGCAACTGCATGACAGGTGGACAAAAGCACTGGTGTTATTTACCCCTGAGTAGACTGTAACTTCTACAAAAGCTACTGACACAAAGCTTTTATGTAGAGCAGATCTGGCAAAATAAACTTTTTTAATTATTATTTTTAATGCTAAGCTGCTGCTCCTTACTTCTGAACCATGCAATATGAATATTTCAGCTTCTGATGTTACTGACAGTTGCTACTGCTATTTGTATAGCAACATAGCTGAGGGGATTTTAAGGGGTTTTGTTCCCCCCAGTCTCGTGAGCCATTTAATGTAGTAACCAGTTAGATATTTCTAGGAAGCCCACAGCCTGGTTTTCAGACTTGGGAAAGGGGATATAAATGCCAGATACATTACATAAGGTTGTATATCACCTAAATTGTGAATACAATGTCATATGTATTGACTCTGCCAGCTGCTGACTTGTTTTCACTGTTCACTACACATTTGGTCTGAACAAGACAGTCTCATTACTTTATGTTTACAAGCCTCTGTTTTGTAGCAGGTTCAAGTCAAGGACATAAAAAATAAAAATATAGTAGCTTACTTTGATTTGGATATACTGAAGATGGCCGTAAAGAGAAACTCATTCTGTATGTGTAAAAATGCAGATTGAACATGGTTTTACTTTGTACCTACCCAAGTTTTAGTGCTCCTTTTATATTTTAAAGCACAAAAGAGATGTAGAAGTGCAAGTCTTATGTAAAATTCATTACAAATCTTCAAAACAGGTTTGATATGGCCAGTGACAAATGATGTCCCATAAAGCACTGCATGACTATTTTTAACATAGTTCTCATACATAATTTCTCCTGCATTGATTGCCCAGCAATATGAACATGTTGAAATACAAGGCACTATAAATGACAGGCTTTCATATCTCCACTTGATCTTTGCAGGACCCATACTCACTTGACTTCATATGAGAAGCAAATAAAAACAAGTGACGCTGACAACTAGAACCATCCCAGCAGCTTAGCTCTAGCTATCAATCTGTATTAATCACTGCTGCATATACATAGCAACTGGCTGCTAATGGGAAAGATCCCAAGCATTTAATTTGCTTCACCTTTCTTATCTTTACTTACCCTTTACTGAGCACTATTTTTCCTTTCATTTGAGATCCTAAAGGTCAAGCCCTCCCCACACCAGTATCACCAGTCATTGTGGAATCTACCTCTCAGGTCTAGAATTCTCATGATGCTTTCACTCTTTTTAAAATTATTTTTTAAGCCAAAATTCCATTTCTCCATCACTCTCATAAAAGCACAACTTTCTTTTACCTCCTACCTCCCTGAAGTTGTTTACTTCTGCACCCTCCTCATTTTTCATCCACTACCTCCACTTTTGTCCTTCAGTGCAAGATAAATGATTAAAGGTCCAAGCATCAGCATGCACTGGCTTTCATTCCTAGTTTTGCCTGCTCACTTTCTGCATCACAGGATAATCCGGGATCTGAAAGCGAGGATCCAGCTCCCCCAGGCAGTGAACAGCTATGTCAAAGACAGGCATACCAGCCTCCACCTGCAGGCACCGCGCTGTGGTGCTGAGCACAGGCTGACCCTCTGCCCACTGGGCCCCAGGGACGTTGCTGGTCCCAACCTGGTACAAACGGGGACTGGGAAGGAGTCAAAGTAGAATGGATAGCAAAGAGAACAGCAAGTACTTCTTCCAGAAAAGCTTGCACTCTCCTTCCCGGGTTCAGGCAATGTCTGCACAAGGCACAGGGCAGGCTGCAGCTGTGGCTGTGTGTGAAGGCTGGAGGAGAGAACTGCCCTCTGTGCCTCTGGCAGTCATCTTGCCAGCACCTCTTTACCCTTCTAGAAAAAGGAATAGTACCACCCAGGACGCTGTGAGCCTTAGGGAAATGAGACTTCTGAGATCTCGGTGGAAAGTGTAAGAACTTGATGTCAGCTCTGTTTTCATTTTAAACTTCGCACCTGCATTTTTATCCAGAACGTCTGTCATGGCCATACTGTTCCTAAGTCCTGGGAAGCGCCTCTTCAACCCTCCCTGTGGTTCGCGTTGCAAGGGCAAACGAGAAGATACCCCCCTGGCCAGCCCGGGCGTCCGGCGCCCTCCCCCAGCCCCCCGGAGCGGCTGGGCGGATCCAGCCCTCCTGCCTGCCGCGCTCCGGGCTGCACGGGCACGGACGGGCTGGGTGCTCGCATCCACCGACGCGCACTTGCGGTGGAGCCAGCGCTGGCACACAACAACTGCACAACATTTCCAGAGGGAACGGGCTTCTGGGGAGCACGAACCGCGGGTGGGGGGCGGGGGGCCCAGCGCCAGGGCTCCCCGCGGGTCCCGAGTCGGGGGGATCCCTGCGGGGAGCGGCGGGACACCGCGCCCGGCCCCCCGGGGCTCCCCGGCCCCGCCTGCAGCGCCCGCTGCCGGGGCCGGGCCGAGGCGGGGAAGTCCCGCCCCGAGCGGGGCGGGGGCCGCGGGATGCCCGCCGGGGCAGGGCCGGGGACGGCGGGTGGAGGTGCTGCCGGCGGCGGGTGCTGCCCGCGGGGTGAGCCAGCGGGCGGGCGCGGCGGGGCCCCGGGGCGCGTCCGCTTAGCGCGCCGAGCCGCTCCGTGTCCTCCTGCGGCCCGGACCGGCCCTGGGCTCGACCTTCGTGCCCTCGGCCCCACAAGCGCCCGGGTCGGGAAACTTCTTCCCGTTCCGCTGCTGGCCCGGGAGGGCCTGGGGCGGCCAGGCCGGGGAGCGCTGGCCCTGGCGCTGCGGGGCCGGGGCCGGGGCCGCGCCGGGAGGCGGGCGGGCCGGCGCTGCGTGGCGGCGAGCGCAGGGCTGGGCCGGGGCCCCTGGAGCGGGTCCCAGCCTGCCCGGCTGCGGCCCCGGCGCGGGGGGAGAGGGGCGGGAAGAGACCGCGGCCCAGGCAGCTGGGGCCGCCGTGCGGCGAAACCCGCGGGAGGTCTGGAGCCCGAGGTGAGGAACACCTCCTCCTTTCTGGAGAAGCGTTTCGCAGCATCGGATGGTGGTTGTCAGCAGAGTAACACCCTGGCTCAGATGGGCTTCACTGTGTGAGTGCAGCAACGCTGCTATTATTAGTGCTGGTATTTAATACTTGTACATTCATAACAAGTTAAATATTGGCACTACATCCTCTCTAGCACTTCTCTCCCATCAGTCCCTGAGAGCGGTTCCATGAAGGAACAAATGCCTCAATCCAAAACCGGGACTTTCAAAGCCTGCCTTTCCATCTGGAAGCACCCGCAGCCCTCTGCAACTTGCTTCCAGAGTTGCCTAAGCGTGACAAGGCTCAGTAGCAAAGCTCCAGGCTTGCTTGTGAGCCTTGTTGGGATCCAGACACCATGTGCTGTCTCCCTGGCCGGAGGTGTGTGCTGCCCCTTGCAGAACACACCTGTAGCAGGTGCCCTGCTTTCTCCCCACCTTGCACCCGTTTGGCAAGCTGCGGGCAGAAGTGCTGTGTCTGCGTTGGGGAGGCTTGGATCTCCTCTGCCAAGTGGGGTTCAGCACTGTAGTCACCCAGTGCCAGCAGTGGCCTTGGGTGTTTGGTAGCTCCTCTGCAGCAGGTCTTGTGGTGATGTGGTCCCGCATTGAAGCATACAAGACCTGCTGGCGGGGAACTCGGGTAAGCGTCTTTTGGCCTAGCAACAGCATGAATATGTTCTCTAAGAGACTTGTAGATAAAAGTATTTTTCTTAGGTGTGTCTGTTGTTAAGGATGGTATCTTCTGTATACTAGACGCTTGTGATAACTCTTGAATGAAACAGATTTTTAGCTGGAGATCACTTGTTTTTGGAAAAGTATGTTTTGCTTGTCTGAAATTCCTCTGTGCTTTATACAGGATACATTATTCCACATCTGCTGTCCTAGTATGTTCTGTAGTGTTTAAAGGTTGTTGCCTTCTTTCTGCTGGGGGCTGTGTTTCAGTAATGGGTGAAGCAGTGCTTGCATTAGGTAGTTTTGCATCTTTTTGTCAGGTACTTTGAGATTGTTATATGAAAGACTGTGGAATGCCACTCATGTTTTGGAATTTAACAGAGATAATATTTGCCATCATGTCGCCATTATCACATCCATTTTTGTAGTTATAATCAAAGGTGGCAACAGTGGCATTCAGATGCTTAATTACATTTCATGTAGGTGACCAGTTCTAACTTACTCAGTTAATGTGTGGTGGAACAGGAACACGTGTCACTGCTTCCCTCTGTGGTTAGGGAGCCATCAGCTTGCTCCTCATATATAAAAATCAGTATATAGTAAGCATATCGCACCAGCGAGTTCTGTGTTTATTAAATTACTTTTTCTCTGAACATTCAGTGGATTTTATTTCTTACTTCACTTGATGCAGATCTAAAATATTTTTCCGACTTTCAAAACTTGAAAAAATGAACAAGGTTCAATTTTCGGTAAGCTGAAACCACAATTTCTTTAGGTTTCATGAAAACAGAGAGATGAGACTTCTGCTTGCGTGAGACTGGCCACCTGTCTCGAAGGTGAAGGATTAGAAATCCATCTAGGCTTTGGAAACCTAAAGTTCAAGTCACTGGTTTGATTCAGAGCAATTTTAAACTTAGGTCTTCTGTGTTTCTGGAGAATATACCAGTAATTGGATTACCAGGAGTATTGGAAGGGAAAGGGAGTGTCCTATTCCCCTAGTAGTAAAAAGACCTAACAAGAAACAGTGTGTGCTTGTAGCCCAGCACCCATGAGAAACAAATATGGTTCTGTTTAGGCATAAGAATACAAATGCATGCATCAGCATGCAGGACTCAGCCCATATTTGCATATAGCGTGATGTGACTTCAGTCCTGATTTTTGGCCTAAAAATGCTATGTGTGCATGTAAAATATAATTAATGTAATGTTGGACCTTAGGGGAGAATTTTTATCTGACCTTTTATCAGGAGTAGTTTTGGAAGTTGCCCAAAATGTAAAATCTCCTGAAGTTCTTCTAAAGGAGATGTTGATGAAAAACCAGTTATGGGGAAGATGGTCTCAGGTCTCTATGAGGAAGAGTAACTTCTATGTGACTTTGCTCAAAGAGGTCTCAGTTTTGAGATTGTTACCTGCACAGAAGTACAGTAAAATAAAAGTCTGACTCTACTGTGCTTTATAACAACTGAACTTTAACCAAATTGAAAAAAACTGTGCAAAGTATTGCGTAGTAAGTGGCTTAAACTCTGCCTCTGGGGCAAATCACTGTCTAACTGCATGTGGTCACATGCAAACCACACGTGCTTACTTTGATCCCAAAGGTATCAAAGCCATACTGTAAAATCAGTATGAAAGGCTGCAGTTTGTTCAGGTGTGTCTTTTCAACTCTAAGGAAGAAACTTGTTTTATGTATGTGTGGCTTAAAACATAGATAGAGCAAGAATGTGAACCTCAAACCATGAGAAACTGGAAGGTCTGTCTGCCACTAGTTGAGCGATGGAGGGAGTGGACCATGCATATATTCACTTACCCTTTCAGATGAACATTTAAAGCTTTCCTTCTCACTTGCCCAGTTCCTTTCCACAAAGGGGGCTTTTTGGAGGTTCTGAGGACAGTGAATCAATATATTTGCCTTTTCACGTATATGTAATAATGTTTAAGTTTGTCTTACAATGTAGATGACTTGGCTGTTAGTTTGTAGAACATGGCCAGTGCCACTCAAGCAACGTAACTGCTGTGGTGTGTGTACCTGCATATTTTGCTGGGACTTCTGCTTATCGTTGTAGGATTGTGCAAGGCTTGGCTAGAGTTTTCTTCATTTTTTTCATAGCATGTTTTGTAACTTGAAGAGCTGTAGTCAAGGCATGAAAAATGTCCCATGGGACATCAATCCTTAGGATGCAAAGCCTTGCCTCAGTGTGGAACCTCATGGAAGTATTACTGTGCTATCTGTTGCAGTTTGAATAAAAACTAGGAGGAAGGCCAGCACTCTACATCCAGTGTCCTTGTCCCCTTAGTACACCTTTGCACCAGGCAAGGGGCCATACTGTGAAAAGTGGTCATCATGCTTGTTTGTTGTTATTTTTTTAATTAACATAGAGCTTTAACGTAGTTAAAAAAGAAAACACTGCCTCTGAATAGATACATTTATTTTTCTAGGTGCATTTTTTTGAGTTAGCCTGAAGTTCAGCAAATCATTGTAATGTCATATCTCCAGTTTGGGAAAAGAAAAAGACCAGCGTCACTTTTGACCAATGTTGATTCTGAAGGCAGGAGAGGATAAATATGACTTTCATGAGAGTAATCTGCATCATCTTCAAAGAAGCACATCTGCTCTGCCTGCAGAAGAGACAAGAGTGTGCCCAGAAACCTGCATTTTTTCATAGTGCTTTTCCTCCATTTCCAAATTCAGTTTCTTAGGCAAAATAGCCCCAAATCAATACTGAGAGTGCTCATGTAGGAATATGGTGTCACTGGCTGTTGGACACCTTTGCAGACATTGTTGCAGAGGGAATTGCTGGGCTAAAGGACAGGTAAGCCTGCATCTGTCCTCCTGGAGCAGGTGCAGGTTCACTCCTGCTGCTGCCCTCACCAAGCCAGTTGTGGTGAACTCCGGTATGCAGCCCCTTGGACCTGCACTTTCCTGATGCTGTGCTCCAGCTAAAACCTATGCTTTTTGAAACCAGTGTGTGTGAGACCTGGACAGGCTGGAGAGTTGGGTGGGGAGAAACTTGATGAAATTCAGCAAGGGCAAGTGTAGAGTCTTGCATCTGGGGAGGAACAACCCCATGTACCAGTACAGGTTGGGGGCTGACCTGCTGGAGAGCAGTGTAGGAGAAAGGGACCTGAGGGTCCTGGTGGGCAGGAGGATGACCATGAGCCAGCAATGTGCCCTTGTAGCCAAGAAGGCGAATGGCATCCTGGGGTGTATTAGAAAGGGTGTGGTTAGTGGGTCAAGGGAGGTTCTCCTCCCCCTCTATTCTGCCTTGGTGAGGCCGCATCTGGAATATTGTGTCCAGTTCTGGGCCCCACAGTGCAAGAAGGACAGGGATCTGCTTGAAAGAGTCCAGCGCAGAGCCACAAAGATGATTAAGGGAGTGGAACATCTCCCTTATGAGGAAAGGCTGAGGGAGCTGGGTCTCTTTAGCTTGGAGAAGGGGAGACTGAGGAGCAACCTCATCAGTGTTTTCAAATATGTTAAGGGCGAGTGTTAGGAGGACGGAGCCAGGCTTTTGTCAATGATGACTCGTGATAGGACAAGGGGCAATGGGTGCAAACTGGAACATAGGAGGTTCCACATAAACATCAGAAAAAACTTGCTGTGAGAGTGACAGAGCCCTGGAGCAGGCTACCCAGAGAGGTTGTGAAGTCTCCTTCTCTGGAGACATTCAAAAGCCACCTGGACAAATTCCTGTGTGATGTGCTCTAGGTGATCCTGCTCTGGCAGGGGGTTGGACTAGATGATCTTTCAAGGTCCCTTCCAACCCCTAAGATTCTGTGTTTCTGTGATTCTGTGTGAGAGATAGTTTTCAGGTGTGCTGGTCCTAGATTTAACCATTGTGAATAAATTTTTGAAGAATGTAAAATAGGTTTGGCACCCATCTCTCAGAGAAGTTAGAAAACTTGCTTGCCTGGTGGGGAGCAGGAAGAAGTGTGCTGGCACTATTGAGTTCTTTCCAGCCCACAGACCTCTACGGAGTTAGCAGAAGCATGGGGGAAGAGAGAAAGAAGTAAATTTTTAAGATTCTTCTTGACATAGTCTACACCTGTTCTCTTACCCTCTACCTCTCCTCTTGTCTTGCTAATTTTTTCCCTCATTGCAAAATGTTGACTTGTGGGGGATGGTGAGATAACACAGCATAGACTAGCTAATGTTAACTTACTACAGATTTGTCATAGATTTCTAATTTGGGGTCTTTCCATGCTCTGTAGACGTTGCTCACAGTAGAATGGAATGTTCAAAGCATTTCCTCCAACCATAAGTATGTAACGTGCTATGTGACATTTCCTAGGACTGCATGGTTATAAAGGAAAGACCCACTTAAAAAGCACTTGATGCAGCCAGGGCATCCCTTGTTTCAAATGGCAGCTGCGTTTCACTTTTTCTGAATATTACAAATACCTATTGAGCCTATTTATTTGCTTTTTTTGTAAATCTTGTGTCACAGCAATCTGGATTTAGTGTTGCTATAATCTCACATTGTAATGTAATGGCAATAAAATGATTCCCATACAAGTCTAGAGAGAATCTGTGCTAATACCATTAAAATGTGCTTGCTGAATCAAAACAAATGTGGCGTTAGCATGTGGAAACTGTTTATGTGATTATAATGTTTCAGCAATATGAGATTACTGTAAGAAACGACTAATCCAAACCTAGAGAGACTTCCCATTACAAGACCATTAAAATGACACAAAGACTGAAGCACAAGTTTCGGATGGGAAAAGTAGTAACACAAATCTTGTCATCAGTATTCAGGCAAAACATCTATTCAACTCAGTGGAATTTTTACCAGAGTCAGGAATGCAGTACCATGACCTTCTTAGCAGCAAGTCTCTTTTCTCTTAATACCTCTTGGAAAAATATTTACTTCACCAACATTTTATGGCTGGCTAATGGTGAGTGTCGTATTTTAAGCACCATATAATGGGTGGTTGTAAAGGTTTGTCCAGTTATTACAGCAATGTTAAGGTATTGTTTCAAGGCTGTTGTGAAATAATACAAGTTTTGATTATATCTTAAAGCAATTATCTTTTTTTTTTTTAATCTCAATGTGTAATTTTCAGGCCATACCATTTACTTCACTGTTTATACAGTACCTAGAGCACAGAAGCTGTGTTCTATGCAGGATCATCTTGGTGATACCATAGCATAAATTTGTGATTTTCAAAATACCTGCTATTGCCAGATAAGAGCCTAGCTATTTATCTCTTGTCATAGGAATCAGCACCTTTCCACCTCCCCTCAGACTGGGTTAAGATTCAGTAAAAATAATCCACATTTTATATAGGACTATCTAAAATATACATGTGTTGTCCAGGATTGTTTTTTGGCTTCCTCTCTGGTTCATGGAAGGAGGCCAGTATTAGTGAAAGTGACTTGTCCTGTTCTATTACAAACATTCAAAATAGGTTGGATAAGGTGCCTATGGATATGTCTTTCCATCTCCACTATGAAAATTATCTAGACGATTATTCTGTAGAAGATATACATCATTTTAGATGTCTAAATGAATTTATATGAATTCAGTCTTTGGTGTATGAAAGAAGAAACTTACTCAGAAGAAAGGTCTGTGTAAAACATAGCATGCAAGTTATCAGTAGAACACATGAACAGTGATTTCTCTAATAATGTGTACATGCTTAAATTAAGCAGCAGTCCTTATTCCTTTTAAAAGCTGTTTGCATCTAGAATCTGTTTTAAATACACTAAATTCTGGTTCCATCAAGTGTCTGTGTAAAATGATGGGAAAATATCAGGACAGTGGTTTTAAAAATAATTCCAGTCAAAGGTTCTTGGCTGTCTTTGTTTTTCATTATTTTTTTAATTAAAAGCAGTTGGTTTCTAAAACTGTGTTAGTAAGCAGACACAGACATTAATATTAATCATATTTTTTATGCAGATAAAATTGGGCCTACTTTAAATGCTGTTTTGTCAGTTTCCATTCTTGTGATGCTTCATGCATTTACAAAAATCTTTGGCCTTGATCAAAAGGTTCAGTAGTAGGCATTGGTTCTGTAAACTCTATGTGTGCTATAATCTGAAACCTGCAGTCTAAAACCAAACAGATTGGTACCTGCTACAAGGGAAACCTGATATTTTAAATGTTTCTGGCTGTTACAAATCAGAAGACAGCAGCCTCAGGCTGTAAGATCTCACACACACAGCCAGAGGTCTTTGAAGTGGTCAGGCCAAATTAATTGAAGCTAATCTAAATTATCTGTGTCAGAAAGGAATTAGTGGGAGGAAAGTTGAAAGTCAACTTTTAATCAAAGTAGTCATCAGAAAGTTAGGAAAATTCACTCTCATTTAGGGGGCCCTTTTTGACTAACTGCACTAGTAAATAACTAAAAATTGGAAGCAGAAACTTGTTGAGGAAGCAGACTGTAATAGCTTTCTGTCAGGCTATATCAAAAGAACTTCAATACTTATATATTTAATTATATAACAAAATACTTATGTAGGTGTGTTTTCCTAACTTTGTAGATGGATTTGAAAATTGAAGAAAAGAGAAAAAAAAGAAAAAGTGTTTCCAGTGCAGAGAGTAGTAATCACTCTTTGTGCTGTCAGGGTTTTACTGAATACCACAGTGCAGATATTTAATGCAAGGAAACAAACAAACAACCCCCCAAAAAAAATCACCAGAGGTAATGCAATTATCTTAGAATTATCTTAGTCTCTTTGCTGTGCATGTAAGAGTGACTCAGATCATTGAACTATCTCCAAAATAGTGGGTTGCTGTATAGAGCACCAGCTTTTTTCAAGGATAGAATTAATGACTGGGTTGGACAACTTCATTGAATTGCAGCTAGCAACAGTTTCTGGCTAAGACAGGTATTTTGATTTGAATTATTTGCTCAAGAATAATATTTTCTGAAATCATGCACTTCTTAATTTATTTTGCAAAAAATAAATCATTATCTTAATCAGCCAGCAGTCTGTTCTGTGAGAGTAATTATTCTTCTGCCTCTCAAACAAGTCAACAAACTAGTCTAGAACAGAAATTCATAAAAGAACAGTTCTTCCCAAGTCTGCTTTTACATGATGCAAGCAAACAGTCAGTCCTTTCTCTTTCTTATGGATGGCCAAGTTTTTATATTAAAACAACTGCCAGCACGACAGACTTCACTAGGCAGACGTGCTGGGTCACTTTTGTACATCAGTACTCTGACAATGACTGCTTCTCACTGTGAGATGAAAGTATCCCCGAAGAGACCTCATGGCCTTTGATATGTAGAGTTCAGTGCCCTTCAGATTTCAGTTTTTCTGTCATTCTGGTAGATTAGCTTTAGCAGTTAAAAGGAAAGTGTCCTCTGAGGGCTTCACCAGTAACAAACCCATGTTTTTAACATACTATTCACTAAAAGGGAGACAGAAACGGGAAAGACCTCTCTCTTTAATCAATAATGCATGCTCTAGTTAGTCCTGTCCTCTGGACATCATTAAACATGTATTTTGTTTCATAACTGATGATTTTGGTTGACTAGGGATTCTAACTACATATCCTCGGGTCTTTGCAACTACCATCAGGAATATCTAACATGAGCTGGATAGTCAGCTATGTTTAATGTTAATATGGCACATAAATGAAAAGGACTACCCCCATGAGCCAGGCCAAACTTGCACAGGGCAGATGCCTTTCACGTGAGCCAGCTGCAGACAGTAGCCTCAGTGTGTACCTTTGTCACCACTCTTCTGAAGTCTTGAGAAATAACATTGTTTATTTCATGATAAGTATGAGGAAAAAGGTTTCTTAGAGCCACATAAATCGTAGGTAAGGTTTGTTCTTAACTGGTAAAATATTTGGCCAAGGAACCTGATGGGAAAAGTACTTTGGCTTTGGCCCCTCTGGCTGGGGGCCATGCTGTATCTTTAGCAACTGTTGTCAGCTTTGGTAGAGTTGTTCTGGACTGTTCCAGAGCTTGATAGTGCAGCTGACAGGACAACATGAGTCTCTGTTGAAGCCTAAGGAGCACTTGATCACTCATAACCCAGTGTTCCTTATACAGAGGGGCAGAGAAGGTGCCCAAACACAGCTTCCTTGGTGTTCAAGGGCAGTAAGTGAGTTTTTGAGGACACAGATAAATAAAATGAATGTATCAGTAAGGAATACTCAGCCTTCATGCCAAATATGCTCATCTGGTGGCTCAAGCTGACAAAATTTGACAGCTGCTGAAGAGCAGAGAATCCTAAATGAACACACAGTGGTAGATACTAAATTGAAAACATTTATCTTAATGTGGTATTGACTATAGCACAATAAATGATTATGATTTCCCTCTACAGGAACGTGGTATTTTTACATTGCTAGAGTACTGATACAAGCACAATTAAGTAAAATAAATGGGTTTCCTACTGACCACACTACTGGAAACAGCCTTTGAAAACTTTCCAGTGAACACACACAGCGTGTAGACACATGCATAAGAGACTGGAGGGAATTCAGAAATTTTGTAAGAAATGTTTGCTCCATCTGAAATGTGTTTCTTTCCTTTCTTCTTCCTTCCCAGACTTTAAAAATCTGATTATTTTTTTCCTTTTGCTGAAGAAATATGCCTTCCCTGGGAGGGAAGGCACAGACTGTCTTGGGCCCTGTGGATCCGGACTGCCTTGGCTATACATTGACTCATGAACACTTGACTATGAACTACAGCAGTAGTTTTTGTCCACCTTCTCCAGGCGAAGAGCCTCTGTCTGAGGGACCCATTGAGATGAAGAACTTGTTTTGGATTAAGCAAAATCCCTACAGCCATAAAGAAAATCTTCTTTTGTATCAGGAAACAGATGCTGTAAAGGAGGAACTGTTGCATTTTAAAGCAACAGGTGGTGGGACGATTGTGGAAAACACAACCACAGGAATTGGTCGGGATATGAATTCTTTGAAGAAACTTGCAGAAGAAACTGGAGTTCATATTATTGCTGGGGCTGGGTTCTATGTGGATTCCACTCATTCTTCTCAAACACAAACCATGACAGTGGAACAGGTAAGACTTAACCATTGTTTTGGAGCCTCTTTACTGTGAATTATCCCTGGGGGAGTCAAAGTTGGAGACAAGTGAAATCTAGAAGTTCTCAGTGTGAAAAAAATTTGGAACAGTGTTATGGCTTCTGTGTTATAGCTGCACCAACACTACTTGTATGTGCTGGGATTATCTGTCAACATTTCCAGTTCTTAAGCTCTGTTTTCTCTCAGGGATTTGTTACAATGCAACAGTAAAAAGAAAATAAAGTCGTTCATGTGTGGGCATCTGGTACAACACCAATTATCCTGTTTTTTTACAGCTTTAAGGAAAGAGTATATCCCTTCTGCCTCTTTTATTTCTTTTTCTACCTAATTGCTTCCCAATAAGTTCACCTAGAATTCTTGTAAACAATTGCAATATTTACAGTACAGTTGTGAATTATTGCTCTGCTCAGGTTGGCCGTTATATCTCACTTCTCTACCATTTGTCCAGACTTTTCAGGACAGAGTCTATATCCAATTGCTTGTACATTGCTTAAGACAATGTGTTAATAATGACAGAGGTCCCCAGATGCTCCTATAATAATATTAATTCATCTTTTATTAAGAATATGTGATGTTAGGGAGAAGAGGGAATGGAACCTTCCAAGGCAGGAGGCTGTGAATGTGGGTGAGCAGAGAGAGCTCAGAGAAAAAAATGTAAAAATCTGTCACAGTTTAGAAATGAATCAAATTTATTTTAAAAATCAATGGTCAAAATCTAAGCAGATGTAAAGTGATGCAGAGCTGCCAACCACACTGGACCCAAGCTGTACAGAACAGTACTAGTTTTCCTAAATATTCTTGCATCACTTGAAATTTGATGCAAATAGATTTCTTGGGGCAAAGGTTTCCCTTCTGCGTTTGATGGACTGCTGGAGACCTGCAGACATCCCCTACTCAGCAGGTAATCAATGCTTAATCCAGTCCAGAAGGAGACTGGTTACTTAGGAAGGGTTTTGCCGTGACTGATCTGTGATAACTAGTGGTTCCTCATTTGCCAGTGAATTTGATGTGATGACAGGTTTTCTGATGATTAATTAGGCACAGACTATCTGAGTATTTTGTTGTCAGCCCTAGCAGAGCTATTCAGTGATACAAAGATGTTGCTGCAGGAGAGTTGTTCTTCAGGAGACGAGTGAATTTTGTACTGTTGGATGAAGTGTTGGGCAAAAGCCTGCTGTAAATTGTAATAGCTTGGGCTGGCTTTTGTGTGTAGATTGAATATTTAGCAATATGTTGTGTGAGGCTATTGAGGTGACAAGGTGTGGGGGAAGGATAAGTTACAGTTTTATTTGGAAATTGGTGTGGGGTTTTTCAGTTTCTTGGGTTTGCTTGTGAACCTTCCTTCTTTGTTCACTTTATTATTCCTTAAAATAATAAAAATTTTCCAAACATTCAGGGCCAAAAAGTTAGAAGTCATCATCAATACCATTTTGTGCTCTAAATGTATTCTTTAAGATACATGACCTATTCTGATAAAGAAAAACTAAAGCTGTTATAACAATCTGTTTTTATTAGGATATTCTGATGTGTTCTTTGCTTATGAATATTTTAAAAGAAAGCTATTTTTGACCCTGTAAGTTTGTCAGCTGAGCTTTGTTCTTGTGGTTTTGAAATCATCGGAGCTCCTGTCATTTTATGTCAGCATTCCTATAAGCAGGATTTGTCTTACACTTGTCTCTTCAGGATCTTTGCCAGAGTTCCTCCTTTCCCTGTCTGAGTGACAAGGTTTCCTTATTCTCTGAGCCTTTGCTTTGCAAGAAATTACATTGAATTGTTTCTGGAGCCAATCCAGAAGTGTGAGGCACAGCTTTCATGCTGAGCTAACTTTGGGGTTTTTTAAAAGAAAAATTAAGTCTCGGCCTAAATCAGTGTTCGAATTTTATGTAGACCAGCTTTGGTCTGAACAACTGTGTGAGTGGATGCTTGTTAATTTGATTTGCTTTGTGTTTATTTTGGTCTCAGTGAATGGCTAGTGTAACATTAGTTGACAGAAACCAGATTTTAACTGGAGCATTTTTGCACACCCATCAATTAAGTTCAGAAATACCTCAGGAATATAGCTATCACAGTGTCCATTGGCTAAATTTTATGCTGTTTAACAAAAATAGTATTAATAACAAAAACATCTCATTTTCCTGTTGTCTAGCTTACAGGCATTATTGTTGATGAGATACTCAATGGAGCGGATGGGACTAACATCAAGTGTGGTGTGGTGGGAGAAATAGGTTGCTCCTGGCCTTTGACTCCAAGTGAACACAGAGTGCTTCAGGCAACGGCACAGGCTCAGGCACAGCTTGGGTGCCCAGTTATCATTCATCCTGGCAGGAACAGTGATTCACCCTTCCAGATTATCCGCATTCTGCAGGAAGCTGGGGCTGATACTTCAAAGACAGTCATGTCTCACCTTGACAGGTAAACAGACTATTCTGCTGTCCTTCTGGCTGTGTTCCCACAACCCTCTGGGGTCTGGGAGAACTACTGTGCAAATAGCTTGGTTTCTGGTCTGTGCTGGGATCACAACATAAAGAATTACCTTCAAGTTTACTCACTCAAAAATAGGAAACTGCTTGCATAAAGTTTTTATCAGCTTCCAGCACTTTAGTCAAGATCAGCTTTTAGGTTCACACTGGTAAAGAGATGTAGGGATTTTAAACACTTTTGTTGAAGGTCTGGGGACAAGATTAGGAGTCACTGCAGGCACAGTTTTTTAAAATGGGTATTCCATTAATCCGCATCCCTGCACAAATCACTGCATTTTCAAAGCATTGGACATTAAGCGACTCTCACCAAATTGGTGGGAAGCTGCTGGGCTTCCACTGTTTTTGAAAACTGGACTACTCTTAAGGACCTAACCAAAATATCTCAGATACTGATGGAGAGACTCTTTGGTTTGGCTGCATGGTGGATAAAAGCATAAGACAGATCTTTTCAGTTCTGCTACCAGACAAAAGAAATATTGCTTAAAAAGAAAACAGTTGAGTTCTGGATAGTTCTTAGCATAGACCAGAGAGCTAACTTTCAGTTTCTCTGAGAGCAAAACCCAGGACCTGCAGATCAGACATGAAGAGGAACTGGGATGCTTTTCTCTCTGCAGTTTAGAAATACAGCCTGTGTTACCATATCAGTTTTGTGTGACCTTGTATTACTCATGCTGAGCTGGAAAATGTCCAAGCATTGATTAGCTTGGCCAGTTCCTGAATAATGGAGGGTACTTGTGGTCATATGATTCTCAGCAATTGGATTGTTTGCCCTCAGTGTGAGAGTAATACAGGCAAGAGCGTTGTGCTCCAAATTTCTAACTGTTCCAGGCTCTAAGAGCTTGCAAATTAAGCTACAGGTGTTTTGTGTTCACACAGAGCTCAATGTTTTACTTGGGGAATTTAAGGGCATAAAATTCAGTGCCACAAAATTTTAGATATATTTTATAATATATAAATGATATGGGATTTTCTTATGTATTTATCTGCATTCCAGTGTATCTATAGTTATATTTTTCTCTCCATTTTAAAGAAAAATTGATCACATAAATCTTTTGATGAAAGAGGACTGAGCAAGCTGCAGGTGTCAGTAGTTATGTAGCCATTTTGATACAACATAAACGTCCAGCTCTGGGTCTTTTGCCTTTATATGATGTTGTAAATCATTGAATTCAGTGATTTATTGGTGGAAAATAAGCAGTAAAAGTAGGAAAACAGTCAAGGTGCAGTTTCACTAACAGCCGCTGATGCACAAGATGACATTTCCTTATACTTCTGTCGTTACTTTCACACATTCAGGTTGGCACTTGCTGTAACATAAGACTCTAATTGACTGTGAAGTTTGGCTTTGCAATGTGCATTTAACATTTTAATTCTCTTCCAGTGAAAAGAATCCATGTGGGAGCATCCTAGTCCCTTAAATGTGAGATAAATCTGTACATAGCTCCATAGCTGTGTACATATCTCATGTCTGCTTTTGACACCATCAGAATGGTAGCTTTCAGGTGGATTTACAGTTAAATGATAGAACTAAAATGCTGGCTACCATATTTTGCAGTTTAGCACCTTAGAACAAAAGGTAGCAAGTGTCCATGGTGAAACTGAGTCGTAGATAAAGGCTGGGACGCAAAAGCTATTGATTCTTGGCTTTGGCCATTTATTAGAGAATATGGTTATAAAGATATCTTGGTGGAGATCAACATGCATTCACTTGAGAAGCTTTTGTTGGAAGATTAACAGCAACTGTTACAAATGCCTGTTTGATTATGGTTTGATGGGTGTCCCTACAGTGAGTTATGGATGAGGTCCAAACTACAGGATACCCAGTGTCTCCCAGTTGGGAACTGCTGCTGCTGCTGCTGCTGCATGCCTGTGGCCTACCAAGTGACCAAATGGCTGATGAAATTAAGCTCTCCTGCTCTTCCTTGGGACAGAGCACAACAGTAGCAGTAGTTTTCAAAAGAAATTCTTTTGGCTGTGATTTTGAAATACATCGTTGGATGTTTTTTTTCGCTTGCACAGGGATGAATACTCTTGGCTACTGTCTCCTGGTGAACTGAGCAGGGCTGGATTTAAAATAACATGTTCTGTTGCTCTGCACTTTGAAAACTCATTTGATAATAAATGTTAAATCTCTGTACACTGTAACATTTATTTTAAAATAACATTTTTTATTAATTACAGTTGGCAAGTCTTAGACTCCTGCTGATGGCAGGCTTGTTTGGACAACGGTTCTCACTCTCTCAAACCATCTGTTCCTCCTACTTGATCGTGTTGTTAAGTCATAATATTGAAATTTTGACATCAATAATTTCCATAGCAACAGACTGTGATGTAATTGTACAGGGTGAAATTACCTTCTGACATTGATACCTGAAATAGTAAATAATAAAAAAATTAAACTACTGCCCTTTTGGTTAACTATGCTGTTCTTGAGGAAACTCGTTTTTAACATGGATTAAAAAAAATAAATTGTTTTGTGGTTATACAGATAGATTTATAATGTAGAATTTGAGTGGTTTTGATTTCCTTCGGATAGCTTATACTCTTGGTAAAAGTGTTTCAAAGAAAAAAAGTATTCCGAAGAGCTCGTATTTCAGATGCCATTTCTTTATGAATGAGTGAAGGATTTTAGTAGCTCTGTTCCTTCATCTGCGGCAAAGCCCAGGTCCCAGGCACTGGCATTGCCATTCTGTATTTTGCTGAGAGCATTTCCATAAGGTGTTCTGGCCAGATCCCAGTGCAAACAATGATGCATTGCTGTTCTAATGACAATCTAGAAACATCACTGTACAAGATAGAAACAAAAGACAAAGTTGTGTATGACCAGTGTGTGATGGATGAAACGAGCCCTGGATGTAGCTGTCTCCTGTAGCTCTTGGGAAAGTAAATTTGTCTTGTGTAAGTAATCCATCGTGGTTTTTTAAAATGTCAGTGTGAATTAACCTCCTCCTTAAATGTCTTCCTTGTTAGGTTGTCTGTTGAGAGGTTTAGTGATATCAAAAGTAAGTAACTTTCCTGTTTCCATTTCAAGTTCATCATACATATTTTTCTTCTTTCATGAGGGGAGATTTAGTTTGTTTTGTTTTTTTTATAGTGCATGAAGTCCCAGGACAATGCTGTGTATCAGCTTAAGGTGCATGTGTCAAACAGCAGTCCCATTTTTGAGGAGAATTGATTAAATTTTAGATTGTTTTTGTTCCTTGCAAGTAGGAAGTTGCCAAATGCCTGTCCTCATACCTTGAGATTTTTTTCTTTTCTGTTACAACTCTGACTTTGTGTTACATATGTTCTGCAGGACAATATTTGATCCAAAGAAGCTTCTGGAATTTGCTAAACTGGGATGCTATCTAGAGTATGACCTATTTGGGACAGAGTTTCTTCACTATCAGTTCCATCCTGATATTGACATGCCGAGCGACAATGAAAGAATTGCAAGGTACCTGCTTCCCTGCAGTTTAAGCTATAGCATTGCCATTGACAAATTAATATTATTGGCACTTGTTCTAAGAGCATCACAGGATAATTCTGCTTGCTGTTCAAAACTGATGTTTTTCATACTAGCATAACAACACTTACTTTTCTGCTGCTGTCATGTCTTTAAGGCAACATGTGTAATTTCTTCTATCTGCAAAGGAAGATGTTAAATCATAGTGCTGTAAAAAGTTGCTTGAGAAGATCAAGAGCTTTTTAAACTTCATTCTCCATAGTGATCCCATGCTGATTTGGTTGCATTTTATAACTTACTGCATATACATGTATATACTGTAAAAAAGAAAGGCTGGAGATAGAGGATTTAGTTAGGGTTTGGCTTTTGTTTGAAGCACAGTATTGTAAAGCTAGTGCTGCTTCTGAGTGTCATCTCAGCCTGCTACATTTTGGTATGAATGCACTAACCAATCAAAACTCACTGGTTGTCTTGCATGGATTTGATCCATGCTTCCATCCCAAAAAACAGACTTCTGTTCTTCCAAGCACTTAATCACCTCTTCTCCACCCTCTCCTTTTGCCCTTTCTCTCTCTTCAAGGATGAGATTCTTGTGTACTCAGAACTCCCATGCTCCTCACACTCACAATGTGAAAATATTTCCTCCACTGGCAGGATACCTCTTCCCTGCTTCTCGTCAGCACATGCAGTCTCAGCTGTGCAGCAAATCTGTTGTGCTGTGCTAACACAAGGTATTGCCAAGGAGATGCACTCCTTGCAGAAACTGAGACAGGTAGGATAGGCTGGGAATGGGCTTCTCACTCTGTCCAGAGGTATGATCCTCCTGTGCTGTTTGACCACGGCATTTGTGTGCAGGGCAGTAGCAGGTTTTTGAGGGCTGGGGTGCCATCCACCTGTGTCTTTTTTCCTTCCAGAGTCAGAAACAATTATTTTCTTCTCTTTGATGAGAAAGATTTTATGATCCATGATCATTAATGAAGTAGCTTTCTAGCTATCACTTGTACTTGAGATACTTCCCTGCCCTTCATTGTCGGATTAGCCTCATGGCTTTTCTTCTCCTTTTTCAGGCTGTTCTCTTCTTAAGAAGGTGCCGTGGTTACTATTACACTTTCTGCCAAGAGTTTGCTGCTGCTTTTCACACTAGAAATAATTTCTCTCTCTTTAAGAGGACTCTCAGTCTTGTGCTCAGTATTTTAAACTGCTGCAGTGAATCTGCAGTTCTCACATTTTGCATGGACAAAGTTGCTCCTGGCCCCTGTGCCTCCTTCCTTCTCAGCACATACAGAAGCACCCTGAGGAATATGTGTAGAGGAAAGGACAATGCCGTGGTTAACAAGTGCTTGTTCAACTGTGGCAGAGTTTTCATTCCATCCATGGTATTTGCTCAGCCACTGATGTCTCTTCTTAATGTCTCTGGCATTTGAGTATTTCTTGCAGCAGGCTGTTCATAGGAAGAAAATAGGAAAAGTTTGTCTTCTCATTGTATGGTGTGAATATGTGTTCTTCAGTCAGAAGTGCCCTTAAATGGATTTTGTTGGGCTTTTGATACATCCATGCTGGACATATGATGGCAGTGGCAATTTCCTTGGGTTATTTAGGGTTTTTTTTGTCAAATAGAATGAGAAAGATAGAAATCAATTTGACCTTTAAATGTGTTGATTAAAATACTAAATGGGAAATATATGTTCCTGTCCTGTCTATTCAAAACGTAAACTTCTGTAGTCACGCCATATGTACCCAAACACAGTGGAGCTGTGTATCTGCTTAGGCATTTTTGCTGCAATCTACTGCCAATCCAAGTAAAAAAAAAATGTTGTTTTTCAGGGATGGTTTTTCTTTGAGTCAGAAGCAAATAACTAAACTTACAGGAATGAGAAAAAAGCAGCAATGAATATGGAATATAAAGGACCATATGCCTTCCCAACCCATGAAATTAGTGCAAATGTGAAAGGATTCTTAGAAGATGTTTGGTCAGTGAAGAACTTAGCCCCTGTAATGTCATTACTCTCATTCTCTGGTTGGCTTGTGATCTTTCTGTATTTTAGGCTGGAGAAGGTACTTGTGACGTTCTAATACTGTGACGTATGTAGTGCTGTGCACTATATGGCACTATATGTTGTTTTTATGAAAACTACTCATTTTTTACCAAGTCCTAGCTTACTTGACTTCTTCCTGCTGCCCATATTGGTTGCTCCTGCTACATGTTTCTCCTCATAACTCATTGTGATAAAAACTGACAGGAAGGGTTTTCAGATAGAGTGTGGCTACTTATAAAACTAGTATTTGCTTTCTTACTGATCAAAACACATTCAGGAAGGCAAGAATTAGAATTTCACAGTGCTGGGAAATGATGGAATTGGGTGCCTCCATGAGGAACAAGCACTTTCCAGGTCTGGTCTATCCATCTCTGCCACTTAATGCTGCAGTCTACTGCCAAACTAAACTGAAGGTCAGTGGGAAACTCAACAGTCATGCAGTACAGACACCTACCGAAAAAACTGTAAAAAATGAACTGAACAAGGTGTCACAAACCGGCAGGATTTGTCAGGGTGTTAAAACACAGTTCACCTCCCTTATTGGAAACATTTGTAGTGGAACCAAGGGGTCTGCACGTGGCGCTGGCCTCTCTCCGAGGAGCAGCCTGCACAAGCTGAGTTGTAAAGTGGAATAACTGAATCACACCTCCTGCCACACACACAGATTTGTACTGACCGCAAATTTATAGTTTAATGAATTAAAATGGTTTATTAGGGAATTTAACACAATTTAGGGGAGGAAGGGTTCAGGAGAGACAGGGTGTTTGAAACACCAAATACTTATACCTGTACTAATACTTATATATGAATACATATTATTATTTACACACCAAGATTAACTCTTATTATCTGAGGGGAAGGGGAAGGAGGGATATGCCCGACGCCTGTCCCCTATAGGGTCACGGTTTGTGTGGAGGTAAGTCAGGGCAGGAACACCTTATGGAGGGAATGATACCAAAATGCAACCCCTCACTTTATTCCTGAGATGGTCTAGGTATTTAGACATTAGGTGCGGGTGACTTCCCTGCAACCTGGTCTTAGAACCCACAGGTGGTGGGAAGAAGTCTCACCACAGGTGGTTGGCAGCAGGCAGGTTCCACAGGTGAGCAGGGACCAGAGGTGAGCAGGGACCCCCAAAGAGCAGGCAAACCCCCAGAAGGCAGGCAGCAACAGGCTCAGAGTCCGTCCAAAGAGCAGCAGCGAGCAGCAGGCCGGCAGCTTCTTCAGGAGTCTCAGGGACTCGCTGCTTCGTCCCCAGTTGGCCAGTTTCTTGTTCCTGGGTCTTCTTTCCGTCCTTGACTTTCTTTCCGTCCTGCTGCACCATCCCTGTGCCCGCTGTTTGCAACACTGTTGTGGTTTTCCCCCATTGCTGCTGCCTGGGCTGGTTGCTCCTTCATGGAGTCTAAGCTGTTGTTTTGTGGCAGAGGGGGCAGGCAGGCAGGAGAGGGTTTGAAGCGCCTGACAGAGCAGCCAGTTTAAATCAGTTATGGCTGCTGACCTGAAGGGCATGTTATGTTCGTGTGAGGAAAAGTCTGGTCCTTCACACAAGGGATGAAGGTTTCCAGAGTGAGGTGTGGGACAGAAGGACTTATAGCAGACTGGTTACAAGGGAGTGACCAGAAGGATTACTTCTTTTTTCAAGCTGACTTGTCATTTTGCCAAGTTTGTTTAGCTGGGCTGCCACATTAACTCTCTTATTTCTTGGCATGTGCTACCACTGTGCAATGCCTGTCTTACTTACCTTGTTCCTTAATTAACATCTTTGAAATATGTTTGGATGATATGTTTAGATGTTTCAAGGCCA
Source organism: Apus apus (assembly GCF_020740795.1). Lineage (NCBI taxonomy): Eukaryota > Metazoa > Chordata > Aves > Apodiformes > Apodidae > Apus > Apus apus. Next base: position 21,620,101 of record NC_067283.1, on the reverse strand, counting down.
AGTGCAAGGTCAGGGCAATCCCAAGCACAAATACAGGTTGGGTGGAGAATGGACTGAAAACAGTCTGGAGGAGAAGGACTAGAGGGTGATGGTGGAAGAGGAGCTCAATGTGAGCTGGCAGCGTGGCTTCATCAGAAGAAGCTTGGCCAGCAGGTCAAGGGAGGTGATTCTCCCCCTGTACTCGGCTCTCGTGAGACCCCACCTAGAGTACTGTGTCCAGTCCTGGAACTCCCAACATAAGGAAGACATGGAGCTCATGGAGAAGGGCCAGAAGAGGGCTACGAAGATCATCTGAGGGCTGGAGCACCTTTTCTATGAAAACAGGCTGAGAGAGTTGGGGCTGTCCAGCCTGGAAAAGAGAAGACTTAAGGGGGACCTCATAGTGGCCTTCCAGTACCTGAAGGGGCTACAGGAAAGCTTTTTTTCAATGGCTTGTAGTGAAAGAACTAGGGGTAATGGATCAGAACTGGACAAGGATAGATTTAGATTAGACAATAGGAAGAAATTCTTTAGTGTGAGGGTGGTGAGAGACTGGCACAGGTTGCCCAGGGAAGTTATGGAAGCACCATCCCGGGAACTGTTCAAGGGCAGATTGGACGGGTCTCTGAGCAATCTGATCTAGTGGGAGGTGTCCCTGCCCATGCAGGGGGGTTGGAAATAGATAATCTTTAAGGTCCCTTTGAATCCAAACCATTCTGTGATTCTATGATATAGTAACTGTCTGTATGGAATAAGATGCTGAAAACTTAAAATTTTATTAAGCTGGTTTGATAGTGGGAATTGACTAAAGATGCGAAAGTATTTGTGTACATAAGACAGGCTTCAGTCACAGGGTCTGGTCCATAACTAATGTAATGGGACTAGCTTTCAGACAGCTGCAAGAGCTAACCCCATGGATCGCTCATGCTGAGAAGGAGTGTATGTAGGAAATCATCACTTACTCAGGTTTATAAAACCTGTGTCCCTTGCTTGGTGTTGCTGAAGATCTTTAACTCCTCCAAGGACTTAATGGGACTGGGAATGCAAAATCCTGTGCCAGCTGGAAAGAGTTTTCCTTGTCCACTTTGCGAAGTGTGGTGGTATGTATTCAGAGGTGGTGTTTTTCATTCAAGAAAATAAATAGTTCCATTTCAATTAAATGTATGGAATATGTCTTCTGAGTACCTAAAAATAATTATTTTCAGTTATAATACAGTCCAGCAGTAATGTTAATGTTCTGTGCTGCTGCAGAGTGAGAACCTTTCACTGACAGGTTGCTTTTTACTTTTGCAGGATTCGTATGCTGATCGATGAAGGCTATGAAGACAGAATTCTGATGGCTCATGATGTGCACACTAAGAATAGGTTGATGAAATATGGAGGTCACGGGTATTCACATATCCTTAAAAATATAGTTCCTAAAATGCTAATTAGAGGCATAGCCCAAGATAAAATTGATAAAATACTCGTAGCGAATCCAAAGCGATGGTTGACTTTTAAGCAGGAATACTAATAAATACTCCTATTTTATAGGAAAGGTTGACAAAATGCAGAGTTGTTTCTGGAGAACAATAATTTTAAAACTTGGTTCTTTTCAGAGAAACTGGAAGTTATTAATTAGTTGTGAACAGACTGATTAGTACTTTTATTTTTAATTACAACAACAAAATTATGTATTCTCTCTTGCCTTTTCTCCCTTCTAAGTATCTGTTAATTAATGATTTACTGGATATAAGCCTATCTGGAAACTCTTTTCAATTGAAATTTTAAAATAATTGTTTCTAGAGAATAATCTAATACTATTATTAAAAGTCACACAACAGTATTTTTGAAGATGCATCATCTGGACATTGAAGGAAATTATGGTTTTCAGTGAAATTCCCCTTCACCAGGGGGTGATTTTAATCCTTGTAATATTTGCAAACTTCTGATTATCCTTACATTCTTTAAATAATGCTTGATAAAAGGCCTGGGACTTTTAATTAGTTTCCATAGACAACAGAAAGCCAAAGTAATTTCAATTATCAAAAGATTGTTTCTTTCTAGTTTAAAGATTTACTTATTTGTATCTGAAAATGTAAAAATTATATGCAAAAAAATATATTTTTAATAAAGCAAACTGATGACCTCTTAAATATGTGCAGTATTATTATGGATGTGTTTTTTTAATCACATTAATTTTTTATCCTGAACCTTTGGAATCCCACAGCAATCCTGTAAAACTTCATGCAGACCACCTTTTTGTAAGGATGCAACACCAAAAGTCAGAATGTATTACATAATACAGTTTTAATGAGTTGCAATAGTTATAACAAAGGTTGTGATAGAAGTCTTTACAAATCAGTATATCAAGATATGATGAAAATTATTACCTTATATGTGGGGTTTTTTACATTGTGTTCTTTGCTCTTGTCTAACCAGGGCAGGTGATTTATCAAAAAAATTGTCTTAGCCAGTAGCAGTGGCCTGATTTCAGCTTCTTCAGATTTGACCATACAAATCTTGCAGTATTGAGCTTTTCCAATAAATACCTTAGTAAATATGCATTGCTAGTTGGAAATGACCTCTGGCTTGGTACTTCACTGTTTGATCCTACATGGAAAATCTCTAGCCACCCTGCTGTTGGGAGTGCACTAACCAGTAAAAGCAACAGTGCAACGAACAGACATGAAGTCAGTTACACATCTGTTATTATATGTATTAAAATACATTACCTTATAGAAAAAAAAACAACACAGAAGTAATCATGACCAGTGTGCAGATATAGGAGGGCACTTCATAAAGTAAAAGCATTAACCATTCTGGTGAGATAATACACAAACAACTGGCAGCACAATGTCCCTTTATAAATCCCAGATGAGTTAGACTGGTGATCCTCTCAGTCAGCCTAGACTAACTGGGTGTTTATTTTGCACTGGACAGCTCAAACAGAAAGAGGAAGAGTAGCACATTCTGGTGAAGAAAAGCTTCACTAATTTGAAAATGAGATTTTTTTAAGAGATTCGTAAAATCTCCATCAGACTTTTACTGAGCAGCCAGCACTGAAAAGCTTTTTTGTCACAGTGGCAGACACTTCCAGCAGTTTAGTGCAGATAAATCTGTTTGTACCCACAGTACATTAGACAAGCTTGCTTGTGGCAAATTACATGAAGTAGAAATGCTAGGGGTAGCCTCTATTACTCTGTAATAATTTAAAGAAATGTTAGCAACTATGCTAAGGAGATGGTCAATTACCTTACTAAAATTCAGGTTTGGAGTTAAATCTCTGAGTTTTAACCTGAGAGAAATAGACAGCCTCCCCTCCCAAAACCAAAGCAAATAAATCAGTTTTCTGATGAGGACATTACTGGTATGACTGACTTTAAAGCATTTTTATAACTATGTAACTCATAATACCTGTCTTTAATTCTCCAAGCCATTAATCCTTTATATGGACTAAACTTCTTTGAGACTTTATATATATATGTATTTATATATATGAATGACAAAAATAGGTTTTAATACACACTTTTTTTGCATGTAAATATCTGCTTCTTTCTTTGCATATGTGTTACAATTTTTGGCAATATGCTTATCTGTGTCCATTTCATAGGCACGCCTTACTACAGACTGGTCACTATCTACCATGGAAAAGGTCTGTGTGACAACATTGTCTCACGTGTCAGTTCTTCTACACTTCCTTTGTGGGAGTAATCCCACTAACTGAAGTGAGACAAGACACTTAAGACAAATAAGGTTTTGACCCATTACATTTCTACGAAAGTCTAACTGAAAATCTGAAGTATGTTAAGTCATAACTATTTTATTAAAAATAGTGCCCAAGTACAGACTAAATGCTAAAAGACTAATGAAGACTAACTGCTGCAAAGAAAACACTCTACCTTAGTCTGAGGATGTGGATGCTAGTCTTGCTAAATATTTACACAACTAACCATCAAGAATGGGCCTAAATATTGTCTAAATATATATTTACAGTTGTTTACAAATTAAAAGCCAAATTCTTTTTCTGCTAACATCAGTGGGAGCTTTGCCATTGGCTTTGGTGCAATGAGGGCTTTGATCCAATAGAATAGTTTGTCAACTGTTATATTTTCCAGGAAAAAAAAAAAAAAAAGCATTTCTTCTATCCTTTTTCTTTTAGAACACAGGTACAGGGAAGACAAAATTTTAAACAACTACACTGGACTGATTTTATGTTAAAAGTCTAATGTAAACCTACAAAGCAGGAACATTGAGTTAAGGCTTGAAGCTGATTGTTTTCTAGTCTTAAGTGGAAGGGTAAGAAAAGTACAAGGCAAAGAATTCCTTTGGAGAGAAAGCATATTTTGATTACTTCTTCCTTTTATTGTAAAAACATTCCTCCCCACACTATGAGTGGACTCCAAGCATCATTGTTAGCAAGTAAGTCACAAGAACCAAAGCTGAAGTATGGATAAAGCAGCAAGATCATAACACATCAAAGTATCATATACACTGAAGAAATAACTCAGCATCCTTAGGTGTGATTTTTTTTCTATAAAAATTTCATCTATGAAGGACTTTATTCACATGGACACTAACAATGAGGAAGTATTTGCTTTGGCGGTAGTGGATCACACATCTGTTTAACTTGTTTTGTAATTTTTTAACATAAGGTTTCTCTGTGTTGGACAGATGTGAATCAGGTAGCATTGGACTTTTTTCCCCACTGCTGAGGTGCTCGGTGGTCGCTCTCTGCGGGGGTGCTTGTTTCACTGACTTCTGCCACGCAAATCCATTGCTTAGAAGAGCTAGCTTCATTTTTGGACTGGTTTGGTGGGTCTCTTTACTCATTATCAGTCAGCATAAATAATAAATCCAGAAAATGTGCTGTATTTGTTGTTGTTTCCTCCGTGTGCTTTTCCTCCATCTAATTTAATGTAAACTTCATCTCCTGGCTCCAAATGAAGAACCACGCTGTTACTGGCATAGTCGTAGTTCTGATCAGCATCCTGAGCAATTGCACTAGCTCGAACCTACATAAAATACATAAGGAGTGGTTAAGAAAACAGGTAATTTTTCCTGCATGGCGAAATTAAAGCACACCCTCAACATTCTACTCAGCATGTGTAAACTGCCCCTTTGAATGTCTGGCAACATATATTGTGGGTTTGATGGTTGTTGCTTATTTTCTCCTGCAATACAACATCTGAAACTAAAACAATGACCTGTTTTCTCAGTCACCTGATTAATACACAACTGTTTGCACTCCTGTAAATGTTTGGAGCCTTTTAAAATCTATGCATAATAACAGTGGGAGTTCAGAGAACTGAACCTAGATGTGTGCCAGTTCCACAGGGGTGCAACTTCTGTGTCAGAGGAACAACTGACTGACACGAGCATGCATGTAGAGTGAGGCCCTACTGATACCAGGCTGGACTTCTTCCAGAGGTGACTTACTGTCATACTACTAATAGGATGGTGCAACAAAAAGAATACAAAAAGTACACACCTACCCACATACATGTACATGCCAATGCACACAAGCAGGTAAGGATCCTCCTCAGGGTTTGGGAAAACTGTTACTGCCACATTTCAGTATGCAAACATTTAACTTCTCTGTGCTGTAAGAGACGCACATTGGAAAAACCACAGGCAAGTTGCTATGTGCTTCATGATGTTTTGGAGTTTACAAGTAATTTTTTCATTTGCAGCTTTCACTTAAACATATGATTTTTCTGATTTCTCCCTTGCTATTCCACTGCTGATTAAATCTACTAGCAAGCTGGAAGTAATCTGTAATTTCAAGATTTATGTTGGTTTCCAGCAATGAACAGTTTGGCATTGCAAGTCTCCAAATCATTTATATATAATTTGACCCTGTTTGGTAAAATATTTAAACTTAGTTGTATGTGATTTATTTCAGTGCAGCACATCATCTGCTTATTGCTTGTCTTTGTTCTTGCTTAGTTACAGAGCAGCAGGTGATTTAGTGGTGTTCCAAACCCGAACTAAGTAATAATGCATGATTCGGCGTACTATATGTGGGATTTTATCTGTTCAGAATTGAAAATAGAGGCTATAAGTCACAATTTTCCATGGATTTCCATTCTCCTTTCAAATTTTAAATGATACATTTCCAAATTAAATTTTAATGTGGTATGATTTCACATTAATATTGAGATGTTAAAAAGAAGGGTGTTCTTTTACCATGCAAGATCTTATGGCATTATGCAGCTTGAAAATCACAGTAGGTGGAAATTCTTTGTACATCCTGGAAGAGGAAGAAAGGCTTAAAAGGCTTGCAGTGGTGTGACAGGCTACAAATTTAAACTGATACATGGTATTATGATAAACACCAAGTATTTAATGACTTCATCTTGAATTGCCTGGTACTGTTTACAAAGACAAGCTATTTTGCTAATGTTTAAGGAATAACTTCTAAGCACTGAGTGTTTCCTCTGGATTAATGACTGGCAGGGTGGAGTTGAAGGCTCTGGGCTATTAACCCTGCAAATACTCTCCACAGAAAATAAGATGAGATTATTGTTGGTAGTGTAAATGGAAAGGGCAAATGGAAAGAAGTTAAAAGCATACAGATGAGGCAGAAAAACTTCCACAGAGAACTAGTATCTTACACACTGGCAAACAAAATGGCTTAAATTACTTTCCAGTTCTCCATTTGTATAATGAAGAAATGGTACTTCGTGGATTTGTTTAAAATTCAAATTTTATTAGTGACTACCCTAAGGGAGTCAGCATATGGACACTGGCTTCAACAGCAATGGAGATTTCATTTTTTAAGATTCTACATCGTATGTGCCAGGGGAAGAAGAAAAGAATCAGGGTATTGAAAGGTTAGAAGCCAAAGTGTGGATTCTGCAGGCCTATCTAGAGCAGCAAATGTCTTGTAAAATCCAGTGTGCTATTCTTGGGATGTTTTGCCCCCTGTTTGGTCAGCCAGAGCAATTTCTTTTTAAAGCCTGGGAGAACAGTCTGAAATGAATTCTCAGTGTACTGCTGCAAGAGAGAGTAAATGGATCTCAAAATGAAACCATTAACAGACTATGCATTTCCTAAGTTGCCTAGCTGCTCCCCTCACGAACTTACACTCTCAGGTTGCCCACACCTACTGGCTAAGTTGTCTGATCTCAGCAGTTCCCTGTTCAAGCTTTATCACCATTAAATAAAGCCATGTGTTAACAGTGGAGACCTTGAAATTTCCTCTGTGCACTGCTTAGAAATATTTTTTTTTTCTGTAAGCCACAGTCTTTCCAACAGTTTAGGTTTTTATATTGTTAGAAAACACTGAATTTGTAATGTTTTCTTTGTCAGACTCCATTTAAAGACTCACTTTCAAAATTTCTGAGCTTTCTTACAAATGATATGTGAAGTTAACCACTGTGACATCACATCAGCATTTAGTGTTTCAAGTATAAATCATAATCAAAGAGACACTGCTGCATTAAAACTGTGCATCAATTGTAAATAGTTGGTATGCAAATATTTTCCTAAATACTTATCTTTACATAGATATATACAAATATACACACAGAACCCTTGTCCTCTTTTTTTCTTTGAATCACTGCAAGTTTAATTTGTCTTATGTCTGGTACTTACATTTGGTAACGGCCAGACTTCAGGCTCAGATTAATATTTTAACTGTGACTTCTTTAAAAAAGTACTGGTACGAATTTATTTTTCAGGGTTGGGAAAAGAAACACTTCAAAACATTATAAATACGGTTCCAAAATGGATTAATGTATTAATTGCAAGTAAAATGGTGTTCTCGTGTAGACAACGTTGCCTTTGTATGAAAAAATCAGAGTGACTGTATCACAACGGGCTTTGGTTTATCGGCGGAGACGGTATTTATGGTAGACATTTTCTAATTTAATTAATTGCTGCTGATGCCGTCATTATGCTCTTTTCACAGTACTACAGAGGAGCCATAAACAAAAGGTTAAGTGGCACGTCGGATTAATTGACCGCCTGCGCAGCGCGCGGGGCCGCGGCGGGGATGCCCGGCGCTGGGGGGAGCAGACCCGCCAACGAACGAGCCCCTCCGCGACCCCGGGGCACGGCGGGGACATGCACTCCCGTTGTTAGTCCTATCGACACCTCCCGGAGCCTATCAACATCCCCATCCCACCCCGCCGGAGCATGAAAAACCCGGGTAGAGGGGCAGCGCTGGGCTGGGGGCTCCCCGAGCCTGGCAGAACCGGCAGCCTCTGGCCCCCGGAGTGCCGGGACAGCTCGGACAGCGAACGACTTGTTGAGCGGCTGGTCCCTCGCCCTCCCGCCGCACGGGGGACCGGGGCAGCTCCGGGGGCACCCGGAGACACGGGAAAGCCCGGGCACATCGCCCTGCCCACAGGCACCCAAAGCCGGAGAGACGGCAGGTGCCCCGGCAGCGAGCGCCGTCGCGATTCCAGCCATCGTGTCTGCCTGTGTCTGTTGCCCACGGATGGAAGAAGCGCTACACCCCAAAGAAAGGCTCCCCGGGGGCAATGTCACAGGCACAGCCTCCGGGATCGCGGTGGCCACGCTTATCCTCATCAAAATGGATGATTCCTCTGTCTTTCAGACGGTGGCATCGCAAGATTTGTAATTATTTTGAACATTCTCACCTTCCTGCGGAGGCTGCCGGCAGACCCGGGGCTGGTGCCTGTGCTTGCCCCCCGGCCCGCCCGTCAGCCGGCGCGTCCCGCCGAAGGGCAAGGGCTGCAGACGCCGAGCTCACACCGTTACCGGCATTCCCGGGCGCAGGAAAACCTCTCTCCCCGGCGGAGGCTGAGCGTGCCGGGCTCGGCGACACGCTGCGTGGGAGCCCCGAGCCGTGCCGGGGCTGCTTTCCTCCCCCTCATCTCACCTTTCCCCACGCAGGACCCACCTCCTCCTGAGCTCACCTTCCGCCCCGATTCCCTTCCTTCCCGCGGAGTTTCCTCTCCCCGGGGAAACGCCAGTCACCCTCCCGGGCTCTGCTGGAGCCCGCTGGGGCAGCGCTGCCTGCGCTACCGCCCCGACCCCGCTCCCGTCGCGGCCGGGCCGAGGGCAGCGCTCCGCGGCCGGGGCTGCAGCCGGCACTGACCGAGGGCCCCTGGGGAAGGCCAAGTGCCGCTCTGCCCGCGGGCCGGCCCGGACAGCGGCGTCACCCCCAGGAAAGAGTTCATTGAGTTTGTATCCACCCCGCGGCCCGGGCCGGCCCCGGCTCTCCGCGGAACCCGAGGCAGAGGGGGCAGCGCACCCCGCCTCGAACCCGCCGTGCCCGCAGGCTGCCCACCCGCTGCGGAGCGCCGGGCACCCGCAGCCCCGGGGCTCGCCCTGCCCCTGCCTCGCCCGGGCTCCAGCACCTCTCCCGCCGCCCGCAGCGGCCGCCCGGCCCCCTCCCCGCCCGCCGCCCGCTTCCCGCCCTTCCCACACGCCCCGCTCCGCCCGTTCCCCTCACGATGCCGGTTTCCCTCGGCGAGTCCGGCTCCGCCCAGGGGCTCACTGTCCTCAAGGCAGCCGCTCCCTCAGGGACTCAGGTTTCCCCCAGCCACCCGCGCCCGTCACAGCACCTGCTCCCCTCAAAAAGTCAGAGCCCCCCCGGCACTTGCTCCCCTCGGGCAGCCCCACTCCCCCCTGCGCCCGTCTCCCTTACGGCACCCTGCCCCCCTGAGGAAGCCCGGCTCCCCCCGGCGCCCGCTGCCTTTCCTGCGGCCGCTGCCCTCCCGTCCCCGGTTGCCCTTGGCGCTCCCCACCTGGTTGTTCTTGCAGAGATCGGCCCACATGCTGGTGCCGTCGCCGCCCCGCATGAGCACATGGTAGGTGAAGAAGTAGATGCCGGGGATGGAGCAGGTGAACTTGCCGGTGGTGGGGTCGTAGTGGTTGCCCAGGTTGGTGACCACGTCGTCGAACTTGAGCACCTCGTAGCCCTCGTGCTGCCGCTTGAGGCCGGCGTAGAAGGCGATCTTGGGGACGGTGCTGTAGGTGGCGGCGCTGATGGCCCCCGCCGCGTTCAGCCCCGGCGCCCCGGGAGGGCCCGGCAGGCCCTGCCGGCCCGGCTCGCCCTTCTCACCCGGCGGCCCCACCGGGCCGGGCGGCCCCGGCTCCCCCGGCGGGCCGCGGGGCCCCGCTTTGCCCGGCCGGCCGGCCTCCCCCTTGGGCCCCTGGATGAAGGTGGGCAGGGACTGCATGAGGCCGCGGTCGGGCGTGGCCGCCGTGCTGGGCGCCTTGGTGCCGCCGTAGGGGTCGCAGACCATGCGGCAGGTGCCCAGCATCTCGTAGTGCGCCGAGGTGCCGGCCGAGCTGACCAGCACCGGGATCAGGATCACCAGCAGCAGCACCATCACCACCCCCAGCGCGCCGGCCGCGATCAGCCGCCGCCTGCTGCCCACCAGCCGGCTCAGCGCAGGGCGATCCTCTTGCCTGCTTTTGGACAAAATCTTGATGGTTGGTCGGGAACCTCCTCAGAGCCGAAAAACCGCCGAGCTCGCCCGAGCTCGGCTCCCCTGGGGCTTGGCTGCCCTCCCGCTGCCGCTGGCGGCGGGGGCTCCGGCGGGTCGCGGCGCTCGGTGCGGCCGCTGCGGGCGCCGGGCGGGAGCGAGGGACGGAGGGAGGGAGGGAAGGAGGGCGAGCAGGGAGCGCTGCCGCCGCGCCCCGGCCGCCCGCACTTTTATGCTCCCGCTGGCGATCGACTTTTTTTTTTTTGCAGGCTGTGCCAGTCCGAGTCAACTTTCCCTGGAACTTGCCTTTCCTCTCGCGATCGCCCCGCTCGCCTCCTCGCTCGCTCTCTTTCTTTTTTTTCTGTTTTTTTGTTGTTGTTGTTTTCCGCCCAGAAGACAGTCCTCACCGGGGACGCGCCTCCCGGCCGCCCCGCAGCCGCCCCGCTGCCCAGCGCCGAGATCCCGCACCGCCGCGCCGCGCCGGAGCCCGAGCCGGAGGGAGAGCGGGATCCTGCCCGGGTGCCACCTGCCAGGAGAGGAGGAGGCTGACGAGCGCGCTGGAGCAATTTATAGGCACCCAAAAGCGCAGGGGAAAGGGGAGCTGCTTTGGCATCTCATTCCAGCATCTGCTCTGCTCTTCCCACTCACAGAGAGTTTGGCATTACTCTGGCAGTGTGGGAAATATATATATTTTTTTCATCTCTCCCTCCCCCACCCCTCCCGCAAACGGATGAACAGCGAAATCGTGAGCCTCAGTCACTGGCTGCATCTTGCGATGACAGCTCGTTCTGGAGCAGACCGAAAGGAAGAGATGTGTTTAGCAGCCTCTGGGTACCCTTCAGGTCACCGATCGAGAATTAAAAGGTCAATCCACCTCCTGCTAAACACTTCCCTGAGGCCACCCTGCCTACTAGTGCTTTCTGGGAAATACCGCTTTAAGTGTAGGGATGCTTTACAATTACCAGTTGTCCAGGTGGAAGTTATTTGAAAATAAACCTCCCGCCTCGCGCAGTAACAGAGATTAGCATCTCTCACAATTCCCAGTCTCTCTCTTCCCCCCTCTCCGATTAACAACCGTAAAGGCAGAGAAGGAAACTGTTCTTTCTGTGAATTAAAGCCGACACACTCATCACCGGCTGCAGTGTTTCCCGGCGCTGGAGCCAGCCACCGTTTTGCTGGCAAACTGGCAGCGAGGGAAAGAGTTCCGTTTTGTTTAGAAGCCAAGGGGAAGTGTGGGGCATATACAGATCAACAGATGTCTCTGGAGTTAATTCGAACTCGGGAGCAGCAAAGGCTTTAAAGCCTTTTGTTAAGTATCGGGTTTGTTGGTTTTTGTTTTTGGTGTTTGTTTTTTTTTGGGGGGGGTTTTATTTACTTATTTTGTGTGTGTGTGAAAGATTTCTCCTCCCCCAAGGGCTGGTAGGCATTTATGTGACTGAGTGGGAAGGTGAATGTGCAATATTAGTGGCACTTCTCCTGAGAAAATATTAAGGAACTTGTCCTGCTTACAAATATACAAGGTACACAAAGAGCTGTTTAAATAAACAAACAGAATTGATTCCTAAATCATACTTCTGTATTCAGGAGCAATAGACGTCTATCAAACGTGGGTGACATTTGCCTGTCAATACAGGGATGATGGCTGGAAAGAGTGTGACTTATTACAGCAAGGCAAGAATTGGAAATGAGCAGCAGCGGCAAACAGGACAACAACCAAACGATAGCATCTCCAGCGATGATCAGAGGGCTGTGATCTTGTCTTGGATTTTAACAGCACGAATCCCCTCTCCCCTCACCCATTCTCTTTTCTTTCTTTTCTATTCCGCAGCACAATAAGGTCAAACAAGCAGGCAGTGGGAAACAAAGATTCATTGATTCTTCCTTTTAAGCAGAAATGTCAGGCAGCTCCTTTTGCTCTTCCTGAGAGACCCAAAGGCAGCGAGTGTGTCCGCGCGGTGCAGCAATGGGCCAGCCCAGCTCCTTATCACCCCAGAAAACTCCTGATAAGCTTCCGTTTCCTACACTTGAAAATATCCCTCCCTCCCACATTCTGAACTTTTTTTTTTTACTTTTTTTTTTTCTTTCCTCTAATGCTCTGACTTTAAAAAATTCTTTATCTGGCACTGATTCAAGCTAGCCAGTTCCCTCAGCTAAGGGCTTCCCCTCAAGACCCAGGAAGGCAGCTGAACACACTTGGATGATTATGTTTGTATCTCATCGCTCTCTTCACCCCACAGGAAAGGGCTTTCAGCACTGCTCTTTCGTCTGGGTAGGACAAAAGAAAAGTTGTGCCAAGAGTGATGGGTTTGTCTCAGCCTGTAGTTGGTCCCTCGAGGTGTTGCATTTAGTGATTTCTAACCCAGGTGGTTTTCTTGACATCAGGATGTGCATAAACCTCCATTGCAACAGCCGTGTTACAGAGTGGGAAAAGAGCAATTTTCCCAATCTCTTGCCTTCAGATAGACACAAACCCTGTTGTGGTCTGTCAAGCCACAGCAATGCTGGGTGACTTACTGGCCCAGAGCACACTCGCAGTTCCTTACTCCAGCTATGAGAAAGCAAGGTCCTACCATACCAACCACGTTTACCTTCTTAATAGACAAGAAAGAGCCAAGAATGCTCACTCACTGTAGGCTTTTGCAGATTTTTTCCCAAAGAAGACAGCAACAAAAATCAGAGCCTGAATAAGCAGAATAGAGAGAACGGGGCAAGTACAGGTGTTGGGTTGTCAACAGAGTTTGTATGTTAGTTAGGAACATAGCCTGGGACCTTGAATGCCAGACCAGTGTTTTAGTTACCTGATTATCCATAGTTCCCAAGGAAGAAAATGTATTTTCCAAGGAAAGTAAGAACAGGAAAAAAAAGGGCTCAGAAGTTATGCACTGGAGGTCCCAGTAATCCAGAGGTAGGGAAATGCAGAAATCTCTTTTTACCACAGGACCTTTGTTTTCCTGAAGTGGTCTGTCAAATAATTGATTTGCTGTAATTAAGGCCTGGGTAGCATTTATGTTATAATATAATCTCCTCTCCATGCTAAAGGCTAACAGTTGAGATTGACAGTCCATTCTTAATATAACCATTGTACCTATGTGAGCTGCTGCCAGTCTTAATGCCTTAGGTTTCTTTGTGTTTTTGAAGCCCTCTTGCAGGCTTGCTCCAGTCTTTCAGCCTGCTTGCTTCCCTCCCCGTTCTCTGGGCCTTTACACATTCAGACCCGCAGCTGGTGTTCAAGCTGTATCCCCTGCAGCTTCTGCCATTTGAAACAGCCTTCTCACAGCTCTTTTCCTTACTGCCTAATTAGTTAATGTTCATACAGAGCCTTAAAGATGTACAGCATAACATGCATGTCCATTTTACATGTGTGGCATTGCCTCAGCTCTAAGATAGGGAAAAACTGGAGGAAATGGTGTAAGAACGTATTCATTGGCACGCAGGGGAACAGGTTCTGCAGTCACCAGGCTCAAAATGGCTCCTAATGCCTGCAGTGTTGAAGTCAAAGGGTTAGCCCAGGCAAAACACTCTGTGAGAAAGGGCAACCTTTTACCAGCTACAACATGCAGGAGTAATGCAGAAAAATGCATATGCCGAGTAAAGGAGGATTCAAATGCCATGCCAAGTTCCATACTGCTTCTGCTCACTCCTATCTGCACCTGTTTTGCTTCTGCTTATATTTTAACTCCTCTTAATTATTATTTTAGAGAAGCGTTTTGAATTTCAGTCAAGTCAAAAATAAAGGCTTTGCTACACTCTACCTTCGTAAACAGTAGTTTAACTATGTATACAAAGTTAGCATTTCAACCTGGGTTGGATACCAGTGATATGGTCAAGGAACAACAGGCGCTCACTTCAACAGGTAAGTGAATTCAATGCTACAAAATGAAAAAATATTTTAACTGGGGTGAAACTATTCATGTCAGTATAGATGGCTTAAAGGTACCATGGTGATATGGTAATTACACATGACTGGTTACTGGGGGGCAGGGGAGAATTAAAATGGGAAGATCTGTACCCTGTCCCTGTATATCTTGTTTTGACTGGTGAATTACCACAGATTCCAAAACATAACTGTGTGTGTAAAAGTAAGTCTTAAACACACAGGGAGCTAAAGATCACACATTCAGCTGACCATGTTTAAGGGTATAAAAAAATCACATACGACACTTGATATTTGCCAGCATAAACAGCAGTAATTAACCATAAAAGATACTCATAAGTGCAAGTGTCCTCCAAAGATTAAACCCTCAGTTGCAAGTATAAAAGATTGCTCTTGCAGGTTTCCTTTCTCCTTTCTCACGTGTGCCTGCAAGCCTGCTTCTTTCTGTCTTCTCTCTCCTCCTTTCCCTTCCCATGATCCAAGGTGGCAAATGCAAAGCTGTGGTGATGCAGGGGAAGCTTATTGTCAGCCTTGGGGGTATTTGTTCATTGTGATGCTAGTACTTTTTCAATCCCACTGGTGCCTGACCAGTTAGTTGATTGCTCTTGCACTGGTGAGGCTGTACAACTGCCAAGAGCTGTACTTGTTACTAGGGTCAGCTTCATAGTCTCTGGGTAAAGCTGGGTAAAACCCTTTTCCTGATCTGTCACCCCTTCCAAGTGACAGATCCAGGCTTTCCTTTGCCAGGGGAGCTGTGGTTTGGACAGTTTCCAGCGAGGCACTGAGAGCCATGGCACTATAGAGGTGCCACTGAGCAATGCTTGAACCAGCCAGTAAATGCCTACTTCATTAACAGCCTAAATTTGCCTATAAGTGCACTGTGTTTCAGAAACTGGGTGTTAAACAATGACTTGTTTCACCCAGCACTTCCAGAGGGCCTGGATATCCAGTGCCCCCAGAGGTCATGATAGTGCCTGCTTGCAGTAAGGTCCAGCTCGCAGTCTGGGTCAGCTGTACTTGCTGAAAACACCCTATTTTCTCAACATTCTCCTCACTCCTGTAGGACAGGCATTTTAACTCATCACCCTCTTTGCACGTAGAGGTCTTGGCTTCTGCAACCACCTGTGTAACTGCATCAGTGACTGAGATGTTTTTCATGTAGGCTTTCTGCTTGATGTTCCCCTTAACTCCTTCTCAAGCAAAATCCATAGCAGGTAACCTACGCAGGGACACGGAAGAACCGAAAATGTTCATTAATAAATCCCAAAATCTAGAGATACTCGTAAGTGCTGTTAAATCAAGGAGTATTGCCAATAGTGAAGGCTACAGTGTTGCATTCTTATGAAGATATAAATAGTAAATACAAAGGGGTGGAAGATAAATGCCTCTAATGTGGGAGTAAGATTAAACAACCATTTTGTCCCTGCTTAAAACTATACCAATAAGCAAAGGCATAAATCATGTTGCAGTTCTATTAAAAATTATGTCAGTTGTTAGAGTCAATCAGGAGGAGATTTCCAGGTGATTTGCCCATGAGTAAGATCTTGGTTACTTTGAAATTGTTATTAGACTGCCAATGCTATTAAAGAGAGATCTCGGGGGGAAAAAAAGCAAGAGCAGAGACAAGCTTTTCTAGACTGTCATCTGCGATTTACCCTTCCTCCAAACCTGAAAGACTCCTTTTCCATTGTTTTACCAACCCAGCAATCTTCTGACATTTCATGCCAGAGTCCTTTATATTCATCAGGAGGTTGATGGATGGGCAATAAGAATGGATAGCTGGGAGTGGACAATTCAAAATTAAAATCCCCAGAGTAGCAAGACGCCCAAAAGATTTATTTTTTCTTCTGTCATCCCCTCAACTGATTTTGTTTTTGTGCTTGATTATGGATTTCTGGAGTAGTTAATAGTGTAATTTACTTTGCAAATTGCAATTATTTCTGATCATTAATTTTTCTTCCTATAAGTTTCATTAGTCAAAGCAGAAAACTCTTTGATTCCAAACAATCTTCTTTACAACAAAATGGCAGACAGTGGAATTCGGTGTGATCCTGCAAGATGCTGGGCCTTTAATCATTATGGTAGGCAACTGTGTTCAGGATTTTGTGAAACTTGGCCTTGCTTTGTTGAAGAAAAGTATGTTGCAATGTTGAGATGTGAGCAGTTCCATCACAAATGAGGAATAGCTCCACTGGAGTGATTAAACTGTAAAGAAGTTAAGAAATGTATATGAGATCAGAATTGGCTGCACTAATTGCATCACACTCAGAGAGCTGCAAAACACAGGGAGATACAATGGATGGATGTTTTCCTTCCCAAAAGGGACTGATTTTGCCTGCACAATGAAAAAGAGACCAGGGGTTTCCTCACTGCTCTGTAGAGATATGAGCAGTGCAGAGGAACCATTGTGCATGTTTCCCAGCATAATGTATTGCCAATGCCATTATTAATAGGCTTTCCTGTACTGAATGTAACTTCGGTTTTAGTATTTGTGAATTTAGCAATAGCAACAAAACCAGGATGTTGATTGGAGAGAAAAATTGAAGTATTTATTACCCTCTGAGATACACATATGTTCTTACGCAATGCATACATTCTTCAGCTAGATTGTTGGTGTTCTTTTTTAAAAAATATAAAACTCTAGTATGTACAATTACTGCACAAATCCAAAAATCATTAGGTAAGATGAGGAGTGTGACTGGCTAAAGAGCATGTTTACCAGCAGAGGATTGAGGTTTTCTATTCTCCAGAAAGACAGAATCTCATCTGGATTTTTTCTTTCAAGTAGTGAGACACTATTTGAGGGGCAATTGACTCAAACTCGAGCACAGGAAGTTCCACCTCAACATGAGGAAGGACTTCTTTACTGTGAGGGTTAGAGAGCACTGGAACAGGCTGCCCAGAGAGGTTGTGGAGTCTCCTTCTCTGGAGACTTTCAAGACCTGTCTGGACACCTTTCTGAGTGATCTGCCCTAATTTTTTTGGTCCTGCTCTGGCAGGGAGTTGGACTCAATGATCTTCAGACCTCCCTTCCAACCCCTAATATTCTGTGATTATGCATATGTTTATAATACACAGACACACACACATGCCCAAGAACATGTATGCACACATACATAAAATAAAAATGTGTGTGTTTTAACTGGACTCAGAGCAGAACACTAAAACCCGTGGTTATCATAATTCAGCAACCTGCCATTTTGTATTTAATTGTTTAAATATAACAAAAAAGAGAGGATAATATACTCAACATTCTATGAAAATATTTTTAATCACTGGTGTGCACATGGAGTTACTCTGCTGAGCTAATGGATGGAGTGCCAAGTGCTGTTTGCACTTAACACATGAGTGACTCCATTGGCCTGAAAGGAGCTCTTGGTCCTATGTCACTATGCAGTGCAGCTCATTGAACTTACAGTTTCACTGGTATTTGTAAGAACAGAATTTAGCCTGGAATCTTCTGTTTAATTAACTTTAAATCACTAATGACACTCTTTAAATACCTAAAAGAGGCAAGAATCTTTTCTTGAGTTTAATGCCTGGGAAAGAGAAAGAAAGGGGAAGAATTTGCACTGAGTGTTCTGATAAATGCCACTTCTGCCTGCAACACTGGGAGGAATCAGGAAGGGAAAGCCAAGGAGAGGGCAGTGTCTCTCACCATCTCTTCAGGAGACCGATGTGGACCTGGGTCACAAAGGGAATGTCATTTCTGGAGAGCATAATTTCTAGCCGTAACGTTGCAGTGAAAATACATTGAGATAATGTTATTCAGATGTAATTTTGAGAGTTCTTTTTGAACCAGGCACAATGCAGCACAGAGAATATGCCTGCAGGAGGAATCTTTGTACTTTGACACTTGGAGAAACACTGAGGCAAAGACGAATGGTGGCAGCTTGGGCCAAATCCTTCCTCCGAACAACTTGTCTGGTAACTGCTCTTCCAACATTTGCCTCCCACCAGGTAGGGGTATTAAAGAGTTTAAGCACAAACTAATTTGCTGCCAGATTTGTCACTCAGGTTCCTTTATTCAGGAAGTATGGCAGGCGGAAAGCAACATGCTGTTGTGCTGCCAAGCATGGACGCCTTGGGATCCAGCCATCAGACAGCCCGAGTCTAAAGACTTTGAGTCTGAGTTCCCTCTTTGTGTATTTAATCACCTCCTTAGGGATTATATCCAAGATTTTTTGTAATTTAAAAAAAAATATTATTATTTTTTATGCTGGGCAGGCAGTTACTCAGTATTTAACATATACCTTTTGATGGGTTTCTGTTACTGGTTATGCCATTATCACACCTTACTCAATCTGTTACACCTTTCTGCATTTTAAAGTGCTAATTAGTAGCTAGTCTGAAGCCAGTAAGTAGGTATCTCAGTAACAGTATCACATCTGGGCTTCCCTTCCTCTTACCATGCTCAGGGGACAGGTAAAAATACAGTTTGGTTTGGTATTATTATTATTATTATTATTATTATTATTATTATTATTATTATTATTATTATTATTATTATTACTATTTTCCACTGAAAATAAACTGGCTCACAGCTATGACTTCAGTATGTCACATTAGAATAGTTTCCTTTATCTGCCCAGCTTCCTTCATCCGCACAACATCAGATGAGTGGCACAAAGGAGAGACTGAGCTGCCCTTGCTGTCCCCTTTGCAGGTTTTGCTATCATTTGCACAGAGGAGAGATCTCACTGCAGAGGATGCTGCTGCCAGAGGAGGGCAAATGCAAAACCATCCCCAGCATGCCTGTCACTCGGAGGATTCACTTGCCTCCACTCTGGATGATCATCCTTGCAGTTTTCCCATTTATGCAGGTGTTTGTGCAAGGTTTTCAGAGTCTTCTTGCAAGAATATTTTGAAAATCCTTGAGCCCACAGACTATCCTGGAGTCAGGTCTTTATTCCTCATACATTTGTTCTCCTTGCCCTGGTTTATCTTCAGTTGTATAGAACCATAAATGAACTAATTTCCACTTACATCCAGTCAGACAGGCTGTAGAACAGTGAAAAATACAGACAAAAGCTGATTTTTGCCATCCTGGAGATCAGTCTGCCAGTTGCCCCTGTGGTCTCTCCCACTGGACACCTGCTGGGGGCAGAGGGTGCAGCACCTGCTCACCCAGGTGCTATGCAGGGGCAGCCACAGTGCCAGCAGAGAGTAACCAGGGAAGAAGAAGCAGTATGGTAACGGGAAGAAGGAAAAGTATTTGTCACACAGAGTTTGCTCACCACAAAGTGATGGCAACTGTCAGGTAAACCAGACACTGTGGTTGGGTTACTTGATTCTGGAGAAAGGCATGTTTTTGCCTAGCTCCACATGAGAACTGCGGGAAATGGAATAGAGAGCAAAAGTCTGTGGCTGATCTTGCTGAATGGGACAGATGGTAACCCTTGCCAAAAATAGCTTTGCTAGAAGTAGAACACATGGTAAGTTGCATTAATTTTAATAATTGCTTTTTATGCTTTGATAGAAACTGGCAAAGACCTAAAGGATCTTCTACCCAAGATAATTAGCATAGCTCTCCTTGACTGCTCCCCTTTAAAGAGAACGCTGTTTTGAGGCTCTTACAGCTCACAGAATTGAGAAGGATGAGGCTGCCCACTTGTGCCAGGAAAGCAGAGTGCTCAGCCGTATGTGGGACCCACAGAGAGAACAGCTTAGCTGCTGATTTATCAAATAGTTGGAGGCCACTAGAGCAGTGCAGAGTTTGGTCTACAAGGGGCATGCTTGTCTGCAGCCCGGCAACCTCCAACATCTGTCTGGCCAAAGGAGCTTGCAGAATCACACTCTGCAGGGGAGCAGATCCAAAGTCTTGAAGAAAAAGCGTATTTTTAATTTATTTTTTTTCCTCAGCAGATACAAAATTTCTTAGCTGGGGTAGGGAAAAGGGAACCGGCAGCTCCTTAGCCCACTGTGGAGGGGATTTTTGGCTTCTGCTGTGCCAGGTACAACTGTTGCTTTGCCATGTGAAAAGGGATAACAGGAAGAGTGTCCCTGAGCTGTGCTAAAGGGCACCACAGCTGCTGAAACATGCCACTGTGCACACACTACTGCTTCTTGCATCAACCTCAGGTTAGGTCAGGAATTAGGGATGCTTGACTTGGAAAGAAATCCTCATAACAAAGCAAACTCACCCAGCAATGATCCTGGCTAATGTCAGACAGCACCAGCATTTTGTTGACACCAGCCATCTCACTATGTAACTACATTGGTTTAGTCTTCTGCCCAGCTACATCAAAACATAGCACTGGCCACTGGCAGTGTCCGCACAATTGTTTTCTAATTGATGCAGTTAATGCAGGGCATCTGTTGTTCAACCAGGTCTAAAATGACATTTAATTACCTTGGGGATTTTGGAGAGCCAGCAATGCCTGCATTTCTCTCCAGTTCTCGGGAACAGACGATGTGCTTCCTACGTGGGGTGATACGCATTTTTTTATATGAATGAAATCCATTCTCTTTTGCAGCTAAAAGGTGTGCCTGTCAGTCCAGATCAGAGTCACTCTGGGATACAGCCACAAACCTGTCAGAGTCAGGTAGGCAAGAGGCCAATGTCTAGGAGTGGTATTTGTCCCTATTAGATTAAGAAAATCCACTGGAACTGCAGCTCTGTCCGCAGGAGAGTGCTGCGTGGCCACAGCTGAAAGGGATTGATTCTCTTCTTCCTGCAAGGGCCAAGCTCAGGCAAACAGACAGGATTTGTGCCATGTAACAGCAGCCTGGGCAGCTCTGAGTGTGTGATAGAAATGTAGAAGTACAGAAGCATAAAAGTGTTTGCATGCAAATAATGCCCCAAAAGGACACTTGAGCTAAACTTTGTGGGTTGGTTTGCGAATGTGAGTTGGATGGATAAATGCTGATTGTTCAGTGTGCTTGGGCAGGTAGCTTGAAAAAAGTCCTGCTAATTCAGCCACAGGGATTATAGAAGTGAGCAAACTCTTCCCTGTATGTGGGGCCTGCTCCCTCAATCATGGAGTGCCTTGTTTTATTCCTCCCCAAGCCAGAACTGAGGTGTGTAGGCGGGAGCTCAGCAGGGCCAGGGGGATGCTCTTGCCCAGGGAGGAGGCAGCTGCCAGCCAGCAGGTCCGTGCTGCAGCACTCAGAGGGGGGTTGGCACCAGAAACCACAACCTCTGTGCTCTGAAAAAAATCTCCTCTTTCCCACACCCTCCCCCAGCACCCCAAGGATCTGGTCCTCAAGCACGTGTGTGTGTATGTGGATTATGTTACTGATGCTACTTGTATTTGGTAATTTTTTAAAGCTCAGTGATTTAGACTGACAAATATATTCTGATTTCCTAATATGTTTTCTTCACATCTTTGTTGTTTTTTTTTCCATAAGAATTACTCTGTTCAGCAGCTCAGGAAAAAACAATCAACAGCTAGAAGGTATATTCTGCTGCAGATTTTTGCACAGAATTACAATGCTTCTTTTTTATTATTATTATTATTATTATTTCTATTTTCTATTTTCCCCCACTCAAAATGAAAAAAAGTACCTCTGTGTTTTCCGATTTAGTCTGTCTTGATATTCCTGTATCCATTGTGTTTTGTTGAAGTGTTTCCGTGAAGTGCACCTGCTTGATCTGCCACCTTGGTGTTAATCCTTGCTCCCACTGTCTTCCTGCAGCTGCACTGTTTAACAGCATCATCACAGAGCACCTCGAAGACTCTTGATGTTTGCATTGCTGCAAGTGCATAGTGAAGCCCTCTTCAAACATAGCCGTTACCCAAGAAACACTGTGAGAGGAGCAAAGAACCAGGGAGAAGTGGACATACTTGAGCAAACACTGCAAAAGGGATGAGATATTCTGGAGCTGCTGGGTTGAAACATTTAGCTGCTTCACAGGCAGCAGATAAGGACCAATTTTTGATTTTTCTGCAAACCTGTGGGTTTTCACTGTAACTGGAGATGGATGTCTCAGTGTCTTGGGAGATGAGAAATCTTAGCAACATCAACAGAATATCAAAAACACAGCAAGGAAATGGAGCTGATTCAGTTTCTAGCCTTCCTTAGTAATCAAAGAAGTTGCTTTTGATAGTTTGCTATTGAAACAGGTGTCATTTTTTCTTCCAGAAATTAGCTGATTTGAGGTGCCCAAGTCCCCAGCTTTGGCATGTATTGATCAGAGCCATCAGCCCGTGCTCATAGGTCCCATAAATGCAGAAATCCAGCTACGTACTGGAGGAATTTCTGAAAAGAGCCCAAGATAATGCTATTCCATCTATACTGGTTGAGTTGACTGGGTTTGTTTGATGGCACACAAGCCGTTCTTCAGTGGGTAATTAAAAGGATTAGGTATCAGTATAGAAGAGAACCCGTATGATGAGTGAGCTTTGCTATCTGTCAGCTATTTCCAGCATGATAGATGCAAAATTATTTGAGCATGCTAGGCATTCATTTTTTAATCCAACCTTGGCAAATTTTGTCCTGATATTGTGGAGAGGCCAGATTATTTCTAGACACTATGCCTAGGTTTCTGTTTAGATCTGAGTTACTGAGCTCTACCAAGGGACAGATTTGCCCTGCAAGCTCAGGGTGACTATAGGGTGTTTTCAGAATTGGGGCCAAATTTTGTTTGCCTTCCTGGTAAGAAATGTCTGCCATGGCACCTGTAACCAGAAGAGTAGGGCCAAGTGACAAACAATATTTGTTTTCTTCTTTTAAAAGTTGACAAAAAGGAAAACAACATTAGGTTAAAAAAAAGGTGGAAAAATGGCTGATTTGTGAAGAGCAATAGATGTGTGATTTTCTTAATAATCCCACAGAAACTGATTATGTAGTTTACAACTCTTTTCTGGCTGAACTCAAAAAAACAAGGAGGCTGCAGTCATAGAGGGGGATTATTCACTTTATATTCTACGGAGCAGTGGATTACTAAAAAGACACCTTCACGTCTGCATTGCTGCAATTACTCCCAATTACTGTCACTCCCTTTGGTAGGGGCTGTCTTGCTGCTGCGTTGGCACTGGTGGCCTCCCTCCGTGGGACGGGGCGGCCTGCAGCCGCGGCTGGCGGGCGTCAGAGGCGGCACCGCGGCCTCTGCCACGTGCCGCCGGCCCTTCCTGGCCAGAAGTGACCTGTCTGCCCCAGGCAAGCCTCTGCCTTCATGAGAAGGTGCGGGCTCTGCAGCTGCTCCCCAGCTTGGGTTGGACTCCCCCAGAGCAGTCTGCTAATCGCCTCTTCTTGCCACTGCTTTTTCCTCCCCTTCCCCTCTTGCTGGTTTGAGGAACTCCTCTTAGCCTGGCTGATTTCTAGTCCATCCAAACAATTGTCTTCAGATTAATCCAATTATTCACCGTCACACCTCTTCTATCGTGGGAAAGGGGCAAGGAGCAGTTGGAGGACTCAGACCAGCTTTCCTCTGTGATTGTTAAGCTCGCCTCCCCGAAGGCTTGAGCTCACAGGGGCACGAAGCCTTTTCTATCTTGCAATACACCCTAAGTGGCTCCTGCTGCCAAGTCTTTGTGCCCTCTGAGCCCAGCCCAGGTGTCTGTGCCCTGGCGGGGGCCCTGGCTGCCCCCCACCCCCTGCGGCTCTGCTGCTGCAGCCTCGTGCCTGGTGCCGGGGCCCCTGCATCCCCATCTGGGAATCTCCAGCACGTGCCAGTGACACCCTGGTGCTTGCATTGCCTTGGCTGGGCCAGGCAGCTCTGAAACTGGGAGCAATGCACCATGTAATTGCAAATAACGACTGTGGAAATGCAGTGTCTTTATTTGGTTTGTGGGGTGGTGGTCGGTTTTGTGCTTTTTTTTTTTTTTTTTCATCTGTATATGCTGTATCATAATTGAAAACAGTCTCATGCTTTTGGAAATAAAACTCACTCCTCTCTTAAATTTTTGCCTTTTTCTTTGAAACCCCAGATCCTCATTCCCTGAACATTTGCCTTTGGTTTTGGAAAGGTCTGAGCAGTGATGAGACAGAAGCAGCTTGGCTCATCCTTCCCTCCCAGATTCAGAACCTCTAACAAGACTCTCTCGTTAATGACAATAAACCACCAAAATCCAAGCACTTGCCATGACTGGGGCATTTCTTTGCACTTACTAATGTGGCTGCCCTGGTAAGGATTGTTACTGAGAATTTGCTTTTCTGCATTGGAGTCTGGAGTCTGTTTTCCAAGGTTTGTCCAGGGATAAAGGACAGGAGGAAACCCCCCAGTTCAGTAAGGTTTGGCCTGCAGCATACACAGCAAACAGCCAACTCCTCCGAGTTGTCTCCAGACCTGGCCATGCTCTCCCCTGAGAGGATGCACTAGACATGGCCACAGGGGGCAGAGGGGGACAAGCCCAAGGTAATGTGGAGTCACAGCCTAACAGGATGTTCCAAGGTGTCCGGTTTCCAGCAACACCTCATAGGTATTCAGGCTGCCTTCCTTCTTGCTGATGAACCTCGTCTACAGAGTTTTCCTGCATAAAAAGCCGCACATGTCAGAGAGGAAAGACAAATGATGATAGCAATAATGTGGAAGAACATCCTCTGAACATCTGAGAGAGCTGAATTCATGAACCACTTTTATCAAGGCGTACAAGAGGCACTTAAATACTAGCTGCTGCTTATAAATAATATTGGTATGTTAAATACACACATATTTTCACAGTTTTATAAAGCAAGTGATCTCTCTTTGCTTTCAACTGGAAATCATAAAGTAAAAATCAATGAGCTTATATCAAGCTTATATTATAGTCCTTGAAGAGTCAACTGATTCTATAAAAATGACTGTTTTCTAACAAAGATATCATTAATTGGATTGAGTTGGCAAAGTTTAAGTGCCTTGTCATATTTTGACTGCTTTGCAGTGCTAGAGCTTATTGATTTTATAGAACAGCCTGTAGATAAATGTAATGATTAATTTCATTTGGTTTACAACAGGAAACTTATGTACAAAACTGGACGGGTTATTTTTTTTTATAACTGCCTGTACTGTGTGACTCTAGCTGTGAAGCTCTACCAGGTGGCCTGGCCTTCCCTGTTTTTTTTATTTACTCGAAAGAAATTCAATTTCCCTCCTAAACCCATATTTCCCCCCCCCCCCCCCCCCCTTCTTTTACTTCAAGGGCTTTGGAGAAATTATTTTTCCACCTCTATTTCTTGGGCGGGGTGGGTGTTTCTGTTTTATTGCTGAAAAAGATGAATGGATATTAAGTTCTATTCCATGTTTCTCTGCTGTGGCCCCGCTGCAGCTGGGGTCCCTCCCGGGAAGGTGCTGCTTCCCCAGGCCCCCAGCGCCAGCTCGGGGGGACAGCCAGGCCTACTCCCGGGGGTCTGGCTGCCTCCCACACGGGGCAAACGGGGGCTGAGATCCTCTCTGCACACACCGCAATGGCGCTCTGCTTGGTGAGGAGCCCAGGAGCTGCTTTTCCCGAGGCTAAGGGCCTGTATTTAGCCCATGCTACGGCACTTGGTGCCACATGGCTGCCTCTCAATTACTTGGTTTCTTAATTGGAGGAGTTGATGTAAAAGCAAAGTGAGGGGAAAGGAAATACCAGCAGCCTCCCTGGGGACACCCTGCCAAGCCTGGGGGTGACAGCCGTGCTCATTATGAACTGTCTCGGCACATTTCTGTTCCAGCAGCACATGGGACTGTAAGGATTTCAGGCCTTAATTTTTGTTCAGGTTTGGCATTTTCCTTCCAGGCTATTCTAATTGTATTGTTGCACCCACTGCTGGCAAAGGTGGAAAACTGCATTTCTCAATGCAGTCATTCTATTTGCACAAGCAGCTGAGAGCTTCTGACAGTTAAGCACCAAGCCTGTACGTCATCTGCAAGGTAACTGAATTTATTTTTTTTATTTTTATTTTTATGTTTGCCCCCAGAATGGATTAGTATTGAATTCCTACAAGGTGTTCAGTGTACTCTGGAGGTGGAGCAGAAATCTTTCAGTAGCTTAAGCTGACCAGAAATTAAGACAAGAAAGTAATTTTGTACAGTCTGGATGGTAACTGCTGAAATTATAGCCCAGTTGTATCCCAAAAACTACCTGTGCACCTCATTCCTCTGAATCAGTGCTCTCTTCTGCTCCAAACACAGATGCTTGTTTCTGTGTGATCTTGGGGCATCTCATATGCCAGGCATGTTTCAGTAGATACATAAACTAGAGTATCTGGATCGATACAAGAACAAATCAGACGTGGCTGCGGGTGCTCAAACCAGGCCATCAACAGTATGGTTTCTAAAACTAACCCCTCTCAGGGGGCAGTTGACAAGATCACCAGTTCTCTGTGTTGCTGCTGTGATGTTACACCCCAAACCACACAGCTGAAGGGAAAACAACATCCAGTATTAAGCTAAAATCTGCTCTCCCACTGACAGCCTGAGCTACCTGTGTCCCAGCACACAGCACAGTACTGCCCTTCCTCCAGCAGTGCCCCGGCCGTGGGGCCGTGCCTCAGAGCATCCCCTTGAAACAGCTACTGGAACAGTGGGGGTATTTTCTCCAGGGCTTGCGTGTCACCATCTGCAGCCACAAATGACTCCAGGCTGGAGCGGGCAGCTCAGTGCCAGGCTCGTCCCCCTGCCAGCCCCTGGCTGGCCACAACCATGCTCCCCACTCCTCAGGCTGGTGGCTGCCCTGGCTCCAGGCCATTTGAAACATTCTGAATAACCACAATGTCAGGAAAATCGTGAAGCTGCGCTTGGCCTGGGGCTCATCGCTGCTCTGCTGGGCACCAGTGTGTGCTGGGGCTGGCACGGCAGGGAGCGGGCAGGGGGGCTGCCCAGAGGAGCCCTGGCCAAGCCGCCTTCCCCCACTTTGCCCCAGTGGCAGCTCCTGGCTACAGCTGCCTCCAGCACATCTGCCTCCAGCACATCTGCCAGGCTGCAGGGGGCTGGCCGCCCTGGCGCTCAGGCCATTACTGTGCTCCGTGATCTAAAAATACTGCTACCATGTTGCTCTTGAGACATATTGTAAAAATGTCAGTTGTTAGGGCTTTTTCACAACAGGGAAGCAGTTCCTGGCGGGCTGTAATTCAGTTCCTGCTCCGAGGGGGATGGGGAGCAGCGGCTCCTGCGGCCAGCGCTCACAGGTGAGCTGGGAAGCGCGAGCTCAGCTGTGCCAAAGGCAGCGGCTTCGGCGGCAGTGCTGGATGGAAACCAACCAGAGGTGCTTATAAATCACCGTGCTTTACAGGCAAATTACTACTCCTTAAATCAGAAGAAACAAAGCACCGAGGAGGGCAAGAAAATCTAACTTTGGGGAGGTTATCATGGCTTCATCCCTGAACATCTGCCTGTCAGCGCGAGGCAACAAACACATGGCACAAATCTGGGAGTATAAAAGATGTGTCACTGCAAGAAGGAGTAGGAGGAAAATAAAGCAAGTTGACAGCTCACATCCTGTGCCATAATCCTAGAAATTGTTAATATTTACAAAATTAACTAATATAACCGATGACAATCTCACTCCTTCTCGTTGTCATGAGGATATTAACAGTTACCACCCTCTCCAAACTGGAAATATTACCCATCTCCAGAGCTCCTGCTGCTCAGCACACGTGGGAACAGCACAGACTCCTTCTCCCAGATTTCATACCAGCACCAAACCATGAGCCAGCATGGAGCAGCCAAGCATGGCTGGGGCTGGAAATTACTCCTGACCTCACTCAGCTCCCTGGGAAAGAGCAGGGGGTCTAGCAGAGCAGAAGGAATGTTTCTCCCCCTCCCCAGCTCCTCCAGGAGCCCAGCACCTGGCCCTGCACACCAGAGTGTGGTCGGGAGAGCCTGCAGGACGAGGATGGGGAGGGTACAAAGTGCCAAAGGGAGAAGAGGAGGCGAGGGCTGTGCTTGCTTGGATTGTACCTCCAAACAAGCTGACATTTCAGGAGAAATGCCCTTGCTGCTGGTGTGATTTGACAGCTATAATGCTGACAGCTAATTGATGAACAGATGCTACAGTGTAATTTCCTTAATAGGAAAGACCTGGCTAAAACAAAGATGCTTGAATACCAGTGACTCCATGGGAAATGTATTTCCGGACTAACAATCACAAAAAGGTGAAACTTTGGAAGCACAGTGTTGTTGCCCATATCTTTTTAAAATAAGAACGAGAATAACAACAGTGACCAGGCTCTCAGAGCTGAGGCTTTTTTGATCCTGTTCTTTGGTTTTTTTTAACCTGTTACCTGTCCATTGGGAGGACTGCATGAGGTAATACAGGATTAACAGTCACTCTAAGTACAAGAAAACCATGGATGGTGCCTGCACATGTGGGATTTCTGGTTTCATTTTGCCCTGTCTTTAGGAAGGAGCATTAATCCCACAGGCTACTCTTACCACAGGCACAGTGCAGTGTCTTATGATAATTTTAAAAAGTTTTCTTTGTCAGGGTGCATTGTATGCAAAAAAATAGGCAAACTCTTTCCAGTTCACTGCAGGCAAAATCAAAACAGAGAATTACCTGAATCATTGTTTACAATGAAACAGGTGCTGGAAAGAAAAAAGTAAAAAGCAAATTTCCTTCTCATAGGAACAATTTTTTCCCTTCAAGTGGCGTTTTGTTGGCTGTAGGAGGAGTCAGCCCAAAGAGGCAACCCGAATGTGTGGCCATGAAAGTCTTTTCAGAGATCTCGTTGTCAAGCAGGGCAGTGAAACAATATTGACCAGAGGAGAGAAGAACTGCCTGTACAGAACTCTGTGCTCCTGGTGGCACAATTGCTCGCCTCCAAGGGCTCGCTGGAAGGGAGCCTCAGTTTGATGGATTCTCTGGAAAAATGAGCATGGGGACCATCAGAGGGATCATCACGAGCTGCCGTGGTCATTAATTCGTCCACCACAGTAGAACACATCAGTTCCTTTCCTTGAAGCACAGTGGGGAAACAAATGTGACCCAGTAAAATAAAACATTTTTAAATATTAAAAAAGCAGTGACTCTAGAGAACAGATATAGAAAATCATCAAAGTCATATTAAAACTGTTGTATAGTTTGCTCTGAGAAGCTGGTACCATCTTAAAAAACCTAAACCATCAGCATGTTAAATGTCCCAGGTGTTCTGCTTTTTTTCTCCATGTCTTTTCTTCTGCTCTGAGCATCTGAAGAGCACTCCTTCTACCCCCGTTTGTTTTCTGTTTGTAAAGCTTTATACATTTCAGTTTTGTAAAGCTGTATGCATTTCAGTTTTTCGTCATTTTCTCAGATCATTATCTTATTTTTTCACCTTTTGAGAAACTTTTTTCCCTATCTGCCACCATCTTCAGCACAATACTTTTCCCTTTAGGACTTCTTTTATCCTTCTCATCTTTATGCCTTTCACTTACTCTTCCCCAGAACCTTCATTCTTGCTTTTGCTTGTCAAAATTGCTTCTTCCTCCTTCATGGGGAAAGAAGTGGGAAGGTGGGGGTTTTGCTATGAACACTCAGGAATGCTCTAATCAATACTTTGAAACCCTGCAGAGGAGAGCTTGCACGAGTCTTTCAACACTTTCAGGATTTGCAACAGCAGTTAATGGAAGTCTGACTAATGCTCGAAAATCAGTAGCTTATTTTAAAAGAGTGTTGTAGCTTCCCACAAATAAGATTACGAGGCCTTCCCCAACAGGCTTTTATTTTTATATTAGAGATTCCACTCCATGCTTTGAAACCCCTGTAGCCTTGTAGCAACTTCTCCCTTTCTAAAACCCAAGACACAGAGCAGGTGATGGACACAGTCTCAGCCATCATCCACATGCCTTTAGCTCTGTTCAAACCAAAGGAGAGCTGTAGTGCTGCCCTGCTCACAGAAAACCATGTCGAGGTGGTCTTGGGGAGATTTCAGAAGAAGAGCAAATCCAGTTTAGCTGGAAGTGAGCATATGTAGAATGTCTTCAAGCCTGGAAGTAGGGGTCTAGCCATGGCTGCAGGGAGCTGTCAGGAGAGCAGTGGCTCAGCCCTGTGCACGTTACCCCCCCCAAGGGCTGAGGTAGCCAGGGAAGGACACTGGGAGAAGGATCTAGAGCCTCTTCACCCATTTCCAACAGATGTGCCCTTGGTATTTATTTTGTTTCAAACGGATTTTGCAATAGTAGCCTGGAGACCTTCTGATATTTCATTGAGATTTCTTCAGGGCTTTTTGTAGCATGATTATTATTGTCATTAGGTACCCTCACGTGTTGATGCCTACAACAGATTTAATTGCGAGCATTACAGCTGGGGGGGGAAGTCTTTTGCTGTGAATTCTTGACATGCACTGAACCTAGTGCCTCCATGGGCATGCTTCAGTTGGATCTGTTCCCTAGACAGATCACATAAGAGGTCTGGAAAATACTCTGCAGAGCTTGCAACAGATAGAATTGACTGTTCCTGACAAGTCTTCAATTTTTACTGTTTTCCATCTGTCTACCAAGACTGCCTCATTCTTCTGAAGTACCAAAGACCACTCAGAATGTGTCTAAAGCTTGATGCCAGCCTCCTAGCCCTGCTTGCCAATTCAAAAAAATCTGTCGCAAAATATATGTCAATACATTTGCTCCCAGACTAAGGCAACCATGTAGTAATCCTAAATGTGATCAGAAGACTGGTGCTGATTACAGAGTCTTCAGATCCAGAACAGCATTTGTAGAAAGTATCATTTCTAGCATGAGAAATTTGAAACCTTTTCTTCTCTCACTGAACACACCAGGACTGTTTTGGCATCCTGGGCTTGCTTCCTGGCTTGCTGTCCAGATGGCAGCCAAAACCCAGCAAGGGGTTGCTCAGGGATGAAATTAATGGAATTTGAAATCAAGGGCAGGAAGGTCCTTACGCGAGCAACCTAGATGTAAATATTTGTTCTTCTCTTTGAGTTTCCTGGTTAGCTTTCTCTATGCTAAGACTAAAATTGTTTGGAAGCCACTGCCAGTAGATTTGAGGTTTTTCTTCCCCATTGGTAAGACCTGAAGCTATTTGAGATATTAAACAATTTGCAGCTTCTAAAGCTTGGTTGTGGTGCTGGCTTTCTATAGATAAATATAGAACCCGTCGCATTTTCAAAAGCCAGTTGGAACTGTTCTTCAATACAAGTACTTTTACCCAAAAATTATTTGGGTTTTCTGCCTAAAAAAAAATATTTAAAAATAATTTAAAAAATTGGACGAAATACCATTTTCTTCAAATGAGAAAGTTTTCTTTCCCCAGACTGAGGCTGGCAATTGCCAGCGCTTTCAGAAACAATTTTTTCCCTTTCCTTTCTCCCTTCCCCTACTCCTTGTTTTCGAAATAACCTCCCAGGCAAAAAAACAGGACATAGCAATGTAAAAAAGAAATAGAAACTGATTGAAAATGTTCACTCCTCAAATAGAAAGCTTTACATTTTAACTCATTTGTATCTGATAAAATGCTATCTCCTTCCTACATAAGAAATTTACACATTGCAGGAAACTGGACACATATGCTCCTCAAGGAATTCACAGTTCAGAAGCCCTAATGAATAAACTGAAACACAATACAAATAAAGACCTTTATTAAAATAACTTGGAATATTGTATGAAATTTAATATTGTATAATATAGGTGCAAACCCGCTGATATTAACAGGATGTGATACATGTGAATAGAGGACATTAATATACATACAAATAGAAAAGCCAAAATGTGTTTGACATTGATATATTAAATGGCTACATAAGTGTGACCATAATTAGGAGAATGTATAATTTTGTATTCCTTAATCAGTCTCTTCTGAAGCAGCATACATAGTGAATTGCTTTTACCTCCAGTGTCTGCTTTCTTTTGAGTAACAGGAGATGCATAGGAATATTATAGGCACATGCAAAAGCAATGTAAAAAAACCCAATAAAAACAGAGGCAGAAGCCAGGGACTTATTTGTTCTTGGCTGCCAGAGGCTTCCGGCTGATCTTCTTTGACTTGTCATTGTTCTTCTTTGGAGGTTCAGGATTCGCCTGCATATGTCTGCCATACAGACTGTAAGGAAATGAGACAAAGAGCATTTATGATACAGCCATTAAGCACAGGCTGTTACTCTGCAGCATGTTAAACCATGCATCTAGTTACTAGAAATAAAAAAGGAAGGACGTTATATTTGTTTTGTTTGAACACACTGAATTTTCTATTAGATCTCATGCTGCAGTCCATAACATTAGATTTTTCATGACTTACCAGGAGAGTAACATCAGGAAATGCAGGCCTTTGGAACAGTGAAGGAGCAATCGGTTTTGCCTTCAGAAACTAGCAGCCTTTATTTTGCAGTTATGGGATTAAGGCTTGGAAGGCTGCAAGGATGTGTATTCAGGTCGACAATGACAAAAATTGGGTTGAACTGGAGAGATAGAGTGCCCACTTAGAACAAAGTGAGCATCATCCCTAACCACAAAACCCAAGGGCTTGATAATGTGACAGAGAGCAATGGTGTCACAGCTGCCTTTGCTGTTTCCACATGATTGATAGTACTGGGACAGCTACCAACACATCAATGCCACATTAGTAAGTACCACTGATTAAATGTTGACAAAATATCCTACAATTAAGATAGCTAGCATTCACAGCGAAGCTAAGTAGACTACGTGGCTCAGAGGATCTTGCTAAATATCACACAGTAATTAATAGATAATTTATGAGTAATCCTGATTAAACTAAATTAAAGCCCTACCCAAAATAAACACAGCTCAAACTTAACTTCCATCACTGACATAAAGTACTTTTTGAAGATTTGCGGGGATGTCAGTGTACCTAGAAGGGAACAGGGACAAGCTTCGCTTCTGCTCATTCAGCTGCATAAACACTGGCAAAACCCCAATACTGAAATCCCTCTGAAAAGTGTCCCCCTGCTCATACTTCAGCCCAATGCTTTAAGTGCCTGCCCTAATCCCTTGCTAGACTGTTGCCAGTCCAGACACTAAATTCTACCACTGGATAGGAATTCTGCTGCTGAAGAATATAAAAACACCAGTTCTCAAAACAACCTCCCTTGTGTTACTGCACCTCCACCTTTGGTGGAGTTTTTTTAAGAAATAGGACAGATCCAGGGGCTCAGGATTGAGAAACGCTGAGTCTTCCTAGAACTGCCTTTTGATGTGTCAAAATGTGGATAAGCAGCTGCCAGCACTGTCACCACAGAACCCAGGTCCTGCATTTTCATGTCTGGGACATGCAGCAGGTTCCCAGCTGTTGCAGGTGAGCTGTGCTGATCTGTCACACACACCCTCACATGCACTCCCCCCTGCAGCAGTCCGTGTATTTAGCTGCAGGTCTGTCCAGACCTTGCTGCAAACAAGGAAGGTACAGATCCTCTTGCTACTTTTGCTTAGTCATGTCAGGATATATTTATTTACTCATGATACGTAGTTACTTATCCAGAAAGCGTGACCTGGTATTCAGTTCTGCAGTGGGTATCACCCTGAGCAGGTAGCTCAGAGATAAAGTGACTATTTACAGTAACCTCTTTTGCTTTGCAGGCTGAAACTAATTTTCAGCAGAGGACGGGCCTTTTTCTACAAGGCCTGGTGGACTATGCAGTCAACTGTATGCAAGAGACATTGAACAATGATACAAACATACAAATACTCTTGAATTACTGTGCTATAAGGCACGGCCACGCAGGGGCTATTGATGTCAGATACAGAGAGATTTTAGATGAGACATACATTAGTCTGTACAGCTTCCCGAGGAGGGGAGGAAGGTGCTCATTATTCCTGGCATCCAGGGGTAAGAAGTGTGGGAATGGTTCAAAGCTGTGCCAGGGAAGGTTTACAACTAGGAAGTGTTTCTTTACTGAGAGGGGGGTCAAACACTGGAATAGGCTTCCTACAGAGGTGGCCGATGCCCCAAGCATGACAATGCATTTGGTCAATGCACCAAACAACATACTTCAACTTGTTCAGCCCTGAATTGATCAGGCAGTTGGACTAGATGATGGCTGTAGGTCCCTTCCAGCTGCAATATTCTGCTATGCTATGCTATGCTATGCTATGCTATGCTATGCTATGCTATACTATGCTATGCTATGCTATGCTATACTATGCTATGCTGTGCTAGTCAGGAGGTTAAAAGCTATCACCTGCTCTGAGCTTTATTTTGCTGTATATGGAAGATACCTCAATCCTGGGATTTCTGGACTACAGAATGGGATTAGGGCTTCTCACAGGGTGGGGTGGAGAGGCAGTGCTCGCGTTCACCTCCTCAGCAGTTACTGTTTTATATCATGCTGCTAAACAGGCTGCTGTCAAGGTGCACTGTACCCAAACAGCCTCGCTCAAGGAAAATACAACTGTAAACTATGACATTACTTCACCTTACTGAAATTTTATGTGTGCCATCAACTGCTGTCAAAAAGGGATCAGATGGCAGTTCCTGATGAACACAGAGAGCCCTGACCCTCTGTGATAATGGCATGCTTACTATTAGCTACAATACACATATCTTCCTTTTCATAAGAGATACAGCACCAGCAGCACAAGGCTATATTTTATCGAAGTACTGAATACGTGTACTAATAAAATATCCATCCTAAATAACTGTCCTGTTTTGAAAGGCATTTAGTGAGTTGAGAGGGGGAAGACATGGAAGGAGATGTTTTGGTATCAGGAAATACTGTCACTCTGGAAGAGCACAGTGTCACTCAAGGAGGCTGTCCCATCAGAAACTGATCGAGGTTTGAAAAAAGAGAACCAGCAGCATTTTGTTCTCAACAAGACACAGAACAGCATTTGAGCCACTGTCAGCAGTAATTTTGCAACTCTAAGAAGTTAGCAACAGCAAAGTGGAAATGCATGCTCAAATCTGTTAGCACCAATAGTTAGTAAATTAACATTCAAGTTGGTTTTTGGCTCTAGAGAAATAACATAAATAGAACATAAGGATATTTTTTCATACAATAAGGAAGTCCCCATTTGGGACTTTAAGCACTGAATTGACTGATCCACTGTATCTGAGCACAAAAACGCCTTGTAGCTGGCCGCAGAAGTCCCCTGTCACTGTCCTGTCTTCCACCTCCTGCTGCCCCACAGCTCCTTTGTCCTGTTAGTGCCACCCCAGAGATGACTATAACAGCTTCAGTGTTTTTCAGGGCTTTTTTGTTTTGTTTTGTTTTTTTTTTTTTGCTTAGGTTGGTTTAGGCTCCACTTTAGGCTCCACTGGAACCTCTGTATGATTTTCCATCTCAGATGACACTTTTGTCATTCACTCTGCCTCTCATTTCCTGCATTGTCAGTGCAAGTGTTCAAGTTTGTGGATCTAGCAGAGCTCAGATTAGTAAATTTTTTGTGAAGTAAAAAGGTGTGGTGGAAATTCTGCACAGATGCTTTTGAAGTGCAGAAACTGAATACTGACGATTTTGAATGAACCTCACAGTTCTGGTGAAGTCTACTTGGGCAAAGTCTTTTGCCTGCAAAATAAGGTGCAGTGGCCACTCCATGCACTGAACAGAAAAAATCACAATTGACCTGTAAGTATTTTTGGCAGTAGTTTTTCTCTGATATTTGCTCCTTATGATATCCAGTGCCACTGCTGCTCAAGCAATTCCCATGCAAATGCTATGTTAGGAGTAGCTGCTGTACATGAGTTGCAGACATCTGCAGCACATTCACCTTCTTTTCACTTATTCTCATGTTCAACCAATTCTATCGGCAGGCGCACCAAAGTTTCATCCAGGAAAGTAAGTATTTAGTTTCAAATAAGCAAATAAAATGTAACTACTTAGGTTTCTCTGGCAAAATTTCAAGGAAGTTTCAGCTGCACATTGCTATCTCAACTGAAGATAAATGCTTTACAATCCATCACAGTAGTCTGCTATGCAAAGAGCAAGGATCAGACATATTTAGATTGCACAAGCTTTCACAGGCAGGGACTCTCTTTGTGTTTGCACACATCAAATATGAGGAGACATATGGTGTCACAACAACATTTAAATACAATAATGACTGTGATAATGCCTCTGGAACAGAATTTGCCTTCTGTTACACTAGGGAAAAGAGAATTCACAATTTTCAATGAACTTGAGGTACAACAACAGACACCATTTTCATAGGTCCTAAGGAGAAAAAAACCCAGGAAAAAAAAGGAGTATAATGGAGCTGATCCACACAGAGAAACAACTATCTGAATTACATGAGAACCTACAAACCCTTGAGTGTAATAGTTGTGGAGTTTACATATACAGTACTTAATGATTTCAATACCCACTGAAAGGATACAGCTACAGAAACCACAGCTTGCACATCTCTGTCTGCCAGCCAAGCTGTAGTAACCGTATAGATGCTCCTGCTCTGGCATCATTGCGAAGTCAAACATGTTAGGCAGAGACCTCACACACTGTCCTCAGCCGTGGAGGTCAGCTGAACACATGCACACAGACAGTTCTGCAGCTCAGCGGATGGATGGTAATGTACTAGGAGACAGCACCTTGACATATCTGTTTGTAGGACTAGACCCTTAGCGAAGGCAGATGGTCTGCATAAATAAATAATGGAATATTGAGGCAGATTCTGGCTACTGTTTCAAGGCAGATTTGTGAGGTAAGTGCTGATAATGCATTCATGGCAGCACCTTCACACTTTAGAACATTTTAGAACATCACTTGTTCCTGGGGCTGGTATAGGTCTGAGCAGGGCATTACACACAGTTCACAGACCAGAACCTCAGCTGAAGAATAAAATCTGGAGTGCAAAAAAATACTTGGTTATTATAACCACAATTCACAAATTGCTGAACCTTTGTAGACTGAGCAGCTACAGTATTGCATGCAGCCTCCTCATTATGTTAAAGGGAAAGGGAAAATAAATGCAAGACTGAAAATGCAGAAAACCCTCAAATAGAGATTTCCAGTTGCTTTCTTTCCTTGTATATATTTTCCAAAGCAAATACCTCTCATGAACATAAATGTTTCTTTGTATGCAAATACAAACATAAACAAAATCTCCCTGCATTCTCTGTCTGCCCCACTGGAAGTAACAAATGACAGCACTATGGCTGCTGCAGCAAAACTAACAATATCAAGTGAGAAAGATACTCATTAAACTTCATCATTCTGTCTACTTTAATGATGCCTTTACTTAATAAAAATTCCCTGAGCAGTTGCAAGGATATTAGGCAAGGTCTTTGGTTATGTATCAGGGGTCTAAGCTGTCACTAGCAAGCATGCAGTTCAGGAGGGGCATTCCCAAGAGGAAAGAGTGAATACAGCTTTCTTGTAATAAATTCAGAGAGAATCAATAACCACAGCCTGACACATTACTTAAGCATTTAGGAAAGTAGGTGATTCTTCTAAATTAAACTACAAATTGCTAAATGTTGCAATTTACAGCATAAGCTCAGGCATGGTGCCTTGTAATTTGAAAGCATACAGTTTTGCTACCAAAATCTCTGAATTTAAAAAGAACCACAGTTAAAATTAATAAAGTTGAAAAAAGCCACTTTGAAAAACCACCTTCACCCTATTGCCTGGAATTTTTCTTTCTTGTACAACCAAACACTCAATAGCTGAAGGCTACATGCTTCCTGAGATGAAAAGAGAACTTGTGTAAACTAGTGAGGTAAAGTGTTTGATGCACACACTGGTCTTCTTGAGTTTAAGCATTTTGAAAGAGGATTTCAAGAATGAGACCCAGGAAATACATTGTTCTCACTTTCTGTCTGTAATACACCTACAGGAAGACTATGCAGAATGAAAAGGACAGCACAGTTAAATAGGACCCTGGAGAGATGCTCCCTCCAGGTATGTTCTGTAATCTGAGAAACAAAGGTGAAACATTCCAGTGCTGCTTGCTTTTCCAAAAGCTCAAGCTCAGGTTCATGCAGGTATTTAATGCTGAGATGCAGCTTCAAATGTGGCTATTTACAGGGACCTCACCAGCACCAGATCCTGAAGCAGGAGAAGGGAAAGGCTGAATCACTGGTGGTATCACTAGAGATTCAAAGCTGAAAGAAGTGCTTGCAAGGCTGGAATATGCTGGCCAGCCTGTATTAGCACTTACTGCAAGATGCTTTTGCCCTGACAGTTTTTGTGAAGCTATTTGCTGCTTATGGTATTCCCTCTGAACAACTAAGACTGGCTGCTCTCCCATCAGAGCTACTAACATATCCCTTCTTCAAACCACATCTTCTCCCAGAAAGGGTTTAATTTGCTGGTAATATACCAGTGAGGGAAAACAGGGGTGGTTAAAGTTATTTTGCAAGTATCATATTATTTTGGTAGTTTACCATTAATTTGCTTTTATTCTCTGTGATGTAAGTCAGATGATTTAAATTAAAAGGAACATTGCATGGGTAAGTGAAACAAATATATGGTTTCCCTGCACACCTGGATGGAAAACTCAAGTTTAGGATTCTTAATAAAGAAGAACAGACAAGAGTGACTAATTTTTTGCTCCTTGTTTGCAAGTTCTCTGAGAGCAGATGGCAGCAGTGTCAGAGATGTTAATCATCTGAAGCTCTCTGCAAGTTGCTTTGAAAAACTCAGCTTTGGCCTGTCAGGAGCTGTGTCCCAGCTCACTCCTCACGCTCCGAAGGGTGGGAGCGCTGCCTGGCAGCTCGGGACAGGCGCTGCCGGTGCGGCACACCTGCCTGGCCGCAAGAGCCTCTGGCCTCCTGAACCTGCAGCTCTGAATGTGCTGGGAAACTGCTCCAGGATTGTTAGGTCTGTAACAGTTTTGTCTTCCTCAGTTGCCTACTCACACTCTGGTATGCCTAACACTTCCGACTGTCCCAAAACTCCACACCCCAGAGCCCATCCCCAAGACACTCTGAAGTGTCCATCTGCCCCAGTAACCTTCAGGACCCAAAGTTCCTGCAGGGTTTGCTCTGTCATTACCCTCCCTAAATCCCCAAGTCCTGCACTTCACCTTTCAAAGAGCCTTTCTGAATCACCAGAAATCCCTAATCCTCTCAAGTGCTTTCTGGGGCCTTAACCCCCAGAGGCACTCCTGTCTTGGTTTTAGCTCTTTTTTGTAGCTAGTTTCATGTTTTGGAGCCCAAATTAGATAAGGAGAGGATTCATTACAGGTGGAAGGCTAAGTATCCAAGCCCATGTTGCAGTTGGTGGAGATCTCGTTTAATGAAGCCAGTGGAACAGAGAGCTTTTTGAGTGACTAAGTGCAAGTGTCTGCTGTGAAATACTTAGTTACAATACTCAGTTACAAATTTTCACCAACCACACCGGACAGTAGGCAGCTAGCTGACACGCAGACGTTCACGTTTAGGTATTTAAAAATGCTAGATGAAGTCCCCTCAAAGCAACAACTCCCTCGCTGTTCCCACTGTGCACACTCTCACAAGCTGTTTGCTACCTCACATTACAGACTCTCCTGAGTCATGCAGTCCAACACTGAATTACTGAAAATTCCTGCCTAAAAACACCCCAAATCTCAGTAAGAAAAAAAAAAAAAAAAGTTTTCTGCCAAAAGTGTCCTGGAGCTCAGTGTCTCAGCAACTGTGTAGAATGTGGATCCTCCAAAATAAGCCCACCCATCCCATGTGTCTCCTAGTGGCCACTTCATCATTCAGCTCCCCACAGGGCTCCCATCTGCCAGCTCCCTCAACCCCAGTCTCCCCTTTACATTTCCTGTGCCACATACCTGAAGACAGAAAAAGGCCCAACCTCTGCATGCCATTTTTCCCCACCCTCTTTCCTTATGGGTTGCTGCCAGAGATGGACCCTGACCAGACGGACCTTTGGCCTGAGCTGCCTGTGGTGCTCCTCACAATAGCATCATCAGTCCTGCCATGACAACTCAGCAGTCCAAACACAGCAGTTGTACAGGGAATACAGTCACACTAAAAAGGAGACACCTTGATGAAGATGTGTCAGTGCGGGGAGATTTGAGATGAGTTAACTAGGATTTACAACCACCTGCTCTCCTATAGGGCTGGCAATTCCTGGATAATTTTAGTTCTGTCAGACATGTCCACTCTGAAACCAGTTAATTTAATCCCTGCTTCTTTGAACTCACCATCTTGCATGTTAAGAATTATTTTTTTTTCCCCATAAAGGAATTCCAAGTTGGTGTTAGGCATTTCTTTAATTAATACACAGTAATAACAGAATGCCTTCTGCCCATATTCTCTGAGGCTAGCAGCCTTTTGAAGCAAGTATTTTAAATGAGAGGCTTGTTAGGGGAGCACAGCTGGAAGCTCACAGAAACCCAGTAAAAAAATAAGTCTTTTTTAAAGGAAAACATACAGGCCAAGATTTGCAAAACTGGCTAACGACTTTGCGTATGCAACTTGAGAGACCTTACAAGAAATGTAGCTTTTGGCAGAAAGGGTTTTGAAAGCACATGGAACACTAGAATCTGCTTACTGAAAGTCAGGCCCATCTAACACCCACGGAGCCCAGCAATGAAAGCCTCAGCCGTGATACAAAGCCAGAGACACCCAAGGGGGACCTCCATGGAACTGTCACAAAGATGGAAAGGAAAAGATGTGCTTGTGTTTATCTCTTTAAAAATAGAGACAAACATGCTTTAAGATTTCACCTAGATAATCTATTATGCTGACAAAATAACACCCAGCAAGTATAATGACTCAGCAGCCTGAGGAGTACCAGGGAGAGAACAATTAATTTCTGCACCTTGATGGAGTCCTATCAGAGAATTTCAATTACAAATAATTTCTCACTGGGACTCACATCTTCAAGCATGGAAGGGAGGGCTGATCTCCTTTCTCACTCTCCATTACAAATGGATTGGTGAGTGGTTTCACTTACTTGTGCAGACTAGGCCCTGGACAGGTGTGGAAAAATGTCACAGGTCAGAACCTAGAGTCTTCACAGATGAGAATTCCCACTAATTGCAGTGGAATAATTTTTTCCCTTGTTTTCTTTGCACAGATCAAATGCTGCTTTTCCACCTACATGTGACTAGAAAAAAACAATTTAGTGCCAGATACAGGCATCAGCTGCAAACCCTGAGGGCTGAGGTATCCACTACAACAAATGACATCCTCCACCTAATGAATCAAAAGGAATTAAGAGCCACAAAATCTGCATGAGCAGGCTCAGCTTCTTAGGCAGAAACCAGCACAGGTGGCTGCAAAGAAAAATGCACCAGGAACAAAGAAAAAGACTACTCAAGTGAGAAAGATGTGCATTCTGCTTACTGAAGTCATCTGTATCATCACAACTCCTGTCTTTAAGTATCTGTAATTCCATGAGTATGCAGTAGATAAATCAACAGTTTGCTCCACTTCACCAAACCATGTTGTTGGGACCATATTCAGTGCCATCTGCCTGCTCTCAAACTAACCCCAGACAGGCAGCCAATGCAGTACAAAAAACATACTGGCACACAGCACAGCCACTTTCCTGGTGCCAGTCAAACACAGTCCTCTTCATTCCTATGCTATTTTAATGTTGTTGTCCACATGGAGTCCTTTTGGCTTAAGTAAACCAGTGCTCATTTTCATTTTTGAATGCTACACTTAAGGGACCTGCTGCTTAGATAAATCCCCTTGCATAACCTTTGTTATTGATTTACTACATGCATTTTGCTGTACACCTAATTAGCATTAAAAAAGGGAAAACAGAGGGTAAAAATAGCTAAATGCAAACCAAGGCACTTTAAGTTAATCAACATCTGGCAGGTATGTATTTCTTTTCCAGTAACTAGACAATGTACCAATAAAATGCATACAAGGGATTCTGGGGAAATACTGATACACAGACTGTATTTTTCTCTGCTTTTTTTAAAGCAAAACTGAAATGTCTGAGTTAATCTGAGCCTGCTCTGCTGCACACTGAGGATGATTCAGGGGACCACAATTCTCCCCACGCATGGTTTATATAGCTGTACTGCTCTGCTGGTCTGTCTCACATGCCTCTCCCAGGGTGTCTACCTTTGTCATCCCTACTGGCTGCAAGGCTGGCTGCCCAGTGGCTCCTCAAAATAGACACAAAGATCAAACAGTGACGAGGGACACAGTGACATGGTGGGGAACTCTACCATCCTAACCCCCCTGAATTGCCACTCCTGAGACCCTCAAAGCTGAAGGACTAAGCCTTAGGTCCTGCTGCACAACCCACTTGCATCACACAACAGAAGAAACTCTTTCTAAAAAGCTGTGCAAGCTCTGGGGACCACTGTGTAAAGAGGGCATAGGACTTAACATGGTATGCTTACAGGGAGTCTTGGGACTGAGCAAAAGTATTTAAAGAATATTCAGGGCTTATGAGATGCTTGGGGGAGGGACCAAGAGGGTGGAAGAGAGGGATCAAGGTCAATGGTCGAGAGTTAGTGCAAGAAAATGGAAAGAGAAGCAGGCAGGGAACAAATGAAGCCAACAGTGTGCAAGCAGGAGGCTGGCTTGTTTGACTAAGCTCTGCCAAATAAAGTTTCCCTCTGTCCTACTTAAACCCTGTGTCTAACCTTCTTCTCTCTGTTCTACCAGCATCAGGTAAGTTCAAGCCAGACTAGCTGGTCACAAGGATGAACCTAGATACTGGAAAGGCCAAGGGTCTGGGCCAGCTCTCAGAGAGGCTGAGAGGCTGTAGGCTGTTTAAGATGGGATCTGGGGACCTGGTACTCGAAACATCAAGATTTGGGAGCCAGGTACCAGAGAGATCTCTGACATAGGGTATTCCCTGAGGATCGATCCCTAGAAATGTAGTCTGGCTGTTGTTTGTCCTCTCTGTGTTTATGTGGCCATCTGTGCTCCCGTCCTGCTGATCTGTCCACGGCTGGCCATGCGTATACACATTTGGAATCTGTGGTTAGTTAGCCTTGCTACTGGCAGGACAAGGGAACAGGGATATGGAGCAGCTGCTTGCTGCCATTAGTGGAGGAAATCCACTGGCTTCTCTAGCCCAATAGCTTTAGCTGTTCAAAATCACTACCAGAAAAAAAGATGAGGACATGAGGAAACTCACTTCACCTTTTTGACACAAAGGACTGCACTGGAACTGCTATATGCTATAGATGACAAAGTATCCTATTTCACCCAGTCACTTGAGTTGGCTTTGTTTGACTCATTTTTTTCCAGAAAAGGCTGTTTCAGGGCAATCTTCTTGGATTGCCTTTTGAACATGTGTAACACGTCAATGCAAATATTGAATTTTGCCATCTTCCTCATGAAATCTCTTTCCAGTTCCCAAATACAGCCCTTTCAACTACCCCCTGGCTAACACTGGCAAAAACATGCCAATGACATCAATCTTCCAGACACTGTGATGAGTTGTGGTCAGCCAGGTCCACATGCATGCAAAAGGAGCAAGGAAATTCAAAGCAAGTTTCCAAATCATTGTCACAATTCATGTTAAAATGCTGGAATTTTCAAAGGCAGAGATCAAGTACTTCATTATGGAAGCAAGAAACACCAATACAATGGTTTTCCAGTTATACGCATTTACTGTGGAAGACAAAAGATGGTCTCACAGATACCATGAAATAAAATGATACATACTATTCACCCTATTTTCCAGACACTTTTGAACAAAGCATCACACCCTTAATATCTGGCAAACAATTTCCGGGTTTTAAGCAAAACTTTGGCGTTTTTCCATGGCTCTTATTGTGCCAACAAAGCTGTTCCAGAATCTTTTCAGGAGGGACCAATGTTATGTGGCAGCCAATAATCTTTATGGTAACACTGCAATGAAAATGTCGCTTACTGTAATGAGCAGAGATCATAAGTTAAGCCCCCAGCTACCTTTCTATTATTTTTCATTACATCCTTTCTGAGTTTATGCTTCAAGAGTACACAGAGAATTGCACCAAACTAGGCTCACTAGTCAGCTCTTCATTACTCAGACCACACTGAAACTGAGCAATCAGCAAACTGAACCAGCTCCTGAGGTAACACAAGATAATAACATTTGCTTGAATATTCACCCTTTCAGTTTTAGCGTGTCTTCTTTCTTAGAGCTTTGTAAAACAAACTTCTCTACAGGTGGAGGTGGTTCTGAAACAACAAGAAAATTGCATAATATTTTTTCATGCCATTAGCACCTTGAGTGAAGGGTTGGGCTTCCTTTAGTCTACCAGAAACAAACTGATGTCCTCATTTTCCTGACAGCAGTGTTTTTCCTAGATTTGTGTTCCATAGTTTTGGATGAGCTGGGTGAGACAAGTCCCACTTGTAATCTGAATCTTTGTCTCTGCTCCATTGCAGATTTTTACATGGGCTTCCTTCCCTCTTGCAAAGCAAGAAGCTGACCAACCCTTTGGAAAACAGCAGTTAACACTGACATCAGTAATTTCTGATGTCTTCCAGCCTACATGACTTCCCAAGTTGCTTTCAGTGCCTTTCAAAGCCCACAGTATGAAGAACATAGTGCGTTTTCAAAGGCTTTCCTCTCTCCTGCCTGATGTCCATCAAGATGAAACAGCAATGTAGTGTCAACTTGATTTTGATTTCAACAAGATCTATACAAGTTTTGCTTCTGATATCAGTGGGTGCAAGGTTTGGCCTTTAATGCCACATAATCTATTCCTGACAACTGAAAATCCTCAAGTACACACCATGTAGCACAGGCTATCCTGTGAGGTACATCTTATCACAGTCTTCTTGGAAATCACCTACATTTCTTATTTTAGCTCTCTCTTGAATACAGTAACTTGGGAAGTGGAAAGACTTCTAGATTACTTAAGAAT
The DNA here is from genome assembly GCF_020740795.1 of Apus apus. Taxonomy (NCBI): domain Eukaryota; kingdom Metazoa; phylum Chordata; class Aves; order Apodiformes; family Apodidae; genus Apus; species Apus apus. The sequence goes on along the minus strand of NC_067283.1, from coordinate 21,575,370 downwards.
TACAACAGAAGTTTCATAATAATTTGTGTTGAAATTACTGTTAGGAACTGAGGCATATCTTGGAAACAGTGCAAAAAATAACACAGCTTTATGATGTCAATCAAACAGCATGTTCTTTATTATTTAAATAATCTACACATGGCTGTTATTACACATGCAAGCAAACAGGCAAACTGCACTTGCAGTACAGCTCACAAACTGTTCAGCAACATCTGAACATCATCTAGGCTAGCTATGAAACCTGGAGTGAAAACTGTATCTTCTCATCAAGTGCTAGTAATAGCTACGGCCAATGAGTCACTCTGTGAACTTCCTAATGCACGCATTAACCAAAATAGCTTCTCTTACAAGGAAGGTGGGATTATGCACACGGATATGATCTGGTTTTGCTGAACATCTTTTTGCCATAGGTAGGCAGCACTCATCCTAAATCATTGGTGCTTACATACGTCCATGAGTTAGAGCAACAATAACGAACTGCTCGGTCATCAGACATTTGCAAAAGGCACAGGGGCCTTCAAGAGTGATGCAAACCAAACCAAACCAGTGGTTCCACCTGTTTCTGAGCAAGAGGAAAAGGAATATGAAATTGAAACCACTTGCGCTGTCTAAATAGTAGCAACAAAGGAAGAAAGAGTGCAACAACAGGCAGCCAAAGCCCAAGCTGTCATCTTGGAGGATAAACTGCAGAGCATCTACTCTGCATTTACTTAGAAACATGTTAGAAAATACATTGCAGGGAGAGCAAACATGATCCTTGGACTACTGTCCTTACTTTCTGGTTCCTCAACACGCAGGCTACTAAGATGTTTGCCAAATCCCAGCCTGTGCATGCAAGGTAGCAAACAGGTACCCTTTTACTTGTGAAACTGTCCTAGTGTTCCCAAGCTTGTTGCATGGAGCAGATTTATGAGAAAAGCAGGAGTGGAAAAAGCAAAGTGGCAAAAGATCTGTCAACAGCTCTCTGTCACCAAGAAAGCACTTCATTAGCCTGTCAATTGCACAGTGTCTAGGAGATACATTTATTGACAACTTGCTGCCAATTGATCCAACATCTATATAAAGCTCTTCTTATGCAATAAGCTTGTTGACTCATACAATCATGAGATCTACAGAGAACTAATAGCTGCACTAAGCCCCAAATTTCTCTGATTTCTAAACAAAATGAAACGAGAAGTGGTAAAATCCCACCAGTATCTCTCAGCTGGACCCGATTCACTGCTTACAGTACATTTTAAAATTAGATTAATTTTTTTATACACTTCATAGGTGAGCTATGAACTCACAGTAAATAAAACTCCTTATACAAAACACTGGTTTTGACTTCTACAGCCACTAGAGCCATTTTCTGCTCCCTCAATTTAGCATGGAAGTACCCAGTGATGTTCAATTCTGTATGCCAATCAATGGCTCTGTGCAGTCGTGTTCCTCAGCCTCTTGTCGGGTTAGGATAATGCTGCAAATGGCTAATTGATCCTGCAGTGGCTTTAACAACTGGCAGTCACTTCACACAGCCAGCAGCATTCCTGCAGCGCACAGGCTCCTAACCCTTGCTTGCTTTGCTTTGTACTACATGTTTTATCCCTTCATCATAAGGCAGCATCAAAGACAGCAGGAGTAACCTATTCTGGCATCTCTATCTGGCACTACATATCAGACTTTTGCTGCTCTGGTGGATTAGTTTCAGATCCCTGTTGGCAGATCAAAGGCAGCAATAATAACCACAAATCAAACCCTCTTTAAGGCCTAAAACATCTTCTCCCTCACATAGGATACCTCATTTCTTCAGCACTCCAGAGCCCTGCTAAACAAATACTAAGTTTGCCTGGGCACCACGGCTGTATGCCAATATTCAGGCACTGGTGAATTTGGTGCTGTGTTTTCAGATGCTTTCTCCTATTCACCGACAAACAAAATGGGCAGCATCAGTAGAGAGGGCCTCATGCAGATTAAACACTTGGGTCACTGGAAGTCCAAACGCTGCTTTGTGTCTCAGTGAGGGTATACAGAGAAGATGGCTTGCTTCCCTCAGTCTCATCTCAGGTGACATACATTTAGCACCCATTGGTGAGACTGTGATGAATTTTCATTGAAGCACCCAACTACCATCAAGTCACTGCTCAGTGCTCTAAGCCAACCAACATATGTTTTGACAGCACGTGTTCAGATACAGAATCACAGAACCATGGAATTGTCAGAGCTGGAAGGGATCTCTAGAGATCATCTAGTCCAACCCGCTGCTAAAGCAGGATCTCCTAGAGCACATTACTCAGGACTGCATCCAGGTGGGTTTTGAACACCTCCAGAGAAGGAGACTCCACAACCACCCTGGTCAGCCTGTTCTAGTGCTCTGTCACCCTTGCTGTACAGAAGTTTTTCCTCATATTTAAATGGAACTTCCTATGTTCCAGCCTGTGTCCGTTGCCCCTTGTCCTGTCAGTTGGAACCACTGAAAAGAGTCTGGCTCCATCCTCCTTGCATCCACTCTTTAGATACTTGTAGGTATTAATAAGGTCTCCACTCAGCCTTCTCTAGGCTGAAGAGTCCCAGCTCTCTCAGCCTTTCCTTGTAAAAGAGATGTTTCAATCTCCCAATCATCCTTGTAGAAGAGATGAACAGTTGGAACAACTGCACTGTGGATGGGTTGCTTTCTAATGGTGTTTCCAGACAGCTTACCCACTTGATTAGCATATGCTCTAGAAAAGAGGACTCAGAAAGGGGATTCACAAGGGTCAAGACCCACACAGCAGCTCCAATATAGGGGGAACATCTGGTCCCTTTCACAACAACTGTGCTTACATTCCTGAAGTTGCACTTACATTCTTGATGCTCACCTGCCAGGTCTTAGCCAATATGACTCAAAGGCTCAATATCAGCTCTCTGCCTGGCTATGATTTACTGTCAAAATGAGACTTTTATTGCAAGAGAAGCAGCTTCTGTTTGCTCCCTCTCCATAACACCTTCACAGTGACAAAGCTGTATTTACCCTGAGGTAGCTAGGCAGTTCCCTAAGACTCAACTCACCCAGAGATATTATGGAAAAAAAAAAAAATACCTGTGTCTTGGATTTTACAGGAGAACAGCTATTATGTTGTAAAAGATACACCTGCACGAGCAGTGAAAACAAACTGTTCCCCTTCTCTTTCATTAAGTCTTTCAGTCTTGTAATTTGCAGTTTGAACTATGTCTCTGAAGAGACTGCAACATCAGGTAGAGTAGCAACAGTTCAACCCTCCTACATTCTTCCCAAAATGAAAATCAGAGATAAATAGTGAAAATGATAGCTGCTTAAAGATCTTCTGGAATTCTTAAGAAAAAATGAATCAATTAAAGGCAAACAGCCATAAATCCTCTAGTGCCAATACAGCATACCAGTACATTTTGCAAACACTAGTAAGACCCAATATTTTGGGGTTAGATGTAAGGGCCTGAAGAACACTTTGTCCTAAAACTCTTTGAATAGAAAGGTAAAGTGCTTTGATTCTGATTTTTTCAGTACTCAATTAAGGTACAGTTCCATTTGGTTGACTGTTTATCACTGTTAATTTTTTTACTATACACATGAAACTAGAACATTGTCTAAACATATGGAAAATGTGGATAGTACATATTGCTCATAGCTGCACATAATTTTAAGAACTGTAACTGTACTATTTCTAGATATTTTCAAACTATGACAAAGATGCATGCTATTGAAGAAAAATGGCAAGCCTATAAAAAGCTACATGTGTTTGAGTCAATCAAGTATAAACTATAATTATTTTCTTATAGCATGATTCTTTTACACACTAGTGTAAGTAGGAAGTCAGAAAGATTATCCAAAGATTGAGAAAAAACGACCATCCTATTATCCCCTCTCCCACTACTGAGCTTAGAAAAATACCCTAAAAAGGAAAAAAAAAAAAATCACACTGGCAGCTTCTAAGACAATTTAATAAACCTTGGGGAAGGCCGTAGTGTTGAAAGTGCCTTCCCAGTAGTACCTAAAGCACTGCTACTAAAGCAATAGAATAAAGTTTATGAACTTGCCTTTACTGTTGCATAATTTATCTTTGAGAAATGACACTATGGCAAACAACTATTCTCTATGAATCTCTTTGGGGCTTCAGTGGACTGCAGTTTTAACACAGAAAGTATAATGGATCATGACTGAACTCCAAAACAAAATATATACAATGTATTTTTGTATTAAAGAAAAATACTTAGTTCAGAAATTCAATACTACTACACTCAAGTAAGCATTTTCTTATGCTCTACATCAGCTTTCCAACTAAAAGTCTTTTTGAGATACTTTACACTGAAAATCAAAACAAATTCCAGAATCACACATATTTCTTCCTATTCAAGAAACTTTCCCTTTTATGTATTAATAGTTTCTTGCCTAACAAAAACCAAATATGTCCCTTCTTGAAAACAAAACAAAAAACACAAATCCAAAACCACACTACAAATGCAAAATAAACATAAGCAAATTCCAGCAACAAAAGTCAAAGACAGACTAACTTCACTTCTTTACCTGCTCTAGTGCTCATGGTATCATTTACTGAGACCATTTTCCATCACTGTAGTCACTCTGCTCTAGAAAATGTTCATTTTTGGGGTGTATGCTTTCTATCAGGCCAGCAAGCTTTTTGGTAACCAGATTTAATGTGACCGAGGCATGGGAAACCCTAGCCAGAGGAAAAAGGTAAAGGAAAGAAAACAAACAAATCAATTTTTCTAAGTAAAAAACCCCATACAAATGAGATAGTATGAATCAGAAGGTGTAACAACACAGAGGGACATGCATACATGGTATGGAGAAAACTTAATAAGCACCCAGAGCCCACAAGCCCAGAAAAGCTGACATGAAGAGTGGTGAGGAAGAAGCACAGTGGAAGGGAGACACACAGAATAACAGTCAGCCCTGATTTCTTGCCAAGTACGTATCAGATCAGTCTGTAGAACAGCTTTGTTAAGAAAACTCAGATAGTCAGTGTAGCCTGGAAGAACAACTGTGTGGAGGGACCAATGACCTATGAGCACAGAAGGGTAGTTTTCATCTTCATCTTATGATTATTGGCTGAATGGCATTTCTCCATCTATTTGTCTACTACAAGATAATTTCAGGATGCTGGATTATTTAAAGAATTCCAACATTTCAGTGAGTGTTCTAGGCAACAAGCCATGTCATATTGACTTTGGTGAAAACAAGAAAATGCAAGGGGAAAGGTCCATATATGCATAGGTTTTGTGACCTCTTGAAGTTAGTTAGCAGCTGTGGCTGTTTCAGCCATCCAGGTCTGTGGGTAATGACCCACAGATCAAACAGCCAGTGGATGCCTGTCATCTTCTTTGCCAGTGTTAACAATCTCCTTTCATCCATACCCCTGCAGTGCTTGCTCCCAATACAGTTTAGTAATGATGACACTCAGGACAAACTGCCTCAGGGAGGGGAAGAAAGACTGAGCTAGGGAAAGGATGGAAGAGAGGTAGGAAGAGCTATGAGGACAAACGATGGATGAAGGGACATACAAACTTCACGTATGGAGAAAAACCTGACCTTGGCATGGGAAAAAGAAGAAAACATTGGTGTATGGTGTGCAAGAAACACGCAGGCACCTTCCACTTTGGTAAAGAAAGGGAGCATGGAGGGAATGAAGGAATAGATGAGTGTGCAGACCATGTGAATACAGGGAGCCATTACTATATGGAACAGAAAAACATGGGGGGCTCTTGACTGATGCAAGGAGCATATTCCCCAAATACTGTGCAAATTCTCCTTAGTCTGTGGTTTTCAGTACCGTTACTTTGTGATAAAGCACGTTTGGTGTGAGAACAGACTGCATCAGACCCTTCCCCTTTTAAACATACATGGCACTTGTCGCTTTCTCACATCCATCTTTCAGTCACATTAGCTCTGTTAATGAAAAAATAAATGTTGCAAAAGGGAAGTATCAACATAGCCAATGCCAAGGACATTAATTTTAAATATGCTATTTACTTTGTATCAGAGCAGTTATATATCTTGATCTCAAGCAGTTCTTAGCCTTGTCCAGATTCTGAATCCATGCTATAGAAATAAACTCTGTTCTGATTCTCCTTCCTGCCCATGATTCATTCACTTGACATCTTTAGCACTTTACCCACTTGATGGGCTTCATGTATTGAGTAAGAGACAATAATTCTTATTAAAGCAAAAAAGTTTTTTAGTGCAAATCCTGGATAGTGACTTCATGTGAAGTATAGACACAATACAGCTCAAGCTATCTGCTTGAAGAGAGAAGTCACCTGGTTCCAAACACAACAGATGACCTCATGTTTTGTGAGAAATCTGCAGCTCCATGAAGAGAGTGGGTGGGTCCCCAGTCTTGTTACATAAGCACTAGGTCCAGTGAGTTGTCTGCAAGTATTGCCCAGCATCTGGCTTTGAAGATCCATGTCACATCCTAACAGTGCAGATGTAGGACCCTAGTGATAAGGCTAGTGCAGGTAACCTCCCTTCCTAATCAGTTCCACTAACACTAACCAAACACAGGTGTCAAATCTGCATTTTCCCTGAATCAAGAGAAAAAACTACAGAGAGCACAAAACTATTGCCAAAGCACAACGAAAAGGTCACCCCATGGCTACGCTTCACAGTTGTTTTGATTTGCCAAGAGAACTAGGCAGCCAGGGTGGGAGAGTCCATGCAGCATCTGGGACGCAAAGGTGGTGGCTCTTGACACAGAGGAGCTGGGAATTATCTCCATAGCAGTAATTGTTAGAATAAAATTCAATATTTTCAGGAATGGAAGAAGAAACAAAAGCAATTACTCTGTCAGGAAATGTGCCAATATATAACTTGGGAATAACCTGCATATGTGAACACAAGGTAAGTTTATTTCCACCACCCCCCCATCTGCCCCAGCCAGAATGTCAGTCGCTCACTAGCTGACGCCAGGTGACCTCGGTGCTCTCACGTGCCCATGCCACCTTACTGCCTGTCTGCCCAACAGGGTCTTTGGCAGATGCCACATGCAAAGTTAGCATCACAGAAGCCCCAGCTGATATTCTCTTCAAAACTCCTCAGTTCCCCTCTTTCTCAGTTGCTATGGCAACACCCACCATCCTGCAAACAGCACCAGCCAACTTGGGGCTGGCTCTGCACTCATTCATCCAAGCTGCTGTAGGAATTGCCTCCCCGTGCAGCATTTCTGAAAACTGCCTTTTACTTCATGCTGATGTCCTCACATCTCTGACACAGTTTCACTGTCCCGTGTGGCAAACTCATGGCTGCCCCAAATACAGTCCCACTCCTGACCAGGTAAAAGAGCCAAAATCAAAACCAAACATGGAGCACACAATATGAGTATCTCTGAGCAGACTGGAAGCAGACTGAGGACCTTCTCTTGAAAATCCTGGCTCTTGTGAGCAGCTTCCCCTTTTAAAAGCTTTCCCTGCAAAATAAAGGCATTGAAGATCAGCTGTAGATAGTCCAAATAAGAACAGTGAGCCAAGGACAAAATAGCAGGGCTTTCCTTTGATGTAGATTTTTTCCAGGACACATCTTTCTTACTTGCTATTTTGTTTAATTGGGCTGTGACTATATGTTATTATTTGTCACATTATACTCCTTCAGTATTTATGTTAATCCTGGCCTGGGAGAAACAACAAGGTTTCATTTAACTTGATTCTGTTCTAACTGATTTTTTACTACATTCTTGAAATACTATTTCAGAGCTGGCAACTTCAGACCAGATATTCTCACAGCCTTTCTGAGTACTTTGTTTTGTATTTGAAAATAATTTTTAGTACGGATGGGAATATACTTGCAGTGTATTTTTAATTCTGCCAGAACAATCAAGAACAGGCAAGGGGTTCACAGCTTCAAGATAAAATAGCCAGCACATAAAATAACAACAATTTGAAGGAAGAAAAACACTTTTCTGAAGGAGTCTTCCATAATTTTTGCAAAAAATAGTTTAATAGTTCTGCTGTTTACGTGTATGGGGATAAAATCTACACACACTACAATAGGAGATCTGTAACTTCTCTCAATACATAGCAGAAAATAACACATTCTTTCAGAAGGAAAAAGTAATTTTCGTTGAGGCAATATATAATTTTCCACACACAAATGTGTTCAGCCTAATCCAACCTACATATCTCTGTACCTTAGGCTTGAATTTCTTCTCACTGCATTCAATACATTAAGTGCTACCTAACTCCCACCTCCTGAATTCAGAAAAAAACCCACATTTTTCCTTTAAGAAAAACTGCCCTTTGAAATTGAATGTATTCTTATTGTTACAGCCTATAAGTTAGAGGCTGAAAACAGCCATTAGCTAGCAACCTACCCATTACCCTGTAAAGTGTTAGCAATGTGTGAACCTTTGCTGTAAGGAAACAGCCCAAAAAAAAGGGCACAGCACCCTCCCTGATCCACTTTCTTCTGGAGAACAAAAATGCACTGGGGGTTTACCACTCAAAAAGCCTTGCTCTTTTACGCTGTAGTGCTGGCTAACCTTTGCTAGCCAGGAAATGAAAGGGTGAGCTACACAGCATGGCCAAGGGTCTAGCATCTCTGCACACATCATGGACCTAGGTCAGCATCTAGATCCTGGAAGGTCTGTATCTCTTCTAGTGTAACCCCACCATCCTGTGGACAGGGAGATGCTTCAGATGACACACTCTCATACTTAGCACACCAAAGGCTGTGCACCCCTTATACGGCTGAGTTACCAAGTTGAAGTGTTTGCTAGTTACTGTATTAAAAGAGGGGAGGGGATGTTCTGAGACTTGCACTTTTCTAGATGCATGACAAAAGAGATTATCCAAAACGGCTCAGAATCATTTTGAAGCCTGTTAGTTGAAGACATGATCCCAAAATAATACAATTCAAATAATTCAAAGTATCCACAGAGTTTAGCAATACAGTGGTATTAAAGGAAGTGTGATCTACCAAGAGTAAACATGGTAAACCAGAATCATAGAAAGGAAACCAGGAGTCCTAAGAACAGGACAAGCAAGAAAATACAAGTTGGTTGTGCCTTAGATGTTTGTCCATCATCCCTCTCTCCCACCTACTGATTGGTAATGTTAGAAAAAGGCAGCCAATAAATACAGTTTCATATTTTATCCTTTGATTATTTGGTATCCTTGATTTCTGCATTTATTAATTCTCCATTTTTCTGCTAATGCTGCACTTCCTCCTGTCTCTTCCCTTAGCCTAATCAGCTGATTCTCCTCATTCACCTTCCTTGTTGAGAACTGGCTCTTCCATTTCTCTTCCCTCTATAGCTCAGCCTTCACCTTCCTCCTGGTCTTCCTCCCATACCACTTTTATGCTTTCTTCCTTCCTTTCCTTGTTTCTCATCATTTTATCACTTCCTTTTTTTAATATATATAGCATATTCACCTTTCCAGCTGTGCTCTATTTTTGCCTCTCAGGTGGTTGAATCTGAATAGGAGTGTCTTTTTTCAACCATAAGTAGGAAAATGAATGACTCTTCTTAGTATTTTCCTCAGCAGCTGGACACATACTCCACAGAAGGGATGTGCTATTATGTGTTTTAAGGTATTTCTCCGGATCCCATATCATCATTCAGAAATATTTTGGAAGTATTTTAAAAGGTTTTAATATGAAACATTTCACATAAATCCTAATGGGAATTGCAATAAGCTTATTTTTTTTTTTCTTAAAAACTAGGCATGAAATAAGTTATTACTGACATCTGTCATACTTTATATTCCTTTATAAAATTTAGCAGCACCAGCAACAGATGTAGCATAAAACGATCTCCTTAATAGAGCATCCTTTAAGGAAAGCAACTTCATCAATGACAGTAATTTAGTAACACAGGAGGCAGCTTCCCAGAAGATATTTGCTGTTGTCATATTAGAGGTAATTAAACTATAAAGCGATTTATTTCTTTGCAGCCATGTAATTGAACTTTCTAAGGACATTAATGATAGATTATCAAAGTATTAGCAGATATGGAACACGATTACTTCCAGTAAAACAGCGTTCACAAAGACTAGAGCCACAAAAATTCTACAAAATGCCATTTATTGGCAAAACAAAAATATATTAAGCCACAAAGGACAGTGCACTGAGGTTAAAAATGCTGTCACCAAACATACGTCTGTCCTTCACCCTTCTTCCAACTCTCTCTTTCCTATGATTGACAGTGATTTTCGGAGAGTAGGCATTGCCTCCAGGCAAGAAAATCCATGTACTTATAAAACAGTTTTACATTATTCCTATTGCAGCACTATTGATTACTTAAGGAAGCTGTAGGCAAAAACATATATATATATTTTTAAAGTGTATTTAAGAGTGGAAAAACACCTGCTTAGAAATTCAAAGCAGTATAAATGTCTCACACATTTTCTCCACCATATTAACTAATCCAGCAAAAAGGATCCTTGATACGTCATTTGCTGATTGATGAGTACAGAGAGCTGAGACCTGAGCACAGAATTTTATTGCTGAAGACATTTTCATCTGCAGCCGAATCACCAGGGAAACACTTTGTCAAACAACTTCATTCTGCAGGGAGACTTTGTGACAATATTGGCAACTTAAGAATTTGTTCTGGTTTTTCCAGTAGCATCTACCTGTCCATGTTGAGAAATATTTACAGTAGCACTGCAATTCTTGCAGAGGTTGAGCTTAAGACCTGGGAACAAGTGGTTCACATTTCATCACAACAATATGTAAAAAATAGATGCTCACAAGCTCTATTTTTTTCAATATCTATCTATTTATGTATATATAAACACTCTAATATATTTCTGGTACAGTTTAATACCAAACTGCTGTACTCTTGTAGTAACGATTGATTGATCTTATACCAAGCATTCACAGGGCTACAAATTGTTACTTGCTTTCAAGAGCACAAATACCTCTTTTACCCTTGTTTAATTTGTTGTTTGGGTTTTTTGGTGGTTTTTTTTTGTGACTGGGGAGGCTGAATCTAACAAAATGCTGCTAACTTTTATACCATCATGTTAGGCGAGATGTTAGGCTTCCAGTAGGACACCCATGGCTTAATATATCCACATTCTTATTCTCTTGCTGCTCCCAAAATTGCTAAGACATCTGAGTCCTGCTGATCGTCTTGAAGCTTCTAATTATCTCCTGTATTGAATGAAATTCCCAGGTTTCACAACTTTTTACTGCAGTGGCAGCAAAAGTGACCTACTGTGAAATTTTCTCAGCTAAGTAATAGCTATTCTGTATTCTCAATGGCTCAGCTGTGCTGTCCACAATGGGCTGAACCTGATTAATCCAGAAACAAGTAGCCCCTATCAGGATTTATGTATAAAATTGTATGAACAATTCCTTTGTCCATAGATGAGCAATAAACAAATGAATGGCCAAACAAGATGGCTAAGACTACCTAGCATGTGGTGGAGTGAGGGAAGTGAAGAGCATTACTACTTCTCTGCAGATAAAGGCATACTTCCAACCCAGTGGAAAAACAGCAACCAACTCCCAGCTTCAATTCAAGGTAATGGTAAAAGTCCTCACATTCAACAGGGTTAGAGTTTCTTCCCGGGATTTTAGGGTTAAAACCTCTGAGCCTCATTGATAATTCTGCATCTGAAAACAGGAGGTTAAGCTGAATAATTATAATTTTTCCCAGAGAAGCTTTCCTCAATACTGCAATACCATTTTACCCAGGCAATCTGCCAATGGCATTGTTCCACTAACTTAAAGGACAGAGGATCAAGTGTTTAATACTAGCTGCCAGTCAGCTTGCAAATTAAAAGGCTTTAATCCAGCACTGAGCACCAATTTCCACCATTCCTATCGCCACAGAATCTACTCAAGCACCTGCTGCTGCACATCTTCCTGGTGCTGGCCTTTGGAAACATATACAGAATTATGCTTTAAAAAAACCCACACCATGCCACACGTACACTAAGCAAAAATAACATGCTGAAATACATTCCGAGCAGGTTACCACCAACTTTTTCCACCTTTTTTTAAGCTATGAACACATTTCAACAGCTCTTATGAACATATTTTTCTTTGTCACTCTTATCAGAAATCCTCAGACAAATCACACCCCTTTGTTTCTAGATAAATTCTGGCAGGGATAAAGGCTGAAAGATTTGGTGTGAGATTTAAAATTGCATCTCTTCATACCCGCTGTTTCACTTGCTCTTTTTTCATAGAAGTTGAATTAAAAAAAAAACAAAAAACAACAGTGCATTCTTTCCTACACCATGAACAGCTTATAAAAAACAAGTAGGTGGGTCTTTTACTGGCTTTATTATTTAGTGAGTAGAGCCACATGCCTACACTCTCATCTACAACCATTTACACATCTTTCTAAAAGACAGCTCTACTCTTCTTACAAGGACAAATTCCCAGCACTAGGCTGCTTTTGCAATGGCTGGTGAGGGGAGCACCCAGTGCCCTGTTCACTTGTCCTTGGTGTGAAAGGCAGCAATGACTCCTCTGGGCTGGGTATCTGTGGTTTGACACTGCTGATCTTTTCCTAGATAAGTTTTAAACATATTATTCCTCCCTTCCCCCCCCTGGATCTCTGCTTTGTGATCTTCTGCTTGTTGATCTCTGGTTGGTTACTACAGCTTCAAATGTCATGCAAATAAATACAATACAGAGAGCAACACACTAGTTCTCATAGTCCAGAAAACAGAGAGCACGAGGACAGGTTGACTGGACACCTTGCTTCACAGCTGGAAGAGGAAACACTTTTCCCTTTCTACCAGAGCATATGAACACAGCTTGTTACAGGCACTGCTGAGTTAACGTGACAGGTTTACCACACCTTGGCTTGCTCAGCAGTAATGATCTTTCAGCGTTCCTGTCAGATCAATGCACAGCTTTCCTCAGGACTCACATAACACTGGTCAGGAGGCAACGTAATTTTGCAAAACTGGGTCAAAAGATGGTTCTACCAGGAAATGCTGCAGTGAGAGACATGGGGCTGTTTGCAAAGTTCTCTGATTTGCTGTGCTGGAAGGATGCATCCTGACCCTTCACAGACCACACTGCAGCACAGCTTTCCCTTGTGTTACCTACAATCATTAAGGATTTTGACCAAATTATCTACATTTCTTTCAAGTCCTTTCCCGTCACTAGGCTGTAAGATTTGGCAAATATCTCGCCCCATCTGGTCTCTGCCCCCGGCAAATAGGAGATGGGAAAAGGCAGTTAAGGTATTGTCCTGAACATATGTTGACAAACTGCAAATGTAAAGAAATCGTGTGACATCTTATTACCATAAAACACGCTGTTTTTTACTCTATCCTAAATATAAATGTAGCTACATATAGTTTGATCATCAAGACCTGTTAAAAAACAGAAACAAAACAAAACACCCAAGAAAGGACAACTCAGCTATTCTGTTGGGTAATGAATAATTTCTTACAGAGCCTGCACAGCAACTTCTCCATTTGAGACACAAAGGTGTTTGAGTGGAGGGGGCAGATGAGAAGGGTTTTGGTCTTTTTAGTCTTTTTTTTTTTTTTTAAACAGCTCACCATTACAATCTAACTTGGTGAAACTAAATTTCAAGAATATATAAAAATCCTTTTCTTTTATATTTAAACCACTAAGTTTTAATCCTCTTGCTCTACTTGAGTAATAGCTGTGAACAGCATTGGTATTCGTACACAGACAGTTCAGAGGGTAATTATTGATAGCTACCTTAATCACAAATGCAGGCCATATAAGTAAGAAATATTTTGCAAGTATTATTTTTTGGACAGGGGAAGGTCTATCCCACAATTTGGAAGCTGTTTCTTAAGAACATTCATTTTCACAATTCAGAATTACTAATATGAAAATACCTTGTTTCCAAATGTCAGACACTGGGCACTAACACTGCATGTATTCGAGTCCCAAACACGGCTTCACCAAAGTGACACTGCCTCTTTTAAAACTGCCTTCTCTAAGAGGAAAGACATTAATACCTGACCAAACCATGCTAATACTGCTCCACTTCAATAATCTGAACCTCAGCATCTCAAAGAGATAACAGAAGACTGCTACTTTTGACTTAATAATGAACAACAAACTTTAGAGCACAAATGCTAGTTTCACCAAAAATGCACCAATTTTGTTATAAACCAAGCCAGTTTTACAGTAACTCATCAGGAATGTCACCATTCACTGCACACCATCTCTTAATAGTAACTCATTCTACTGATGTGTTTTAAAAGCAAGCAGAAATCAGAGTGCAAGAGCAGCCACCATGAGGAGGAAATTAACAAAGCTGGTGCAGCACCTTGCTGGGGTCCCATCACTGGGGGTGGTTATACAGTTAAGGTCATAATAGAGCAAATGCAGACACTGCTTTTGCAATCCTGCTTCAAAACTATTATTTAATCCCTAATATATTGCTGCCTCCATCTGAACACCAGAAATAGTATGAAATTAGAACTCAGTATTTATTAATGAGATCAAATTTAAGCAATTCTTCTTTTCAGCAATACAGGCTTGCTTCTCCTCTCATTTGCTCGCACACAGAAAAGGAGTAATTCTGATGAGGTCAATGTCACTGTGAGAAATGGACAAGTCATTCCTTAACTGCAGGCTTGTACTGAAAGGGAAGCAACCATCCCCAGCCAAGGTAGCGCAGACAACAGCAAGCAGTGAAGAAGCAGAGCTATGAGTTTAAGCTGCACAAGAATACTGAGCCTCATGTTGTATCTTTGCTGTTACTCTAACTTGTTAAAGCCAGCATGAATCTTATGGCATGCTGAGGACCACTTTTCTCTGAAGAAGAGACAAAACCAATGTTGAAAGCGTGCTCTGTTTACATGCCATGGGGCTCATCCTTGCCAGGTATAAGGTAGAATAGCACGATGGAGCTCTGACCTCTTTATCACTGGACAACCTCTCTATATAACTTGTGAGACAGTGAATTTACACTATATATGTTTTTATGTTTCACTCTTTTCTTACATTCCCAGGTAAAAGATTCAGCCTTTGACATCAACCATCAAGACTATACTCAAGAATTCGATGCTGTACTGGCTATAGTGATAACCAACAAGTCTACAGATTATTTGTAAACATTACCCACAGAATCAAGTCACACTGGGAACACATAAAGTGCACAAAGTAAATAGATTCAAACCCACTGAAATAACTGCAAGGAAGTTTAAATTTAATTAACAGGATACAAGATTCAGATAGACGGGCATTAAAAAAATTAGACAAAATGAAATTAAACCCTGAATTTCACTCCTTTCCACCACAAAAAAGAACTGTATCAATATTCATAACAAGTTCTATATTCCTTTTGCTTCCCTGTGAGGGAACCATTTTTTCTGTTCTGACAGCGACAACTTCTTTGACAGTTAAGAATACTCTTTAACTCCATAAGGTAACAACTTTAACTGCCCTTTAAGAAGGCTCAAACACACAGTTCGGGGAGAGCAAAACCTGAAAACCCCCTATCAAAATCTTGGCAACAAACACAAAAGCCTCACCGCTACTATCAGAGAGACAGATGAAGGAACCACTGTTTTTGCAGGAAATTTTATCCAGAAGTACAAAGCCAGGATGACAGTACAAAGAAATAATCTGCCAAGTCGGACAGACAGTGCATTTCAGAATTGGAAGACTGTCACAGCAGACAAGTCACGCCAAGCAGCACAGCAAACATCAGCAGCTGAATGGCCAGACCACACCAGGGATGTGCAAATGAAACAACACGTAGGTAACAACTCTTCCCTATGCCTGCTCTCACTCTTCTCTGGAAATGACTAATTTTTAACTTGATGGGACTTGAAGAAAAGCCACCAGAACAGAAGAAACTTCTTTTGTGAAGTTTAAAGTCTATTCCAGCTTTAAAGAAAGAAAAGCATGAGGAGGTCTGGGTAATTCAATAAAAATGAAGGAAGAACTCAGTTTTACCAGTCACTATTCAGGAAGAATTAGAAACTTTGTGCCTTGTAGGACACTATGATCAACTGAGCTCTGACACTGAGTATTAGATCTATCACTATTACAAAGTGATGCAGCTAGGTGACTTTTAAAAATCAGCCTTATATCCCCAGAATACAGGAATTGGCCAACCTTAAGCCAGAAAAAACTGGGACACAGAAGGATACACAGGGCCAGAGGGTTTATCACTGGAAAGACCCTTTTGAGACCAGATATATATATAGCACGAAGAAGCATGCTGGAGTGCCAATACATCTATTAGATTTAAGTGGCCTGTGAGTGCTGAAAAATGTGAAAAGAAGTTCTCCTCCGCATTGCACCTGCTTACTGAACTGCTGGGGCTTTAAAACATCATCTGTCCTCTGTCTGCTAGGCCACTCCACTCTACAAAACACCCCAGCAACATCACTGAAGATGTTTCTCTTCCCCTGGGTGTCCCTAACTGGGTCCCCTCTTGCAACTGACTCAGGGAATACATGTCCAGTGCTTTTGATCACTTCTTGAGTTCTCCACTCCTCTAATTTGGTAAGTCTATGGCTTTATGCGAAGGGACTTCAAAGGTTAAAAATGCAGCTTCTAAATTATCTGGGCCACACCTTTGCTGCTTGAAAATAAGCACTTTTTATTTCTTAAGAATGACTCTTCTCCTTTGCTTGGCTGCTACAAGCATGTAACAACCATTGAGAACACCTGTTGGGGAAACCAGCAACTGCCCCTCAAAAATGCAGTAAAATTACTGCTCTTCTGCAAGGAGGATTTTGTAAAAGCTGGCTATTTCGGCGATTTCCAGCCTGCACAAACACTCTTTTCCAGTAGGAAATGCAAGAATATAAAGATCTCATCTGTTTCCCAGAAATTCCCCAATCAGTACTTAAGAATGAGGTAATTTTTTAATCAAAAGCCTATTCTGTGAGCTGTCTGCCCTCAGGTCCATCTCATTCATCTCTCTGGACACGGGTTTCAGTTTTCCCCTGGGTAGAGGTTAACAGATTGCTGTAATTGGATGGCCCCAAGAAAGGTGCTTCAAGCACCAGAGAAGCTAGAAACAGAACCCAGACCATGCTCTGAGCAATGGAAGATTTCCCCCTTATTAAATATCGCTAACAGTGTTTTAGCTACTTTAGGGGAAAGTATGATCGAAGGAGTTAATTCACTTGTATCTTGCTATGAGGAGGTATTCCCTGGCATACAGGCTGAAACTGTCCATATTCTACTTGTAGCAAACTTAAAATTATTCTGACTAGTGTATTCATCTTTTAAACATCTGTAGACCTTTACGATCCTGTAATTAGCTTCCTCCCCTTACTGCATTACCTACCAGAAACTACTACTGCAAGAGAAGCACAGCTCCTCATTTGTCTTCTGCTTTATTTACAAGCCTATCTCCTCAATTATTTTCTAAAATTACTATATGAAAATGCACAAGTAAGAAAATGTCTTTACTGACCTCTAACCTTGTGAAATCTGTACTGTATTTTTCATCAAGAAAGCACACCTGGTTCTGCATTCTTTCTGTGTTTTGTTTTGGTGTTTTTTAGGATTGTAACAAGCTCACAATGTGTCTTACTATAATTACAACCAGCAGAAAACAAAGCAACTTTCAACTACTCATTCATAGTCAGTTAAAACGGATATGTCTGAATGACATGCAAAGCTATATGAAGTGTCATCTTTTAAAAATCATATTTCTGTAAATGAAAACCCCATTGAGTGTCACATACTCCATTATGACTGAGGCTTCTTGAAGTTTGAATATGCCTTTTAATTCTCAAAAGACTTGAAATATCCATGTAGAAGTGGTGAATATTTATTGAGAGTCAGAGTAACACCGAATAACCAAAGGTAAATATATGTATGTGCAATCCTCTGTGACAGCTGTGAAAAAGAAACTATGTGAAAACCTCTAACTACCAAATCAGATTAGACTTTTCCGTATTATGAGCTAAACTGAAGCCTTCCCCATTTTAACAAAACTGAATATATAAACTCAGCACTGACAAAAACTCAGTTGTTATCTATTGATACCACTCACAGATAAAAATGGTCCCTGGGATGGCCCAGCACCACACTGGCAACTTACGGGACGCAGAGTGCGGGACTAAGTCCCACAGAACCCAAGATGCTGAACTGAAGATGATACATCTGGACAATACCAGTTAAATCCATAAATACAGTGACTCACTGGAAGGATAATAGGATATAATCTCTTATTGAATTGGGATGTGTGATGATGAATACCCTAAAGAATGATGGATATGCTTCAGTTAGAGGCAGAATTTCTGCGAGACATAGGGATATCAGGCAGGAAAAATATTTACTGCCTTCCAATGAAACACAAATATTATATCAAAAGCACTTGCTATATCACTTAACCCAGGCAAAGATATAAAAACACTTTTAACGTGTCATCTTTTAAAAGCAGGTCTTCCAGAAAAATCCAGTTATCCAAAATGTTTCTTCTATTTCCAGATGCCACAATTTTGAAGCAATACATAATAAAAATGGTTCCTATGAAGTGGGGTTTTTCCTTTTTGTTTTTAGGGTTGGGACAGAGTGGTGAGGTGAAGAGGACAACAGACCCATTCATTAAATTGCACACACACACATAAAATTTTACATACCAACTGTCAAGAAAGTAAAAACAGAACACCAGCACCCTAGTGTGAATAATAAAATTTAACTATATTGAGAGTTCCTGTTTTAAAGGCACCAGAATTATCTGTCACACCACAGCAACACTCTGCAGGTCTGAGGGACAACTCTGAAAGGCATTTGTCACCAAACTGATTCACCAGAGCTACTGAACCAATTCACAGAGGAAAACCATTTAAACTGGCAGTGCCTACAATACAATCAGACTGGAAGGAAGAAATATTTGCTCAAAGTTTGATGTGTCTAAGACAATGGGACTGAAGTTGACAAAAAAGGCTTTCTTAAAAACATTAGAGCAATCAGCTAGGACTGTCATATCAAGCACAGGGGAGAGCTCTCTGGGAGCAGAAGCACCAGTGAAGCATTTGGCTCTCATTAAGCCCTGCTCCCAGTGACATTTCTGTGCATTGCTATTTACATGCTGAGAAATTCTTGCAGTGAGCCAAACTAAAGGTACTTACTTGGGAGGAAAGACTCAATGCCAAATGCTCTTTCTGCAAGAACACATCCTTGCCATCTTCACATCACGTCACAAGAAGCTGCCTTTACATCAAACTGCAGATCTAACACATTTACTAGAAACTCTGCTTGAAAAGCTGTGTTTTCCCAAAACCTTGTTTTATGATTGCTCCTCTTCTCAATGTTTTCCAGTGGGTTTTAAAATAGCCTGGCAGCCTCCAACACAAAAACTAAACATATCTTCCAAAGGATCAAAAAATATAACCAATAGATAAAAGCATTTAATCTGACTTTTAAAAATACTGTTGTTGGAGTTACAAATCCGATAAACATAAATAAGAATTGGGGCCTCTAGGTGTTGTTAAAAGAAAACTATTTCATGTCATTACATGGTTGCTTTGAAGCTTCTATAACTGTCAAAATGAAAAAGAGAGATTTTATGAGTACAAGAAAAATATTTCTTAAATTCTAGGTGTTTCAAAACTTACCTAAAAAACAATATGCATGCTAAACATCTGCAAAAACAACATGGACAAAGGCCCCCTATGTTACCTGAGATGCAAACTTCAGTTCCAACCAGTATGAGATTTTATGAACAGGTCACCCCTGGAAAGCTGGGTTGTGGATTTACAGCTCATGAGCTGTTCCCACAGGAGCTGCCTGCATGTGTCCTCCAGCCACACAGTAAATGGCAGGTGGTTTTCACTGGAGTGGCAAAGCACCTTTGCCTCAGGATAAGGGGTGTGTTTCAGCAGGTCTGAGGGAGCAGCTGGTATGCTGGAAGGTGGTGTGACCACACATCTTACCCTTGCTCTGAGCCTCAGCACTGAAGGCAGAATGGGGAAGAAAACTTGTAGCAGCTGAGGTCTTAAAAATAGCTTCCAGCCCCAAAAGTTGAACTGATCCTGAATTAATCATAGCGTCTCAGGCAATGTAAAAGTTATAGAGCAACTCTATGTAGACCACGGGTCAGCAACCTTGCACAAGAGGCATGTCAAGCTGCATGTATCCATCCCAGATCAGTAGACACCCAACATATACCAGAAGATGTTGCATCTCAGAGGAAAACAGGGCTCTCCTTTTACCAGCTGTTACTTATTCTTCACTGAGGAACCAGTTCTTCTGAGATGACAACTTGGTGGAGAGCAAGTGCCAGAGATTGTTACTTCTCTGGGACACAGCACACTACAACCTCTAGCTCCCCTTCCTCTAAATGCCACTTGAAGTACATGGTTGTCTTTGCAACATTCTTGTACAGACTGTGTCAAACAGATGGCTGACGTAACATGAAGATGCATGAACAAGAGGAAGAAAAACCCCCCAAGTCTCAATGCATCTCCTCTTTGGTATGTGTCACTTCCTCCCCCTGCCATCCACAGGGGACTTCTGCACAACTTTCTTCTAACTCAAATCTTCTCTATACTACTAAATAACAGCAGTTAAATGCAATTCCTTCCTGAAGGCAAAATTGTACCTGAGGGGTGATGGTGTTGCCAGACACAGTTTATAAACTGCCCTGCAGATACATATTGTGACGTTCCACCATTATCCAAGTCAATGTCTGTTCCTGTCTGGTGCATGCAACCCAGTTTCTTTTCCATGCGGGTAACAGCGAAGGGGATATGAAGTGGAGTTGCCTTGCCTTGTGACAGCAACAAAATGAGGCTGGGACCCAATCCGGACAGGGAACATGGAGGTTCAAATATAGCATCCAGTACTTTCTCTGGCTCACTGGTCTGCACACATTCATGCTGCTGCCATGGGTATTAAGCAGTAGAGGAGATTTTTTACAAGCTAAGTGTTTGCCTAGCTGCACAGTAAGCATCCAGCCTTAATACACATCTTTCTTAATGACCCTAAAAGTAAGAGGAACAGGATGTCACATAGAAAGTTTCTTTGTACGTGTTATTTTGCTGTATCCTTTTTGCAGCATTGTGTGGTATGGAATGCAGGACAGGCTAAGCCTTTTTTGACCTAGCACAACCATTCATTCCAGTGGCAGATCCTATTCTCTTCCAGCAACTAGTTTTAGAGAAGTCCTGAACTAGGGTCACACCTTGTGTATCTTACTTAACAGGACTTTATTCCACCAGTTTGTCTAATATAACAAGTAAACACTATCCACATCTACAACTGAATGACATGATGAAAATCAACCACCTCCCTCCTCCCTTCAGTTTGTTTTACACCTGTCCCAGATTACTTGTCATAATTCCTGGATTATGAGAAATACTGAGCCAAGTTCCTTAGTCATCTGCGTCATGCCATTTATTATTTTACAGCTCTCCAACATATCCTGGTTGATAATTTCTTCTCCATGATGGTCAGCTTAAGCTTATTTCTGCACATTTGTATTTGTTACCTTATACTTCTCTACTGAATACACAGTTTTACAATATTAGTTATCTTAATTAATTTAAACACCCTCACTTCCTAACCTAACCTTCCCTAAAGCCACTGGAAGCCTATAAGATCCGAATCTGAAACTCTCAGCTTTCTGCTACAAATCTGATTAAAAATTGTAAATTTTGTTATGTTATCCAATGGATTAATTTTTCACTGTTCTTTTCCATATGAGTCCAGGTTGAAGACATTTTGTTATAGTTTTACAGATGTGCACTATACAAATCACTTTTAGATACAGGTATGTATTATCTTAATCTAATAAATATTTTGAAAGTTATGAAATAAGATACATTGTTTTACAAGCTTCAATTGGCACAATGATTTCTAAGATAAAAATGCTATTTTTACCATGACTGCTCACCTAGAATACAATTTCTACCAAAACCAACAGCAAAAAGAGAATTAAGAATTCTTTTTTTTTTTTTCCTTTCTTTTTCTAAATTAAAGAAATCCTTATGTGTCACGATCTCCCTGCTGGGCCTTTCTAGGTCATGCTGCCCTTTCACTGAGAAACAGACTCAAACCTTTGCTGTGAAATAAACAAAAAAGTATTTCCCAGAGGAATAATTTTATCCCTCTCTAGGTAAGGCTCCCCCTGCCTTTACATAGCCATATTATTCTTGAGAGACGCTGACAGCAGACTAAAGGCTCTGTCACACAAAAATTACATCTGCAGAGGACAGGAATTCAATCATGTAACACTTCTTCCTGACCAGATAAAATTTTTGTAAAACCTCTCCTAAAGTGGAAAGTGTTTTTTTTCCCTTATAATCAGTTTCATCTTTTGACAAAATGAGCCTCACAATTTCAGAGGAAGATTGTGGATGAGATGGTTTATTGGGGAGGAAAATAACAGCTACTGGCTTTCTCAGTGCCAGAAAAGAGGAACACAATTAAAACATTAGCCATCCCCTACTGAACAGAAGGCTACAAGAGACAGACAGGTATTTGCCAGAATATCTGCTAAGACTAAAATTGTAACTCTACCTTGTTAGAAGGTTTAAAAATAAAATGACAGAAAAAGTTAAGTCTAAAAGGGAAATTGCATTAGGAGGAAAACAGTGGTTTAGGCTGGATATAACACACTTCTGACTGCAGAACTGAACTAGTCCCATTGCAAGTGAAACACTTCAGTTAAAGACAAGCAGAAATCCTGCCAGGGCTGTCCCAAAATATCTGTGTTCTGTAACAAGAGATCCACAACAACACAAACACCCATACTTCAGAGTTTGTACTGTTTCTCTGAACATGCCTCATGTTCAAACAGTAACACTACAGAAATGTTGATAGCCATATATTTTTTTTTTACTTAAGGAAGGAGAAATACTACTGATCAATAAAGAAAACCTGCAATAAAAAAAACCCAAAAAACCAATCAGATAATTAGCAGAAGATCGTATCTCTTGGCAACACTGAAAAATAAGAGCAAGAAAAGATGCACACTTTCCCTACAGACAGCATATGTAAACTTTTTTTTTTAATATTTTAATTTTATCAAGCACACTTCCAGGTTAAATACAATAATGTTATTTGAAACAGTTTACATTTGAAATGTCCTTTTTTACTTTTAAATACCCTGACATGATAGTTACAAGATGATAAAACACACTCTTCAGAGATTTTCTACAACTTCACCTTTGTGCCCAACAATGCACCTAACACCGAAGTTTGACAAACAATACCTATTTGGCCATCTCTTACCATTTCAGGGGCTTAATACTATTTTGTGTAGATAACTACACTACATACGAATACTTTGTCCCTTCTTTTGGTTGTGATGTATATAGAGTTTACTGTTAGCCAGAGCAAATGTTGTATTTTTCTTTTATTTAAGAAACCTACAATTGCTTATTCTTGAAGCCTGTATTCTACACCTTTTTGAGCATAAGCAGATAAATTTTCAGTGGCACTGTTGCTCTTTTTATTTTCTGCTGACAGAATATTCAAAGCTGACAAATGTTGTAGAACAGACATAGTTATTAAAAGCTTTAATTTACAGCAAATAGTGGCAGTTTGCTTTTGCTGCTCATAAACCAAAAATCTAAGAGGTGTAAATAGAGGGAAGGTGGCAACAAAACACTTAGATTGTTGTTATAATATTTCTACAAGTAGCAGTGATACAGAGTAACACATTTGTTTTCACTGTGTGCATGCAACATCATCAGGTTTATGGATCTTGAAACAGTACTTTTAAATTTGGCTTTTATGAAAATCCCCCAGGTACCATATAGCTAAGTGAGCAAAAAGACCAAAAATATAAATGTACAGTACACTTAAATACCTCTTTGAACTGCTGCTCTTCACTGAGGTGGTGCTTATGCTTGATAAAGTGGAGTCTCTCACCTCTCTAGCTTTGGTCCCTGAAATGGTTATTTCTCTTTCCTCGCTCCCGTCTCTTCCCCCATCATAAAACCTAGGTAGCAATTATGACTACAGCTTTTCAACACTCAAAATATCTACATCTATCTTTCAGTAACCATATCAAATACTTTATTTCAGCAGACAGGTCTCTGAATCAGATTAAGTTCTTTTGTGCAACAGTGAGGTAGTTGTCTGAGATACCATCATAGAGTCATATAGGCTGCCAAAGACCTCTAAGATCATCAAGTCCAACCATTAACCTAGAAGTGCCAAGTCCACCACTAAACCATGTTCTTAAGCACTACATCTACACATCTTAAATAGCTCCAGAGACGGTGATTCCACCACTTTCCTGGGCAGCCTGTTCCAGTGCTTGACAACCCTTTTGGGGTATAAATTTTTCTTAACATCCAATCTAAACCTCTCCTGGCACAGCTGGAGGACACTTTCTCTCATTCTATCACTTGTTACTTGGGGGAAGAGACAAACATCCACCTTGCTACAATCTCCTTTTAGGTAGTTGCAATAAGGTCTCCCCTCAGCCTACTTTTCTTCAGGCTAAACAACTCCAGTTCCCTCAAATGCCCCTCATAAGATTTGTTCTCTAGATCTTTTACCTTCTCTGGACTTGCTCCAGGACCTCAATGTCCTTCCTGTAGTGAGGGGACCAGAACTGAACACAATATTCCAGGTGCGGCCTCACCAGTGCCAAGTACAGAGGGACAATCAGTTCCCTAGTCAGAGCTCATCTCACAAAGGACCTGCATGAGGTCTGTGGATGAGCAGCATTCACTGCATGGTGTTCAATCCCCCACTAGCAAAGAACACAGCCTCAAGAAAAGATGGCGGAAGTGAAATACGGAAGATTAAACTTAACCCGGCTGAGAGCACAAATGAACATGCTGAGATTGCAGTGTCCAACGACTCTCACCTGGCTTGTGTACACTTGGATGGTACATTTAACTTCTTTCCCCTAAGAGCTTTTTCACAGATAATTTTTTTTTATACATATTAAACTCTAACTAGAAAAAGGCCTCCCCATGCTCGAAAATCTATGTTCTTAAGTCTGCATTCTGCACAATGGACACTAAACAGTTTTGCATGATTTTTTCCTTTCACTCTACTGTGAAAAGTCCCAACACAAAATACAGCACACACTGCTTTGTTCTCCAAGAATTTAAAATTTCCTAGTAATACTAATTTTCAGAAATCAGGCTTGCAGGAAAATACTTTATACTCTAGGTATCTTATGTACAGTAATTGCTGTGAAGACCAAAACAACAGGTATTTCAAACAAAACACCAAATCACTTGTTGATTTCACAGGGGAAACCAATTTAAACACAGATGAGGGTTATGGCCAATGCAAGTTGCAGCATTTTTCAGTAACTGGTCATACACCATGGCATGAATAAAAAGGAATACTTAATGCATACCTTAATAAGAACAGGAATCTGAAAGTTATACATGTTAGATGCATCAATTTTATTTCTTATTTTCTCCTAGTTAACTTCTCAGCTAAAAAAAATATAAAAGTGCAATGTTGACTAACAAAACAGTGAAATTCTATTTATTTCATCTTTTCACATTGAAATTTTTAAAGATGACCTACAGAAGACAATCTTTCAGGCTTCGGTGCTGCTTCCAAAAAATCCCCAAAGGAAAAACCTTTTGAAAGCCATGCTTGACAAGAACAGAGAACAACCTCATAAGGCAGCACACATACTGTCACACATTTCTCTACCTTAATTACTTATTTTTGCTTACTATGAAAAACAAAACTTTCAAGTTCACATTCTTTCCTGACAAAGTTGTGTTTTCAGCTACATAAGGATATTGTAAAAGCTCCTAACTTTTGTTTTAAACCAAATAGACTTCTGTATCTTTTCTACATAGGAGAGTCTTCATTGTTGGGACAGAAGATTACTTAAAAAAAAAAATAAATCAGAAAATCTGCAGTAGTTTGTGTGGTTCACACATCCCTCTAGCAAAACATGGGCTATAAAGCAACATGATGGGTTTGAAATAAGAGGACTACACTTCCATGACAGGTTAAGAAGTCTGAGGTATTGCCTTGCAATGAACTCTGTCCACTGGGAAAGTAGACATCCTGTGGCAAGGAATTATCCCCTTACAACTCAACACTTTCAATGAGGTCCCATTTATATTGTGAAGCATCTAAACAGTTATCAAAAATAATAATGAAATTTTAAAGCATTGAGGAAATGTTTCTTCCCTTTGACACTGTTTTGTCTTTCAGACTCCTCAGCTCTTAAGATCATGAACTGTCTTGTATTTGAGTATCATCCAGAACATTTTGATAGCATCCAAAATCTAATAATCACAACAGCAATAAAAGCAGTGACACATTTCAGATGCTGTCCTTGGAGATTTCATGTTCCAAAGGGTTCAGTCAATTAATGGAAAAATCAGTGTTGCCAGTAATTGCTTTTAGAGTTGGTTGGTTCAACTCCTTTGAATATCATGGTTATGTTTCCACCCACTGGGTAAAAAACCATGATAGAAAGCTCATTTGCATGATATTTAGAACACACAAGCATAAACTGAAGTGATCTGCATGATCTGCAAGGCTTACAATGTGATTTTTTTTTCAGTGCATGTGCCAACATTAAAAAGCCCTCAGTTGCAACTCAGTATGGGAGCAAGGCATTAGGAAAAACCCCCAGTCTTTTTAGCTTTAAAATATTTTTAACTTCTTGCACCCCTTAATTAACAAAATTAGCAATCAGTAGAAATCCTGAAGCAAGACGGATGGTTTTGTTACTGTCAGTAACATACTTCAGAGGTCTGTAACAGATAGCAGCATCAAATGAATAAATAATTTTCAAAGTCTAACAGCCAGCTTCCCTAACAGTGTGAAAATATGTAAATGTTACATTGCTTTACTCTTCAAACTGCCTCTCCTTTCATTCCTCAGAGACTCTTCTGTCAGAATAACAAGCTAAAAACAAAATATGAATGACAAGTGCACATACTTAGCTGATTGAGAACACAGAGTCAAACAGTAACCATATTAATCTTGCCTCTCAAAGAGGCCATGTGAATTCCAGGCAGAAATATTGATTTTGATCTAGTCTACTGCAGTGTAGATTGATAATCAGTGTTCAAAATCTATGCGAGAGTCCCTTCCTCCAAAACAGCAGTCTTCAGCACTTTTCTTAGTTCAATTAGGACACCCAGAATTTTATACTTACAGCCCATTAACACTGTCAAAGCACTTTGCTATTTCTATACACCCTTGACAAACATGTGACTTGTGAACTTCCAGTATATACATAACCATAGCCTAAAGACATAAGAAAACTGTACATGTTATCAGTGACTTTACTCTTGATTTGCATACTTCCAGTGAAGAAAGTACTCATTGCACTGAAGCAAATTCTTTATTGCACTATCGTCATGCCAACTTGCCTGACTGTAACACTGCAGTGACATTATTACCCCTCGTATGCCCCCAAAGCAGCTCAACAGTGCCACATCATCCTCACTGTCCTCTTCCGTATACCACACAGCTGCTGTCACACAAGATCCTAAACTCATTCCCAATAATTCACCATTCCCTTTCCTGCACACCCCACCTGATAGCTCACAAACCACCTCACCAGTCCAATGCTCCTGAAGCTGCTGTTTAGCATTTACTGGAGTGAGATGCAGTGGATTACTTGGAACACAGTGTCTCTTCACTCCCATCACTGTTTGTTTCTGCATGATGGTGCCACTTCTAAAAAGTTATGGCTGGTCCAGCCACAGTGATGGCTCTTTGCCACTATCTCTATCTGTGTATTAGCAGAAAAAAATTAGAGTAAGTATAATAAATCCCATATCCATGTTATGCCCTCAATAAATCAAGAAGATCCATTCAAACAGAAAAAACCCGCACCAGTCAGTGAACTTCCAGAACTTGCTGGTACAGGGACTGTGCTGGCATACATTGTCAGGAACTTCAAAACAGAATGAGACAAATTTGTGGACAATGGGTACCTAAATAGGTGACAGAAGAAACAGTCAGGGATGTACTCTCCATCACCCCTAACATGATGATTACGGATGCTAGGAGAGAAGGAGGCAAAGGGACTGCAGGTAGCAGCCAGTCTTGTGTGTTCTCCCTGAACAGGACCTCTGACTGCCTCTCAGGGGGTGGCTTCTGGGCTTGATGGGTAATGGACCTAACACAGAAAGTCTTTTCTTGTGTCCTTAGGATGTCCATTGTAGAACCTGGGAGCTGAAGCAGACAAACCACAGGTAAGACTAGCCACAAATTAATGACTCTGTGAAGGTGTTATTCAGAAAAAAACCTCCATTTATTTGTCCAAAAAGGTCAAGAATCATTATTTTATATCTAGCTATGAAAAACTCTCAAGCTACTAAATGAAAACTGAAACATTATGTTTAGAAGTTTCACTGTGAGAGGTTAGGGAAGCAGTTGCCCAAAATCCAATTACTGCTGTATCCCGTGATTTTCACACACTAATCCACAAAGGCCCATTTTAATTAAAGGAAAAACGCCAGGTCACTTTTGTTGGCATCATTAGGCAGAAAAAAACCCCACAACACCCAACAAACCAACAGTGAAAAAAAAACCCAGCAGGCACAAGCAGCTGTTTACTGCTCTGTAGTGCCATAAATAACAATTATGTTAAATTAGACTTCAGGAACAAGGCCCAAAGTTTGAGTTAGCGTTATTCTTTACTGACTCAAAAAGTTTCTGAGATTGTAATAGCAATAGCATTTCCCCTCAATGGAGCAGGTTTACAGGAAATCAAACGGTATAACAAAATGGCAAGAGTATCACATCAGTTGCTGTTACAAAAGGACTGAACCGAGGCTAGTTACTGGCCCAGATTCTCTATTATGTTGATTAAAAAAAAAGGCTGATAAACTTTCAGCCTCCTCTGGTAAACTGATGACATGTTGTTCTGAGAGGAAAAAGGGCTGTCTGCTGTCTGAAGGAGAAAAGGTTAAGCTTTCCAAGTGGTTCATCTTTCATCCCCAAAACAATTGTGCTGACAGTAAACCTTGAGTTTGCCACTGCTCTGAAACCCACGGGTAGTAGGAAGTGTCACTGCTTGCAGAGCCTTAGCAAAGGAATTAATACCACTGGCTCACTATTAGCACAAACCTGTCCTGGTCTCTCAGTAGCTTCCAGCCACTGTGCCTTTTTGTGCTGGATATGCAGAGAGAACCTCCTTTTAATTACAAAACTGCCAGAAAGTCCATAAAATCTCTTTCATCTACACCACCTGCGGTGGCAGAACAGGCTGGTGAGGCTTTTCAGTCCACCACATGTTTCTTCTCAACTGCTGCCCTGTACTGCTCAGTTGCCTGGCTTGGTCAACCCTCCCAAATTAGCCTGTAGTTTGACACCTGCTGCTACTAGGCTTTAAGGTTTTGGAATCCAGTAACTTCAGGTATTCGTCTTGTCTGCTGGCTATTGCATCAAACTTCTAGCAACCACCATCTGGGAACTGATTTCTGTTACAACATCACTCCAGAGGAGCACACCTGGACTGAAAGACATTATGACACAATACCCTTAGGCTGGGAAGAGGCATGGAGGTTTTGTTCTGCCTAAGACATAACAAAGTAGAATAGCACATGTTTTCACTGTGATCCTACTGGCTTGAATCACAGTACCACGCCTTCTACAGAGGAAAAACACTTTTCACAAGTTATTATGGTCAAAAGGTAATACAGAGAAGGCAGCCCCAAAATATGGTACAACTGTCCCAAACATCTGAGCACAGGAATCATATGAACAAATACCACTTATGGAAAGATATTTAGTTTATGGAAGGGTAAGCTCAACCAGAGTAGATAAACAGGCTATGAAAAAAAATATCAAGCAAGACATGAAATAATAATGTATAAAAAGGGACTGTTAGTTTATTCTCCATCAAGTTGTATTTAATAATATGTGAACTGCCTGTGTGGTGGTTTACACAGAATTTTATTAGCCTCTAACTGCTTTTGACAGCTAGTGGAAAGAATGCTGTATTACCAAGCAAATGACAGTTTAGTAACCCATTCCTAAAGCATTCACCATAAAGCAATACATTCCAGCTACAGTATCAGACTCCCTCCCTTTACTCAGTAAGCTCAAATCAACTCATAACTGTTCAGTGTTCCTAATATTAAAACGTTTTAAGTTAAATTTTTCTTTCTGAAAACTAAGCTTTTTTCTTGTTGCGCTCTTCCAAATTACTTAAAAAACCCCCAACAAAACAAAAAACCACATGGTTGAAGAAGTAAGATACACAAGATATACCACCTTGGGTTCTTTCTGGATATTTGTATAGATTATTTTGTTTGAATTCTCTTAGAAATGAAGATGTCTTAACTGTGTCCACAAATTAGCCACTGGTTTGTAGAACAGCCACCAGGCAAGGTAACTGTGATCTTACAGTTGCCCTAACTGTGTATCAGGTTGGTGGAAAGCCTCCATTTTTTATTTTTATTTCAGCAAAAGGGTTCTGTTCCCTGACAAATCTGAGGGAACTGCTGTGAGGCACCACATACTTTGCAGGTATAGAATTGATTTTTATAACTTTGCTGGGGCATCTGTGGGAAAGGTTATAAAACTATATTATGAATATGTTTTGCCATCCTATTATATCTTTAAGAGAAGCAATTTATAGCTGTAAAGTGGAGAATGGATAAGCATATAACATTTAATCAAATGTGTACTCTAACTTTTTTCAATATTTACCCCTATTTCATCTAAATAAAAACTATTCTTAAAAAAAGCAGCAAACAATTATCTGTACAAAATATGTATTGCTACTAAACTCTTGAAAGTATTTGTAAATGTAAACTGCAGATACATGCTTCTAAGAGATGCTGATAGAGGCTTTGGAAAATACCCCATGGATCATTCAAAAATTTAGACAAATTTACATTATAATGTCATGATAAAATGGTTCAGATAATGTATTGAGGCAAGACATAAGAATAGAGCAGTTCATCTAGGCAGCAACCAGTTATGAATAATTTTAATAAATATGCAAAGACTACATTCTGCCACATAAAACAGCTAGTCAGTTGTAAACCTGCAATACATTTTTATGCTATAGTATGTGTATACCTAGAATTAAACAATTAATTTTGATCCCCATGAATATAGTAATTCAGATTCTGTAATATCTGCATTTTGCATTAGTTTTTCCCATGATTAATTTTGATAATCTCAGTATTTTACCTATGAATATTATTTTTTAAAAATATTTTTTAACACTATTTTTATTTCATGCCAACAGAATTTGCCATGGTAATGCCCATTGTTTTCTAAGCCTACCCTTCTTCCTAGAAAAGAATAAAATGGAACTGAGTTAATGGATGCATCTACTGAACAATGCCTAATTTCAACAACAAACCAAAATTACCCAGGAATGTGGGAGAATATTTATGGACAGATGTGTGCACAGAGACACAAACACCATCAACATATAAATTCACAACTTGTTAGAAATTCACCTCTCTCCTTCTAGCAGAAACACAGGGAGTGTTTTAGTTTATCTTAATCCAGGCTCCCTACTTCTCCAATATGTATATTCATCAGTGCTCATCCATATATTCCCAGGCCAATGTGCAAACATTTGAGTAAAAGCAGCCTTTCGATTGTCAGCTCCAGTGCCTCTGAAATTTGTTTATAGAAAGGAAGATTTAGTATTAAATATGGCCTACTACTATGTAATATCACAGACTAACCCCTTGCAGGGAAAGAGAAATTACTAACCTTCACCCTTGCTATGAGGAGACTTTGGTCCAGAGGAGAGCAACAAGGCTGGTGAAAGGACTAGAAGGAAAGTCTTATAGGGATAGGCTGAGGGAGCTGGGGTTGTTTAGCCTGGAGAAGAGGAGACTCAGCGGGGACCTTTTCACTCTCTTCAACTACCTGAAGGGAGGTTGTAGTCAGGTGGGGGCTGGGCTCTTTTTCTAGGCAACTAGCAACAAGACAAGAGGGGCACAGCCTGAAGCTGCTCCAGGGGAGGTTTAGGTTGGATATTAGGAAGTACTTACTGAAAGGGTGATTAGACTTTGGAACGGACTTCCCAGAGAAGTGGAGAAGGCACTATCCCTGCATGTGACCAAGGAAAGGCTGGATGTGGCACTGAGTGCCATGGTCTAGCCCACACGGTGGTGTTGGTCATAGGCTGGACCTGGTGATCTTAAAGGTCTTTTCCAGCCTTGGTAATTCTGTGATTCTGTGAGGGTCTCATTTTCTTACATATAAATGTTAATACCTTTCTCAGTGAGGAACTAACGAAAGAAATAACACTACTTTGTGAACACAGGTAAGCCTGGCTCTAATAAACCAAATTTCAGAGGATTAAAACTAAACACTAATCATAATGAAGCAATTAAACTATATTCATGAATAATAATCTAGATTAGTGGATACATGAGTTGCCAAGCAGAGGGAATATGAAGTTTTAATTACCATTCATAACACCGTAAGCCACAGAATACCAGGCATTTATATATCCATAGGTAAATATTACGTGAAAAAAAGAAATCAAGCAAAGCATTACTTATAAAATTAAATCTTCAGAAAAAGGAGTTAGCATCAGTACTGCCATAATCCAATGGAAATCCAAACACAACACCAGTATGCAAAAGGAAGATGTTTATCTTTGCAAGTATTAAATATTTTTGAGTGCTCCAGTTACTGTCAGTAGTATCATAAAATGTATCTGTGGGTTTCAAGTTGGTCCATAAGAACTTTTACCTGCAAACTCTCCTCCATAAAAAAGTGGGATGTGCAGATTATTGCAACTCCCAGACACGTATTTGCCACCTCCAACGTTATGAATGTATGCAGTGAATCACTTGGAAGTGATACACGACTATCAGCCAGATTTTAATCACAGGCATTGCTCAATCTCTAGGGAAATCTAATTGGCAGTATGTCATCACATGAACAGGACTGTACTCTTGAGGAAAGCAGGGTAAACCAACTTTTCTATAAGAGACTGAAATCTTGTTTTGGCATTTATCTACAGCATAGTCTCATAACTGAAGCAAAGAGTAAACAAAGCCTAAATTGTGAAATGCCAAAAATGCCAGACTGCCTTTCCAAGAATTTCACCTGACTTGAGAAAGAAACTATTTTGTTTTGATTCTCACATTAAAATTGCAAAATGAAACTTTTAGACAATATAGTATGATTTGATATACCCATATATAAAACTGTTTCTGAACCATCTCTCCTGATTATATCCGAAGTATCACATCTGAGATCAATTCAGATGCATCAGGTCAGGTACAGAAAGTATCCAAATTCATCTCTCTCTAGCTTCTGACAAACATGCAGTGGACAAGAGACAACCTTATAAAAAAGGAAACATCATCTGTCCCTCAAGTTCTCTATGCTGCTGATTAAAGCAGCTCTTGACTCTTACCATCAGAGGTAGATTCTATGGAAAGGGCTATAGAATCTCAAATCTGAAGAGCAGGATCCCACTCCACTTGAACTCTGTGTGCTGAAGAAAGGGTAGGCCTATGCTTTTGTTCTATCTATGGCATTCATGACACTTCTAGTCAAGTTTTGGAAAATGAAGTCCTGGCCAGATTTTACACTGGTAATGAAGCGAACAGGAGTTCCCAATGAACAGAACAAACTTCGTGCTCTAACACTGGTTTGCTACTGACTGGAGGATTTCTTACTAGCCATTTGAACCACAGATTCTCCAGGGTAAAATGGATATACATTTTTATTTACTGAATAGGTATTCAGTAATCTGATATGACCTTTAGAAGTGTATGGCCCCTAAGCTGAAGCTACCTTGTGTTGAGATCCTTGAGAAGTCACTGTATAGAAGCCACAAAAGCTATACATGAAATCTGTGACAGATGCGGGACTGAGATTCTAACTTACACACTGTCAGCTTCCTGATACCTCTCCAGCTTACAGGAAGACTCAGATCTCAAACTCTCACTTCATTATTCATCCAAAGGATGCTTCCAAACTTACTCTGGAGTACTCTGAAATACACATATATTTCAAGCAAGTCTCCTGAGCCACTGTCCAAATCACAGCCTTTAATCCACAGTATTTAACAGCTCTACTAACTGTAGTTTTATATTCCATCACAAGTCCTAGACTTGGATCTGTCTGAACTCCAGTCTGCCTCAAAAATAAGAGATGTCTTTTCTATCCTGAATGCAAATGCTACCAAGCAACAGCCATAAAAAGGTACAGAGAGATGGTTAGTTATTTTGACATGCTAATGATAAACGTACCGGCTTTACCTTAGAAATTTCATGTGTCGTTATAGATTTGTCTCAAAAACACAAAATTAAAAAAATCTACTTTTGAAGTAAGATTCACACAGATGAATGGCAGGTAGGCTATAAAGAGAGTTAAAGAAAATGTGCAGCTGTGGTAAGATGTTAGCATTGATTACTGATGCTATAATTAGTTTTAAAAACACCACACCTTTATAGCTATTTCTATAAGATAAACAAAGAGAACTATGTCTAGTTCTCTTGCACCTTACATGCACCACTAAGTGAACAACCCACAGCAACCTTTTTTAGCCGTAACTCACTTGGAACTGGAATCAGATCAGGGAGCTAAACTTTAAGAGCTACAAGACAGCAGAGTTTTTGTAAGCCTTTCACCCCATAGACAGTCCTATTTTCAGTCATTCTTAGGAGTACAAACACAGAAAGAGGCAATGCTGAAGTTAAACAGGTCTCTCCTGTAAAAGCACACATTGGGTGGAAGAGGGAATACTCAGGTTTCTTTTTTATGTCATTCACAGTTCTGCATCCCTTGGTAGCCATCCAGAAACATACCTCCTAGTTATTAACACTGAATAAATTCAATCTCCCTTCAGTTATTTTTTATTAGGCAAAACATATGAAAGCTAACTGCAAGAACTTCACTAATGTGACTTGTGTATTTTCAGCATCACCAGAACCATTGTGAAATACGCTGGCTCTCAGGGCTTTTCCCTCCCCACATTTTCAGCACAGAGACAAATCCAGACTTTCCATTAGTTCACCAGTGCTGGGGAGTTTTCACCTTTCAGTTCTCTTGTGTTCTCTTCATAGGAGATTTGCTTTATTTGGTGCATGAAGCGAAAAATGAAGTAAGGACTCACGTTCTCCTCGTGCCTTCAGACACACAGCCGAGGGGCTGATGATCTACCTAGCCCATGCAACTTAATCTTACCCCAGCTGGGTCTGCCTCTGCCATGGCTCTGCCTCTGCCCTCCTGGCTAGTGCTGAGAGTCAGGCACTGAAGTCAAGGAGGTAATTTTAGGCTAAAACAGCCAAAAAAAGCTGTTAGTTTCCAGCTGAATTAGTTCCTCTCTGAACAGCCTTACTATGTGTTCACACAAGAGCCATTGCTGGCCTGGGCACATGGGTGGGAACAGCAGCCAGGGATGGAGACACAGAGCTAGTGTCACACCACTGCTTCAGGAGTGTGCCACCCCTGGAGAGGTGGCCAAGGGCCCAGCCTCCCTTTCCAAGCCTCTAGAGCCTGGATCAGTCTTTTGGAGAACTGCCTTGGCCCCTGAGGTAGCCCCTTGACTAGAAAGAACAACCTAAGATGACTCTTTCATCCTTGCAACTGCTTGACATGCCTATGTTTGAGTACTGAGATGAAGCCAGGCTCCATACAACAGTGCAATTTTCTACTTTCATGGCTCCCCAAACACCCGCCATCCTCTGAGTACAGAGCTACCAGCTTGCACACGCCTGCCAACACATTTGTGCCAGAGAGCCAACAGCACTTGTCAGGGGAACATGAGGCCACCAGCCCCAGTATGTCCTCACCACACACCTGTGGTTACATTCCCTTGCAGCCAAACAGGCCATCCAGGCCAGGAAAACCCACTGTTTGTGAACAAGGCCAGACTGGGGAAGGAGTTCAACCAATGCAATGGGTTTCGGTAAGACAAGCATTTAGCTTTAACATAAAGGTGGATTTGGGAAATATTCAGCCCTGGCTTTACTTGTACACTTACAATGAAAGCCACAACAAACATGATGGTGAAAGTCTTCTTAAAACACCAAAGAAACATGTAATATCTTCAGAAAGCAGAAAGGTTACTGTATCAAATAAGACACTAGAGGCTGAACTGGCAGGCATATCAGAGCTACGTATGCAACTGGACTGGAGACTGAAGCATATTTGGGGCATGCCAGTACTACACACAAGGTACTTCCATCCCACTCTACTCCTGAAGCACACACAGTCCACTGCCACAAACTCTAGAAGTTTCAGATTTTAAAGTTCGACATTACATTTTACATAGAAGTTGCCTGCTTTACCAGAATGGCACTAATATGAAATATACATACATATACATACATACATATATATATATAAAAATAAAATTACAGGAAGAAAGGTCTAGTACAAAAGGAAGCAATTATGTCATGGCATAACTATTTTAATGGAAGTGCAAACAAAACCTCTGAGTCTAGCAGTAAACACAATACATGAGTGTCAAAAAACATGTAGCCTTGAATGATCTTTTACGCGCCACTTTGTTCATCCTATTAAGATGCTAGTTGTTTCTTTGATTTATCTGATAATAAATTTTTGATGACTAGTGAGTCTCATAAAAATTGCTCTGGTGCTGACTACATTGATTAACAAGCCCAAAGAATTGAAACTGTCAGGAATTCATGTACAGGAGTAAATTATTGCCAAACATACATCAGATATTCCATAAAATATAGAATAAAAAAGTTTGATTTGGTAATTTTATCTTGCATCAATTTGCCTGATAAAACTTATATTCAGGATCATCACTGTCAATCCTTGCATACCTTTCCCTTTCTTAAAGTCAACATTACAGTAAATCTAAATTCAGGACAGCCAAGAAATGAATGGGAATCAAAATATCAAATGTAATAATCAAAACTAACATTCAGAATTTAGCTTGGAAATTATGTCCAGTTGAAGTGTGACTAAAGCTCATTTCTCAGAGTTGCAGTTTTTGTAAGTAAAAATTCACTTGTATTTTAGGAGTCAAAACAGGCACATGTATGTGCCTAAATCCCATTGTTCTAGAGCTGTGATCTCTCCTTTGTGAGGCCTTTGCATCTAGCAGGTTCTTGCAGTGTATTTAACCTAATGTCTTTGAAGAGTTCTGGAGTCTCTCTTTCCATGGGTAGCTCCCAAAAACATTGAACATGCAGAAAGTTCCACAAAACTAGACACTGGGGCAGGTAAGAGGTAGAGATCTGAGTATACACATGAATAGGGATCAAATACTCACTTTTTCCTATCAAAGGGAAAAATATTTGCAGCACTGGGTTTAAGATTTGCTCCGTTTACTTCTGCATCTATTTACCTTCAGCATTTGTTGCATGATATATGATTGTTGGATTGAAACTCTATCTGATTATAAATTCATAAGTTGGCTATACAGAGAATAAGAAGGATTCAGGGAATCACTGGGAAGCAGTGGAGCCAGCTTACTGAAACACCTGGCAGAACTATGAAGAGAGCTAATATTCTTGCAATTACTATTATTGCTTTGGTGAAGCTGGAGCAATTGAAATGGTCAGTATCCTAAGTAATTCTATTTACTGTTTATGCTCCTGCATACCTCACAATTTCTTTCCCCAACTTCCTAATAAAGTATAATACAAGAAGTAAAACTGCATGTTCTATTTTTTTTTTTTTAAGATACTTCATACTAATTGATTTTCAGTGTTATCAGATTTTTAAGGTTAAATTATTCATGACATTGAGTATAGAACAGAAAAAAGCCATTGCAAAGCCGTAGTCAGAAGGACTTGCCTAAACAGGACACAAATATGACTAACCCCAGTTTTAACAGTAGGACATTTCTTGTTTGGACAGAGGAAAGCCTTGAAATGCACAACTGAGAAATCTTGTATCATATACAGCAGAAGTTCCTGGTTTCCAGCTTACATTTTTCAAGAAAAAAGTTAATTTTAATAACAATAAATTAAATTTAAATCTGTTCAGAACCATTTTCAATACTGTGCCTTAGGTATAAGGGACTATAAAGGTGCATCTAAACCAGATGGCAGTATAATCTGCTGAAATAAAATGATGGTTTTTAAAAAGTTTATCAGAGCTTGCACTACAAGTGGCACCAGCAAATTACACCAGAATCATTCTCACCTTAGCCTTTCACTGGGCAAACAGCTGATACAGTCTACCATAAAATTAGGAACACTTCCCTATCTAACTGATAGCCCTCACCAGGAGGGTAAAAAAGATTGTTAAAGATCACAGAAAACCCTCAAATTACGTGCAACTGAAATAAGAAACTGGAGTTCAATAAAACCCAGCATGTAATAAAACAGATATGACTGCGTAGAGAATAGAAATTGCAGACAGTTCTGCTTGATTATAAAAGCGCCACCTTTTAATTTATCTCTCAAATAAAACAAGCAAATGTGTGCAGTAACTCTTCTTGTTTGGTTGTAAAGAACCTAACTGAAGAAGAAAACAAGGAAGCAGATCAACTGACTTTCGAAGTCTACAACTGGTTAACAGGCTTACCACTACTTACTGTTAGCTCCACAAGTTTACCAGAAAACCGCTACTACTACCAACGTTTCCCACATGAGTTCTCAATTAGTATTGTTTTATCTGCTATTTCCTACTTATTCTTCTCTCTGTTGCAGTCTCAAGGATTTTCTTTTACATCTTTTTTTTTTTTTCTTTTTTTTTTGTTACCTACTGGGAAGTCTAAATTTTGTTCTCTGCAATATTCTTACCAAAAAAATAAATAAAAATTAATTAGGTGAGGCACCTTCAGAAAATCTCAGTCAA
Source organism: Apus apus (assembly GCF_020740795.1). Lineage (NCBI taxonomy): Eukaryota > Metazoa > Chordata > Aves > Apodiformes > Apodidae > Apus > Apus apus. The sequence continues at coordinate 21,536,804 of NC_067283.1, read as the reverse complement.
GCCTTTTAGTTCCATGCATTTTGGACACACTGCCTTTGGTTAGCAACACCACACAGAAATAGTGTCCAGTTCTGGGCTCCCCAGTTCAAGAGTGACAGGGATCTACTTGAGAGAGTCCAATGGAGGGCTAGGAGGATGATTAAGGGGACTGGAACACCTGCCTTATGAGAAAGTCAGAGAGACCTGGGGCTTTCCAGTCTAGAAAGAAGACTATAAATACATGAGGGTTGGGCATCAAGAAGGCAGGGACAAGCTTTTTTATTTGTACTCTGTGATAGGACAAGGGGCAATGGATTCCAAGTCAAGCACAGGAAGTTCCACCTCAACACGAGGAAGAACTTCTTTACCGTGAGGGTTAGAGAGCACTGGAATAAGCTCCCCAGAGATGTTGTGGAGTTTCCTTCTCTGGAGACTCTCAAGACCTGTCTGGATGCCCTTCTAAGTGATCTGCCCTGGTTGGTCCTGCTCTGGCATGGGGGTTGGACTCGATGATCTTCAGAGGTCCCTTGCAACCCCTAATGTTCCGTGATTCTGTGAAATGTTGAGAAAACTCCTTGAGTCCTGTGGAGACAAGGAGCTGGGCCCACCATGCCCACAACACCTAGAGCAACAGAGCACACTCTTTGAGGTCTTATTTACACTATGAGGCCTGAAAATCATGGCAGTTCTGAAAAAGTCTAAAATCAGGCAATAGACCATCATCTTTGTATACCAAGCATAACGTATTAAAAGCTGTCATGGTTCATATAGTAACTTTCATTCAAAGATGCTGCTCTAAACCGCATTTTCCCAGAAAGTATCCCAAAGCAATCAAAGGACAATGAAATAAAATGAAACTGCTACTTTCCCTGGCAGTTTGCACTAATAAGCATTTTTTTACAAGCTTGCACCTTGCTTTCTTTTCTTAATCTGCCTTACTTCTGCTCTCAAATCATTTTGAGGTATCTGTACCTAAACACATTTTTAACATTCCTTTAAAACTACTGACACTAGAATTGAATTCAGCATCAGACTCAGCTGATGTTGAAAGAATTAAGTTCTTATTCCTGTACTCACCAGCCCATGGCTTCTTTCAGGACTTCCTGATACAGCATTGAACTGTGAGCTGACAGTGCCCTTCAGTTATATAGCACATCTTAAAACATTTCTCAGAGACTATTGCTTCTGGAAAGCAGCATTCACTCCTTTTTAACTTTGCCTGTAATCATAACCACAATGCATGGCATACTCTATATACCTTATTCACAGATGTGTGGCTCTCTGTTGTGCTGCTTTAAAATACACTATGCACAGGCACAGTTCATCAAGTGATCCAGAACAGGTCATCTTTTCACTGTTGTCTTTCACCAGCTTCCAGGTCATCTACAATTTTTAGTCAGAAACAACTGTGTTTCCAAATACCTGAGAACACTATAAAATTCCAGGTCAGATCTCTGTAGAGCTCACCAGAAATGTCCTTGTTGGTAATTATCTCCAAAGACCTATCAGATAGTTGCCAATTCTTCCTAGTGTTTTATTGAAATTATACAGTGCTCATTTTCTAATGAGAACATTGTACAGCTGACAAGCTAAATGCTTCACAAAATTCTAGGAGTTGCCTTGACCAACAAAATTTATCATGTTTCTTTAGGAAATAGTTCTCAAAATCATACTCATGCCTTAATTTAAGAATAAAATTCATACTACAGTCATATTATTTAAATCTGCACTACTAGGATCTCATGTTCCTTCTTCACTATTTAACCCCAAACTGATGTTGCAGTAAACTAGGTCTTAACAACCCAGCTTGGTGTATCCACCTTCCTTGATGCTGGAAGGATAACAACACTTCTGTCACTTTTGACACTTCCCTGACATCACAGTTTAAAACTGAACTTTCTTGAGTTCAGATGCTGTCAATCAAGTGTCCTAAACCTTCTGAGTGCACATTCACAGCCCTGAAGGTTTAAAACCATTTCTCACCAAAAAATGTTGGTCAGACTTCTACTTATTGGACTGAGAAATAACTCATCTTCCCCAAAAGATCATTTTGCTTGCACTGCACATTATCATAGAATCATAGAATCCTAGGGGTTGGAAGGGACCTCGAAAGATCATCTAGTCCAACCCCCCTCCCAGAGCAGGGTCACCTAGAGTACATCACACAGGAAGGCGTCCAGGCAGGTCTTGAATGTCTCCAGTGAAGAAGACTCCACAACCTCACTGGGCAGCTTGTTCCAGTGCTCTGTCACTCTCACAGTAAAAAAAAATTTTCTGATATTCACCTTAAACCTCCTATGCTCCAATTTGTATCCATTACTCCTTGTCCTATCACTGGTCATCACTGAAAAAAGCTTAACTCCATCTTCTTGACACTCACCCTTTATGTATTTGTAAACACTGATGAGGTCACCCCTCAGTCTCCTTTTCTCCAAACTAAAGAGACCCAGCTCTCTCAGCCTTTCCTCATAAGGGAGATGTTCCACTCCCTCAATCATCTTTGTGGCTCTGCACTGGACTCTTTCCAGCAGTTCCCTGTCCTTCCTGAACTGAGGGGCCCAGAACTGGACACAATACTCCAGATCTGGCCTCACCAATGCAGAATAGAGAGGGAGGAGAACCTCTCTTGACCTACTAACCACACCCTTTCTAATGCACCCATTGAATAGAAACAAAAGAGAACATGATTTTCCTTTCATAATTTTAAATAATGTATCACAGAAAAAGGCCCACTTAATTTCTAGGATTCATCATAATCAGCCATAACCAGTCTCTCCAATGACTAAGATTCTAACTAGATCCCACTCTGGATTGGCCTTTTTTTTTCCCCAGCTGCATCTGCATATTCAATTCCACCTTTTTTTGCTGCTCTGTGTGCCACTTGCCTGCAGCTGCACATCTCACACACTGCTTGATTGTTTAGACCCCAACCTGCCCTCCGGGGCAGGTCCTCAATGCTGTTTCTTACCAGTTTCTTTGACACATCTCTACCAGTTTCTCATTTTGGATACCACCATAATTACAACTGATCTTGCCTTGCCCTATAGTCAGATGCAACTTTTGTCTTGTTTCCCTATTCAAATCCTGTATCCTGCTGTCACTGTTTCCCTGCCTTTAGTTTTTCCAAGTCCTAAGCTTCTGCACGTTCCTAACTTCATCATTTCGATTCTGCTTCTAACACAGCCCTAAACATCTGCCCCAGTGACTTAAGCCCTGGGCTATCATCCTTGACACTGGAAATTGATTACTGCATAATATTCTGAACTTTATATGAAAGTTCACATCAAAGGGAATAGTAATATCAGTAGTTAGACCAGTATTTATATGTGCAGTATCTATATCTGTCAGACACATCAGTGATAGCTTTGTTTTTATTACATATCCATCTTAGCAATATATAAACACAAAAATACAGAGATACTGTTTTTCTTGTTTATCTTTCAACATGGGTTCCAGTTTCCTCTTCTTTGGGGAAGAGTTACAGATTTGTATGTAAATGTTGCCTAAAGATGTCAGGACTCTGAGTCATCTATTGTCTCTGTTGGAAATAATGTACTAATATATTTATCAATTTTTAAAATACAGCAAATAAATACAACTTTTCTTTGGAATATGAATCAGTACTTTCATATAAAATATACAGTACTATGCCTTTGATACAGCAGAACCAAACATAAATGACATTTTTATATTTCCCCACATCAGGTTGAAAAAAGATTTTTTAATTGGTTAAATACTTTTTTTTTTTACTGGTACGTGATTGAAATGTGTGAGCCAGGATTGTTAACACTTGCTTATTTCTTAGCTATGATGGGTCTCACTCCTTGCCATCCTTCAAAGGAAGCTTAATTTCTTGAGTTCATTTTCACAGAAGAAGCAGCATCTCAGAGAATCTAACCCAAGGGAGATCACTGAGGTCATCTCTTTTCTAGTATCTCTAATCTGTCTTTAAAACCACTGTAAAATACAAGAGGTCAGAGCTACCACTAGCACAGATGGTGCATCCATGTCAGAAGCCAAAAGGTAAAGGTGCCAGGATAAAATGTCATTGAAATACAGAAGTGAGCTCCAGCAATGGACTGCTGCACACTTAACACTGTTTCATTTCTTGTACAGGGCACAGGGCTACCACACTGTGCAAATGAGAGAGGGAAAGACGTTCTTGTTAAAGGTTCATTCTACATGCCCCAAACCAATCCCTCTAGGAATAATGAGAATACCTGTTCTAGAAGTAGAAGTATTTGTAGAGCTGAGCCTAAGATGTAACTAATAGCTGAAGCCTTCCATTCCACAAGCTACCAAAGAATACCAGTGACAAAATAAAATAAAAATAAAGGAAAATAGTATCTATTATGGACTATTTTGCCTACCAAGGCAGGGTAGAATCACACTATCCAAGTTCTTTAAATATTCATCTACTTCTGTGTGTCACACAAACAGCTGAGGCATCTATCTGTACTCCTTTAAAATCAAATCTACATTATATGTTTTAAGCAATTGGTCTGCATTCCTCTTTATCAACTTTATTTTCCCCAGAGTCCAAAATATTCAAGTTCTACTCTCACCATTCAAAATTACTCCTGACATCATACTGTGCTCAAGAGAGTTTTTTTGGTATTGTTTCAAGATCAAATAATGACTGGATAATACAAAAAGTTATTTAATAATACTTAGTGACTACCAAAGAGAAGCATTCTATGTATCTCTTCAATCTAAATGGAGAAAGTAATATTAAGATTGTTATAACCCCGAATGAATCTTTTCTAATGACTGTATAATTTATATAATTACAGGTAATTACTGGGTTAATAAAAAAATTTGTAATTTTAAACTATTGCACAAAACTGCCACACATGCTTATTTAAACAAGTTCTTAAATGCGGAAATACGAAAATAATGTTTTGCTTTATTTATATTACAAGACAACAGAGCTTTGTCTCCCTTAGCTTAATGTCAGCTGCACTGTACAGTTATCTTAACATATGGGGGGAACCATCTGAATTTTTCACTCAAAAATCAGAAGACATGAATACAGAAGCAGAAAGTTCTGCCTGCATCACTGACATGCTGTCCTCTGACACAAGCAATCATGTCATATACTTCTGCTCAAACTGATCAGTGCTCACTTTGAAATAAACAAGATTTTGGCCTTCATTTCTTCTGTCAGAAGGCTATTTCCATCAGAAGGTTATTACCTTGCTCCCTTAATTGGAAACCTCCCTTCAAAGATACACCTGACCAGCTTCCTTATATTTGTTCTTATGTGCATTTTTTTTTTTAATACCTTAAATAAAGTCTCTTCCTCCCCCTCTCCCTACCAATGACACCAGTGATCTCTTTGCTAAGTAAACCAAATACCTTTTAAATCTCCTCTTGGTTGTTCATTGCTTTTAGAATCCTATTATCCTTCCACACTTTGCCAGTTCCTGCCTGAATTCATCTTTCATGAACATGACGAACAGAACCACATAACATTTCCTTTTCTGTACTGGAAAATTTCCACTTCCAACCCAGCTCTGGAGACAGTGCTTCTCTTTCTCTTCCCCTCACTCCAGCATATCACACTGGTAGCTCACAGAAAACCTGTAACTTAACACACCCAAGCCTTCCTCTACATTTGCTAATTCTTCCTCCGTGGTGTGCTGATTGTCTTCTGTGCTGCTACCTTTGTGTCATCAGCAAACAACACTTACATAATCCTGCTTTTTGTGCTAACGTAAAAAAAAATAAATTATTGCAGGTTCAAGGTTTTACTGATCATCATCTTTGCATCTTGGACAGCAACAATCACACAGCTGAAATTAAATAAGCTTAAAAACTGTGGACAAAGTACAGAAGTTATTTCAGGATACTATTTGTATACTATTGCATTACTTTGAGTATCTTGCCAGGCTCCTCTACTTGTTAAAAATAAATCCTGAAATACTCTTCATTAATATAACCCAGGAAAATAATCTCTTACTTCATGAGCTGTGTCTGCTACCCTGAAAGTAGTGGCTACATAATATTGGGTGGTCCAGTACAACAAATGATTCTCAAGAAAGCTGGGGATTGTCTCTAAATAGCAAACTAAATCAAAGGTGGATTTTTCCAGACTATCACTGCCAATAAAATGAGGTTTTCAATTACAAAGTTTAGCACAGAGCAGCCTGCCCAGGGAAACCTGTGTTCCAATGCTGCCAATGAGTGATACATGCTCAGCACAGCATTGATCAAACTGTTTCCTCTGCTAAGGGTTCATGTGTCAGCCTATAAAATGGCTTCCTCTTCTACCACCTTTCCTGGTGAAAATGTGAAAAGTACAACTTACTTCCTTTCGCAAAACACCACTTAGAGACTCTTGATTCCAAAATGACTGCTTCGTGGGGGAAACCTGATTTCTAGAAACTCAACCCTTTTACCCTAATTCTGCCTTACTGGAATAAGAAGGTCAAACAGCGAGACCACAATCATTAAAGTGTTAAAAGGGGATTGTTGGGGTCAACAGCATCTTAAAATGCTAGAAGTCTGAATACTATTCGAAGTGCTCAGGACCCTGAAAATTATTTTGTTTTATCTAATGACACTATCAGGTGATGATGAGTGAAATAGACTTTGCCTAGCTGGACATGAAGATTGATCAAGAGCACATGATTAATTCCAGAAATGTACCCAAAGAGCAGCTTTCTGGATTAACTTTGCTCTAAATGCCAGCAGCCAAACCCACCCACTTGTTCTAATTGCACATCTCAGACTTACCTCACCTTAATCAAATCACTAATATCTTACACTGATTTTGATGAGCATCACAGGATTTCCATTCTGCATCGGAGCTTAATTGACTGTTTTCTTTCAAATATTCATGTCTGTCTGCATTTGTCTAAGTGCACTGTAACCACTAAATCACACAACCCATCATCTCTTTGTCAGTACCCTATACAAAGAAGAACCTCTGAGAATATGCTTACAACATAAAGGTCACTGTCGAAGTTGACTAAAGGCATGAATAAAATATAAAACATTTTGCTAAACCCTTTGAGGAGATGAGGTTGCCATTACCCTTTACTGCATGAGCAAGTTCTTCAACTGCTTTTCAACACTATCATGACACTACATGAGGAATTTAATGGCACCTTCTAAGTACATCTAGAATCAAAGCCAAAATTCAACTTACTACCTTAACTTTCAGAAGTCAGACTAAGAATGACTATATACTTGGCAAACTGACCTATTTTCAGATGATGCTGTCTCAGGATGATATGTACAGTATGTGTATTTTAGCCAACAAAAAGCCAGCAAAGTGCCAAGAGCTGCTAAATTTCCTGTTAAGAATTAAAGCCCCTCCACACACATCTTCTGCCACAACATAAGGCCCATCTTTTTGTCAGCACAAGTATTCCTTGAAAAATGACAGTTGAAAAAATCACCTGGAATAATTTCTCACGAAAGGTAAGGAAATTAAAGGAAATGAAAAAAGCTACAAAGTAAGAAGAGATGATCTGAGTGTTCTACTGGCTAATATGCTTCTGGAACGAAGTGTAATTCCAGTTTCATATTTGGTGCTTAAGTACCATGTAAAACAGAAGCACGAAAACGTAAAGTATGCAAGACAAATGACATTTTATCTTTAGTCATAATCATCCATCATGGGTGTCATCCCTACTTTCCTATTAATCACTAGTACAAATATCCTAAGACAAGGCTAAAAATGGGGTGTAATTTTTCACTAAGTATGCTTGAAATGGACAGTATATTTCATAAAAGAGAGAAGAGGGTTGTGATCTATTTGGTGGTTGCATCACAAGACCAACCTCACTGAATCTGTCTGGAAATCTCCAATCATAGCACACAGCTATGGCTTCTGGCAGCCATCAGCACAGACCTCAAGGTTTAGTAACATGACTTGAAGTGAGTGCACTGCCAAGACTTAGCGAGTTGCCACTCAGTTGCTGTTATCTTAGCCAGAAAGTAAATACAATGTTCTTTCTAGTCATTGCAAACACAAGTAAAATGTATTAGCATAAACCACTTATTGAAATGTAACCTGCTAAGCCCCTGAAACTTGGCACTTGTGATTGCATGAGCATTCCCTCTCTGTTTTAGCTAGTATAGACAACGTTAGGCTTGTAAACAAAGTAAAATCAATAATTCCGATCAGTCAGCAAAAGCAATGGGCAGACAATTACCATCTCTTGGAACTCAAAATCCATCTACCACATAGATGCATAGCTCCTGGTTTATGACAGCACACATCTTCCACTACTTGAAAGTAAACTCACTGATCTTACTGTCATCTGCTAAACACATTAACTGTTCTCTCATCCCAGTGTTGCAAGTAAGGTTATCTAAGCAGCTTTCTGTCCAATCATTCATTTAACTGTACTGCTTTGTCTCAGAGTAAAAGTTAAACTGTCTGGGTCTATCAAATGTTGTAATTTTTCTAATTTTTCTTTTGCTTGAATGGTCAAAAAAATCCCCCAAAGCTCGATTTTGCTTAGTTAGATATCTACAGAGAGAATTATTTCATTCATATCTCATCCTTGTGATTCACTTAATGAGAAAAGAAACAAACTAACTGGACACAGGCTCTGAAAGAAAAAGGAAGTTGGAGTATAGTTGTTAGCAGGAGAAGATAAAAACTGCATCACAAACCAGCATTGTCCCTACTTCTGTGTTCACAGCTTACTTGCTTTTGTGCAAAATAATGTTAGTAGACCATTGCTTATGAGTTTTAACACCTAAGATCAAACGTAAACAGAAAAATGTCTGCAGCAGGTGGCATCCATGTAATTCTCAGATCACATATTTAAAGGAAACTGGAAATAAAAAAGACTATTTTTCAGCAGTAAAACCCACAAACTCTCTTTATAGCATGTGAAACAAATGCAATCAGGAATCAGCAGGAGTTACTAATAGGGTTCTAACAAAATTATACAGATATTTTTAATCCATGGTTTAACTATAAAATGGTTATATGCTGAAAATAAGAAAAATATGTCTAAATATTAACATCTCCATGCATTTGGTATTCATCACTAAACTTTGAAAATAATGACATTTTAGCTGAATAATCTTCTAAGATTAGAGGCCAGGAATGAGACATGGAAAGATTTCTTGGTTTTGTTTTTTCCCTAGAGTCTGATTTTGCTTACACTGTTGACTGTAGTGGCTTCAAGTATTTACTGTGGACAAAATAAAAATCAGCCCGTTAGCCAACAAGACACTGTTACATCTCAGCAAAGAACAAGAGAACAGACATAATATGGCTAGTGTCAAAGCAAAGAGTAATAGCTAAGGCAAACAACAAAGGACAAGACCTTTTATGCCAATTTTGATTGCATGTGGATAGTTGCCAGAGCAGTTTAATATATCCACAGGTATAAATTTTATTTTTTTAAAAAATTATAGATACATAACAGCCTCCCACCTCAAAACTGCACTTCAGTCCTTGAAACTTTGCTGTCCTTATGATGCCCAGAGCCATCCCTGTGAGAAGTGCATGAGGGTCCCTAATCTATATTGCTCAACAAACAATACAAAATTGACAATAAAAAAATTACAAAACGTTATCCAGAAACCTAGGTGCAGCTACACAATGGACTGTGGGGAAGGGATGGTCTAAGTACATAGACAGCTGTTCTTCTACACCGTGTCTGTAGTACAGAGTACTACTGGGAGAAGGGTGTTGCAGCCTACTTAAATCTGTGAATAGATCTTGAGAACACATATTACAGCATAAGTATCAGGATACTTCTGAGACACACAACTTTTGTAAACACTCTCCCATCTGTGATCCTTTTCACTTAAAATTCAGTAAATTAAGAACAGCCTACAAAAGCTATTGCTGGATCGTTCAGCTTCATACAGAAATGTACATCTCACTTACTTAACTGGAGTCCCAAAACCTTCACTCATGAACACTCTCCTCTAGCAACTGAGTTCAGAGAGGTACCATGCAAAAAAAATTGTCCAAAGTGCTTCTAAATTATTACAATATGTTTTTAAATAAAAATAACCTTCCATCTAAAGTTTTACTGTGGACTGTATGGAACATGGAAATTTTTACTGAGAAGAAATATCTTAATTCTGTGAATGATTAAAGACATTTTTCCTAAACACGTGCCTAGCATTTTACACAGAATTTTGAATTAAAATGGGGAAGTCACAGCATGAGGTTTATTTTTTTCCAGCTACATCATTGAAGAAAGCACTTGTACCTGCATTTAAATTTTCAGGGTTGTAGGCTTCTGTAAACCAGTCCAGACCATAACAGGTTTGAATTCTTGACATATTTTTTAAAATGTGCCAACTTGCATCCAAAAATCATTAACAAATATCTATTTTGATGTATAAAACCTTACTGCACATAAAATTAGAACTTCTAAAAGGCTTGTAATGCTTGCTCTTTTACACTGCTAAGGTTACTTAATAGCTCTTAGAAATGAACAACAAATGCAGAACAATATCAAACAGGTTTTGTGCTTTTCCTAACATGTCTGCATCACCTTTACTTTCCTTCTTGTCAGCAAAATTCCTTAATATAAATGTACAGACTGAATACCAAGCTACGACACTGGTTATAAAAGAAGAGTGTAGCAAATAACACTTTGCCAAACACACTATAGGAAAAAAAGCAAAACAACACAGCTACAGTATGTAAGTGACTTACTATTTATATGTTTCTGAACGAATGTATTCAAAAACATGAGACACTCCCAGCTGGAACTGGTCAGCAATAGGGGTAACCCAAGGATTGTTCTCTGCTTTGAAGACTTGCTTTTGACCAGTCAAATCCAAATTACCTGAAAGAGATTAAACAAAACAGCATATGAAAAAAATTGAAACATGAAAAATTTGAAAGAAATACCTTGCTGTGAATATAAAGGTTTTCATTCATTTCAGAGAGTACAACCATAATAAGAGCAAATATTTCTGTCTTAGTGGAGAGCAACAGGAGGACACAGTAGTTCCCAATATGACAATGCAGTTTCACTCTATTAATTTCAGTACTACTACATTTGCACAGCAGGACTGAACTCAACCCACTGGATATAATATTTATTCATCTAAGTAGTTTTAAGAAGGGCTTCACAGTGCATAGGTGTTGGGCCCTCTCCACCATGGCTTGCAGGAATAAAAGGAGAATGATGCTGTGGTAGGAGCTCGCAGAACCGAAACTTAGTATTATAAAGAATTTCTTGATCACTGGTCCACACATAATGTCAACAAGTGATGCCCAATGGGCTTTTTGCCTTCCCAGTGCCCAGCACATTGTTTGTACCAAGATCCTATCACTGATCTGTGGTTATAGTACTGAGAAAAACAAACAAAAACCATCTTACTTGCAACATGCCAATTTTACCTATTCTATTGACAGGAAGACTTAAGAGACCTATTAGGGGTTTGCCTGGGGGTTTGTTTGTTCTGTGTTTACCACCCAAAATTAAACCAGTACATGCTATACTGAAACTCCTCATGACTATGAATACAATAGGATGACTTCCAGGATGGATAGCGATTGCTAATATTTTCTTGTGTTCTTTACATTAAGAAATATATGCTACATTTTAGATGTATTTTTGTGAATTTTGTGATGAAGAGAGGCCTTCCTTCCCCCTAGAAATCTAAAGTAACAAAGAAAAAAAATCTTCAACCATGGGAAATAAAAAAAATTACAAGGTTTTGCAGACTGACTGAGCCAAGCTGTCTGAGAAATACGAAAACAACCTGATGTGTTAGCTTTTCAAAATTAAAGGCACTTGTGTAAGCTGCATGAACCCACAGCGTGCTTCGGGAGCTGCTGCAAGCCGTGTGCTTACTGCTCATTCTGGTTGCATGTTCCACCTTACAGCTAACCCTTGACGTGTTTCTCTCCGTAAAAAGGGTTAACACAATTAAAGACAGACCATTACACCCTGTGAAAAGATGGCATGCGTCTCGTATCGGCCTATCAACAAGTTGCCATTACCATAACAAGCTCATCTGTCAGCTATCGGAGGCCTGTTCTTTGGAAGTAACAAGCGGCAGGGAGCGTTTCACCCCTCCGCCAGTCAGGCGGCGATGGCCCTCGCTGCCTCGCGCTTCAGCGCGTCTCATTAGGAGCCTCACACCCACCTCCTTTAATAAGAGGCTCGGCAGCCCTGTTCTAACAAGGATCAGGAAGCAGGATTAAGTACTGTGACAAAGAGGACCTAATAAGCTAGAAACTAGCGTTTCTAAATCTACGCTGGCCCAAGGCACAGGCTCAGGCTGCTGGCTGCTCAGTTTTCAGGTGCAGGCCACAGGGGAAGCCAGCCAGCACTGTGATTAGCCATAACCCGCTGAACGGTGCTGCTATGAAAATCTTTCTTTGCTTTATAAATCGCAAATTGGATTTTCCATTTTATTGCCTGCAAAAAAGCCCACACATGGCTCTCCAAAACTACCAAAGCTGTAAGCACTCACTTGTAATTACATCTCTGCAAGTACTGCATCAAAGTAAAATGATCAATCTGTGTGCAACTAATACAATAGGTACATTTATGGAGGCAAACTTAACCTCAACACCAGTCAATTTCAGTGTTGTTTACAGGAATAAGTCAGGCATTCCCAAAATCTCAACAGCCGGCTGACACAGCTAGCCTGGCAGCCTGTCCCACCGGCCACCTACAGCTGGAGCAAGAGGTCAGCTGCCCACTCACAGCCCAGGGTTTTAACTGAAGAATTTAATCAAGTGTTGTAGTGCAAAAAGAAATAATCCATCCATCCTCATGGCAAGCCCTGTGCAGAGAGTGGGTGCTCCTTTGCAAAGGAGTAAAGGGGGGCTGCCTCACAGAAAGCAGGAAGGACAGGGCACCCAATGTTTTAAACTCCTCCCTATTCCATACTGATGCTTCCATCTGAAAATGAAGGAAAGAATCAGGCAGAAAATTAAACAGGATAAGAAGTCACAGAGAGCCTGACACCCTCCTTATCAGCACTAGGGAGGAAACAGAGTCTAACGTTCCTGACACAAGGCAAGCCCCTGGAGAACAAAGAAGCTGTATAATTAAAACTGAGATGGGATGGAAATGCTTCACTCCTGCATCACTGTACATTTCTTGGGGCCATATCCTGGTGTCTTTTCTGTGCTTACAGGAAACCATCCATGAATAAAGGGCATACCTAATACTGCTCCAGCTGCAGGATGTCCAGGTGGTCTCAAGCATGAGGCCAGTGTCCCAGTATAATCTCAGGAATAGTACAAGCTGGGGTAACCAAAAACACCAGAGCTCTGCATAAGCTCTTCTGCCCTCGTGCACCAAGATGAACCCAGCAGTGTGGAAGAGATTATCCCATCTGCCTGAAGCAATAGCTCTGATACCAGGCTCGCCACATGAGTGCTATGCAACTGGACACCTTACTGGTGTGGCCCTGCCCCCCATCAGTCTCAGTCTCCTTGCCAAGAAGACGTTTTTTAAATCAAAGCACTGTGCTAAGAAATGTTTCTATTCCATCCCTGCAGCACTAGAGCCATGGGCCAGGGAAAGAAAGAGCCATGGCAGATGAACCTTGCATACTGTTTGACATAAGCATCAGCAGAACACTATCCCCAAGCCATATAAAATTTCTTGGATACTTTTAGTAAGCAAAATACAAAATTGCTTCTAGTAAAAACCCAGTACAGAAGATTCAACCAAAAAATATATTTGGATCAGAGATTACATTGATCATTGCTGGTCTACTCCTTCTATGTATGTCAGCCTATTAAAAATGTTCATAATCTCTAAAATTTGGCATAACTAGTAGACTAAAATTATATTTCTTCATAACTGACTTAAGGTTCTTGCTATATGGCCATAATGAAGGAGATCAACTGCACTGAAATACATTAGAGTCACATACCTCTGGTAAGAGAGGAGGAGAAGTCTATCTTTAAGACTAGTCAGCACACACCCTTTCCTAGATCACAGAAACGTCATTCAAATTATTTTTGAGTGCTGCTAAAATTACTTGTATAAATAAATAACCAAAACTATATACCACAGAGCCCAGGTCTAACATGCTTAAAGAACTTTCTAATTTCTAAGCCTGAAGGATACTTTTTTTAAGCTTTCTATCTTGAACAGACCTATAACCGCCAAGTAGGAAGAATGCAAAGGGGACATACTGCTGCTACCAGTGAGCAGACACCAAAAAGACAACAGAAACTGGAGAACAGCAGGGATAAAGGTCTAACAGCTGACTACTGTGGACAACAGGCACAGGATGACCAAAAGACTACTAAAAGGAGCCAGCTGTGTGGTCTTAGAAACACCTGATCTCAGCTTTTTTTTTTTTTTTTTTCTGTCTCAGCATTCATTGTATCTAAAAATTATCCTGAACTATTAAGTTCAGTGTGACTGTATTTAACCCACCTTAAAACCAAATTGTTCCTATACCCAACTAGTATTCTGTGAAGACCTTAAAAATGTCTGCTGTCCAAATTTCTTGCTAGATGCCACCTGGAAGCTACACTAAGCAGATCTAGACAAAAAAAACCAAAAAACAACACCTTGAAATTCAAGGACAAAATCAAAGTATGCATAATTTTTACATCTTCCAACTTATGCCATCCAATGACTAAAATACCATTTATCACTGATAATTCTGAGCTCCCACAGTCATGAATGGAGAGAAGGGACATCTCATATGACAGAGGGCACAGCCTAGCCTGAGTGACGCTAAAGGCAACTACAGCTCCCCTGCAACTCCTTCAATAAATTTATCCTGCATTTGATCTAAAACAGAATAGTTACTGTTTCTTGTTCTTTTCCTTCAGTGCTGTTGAAATAAGAAATGGTTTGTGCGAACATTTGTATTTTGCTCAACTGCCTGAAAAGGTCAGCAAAGTGTTCATATAAGGAAAAAAAATGCTGCCTTCTGCAGTAGTGTTTCCAGAAACTAAGTGTCAGAGCCAGTGATAACGTCAACTAATATTTTGACCAAGGGTGTCTCCAGAGTCCCAGGGTGTCTCCAGAGTTTCCAGGCTCCTCCTGTTTATTAGATTTAGCCTGCAAGCACCTCTTATATGCAACTATAAGCCCCTCATCCTCTTGTGACGTATGATATACAGAGTGTATAATATTTACCCAAAGTGTATACTTAAGGTATAGTAAGGTATGGCTAGTGTATGTAGGCATCACTTCAATACAAACACAAGAAAATAAAATGAACACAAACCTGACTTGCCCTTTCCATTCAAATGCCCCTTGGCAACACTTTAAATACTATCAAAAATTAAAAGGTGAAATAAAGTAATTAAACAACTCTGACATTTGAGAAGTGAATGTTGGCATTCAACATAAGAAACATGATCCTAGCTGTAAAATGCCAGATCAACACTTCTTTGTAATAGCTTAAATTCATCTCTAGTTGAACCTCATTAAAATTAACAGAAACAACTTTCAGCCTCTATACTGCTGAGTTTCACATCTGCGTTCCAATGATATTCTGACTCAGGTGGCATCCTACACTCTACTGCACTGACCTCAAGGTGAGCCCTCTGTAACACATCCCTTTTAGGGATTCCTCTTAATACTCCAGTTTACATGTTCTTTCCCTTTACAACACAAAGATCTTACTCTCCCACAGTCATACATGAGGACAGGAAGAATGAAATCAGTTTTATTTCTTTATTTAGATATAAATACCCTTGATTCCTGTTTTATTAAATGCTAAGTAAGGGATCAATCCACTACACTAAATTTAAACTTAGGTTATATGTAAAAACACATCTGTCTGGGCTTGTTTCAGATTTTCTTCACACTACAGGGCTTAGAATTTTTATTACTTTTGTGACATGTGCTTTGTCTCCACAGAGAGACTGGTTTAAGTGTGGGGGTTGAAGAATATCACGAAGGTGATACCAAATCAATTGTGAATGATGTCTTAAAATCTATGTAAAAAAATTAAAAGATATACTGAGTTCTATGCCACAAAGTGTTATCAAAAGCAAATAAATTTTATACCAGTCTTAAGCACATGTAAGCTGTGTATCGATAATTCATAATTCCTATCAACAAGTAATATCACCTCTATTTGAAGACCTCTATCACTTTTGAAGGTTTAGCAACACATTAAGCAGTAGTTATAAAGGAACAGTAAGACAACAGAAAGCAAAGACTTCCTGTACATAAGTGATGCGTGACTCAAGTCTTTTTGGAACTTGCAAAAATATTCACAGAAATGTTCAGTATGATAAATGAATCTACAGCTCCATAATATATGTAAAAAATATACATTTGCTTATTGATGAGTTTTTACGAACTAAAATAAAACAATTAGTAAATCTAAACCTAGACAGAAGCACCTTCAAAAGATTGATCCCAGCAACAGTTTTGCTGTCTCTTTCTGACACTATTGTACTGGAGAAGGTCTACCAGTATCACTTGGAGTCACCATCACTCCAGAGAACTCCAGAATGGCATTTTGTGGCCTTTTTACATTAACAGAAGCAAAGGTTCAAGTCTCAAACAACAAGAAGTCAGATTCAGTACATACAAGTAAACCAAACAGATACTCCAGAGCACCCGTCAGACGGAAGCAGGCTGGAAGTCTTCCTCTGACTGCTTTCCTAACCACACAGATGGGAACACTGGCAGCCTCATCTGTGAGCAATGGACCACAAGCCCCAGGGTAAAAGAAGGCTGAATGAGCAATCTGAAGCCGAAGCCCACCCTCAGTTCTACAAGTGTTTTCAGAAACAGAAAACACAAGTGCAGATATTGTAACATCAGACACTATTCTAACATCTTCTGAGATGTAAATGAGAATTTCCAAGAATGAGTGTCAGTTCAGTAACTGAAGAATTTAACAAAGATGTTTCAAACAGAAAATCATCTGGTCTGAAAAACATCAGGAGATGGAGACTCTGCCAGTGGTGGCTTGTTCAAATGGTTCATCACTGTTAAAAGGCATTCTTTATTTCAGTGCTGAACTGAGATGCCTTAGTTCTCAAACACTGCTGCTTCTTCTGCCCATCTACAAGGGAGAAAGATGATTTGTGCTTGTTTCTCATGGAGTTAGTGAGGATTGACAGCTAAGACTCCTCTCACTCTTCCCTTTGATAGGTTAAATAAAGACTCTGACTATTCTATGCAATCTCAGAGCAGCTACTCCATTTGCTTCAACTCTTAGCAAAATGACCACAGCTGAAATAAAGTAAAAGCAGACTAACTAACCTTGAATTCTTAACCCTTGACATAAAGGTGAAGTGATACAGGGCAAACTGGTATTGCCTCAGCTAGCACTTACAGTTCAATAGAAAGATTTTACTCTCCAGCTCAGTCCAACCTCAGCCTTTCACAGAAGAGCTTAAAACAAAGTGAAATTAGTTCTGAGATATTTATATGAAATTCCAGCACTGTAGCAAAGGTCAGCCAGAGTCATTATACTGAAGTGTAACAGGGAGTCTGGCATAAGGAGACTACCACTACAGAATGTGTCAGGACTGAAGATGAAGCCTGGGAAAGATGACAGAACAGATGAAATGCTGAAATTCTACCTTAAACTACATATCAGGTATTAAGTACAAGCAGAATATAGACCTAACCAGGCTGGGCAACTCACATTTCCATATTCAGGTGACAGGAGGAGTGTTTTCCTTGCTGGGAACAAGGGGAGAGCCCTGGCATTTTCTACCATCACTCCACACAACAAACCTGACCTTAGGAGGATAACTAGTAGAAAGAGTAAATAATATCAACATAGACAGACGAAAGCCACAACACAGAAACTTATTCAAGGCAGCACACAAGGTACTCCCAGCCAACCTCTATGTGGCTAATGGTTTGTACTTAAATGGTGCTGTTTCAACAGCCAAACTCCACCACATACAGACTTCAGGTACCAAGGCAACCAGCCCGCCTGATGCTGTCATGTGGGTAGCTAAGGGGAAGAGCAGAAGAACCAGCATTTTGACAAAAATCCAAGAAATTACTTGAAAATATTTTCTATATTCTAGAATTATTTCAAATTACTGACAACTGCATTAAATTAATTTCTCCCACACTCCTAATGCAAGAGAGAGATAATTTATTAGAAGACCTATAAGTATTACTAAATTTCACCGATTTCTTTCTTTGAAAGGTGACATGTTGTGCTGGAAATACCATGTCCTTCACTGTTCTGTGTACAATGTCCAGCACCAATTGGGATCTCGACGGTCAAACCAACAGTCACCGCTAAGTATTCCCAGTGAGGGAACCTCAGGAACACACTATGCAGCAGAGGGTTTTTGGTACAAAGGGAATTAGCGTGATGTCAAAGTAGTTTAACATCAAAGATGTTTTAATGGTACAGGAAGTATTACAGGCTTAGAAGATCAACATTCCAATTTATTTTGAAATATATTGCACATTTTTTCCAACCTCAGAAACTCCCCAGGGATTCTCAATTACATGGGAATTCAACCGAGCGTTCTCTTTGAAGGGTCCTATCACATCAAAATCTAGTTAATTTAAAAATATTAGTTCAAAAAGGATTCACTGCCCTGCACCTCTGAAGCTTCCATTCAAACACAGGTTGCCAAGTACTCAGAAGTGCGAAACCGCTTTTCAGTGCCATGAAACACGTAAAATGAATCAAATTTAACAACAAAATACAACATTTGCTCAGATTGGCTCTAATTACAGTACTCTAACCTACCACAGCTCTGAGAGAACAGATGAAATATTTGCTGACAGAAACATCATTATTACCCTCATGGTATTTATAGTCAGAGTACAGTCAATATCACGAAAGCCAATGCACAGACTGTAGTCATTTGAGAAATGACAGTAGGACTTGCATATTTTAAAAACTAATGTAAGACCACATTTGAATCTTGGGAAGTTTGGCAAGAATTACAGTAGTGTAAGAAAATGAATGCCTGTGGTGTAAATCTAAGTGATGGGCTATAGAAAACATCTTTCTGCACACAATGAAGCTGCACAGTTACCTCTTCCCATCCACCTCAACTTCTATCAAGTACTGTGCAGAATCAGCCCAGTTTCTCACCGCACATAAAGTGGTGGGTTTTGGTTGTGGCTTTTTGTTTGTTTTTTAACTTCAAATAAGTGTAGAATAGTAAACACAATTAGAATATTCACAAATTTTCAGAGATGCTTTTCTTACTGAAATAATCTGTCTTACCTCATTAAGTACATTTTTCTACTATTCCTTAATTAATAACTGCTAAATCAATAGTCACAGAAAACAAGTTATTTTGTTTATCCACTAGGAAGTTAAGTAAAGCTCCTTGTTTTCTTGTACCACCTTTGCCTTAGCTCCAAAAGTAGAAACAGGTACTTTTTAAAAAAATGATAAGGTGTCAATTAGTTGCTCCAGTGTTCAGAGCTGGTGTCCAAAGAGCCCAAGGATGGACAAGGATGCTTGTCTTTCAACAAGCACCAGACCTGCATTTGTAGGTGTGAGCAGCGTTGTGCTGTGGCACAAGTGGAGTGCAGTGACAGTTTACACTGAAATAAGAAAAGGTTGGTGTTTATGTCAAGTATATTTAGGAAAGAAATATCTTTTGTGAAGTAAGTGATTCCTATGTTTGCATGTGCCTATTATAATTACCTATGTAAACTGCTATTTCGATTAATATTAACTTGAACAAACAACTGCAGCAACTACTTTGCATAATATAATATTAATTCATAAATTCTAGAATAATTTCAAAAGCCTAAATTTTAAAATGTCTTTCTGTGATGGCGATATTGAAACTTTGACACCTTCCTTGAACTTTCTATTTAAAGCCAATCCTTTATCCAGAGACAATAATTTAGCTGTTTAAAAGCAAAAAATGATGAAAGAAATACTTAACCATTCTGACAGATTTAATTTACAAAATGTTACACTCTCCTAAAAAAGAAACATGGCTACTTACCCCATCAAGTTTTTTTCTTTTTTTAAAGAGCTTGAATTTTCCACATTAAGCATATACCTAACTTCACAGTTTTGATAGTGTCTCCCTTTACATAAGGAAATTACTTGATAAACTAAAATAGTATTGAATAATATACTTAAAAAACCATTGATGCCGACACTCAGTTTTGGAAAATGAGGCTGGTACTTAAAAATGCATCCCTAGAAATCCCTGTTCTTCCCATATGCATAAACAAGAGAGAACTCCACGTACACGTGCGCACACGTGTGTTGGCGGCAGGGTAATGAAGACAGTTAACATTAGAATCTGGGTTTTAAAAATCATGCCATTTGTTTCCACATCAAAAATGCAAACCTATAGATAAGCTAGTTAAATTCTCTGGGTGGCTGTTCACATTTAGCTACAACTTTGTGAATATTCTGCACCATATACTGCTCTTACATGCCTGACTCTGTTAAGAAAATCTTTTATGTGGCACACATGGGTCCACCCACATGACCATACAATGAACTTAAAACACCATAACTGATCTTATTAATTGCATCTGCCACTTTATGTGATTCTTGTTTTTACTCAGCTTTCTTTCCAAACACTGTTCCAATTGTTAAATGTTCAGAACACACAAAGTGACAGATTTAGTGCTGCCTTGGCAATTTATGTAACTGACTGCAACTCTGTTGTTGCAATGAATCATGATTTATTTGTCTCGCAATGCAGCACATAACCTTTTAAATGCTAGGGAAAAAAATGCCAGTGCTTCTTTGAAGTTTATATATGACTGCCCACCACCATTCCTCATGAAAGGGTTTTTGAGAGACAAATGATAAAAACAAGCTGCAAATTCCCCCCCACCTACTCCCGGCCATTTCCTGCATTCATCACTCACATGTACTGTATTTACAGACAAGCACTCACACCCAGAGCACCTGTGCACTCTTCTAGACCCCTCTTTTCCTCCTGAGCAAGAATATTTTTCTTAAATTTGTGATGGGTATTCTATGCTAAACACAAAGGAGGGTAATACTGATCTCCCCAGCCCTTTTATTGGTGCGTACCATGCTCAAGCATGTCAAGTGAAATCAAAAGCAGACTGCAGGGTTTTATTTACTCGTATCTCTCTCCATTCCAAAACTGTGATCCCAATGGCTGTTGGTGGCCTTTTCTCATACCCTGCTCCCTGTAACTTCTTCTGCACTTGTTTCCTTTACCTTTAAAAAGCAGTTTAATGTACTCCTCCCCTTCTCATTCTACTACACTGTTTTATTCTGGTGTTTATTTTGTGCCCATCTCCGGGGTAAATGAACATCTAATGGCTCACTGCTGTCCACCATTGCCCAAACTAAGCCACGCAAAAGCCTTCAGCACCTTTAATTATGAAAGTGATAATGAGACAGGAAAGATTGTTTACTTTGAATGGAATAGCAGTACCGGCAATTAACACAAATAGGACTTGCTCATTGAAAAGCTATTAATCCAACACGCACAGCACAAACTATTTGGATAGTTCTCCTTACATTATAATTCAATTTTAAAAATTTACGAGGGAGAACTCAAAAAGCAGATAAAATTATTTTTCCCTCGGATGGCGACTATGGAATTAGCAGTCCATCCACTAGCGTGTACGACTCGCATCATCACCTTTCACTGGCAGACTTTAACTGTCTGCAAAGGCGCTGCCCTGGTTTGCAGAAGGGACAACAGGGCTGCAGTGATGAAGTGATTTTCCTAATCATTCAGCAGATTCATGCTTGCCTATGGCCTGCTCCCACCTCATCTGAAACAGGCTCACCACAGCCCAGCCTGGTGCTCCAGTTACTAAAATCCATTCATTAAAAGTTTGCCTTGATGTTTAACAAATAAGCAAGAACATTGCTTTACACAGTAAATATGCTTGTATGTTGCCCAAGTCACAAATCCAGATTTCAGTGTAATGTTCTCTGGAAATATACCCCAAAATCTAGCTGGGCTATTTTAATTATTTGAGATAATTCTAGTGCTACACATGGTATAGACTGCGGTAGAAATTATATCAACTGATAACAAATGAGGATGTTGGGTAAGACCATAAAATGGAACATTGGCAAATTAATACACAGAGAGAAAAGTATAAATTATAGAACAATATTTGAGTAATAAAGAATTGGAGGTGACAAGGATTTAAGCTGTGTCAATGCACCTCACCCTGATCAGATGGGGCAAAAACATCATGTCCTTTCTCTACCAGATTATGCTGTTTTTCTGTAATGCAAACAAATGTTAACTGAAAGGACAAATGCTTCTCTCAGCCATCCTGAATTTGCAGGTTAGTGAAAAATAAACATCAATAATTTTGTTTCAAATATTTCCATTTGATTTGGATAAAATCTCTAAAAGTGAATTTGATGTTATGATTGTAAGGCAGCAGCATGTTTAGAACATTTAATTAGCCACAGAAGGCGACAGACTCAGTGCAGCATTTAACTTCCACTGTCTAGAAAAAAATGGGGCTATAATTTAGGAAGCTACACAAAAGGACATTTACCAGTATTACATGCTTCAACAGCAGAAACATTTCAGAAAGGGACTTTATAAATAAATATTACTCTGACAAAAAAGCTAAAGAAATATACTTGTGTCAAAGAATAAGGAATTAAGGAAATGAGAGCAACTTTCATCTACCAGTGAGAAAAAAAAAACAATAAAAAACATCAGCATCATACAGTGTGCAGCATTAAGGCAAAAAAACCCATGGTGGGTAAACAAGTAAGAGTCAAAACAAGCATCTTCCCCCACCTCATTAAAAAAACCACTTTCCTCTACAAAACAAAAAACATACATTGCAGACTGTCACATTTATGCACTCAGCTACCACACTCTCTAAAGGGTTGAATGAAGCTCTTACGTCAACAAATAATTTTGCTTTTCATGCTAAATTCAGTCACCATCTTTCTGAGTTTTGGAAACTATTATTTGGGAAATACGAGCAGAAACAGAGAAGCTTCCCTATATACAGCCCACAATAACAAGAAAGATAGAACAAACCTTGCATAATAGATGTTTCAAGAACAGGTAATTGATACAGCTACATTATTCCCAACAAAATATTTTATGGCAATCTTTAAGAAAGATCTGAAACTAAATCTGGCTTGGGGCAACCAGTCACAACTTCTGCTGAACTTAATGCCCCTGACATAAAATGGAATACTGCAGTACAAATTCAGTAAAATCAATACTTAAGTTTCAAAGAAAAACTACATTATAGGTTGAAAGATGCCACTTGTCGTGATATTTAAATAGCCAGTATGACAAATTCAAAGTACATTAACCAGGTCCACTGCTTTAAGTGAAAAAACTGTCAACTCACTAAGAAAGGCAGGCTGCTGAAACAGAGCTGGTTTCTTCTAATTTAGCTATATTTTACTCTAGTTGATCAAACTTCCATATTTAGAGGAATGGTCACAAAAAACCCACTTCTACTTCTATAATTTTTGCATAACATAATTTTGGCTGATCCATATAGCATTCTCAAAACCCAGCCAGAGACAAGAACAGCTTTGCAGACCCAATATTTATGATATGTTATATAAAGCAAGATGCTATACACAGATTGGCAGTCAGGTGTAGTAATACAAAAAGAAAATGTGACGTGTAAAAAATGAAAAACCAAACACACATCATCCTTTGGCTCCTCCTGCATATATTGTAGGAGTGTTTCTCAGGGGAAAGCAAATATTAGCAGCAATGATGACTTAAGCATAATACCTTCCTAGAGTTTAATAGCTGGTTTCATTGTAGAGGAAGCAGTGCGGATCATTATCATTATTATTCAAATAAACAAACGATATCCATAATCTTACCCAGTTCTGGGGGCAGCACAGTGAGACGATTTCCCTGGATATGAAGTTCCTTAAGCTGAGTGAGCTCACCAATTTCTTTAGGCAGTGATACCAGGTCATTGTCTCTAAGACTCAGCTAAGAGTGAATATAAAGTAGTCAGAACAATTTTTGACTACCATAAAGCAGTCTAACACAGAACTCTACACCCTCTGCCCCCCACCCTTCCGCTAAACCCTCAATTTTTCCAATTTATTTACAAGTGTCTGCTGGCAAACAAGAAAGAGTTCCAGGTGTAGCAGTCTATTCCTGCAAGCATACCCTACTACTCCTCAAATTGACTAGCTTCTATTTCTACAAGTGTTGCGAAAGTAAATTGATTTTCCAAGAATTTAGATAAATTACTTACTATCTGCAACTTTGTGAGCTTCCCAATATCTGGAGGCAGGATTTCAAAATCGTTGTCACTTAGATAGAGTGCACGCAGAGTGGCTGCAAATTAAATAGCAATATATAAACAGTGTGGCATATAACCCAACCAT
Organism: Apus apus; assembly: GCF_020740795.1. Taxonomy (NCBI): domain Eukaryota; kingdom Metazoa; phylum Chordata; class Aves; order Apodiformes; family Apodidae; genus Apus; species Apus apus. The sequence continues at coordinate 21,512,621 of NC_067283.1, read as the reverse complement.
TTGAGGTCTAATCGATAAAAGGGAGTCAGCTTTGATTAATAATCCTGACTTGGTGAAAAGCCTTTGACATACCCAGGGCTCACAATAATAACAAGCAGGTCCAACTTAGATTTACTGGCTTATTGTATTTTTGGTGAGTTCAGGAAAACATCTATATACAAAAGGACTTGCACAATTAACAATTTCTACAACAGTAGACTCTGGCGGGTTCTGCCATATAGACTCAATGCTCAGTTGTCAGAATTCAGTCATTACTCTTCAGTACCCCCAATTCTTATTTATTACATCAATTTGTATCCTAAACAAACATTCCAAAAAAATCACCCAAGTTTTTGGGACAAATGCACACCTATATTAAGCTCTACAGAAAGCATAGCTTAAAACTAGGAAAGAGACCTTAAAAAATAGCAATACAGAAAACTCAAATTGTATCATTTGTAATTTCCATGGTTGGTCTCTATGAAATACACAGAAAAAGAGATGAGCCAGCACAACCATGTAGCTGTAAGCATGTGTTGAGAAAAAAAAATTAAAATTGAGACTCACAATGAACTGTTGGGCGCAGCAGCAGGAGGTCAGGAAGGTCAGCAAAACCTCTCCTCCCCACCAAAGAGGAGATCCCATTTGTCTTAAGCAGTTTACTTCTCCTCCTCTTTTCATTTCATTATATGTGACCACTTTTAATAATGCTGACTTAAAAACTTCCCTCTGCCAGGTAACTATCACAAAATCTCTCAGACAGCAACACTGGTTCCCCTTCCTTCGCCTGTCACACCTGCTGTTGAAACGCACTGATCCTGACGCCACGTCAGCACAGTACACAGAAAAGACCAGTAAGGTAGCAGAGTCACTGAAATCCAAAAAGCACCAGAACTCATAATGCAACCATAATGCATCCCTTCTGCCCATATGCATTACAATACCCTTTATTTTAACTCTGAGTGTGTGTATTGAACATGCAATGGTCAGCTTAGCTCTAACATTTCTGTGCCAAGCTTTGTAACCTTAGCATATTTTTTAATACACTGGACACTTCAACATCCACATGCTGTTAAAACTATTTCAGTAATGAACCCTCAGGAACGCAGTTATTTCTAGAGTCAACAGTTGCCTTGCAAAGCAGTTTACTTTCTCTTGAGGCTTGCAAGCTTTCATGAAGTTTAAACTGCGTATAGGACCCAAAGGAACATTTCTCAGAATAAAAATGATATACAATTACTAATCAAGTCTTCTCGTGTCCAATGGTGTCATGTGACTGCATATCAGTGATAAATATTGCTGAGCTATGTAGAAATATTCAAGAGATACTCAAAGAAAAACATAAAATATCAGAAAAATTCAATTGGAGTTTGATCTCCATCAAATACATTTCAACTGCAGAAAGCAAAGCATCATATCATGAAGATTTATAGAGTTTTTAGAAGAGTTTCTTACTCAGGTAGAAGAAATTTCCTGGTAGAGAATTTTCATTTAAGTTGTTGTAAGTCAAGTCAAGAACCTCCAGAGCTGGTAAAGAGCCAAATCCCCTTGGCAAGGTGTTTAACCTGTTCATGCTGTAAAGGTAAAGAGGGAAAAAATAACATCAATATTCACTTCAACTAGTAGGAATATTACAGGCAACAGGAGTTTCATTTCTAAAAAGTGTAATCTACAACAAGCTTCCCTTTTGTTTTGCAAAGGGGTTGATGCTACAAGATACTGAGGAAACCTTCTGCGATGCAGACCTTTTTTTATCTCTCACTACCTTAACTATGCCCAAAAGTAATGCACTTGTAAGGGATCCTGTCTGTTATGTCAACAGCCACAGTTGAAACATGAAGCACAAAGAAGAGAGGTGCCACAGTGCTATACATATAGAATCCTGTTCATGAATTAATATTTGCTCTGAAAAGCAATTCCAGGTTCAAACTAAGGCATTCCAGAGATCTAAAGTGACCAAATAAAGACTAGAGAAGACAGATCATCATTAGAACATTTATTGGCATTCCAACAGTTCAAGATGCAATTCAGTATCAGCACTTTACAAAAGTATTTGAAGCAGGATACACAGAGCCTAGACAAAATTAATTTGGTGTTTAAAATAGTAAAAAATACTCAAGTGATAGTGTTCAGAAGTTTGATTGTATAAAATACAAACATTCTTTCTACGAGAAGCCTATAAAGCTAAAGCTTACCCCTACCAGTGCTTTTGTAAGTTACACTTTAATATGCCTACTTAGTTTTAAAAAGATTCGGTGCTTTACATTTATTTTCTTAGTAAATCAAGAAATCCTTCTGCAATTGTAGTTACTATAATGTAGCACCAATCCTACCGGAATATAATATCTGAACACTTAATAGGAATGCCTCTGGCTCAAATTTAGTCAATACCAGCCCTTTGTATTAAATGCAGACCACATGTAAAAATTTCCTTTTACAGTTCTAATACAAATTGAAATGTCTTTAATCCAAACTTTGGAACTTTGGAATTTAAGTCCTAAATTAACATGGCAAATTAACATTCTTTTATTTAAAAAAGAAAACACAAAAAAATGAACAAACAAAAAAACAGCAAACAAAAACAACAACAACAAAAAAATAACAAAAGCCCCACAACAATGTACACAAACAAAACCAAACAGAAAATAGAGTCTGGCTCTTACACAGCAATCACAGAATTAAGAGACAGTTGCTAGGGAAGTAAAATTCAATAATTGTTAAGTTTTACTTCAGTTTTAGATGAATGTGAGTTGCTGTTGTCCTAAAATGGTTATCAGTGCACCAGAGTAAGTGCTTGATCACTTTTAGTTATACAATTATCCAGGAAGCTAGCTGAACACTCTGAAGCCATAATTGCCAAGTCATCCTCACAAACACTTTCCAAAAGAAACTTTAACAGCAAAAAGAAGTTCCAGGTGCAGCTGTGACAACGTTTGACAGTACCTCTATTGCAACAAATTTTTGCATTAAGATACGCACCCAAGATTCAGGTGTTTGAGCTTCTGAAGGCTGCTAATCTGTGTAGGCAGCTCCTCAATCTGGTTGTTGAAGAAGTTGAGCACTTCTATGTTTCTCAGGTCTGCGATGTTTGCTGGCACAGCTGTGGGAAAGTTTCCACAGTGAGAGACTGCAATTGGAGCAAGACACAGAGACTACAGATGCTCTACTAGCACTGTCCTTTGCTCTGGTTGTACAGTGGCTGACAGCAGGGACAGCATCTAATAGCTATTGCAATAAAAGCAGAGTTTATATCAAAAAAGCCTCCTACCTGGAACCTGTTCTCATTGCCAAGGGCAGTCACTTTGTTGAAAAGTTATTACCAGTAATTAAAAACATTTTCACTAACAAAGACCATGGCAAAGAGACACAAGGACAACAACTGCTCTCATAAGCTAAGAAAGAGAGGCAGGCCACTCTGTGAGGTCATGTAGCACACACACAGGGCTCAGAAGAGCAGAACCTAAGACACTGACCATTTCTTCATTTGAGTTGAAAACGTAAATGATACAAGCAATTACATCAAGACATTAGTTTCATTAAAGGTATTTAACAGCAAAGAAGAAATAAAACCTCATTTTTAGTGATGGCCCATTCTGCTTACTGCTATTATCCAAATTCTTGTTGATTTAAGATACAACAAAATTTACAAAAAAAAAATTAAAAAAACTGAGTTCAGCCCTAAGAGATTAACTGTCTAGTAAAGCCCATTTTCAGTCATTTTGCATGACTGAATAACTAACTAATCAATACACATAAATGGCCGCATTGTATTACCAACAAATCAGTAACTGGTTAGTATCTAGAAACCAAAAAAGTAAGGCAAAAGCACAACATGTATATACCTGTGTGAATGAGCTGAAAAAGCTATTCAGATTTGCATCTATTCCCCTTTAAAGTCAGTGAGACTTAAGCAGACAGCTGAGTTTTACATAAAAGGAGACTGGCAAATCACCTGCACTGAAGCTCGCACCTGTGTTCAATATTCATTGTGGTTCAGTCTCAACTTTGCATCAGGAACCCACAGAGTGCACATCTAAATAATTAGAGGCTTTTATGAGGCCATGATTTTCTTTTATTTGTTGGCATGAGGCAATCTCAGCCTTAAAATGGAGTCAATAATGTTTATAAAGCAGAACATTATACTATGTCACATTTACTAGATTATAACCCTAATTACATTGTGAACAATAATGGGATCCCTAACAAACACTGATGACACTACATAAATACTACTGTTGAGGATCATATTCATTGCAGGAGACTTTTCGCAGACTTTTTTTTCTAAAGTCATTAAGGCACTGAACATTTAAAAGCCTTCCCTTTGCAATATTTTCAAACTGGTCCATGCTTATCTGTCACACAATGACGGCAAGAATCATGTGATTTCAGAAAATAAGGGATAATGTACTACTACCGTCATTTTAAATTATTCCCTAGCAGAAGTTAACAGCTAATTTTAATTGACATCATTCAGCTGTTTCCAG